>NW_026453178.1:5417281-6771601 GCF_025200985.1 Drosophila gunungcola | reverse complement strand
ACAAGCAGCAAACGAAAAAAAACAAAAACATATACATACAAAGACTGTGTACAGTAGCAAAAAAAGAGGACACAAAGCAAGATTAAGGTTAGAATCTTTTTGAAGTGTCCGTCATTAATTAATTGATAATTCCCAAACTGCAAATTGAAAATTCATTTTCATTTGTCTTCCAAGAAGGATGCATATTATTCATTTGGCCTTGGCCAATATTTCTGTAAGCAACGGTTTCCGTCCACGGGCAAGGCAAGAGTATTTAATTCGAATTGAATTTCCCCAGAAGTATTTGATTATCAATATACCTCCCCAAGTGCCCTAGAGACCCCGCCCAGTCCCCCGCACATTGGAAAGAATTATCCACGAAATCGTGTAACTCTGAAAAACCAACCTACATTTAATTAATTTGCAATATTCATATCTAACAGAAACAAACTAAGCCTAAGCATTATAAAGCAACATTTGTAAAATACATAAAAATCAAAACGACACAAGTTGTTATTTATAATTAAGTTTAAGTCAAGGCGAAAATGAGCGAGTTTCAAATAGATTCGATAGTTATATGTTATTGTTAGATATACTTTAATTTGAAAGCGTTAATCAACATAAAAGGATAATAATAATTGTTGCGCTAAGATTTCACTATTAAAGACACTTAGATTAATTGCTAAGCTTGTTTGATTAGTTTTTTGTAATTTAATTGAAAAATGTGTTTCATGTTTTTCTTTGTAAGCTAAGAAAATAATAAATAAAAGCTAAAAATTAATAGAATTGGAGGAATTAATTTTTGGTATACTTATTTTGTATTATTTAAATATTAATTATTTTTAAATAATTTTTTTGTGAAGACTGTGTGAACACAAATCACGGATTTTTGACGTGGTTCGAAACTTGGATGAACAAGCCGGGTCTTCTATGTTTTTATTTGTATAGTATTTTTCCTTGGCATACTAAATGCAAGCGGTTCACATTCAAGCAGTTTACAGCACGAGGTTTACATAATAGCAAAAATGTTAGGCTTAACAGAGACTAGTTTTTAATACAAATAAATTAAGTACTGAAGCATTAAATATAATTTATATTAAAACGGGCAAATTATTATGAACAAACATTAAAATTTGTAAGTCAAAACCGTATGCATATAAAAAGCCTTATATAACCCATTTAAATAATAGTGGATTGTCAGCGGATTTTTTCAAATTTTTTTTTTTCTCTAACGAGTAACAACTTTTTAACTTAAAAAAATTTTACATTTTTCGGGCCTATCTTCCTAATTGTGCCAATTGTCTTGAGCAATCGATGACACCATAAAAAACTGGTGCAGAGATTTTTCCTTTGTTCTCAGAGACATATAAAATCCGTTATCAGCTCCCGATTCAGAATCTGGGATCGATGCCACTGCGCTGAGCTTTGTTTACAAATACATTGGGTTCATTCAGGAAAAGTTGATAAGTAGCCCAGTGAATACCAGGTAGATAGTGCCGGAGAGTGAGAGCCCAATAATCCCGAGCTTCTCAGGCGATCGAACAGTTTGAGCTAAGACCGCTTGGAGTGAGGACGTATTTGGCATCGGGAGATAATACAGAACTGCTGCATCTAGTATAGGAAGCCAGACAAAAACAGTATTTGTTTATATTTCCACATAGCCCACATATAAATAAATTATGAAATCAGAGACGTTGCACAAGTTTCTGGCTTTCTGTTCGCTACTGATTGCCTGCGCATGGAGCCAGCCATGTAAGTTGAAATTCGAAGCGGAATATATAGGCTATTTTTAAAATTCGATAATAAACTTCTTCAATATTCTACGTTTTAAATAATACACTATGTTAAACGTTATCAACTTTATTTCCTAAAATAGAAATCAAAATAATAAACTGCTTAGAACATAAATAATAAAATCACACGTTAAATTAATTAAATAAAATTACTATATTTATTTATATTACATCACGTCCACTTTTTAGTGAATTCGACTCAGCAGAAAACAACACATCAACAATTGCTGCCAGTTCAGAGACCAGTTTTCTTTATTAAACATAATATTAGGGCGGAAGATGCCAAGAACTACCAGATCACAATCCCCAAGAACCCCGAAGCGGGGGAGCCCTGTCTCACGATCACTTGGAAGACCAATCCGGATGGCAGTGGCCCTGCTGAACCGCAAATCTTCATGGGTAGTGGCTACCTTGGCATATTACCACCAGTAGTGAGAACACCGCAAAGAAAATAAACCAAACATTACAATTTATTTATTTACGGAAATTTTATTGAGTATTTTACTGATATACTTGAATAATTTCGTATATTGATCAAAGCTTTATAAATATATCTGATGTGCAAAAAGATAGGTTTAACCAATTGGAGAAACCAACTTTCAATTAGCATGTTACTTGATAAACAACATATTTAAATTTCAAATTCATGTCCTGTTCATATTTTACTTCTGTATGTTTTGTGGATTCCCTGTGATAGAAACATTTAAAATATTTTAATTGGCGATCATAAATTCTGTAATAAGTTACGTAACATGTTACTAGTCCAATATTTATCACCTATAACTCCCACCACAACCTACGCTTTACTGATTTTTTTTTTTTGACAAAATAATTGTACACTGACCCATTGCGCTTTGGGGGAGAAGTTGGATATTTTGCTCGTATTTTCAGGGCCGGGTTTTGGCAACACCCAATCTGGACTCTGGAATATCGGTTGGTTGTCATAGCAACTCTGCGGGTGGAGTTCGAAACCGAGTTTTTGGGGCATGGGAGCCAGACAGTAGAGTCCCAAACTCCAGGGCAACTCCCCAAAACAGAAAACAGAGCCCCCATTGCAAATCCCATTCTCACACTGTCTGTGTCTGCAAGTGACAGAGATGGAAGCCATTCAGATAGAGTGAGAGGGAGCGCGAACCGCAGAAAGAGAAAGATAGAGAGAGAGAGAGAGAGAGATTTTGCAGGGCTGCACTTTTCGGGATGACTGCAAAAAATTTCGCTTTTTTCCATGTCCTGACTTTCGCTGCAGTTTTCATTTCAGAGCGCAACCCAAAAAGCAACATCAAAAGCAACAGCAACAACAACACCGACATACGGAACCCGAAAAAAATGTGGCGTGGGAGTGTGTTAGTAAGGCTAATTGCCTTGTCATACCCCCAGGGCCCACGGGTGGTATGATGAATTTTCCGAAATATCAATTAACGATGTGCACACCATTTCCATTGCGCCCCGTTATCATTTAATCGTTCCTGTAGGTATATGGGTTATAGTTGATTGATACAAACGTTTGCATACAAAAATATATATGGAAACAATATACGTAAGGTATGCTAATACTTTCCTACCATTCGTCACAAATGTTTTACTTTACCTTTTTAGCCAAAATAAGATAAATAAAGACTCGGTTGTTAATTGCATTATTTGTTTACTTCTTTTTCCAAAATTGTTAACTGTAAAGTTTATTCGAATCCCTCAACGTTGTTATAAGGTATCAATTTCCATGTTCGAAATGTCAGTTTGAAAACAAAATATAAAATGTGCTTACATACAAATAAAATTTCTTGTAATATGCTAATATTTCATGAGGAAAACTTTTCACCGCGGTTCTAGGTCTTTTAAACAAACCCAAAAAGTCTCCCCAATGCAAATTTAATCGTGATAGTAATAATGTTAGTTATTTTGGCTGCTTGTGTATACCTCACTTTTGGATTTCTAATTGTGTACTTAATATGCCTTTGTATTGTGATACTCCTGTCTATATTCTTTGGCTACAATCCTGTCGACAACTAAGGACTTTTCTTTTGAAAAACAATTATAAATGGGTAAGCAACATTTAATTTCTTAAATTTTTGTCTGCTGCAGATGAAAAGTGTATAAAAAATCAAAAAGTACTTAAAGTACATCTTCAAAAATATCATTAATTTGCCGTTTGGCCATCAACAACCCCGAAAAGCACTCAGACGGGCGGTAAGTTTCCCGGTAAACCCCAAAGAAAAGTTGACAAAAACTTTTGTGCATTACCTTTGTCTACATTTTGGTCAGCTTGATGGGAATTATGGGGATTTTGGGGGTGTACGAGAGCGGTGGCCCAGACAACAGTCAATGGATTAAGCGTTTGTTGTGGGGTTGTTGTTAATGTGAATATGTTTGTTGCTATTTTATTTAACGCTTCAATGCATCCCCTTTTTTTTTGGGCTTGCCGTCTCTGTCTGTCTGTCTGTCTGTCTGTCTGGGAACTCTGCTGTATGTTGGCCAGGATAGTTGTATTCCCCCAATGAGTGCTGAATTTTTAATCAGCCCTTTTGGCCCGTGGCTTCCTCGATTTGATTGAATGGAATAAAATATTCGAGCCTCACTCTCGCTCCATATTCTTTGTCCTTCCTGTTTTCTGCTGTTCTAGAAATTTTAGAAAGTTCCGTTGCGGCTGCAGCGACAGCCACCCCTGGAGCACCACCGCCTCTGACCCCAGCAGTAACCCACATTGCCAACCCCTTTTGAAGCCCCTTTGCCCACTTTTCAAAACCCACTCCCCCTTTTGACCCCCTTTTCACCCCCGATCCCAGCAAACATTCTGCACTGCGTCACGTTCGCCGCATGCTGTCTGCCATTTTGGCTTTTCCTGCAGGAAGCTTGCATATTTCACGTTCGCCATGTTGTTTTTTCCTCGCTGTGTGTCTGTGTGTGTGTGTGTGTGTGTGTGTGTGTGTGTGTGTGTGTGTCTGCAGTGTGTGTGTGTGTGCAGTGTGTGTGCTCCTGAGTTGGTGTGTGTGCAGTGTCTGTGTGAGCCGGTGCCCCAACTCTTCACTTTTATCGATTGAATTGTGTCTCCGGCTGTGAAATGCAGGTCATTGATCTGTTCGTGCCAGCTAAAAACGACGGAATGCTTTTTCGGTTTTTTCGCTCTCTCTCTTTCTCTCTCTATCTCTCTCTTTCTGCCTTTTTTCGCCTTCGAAGGAGTTGGGCAGGACAGCAGCTGTGGACTGCAATTCATCGTCTGGCTTTTTTGGAGTTTTATGGGTAATCAGCATTTGAACAGGGTTCTGGGTCTCCAGTAAACAGCGCCATAAATCTGATTTCGTTTTGATAAACCAATTCGGTGTCAGCTATTTAGCTAGATGTCGAGCCAGTATAGGCTAAGTTCGGATTCGTTGAGGCTGGCTAGGTTTAACTTTTCTCGAAAAAGAAAATTTGAAAAGTATAAATAGTTAATATAATTGGATAACAACTATTTAAATTAACAGTTTTATATGTAATGGGTGACAAAATTCAATTTTATGATTTTATTAAGGTGAAGGCATGTTTAATGAACAGAAGTAATAACTAAGAACTAAATGAATAACTTTTTACCCTAAAATAAAAGCTTATTTTAACACAATGAGATTTTCAGTCAATAAATTCGGAAGTTTTCTTAAAATTAATTAAATTGATAAAGACTGAAAATGGTTTTGGTTTAGTTTTAATTAACTAATATAATTTTAAAAGATTGTTGCTTATTTAGGTACCATTTTTTGCAAAAGTTTGAAAAGTTTCAAACATCCGCTTTCAAGATAGAAGAACTGTATAGAGCAGCTCGAGTTTTTCCTTTTTCTAACCAACACCAGCAAAACAACTGTGAACAATATTTCCTTCTCGAAGCTTTGGGGTAGTGGAGCAGCAGAACCCGGAGTTATATATATATTCTAAGTAGGAGTTTGGGTTGGAGTTGGAAATCACAACCAGACTGCTGGCAGAAACTGTACCGAAGCATCGAGAACGTAGATTCCAGACAGCAGTAGAAAGGGAAATCTACTGCGACTTTTGGCACCAGGATATGTATTTTTTGGGCATTTGGAGTTTTCCGCCTCCGGTCTTTTGGGGGTTAAATAAAAAGTACTTGTCCGTTTGGCGGTTCAATGACCATCCAACCGACCGGCGTCGATGCTATCTGAACAAAGTATATTGCCATCGACCAACGTCCGCTGCTTCCCACATTTACTAATGGGTCTTGCCTTTGCCTATCGCTGGAAAAACAAAAAATAAATAAGCATAATGTGCAGAACGAGTTGCAATCGCAGTTCCCTGTTCCCGGATTCTTAGCCACAAGTGAGTTCGGTTGACTTAATGCCCAGCTCGGTGAGCCAAACACGTTTTTCGCCAGCGCATAATTTGTGGGTAAGTTTTCAATCAACAAACTCCAAGCCAAACGCTTCAGTTTCTCTTCCGTCTATTTTTGTTCCAACTTTGTCCAATAATTCTGGAATGCAATGCCAACTTTCACATCTAACTAATTGACTTAACCCTGGCATTGGGCATTTGGCATTGCATATTTACTACGAACACTCCAGTACCTTACTTAATTTTTACGGTGGGAGACATGCGGTCGATGGCGTTCTCCACATTTGAAGAAGTTAGTCCTTCTGATTTCAGGTTGCAGTTTGTGAAGTGTAGCTAAAATATCTTCAAAATGATCAAATATATGATGTTTTTTATAAATTGCTATTTTGTATATAAAAAATTATGAATTTATAACCTTATATTAATTAGTAATACGCAAAGTAAACCAAAACATTTTTTCTTTGCAAAGTTTTAGAAATAAATATCTTTTTTATTAATAACTGGGAAATTAAAATGTATTTATTTATTAAGTAAACTTAAAAAATAATCCAAAAATTAAAAAAGTTTTTTTTTTAAGTCATGAAGATTTTATTCATTCAATAAAAATGTCAGCTTATGTTTTATTTCTGATCAACAAGAAAAGCGCCAATAAGTAGAAATAAAATGATTAGAAATATCATAATTTGATTAAATTCAATATATTTATTTAAGGAATTTTTATATTAGAAAATATTGTTAGAAAATAATATAAATACTTACAACTGATGCATAAATGATCACTTTGAAAATATGTTATAAATATTCTGCTATAGCAAATAGTATACTATTCAAAATTCACTTTCCTGTCCCCGAATCTCAGCAATAATTTCACCCAATATAGTGCATCTCGGAAACTTCGCGGTCATTGGAATTGCACAGCTCAACCGTTCAGAGAACGTTAAGCGCAGGCGTCGTCGCTGGAGAAAGGGCGAGATTTGGCTGCGAGGGAATCCGAGAGATAGAGAGAGTTACCGTAGAGGGCTCTCTGGCTGGGAAGCCTTCTCCTCCTAAACTGCCCAAGCCAATGCCAAAGCCAAAGCCATGGGCCTAGCGCTCGGGCTAATGGCCTCTCCAGTCGCTAGCTGATGTTATAATCGCTGGGAATCGTGGCTACAGCTTTTGTTGCATTCCACAGCGTTGAGGTGATTTCTCTTGCCGCTCCTCCAATTCTCCGATTCTCCTGCTCACCAGTTCTCCAGTTCTCCAGCCACCCGGTTCTCCGGTTCGTGCACCTTCCCCGCCCACACTCTCACCCAGTTTCAGGTCGGGTCTGCTGGCATTGACACTGACACTGCGCCACGATGGCATTGGCCATGGCATTCCCGGTGCTTCTTGCAGCGGCTTCCTGCACCGCCACCTTGGAAACCGCCTCCCTAGTCACTCCCTATGCACCTTCCCCCGGTTCGAAACTGGTCTGGCATTCATCAACCTTGGTTTCTCGGGGGAGTGGGAATGGAGGAAGGCACCTGGCAATGCGTGTGCAAAGTACAGGGAAGATTAGGAAGTCGCATTGGCTAGGCAAAATCGTGTTTAATTGTTTAACACATATCATTATTATTTCCATTTATTGTGAGAGAACTAAAAACATTTAAATTCAGATTTTTTAACTATTTTACAACTTACATTTTATTATTTAACATTTTTTGAAAATTGTCAAATATAATATTAATATTCAGTATCTGTTGAGCTTATTGTGTTACATATATGTTTTGAAAATATTAAATGTTATTTATGGTAAAAATAAGGGTAAATAAAAGACCAAACTGAATAATTTTAAACAATTGTTTTAATTAGAAACAAAAATAAATGAGATAATTCTGAGCTCATAACAATAAATCAAAAGTGTTGGTTAATTTTAAGAACACAAAACAATTCCAATAATTGTTAATATTGAAATAAAGATAAGCAGAGACAATATTTTAAAATTATTTATGTATGGATATTTCTAAATATTTATCATTACTGCTTACCTTTCTTTACTTTTCGCTTAGCCACCATTTATCAATAACTTGATTAATAGTATTAATTATTGTCAGATTTATTTACAGATGCATACAAAAAAAATGTATTTCAGTTTAGTTTGACATTATTTCATAATAATTGGAAAATGCTTACCTAGTTAAAATATTGTTTTTACTGTAGGTTAGTACAAAAACCCTTTTGTGATTTGCGTTATGCAGTGACAGACTTCTATTGTCGGACCAAGACCTATTCGTGGCCTTTCTGTTTGCAGACCCCATTTCCATCGCAATCCCCAGGATTCCATGTCCACGATGAGGCCGCTGCACTGGCTGGGCTTGAACTGGATTTTTAATTGGCCTAGTCCATTGAGTGCTCCATTTGCTGGCACCCCCCTCGTGCACCCATCTGGTATGTGTTGGCCAAGGTGCGAGTGGGGCGACGAGTGGAGGACAGATGCCCAACGATAATGGACAGCTGAGATTTGCACTCGGATAGCAATAACTGTGGAAACAAGTTTGAATTGCAAATGAGTAAATTGCAGATGAACTGGGAATTTTCCAATTGCTATTTGAAGAACTAAATGGACTTTACGCATTAAAGGCAGTGTAGAAGTCTTCACGAGGAAACTTGAGTCTTTTAAAATTGGTCGACTACTTCTGTCTAAAGACTATTGGATAATTATCAAAAATTATAATGTGGTTATTTGTACAATTAAGTTAACAATTTCTAGAAATCATTAGCAAATATAAGCCTTAAATAAAGTTTAAAGCTATATTTTCATATTACCAAAACACTAAATAAGAAATATTTTTCGAGGCTTGAGATTGAGACACAGTAATAAGACAAAATAAAAATATATGTATGTTTCAATTTGAATTCAATACAAGTCATGGCTTAATTTGTTTAAGTTTCTTAATATGTATCTTAACCTCCTTCATCGTGCAATTTTCACCCCACTTTTCCCAACCACATTGTCCTTAATTTGTCTTCGAGTGATCCCCCAACTTTTCCATGTGACAGTTTAACTAACTGATGAGTAAACTTAAAAAAAGTAAATTAAAATAAACAGGGACACCACAATTAAAATGAAAATCAACGAAAAGGGAAAACTTTTTGTAATACATACTCTTTGTACTTTCGCATGTATGTGGAGATATATACGAAGCGAACACACGGACATATTTTAATCCTCACAGACAGAACAATAACAGACTAACCTATTGTAAAGTGGGGGAAATATAAAGCTCAACGGCAAATATGTATGTTTACATTTAGACATATATACACCCATACTGGCCCTGTGTCTGTGCCTGTGTATGTTTATGCATTTGTATGCACTTGCGACAAATTTTCCAAAATGGCGGCGAGAATGACTAACCGTACGACTTCAACTCCCTTCCGTTCCCCAATTTTCCGCCCCCCAGCACCCAGAAAGTAGTGTGGGGGAGGTTCTTTTTGTCTGCTTGCGAAACTCCAGAACACCAGAACTCCAGGTCAATGATACCAAAAGTTAAACACCCAGCCAACCCACAAACTTCGTGACCCTCCTCGCCACCCACCATGTCTGCGTCGCACTTGAGCAATTTTCACAAAAAATAAAAATACAAAAATGCAGAAAATAAAAATAATAGAGGAAAGACTCGACTGAAAGAAGAGAATGAAAACAAAAAGCGACGGGCCGCACCCTGGGGCAAAAAGAGTGGGGAAAATGGAAGGGGCGGGTTGGGGGTGCATGCAACGTCAGTGTCAAGTTTACGCTAGGTTCACCACCTTCAGCGCCCAGTCCCCAAATCATCCACCACCCCTTCGCTGCCATGCCTTTTTCCACACACAACTCCACTTTCAATGGCAGCACAAAAGCACTTTTATCTTTTGTACGTTTAATTTGTGCAGTGAAAAGTGGGCGGGAAAAGCGTCAATGCCGGGTTAAGAGGATGAATTGTGCACTGAGAAAATATTCTCAAAACTAATTTGTCATAATTTAGTTAACGGCCGCAAGAATCCTTTTTATATCTGCACAATTTTACCGAATGAACAACTAAACAAAAAAAGAAAAACAGATGTTTTTCAGGCATAGTTGTGTTTCGATCCAGTTAAGCTATACATATTACATTTTATGAGAGCAAAAAATTAAAGCTTACTTGTAGGAAATAATAAATAAACGGCCAGAATTGGAAAGAAATAGGTAAGAACTTTTCCACATTTGAAGAGATTACTTGATCGCTGTGTTAAGATTAAATAAAATATAATATATTATTATGATTAAACTGTTCTTACCATTTTTACTCCTAGCAGCAGGAGAGCTCCAGCACCAATATACATTAAGCTGAAAATTAAGCATAAGATAGAGAATGCATAATTGTAATAAATGTATCTCTCCCCACCCAGCTAATGTAACGCCAAGAGATATACAATAAAAATACACGCTGCATAAAGTTAAATCGTTACACATTTCCAAAATTTTTATATTATAGTATTCTCTGTATATTTTTGTTAAGAATTATAGTCAAACTGTTTAAAAATATTCTTCATAGTGTACTATGACCTGGTGCATTTGGAAATTGTTGAGATTTTATTTAAAATTTCAATTCCAGAAACAGGACCATATTTTTGTAGCATACTTATTGAAAACTTAGTTACCTAAATTACTTTTCATCAAAGTGTACTTTAAACTTCTTTATCAAATATAAATGTTTCCAATAATCAAGAATTTAAATGTAAGGTTATCTAATCTAATACATTAATTATCACTTAAGTTCTTATTTTAGTTTTAGACTCAGGATCAATATTAAATCCCAAATTATAACACTATTATTCTATCAGCTGTAAGAAATAAAGGATTTTTTTATGTGTTTTTAAGAGGGAGGAAAAGCGAATGGAGCACATAGCGGCCAAAAGACCGAGCCACCCACCTCTTCCTTTTTCGCCCAACAAAACAGTCCACAAGCATCTGCACTCATGCATCATTCATTGTGCTTTGCTCTCTATCGCCCTCTTTATCTGCATCTGTTTCTGTGTGTGCACATATATATATATATATTTACATGTATATATGTATTTATGTGTTGGAGCTGCAGCAACAACAACAACTACGACAACTTGAACAACGCGGTGAAGGTCATTGCTACCAAAATTGTGTCTCCCTTTTGTCCTACTCTACTCTCGACTCGATTCGCTTCGTCACACACACACACACAAACACACACACACACTAACAGATACCCACTCACACAGAGACACACTCAAAACACACACACACCCTCTCACAGACAGGAAAAGCCCTGTATCTGTGTGAGCTATCCATCCATCCTAGTGGTATACTCCACATCCCGAAACATAACTTGAACAGGGAGTTGGGATCTCAGTTCTGGAATGGGCGATGAAAATGGAGACAGCTATGGAAAGAGATGGCAATTGGAGAAAGAAAGAGAGAGGGAGAGAGAAATAGAGAGCTGGAGAGCCGCAGTGCTCGACTGGGAATTTTTCCTTTTTCGCTTTTTATTTCTAACGTGCCCACTTTTCTTCCCCTTTTGTCATTTTTTTATAAGGCATGGTTTAAGTGGATAAAGAAGTTGCCAGATGGCAAAGATCGCGAAGAAATTAAATGAAACATCTTTTCTTAAAAAAAGAGAAAACAATAAAAAAAATTGTTTAAAAGTTTTTTTATTTTTTTCGAATTATATAAATACATTAACTATTTAGAAAACGTTTCTTTTTTAGTATAGCAATGACAAACATTTGACATTTTAAAATACTTGATCTCGTATTTGGCAAAAAATGTTATATTTTTTTTTAATTATACACAAATTTCGAGGCGATTTCAATCATCTGGCAACTGTAACGCCACTTGGCTTGCGATTACAAAATCGCAACAGCTTCTCCAACTTCGCTACTGAAAACTTGTTCGTTGCCCCCTCTTCTATCCCACTTGCACCACCTCCCGTCTCGCTCTGGCCGTAAACTGTGTCTGTGTCACTCAACCCACTAAACTAGCGCACAATGCGAATTGCGAAATGCGACGATGACGACGATGCCAGGCATCGAACGAAGTTGTTAAGTTCTCCTAGTTCTTCGCATACTCTTTCAAAAGGTTGTTTAATTCTGATAAGCGGAATCAAAGAAGAAAAATTTGCCCCCATTATTAAAGTTTAATGTAATATTATTTTTCTGTCAAGTCAAGGTATTGTATCTCTAATCCTTGCCATCGACTAGCAGCTATAAGCACTTAGGTTTGTGGTTTTTTTTAAAAGCTTCAAAAGAAATATAGAATTTTGAAGAACTTTGCTAAACTGGCCAGGTAATTAATTTAAATTTTTTAATTTTTCTAATACTGTCGTTTTATTGATTTAGTAATTCATTGCGTGTTTGCGCCAAAATTGTGAAGATATAAAAGGGAAACTTGGCCTCGCTAAGCAATAGGAAAAAAAACCACTGGGGAAGGTACTAAATTAGCTTACATTTTTAAATAACCCGAAAAAGATATTATAAAAAATTAAATTTTTCTCATTTATTTCGAAGAAAACACCTAATTTTACATGTTCATAATTTTTTAAGGATATTATGGAAGTCGGTCTTTTGAGCTTCTCTCTGGCCCTCTCTTTCGCTCACCAAGGCAGACATTGCCCAGCTTATTCCTCTCGCTCTCTTTCTCTGTGTCTCCTTCTGTTGCTCCATTCACGTGCTGCATGCTTTTCGCGTGTAAGTCGCCCAGCCCCCGCGATCCCCCCATAACCATTCCTAAGCCCCCCCCCTCTCTCTCTCTCTCTTTTTCTGGCTCCCTACAGTTCTCTCTTGGCTCTCAACGGAAGTTGGCGTGCGCCAGTGTGTGTGAGTGCTGGGTTCAATGTCTGGTGGTTGACCTACCCACACCACTACGTTCTCCCAGGAGTCTCGGTGCTCAGCTCCTGCTGCACTCTGCTTGGTCCTTCTCGTTCCTTGTCTTCTCGCATGTTGGCTCATTGGAACTGCTTGTTCCGCCACTGCGTGGGTATTAGAAAGTGCCGCACCCAGAAAAAAGCACAAATAAAAAAAATATATAAAAAGGGACCAAAACTCAAACTCCCACCTCGTCTGTGTGACAAGTGAAAACTAGAAAATTCTGCTGCTCACTGCTCACTAAAGTAAAAGTTGTCTTATCAATGCGCCGGAGCTCTTGCCGGTGGGTGGCGGTTCGGTGTCGACAGCTCATTTGGCGTCATTTTGGCGAGACAAGGACCCCATAAAGATGCCAAACAGATATTGCATAGTTTAACAGATATTTCGAAACTCGTCTGGCATCAATCGCTTTGGACTTGTCCAAGGGCATGGTTATTATCTTCGACATGATAAAAAATAAGCTTCTCAAAGTATATCATAAAGCAATACTCAAGAATAGAGCGAATTAAGTCCTGTTTTCGAATAAATAAGAAAGTTAGTCTAAGGAAAAGTATCTTAAAATTTCAGTTTAAAAAATGTACATTGTAAAAAAAAGAAAATCTAGTCGATTATAAAACTCTTAATAAGTATGTCTAGCAAAGATGTTTTTGACATATTGTTTTGGAAAACTTAAGCTTTGAAACAAAAAAAAAGTCAATTGACAATTTGTCTTAAGTTTGTTCAACAAATAAAATATTAAAATTAAAATGTTGATTTTAATAGTTTTACCCAAAGTTAAAAACGGTTATCATAGAATAAATTTGCCGTATTCTATTTTCTTCGAAGCAAGTGGAAAATTTCTTGCTATTCATCTGATGCCATCAACTGGTTTTCCACTTGCAGCAGATTCAAGGCTAAGCCTGTTGGGTCATTGCCATTGCAAGTTTTTCTCCGGTGCTGGAAAAACTAGTTGCATTCACCTGGGCGCGCAATATTTGCTTAGACAGATTACCCAAGAACCGGCTGGGCGAGTTTCCTTAAGCCCGACTTTGTCACAGGGAAAGTTCTGGAGGGAGAGAGTGTGCGCTAATACCGGAGAAATGGAGAAAGTTGCAAGTGGCAAAAGATACTTCAGCCAGCCTATTGTGCAAGTTCCCGCACTTCCACTCCATTTCCACAGTGGAAACTAGGTGAGGTGAGTCACAGTTGCATGCATTTAACAACCCCTTTTTTTTGCCCTTTTGCAAATTCTCTGAAGGTGGGTGGTTCGGTTGTTTTTGCCCTCGAATGACAAATTATACTTTACCGAAACCAGTCGGCGGGACTCGCTTTTGCCAAACTAAGCTGGGCAAATAAAAAACGACTGGGAACAGGTGTTGCTTTCTGTCTTATGCTGATTTAGAAAATCATGAAATAAACAAATATGTTTTTTTATTCTTAAAATGTTATTTTATACGAGGTATACATGTTTAATTCCATGTGTAGGTTCAGAATTTGGCACAATAATAAAAACAAACGTCTTCGTTTTAAATGAATCGAACAGATGCTTATTTTTTAAATTGAATATTTAGAATACTTTCATTTATTAATTTTAAGCTTTTTTAAATAGATTTTTTAGTGATATCATGGAATTCCACTTTACTTCTATAACTAAGTTAAAAAACCTTAAAAATATCTTTAATTGTAATATTAAGCTTATAAAAGAGTTCGAATTTTTATAAATTTCTCCCCCATTGTCAACAGAATTTTAACTAAAAAACTCAAGGGCTTTCCGTTGTAAAAGCTTGCAACCCCTTTTTGTGAAATTTTTACGTCGTTCCCGCAACATTAAGCTTGGTTTATTGACCTCCATGCTGCACTGCATTGCGTCACCGGCTCATCTGGTCGTCTCTTATCACGCAACTGGCATCAAAAGTGTCAGCCATAGCCCTACACTGAAAAAATGAACACTTTCTATTGTTAATACAATTTTAGCTGTACAGTTTTAAACTTTTTTTTTTTTTAATATCAGAAAGTTTTAATTTATCCATTTAAATAGATTTAAAATTGTTTTTTATTCTTATTATTATTTTTACTGTGCACCTTAACCCTTGTCTCCTACCTTAACCCTGTGCACTTTTCGGTTTACTGCTGCAACATTACAAATTAGCGAAAGTTTTGGTGGGAGAAGGAGGCCAACTGTCTGGGCCCAGACTTTGTTTGTTGTTGTGATGCACGGGGTTTGGGAGTCGAAAGTAGGGGGTTGGGTTTGTCACAATGGGGTTGGTGCATAACGACGGCATAATTACTGTAATCTATATCATATTGCAGAGTTTGCTTGATGTTTTGGCCAAGTAAGTGGCCATAAAACGCAGTCAACTTCGGTGCAAAACCGCTGTTGGACTTGGTTTAAAAGAAATTGGGGAGTTGGAAGTCAACATTGAGCGAGGACAATTGTCCTGCTCAGATTTTTGCTGCAATAGTTCATAATAAGTTCGATAGTTACCAATTGTATAGTCTTTTAAACAAATATAGTTTTAAAATAAAGCAATAATGCTATTAAATAAAAAGCTCAGCAACAAAATTGAACCGAACTATAACCGATTAGCTATTTGATATCAAAATATCGTAGAATGCTATACAAAATGATGTAAGTGAGTCAGACACTTTCGATTCTCTCAATAGGGATTTTCTAAAATTTATTTGGTAATAAAATAATAAAAATGCTATTGAATATTCCTTATATTTAATGAGTTAATTAATTATTTTGTTTTCGCAGATAAGGTGGGAACGGTTTATAAATTGCAAGCGTAAAGCTTTTCCAATTTCTCTCTCTTAAAATTCGCAAGTGCATTCTGTTCTCCACACGACAAATTTTTGCCGTGGCTCTCAGTTTGCATTTCGCTCTCGAAGGAAAAGCTCGTGATGGAAAATCCACGGAGAATTACCGATTTGCCGTTGGAAGTCCTCGATCTGATATTCAGCAATCTTAGCCAACTATCAAACAAAGTGAGGTTGGCTCAGGCTGATGAAAAGCTGGGAAAAGCTTTTGCCTACCACAGCCGCAATAACTACAGGCGACTCTCGCCCAACGGAAGGCTAAGTCCCGAACTGTGGGTGATTCTTATTATGGAATGTGGCCCCACAATTGAGGAACTTGTGTGCGATAGAAGGAGCCTAGCCTGGAACGACCTTATAGCCCAGGCAGTTGTTAATTACTGTCCCAATCTTAAATTGGTATCCATTTGTCTATATAGATCAGGTCGTGTCAGCGCCGAGGCTTTTTTAAAACAAATGAAAAACAAGCTGACATCGGTTACAATAGACCAACAAGATCATTTCGCAGCTACAATTTTAGGAGCGGTAGCTGAAATTACAGAACTAAAAAAATTCTCATTTATGGGAAATGTGGACGAAAACGGTGAGTCTTTTGGAGCAAAAGGAAAAATAGTTGGAATCTTTAAATAAAGCCTTACGTTTGTAAAACTGAATACAATACACATGAGTGTATGTAAAAATTAAGTTGTATATATTAAACTTTAATATCTAAACTTGTCATGCTTAAAGAAACTCTAAACATGAAGCAATGCATTTTTGAGAGCTGTTTTCGAAATCTTTTATACTAACCCCAAAATAAATATTTCAAAACAAGTCGTTTAAATCGCTACTTGAACTGATCGCAGCGAATGAACTGTTAGGCTTAATTTTAAAGGTGGTCTTTTGTTTAGTTTATCATTTACAGAAACTGGTCGCCCTGGAGAAGTTGGAAATCGAACACATATATTATCGAGACGAGCCGTCTGTTAATTTACTACAGATTTGTGCCTCACAAAGGAATCTGCGCGAGTTGAGTGTGGTCAAAATTGAAATAATGCCATTTGAGGAAAATAATTCTACGGTATGGGCAAGCTTGGAATCATTGACTTTGAACAAGTGCATAATTTCTTTCGAACTGCCAGACTGCCCGAAGCTTAAATATTTGGAGATACAATATCCTAGGTGTCATATGGAGGACTATATCCTCAAATTTATTCTGAAAAATGGAAGTAATATGCACACATTGTATGAGAGATGCTATCCGTCAATTAATGCTGACGGCTTTCTCCAACTGCTACGCAGCTGCCCTAAATTGCGATACCTTGATACTCCTATGGAGTATATAAAGCTGTATTTGGCCTATGTGAACAATATAATCGAAATATTAAGAGAAAATGAAGTCACTTCAGAGGATCCATTAGAACTGGTTGTATTTAGGCGTATTAAGTGGAAATGGATGCGACGATTGGTGAGTCCTTTAAAGCAATATGTTTTCAAATGTTGCCTTGAGTTTTCTTTTCAGCTGCTTAAAGCCCCAAATTCAGACTTGATCGATTTGTATGAAGGCACTGAGTAAAAAAGTAACGAAAAAAGAATTGTCCGTTGAAATAAAACTAAATAAATGCAGTTGAAACTAAGAGAATCTTACTAAAAAATCTTCCTGTAAATATTCCACTTAAACTAAAATAAGATATAAAATAAATGCAACTGAATTTTGTTACAAATGTATTTTTTGCGTGGGTAATGTCACTGAACTCTGGGCAGAGAGAAATCAAAAGCTTTTCCGACTCCCCTCTCTCAGAGTTTGCAAATGCATTCGGCTCTCCAGAAGATGAGTTTGGTCACAGTTCTCAGTTCGCATTGCGCTCTCGAGGAAAAAGCTCGCGATGGAAAACCCACGGAATATTACCGATTTGCCATTGGAAATCCTCGATCAGATATTCGGTTATCTCAGTTATCTATCAAGCAAAGTGAAACTGGCTCAGACCCATGAAAAGCTGGGAAAAGCGTTTGTCTGCCACAGCCGCAATGAGTTCAGGAGGCTGTCGCCCGATGCAAATCTCACACCCGAACAGTGGGTGTTTGTTATAAAGGAATGTGGAGCCACAGTCGAGGAATTGTTTTACAATGAAAAGTGTCCAGGCTTATACTGGGACGACCTTATAGCCCAGGCGGTTGTGAAGCACTGTCCCAATCTAACATCTGTATCGACTTGTGTATATAGGTCCCAGCATGACAGCGTCCAGGAATTTTTAATAAAAACGAAAAACTCGTTGATATCGCTTTCGTTGAAGCTAATTGAACATTTCACACACTGCTCACTCATGAATGTCGTGGGTGAAATGACCCAGTTAAAAAAATTATCAATCATCGGATTTGTGGATGAGCAAGGTAAGTATTTATAAGCTAAAATGGGAAACAAGAAAAACATTTTTTGGCTCAAAATAAAGTTAAGTTTAGCCATGAATAAAAGGTATGTAATCAGAGCCAAGAGTAATTATAATAAGGACCAATTGGTAGTCACCAAAAGTAATTTTTTGCAATAAATTTATGTATTTGATATCCCTTAATGGGGTTCACTTTAGTTAAAATTATGTTATTTTTTAATGTCTATAAAACGCTATTTTTAGTTAACCAGGTACAAAAATTAATCTCCCTGGAGACTCTGAAAATCGAAGAACTTTATTATAGAACCAGACAGGAATTGGACATATTACAAATCTGTAGCTCACTTAAAAATCTCCGGAAATTGAAAGTGAGTAATATAAAACTTATGCCAATCGATGGGCGTTGTTCAATTATGTGGGCTGACTTGGAATACCTCAAATTGACTCAGAGTGAAGTCACTAGTGAATTGCCAGACTGCCCAAAGCTTAAGTACTTGGACATTCGTAATCTAACATGCCATATCGAAGGCTATATCCTAAAATTTATTAAGAAAAATGGAGCAAATATTCACACGATTTGTGAGAAATGTTACCCGCTAATCACTGCCGACGGTTTTCTCCAATTGCTTCGAAGCTGCCCAAAACTGCGAGTCCTTTATACTCAGCTGGAGTATATAAAACTTTATTTGACCTATGTGACCAATATGGTCGAAATACTAAGGGAAAATCGAGTCACTCCAGAGGACCCATTGGAACTAGTTGTATGTAGCCGCATTAAGTGGAAATGGATTAAACGATTAGTTAGTGCATAGATTAACATTTTTGCGATATATTTTTAACGTTTTGTTTTTTAGCTACTTCGGACCCCCAATTCTGAGCTGATCGATCTATACATGGGAACTTTGTAACAACAAATTAATGTAACCCCTTATAGATGTGCCACTGCCTTCAATTGTTAAGTTAATTAAAAAAAAAATAAATTAAACAAAATGCTTGTTGTCTTCTTAAGTACACGATTACCTTTTACAAGGTGTTTTTTTCTGAAGGTGATATTATAAAAAACGGTAAGTCTTTTACAGGCAACAAATATCATGAAATCAAATATCATGAGTTAAAGTTTAATACTGAAGTGCACATGCTATGAGGTACAAAACTTTTATAAAAAAGATCATAATATTGTTAATAATTTTAGAAATTTTACTATTTATTTATTTGAACATAGACAATTATACAAATATTTATAAAGTCTTTCAAACACCACGGTATATACTTAGGCACAAATATACCCTAAGGCTATGAGTAAAGAGTGTGAAAAGCTTTCTCGCTGTTCTTATCTTCTCTTTTTTTTTGGAGATCTGTATAAATTCTTTTGCTCATCAGTTCTGCATCAGTTCTTAGTTTGCCCTTCGCTCTCGAGGGCATGGGTACCCGCGATGAGCAATCAACGGACAATAACCGATTTGCCACTCGAAGTCCTCGATCTAATATTTATGAACTTAAGAAATCTAAGGGACAAACTTCGACTGGCGCAAGTGCATAAGCATCTGGGCAAAGGGTTTGCCTACCACAGCCGCAATGATTACAAGAGGTTCTGCCCGAAAATATATTTTCCGGTGCGGCTATATCGCGTTCTATTGGCCGAATGTGGCTCGTCCATTGAGGAGTTCATCTGTGGATCAGACACCTGGAGCGATCTGTTGGCCAAGTCAATTGCGAAGCACTGCCCCAATCTGGAATCGGTGAACATTAGTGTTTCATTAAGGAACAGTATCAGTGTGCAAACCTTTTTGCTTAACATGGCAAACTCGCTCATTTCGGTTGAAATAAAACTCAACGACAATTGCCAATCGCCAAGGATCCTTAATGCCGTGGCAGAACTTAAAAACTTGCGGAAATTGTTATATGAAGGGTACATGGACAGAGGAGGTGAGCTATTATTTTTTTAAATTTCAATATAATTTTCTTTATTGGGCAACATTTGTTTTTTTTTTAAGTTAAACTGTTAAACACGTTTACTTTGCTTTATTTAATGTTGTTAATACCAACAGCTCTTATGAAAATAATAAAAAAAAATATATTTATTAACTTGGTAATGGGTAAAGTAAGTTGAGTCAATATTTACCCCTTGTCGTTAAAGGGTTAAAGAAACGTGGCAAAAAGTGTAATGTGATAAGCGGTTGTTTATATTCCACTTGGGTCGATTCAAACGGTAAACCTCTTTTCGTAGTCATTACAAAAAGCTTATTGCCTTTCAGTGTTTAAGCTTTTTGTTTGTCATTTTTGTTTTGGCTCCTATTTTGCTTATTTCAAATTGTAATCTAATGATTCTAGATTTTATGTGAGTAATGAATATGGCTTTTATTCATTACTGTTATCAAATTAAGACTTCATTTATGTATAAATTTTGTTTTACACCTCAATAAATATGACTATGCATACACACAGCAAAGAATTTAAATTTTTTTTAAACTTTTAAAACGTTTTCAAAACTATAAATATAAGTTTATTTCATTTTCTCTAGCAAGATTTTGTCATTTAATTAAAATTACTCTGAACACTAAGATGATTTGGCAGATGAATTAAATTTATTTTATGTTTGAGCCTTTTTATTTATTTCACATTTATTTCAGCACTATATTTAAATTCTATGCCTTTTAGTTAACCAGCTGCACAAGTTAGTTGCTCTGGAGGAGCTAAGACTGGACTATCAGGGAAGTGGATACAGATGTCGATCGGTTAACCTGCTCCAGATATGTGGCCCCATGACGAATCTTCGCTGCCTGACTGTGACCAATATATGTATATCAGCAGGAGAAGGATTTCACTCCATGATATGGCCGAACTTGAAAGAGTTAAAAATGCAGAATTGCGAAATCTCCTCAGTGATTCCCGACTGTCCGAAGCTCAAAACCGTGTTTTTGAAATTCTGCAAGTGTAGAATCAGAGGCTATGTCTGCAGTTTCATTCTGAAGAACGGCAAGAACATCGAGGAAATTGATGAGAGCTGTGAGCCAGCGCCATTTGATGGGCACACGTTTCTTGAAGTGATCCGAAATTGCCGAAAATTGCAATTATTTTCCACTCCCATGGGTGGTATAAAAATCTACCAAGCACTCGTTTCTTCATTAGTGGATATTTTGAAGGAAAACGAAACGGCGCGAAGAGAACCTTTCGAACTAATATTGTACTGCCGAGACAAGCTAAGATGGATTCGCCGATTTGTGAGTTGAAATGCCTTTTTTACAATACATACGGTTTTTGTTTTTTTCATTTCTGTTTTTTCAGCTGCAACGGACTTCTAATCCTCAAGTGATCCACACGCTATATCTATACAAGTTCTAATAATTTAAAAACTCTGCCCATTACAAATTTTATTAATAGTTTTTCATTAATCTAATACTTGTTTTAGCTTTGTGTTCCACCTTTTTAACTTTAAGAAAGGTTATAAATTTTATGAACGTACAAAATTAATATACAAATAATGTAATAGCTTAAATATTTTTTATTTTTACAAATTATTGTTAAAAATTGTATCATGTTTAGATCTTAATCTACTTTGTATAAAATGTCAATGAACTAAAAGCGAAAGAGTTGTCAAACTTTTTATTAATTTCACTCTCTCAAAATCTGGCTCAGTCGTCAATTTTCTTTTATCAATCCGAATGTTTTCCTGCATTTCTCAGTTCGTATTTCGCTTCCGGGAAATCTTTGCAATGGAAAACAACCTGACTATAGTCGACATGCCATTCGAAGTCCTCGATCTGATATTCAAGGAACTGTTCAATCTAAAAGATAAACTGCAACTGGCTCAGGCTCACGAAAAGTTGGGTAGAGCCTTCTCCTACCACAGCCGAAGTGACTACAGGAGTTTGTATCCATATGCTCGCATACGCCCCGAAATGTGGGTGGTACTTGTGCAAGAATGTGGTGCGACCATTGAGGAATTTTCCACCAGTGAAATTGAGAATTTCCCATGGAATGATCTATTGGCTAAGGCGATTGAGCAGCACTGCCCCAACCTGAAGTCGGTTAAAATATGTGTTTATGATAATAATTGCGACAGCGTGCAGTCCTTCTTATTGAACATGAGCCAATCATTGACATCAGTTGAGCTAACTTTACATATAGACGACACTAAAAAGATATTCGATGCGATGGCAAAAATGACTAAGCTGACCAAATTTACACGCAAGGGAATCCCAAACGATGAAGGTGAGTCCAAACCTTGATATAATTTAACTATGTTGTATTTCATTCGTATACACAAATATTAGACAACATCATATCCTATTAAAAAATTCTTAAATGAGTCGAACCATTCTTAGAGTGCCAACTTAAATTATAAAAGAAATTATGTTGTACATTTTTATTTCCATTTACAAATTTATATATTTGTATATGCTTACTTAAGTTCATTTTTAATTCTTATTCTTTATTTTTGGATTTCTTTGTCATGAAGTAAATTAATTCATACATTAAGCAATTAAATGATTTAAAATCTTATTCTCAGTTTACCAGATACAGAAATTGACTGCTTTGGAGGAGCTGGTGATGGATAATAATGATAGATTTAATCCCAACTCACCTCTTTATTTACTCGATATTTGTGCTCCGCTCAAGAATCTTCGCAGCTTGACAGTACTTGGCTCAACTATTCTGCCCTCGGACAAGCCGCATTCTATGATTTGGGTAAATTTGGAGCATCTTACAATAGATTTCTGCCAAGTATTAACTGAACTACCAGAGTGTCCGAAGCTAAAAACTTTGCATATAGTATACTCCTATTGCAATATCGATGGCCTTCTGTTCAGATTTATTCTACAGAACGGGAGAAATCTTGTGAAAATTAATGAGAATTCCAGGACCCACACACCTGATGGAGAAAGCCTTCTTCAGGTCCTGCGATCGTGTCCAAAGTTGCGAACCTATTCTACTCCAATGCAGAATTTTAAAATTTACCAGGCGTATGTGCCATCTATTGTTGAAGTTCTTCGGGAAAATGGAGTCAAGCGGGAGAAACCTTTTCATTTAATTATAAATGCACATCCAAAGTGCAAATGGCTGCATCAATCAGTAAGTAGAAAGAAGAATGACACCTTTTAAATTATTATTTTTATATTCTTTTAGATTCCACGTGCGTCTTATTCTGATTTGATTTTCATTGCTTATTTTTACAATTAACAAAAATACAAAGCTTTCCCATTTAAAATTAAGAATGTTTTTGATTTGTATTGAGTTAAAGAAAAAGACGAAGAAAAATTGTGAAAAATGGTAGTCGACTGTCTTATACAGTTAAAAGTTGATTATAAAATTCATTAAATTAAAAGAAAACAATATTTCCACGTAAATAAAATAGTCTTAAAAATGTCTGATACCTGCTTTCGGATTTCTGACCACAAACAATATTGCACTGTTACACGCACAGGAACAAAAATGTGAAATAAATGACTAATGCCCAAGCAAAACCAAATCACACACGAACTTTGAACCTGCGGGTGAACCTGCAGGCCAAGCCAGGCCAACCAATTGGACCTATTCCTTTTTTTCATCCAGGAGTGCGTGTCAGGTGCAATGGACACACGCCCCGTGGAGGTTCAACAACATCGGTCGCAAATTCCCTGGCTTACTCATCAGGTGGTCGGGGCTTAGGGGCCTAATAGAGGGAGTTTATGGAGCAATGATTCACCTTTGTTGGCTGCAAAATAACAAAACAGGATGAGCCGAAATGAGGTGGTCTCGAAATGTGTGGGAAAACTGAAGAAAAGTTCCAAAGGCAGGACACGCTCTAATAAAATTAAATTCTTATGCTTTTCAAATTAAACCATATATTGTTTTTATGAGTTTATAAATATTGTTGGATTGTTTGATATATAATATTATACTTTTTAATATTTATAACCACAATCTTTCAATAAGTTTATTATGAGCTATAGCAGCAAGAAAAATAAAATAATAAACAAAAATAAATTAACTGGTACGTATACAATTATTTCAATTTTGGAATAAGTTGTTATTTCTTGTACCTAAGTTGATAATAGCTTGGTTAGCTTAAAACAATTTAATTGGACTTAAAATGTTTTAGGAAAAAAATTATTAAATCTGTTTTTTTTTGTAATTTTTTAAAAATTTACCTATTTTTAAATAATTGAAAACTTTAGTTCTTGATGTTATTATTTGTGGTGTGGTAAAAGCCAAAAGATATTTTTAAAATTTGCACATATACCATATTCTTATAAACTTTACATTAAAGTGTTTGAGGAGGAAAAGAGGATGAACTTTTGGCAAGCCCGAATCAAGGGATAACGAGAACCCAAATATTGCCACTGAGTCAGCGACCCGATGGCTGCTCCTCTGCCATAAATAAAACAAAGTACGCACCCTCTGGAACGCCTTGTCTCCGGCTCTTCGGGTCCCGATGAAAATTAGTCTCAATGAACTCTCTGGAGGCGACTGACTTATAGCACACTTTTGGCCACTTTACGGTTTGACTTGGCTTTCTGGCCGAAATCAGTTCACTGCACGCACATTGACCCAATAATTGACATGGGACTTATATTGAAATTTCGTTAGCTTAGGGTTGGGCTATGTAAATTTAGACTCGTCTAATTTGCTTTAGTCTGGAGCTCTGCTAATTGGCACAGACATTTGTTATTGGTCTTCGATATTATATTTGATATTTATGACAGTGCGACTTTTCTTGATTAAAAGACATAGGTTACCAAATTTCTAAGTCTATCTACTGGATATTTTCAATATTATAATTTAATTTTTCAAAACCGGCCTTTCTGTTTAAATTGCTCTGTTACTACATGGTTAAGAAGTATTACAGAATAAATATTTCTGCAAATAATATTAATGAACCTATATTTTTCCTTTATTTGCTTGTTGTTTTCTAAAACTAAGGATACTTAAATATTTGTAACTTTAAAATTAATTGCACAACAAATTTGAGGACAATAATTTTTTCGTCCCCAAAATGTTCAAATGTTTAACTAAATACAATGTATTTGTTGTCACATCTTAATCTGTATTTGAACAAGGACTTGTGTGTGTACTGACCTTTTAATGACCATCGGAGCAATGGCGAATATAAGTGGTCGCGTGAGTGTGGGTGGCACGTGTGTGCCATATATCCTTGCACAGCAGCGGGTGAATTTAGTTAACAATTTGTCAAGGAAATGCAAAACAACTGCAATGGGTAGCCCTGAAATTAATCTGCCCCCCTTGCAATCCCTATATTTTTTCTCCTTCTGTCTGCCAACCACCCAATGTCGTTTGCAGGAGTTTGGCGGCTGCATCATCAAACAGAATTCCACCGACAGCCGGAACTGGCCAGTGCAACCATTTCAGCTATTTTCCTCGATTTTTGTTTCATCATATTTAAAAATATCATTGGAAAATAGCTATTAACTACCTAACTAAATGTGGAATGGCCGTTAACTATCCATAATAAAACATCAAATAGTTCTGCCAACACATATGAAATATACAAAATTTGATTAATTAAATAAAGAAAGATAAAATTCTAGACAAATTTTGCTAAAATAATAAACCATTTTTACTAAATTCAGGATTTAATTGTGAACAGGACGGAAAAACTAACTATTTGTTTTCTTACTTTTCGAATATATTATACTCTCTAATTTCTATTCAAGGATCCACATTGTAGCTATAAGGATTTAGCTTGTTCATTTTTTTTATGCCCATTTTTGAATGCATAAGCTAGCTGCTTTTTGTAGCTATTTGTAGGTGGCAGCACTGACTTCCCCACGACCAGGACCTTGGCAATGAGGCACTTGTGGCCAAGGATCCGAATACGAAACCGAACCGGAGCCAAGGACCCGACTTCGAATGCGGAAATGCGCATGCCTGCGTGTCCTTGCCCTTGGTCCTTGGTCGTCGCCGGGCGGAGCAGTTGTAAGACCCGTAGTGCCCCTGAAAACTCTTTTAACCTTCGTGTAGCCGTGTGGCAAGTGTGGCAAGTGCATCGTTGCAGCTCCCAAACATGCGCTTTTGCACCTAGACTTTTTGCAGAACGAGAGAGAGCGAGATTCAGCTAGATTCAGGTTTGGTCGGCGGTGGCATTGGCATCCCCTTCCAAGCACCAAAGGGTGGTGTCTGGATGCCCCTGCCACGTGTCGCCAGTTGCAAATTTCACGACGCTGTCATTGACCATGATATTTGGCCACTATTATATTGCGAGTGGCAGGGCCAGCGTCTCAATGCGATGCCCTCGCTACTTTTGGAGGTCCTCAATGGGGAAAAATTCGCCAAATCACAGATTCTGATTAAGAAAAGGTCCGCCATAGGGTTTTACAAGGTAAACAAAAATTATTGTAATCTTAACTTAAATGACAATTGAAAGCAAAACCAATACAAAATTATTTCATAAACTTCGTTGAATAGCTTTTTAAAGTTTTGGCGGTAAAAATATATAACAGTTTGGGATTTACATTAATATTTAAGGTAATGTTTTTCACTAGAATTCAATTATCGAAACGTAGTAATAACTAAGTTAATGTTCTATCAAATAATACGGGGTAATTCTGTTAAAATCAGGTATAATACGTTTTTGAATGCATAAGCTTCGCTTGTCGACAACAATGACAAATAAGAAAATCAAGGTTACAAGGTATTTTTCCCTTAAAACTTCCCCCACAGCTTACAAGACAAAGGAAGCCGACTCCATTAGAGTACAACCCTCAAAGTTGGCTAAAATCGAAGCTGATGAAGGAAGTATCTCTGCCTCGAACCGACCTTACCAAACAAAATGTAGCCCAGCGAGTGTGTCTAGGAAACCGTTTGTCCTCGTACTCCTTTTCCGCATTTTCCACCTCGTACTCCTTGCATTTCCACATGCTTTCCACACCCCAAGTCGAAGAGTCTGAAGTTTGCTTTCATTTCGTTGCCCGAGGGGTTGCAACTCCAGACAGACAGACAGACAGGCAGAGACCGAGAGCCATAGAAGCGGAGAAATCCACCCACTCGGCGACTTTTTGCAATTATTTTTAATTTCTGTGCTACGACAACTCCCGGAATGCCAAAAACTTTGCAACCCCAAAAGAAGCGCACGAAAAGGGGCAAGTCACTCCAGGCGGGAACCGTACCACGATATCTGAAGAACAGACCTACAACATTGACATTCGGCTTGAAAGCACCGTACAGTGCAGTTTATAATAATAAAACTTATAAACCTTGGTGTGTTTATGGAAACTTTAAAGATCGATCGGCTATAATTTTTTTTTATGCTAATTTTGATAAAAAGAGAAATACTTTTTACTCTGATAAAGATTGTTAAATAAAACCGCTTAGAATTTTGATTCGTACTTGTCGAGAACCCACTGTAGCGACGTCCACGTCCGCGTCTGAGTTGTATGTGCCACGTCCATTGCACCCCCAATCTGCTTTGTACATTGACTTCTCTGCTCTGCTTTGTTTTCTGCATTCGCTGCAAGTTCTGTCTTTTCTCTCTCTCACTCTCTCATGCTCTTTCTCGGACCTGCTCTCTCTGTGGGCTCTCATTGCCAACCGTACTGTGCATTCCCATACCACGACCTACCTTACCCACACCCACAGTGCGCTGCTGCTGCTGCACAACTCCCGCCCGGGCAGCGCTGTCGGCGTCGACGTTGATGGCGGCAGCGCAGCTCGTTTTCATATTGAAAGTAGAATTTTTCACTTTTGCGAAAATTTGCAGTTCAGTCGAAGATTCACAGTCGCAGTCATTTTGAATACGTCATGTGGAACGCACCGTCGCGTTCCGTTCTCTGTCGCGCTCTTCCTCTTCTGCGCAATCGTCTTACCAATCGACGGCTAACTTTCGTTTGTTAACACTACAATTCGATCGGGCCAACGTGCAATCCCCTGGATGCGGATGCAAAAGTGGACTCTTAGTACGTGGAAATTGTTTGGATTAAGTGCAGTGTTGTGCGAGCTTTGTGTATTAATCAAGGGTAACAAGTTCGAAAAATATAAAACATAAATATGGTTAATTAAGATGGAAACCGCTTTTAAACATTTGGAAAAAGGGTTTAATTTATTGTATTTTTATGGCACCGATATATTCTAAAGAGCTAAAAAAATGTTCTTTTGCTTATCAATCTAAAAGCAAAATTAAACTAAAATTGCAATAAACAATAAGGCTCAAAAAACATCTTGTGAACAAAAAAAATTGTTGTGAAGAAAGTGACAAACATAAAAAATGTCTATTAAGAAAAGAGCAACAAAAAATTAATAAAAATTTTGTGATTTAACAAGTAAAAGTTGAACAAAATTTAACAAAACGGTTACAACATCCTGTTGTTTCACAAAAACGTAATTTAATGACAAGTCTAACGAAATTAAATAAATTAAATTATAAATTTGAGTATAAAATTTGAGTTATTTGTAAAGGATTCCACAAAACTAAATTGGAATTGCAGTGCAAAGTAACCAATCCATATTATTACAAAAAGATTATAAATAAAAACCAGTATTTAGTCTCAGAGACTTTTAAAAAAGTCTTTAAACAAAATTCATCAAATGAAAGTAAATTATTGAAATAACTACAATCAATGCTGAAAAATGGCTAAAAAATATTAAGTGCAAAACAGAAACTTAAAAAGTATTGTAATGGAATGAAAACATTTACCAAGTTTATAAAAAATGAAAAATGACATGTGTTAAAACTAAAAGACCTTAAAAAAAGGTGGATTACAAAGAGTTATTAGCATGAAACCCCCTTAAGAAGACAGCCCTTTGACCTTTCACTCTCGGAATCTGCGTGCAACTAAGCCCTCATTTAGATGCTTAAATCTATTGGCTATTAAAATAAATCAAACCCTAGAGCACTCATCCTTCTGGCTGAATAAGCTCCTTTTTTGGCCCCAGTCCACTGCTGTCTGACTCATTCCACATGGCCGAAACTCCGTCTGGAGTTGCAACCCTCATTAGAGTCGAGCCACACCCCCTGCAAATAGTGCCCAGCACCACCCACCACTTACGCCCCCTGCAACTCCCCAGAAATGCAGAAACCCCAAAAAACAGAGGGGGGAAATCTAACAGGGTATCTACAGGGCGATAACAGTGCGCTGCTTGCTCAACTGTAGACGCTCTGTAAGCCTTGCCGTGGTGTGGGTGAACTTGAACACACACAAACACGCGATTGTTCTATTTCTCTCAGTGCTCTCACTCTCTTTTTTATTTGCACTGCTCTCTTGCTCGATTTATTCTATTTCAAGTTCTTATTTTGCAATGCAGCTGTGTGCGATGTCGTTCAGTGTTAAGGTCAATATATTGCCGCCTTTGCATGCATGTGCATTTTTTTTGCTGTCTATGAGTGCGTTTGCACTAAAAAAATTTACTTGTTACTATATATACATATATTGTACAATTGTTTGCAAGCTTAAAATCCTAAAATTCAGATACAATACCATTTATAATAAAGTTGAAAGATACTAGGGTGTTCCCAATCTTTGTAGTTCCTACCCTTTTAGTATTCATTCATTAGTTTTCCAAGTTTATTACACATACGTACTGTTGCATTTTTTTTTTAACTTAAATAATTTGTCGTGAAACGTTATTTCTAATTATTTTTTTTATTTGAGCAAACATTTTTTAATCTATCCATAATTGCGCATTTTTTTTTATATTTTATTCCTATAATGTACTTAACGATGTATTTCATTTTAATTAAGCTAATCCCTATTTTCCCTCTGTGGATTTCCACATGGTTGCAGCTCGTGAGGTTGCATTTTGTTTGTTGATTAGTCTGCTATTGAATGTTGCCATGCACACGCGAGTGCACACATTCGCACATTGAATGTCATCGCCTTTGCTCGTTTTGTAAGTAGCGGTTTATTTGGTGGCTAGCAGTTGTGTATATTTTTTTGGAGGTCTCCCCCACTGACGTTTGCGGAAGCTTCCGCTATGTGGCCGCCATCGAATCGACGAGGAATTGTGGGGCATGATGCATCTTCTCATGGGGCATCGAAAAATTGTACATTTCTTTTGACAATGTCACATGATAGTTCTGCTTTGCATTTTATGGACAGGTGAAAGTAAGCGAAATTTATGTGATATAGAATATATTAACGGGGATAAATAGGGAGGTTAAATTGGGTGATTAAAATAGTTAGACTGCGTTAGGACAGTTTTATGATCGTATTATAATTAAATTTGTAGTTCCAAAGGTTATATAAAAAAAAACGGATTTAGAAGTCTTAAAATAATAGCTTTAAATTATTTGAAATTCGCTAGCTATTTCAAAACTTATACTTTTCAAGCGGTACAACTCAATCACCTAAAAGTTCTCAGACTTAGCATATCTAATGCGCAAAGTTCCTTTTTTGGCACTCCAGCTCGATTCATCAATTACAAACAGACCCCGAACCTACCTCAATGCGAGACCCTGCCCTAACCAAGAGAAAATAACCCAAGCCAACTTAAAAACACAGCCCCATGGCAATCTCTCCGCACGCATATTGCTCATACGCACCCGAAACACGGAAGTTGAGGCCCAATAAGTGAAACCCCAAATGAAGGCCCAGCAACCCCCGAAAACTGAGCAACCCTTATGCCACCAAAATCTCCATAAACTCCCCCTCGAACTGCCCCAGTCCAGAATTTGTTAACACCCCGCGAAAACAAAAACCCTAACAAAAATCCGTACGCGCTATTCGCTTTTGCCTGGCTCATTCGCATTTATTTTTGTTTATTTATGTTTTGCTTGTTGTATTCTTCGCCTCAGCTTCCTCGTACGCAGTCGCTCTCTCTCTCTCTCTCTCTCTCTCTCTCTATCTCTTTTAGGATCTCTCGGAATCTCTCGCTTCCATTCTGACCACCTTTGCAGCCAGATTCTCCTCTCATTTTTCATAAGGTTTTCACTTTCGTTGTGCAGCTTTTTGCGCGAGAGCCGACTCACAATTTTTTCCGCTCTTTTCTGGTTCTGGTTCTGTTCTGGCTTTCTGAGCTTTTGCAGTTTCAGTCAGAGAAAGTACGGCCAACGAAACGCAACGGTTGCGAACATATATATATTCCAACCAGCCGCGTTTTAACCAAATAAACAAAAAACACAACTAGCCGAGCAGAAGTGTGAATGAATTTGTAATCGAATTTCCAAAAAGGGAAAATACAAAAAAATTAAAAGAATCGGTGGAAATGTGCAATGATTATGGGATCACGCCAAGCTCCCTTATATAAGCGAGAGCCCATTGTCAAGGGCGCCAAGTGTTTGCCACATTGAGCCGTAGTCGTAGTCGTGGCCGTGGCCGTGGCCGTGGCCGTAACCGTGTCCGTGTCCGTGCATCGTTTTCGTATTGTATCGTATCGTATCGTATCGTATCGTGAGCGTCCTTGTCCTTGTGCAGGCCGAACAGCTGCTTGGGTCCTCTTTCCCCGACACCGACACCCCTCCCTCACCCCCCCATTCGTCCTTGTTCTTGAACCATAGTCCTCCAAAAATATCTGCTCCTGCTGCTGCCACTGAAAATCGACCTTCCCGGGCGCCCAGGCCCAGCTGTTGCTACCGACCACCCACTTAAACTCGGCCCTCAGCTGTTGGCCATACAACATATACAGAAAATAGCTGAAATATTACTAGAAAAAATGGTAGAAAAGCGAAGCTATCGCTAAAACAGCTGTGCAATTCCGGCAAAATAATTTTATTCGTCATCTCGTCGCAATGTGCTTCAATAAATTGTTCCTAATAAACAAATTCGCCCAGCGTTTGCCAGGCACAAAGGTCAAAAGTCAGCAGAGACAAGTGTAAGGGCCTAACACGTTAAACAAACAACAAAATAAACGAGTAAATCAAATAAAAATCAAAGTGAAAATTCCAACTCAGAGCTTAAAGCAGTTTCATTATTAAAAATGACACTTTAAAATCTATCAAAGCTCACACAACGCTTGCCAGCGAAAAGAAAATTACTTAAAAAAAAATCAATTCAACTATATTTTTCTAGAGGTGTTTAAAAATAAAATAACCAAACTACTCCACGAAAGTATAAGATCGGAAATCTTAATAAAAACAAAGTGAACAAAAATTACTGCTCAGGTTTTAAAGTTTATAACAAAGAAAAAAAAGCAACTTAAGCGTTGTGTTTCATGTGCAAAATCTTAAAAAATATCTATACAAAAAAACTCATATATTTTTGGAATAAAATTACTAAAACCAGTTGAAATAATAAATCTTGTGAATCGTTTAACTTGTATAAAATATAAAGTAGTATAAGCAGTGAATATATATAATTATAAAATCAATTTGTAAACAAACAAATAAAAGATTAAACCTTATACACCTAAATACGATCATCAAATAAATATTCTTATACTTATTATTCAACGATTTTAATCAATCAATACATCAATCAATTTAACAATCAACCGAGCGACTTACTTCAATTTGCATAAAAGTAAGTGAAGCTAGTTTTGCAATTCAAAACTATAGGTTTTAGGTTTTAAATGTTATAATCGAAAGAATTAGTTGATGAGCATTTTTTCGAATGTTCCATTTTTCTAAATTAAGCTCTAAAACGATTTTATCCTTCGCAGCTACTTCAAAGAAATACCTACAAACATACTCAGACGCTGCTGTGGATCGGTCGAAGCATAAATCAGCAAACAATAAACCATCAAGTATTATTAGCAACTAAAACGAACTCAGACTCGGAATCAGCCTCAGAACTCTCAGCACGAGATCATCAAACTTAACTCAACGCAACTCAGTCGAACTCATCTCATCGTCAACGGAAGTAGCCTCAACCAGAATACAACAGATATATTTAGACATATGGTAATGATCAAGCAACTGTGGGCAGGTATATAGAAACAACGCTAAGATAAACGTAAGGACTAAGGACACCAACAAATTCTCTAGGATACAATAGAATACAAGAAAATACAAGCAACAAAAAAACAAAAACAAAAAACAAGAAAAGGACAACTTTTTCATGCAACTTTGAAGGCTGACAAAACTAATTTTTTGATAATCCAAAAGCAGAAGCGAACAAACAAATTACAAATTACCACAAAAACAGCAACAACAAAAAGCGTAAAGAAGAAGAGACTGATTTTAAAAATAAAGGAGCAAGCAGAGGAAAGGACAAAAAGCAGCAGAAGTGAGGCATAAGTGATTCAGGATCAAATCCAAACAAAAACAAACAAAAAAACAAGCAACAAAAGCAACTTTCCATACAACATATTTAAATTATATCTAAGACAGATTGATAATTTTGTGCGATTATCCCTATTTTGATATATCATGTTGAAGAAACTCAAATGCATGGAAGCGGTCCAGGCAGCAGCGGCTGCAGCATCATCATCGGGAGGATCCGGAAGTGGTTCGAGTTCCGCCACGAAGCTGATCAAGACCGAACCCATTGACTTTGAGATGCTGCATCTGGAGGAGAACGAGCGGCAGGGTGACATGGAAAGGGAGCCCAGTAGCAGTAACACCTTGACCCCGCAGCGATACACCCACGTGCAGGTGCAGACCGTGCCACCACGCCAGCCCACGGGTCTGACCACGCCCGGCGGCACCCAGAAGGTCATCCTGACCCCTCGCGTGGAGTATGTCCAGCAGCGAGCCACAAGCTCAACGGGCGGCGGTGTCAAGCACATATACAGCCAGCAACAGGTGGGCTCACGATCCGCACCACCCGAAGCCACTGCTCTGTTGACCACTTCCTCGGGCACGCCCCAGATCATCATTACCCGAACCCTACCCTCCAGTCAGCACTTGTCGCGCCGCCATTCGGCCAGTCCCTCGGCCCTGCACCACTATCACCAGCAACAACAACAACAGCAGCAGCAGCAGCAGCAGCAACCACAGCGACAACAGCAATCGCCACCCCCGTTGCACCACCAACAGCAACAGCAGCAGCAACATGTCCGCGTTATCCGCGATGGCCGCCTGTACGATGAAACCACTGTGGTGGTGGCAGCACGCAGACATTCGGTATCCCCACCCCCACTGCACCACCACTCCAGGTCGGCGCCTGTGTCCCCGGTGATCGCCAGGCGGTGTGCTGCCGCCTATATGGAACAGCAATATCAGCAAAGGCAGACGCCACCGCTGGCACCACCGCCACCGCCTCCGCCACCACCGCCTCCACCACCGCCACCCCAACAACAACAACAACAGCAGCAGCAGCAATACATTTCCAGTGGTGTTGCACCACCCACGGCAGCGGCTCGCAAGTTTGTGGTTAGCACCAGCACGCGACACGTGAACGTGATTGCCGCGAATCAGTTTCAACAGCAGCATCAATCGCAGCAGCATCAGCAACATCAGTCGCATCAGCAACATGTGATTGCTAGCGTTAGTTCTAGTAGTAGCTCCTTGGGATCAGCCGGCTCTTCTTCTTCGCACATCTTTCGCACGCCCGTGGTGTCAAGCAGCAGCAGCAACAGCAGCGCCAACAACAACAACATAGCGCACAGCAGCAATATGCATCACCAGCAGCAACAGCAACAGCAGCAGCATCAATCGAACCTGGGCAACTCGGTGATGCGGCCACCACCGCCGCCGCCTCCGCCCAAGGTCAAACACGCCTCCAGCTCCAACAACAGCAACTCAAGCAGCAGCAACCACAACAACAACAACAACGGCAGCAGCAGCAGCAGCAATGGTGAGGAGCCGTCTAGCTCGATTCCAGATCTAGGTAAGTTTCTGCCCCAAGACAACTCACTCGAACTGTTAAACTAGCCACCCGTTGACCCTGACGGCACTTGTCGATCGCTTTATGGTCGTACAAGCGGTTGGCAGGTTCCTACAAAACAAAAATATATACGAGCACTGGACTACACAAATATAATTGTTATTTGAGGTTGCCAAATGATTGCAAAACAAAGATAATTGTTATTTTTAGGGGAAATATCTACCTAAATGCATCAAGCATTTGATTTTAATTTTTATATTGACAAAATGTTTTTAATTTATCTTTGGTTTTTATGGACACAAAAGAAACATGGCACAATACTTAATGGGAAATCCAAGATCCAGTTTACACTTACAGAATCTTTCTTTATCATATTAATATTTTCACTTACTTATTAAACAGCTTCGAAATAAAAAAGTAAATCTATTTTTAAAATCAGCTGAGTAGTGTAAAACTGGGCCAGACAAACTCGGCATGTAGGAAATTAAAATGTACAAGTATTCACTTATGAGTCAGCGGTTAATAGAGCTGTTTGTACAGTTAGTCGTTGCACATGAGACATTTATTTATGTATGTATATATATCTATGGAATAAATGGGAGTAACGGTAATGTTGCAACCAACAAAAGGTCAAACTAAATATGAGTAATTTTACTTTCTAGACGAACGAAGCAAAAAACAAGTAGAGTAGAATATTAATTGAAGCACGTTTTGAAAATGGAATGCATTAGGGAGTTGGGTCAATGGGTCATAGTATTAGGGTATTGCATCTATAATTGTTTGTCACGGTATATTAGATGTGAATGTCTGTTCGGGAATTCGAATTATACTTCAGTGGTCCGATTTAAGATTTGTGTTCCAAGGCCAAAAACATTTCATCTGAAATACTTTCAATTTATCATTGGATTACCTCATAATTTAGGATTGCTTTTTGGGAATGATACATAAACTCATTTATACACGTACATATATCGTCCAATCCAATCATCTGCTGCACCTCAAATCAGAATTTTTATTTTAATTTAATTATCAATTTAAATTGAAATTGTTTTCGGGGGTTGGTCAACAATCTGCCCCCCTCCCCTTTTCAATTCTCGACACACTTTTTAGCATTGCCAAGGCTGCGAGAAATATATTATATATTCCTATATATATTTGTGTTAATTTTTTGTGTATTCAACAACTGCTTCTCTCGTTCTCTCACCTTGAACTTCAACTGGAATAAACTTGCCGCTCTGTCTGCTCTTCTGCTTTCCTCTGACGTTATGTCTGACTTTTGTTGGTTTCGTCTCCAAATTGGAATTAAATCTATATGGGTGAAATTGCGTATAAATGAAATATATACAAAATTTGCATTGTTTGCCGACAGTAGGTCTAAAATTGTTTCTTTTTCTTATTTATAGTTACATTTGCAATGCTGATTTTACTTTTCCGCTTCCGTTTTTCATGTCGATACTTATTTGTAAGTTACAAAAAATTCAAAATTAAATAGTTACTGTGTATTTAAATATTTTATTTTTAAACTTCGTTAGAAATAAGGAATTGATAATAATAAAACATTATGCAATAGTTTTATTTGTTGTATAATTAAATCTTACGTTTGATAGCCAATTTATATGCAAATACGGCATTATATTAATTACGGTTATTGTCACCTAATAATAGCTAATTATCTAACTTCCCCACTTTGTTGGGATTTCCTTATAACATTATTCGTTTTATTTATGAGACTTCTCAGGCTTTTGTTTCCATAAATAATTCACTTTCAATTTTGTTTTGGTTTCGAAGGGGGGAAGAGCTTAAATTAATCACATTTCTGTTTATTTTTCTACCTTAACGATCAAGCGTAGTGCGTTGATTATGTGACCAGCATTTTTTTTAATACAGGTTAAATCATATGTTTGGATCGGGATTTCCAGCTAAGTGAGGAACCTGTTCCACGAATGCGAAAGAGATACGAATGAAAGTGACAGTTGAGAATGATTTTCGGGCTGAGAACTCTTGGTATTCTAATGATTTCATTTGGCTGAGCTGTGGGTTTTTTATATTTCGCATTGATTTTTTTATTTATTTATTTTTGCACATGCCTTAAGATACGCTTAGTTATACAATATGTATACGAGCGTGTGTGCTTATATGGAGAGTCGGGCAAGCTGAATTCTTGGACCACGGCTTGTTGTTCTTGCCGTTCTCCTTTGTTGCTTGGCTAATAAATAAACGAGTCTGCGAGTTGAGCAAATAAAAGTCAAGGCCAACGGGGCCGACTCGATAGATTTATTTGCCTTTTTCCCCGCCAAGCCGTCGGCTGTGAAAGTGATTGCAGATAGGCTACCGATTTCCTACCTGTTTTCGATTTTTCCCAGTTGTTCCCAGTTTCGGAAATGCTCGATTGTAGAGCAGCAGCGTTTTCAATGTCAATGCCAAACCCAATCCGAGACCTTAAGCACCATGCATCACACCTATCAGCAATGGGTCAACACTGGGTGCTTGTGTGTGTATGTAGAGCACTCATAAACGTCCATATTCCCCATGAAATGTATTTTTATTCCATTGTTATCATTTTGCGCAAGTGACAGGCGGCAATTGCCGCACATAAACACACAAGGGATAACGAAAGAAATTAAAACAAAATATTTGAGAAAATCATTTTAAGCATATATTTTCATTTTATTTTTTTTAAATATTTGTTCTAAATTGTTTTCTTATTTAAAGAATATGAACTAAGAATTAAATCATTGCAACACTTTTTTTTATTTTAAATTAATTATATTACATGTTAAATTGGATACATTATTTCTTTTTTATGTTTATTTTAAATGTAAAAAAATATTTCAGAATTTCTCGAGTCGATTAATTACCGATCATAGTCATAACCAAAGCAGTATGAATTGTTTACCTATTTAAATTTGTACCCCTATCACTTCACTTTGACAACTTATTAGTGAGAAAAAGTGGAATTCGTTCGAGTAAGCCAACTGTTGTGTAAACAGTTTTATTAACTAGTATATAGTGTTATGCAAAGAGTTGTTCAAAATGCCATTTTAACTATTACCTACTGACACAAAAATCTATACCAATTTAATAATTTTTTAAAAACTAATGAATAAAAACACATGGTTTGTTTCCATTATTAAATTTACTTAAGACTTATCTGTTGCATAACATGAATATATAAATAAATTTATATCCTGTGTTATTTCATATATTTTTTAATTGAACCCATTAAAATGCCTGAAACTAGCTCAGTAGCTCTTAAACTATAACTTGATTAGCAGAGGAAATGTTTGGCATATACCGAGATGTAGAGCAAGCGCAATTGCCTTATTGCGTTCTGGCCAACTTTCAATTGAGTCATTAGCAGCGTTTTGACTTATTTTTCCGGATTGCCTGGCCTAGTCCCAGTCATCAGACGACCTTGCCAGTGAAAATGCGCTCTCCCTCAGACTTACATAACACCCACAAAGAGCAAACTAAATGTTGATTTTTGCTCAGAACCAGCACTTATATTATTTAAAAGAACAAAAGGCAAATGCGTAATTTGTTAAGGATTGGTTGTACCATGTGCAAGTGAATAAATAAACAGATTATGGCCTATAAAAACCGATCAACGATCGTCGGAGAGGTGATGCGTTGGGGGTTTTTCGACCTTGAGGTTACACAAACTAATAATAAATATACCTACTTGTTGCTAATTTCCCTTCAATACAGAAAGTGTAATGTGTAAATGAATATTGATTGAAATTATAATACACACTATAACCACAATGTATAAATTTGTGATGATTAAACTATTAAGGCAATAATATATTAAACGATTCTTGATTTTAATGAGTTATAAGGAATTAATTTCATGAGGAAATCAAATAGATTAAACGGGATTGAAACTTTTTAAATATTTTTATTGAATCGATTACATTTTTGGTAGAACAAACCATTATTGTTTCGTTTTCCAAAAGTCATGATGTTACAACTAAATTTTGATTGAAAAACTGTATTTATTATTTAAATAATGTGGATCAGTCAAATTTGCAATACCTCTTTACAGAAACTTTCTAAATGTATTTTCTATAGTTTTTCTCGATGGCCCTGAATTACGTTCAAACATATTCGCATAATTACCCAACACTTTATTGAACAGATTGATTTATAACTGTTGTACTCACTGAACTATGCTTAATTCAAATGTAATCACCCCAACCCAAACGATTTCCACTATAATTCAATTCCAAGTCGTCAAAACATTGATACAAAGTCACGCCAAGTGCAGTCTGGTTATGGCAATTTTTCAGTTACTTAACCGAACACAGATAAACGGGCTAACAACAAAAATAAAAAAAAACAGTTAACAAAAGTATCTAGCGGATAAAAATGCCATGCGAAGCAAAACAAAACCTGTTCTAATAGCAACAAAAAATCGAAACATAACAAAACAAAATCGCAACAACCAAATGCAAATAAAAAAAAAAAAAATAACATACAATGTGCAATTGTATAAAAATGCGAATTACAAGTGGGCGAGCGCAATAAAAATGTTAGAAAAGAAATAAAAAAAAAACACAAGGTCATCGAGAAGCGGAAGAGAAACACAAAAGGCAAAAGCAAAAAGCAATAGCGAAAAGCAATAGAAACAAAAACCAAGCAATAAGCACAAAAAAAAATGTGACACACTGAAAGCGAGAATACAATAATTACACACACAGTTGTATGGGTGTTTATGGGTGAGGGGGGTGAACGGAAAGGAGACGGGGGTGTGATGGGTGGGAGGGGGACGGGGGGCGGGGCGTAGACAAGTGCAGGCGTAACGTAAATCTAGAACACTTCCTGAACGAGCAAGCGAGACGGCGTAAACAATTAGCGAAAAGTGAATTTGATTACAGTTGCAACGGGGCGTATGAGTGACGTACTTGAGAGCCGCCTTCCATCTAGCTATCACCCTCCCCCTCTCGCGCCTTCGCGCCATCAACGTTACAATCGCATTGAAACTGAGGCTGCGTAACGGTACCGCACTAGGCCAAATTACAAGGTCGCGCTGGTAATCCCAAACCCAAGCGTTATGTCCTCCCAGCGATTTTTCAATGATTGCCAACTAATGTTGCATTCTCCGATTCGAGTAACGGCCACAGAAAATATATAACGTATATCTATACTATACAAAATTAGCTTGTTATACATATATATGAATTCTTTCATTTGAATAACAACCGTTAAAGATGCTTTAAAAAAATATTTCTTAACAAATATTAATAAACTAGTACTTCGTAGCTCAGTGGTAACAACTAAGCCATGACCTTTTTTGATTTTTTCTCAAATAAAGTCGAAAGTTTTTTTTTTTTATATTTCAGTTTTTTTTTTTGAAAAAGTGCTAAAATATGAATATTTGAGAATATTGGACGAAATACGATTAAACACCTAAACAAATTTTTAAGTCGCATAGATTAGTTAAGTATCTGATTTAATAAAACATTGTTTGAAAATATTAAAAACATTTAGCCAACACATTCACTTGATAATATAGTATAATTATAATCAAATCTGTTAATATTGAAACAAATTTATTATACGTTATAGAGTTAACAAGTAAAAATTATTTATGATTTAATAAAACATTGTTTGAAAATATAAAAAACATTTAGCCAACACATTCACTTGATAATATAGTATAATTATAATCAAATCTGTTAATATTGAAACAAATTTATTATACGTTATAGAGTTAACAAGTAAAAATTATTGCAAGCCGACCTTTTATTGCCATTCCTTTTGTTTGTCTTGATTTTTCACAAGGTTTTATCTATAAATGTATACAACCGTCAGACCGCACTTTCAATTTGGTTCGAATATTCCATTCGAATATTGGATACAATCGAAAATTCTCTTCCAGTTACCTTTTGGGCCAGGTTTCCCTTACATATCTGCATAATTTCACTGCGCAGACGCAATGTACAACTAAATGAAAATGGGAAGTTACAATTAATGCATTTTAATGGAATAGGTGGTTCTTTACTCAAATGTTTACTTTCTGGGAACATTAAACATAACTATAGCAGCTTTTTATTAATTATTAAATTAAAACTGCAACAATGTTTAATTTTACTAGCCTTTGACTTATAGTGGTCAGAAAAAGTTTGTAAAGTAAGAACATTTTTAAATTGCCAATATAATAGCGTGATTGAAAAAACATTGTTTTTAAAACTTACCTGTCGTTATGATAAACAGCCAGGTGTATATTGCAAAGAAATAGCTTAGGACTTTTCCAAATTTAAAAAGCATCTTTGAGTTCTGCATCAGTTTTAAATAAAACATAAATTAAATGCTTTTATGAAGTTAACTTACTATTCTCATTCCCAGCAGCATAGAAACCCCTGCCAAAATATACAGTATGGAAAAAATCATTATAAAAGAGACATCAACCCAGGCAAACAACAACACATTTTTATATTTTTCTGAATCCATTGAAGTAGTTGTATAGCTGACTAAATTCATTAACATATTTATATAATTGGTAATATCAATTATAAAATACATCGCGTAACCCACACCAAAGGTACCAGTTAGAATACACCATATTGAATAGAATTTTGCCCAGCTGGATGCTGGTATTTTTTCACAAGACTGACACATGATCCAAAATTTAATAAAAGTATATTAAAAAAAATTTTATTTGTTGTGAAAAATTAATCATAGTGGACTACGATCTAGCAATTTGGTTGAAACTGTATAGGTTTCTATCGAAAGATGGTGATACAAAATATATATATGTTTTTTTTAATTGGGTAGTTTTATGAGACAAAAGTCATAATAAGTTATTAAAATAATGGACTTTCAACATTAATCCGAACATTATTTTGTATATTTCTGGTTGATATATCAACAAATATTTAACAATCTAAATTATTTTTACAACTGTGAGGTAGAGCTTTTAATAGTTTCACTCTTTTTCATTCCCCGCTCGTGAAATGTAACTCTGTCACTATTTCTATTGTGATATATTTTTACATAGACACGTTCCGTGTTTATTGCGATGGTTTTAAAGTCTGAGTCAGTTGGTGGAAAGCTTAAAATTTCTTTTAACTAGCACTAGCAAACTGAATCATTTCAGCTTGAATTAGATGACGAAATGATGGAAAACACTATGAGCACGCAAATTCTCAGACATAAATTCGAGCATACTTTCAAGGTATCATCAAAGTGAAGGTCGTTTTTATTTGGGTTTCTCGGAAATGTTTTTTTTTCGTGAATCACGTTTTTAGATCTAGAAAAATAATTCCAAAACAAAATTTAAGATCAAAACCATTTTCTTAAAGCTAAAGCCACTTTTAATAAATATGAGAACGGATTTTTTGTCTGACAATTGATATTATATGTTTCCTAATAAAACATTCTGGCATTTAAATTTCACCACGTGATTCTTCTAAACTTCGCTGCACTACAGGATCATATAAAGCAAATTGAACTAGTTTGTGAACTTGGTGCTAACTTTTAATTCCTCTTGAGTCATATTTACACACAATGACTTGCCATCCCCAATGTTTATGTAAGTATCAACGCCACGACATTTAAAAAACCACTCTACATTTCATGTGCCACCCCGTAGCTGCCCTAAATTGTACATTTAGGTCATGAACCGGAAACGTCTTAATTACATGAAATAACTGAAGCTCAAAGTCAATTTAAATGCACCGCAAAAGTGAAAAATGCAGAATGAGTAAGAAAATCAAAAGTGCAAAAAAAAAAGTGGAGAAAAAAGGCGCAGACAGCAGAGAATTGCATACATAAAAAACTCGAATCAAGTTAAATAATTAAGCTGGCCAACAAAGCAGAACAACAGGAAGGGAAAGAGGGAGACAGAAAAGCGGGAGTGAAAGAGAGAGGGAATGGGCTAACAAAGGGCCTGGCTGGACTCCTCAAAAATAAATAACAAACAATTCGAAATGAAATCTCTGCAGACAAACGCAAACAACAGTCGCCCAAAAAATGTAGCTTAACAATTTTGGATTCGACCGAAATTCGGCATCTTTAATTTATTTTTTCTATAGGTTGAAGAAGAACGTAATTTAATATAACAGCATTTTCCTTTTTTTTAATTATAAGGTGATATTTTAACATTTAAGCTATTTTTTTTAATATGTTTATTTTTGAACCAAACTTAAAACAACTTAATATATTTAGAGGGAACTTAACTTGTTTACGGAGGCGTTGAACACAATATTTAACTCCATCATAGTTTTTCATGCTTAGCTTTAAACTCGAAAATATAATATTATATTATAATAGAGTTTATCTTCAATATGTTTTGAATTTTAACGTAGCATTGTTTTTATTCATGAACAAAAATGTTAGTCAAATTGTAAAATTGCTTTTATTTTTATATGTTAAAATTTTAAGGAAAGCTTAAATATAAAGCTATATATCTGACTTTAAAAGTGCCTTTTATTTATTAATGTTAGCAACACAAAATGGTCTGCTTAAAAATTCCCACTGTATTAAGAACAAGTATCTCAAAAACAAGAACAATGGCAGGGACGATAAATCGAAGACCTTGAACTTTGGTACCAACAAAAGCATGCAGAACAGTTCAAGCATCGAAGAAAAAAGGCTGGAAAAAATCAAAATCGAGATGAAGAAGTGGCAACAGTACCAGCATTAAATCAACCAGACCAAAGGTCCAATGTAGGGCAGACAGAGAAGGATGGCAACAACAGTGGAAAGAGAGGGGAAGAGGGAGTGAGTACGTCTGGTTATTAGCAGGATCGGCGAATAATAAAAACTGGTTGCCGAGGGAGCTCATAAGGAACCTTCTTCTCAGTTTCTCAGGCAAGTGCCATTGACCTACAAGCAAAAGTCGTTGGCTTCTTGTGGATCGCAAAGAACGCAGCCCAGAGAGAGAGAGAAAGAAATAGGGGTGCAGAATGAGACAGCGAAAGAGACAGAAGCGGAAAAAGAAGAGATGCACAGAGAAAACTAATACTTTAGAAAATCAAAAATATTATATAAAACTAACCTACTCATCATTATTAGATCTAGTAGTTAAATATTCTTTGTACCTTTATTGAACTTTCTTTATTGAATGTACAATATTTAATGATCCTGGGAAATCACGATTATCTAAAACAATTTTTTTTGAAACGTTTGTAATTTTTTTTTTAAATGTTATTATTTGTATAAATGTTTAGTTAGTTAGTTAGTCATATATATTATTTTGATAATTAGATGTTAAACTTTAAAACAAATAAGTAAATTATACTTTAATCCTTATATTTTTTATTTGCTGTGCAAAGGAACTTTGGTTTGGTAGGTGGGCTGGCCTTGATATTGTCAACGACATGACTTCACCCAAACAACAAAAACAACAACACCGACTGAAAAAATTTAAAAATACAATATCGAATGAGGGAGATGCCCCGAAGGAAAAGGAAAGAGAGGGCGATAGAGCGTCACGCTTGGGACTTGGGGGCGCTATTTATATATTTTTCTCTTGTGATCTGCTTTTTGTTTATTTGCGCGCCTAAAACTCCCTCCACTCCCTCTGATCTCCTGTTTTTGCCACAAACTTCCAAAACCAACTCGGTGCGATTCGAATCGCGGCTGTACTCCAATCTGCAATCTGCATTCCCGTCTATATGCTATTGCCATCCCACTCCTGCCTGTGAGATATAGCTCAAGTGCAGTGCCCTTGACTTAGGTCAATAACACGGTTTGTTGACGGTCTTCAGGTTCTTTGGATAGCATTTGGGTTACCTTCAGTCGGGTTGGTACATACAAGCGGCTAACTAGGTGAAAAACAAAAATATTATTGAAATAAAATTAATAAAACATAAACTTTCAAATAACTAAACTCCAGTTACTATGAATTGCATACATGAAGAGTTTGTGTGTGTGACTTTAAACAAAAGCAACTCATTACGCGTAAGAACTTTTCTCTAAAATAAAAACTACATGTGTCATTTGCTTGCTTTTATAATTTCCAATTTTATAGTCTGCAAATTTTGATCAATAAAGGGTACTCTATTACTGGAAATTTCCTTTTGGACAAATTAGTAGCAATTTGCGTATTGTTGAAATTGGTCTTTAAAAATATGTAAGACCAGTGAATTTGACTGAAACTAAGTTTAAAGGCCAATATTGATTGACTTAATATGCAGGCCACTTGCGAAACCCACGGATAACCGGCAAGCGAGGACCTTATTAACCCAAACAAATACCGAAAGTATCCGCACACGTCGCTACTTGAAAGGCTCATCCTTGGACATGCCATTGCCACTTGACAGTGACCTTACAACCGCCAAACGTGGCACCACCCAGTGGTCTGTGCCACCCCCAATTTGACCCCCTTCAACCTTCAATGAGCTGCAGCTGCATAACCTTTGCCTTGCATTTCGAAGCGATGGCGATGCGCATGAACCTGACATTGAACGTGATGGCAATGAAAATTTCTTTCCCACTTCCGAGAGCGATAGAGAAGGCGGCGAGAGTACATAGAGCACAGAAAGAGAAGGCAAATATGGGGGTTTTGTGGGGAAGAGAAGAAAAGTTAAAACTTTGTACCCCTCAGGTAAATGGGGGCTACCATTTTTGATGGCATTCTACTACTAAACATTGTTGCTTTGCCGGGCTCTTAGTTCGGAATAGTTAGGGGCTGGGCTTTAGGGGTTATAGCGTGGGCACCCGACATTGTAGCGGAGGTCAGGTCAGGGCCAAAGCACTTGACATTTCTGCCCCCTGCCCCGAGCTAATAAATATTCCAGTTCCCTAGACGCTTCCCTACATATATGGGTTAGTGTGTCAGGCAAAAGTTTGATTGCTTATTTCTTATAGACTACATCGGATCGGTTGTAATATCAACACTACCTGGTGTCGTTGACCCACTAAAGGAAAGTAAACATTAGTCTGAATTGATTACAATAAGATTTCTGGGGAATAATTCGACATTTGCTCAGTTATAAGGTGTAACATTTTTATTTGCTTGTGCATTGCACATCGGGCAGCTGTTTGTTAGTAAGGGATACTATTTCACTTTACTTAATTCAAACTATTTGAAATGATTAAATTTTATATAAATCATTTATTACATAAAGTGCTGAAATTTCCGTCTAATACAACCATTCTGAATTTCACCTCTGCCCATAAGAAAATTGAACCAATTGATGGGTTTAATGGTCTTCCTCATTATCCCTCCCTTCATTTTTTGATTGAGCCCAATTAAACTGTAAGTTTAGAGTTACGAGTTAAGAGCTATCATCTTGTAACTTGCTTAAAACCGAATTGCATAGTTAAATAACTCGGTCAAGTTACATTAAACTTTGGGTTTTCGTAATACAATTGGGTTGACAAACTTTCAAAAAAAAAGGACCTTGGAAAGTAATGGGGGAAATGCAATACAAATTGTGTTCATAACACGAAATTAAATTACGATTGCTACTCTCACGTAACAGAAAAGTTCCCGCTGGTTTTCCTCGCTCTTCAGCAGTTTTGCCAGAGTGGGTTTTTACCTGAACTGAAAAAAATTGTGATATTCTAACCCTTTTTAACATAACTGCTAAATAAATACTGTAAAAAAATACATTTTTTTATTTTGTTGTTTTTGTTCTGTGCAACATAAATAAATATAAATATAAATAATATATTCATATGGTTTGGAAAAAGTCGCCCCTCTACCTTTAGGTTTAAATCTTCCACTATTAACCAAATAATTCAAAGGAAAAAGCTTAAAATTTTTTTTTTTTGTTGGCATTAATTTTTATAAATTTTTATTAATATATGTTAAGTAATTTATAATCGTAAATTGTCATATTAAAAATGGTTCACAGCCGGAATTAAATTGTCGAAAGATACAAAAAATATTAAAGTAGGCTTAAAGTTATATGCAGAGCAATGCTTCTCTTAAGTTGTGAAAAATCGAATACATTTTCTTTTCTATATTTTTCCGTGTATATTGCTTTTGCGGCTGCTGAAATTGACAAGTCCTTGTTCATGGTCAGGGCCGTGTTGTGGGCTGTGTGTGTATATGTGCGTGGGGGGGGGGGGGGTTTTGCTACTTGTATGTGTGGACTGCAAGATGGCAATGAAATGTGCATGCGTTGACAACTACAAATACGGCAACAAAAGTCTGGGCGCGTGCTCTTTGGATTGTGTAATGAACACACAAGGACAAGGATAAGGACGAAATGGACGGACTCCCACTCTCGCAATATTACTTTCCTCCTCTTGATACGTGACTGTGTGTTTCTTGATAATCAATGTCAATGTCGACTTATAATTGCCATTTTTCCTTCAACTACCAACACTTAAAGAAATGAGCATTGATTTTGTTTCCATTGATTTCTTGGTATTTTTTCTGGTAAACTAACCCAATTTTCTTTGCCCTCCGACTTTCTCAATCTTTTCCAATTTTTTTCTTCTATATATGGCTGTTTCATAACTTCTCCCCCTTTCGTTATTATTTTTACTGGCAAAATTTTGTTTTGGGGAAATATTCAATGAGAAGCCTTGGCTCACTTCCGTGCCTTGGGTAATTTCCTTGGCATTTTGCCCACTGTGCTGCCAGAGTTGCCACCGCAAATCCACTCACTCAATCATCAATTGTGCTTTGACGTAGCTTATAGGTCTGTATTGCTGTATTGACCTCACCCACATTACTCTATTTCATATGTATATATAGATTTCCCCACTCGACTCGTCCGTTTTGTGACATTGAAAATATATATTTTTGTCTCTAAATGCGGTGCAATATTGAACGATTTGATGTCGGTTAGTCGACCGCCAGTTTCCGCATCAAGTTTTCTAATAAACTTGGGAGGCTTGGGGAAAAGGGGAAAGATGGGCAGCTGGGCAGCTGGGATTACAGGTGCACGATGAGAGGAAACAAAATCTAAATAAACCTTAGTGCTATTTAAATGTTTCATTGACAGAAGTTAAATGATACGAATCGATTTGCAATGAGGAAGTAGATATATAAAAAAAATGTATTAAATTGATAAACATTATTTTTATGGTGACATCTATCGTTTTATTTTTTTAACTACCGAACGTTTTTTGTTAATGGGCCTTTATTGAAATGACCAATTCCATTCTATCAGATATATGTTGTAAATGTAAGGTAGCCGATTTTATTGTTATGTTGCTCGTAAACATAGAGTAAAATGTATTTTATTTATTTTATTTTAATTTAAAAAATCCGTAAATATAAAGTCAAATTAATTTATTTATATATATATAAATATATATATATAAAAATTGTTAACTTAAAATTTTAATGTATTCAAGATCTAATATTATTCGCTTAAGGTCTTATTTAATAATATGATTTCTAAAAATAATTGTTAGCAATCAACTTAAATAATCTTGATAATTATTTGCACAATGGGAAATCGCGTTTAAAATATGACCAGCTTGCGACACACTTGAGGGTATAATAAAAACTTATAATAATAATAACAAAACAGCCACAAAAAGGGGCTGAGAGAGAAAGATAGGGAAATGTATAGTGGGCAGGGGGCGGAGAGAGGCTGGCCTTGCCCGAGGTCTTGTGTAAGCGACTAAATGGGGACCTACGTAATGTGTGTCACTTGCTCCACACTCTCACTCACACATTGGCGCGAGAGGGAGGCAAAAAGTAAAATGAAAATAAATTGTGATGGTCAAGGTCGTTGGCATGTGCGCTTTGCGCAATATAAACACAAAAACCGGGCAGAGAACTGTGAAAAAGTGTGCAAAACAAATGGATAAATGTTGGGGAACTCTCGACGCGATGTCTGCAAATCTTAGAAGACCGAACTTAGGACAACCCACTGACGCCCCAAAATCTGACCCACATTATAATACTTATAATTAATCTCGCCTTTTCTTCTTTCATTGCAGGTATGTACTGAATTGCCTCTTGTTTCGGTTATCAGATCCAATTAAATGTAAGTCACTCTCTGGGATGTTGGTTAATGCCACTCAAAGTCAATTAACTGGCAATTAAGACAGGGCTTACCTTTGCCATAGGGCGCCCAGCCAATTATTACCCCCTGGGCAAGGACTCTTGTCCCCAAGTCGTTGCCAACTGGGAAGGTTGGCTTTTAATTTTCGACGTTTTCCAGTTTGGCGCTCGGAGGGCGAAAGCTCTGCCCTGAAGGTTACTTGCGATCAAGGGCAGCTCAATGTCGGATCCTTGGTGCAGGATGCGGCTGCACTACACTTGCAGAAAAATGGGGTTGCAATGTAACACTACAAGATAGGCATTTTTTCAGTTTGTTGAAATACATTATTAAAATATCAAGTTTGTGTACACGTGTACATAATACTAAATATAATAATAACTTGTTTTTAGAGACGTAACATGGGAAAAATGCCTTATTTTACACAGTATATTTTAGGAAGAAAATCTAGTCAGAATTGCCAATTATTCTAAATTGAATTTTCGTCTTGTTATATTTGTTAATGTAAAATAAATATTTTTATAAATTGGCCTTCGTTTAACTATTCAATTAAAACATTGACAAATCGAAAAAAAATAAGATTCATTTTTATATCAATTAAAGTCATATTGTATAAAATATTGTTTAATCACAGTTAATTTTTTCTGTGCTTCCACTTTTTTGTGGAACAGCTGTTCGTCAGTTTCTCCTTGCCCTTGCAACTGTTGCACTTCTTGGCGGCAACTTGTGGCTTTTCATCTGCACACGAATGCAGAAAGCTCTCTCTTCTCTTCTCTCAATTTCTCTGAGTGCACTCTCTCCAAATTGCAGAGTTGTCTATTGTTTGCACTCTAAACATTTAAATAGTGTCAGTTGTTTCGCAGAGCTTTTAGCCGCGACTTATAGCAGTGAATGCAACCTAAGTGCATATGGAAAAGCTTATGGGTGCTGTCGCTTTTCCATTTTTCCGGAAAACTTTTGTCTAATGCAGCTGGAAAATTTCTGATGAAGCTTTTCTTCGTTGCACTTTATGCAATTGCATTAAAGTTTCTCCACCTGACAACAGATGGCGTGAGGCACTATCAAAAATTATATTTTATTCTTAAAATAATAATAATTACAAATAGTAACTATTATTATGGACTTTGGACGGTTATACAAAATATTCTAGTTATTATAGATTTGTTTTTATGTTGTTTTTAAACTTTCAAACATATATCGATGAAACCAATTCTGATTAAGGAATCCGTTTTTGGTACAATTCGTTTTGTGTTGAATTAATGTTTATAATGTTTTAATAAGACGGTTCCATTTTTAAAAAAATAAATACCTTTTTGACCAATTTGTTGACTTATTTGTCTCTAGATTACCACCCATTGTTGTCCTCATTTAAGTTTTTAATAATCCAACATAACCCTAAGCAAATATCACATGTATTCACAGGCAAACTCGCTTAATAGCAAAAACGACCTTAACCTTGAGCAAACGAAACCATTAGTTAATGTTGTTGTTTATTTTCGGCTTCTCTCCTTTTTTGATGAATTTGCGGGCAGCAACAAATTTAATTAAGCGTTTCACCCAGCAGAGAAACGAATTCGAAATATTTCTCATGAACTTTGCACGTTTCTCCTCGGGCTTTTCCTTTCCTTAACGGACCCAAATGTTTCCTTACAATTTCTTACAGCCATTAAGTTCGGTTTGGGTGTTGGCAGGCGTAGTGGGCTGTTAACCGAGTTGATTGCTACCACATCCAATAGAAAGAGGCCTATAAATTTGGCACATAACTCTCACTCGCATTAGCACTTTGTCAATGTGCCAGCTTGCCGTCTCTATCGCTCTCGCACATACAAATCCATCAGCCTTTCTCTTTCTTTGCTTTTCTTTCGCTTTTGTTCCTTTTCGACCGGGCATGTGTCGAATTTCGATGGTGGCCTTGACTTTTAGTAACCTTTCGGTTAATTCTAGTGTTATTAATGGAGTAATTCGTGAAAATTGCTCGCAGTGCTCTTTCTCTGTTCCACTCGTTTTTCTCACTTTCATTATCGGGGTTTACTTTTCATGACTTAATTGAATTTACTGGTCGTATTGACAAGTCTTAATGTCATTTGCTTGCTTAAAAAATATGATTAATGATTTTAAACCGCATTAATGCTGAAGAGCGGAAAACATTCCCAAGCTGATAGGATATACAAATTTTCCCTTGCCCCTCCCTACATCTGCACTGTGATAAAAATTGTAACTTATTATTTATTTGCGTAAATTGAGTACGATTTTCACAAATCGGAACTTTTTAATTGTTCATATTTGATTATAATACCTATATTAAAAACAATTAATCTATCTAGGCATGACTCGTCACAATTTGTTTTAATTTAATTTAATGAAAACTTACATATTTTGTAAAAGTGTTTTAGCTCCCATTGTTTCCTCTTTTCATACCACTTTTCCAGCTGGTAAAAGCAAATTCATGGTCAATGTGTCAAACCCCCCCCCAAGCGAAGTCGAAACCCCCTTTGTAAGCTGCTTTGTACGCAGGCCTGTCAACCCAACCCCCCTAAGAACCACCCACTTAAATTCCTCCTTCCCTTTTGCAGCTCAAGTTTGAGCCTGTTGTGCTAGGTTTCTCTTTTTGCTTGTGCTAAAAATAACCCATACGCCCCATTGGCCCAATGAGATTTTTTCTAGCATTTATTTTACTTTTCTCTCGCCTTCTCTAAAATAAAAGCACTGGCGTTTCTCTTCCCAAGAACTATTTGTAGGGTCCTTATTATTTAGGCTCTGATGGAAAAGTTGGATTCATATTAACGCTTAAAACACGGGGCGTGTTAAAAGTCAGCTAGGCTTCAAGTTTCTTGGAATGTGTGTTCATGTCCTTTGGGATTATGTATATTTATATTTCAACATTTCTTATGAGTATTTGCGTTGCAATTTTGGGTCGATAGATGTATGAGTTTGCAATGTACTTTTTTTTGGAATTATTTGCTTTTAATGTATTGAAGAAATTAAATTCAAGTTGAACTAACAGTCTTTTCTTCGCTGTGTAAATTTAACAATCATTTTTCTATCCTTGATTAAATGATATTAGACCAGTAGAAGTTTTGTTTTATTATTGTATTTAGCTTTAAATATTTATTATATTTATAATATAATATCAATCAAGGACTTTTAACCTTATGTTAAATGCAAAACTTCCTGATTGTATTCCATCAAGAGTCCAACTCTCCTCTTTCAGAAAGCCTCCCATCTCTTTTACACAGTCGTGACCTAATGACCTAACTGTATACAAGCTTTCGTCGGCCTACTTTGCAAATGAAGGATACATAACCTCCCTCACTGTTATATTTTAGCCACCCACCCAAGTTTTCCCCCACCTTGAGCCAGGCAGTCAAAAATTTAAGGAGCCACATATGTTTTAGCTTATTGAAAATCAACAATTTGACGCTCCTTTTTTGACTGCCACCGCCATTTTTATTAACCTCCTAAGAGTATTGGTATTTGTAAAGCGTTTTGTTTATTTTTTCGCTGGTTCACCTAATGCGCATTAACTGTCAAAAAATACGTACGAAAATAAGAAGAGCCATCTTCGTGTGTGTGGTAATGTTTGCGGACTGCCTCAATACTTCCTCCAAAAGCTTTTCCGCATAATTTTCCCGCTTCCTTTTACACGAGCTTTCCCAATAAACACAGCAACAAATGTCGCACGCGCCGCAGCAACAATAAAAGCAACCATATCCGTGGTAACTGCTGATTAAATATACACATAATGTCAAAACACTGGCGAGAAAAATATGTATTCACAGATCTGCTTATACACACGAAACATACCTAAATATTTACAGTAGGCGCTCGAAAATCTCATGAGAAAATCAATTGTTAAATAGATTTGGAATTGTAAGTGTTTTTACCTTTACTTTCCCTCAATTAAGGGACAGTTAATTACAAAATTTGAATTTATTCATATTTATTAACAATTAGAAAAATTTATCAAAATATAAATAAATAAGTTTTTAAATAACTAAAATAAATAAATATTTAAATAACAAGTTAGAGAATATACTGAAGTCAGGGACCTAGAGCCTATTATTAAAATCAACCTCAAATAAATTAAAATAATTTTCAAAAAGTCTCTTGTAAAATAATACATTTTCTTAAAAATATTTTTTACAGTTAGCTTAGACTCTCCGAAAATTAATATCAATATATGAAAGGATATTTTTTGTAAACAGAATTCACTGTATATAATAGATTATTTATTATTTTACGTTCCTAAAAACATAGTACATACCAAAAAAACAGACGAAGAAAAGAAAAAAAATGCAAAAGCCCACCCGCAGCAGGCGTCGACGTCGGCGTCGCTGTCGGTGCTTTATTTGTTGCTTTTGTTGTTTGCCGAGTAAATAGGTGAACGACCGTCGATAATACGCGACCTTCAAAATAATCTGGGCCAAGTGCTGTCCCAGTATGCGGTGGTATATGTGTTTATGTGATTCTGTACATGTATATGTATGTGTATCTGTATCTGAGAGGGCCGAACATTCACGCACTCTCACTCACACTCTCTTCTGCGGCCACCCCCTAAATCACCCCCATTCCCATTATATTTACTCTCTTGCTCTCTAGCTTTTTCTCTGTTTGTTTTTGTGAATAACTTTTGTCGCCCGCTTTTGTTGTCTGCTGATTGGAGAATAGAAATTATATTTATGCGTTTGCTATCAGAATTTTTGTCATGAATACTAGCCATTTCATTATATTTAACCATTAAATATTTACGATGTGACGGAATGTGAAAACATTTATTTTATTATTCACTTATGTGTAATTGAGAGAGAAAAACTTATTGCTGCAGGAATTTGAATGATAAATTAGTTCTTTAAACGTAGGGACATTACAAAATATTAAACAAATTAAAAACTGAAAATGGGAGAATATATAATATACAAATTTGTATTTTTTTTGCGATACAATTAAAATCCTAAAACGGTTTATTTGAGAGTCATTTAGCTTTTTTCTCTTGAAAGCCCAGCTCAAAGCTTTTCCAAGCTTTTCACGCACTTTTCGTTACATTTTGAAGGGCCAAAGTCGTTGCACTTTATCCAGGACAATGACATGGCACGAATACAGAAACACAGAGTCACAAATGTACTGCGTCAGATGGCCCTATTTTGCATTAACGATATTTTCGGTTTGAATTAGAATTTGGAAATTGTCTTTCTTTCATTATTTCTTTTGCATAGCTTATGACTGCGACAGGAGTTGGGAAAACAGAGGGTCACCATTTATCGGCGGCTTCTGTTCCATTTGCATGAAGTCGATTCTCTTTAGGGGCAAGCACAGTTCATGTCCTTGGACGAATTTCCCCGAGAGTTGAATAGACATTGAAGGTTATCCACACTATAAATGTATATGCATTTTATGTTGATATGTTGAGTTTATGGGGAGTATGCATTAGGATACAGCATCATCGAATCAAACGATTTTATATGTTGTTGAGGTTAGTCTTTTGTATCTAAACATTCTTTTACCTTAAAACACAAAACAAGAACTCGCCATATAAGTAACATAAGAGTCGATCCAATGAAATTTCTAAAATTAATTCATTTTAAATTCTTAATTTCTTACACTACAAATATCCGTGTTAACCTTAGTCCGGCTGCCACCTTCCAATATCTAATAAAAAAAGGGGTTTTCCATTAAGTTAGCCCCTTCGCCTTTCAATTTTCAGTACTCAGCGCTGTTTGCCTAATCGAATCAGTGGCGAATTGCTGTTGGCTAAGTGCTTTTTATTTTCACACCGTTTGGCGACTAGCACGTTTAATAGAGCACTAGTGGTAGCAACATAAGCCGTTTTGCACAGAAAATAATATGTTTATTTTACTCGGACATAGAATTTTTTAGCTATTATTATTATATTTTAATTTATGACTTTTTTTTAAAAGTATGCAAAGTAATATGTTGCCTTTCATTTTTATAGCATACTTTTGAGACACAAATTTGTAAGTGTTTTGAAATCACCAAAAATTGTATCTACTAAAACACAGTTGAGTTATCAAAACTGATCTTCAAGAAGAAGAGAATTTAAGCACACCCTTCAAGCTTATTTAAATTTAGTTATTGAAGTTTTGATCTTCATTTGAAAATACATTTGTAATAATTTCGAGGGTGGTGGTCACTGCGTAATGTTTTTCTCAGTGTTCAGCAGCTTAAGTGTTTTAACTTCAACCCACACCCAGATGCTGCTGCTGGGCGCTGAGTGCAAAGCGAAGTGACCCTGAACCCGTGCATCGACACAGAATCGCTGGCTGCGACTGCTGCTGGCTGGCCGGGATTGTGCAACATGGCAGCCAAATCCGAATTGAGGGCAGACCCAGAGGCTCGGCCTCAGTGGGCGGAGATAATGGTGGCCCCCCTCCATCCCTCGATTTACGTGGGGAGTTGCAGCGATAGCAATGAAAAGTTCAAATGCGTTCGCTGACATTTTGCTAAAGTTCTCAATGTCACTCTTAGGTGGCTGGAAAATGCCAGGAAACGCGGGGATTGTAAGCAAAAATAGTGGTGACTTAGTTGCTGGCTAGGACAATCTCTATGTAGCTCAAGGATTCTGTCCCATTCGCGTTGCACAAGCCACAGACTATGACTTACCTAACCCAAACATTTAGTCTTTGTACTTTTTTTCTCTTAAATGTAGCTCATGTTGCTGCGCTCATTTAATAGTTCCTCTTGCTGGTTGATCTTAATAAGCAATTACAATAGTATTTTGTATCTACTTTTGCTAAAAATATCCTGGATTCTAGAAGAGTTATAAAAGTCTTTAGCTTTGTACTTTATTCAGCTAATGTTACAGGTTGCAGCTGTTCAAACTGTAAATAATATACATTTAAGTCTTAAAAAGATTCTTTGGCTCATAGCTTGGTTCATTCTGCCATGAATTTAATCAATTGTTATCTCTTTACTATTTTCTGTTATATATGAATTCTTTAGATTTTTATATTATAAATTTTATGATTTTTAAGCTTAAATAATTGACTTGTTGTAATAATAATAAGTTGTCTGCATCCAGACTATGGCAACTGATATGCTTAAAAGTAGGTAACATCAAATTAATTGACTGATAAAAGGTTTTTCTATTTTTAATTGGGATTCCTTTGGTGGCTGTGTTCTGGGATTTATTTAGCGGCTCTTTGGAAACTTTTTGAGTGGTTTCTGCTGTAGCTCTAGTTGCCTTTTGTTTTTGTTTGCTACTGGCCATCGACGAAGCCTTTCTCACGCCTCGTTTTTGTTCGTCTCGCTGTTCGTCAGTGCGGCCTTGAATAATTCTTCTGTCATTGGCATTTTCACAGTTCATTTAACTTTGGCCCGCTCCGCTTTTGTTGCTGTTTCTGCTTTTTGGCCCTCGGCGGGCAGGACTACGTTTTTGGAGCTTCTGTTGCCAACCGGACTGGTAATCAGCATTCGGCTGAGGATTTTTTCAGTTGCGGTCTCCAATTCGGTTGTTGGTTTTTGGCGGCCACAATCTGATAGTTTTCCATTTGGTTAAATGTTCGTCATCAACCTGAGCCAATCACTTCTGTCTGGGTCAATAACGATTCTTAGTAGAGGGAATTGGTAAAGGAATTGTGAACAATTTGGTTTCTCATAAATGACTTGTTTGGAAGATAATATTTATTTTAATTAAATAAGTTGAGTATACATATTAAAATATATAGCACAACAGCGAATGTCTACGCTATTTCATAATTCTTATTTTAATTTGTTGTCAAACATAATCTTCTAAAACGTTCGTAAGAATATGTTTTATTAAATTTATATTTTTAAAAAAACATCCTAAAATTCGACAAAATCTATACGACAAAATATTTTAAAAGTTTTTTTTAACAGAGATTTATGTACAACTTTTTTTTTTAGTCAAATTAAAATCGTCACAAAGAACACAATTTGTAAAAGTATACCCTTGGATTGTACTTAATAGCAGATTAATAAAAGAATATCTAAGCTAAAAATCAAAATGATTTGTAAATCCACGCGCCATCACTCGAAAGCTTTCCTCAAACCGCTTGCAAGCAGTGCAAAGCTCCCAGTAAGCAGTTCACTATATTATAGCCCCATTGGCCGATCCCAAAAAAAGCAAAAACAACCGAAACAGCTGACAGAAACTTGCGATTCTGCTTCTGCATTTCGGCTTTGGCGCCCCGCGTTTGTTGTTTTGCTTATTATTCTGCGTTCTTCGCTCGCTGCGCGAATACTGAATTCTGAACACTGAGACTGTGCCCGGCGCTCAAAAAATCTTTCCCATAACTTTCGGCATTTCCACGTGAATTCTAACGGCCAAAGCACAAATCAAAATTATATGTTTTTATATTTTTTGAGAATTATTTAAGTGTCATAAAGAGAGAGTGATAAGTCTTTCTAAATGTTAAATAGTTAAGCAATGCATAAACAAATGGTGGCATTTATTAGATGAAAATGCATAAAGACTTGGCTAAAAATAAAACACGTAAAAAATCCTACATCATCGCTGCTCTGGTTGCTATATTGTGATATATCTGTGCACACAAATATTCAATAAGAAATCAAATCAAATTATTTTAAAATAAAAAAAATCAACGATAAAAACAATAATAAGCCTAGTTAGCTAAACAAATTGAACACTCACAAAGGTGCCATAAAAAAGCCTTAAGTAAAATAATTAAAAACAATAACTAGTACAAATCCTAGCAAATTTATAGATAAATCAATCAAATCTAAATAAACCAAATCAAACCTTTGGATCACAGTAAATATCTCGAACCGCGCCCCATTTTCAACGGTAATCAAACATAATGACAGTGGGCAGTCGGGAGGATCTCTTTGCCCAGGCGAAGCATATAGACGATACCGAACGTCTGATTGGCCGTGTTTTAGCTGGTGAGTGAATGAATCACCCTAATTCATATATATATATAGACTTTGAGCTATTTGGTACGGTATAGACTGGGCAAATATTGCAATAGAATGGAAACCCATCGACTTATTTAGATTAAGGACCGTTGCAAATTATTGTAGATCGCCTATTTGTTTTGAACTTTGGATTTCGTGGAAAATATAATAAAAAATGAAGAATCTTGTTAAATTTGAAACTTATTTATAGAGTAATTTTATAATAATTACAACCATTATTTATATTACACCCTCATCGTGGTAAACTCCCAATTTTTTTATACTTGCCCTATCTGCGCCCACGCTTTTGGTTTTTTTTCATCCACTAGCGCCAGCGAATTTCCCCTTCTCAATCCAAATGATTTCACTTTCTTTCTATCTTTCTATTGCCTCCATGTACTGTGTATATTTTTGGCGCTTCCTCTGCGGTCGTTGAACTCATTAACCTAAATTTTTCCTTTTGTGCAAAAACAAAAAGCAAACGCAACAATCCAGGCGAGGGGAAAAAGGGAGGCATGTCATGACGATAGCAAATCGCATTTGCTCGCCTCTTGAGTTTTTGTTATCTCTGCCGAGGGATTTTTCTACTACTTTCGGGCAATAAGAATTTTATTAGCATATTGAATGCCCATATCCTGGACTGAATATTTCATGGATGTGAAAATTGTGATTAACACTTGCAGCATAATTCAATTACATATTCATATTTAACATTTAAGAACCTGTTGTGTTAGTAAAATAAAAAAGATTAATTCTAAATAAATACTGTTTTACAAAAAGAGGCACAACAAAAAGATAAAACAATCTTCTGTGTCTTCTGAAATTAAGGTAAAATGGTTTTTGCATTAGGTCCTTACTAAGATCATCCCAAAAATGGGTTCCAATCAAAATCGGTTGGAGTTCGTTTGGACTTATAGTTCAATCACATTTCAATTTCTTGAATACTTCAGTCTATGAACAAACAGAATAACATTTACAAAATTATGCCACATTATCGTAAATTCAAAACAAATAATTTTATGTTGATAATAATATTCCCAGAAGGCAATTATGTATATGCTATGAAGGAGTGTTTCAAAGATCCCAAATATTCGGGTATTAGGAGCTCTTTTTCCAGGGCAGGACATTTAAACTTTTAGTATTTGATTAACTTTCCAAATTTTTTTTACTCATTTCCTAGTGTCTTAAGTTTTGAAGAGAGGGGTTGGTTCTTCTTTTTCCTTATTATTATTTATTTGCTTGATACACAAATATTTTCTTTAATTAGTTTACTATTATTGAGTATATTGATCATTTTCTAATATCTTAAAATTCCAAAGCGTGAACGTTTTGGGAGAGGGAGCCGATTCCACAAGCACCAATCAAACTGAAGCCGAAAGCAGCGAAAAAATCCGAACACTGCCGATGGGGAACGAAAGTAAAAGCACGACGGCGATATCAGCAATGTCTGTTGCTGGCGTTTCTGTTGGAAAATCTAGGCCAGGGACTCATGCGGTCGTTGAACTTGGCCAAATGTGCGGGCATATTGAACGGAGAAAGGGAAGCGGGGAGCCATGAAAGTGAATTTTGCTTTCAATTGATAGCGTTCATAGATGGCACGAAGATTGCGTCTGGAATTTAGTTTTTTAACCTTATGTAGCATATTTTATAACTGCTGCAAGTGAATGGCTTCGGTCTCTTACAACGGCCACATGCACGTGCCACAAGTATTTGGGCCATTTGCTGACATTTTGTGGCATTTGTTCTATTGAATTCACATATATTTTTTTGCCTTATGTGTGTTGCCAGTTAGAGATTTATGACTGACAATATTAGGTTTTTGCGTTCGAGCAAAACGCTTGGGTGACATATTTTTTGTGAGCAAATGGGATTGTCTTTTGATGTCTTGTATTTGTTTCAGTCTCTGTAAATATGCAAACTTTCGAAAATTAATATACTTCTAATCAATAATTTATGTTTTGTGGGATGTATACAAAATCACAATACACAATACACTATTACCTTTTAAAAAAGTGGATACACTTTTGTTATTTACTTCACATTTAATAAGAATTGTGATAGTTCTTACAATACTAAGACTCTTTGGCTCCTATGAATCTAGTTTATTTTAAATTTTTATTCATATTTCTTTTTGTTCTTTTTTTGCTGAGCCGCCTGGCTGGCGATTAGATAAGCGGACGGACAGTCGCCAGAATTATAAAAGAACCCGATAGCGACGCAGTTAATTCGCGTTCCTTATAGAATTGTTTTTCCTCTCCAAACTACTTGAAATGGTCGAAAAGTTTAGAGAGTTGGTATACGCTTATTAATTACATTTTTTTTCTGGGCCTTACACTAAGTAATTCTTACAACTAAGACTAAAGCGGGAAAAACAGGTAAACAATTGGCTCGTTTTTCCTCCGTTTTCCCCAAACTTCCTCTCTCTTATTTCCTCTATGATTCTCTCTGATTTTTCGCTTATCGCACTCCCTCTCTATGTTTTCGCTCTGGGGTTCTAGGCATTGTGGCTTTGGCCTTGGAATTGCCACAACGTTCATTGACCTGCCTCAGCTCGGGTTTGTTTTTTCATTGCTGCCCCTATCTGTAACTATGTTGGTGTGTCTGTATGTGTGTGTGTGTGTGGTTGTTGTGCGCCTGTGTGTTTATTTCTATTATCGCCATAGTCGATGTACGCGGCGATATGATGCCAGCCATATGACCTAATAAATTTCTTGTTATTTTGCTTTTATTTTTCACTCTGCTAACATTTGTGTTTGCTGGGGAGGGGGGTGTCAAGGGTACAATGTGGCTAGAATTTCATCTTGGGACTTCATTTCGTACTGGTTTATAGGATTCTTTTTGCAAACACTGCGTATACTTGATATGGATCAGATTTTTGATTGTTTATACTATTCGGTACTGGTTTATGGGATTCGTTTTGCAAACAGTGGGTAGCTAAATCTGGATTAGATTTTTGACTTGTTTATAACAATAATTATAACTCTTATAGTGCCAATTTCAACTGTGTGGTATTGCTTTATAGGCTTCGCTATGATTAGGATAATCTTTGGCTTGTTTATAACAATTTCTTGTAAACATAAAATCTTACGTTCCTCAGTTTGTGTGAGGTTGCTTGAATTATTTAAAACTACAGGATATAACTTGATTGATTGGATTCCCCATTTCAGCTATTTATAAGCCGTTTCTAAATTTTTGTTTTTATTGTAATTTTTATTCGAATTAATTTTAATAATAAGTCACAATAAAATGATATAATTATCATTAATAATACCTATATAATAGTTTATATATATATAAATCTTGAAATGCGAAAACTGCTTAACATTTGTTTTGATATCCTTCCAAAGTGCAATCTTATACGTCGGTTGAGAAATTGCATTTGCCTGTCAACTGCAGCAGACAAATCAACATTTGGCGCTGAAACAGACAGAGAGCGAGTGAGAAAGGTATATATTGCGGGGAGTAAGACGAAAACCGCGTATTACTCATACGCAACGTGGCCACCACAGGCAGAGAGTGAGGGAGAGAGAGACTAAGAGAATGCCTCGCATTTTCGCTCTCCGACTGCAGTTTTCTGGGGTAAATGCATCAGTCGCCTTGGGCCAATGTCCGACCTTCAATTTGGCCTGGTTCTGGCGCCCAGTTGGGGGCTTAACCGCGGCATGGATGCTGCCACCGCCTCACCTCGATTCGCTCCTGTTCAAGTTGCTGTGCACCCACTGTGCGAGTACACAAATGCCCCTGAATGAAAATTTGTTTAACTGTTTTTATCGCTGGCCAAGAGTGAGCGGATGGCTTAAAAGTTAGCAGCTTTCCGGAGTGAAGGCTGAAAATCTGAAAATAGTGGGAAATGCTTGATTTATGTGGCGGTTGCATTGTAGATTAAAGATTAATGGGATTGTAAACATTTTCGGCGGTAGTAAATGATTATTAGGGGCTGCTCTTAATTGATTTAAATCAATGAAGCTTAGGAAAATTAGCTTTCCTTCTTTTATTTATTAAGTTGAATATGTTTTAATATGTTCAAGACATAATTTCTATTTTGTAATAGAACCTTATCATTCATAAGTTTTAGATATATGTTAAAAACTTTCTTTCTTTTTAAATAACTTTAAGGTTCATAAATGTATATATTCTCTTGAAAAATCTGTAAACTATTTTCAATTACTAATCAAATATTTATTTTACTTTCAGGTAAGTCAATTGCGATCGATCAATCACGCGTCTAATCCCTCCAATCCCGCCATGTAAGTTGTAGCAAATTAGCTAAGCGAAAACGAGGCTCAAGCTCGCAATATCAGCGCGATCGTTAGAATCGAGTCGAATGTCATTAGAGGTTCTTCACCTGGCCCCAGTGTTTCTAGTGGGCCACAACCTTGCCACCGCTGAAACTGAGTCAAATAACTCATAAAAATAAATGTGCGCGGCTACGGAATACGGTCCCGTGTCCGATTTGTGTGTTCGTTGGAGCCGCAGACCCACACGATTTGCATTTTGCAATTGAATCGAGAGAGAGGGGCTAGCGTTAACGCTGCGTTCTATGCAATAAATAAATTCAACATAATTTTTCTTAATGCCATTTTTTTTTGCTCTCCGCCGTCGACTTTTGCTTTGTGCGATCTGAACTCCGAGTTGAATGCACCAGCGGCATTGTGAAGCAATAGCCTCGATCTAAATTTACACACAGATACACACGCACACAGACGCAGCAGCTGCACTTACGGATTTTGTCATAGTTTTGCGAGCGAGTGTGCGTCTGTGTGATGAACTTGCACTCAATTTGTGTGCCACTCGCAAAGCTTCGAGCGGAAAGCTTTTCGTTAGGCAATGGCGAACGGAAACGGCAGCAAAAGAGCGAGAGAGAGCACAGCTTCGACTGCCTGTCCCCCTCTTTCATTTTTTTAAAACTAAAAGATTCACAAATTCCTTAAAACAGAAGAAAATTTAAAAAAAAAGACACAAAACTTATTCTTAGCTTGTTAAATGTATAACTACCAAATAAAACGGTTGCCAGTTTAAAACTGGAAAAAAATAAGCTATTAACAAAGATTTTGGAAATTAAAATTATTTTATTCTAAGTTCCAACTAACTATTTACTTAAAAAACATAATTCCTAAAGAACAGAATCTAAAACTTATTTTTCATCGGATTTTGTTTATAAGTTATGTATGTCGTGAAGCTTTCAGTATTTATAGTTCATAAAGATTATAAGAAAAAATATTCTTTTTTATGAATTTTTTAGAAAACAGAAAAAGAGTTTTCCAAACCATAAAAATCTCAATACATGAAAAGAAAAAGCTAGTTTTCTTAAAAACCGGATAAGTGGCAGCACAAAAGTGCTTCGGAAGCATAAGTAAATTACAAATCAAACCCAATATGTTCACATTTTCAAAGTGTTAAACACATATATCAATAATAATTTTAATTACAACCCACCAAACTAACAGCCAAAAACCGCCCACACCCACTGAACGTCTTTATCAATAGAATCTCAAAAATAGTAGACAAAACAGTCGCACAAATACGCAGAGAGAATTTTTAGAGGTTACTGCGAAGCGGGTCAGTTCAGTTCGTTCGCCCTGTCTCACAATGAGGCGTCGAATGGTGGTGGCAGGGAGGGGTTGCAACCTTGCTGTGCATTTTCATAGAGCCGCTCGCTATCGCGACGTGAGTTTGTGTCAGTATAGAGCGCCATATTGCCAAGCCAACTGCACGTGACCTCGTTGCATGTGGCGACTGTTTGCCCCAATCTCTTTCCCTCTCCCTCAGCGTGCATATTATATATTTTTTTTGTTCGCCTAGCCTAGCGCACAAATTGAAGTCGACAAACGTTTTTCGGTTTTCCTTCAAAAACTGCAATGACGTCAAAGAGCAACTGTAAATCCGAACGCGAGCTTTTTGCTATCTTCTACTTTAGTTATTCAAAAGTTGCAGTAATTAATTGTCTGCTTGAGGAAACAAACTTGTACTAATAATTGAAGCATTTTTAGTTTTTCATTGAACAAATATAATTTGGCTTTTGAATTTAACGAAAATGTTTGATTATCTTGTGGCGCCACCTGGCGGTTGTAGGTGGCAACATGTTAGTTCGAGAAAGCTCTTGGTTTCTGTTGCCGTCCGCTTGGGGCGCCAGTCGTATTCGTTTTAGCCTTTTAAAATTGAGTTGTTTTAATGTCAATGCATTAAAATTACTCTTATCATAATATTCTCACCTCACAGAAATTAATAAATTTATATTTTTTATCTTAAAAAAATAAATTATTAAAAGGATTTTCAAAGAAAAAAAGAATCATGGATTTCTAAGAAAATATGATTTAATATCACATCATGCTACCAAGAAATTTTAAGATATGGACACTTTAGGGACAGTTTTTGATCTAAGTATGTAGCTTCGAATTAACTTTATTTTGCTCTCTATTGACTTAGAGAGATGGCGATTAGGGAAAGTTTAGGGCAAGATGCTCCTCTTTCTATATTTTCAAGAGCATCGATTTTAAAATCAAGATGCTTTTCAAGCTAATTTTAGTTAGCCTTTTAGAATTCTAGAAATCTTTATTTAATATGCTTAGCTTTTCTATTCAACTGCGCAGCAATCAATTTAAGTGATCTCAAATTCTAATTGCTTTGATTGAGAAGGAGTTGCAAAACCCTTTAGTTGTTGTGAGTTATTTCAATTTATTTTGTAGGGTTGGATGAGAACTTTATGCGCATTGCAAATTCGTTTTGGTTTGAGCCCTTACACTTAAGTGATTCTCAATGCGATACGCTTTACCTTTGGCTCTCCTTCCACCCTTCTCTTTTTCTCCCTCCGCCCTCTTTATCCCCCGCTGAATATCTCTCTTTTTCGTGTGGCAGCTTTTCTCCTTTGGCTTCTTTCAAGGTTGTTCGGACATTGACATTTTCATTATTTGGTGTGTTCTTGTTTTTTTTGGTTACCAAAAAATTTTGGTTCTCGATTTTGCAGTGTCTTTTTCTTGTTCGTTTTTTGGTGCGTGTGTTCTTCTCCCTATGCTTCTTCTTCTGGTTCTTTGTGTTTTTTATTTTGTATTATTTTTTTTTTTATTTTGTTAATGTTGCCCGCATAAAATTTGAGTTGATCCAAAGCGGTTTGTTCAGTGGTCTTTCATTTCTCTTTCGTTTTTTTTCGGAGCTTCCTACAAAATGGCGCCCAACGTGCCACGAGCCACGTAACACCCCCGATAACCCCTTTTATATTTTCCAGGGCACTATTTGTTGGTAACTTATGTAGGGTAATTCGGCATTTTGAACACGTTCACTCCTTAGCCCTTGACTTTGAAATCGAGTTGGGTTGGGTTCGGTTTTGGTTTTTGGGTTTAAAGTCTCGGGATTTTGCTTGGATTGTGCGTTAGGTAGATATTTCGAAGATATTTCTAGCCGACTTCCTCCTTCTTTCATGCTGAAGTTCAAGTTCGTTTTACGCATTTTAAATGCTGCCTACGCTCGCGCCGTGTATAATCATTTGAATTCTCTTGTATTTGTTTTTGGATTTGCGCCCCTGAGGCAATTGTAATTGACACTTGAATATGCCAAGCCAGACGCACAGCTGAGCGTGAAAGAGGGGTGTTGGGGGGAAATTTGTATTTTGGCCCCTTGGCAACTGAGCCATGACATGGCCAAATCTAAGCGCTAAACCAAAAGTTACTTGAACTCTCCTAATTACGCGAATTACGATTGTCTAACTCAGCCGAGCCTCAAATATGACTCTGCGAAAATTCACATAATTTTTAATAGGCTTTTTGCCAGTTTGGAACCTTTAAACTAAAAACTTCAAAGCTGTGTTGGCCAAATGACATCACCAGTCATCAGTTCAGATTCTCTTAATCATATTAATCATGGTGAAAACACACGCACTCGCATAATTAGCAATAAAAGAAACCTAACAACTATCATTAGAACTGAAAGCCTAAACGAGATCCGCCAGCAGTTTTAGCAGCTTTTTGAAAGTTACTTGTGAAAGGGTGGCTTACCATAGCCAAAATTACTTGTATATTTTGGCTTGATCCTACAAAATATGGGTGAACTTTTCTAAAGAATGAGGTCTTTTATTACGTAGTCAAATTCTAAAAAAGGACAAAGGAGCTCTTAGATGACAGGTTCCCTTAAAAAATATAATGTTTTTTTAAAATAACAAGGTATTTTTCTTCAACAATGATATGGCAACATTTCTCACATCAGAAAATGCACTTGAAAACATTCTTTCCCATCTGAATTCGTTCAAAAACGAAAGCAAACAATCTCAGTGAAATGCCGATGCCCATTAACCCATTTCACTTGACCAAGACGCTAGCCAAATAAAGAAAGCAGGCCATGGCCACGTTACATAACTACAAAATAGACGAAGAAAGTAGCAAAGACAGAAAGAGCGAAAGAAATAGTGTAAAAAGGAAAACAGAGAGATTGTGAAGGAAAAGAAAGCACTTACTGGGATCTCAACTTTTGATTTCAGCATCAGCTAAGAAGAACGTGTAGTGTATTTGCTTAGCTTTTTAGTTTTAAGGTGTTACTTCTGTTTTTCTGAGGAGTAAATGGGATAGCAATAAAGGGATGAGGTAACCGAATAAGAACAGACAAAAAAGAAAAAGTTGATCAACAACTTTCCGTTTTTTGTTTTGTGCCACTAAACATTATAAACATAATTTGAATTGGAGTTGGAAAAGAACGTGAATTCAAACTGGAAAAGAGATCGTGATAGGAAATGATTCCAGCCACCATTTAAATTTGACCTTCCCAGCGAGTTTTGACCCTTGCCTTTGCCAAATTATGGTTTGGCCTTTGCCTCTGCGCTTCGATCATCGACAGAAGTTTTGTTTGAACAAGTTTCCAGCAAATTATTTCGTTAATCAACGAGAGTCGAAACTGGTTCTTTGAACATAAGATCATCAGAGATCATTTTGAGCCTCAAACAAATCAAGTTGATACGTTTTAACACCCGCACATGTTTCAAATCGTTTTGAATTATTTCCTACTCTCCAGCTACGGAAGTGTAACGACTTAAGAACAATGTTTGCTAAAGATAAACTCTAAAAAACTTTATATTTTGAAAAAAGCGTTATGCTTCTTACTTCAATAATTTATAAATGAATCTGATTCTAATAAAATTAACGTTTGGTTAATATCTCTAAACGGTTTCGGGTTGAGAGTAAATTAAATATTGATTTAACATAGTAATCGATCTATCCGAAAGGGTATTTGAGTTTCGAATATATAAGAACGTTCCTAATCTTATTTTGTGATCCGGGGGTTTTTGTACCTTCATTTCCATTTGATTCCCTACTTGGGCTCGATCCCTCTTTCCCTCTCTTTTTTTCCTTCCATCCCGCTTCCTCAAAGTACCTCATTCCAAAATCGTTCTAGTTTCATTAAAACGCCACATAAAGAGAGCAAGCGAGAGAGCGATCGTTGCCAGTGTGCGTGTAAGTGATCTTTTCGCGGCCCTGAGAGTGTATTGGTGCTCGGGTTCTCTGCCGCGTCGCTGCCCGCACTTCGTGTTTCGTTTTATTTGTTGTTTCACTTCATTTCGTTTCCCATTGTATTGTGCGTGTGCGTAGCAAGTTTACTGACCTTGAACTTCGAAATAATTTTCTGTATATGTACACCGAAAATGAGACCAGCTCGCACACACGCATACATACATATGTTGATATGCACCCAAAAAAATACTCAAACACGCATTTTAAAATAGAGATCTACATTTTTTTTGGCTTGCTCGAAACAATTGTTGTACTCGCACTTAAAAGCAGAACTTTGTCCGTCTGAACATTTTCATTGTTTTTCTGGTGAAGTGAACTCGGCAAACGCACACACGCCATTTGTACATATCTCGGTAGCTAAAAATAAGCAAATGTATCCTATGGATACTGCGATTACCCATTTGCCCCCGCAGCGCCATCTGTCGGAGCCCATCCGCCATTACCCAAAACCGATTTTAGTTAACCTTCAATGCTGGCAGTATGTCCGCTTATCGACGATTTACAAACGATTTTGTTCTCAAAATGAAATTTACTTGAAAATTTATACAGGAAAAAAGATTACGAACATTTGATATGAAATTTCAGTGCAGCCCCTTTATACTCCTTTTATTTTAGGAATAATACCACAAAATATATTAACACAATATAATATTATTAATCGCTTAAACCTTTCAGGTTATATCAAGTTGTTTTTTGGGTCTGGATTTAATTAATGGACAATCTAATTAAGTCCTGTAAATGGTAAAAGTAAATGGAATCATTTAATTTATGAATAATGAATGAACAAATAATAAATCAATTTCGTTCTTCAAGTAAAAAAAAAAAAAAACACAAAATAGTTTACCCACCTAGGACGCACATAATTCTAAATACTGGCCGATATTAGCCCCTATGCTAACGATTATGTTACCAATTTCGTTCACGTGCATTTCAATGATAAGATAAGGTTCCGCCTATTTTACCTGTTGGAAGTTAACTGGGCTCGCTGAACTCTAGCAAGGGCTTTTTGCGCACTTGACTTTTTTGTCAGAAGGGAAAAAACTACACCCGAAAAAACACGGAAGTGTTCTTAAACAGGGAGTGGGGAGGTTAGCCCTTCGAATAAGTTTGATTAGAGCGTGTTTTTATTACCCTTACATTGTTGTAAGCGATATTTGTTGTCTAATTTGGCTTATAATTTTTTCTTCACTTCTTTCCCTTCCAGGTGAGTGATACGAACCCCGAATTTGAACGCTTACCTTTTGTGGTGAATCGAGGAACTCATTTGGTATGCCAACGAATCCGAGAAGTGGTCGGAGGTATCATTAATTTCTTTTGCCACAGGTGCCTGTGGGCCACTTACCGTTCTATTCTGATTGGAAATGTCTGGGATCTATGTGAGCCAGTTTTTCTAAGTGCGTTAGGTTATGGTTCTTGAGTTCTGAGTTTTGAGGCAGGTAGAAGACAGTAGGCGTAGCCCCGAAAAGGTTCTCCATGGGCTTGGTTGATGAATGAACTGTCAGTCGATAGCCTTGTCGTAATTTAGCCTTATGCCTTATTTTTGTATTTTTATTGGTACCTGTTGTTGGACTGCTCCACAGAATATACAAGTATTGTAAGTTGAATTTATGTGGGTTTGGGAACTATCATAAAAATACTTAGTCTATTAGAATCAAGAAAAGCAAACAAAAACATAAAACATTTCGAAATAGTTGGAAAACAAATATAAATACAAAATGTTATAAATATTACTTAATTTACTACGCATTTTAAATTTTGCAACTTAATAAGAATTACAGTCCCTTCAAAATGATCACAAAAAATTCCACTCCTCAGTAATTTAAAAAAAAATCAACTGAAAAAGAACAAAAGAAAAGAGAAAAAATGGCGTTGGGCAAAAAATCAGAAACGCAAAAAACAGATCGAATCAACCAGAAAAAGAAAAGGTAAGGTGAAGAAAAACAACCATTATGGGGAAAAGGTAGAAATAATATGACCAAGTGACTCGGAATTTGACTCGGACTCGGACTTGGTTTCGGTCGATGCCACGAATCTAGGTTATTACGCCGAAAATAATTAAAAATACAATAAACCCGGGGCTGTGGAAAAAAGAACGAATGGAGGCCGAAAGAGACTCCCTGAATTTTCGTAAATCATGCAAAAATGTTACAAAAGAAGATCCTCCCCTTGCGCGCTTAGTCCGCCTCCTGCGTAAACGCTTTCTTGGCTGCCTCGTCTTTGTCTTGGCCAAAAATTATTCATACCTCTTACACGTGTTTCAAGTTCATTGCCAAATTTCGGCACGACCACATTCGGCGGCCAAAAAGAGATAGCCATAATGTGAAATATAGAGAGGGAAATATAGCACTTGGTACAGAAATTTTTGTTGGCGGTTTCTTTTCTGCCCGGTTTTCGCTTTTCTGGTTTGGCTTATAACTCCATCAAGCTGAATTGGCCGAAAGCGTTTTCTGCTCCCCGCTACTGACTGACTGACTGACCGAGCTAGGGAAACTGCTGATTTGGCAAGAAGATACATTTTCATGTCTTTCAACATCAGGTGGCTTATGTAGATTTGGCAGTCTAAGAATGGGTTGGTTGCTGCTCTAAGCCGAAAACGATTGGGTTAGGCAATATATGTAAGTCGAGCAAAAGATTTAAGATTCAAGAAAAGCATATGGAAATAAATATCTTCAACATGTTGGAAAAAAAAACGATCCAAGTTTCGATTTGCTGGACAATCTTTATTAATTAAAACATATGTATAAAAATGATGTATTAGAAAATTATAAATATTTTTTTAAATGCTGTCCAGTATTAACCTTATTTTCGGTTCTTATTATAGAGCGCGTATTGTATCTGAATTTAAAGTTTTGCAAATAGATTGTTAAGTTATGAATTTTAATAGAAACATTTTAGAAAATTATATAAAAATATTTACCAATTCAACTTCAGTTTTATTTAGCGATTTAAAATATTGGTCAACTTATGTGTTGTATAATTTGGATTTTGCCTAAAACAATGATTTTTATTAAGTGGTTTTATTGTGATTGAATTTTAAGCTTGGTAATACATTTACAAAGATAAGGAACGTATTTCTCATTGATAACAAATCGAGGATCATAAATTGATACACAATTTCTCCCACACTTTCCTCTCTTAATTTCCATTTCCACTTCCTTTCTCTCGTTGAACTCGCCGACCTGCTTGCGGCGATCTCCTTTTTTCCATATTTGACTATTTAAAGGCTTGTCTCGGTGTAAAAACCACACAGAATCCCACGCCTCGAGTGACGCATATTATTTCTCCTTCGTTTTTGTTTTGTGTTGTGCAGCCGCCTGTTTGTTTGTTTGTTTGTCCCACCAACGTCATCGCCACTGCCCACCAAATCCGGCATTCACTTTGGAACCGCTGCGACCCCCTAAAACCCCCCGATCACCGCCTCCACTTCGCAAAACCACTCGATCTGCAGCCTCGTTGCGATCATTGCACTTTGCGTCTGCGGTCGTCGTGTTGCAAATTGTTTGTTGTGTTGACTGCGAAAAAAGAAACCAGTTTCTCTGGAGTTTTGAACTCGCCAAACTGGAAACGATCGTGGAGCGATCTTCGTGTTGCAAGTTGCAGCGGATCGGCATTGGATCGGCATCGTCTGTCTTTCTCTGGTCGGTCAATGGTTCTCTGGTTCATTGCCATTGCGCTGGGGGTAACTAACCCAGCAACGATGCATACCACACCATACACCATACACCATACACCATACACAAACAGCAACAACAAGTTTTTGCAGCGTCATTTTGCCAACAACGTTGTCGTTGTTCGGCTGGCATCTTGTTAACTGAAGCAAGGACGTTGTCGTCGTCGGAAAAAGTATTGGTATTGAGTTGAGTTAGTTGTGTTGAGTCTTAAGTGGTATGCAGTAGCCTATACTAGTATGTATAGTATGCCGCTGGGCCATTCACTCGCACAATCGCCCATGTGCGAAAAGAAAATCAAATAAAATAGGATGACTAAACGATAGATAAATACTCCATGGAGGAGTTGGAGTTGTTGCTTATAGCCAATCCTCTTGGTTCGTTGACTTACAAATGGCTGTCCGACCGTTCGCGTTGTTATTGTGGCTTGTGAGTTGTTGATTGCAGTTAGCTGTTTGTGTTTTTGTTTGTGTTTTTGTTTTGGCTTGGCGTAGAGAAAACACAGTTTTAGCCGCAGGGAAATTTGAAAACTGCACGAGTGAAGATGAAAATTGCTGAAGAAAAGGTTAAAAGGAGTTTTTTTTTTTTAATGGATTTGCGTTTAAAACTTAAACACTTATTTTAATAATGCAAGAAACGGAAACTGGGGATAGAGGTTGACTACCTCTTTGAGGAGCTTAATATCCTATGTGGCTGTTGTGTCTTTTGGCACAAGATCCCTAAAAGTAGAGTTTTAAGTTGACACTTATCACATTCGTTTATTAATCCCATTGCACATCAGATTAACCAAGGAATTTAATTTACCGATATACATATACTCATCTCTGCAATCACTTTCAGTTAAAGCTGAACTCGTAGAATGTCAACAACCTGCTCGACTTCCCATTGTGACTCAATGCGAGATCGGTTCGTGAACTTCTCCACACGAAAACTGTGTCGATCGACTCATTTTACTCACTCAAGTTGTCACTGAACTTGGCAAACATTTCAAAAGACATTCCCAGAATCGAAATTTGCCTGCGAAACTTAGTCGGACATTAATCAGAAGAAAATACCCCCCACAAGTGTAATTATCGCTATGACTTACATTTATTCTTGATTCAAATTGTGGCCCGTCACGATTATACAATCAGCAATATGTCATTAGCCACTAATATGTCTGTATTTGGATCGGAATTCGTCAGCAGTTTCAACCGCCAACTGGCGAATGAAATTTCATGAGTTACCCAAGAGGCAATTGACCCGGGCCGGGAAAATATACAATCACAATCCTGATGACATTCACCCCGTTTACGAATCCGCAACATGTGCAAAACAGGCGAAAGAGAGCAGTGCTAAAGAGCAAACAACAATCGCCGACTGCAATTCGAAAACAAACAGAGAAAGTCCATGGGCGGAGATTTTTTGCCGGGGAGAATGAAAGGGGAAACTTTAATTAATGAACATCGATCAAATTTAAATTATTCGAAAATAGCATGTTTGATGGGCAAAAATAAAGGAAACTTGTAGAGATAAAACTAACATAATGCATATATTACATATCATTAGCCTTGCTCAAGAAAGTACATAATTTATATAAAAATCTTTGGCTTTTTTTTTAAATTCTTTTATTGGTTTTATTAAGTTACTATATTAAGAAGAGTTTGTTCATTAGTTTTATCATAGTCTTTTAATTAATATAAGGAATCAGGAATAACGTGGAAGACTTCTTTTAAAATGGTAAACCCTTTACCACGCCACTGATTCTCCCAAACCCCATGAGACTGCACTTCACTTACATTTCGCTTTATCTGGTGGATTCGTCAATTTTTTAACTGTGACGTTTTGCAATACAAATCTTGTCGGTTACTTAAACGCTTTCCGTGTTGTTCTGAATGCAAAAAAAACAAAAATAAAGTGCAGGAGAGGGATAAAATAATGCGTCCGAAAAAGAAACAAAAGATTCTTTTGAACTTGTTGCGTCGCCTTTGGAGATCATTGTTTTTGCGTCTTTTTTTGCGTTGATGATAATGATATATAATGCATATAAAGGAAGCAATATTTTGGGAATTAACTTGGCTTTGTTGTTTGTTTGTTACTCCTGGCCTCGTTTGTTTTTGAAGAAGGTTCTTTTTGCTTGGGAGGGGCAAACACGCGTTTTTAATTGGGTTGCCAAAAGCGCTGCTTCGGCGATAAGATCAAAATTGCATCCGCTTATATATATTATCCAGAGAATGCAGCTGTTTTTTGGTCCTGTCTGAATAAGTAGACAAGATGAAAATAATTGACAATTAATGGGTTCTAAAAAGTATTTCAAAGCAAACTCAGAGGACTAGATAAAGATGTCAGTTTTATTAAACTCATTCAATAACTAAGAAGTTTATTTGCTTGTTTAAGGATATAATGTCTTCATTTTCAATATTTATTTGGCTATTATGAAATAAGTAGGAATTTAAAATAAGCAGCACTGACATAGTTTGCTGGCGAAAACAATATTCTTAATTACTCGCCTGAGGGCAAAAATTTGCCTCTAAATATTTTGCGCAGTTTTTAAAGCCTCTCTAGCTAAATACCGTTAATGGACAATTCTTCTTCATGCTTCCCCTTTTTGGCCAAATTTTGTTTACGAACGATTTGAGCGTGGAACGACAACAGTCAACAGTCAAGAAGCAACAGGCATAATAATTCCCAAATACCGAAGACGGCGGCCGTCAAAACAACAATAAAAGAATACACCATTACATAAGCCCCATTCCCAAAACTATTCCCAAAAAAAAAAGTAGAAAGTCATTAAGTAAGCAAAGTGCCGCGAAAAGAGAAACAGAAACCGGAAAAAAGAAAGAACGAAAGAACGAAAAAAATCAAAAGTTGTAAACAAATATGAGCGTAAAAGAAAACGAAAATCAAGGGGGGAGATGATGTAAAAGGGGTACTGCACCCCGCCCAATCTTCCAGGCCCCCTGTCTTCTTGATTCTTCTGGAATCTTCTGGCCGCCCGTGAACTTGTCCCAAATAAACAAAATTCCAAACGGTCTAAAATCGGTTGTGCAACCATGTTCGTCCCTCTCTCTCTTCCCACCTTTCTTCCCCTTTCATCGCCCTTTCTCTGCTCCGCCATTTTCGTATTGCGTAGTTTTCATTTTTTTTTTGTTGTTCTCCTTGTTTATACGCCAAAAAGGTGTCGATGTCAATGGGAATGGCTTAAAAGTAAGGGGTTTTACTGGGGGTTTTGGGGGGAATTTGGAGTCCAAGTTTATGTTATTGTCATATGATTTTTCCTAGAATTTTTAAGTTGAACAAGTTCTTTGACCAGATTGAGTCACTTTACCAGTGACCGTTTATAATGTGAAGTATATAATAAAATATTGCTCGCATTAAGTGATCGTGAAAAGGTTAGGAAAAGTACCAAAAAATTCCAGCTATTAAAACTTGTCATTTATAAAACTTACGATTTATAAAGAAATATTATAGAGCCATAAATTTGTAGAAAGTTGATGTTTTGGAATATGTAGCTTTAAGAAGTTTGCGTTTTTTATTAGGTATCCAAAGTATATTTTTATAAACTTGACCTTTAGTCAAACTGATTTCCCTTTTTACCAAATTTTTCATATTCTTTAATCCAATACAATGTAAATTTCCATGTTAATCAGGGATTGCAGATCTCGCTTTCCTTTCCACACCCACTTCAGCAACCTTCAGCAACAATTTCCTCTCCCTTTTTAGGATGCCACTTCAGCTGCATTTCTCTGTCGACAAGTCAGTCAACCCATCAATTCCTTTCCAGCTTTTTAACCGACTTTCACTGCCACCCACGGCATTTATATGACCTCCAAAAAAAAAACCCAAGAGAGTGCCGTGGATTTTTCCAGATTTTCCTGCGCCCCCCTTGTTTGCCAGTCAATGCACTCGGTGCATAAAGTTAATAAACTATAAATTACTATCAAAAAGCCATCGAAGAAATGCCGAAAAAAAAACTTTCACAACAAATTCAGCTGAGCCAATTTTGTGCCAATGTTCGTGCAACACGTGGAAAATGCACTTCAGCCACCCCACCTCCCGATAAGTTCAACTTCGACTCTGAACAACAGTTTCACTTTGTTTGGGTTGCTATGGGTTAAAGTCCTGCCATCGAGGTGTCAGTCAACTTTCATGGCTGTCGTTGCATGCTGCATGTTGCTAGTTGCTAGTGCCCGTTGCTAGTTGCAAGTTCCCAGTTGCAATTTGCTGCTGTGTATCACTAGCATAGTTGCCCACCAAACTCACTCGAATGCTCCACTGAGTTTTAGTACACTAAAAATAATATTTTACAAAATTAAGACAAAATCCAGCATAATTATTTTTGATTCTAAAATTGGCCATCAAAACCATGACATCAGTTAAAAATAGCCTCTAGTCCATAATTTAAAGATAGTTAATTTTTTTAATTTAAAAAAATTGCCTTTTTATAAAGTTAAAGTCAAGTCAAAGAAACATAAAATTGTAAAATTACATAAAATAATTAATTGAAAAATTAGTTTTTTTCTTTATGTGAAACCTTTTTGGAATTATCAACGCAGTTTATTTTACATAATATAAACAGATCAAAGATAACACATATAAAAATGTATTTTATCAGTTTTTTAATAGTCTTGTTCTTTTATTTCAGAATTTATGTTTTTAAATTAAAACCAAGTAAACTAAATTAAAAAATATATTTTTTCCCTGTGTAGAGTAGAGAGAGAGAGAGGGGTGTATTATTGCGGAGCGAGAGGGAGGGAGTGCAGCGACCTGCGATCGTCGACCGAGTCAACAACACTCACCGCATACTGAATCATGGATGGGAATCGCCAAAGGGGGTGCAGGTGGGGCGATCGTGGAAGGGGGTTTCTCTTTGACTTGGCAACGTCATCAGCTGACGTCTACCTCCCCCTTTTACCCCCTTCTTGCCCACTAAATTGCAGTTGCATACCAGTTTTTTTTCGCGCTATTTTGCATGCGATCGCTGGTTGAAAGGGGGCAACCGAATTGTGGAAAAGGGGGCAAAGGGGCCACATGTCTGTGTGTGTGTGTAGAAAGCGCCAATGCACTGCCGACTGCCATGCCATAGTATAACGAACTCTCTGAACAATCTCGACACTGGCCGTCGGTCGGGGTGTTTGACTTCTGTGCCTGGCACCACACCGATTTAAAGTCCAGGGGAAGTCGCGGGCACCGGGGAGAACGACCTGGGGACTAACCAGGTAATTGGTGGGGGAAGATCACCCATTCATGTGTACAGTTAGTGGATAGAAGAAATCATTGCTTACCTGCAGGCACTTGCAGAGTGTTTGAATTGCTTCTTTAATTTCAGTTGGACAGACCACCTTGAAAATGTACTCAAATGATCTGTTGCGCCATCTTTTAAGTTATTTTTGTAGAACAAGATTTTCTTACTTGGCCAAAAAAGTTTAAAGATCCTTCGCCTTTTTCTAATGTTTTATAAGTTCAGTTTTCTACTGTACTGATTACATGAAGGATTGGTGCTTTTAATGACACATAGGTATACAGTTTAGTTTTGTTATTATATAAAGCTTACTTACTCTAGTTATTTTATTAAGCTTAAACATGCTTAAACCACAGATGTTCTGCTCTACAGCAACTTTCGGTATCAATATTCCTTGCATTGTTGAGCTAAACCCACTGCCTCACTAATCGCTGATTTGCTGATCAACTTGTCATCCTTCATTTTCTGCGATCAGCGAACCCCTTAACCAGCCTTGACTTTATGTGATAATTGTCGGATTCGAATTTCCAACTACTCGACCTCAAAAGCCCCAAGGGTCTCACGACCTCTCTACTCTTCCTGCTTGGCTATAATCTAATCAGAAACCAGAAGCGCTCAGCTCGGCGATCGATTTGCCACCTGATTCTCGCCATATCATACCATGTTCTACTGACCGCCAGATCGTACATTAAACTTCACTTCCTTGTGTTTACGAGGGGAGGGGGGCACTGGCGCTCATCGCTTCGCATTCATAAATTATCAGTCAGCAGGCGCAAGAAAAAAAAATACGAAAAAATTATGCTAAACACGTTTAAAAAGCGTATGTGCTTGTGCTCAAACAGGTTTCATATTCCCCGACGATCCGCAGACCAATTTCGGGTCTTATGCGTACACTCTTCCAGGCCCCAGTTTCTTATTATATATATATATATTTTTTTTTTGTCTCACTAATTATTATGCTAAGGCCAAAAAGCCGAGAGACAGCCAAAAGGGTTGCGAATTTTCGAAAGAAACGAGAAGTGAGAAGACGCGGCGGCGAAAAACGCACAATTCTACAGAAGACAGAAGACAAGTCTTCGGTTAATGGAGGTCATTCACTTTCGCACGAATTGTTTCTTCAGCGGAGTCAAGTCCAAGTCCAAGTTTCATCTTACCCGGCATATATCGCATAATCTTATTACGTTGCCAAATATACATCGGTTTATATACATTCTGTGTGCCTGACTTTTGATTTTCGTTGTTCTTCGGTTCGGTTCGATTCGGTTTGTTTTCTTTTCGCATTTTTTTTTTTTGCTTTCTGTATGTTATTTTTATGGCTTTTCTGCACTTATTACCGACTGAGATATCAATCTGTTTGAGCTGTTTTTTATGTCGTGGTCTGCGGCAGCTGTCAGCCTATTGACCAAAAAGTGGTTTGATCAAATAATGCGGTTTGATCGGTTTCCTTTCGGCTCGTTGGCTCTCCCCAATTCGATTTGGTCAAGTGGCGAAAGCTTAGCGCCCAAAGAAAAGAGAATCGTTATAGAAAGATCTTTTGTCTTTATGTCTTACCAATCTGTAGAGAACTGGTAGTAACGTTTTAAAGTTATAAGTTTATAAAATAATAAAAAGTCTTATTAGAACTTCAAGTCAGCATTAAGATATGTTACATGATTTATTTAAAAAAATAATTAAAATAGGACTTCCCGTTTTTTTTTATAACCTAAATTGATGAAACCAATCAGAAAGCTCTTGTTCCTCCATATTCGGATCCAAGTCATTCATAAATCATCTGCTGCAAGCATCATATTCTCCAGCCATCTTTTGCCATATTTAAACCCTCTGGTGGACCATTAGGCATCTGTGTATCTCTGTTACTAAGCATCCAAGTAACCAGCCCAATCAACTACCGTTCGAATCTATCTGTCTATCGGATGCAAAGCCATAATTCAAGGCCTGTTCAAGTGCTTATTACCGATCCGTTCAAGTGCAAAATGCCAATTAAACAGGAGTATTGGAAATTGCGGATAGATAGAGGCAGAGTGTAAAAAAAAACAAAGATAGGCCGGGTTAAAGTTTGTGTCTCTGGTATAATCATAGAAAGCACGTGCGGCAATTACCAATTTTTACAAAACATGGCCAAAAGTGCATTCAACTTGGCCAACTGCTCACATGCGTGGCCCGCGAAAGAGCGAGAGGCAGTGAGACAAGTCAATAAACTGCAGAGCTTATCAGACAAACTAAGCACGATCGCAGAAGGGGATTGGGGCAGAACTAAAACTGCAGCTGCGGAGTGCGAATCCAGAGTTGTTAGTATGACGCTTTTCCCACCAAAACTCAGCTTAAGGCCAAGAAATGGCTTGAAATTTAGTTTAGTTTGAGCTATATTTCTAAGTTTTTTACTTATTTCTGTATTAACTTTTATATTATAACGAAAAATTGGTTTTCTAAGCTTCCTTTTGAAAAGAAATGTTTTCCATATGGAAAATGGAAATACAATTAGGCTTCCTAAACATTTACTTTCCGAAATTCGAAGTCTAGAACTTATTTTGGTGTCTCGAGCTATGGAAGTTCGGCTGTATATTTATTCTTTTAGGCTGTATATAACTGAAAACACTTAATAATTTGATTTTAAGAAGAATGACACGAAATAACTAGTTGTTTGAAACCTTTAAAAAAAAAAAATACATACATACATAAATCGTCTAATCTAGTTATCAACACTTTATACGAACAACAGTTAAGTGTAAAAACAATTTTTAAAAAATTTGAATGACTCTTTATGATTAAGGATCACTTGAGGAAAACTTCAATCAAATAGATTGTATATGCTATGAATTTTCGAAAGCCACACTTTCTTGAGTTTGGAATTACTGGAGTGCGAATAACCCTCAATAACAGTTACAAAACTGTAAGCAGTCGTAAAGCCACCACCCCCCACCCACTCTCCCCCTTTTTGGTTCGGTGTGTGTGTGCGTATCTGTGTGTAGAGTCAATGCACGCAACTAGGCATAGATACAAATGCGAATGCGAAAGCCACGACGACCAGAGAAGAATGTGCAAGAAAAAAAAAATTGCACACAAGACGGTCGGAAAAGAGAAGGGGAGTGAAAGAGACGGACGGAGAGTGCATTGCACTGCCCGAAGGGTTAAAGACCCTCAATGAGCGATCCGATCCGATCCGCTGCGAGTGGAAAAATCCAAAGATCCACACACACACACACCAGCGAAAATCTGTGCAGCGGGAAAGCAAAAGTGCAGCCTCCCCATAGAAAGACAGAAAATAAAAGAAAAAAAGCAAAATGAAACGAAACGAACCTACATCAACATCGCAGGAAAGTGGATGCTACAAGGGGGGCATGGGGATCGTAGCAATCTCAGCCTCAGTGCAGTGGCTTTGAACTTCACACAGATTCAGCTCTCTCTTTCGCTCACACCATGCTCTATCTCTTTCCCTGGCACTCGTCGTGATGCCAATGCTGTCTGCTGTTATACCCTATAAATTTGGAGTATTTCTATTTTTCCCTTGGAGAATGTTCTTTACAATCATGTCCGGAAATGAGATGCTCGAATTCCAAATAATGTTGTCTACTTTATGGAGTTAACTAGAGCCAAATAAGTTGATTTTAGTAAATATAATATACTCTTTACTCCTTTTATTTTTAAAGGCTGCTGCTACGCATAATTTTAATTTTGTATTTAAACAAAAAAGCATTTTATAACAACTAAACCTAAAATTTAGATTAACTGTAACTCGTATTTATGATTTTATTAACAACATTCCACAAGGGTATTTCAATTGTCAATCTTTGAGATACAATTTGTCTTGTATTGCTGGTAGGTCTATCTACCGATGTTGGTCGCTTTGTGTGTGTCGGTTTTATATTTTTTTTCAATGTCGAGTTCACTTTTTAAAGCGGGGCATGAGCGTTGCTATTGGTATTGGGATAGATCATTGAACGTTCAATGCGCCTTGATTGAAGCGAGTCGAGGTTTGAGTTTGAGTTGAGTGATCATCGCCTCGCGTCGGATCGGATCGATCGGATCGCTCAAGTGGAGGCGTCTGCTTCAAGGCACTTTTGATTAATTCTCACTGCACTGCCCACCCCTCGCCGATAAGGGAATGCGTTTCCTGCCCTTGCATGTCAGCAGATAATAACAATGGGAAAAGGGCACTGGAAAATGAGAAAAGCTGAGGCGATCCGAGGCGGCATTAGAAAACCAAACGAAAAGAACCGACTCGAGTCGTTCGAGAAGTAGATAGGCCACCAGAAGTAGCAAAAGACGGGGTCTAGAAACGAGTTCAAGTACAATCCCAGAACGAAAGAAGAAGAACCGAGAGGGAGTGAGAAAAGTATACAGGATTTAGTGGGGAAATGGAAAATGCTGTGGAGCATTTTCTGAAAATTTCCCTGAAGCGACAATAATGAAAACAAGGAGAGGTGGCTAAGAAGAAGATTCGAGTTTGTGTTGAGTTTTGATAGGTTAACAGTTCAAAAAACTCTCAAGTTAATTTTTTTTTTGCTTATATTCATGTACTACTTTATAAATACTATTACAATATATGAAGGAATTGGCAGTGTAAATTTAATCTTCAATTTTCGGATAAACATTTTGTTATCTCTATTTTACATACTTCTATATAAACATATTTTCAACAGTTCAATATCCCCATAAAATTGACTCTAAGACCTTCCATGCTATTCATCGTTATTGAATGTTTTGCATATCCAAACACTTTTCGTTCCTTTGATATTTTTTGGCACTTGGCATTAATTGTTTATGCAGTAAACAGAAACTTATAACTATTATTGAGTTCGAGCAAACAAGAGGAAATGGTAGCGAAATGGAGGAAAGCAGTTCAACACACCGAGACGAGGCCATGGTCAAAAGATGGCTGTTTGTTTTAGAATTTGGCAGTTCCCAACCGGCGATAATAGAGAGCACACACGCATGGGCGAAAATTCTGACGACCTTGGCTAATAAAAAGCGTGGGCAGGGAAAGCATTGCATAGATTATATAACTGTACCCAAACTATCAGCTGTCGCGGACCTTGAAAACCCTTATCGAATCTTAACCTTTTGCAAAAACTACGAAAATACAGCGAGCCCGGAATAAATAGAAATCAAATTCTGATAAGAGCACCTGTTCACCCCCTGCACCTTCCACACCCACACGCTCTGGCTTGCTCTATTAGCTATTTTTAACAAAAACAACAGAGGCTACAAATGTGGGCCATAGTCAATAAGCATTAAATGAACTGTAAATACTCTTTTTCTTTTTACAAGATTTGTTATACTACTTTAAAATACTACTATACTTTCTTTACCTTAATTTCTTTACTTTTTATTTCAAATCGTTTAAGAAACTTTAAATTCTCTTAAAAATGTCTCTGAAAGTATGCAATGGTTAATCATTTTCTATTTTCTGTTCAATTTTCTAAGTAATAGTTATTTGATTATCCAGTTCTTTAATATTCCTTTTAAAATTATAACTTTGCTGTTTTTTAATTTTTTGTTTAGTTCTTCGACATATAGTAATGGTAAAATATTTCCGATTTACGGTTTAAATTTCATCAAAATCGGACGACTATAGCATATAGCTCCCATAGGAACAATCGGAAAAATAAATGAAAAAATTATAACTTTGCTGTTTTTTAATTTTTTGTTTAGTTCTTCGAGATATAGTAATGGTTTAATATTTCAGAATTACGGTTTTAATTTCATCAAAATCGGACGACTATAGCATATAGCTCCCATAGGAACAATCGGAAAAATAAATGAAAAAAATTATAACTTTTCTGTTTTTTAATTTTTTGTTTAGTTCTTCGACATATAGCAATGTTTAATTATTTCAGAATTATGGTATAAATTTTATCAAAATCGGACGTCTATAGCATATAGCTCCCATAGAAATAATAAAAATATATAAAATAACTATCTAATAATTGAGCTGCAAATAATCATAGTTTCAATGTTTTTTTTTAGCACATTAATACTTAAAAAATTTAAAAACGTAAGTACTCTTCCCAAAAAGGGCAGTCGAAGAAGTGACGCGGAGGAACAAAGCGCAGAGAGTGAGACAGAGATAGATAGTGGAAAGGAGAAGCACATATGTACATATGTATGTATGTAGGAACAGAGATAAGGTGACTGTGGGCCGCGGAATTTGTGCTGCTGACCTTCATTTTGGTTTTGACGCTGATAACAAACGCTCACCGATAAGAGACTAACTGTCACTGCCGCTCTACTAGTGTGTGTGTGAGGGTTTATTGTTATTATTTAAGTTTGCTGGCTGGTTACGTCGATAAGGCGCATATTGTTCCACTGTACCCGTAATTCTCACACACAAACGATCCGATTACTAGCCATTATGGCACGGGCAGAGCCCCAAAACTATTATGCAGTATCACTTTTATCTGTTTCACACGTGGGTGGGGCTCTTGAAGGGGAAGTACTGTACTGACAGGGGTTACAAGGGGCTTACCTGGTAATCGCGAGGGCTTCGGGAAGGGAAACTGTCTGTGAAAGCGAAAAAAACAGTGAAATATTATGTGAGCAATACGATTAGGTTTTTATTACTTAATGCTATTTGAAGAACCTTGAGCAAAATTTATAAGCAAAACTATAAAGTGTGTGAAATTTGTTCACTTCCAAAAATTATTCGAGCAGTCAGCACTCTACATTTATTAATGAATAGTTTCTTCGGCTTGTATAATTTATTAAATTCAAAACTGTTAGAAAATTACTTTCGAGCCCTTTACTTACAATTTAAAAAGTAAATAATTTCAATTAATTTATTTAGCCCAATTTTTTCGCATGGCAAATTCTATCGCGAAATGTTCCCTTGTCTCAAGTGGGGGCAACCTTCAGAATATATATGTATGTACTATACAAATTTCGGCTCGTTCTTGTACCGATTGCCCCCTTCGCCATGACATCATGAACAGGCCCAAAAATTATGCGTAATCAACGACACAATCCTACCAGAACAACAATGCCGGAAAAAAGAAGCCACGCAAAAAAATTAAATTGCTCGCGTACGAAAATCACTAAAAAAAACCTCGGCAGAGCTAAACGAAAAAAAAAGAAAAAACAACACAGACGGAATACACACATTTTCAATGCGTAAGCCGCAAAATGGTTGGCCTTCAAATTGACCGAGTTCATGAACGCGGACGGACCGACGGACTCACGCACCTTCTCATTGTGCGTTAATTATATAGATACAGATACTCAAACACATAGATAAACCAAAAAAGAGTGATAGACAGACGGAGAGTTACGCCATCCGAAACTGGTTTCGGAGTTCTAAAATCTACTTGCCCAAATTGTTAACAACTTATCGGGGAAGTTTTTTTTTTTTTTTTTTTGTGATCTTTTTTGCTTTGCTACCCGATTTTTTGGCAAATTAAATCCAGCACAAGAGCCACAAGGAAATATGTATAAAAGATTCGTTCAACTTGATCAGAAGAGTACGGAGGAGAGAGAAGCCTTCAACTGCTCGTCAACCGATTAACAATTGCCAATGATTATAGCACAATAAAATAAGTAAAATAATATAAATTTGATGCCCCCACCACGCACTGAACCATTTCTCTGACATGTGCGTGTGGCGGCCCTCAATCTCAATTTATCGGTCAATTGTACGCCGTACGCCGCTTGCCGGAGAGTTGAAGGCGACTGCGTCAGGGACACTTCTTTATCGGAGTACTTTGATCCAGCTGTCGTGACTAAGTGACTAAGTAACTAACAGCCAAGCCCCATATACACCATTTACTGATAAACGGAATGAAGTTTTTCGCAACATAAAACGGGAGAGCTCGGTCGAGATACAACTCGGGATGGGGGAGAAAGCCAATGACATTTCCAAGGAGTTCACTCGCCCCATGATCGCGGGCAGTGATCGCCAGCGAGATCATGACATGGCGAAACTCTTTGGAAATTGGCAGAAAAAATAAAGTTATAAGAAAAGCAGCAAGAAAGGCTCGAGCTTTGAATAGCAATGTCTCTATTCGATTGCAGCTTTGTGTTTGGTTTTAGTATTTTAGCTAATAAGCTACGAAGTCTTATTCGAATTGTTGCACCAGTTCTGTCGTCATAAATCCTAAGAACTTTAGTTAAAAAAATGGGCCTGTCTGAAATATTTTTATATTCTCAAGCTAATGTAAATTCAGACAGTCAGGCATTCCCAAAATGCTGATAAGAAAATATACGCTTGTGTTTTGTGCTACCACCCTGTCAAGTCATACTTCACGAGGCATTATTAATAGCCTCTTGAAGACCAATAAAATAAAATACCATCTTCCAAATAACGATAATAATACATTTTTTGAGAGTTCACCCTCATTGAACTTGACCCCCACTTGAACCCCGGGATGAGATCTCCTCGGAGGTTCCACTTTCGTTTTGTCTGCTCGTTTATATGCAAGTACCTCCAGACTCGAACTCACGGATCCGGGGACTTGACTCTTGAGCTGCTGCCTTGGACTGTTGTCATTATTGAAATTGCATTAATAAGGAAGTTCAATGTTTATTTTTGTTTGGGTCTGGCGGCTAAGGGAAAATGTGCTTTTATTGTTATTATGCCGCTCGAGTTTCTGATTACGGAGTCCGTTGGACGATCAACGTCAGCAAACCAATGTGAAAGTGATCGAAGTGCAAGTGGGATTAAGGTAATAAGAGCTTTGATTCAAGGATGACGGAGGTGGGCTGGGAACTCGAAACATTATCCATATTTGGGTTTACGAGATCAGTGTAACAAAACCCCATTTTTTGAGAAATTATGTTAGATTTAATAATTTAATTAATAAGGAAAGAATCTCGAATACTTTTTCATATTTTTAAGGCAACACTTTCAAAGATCTAAAGATACCCCTAACACCATTTCCTTGCCTACTTAAATGTAGTCTTAAACACATTGTCCATTCTTCTCAATAAACAGGAGTATTAACAGCTAATTTAACCGAAACATTTTTCACGTTTCCCACAAAAATACCCCCATAAAGACTAAGAAAATATAAATAAGAATATCTGTCTGTTTTTGTTTGAAGGAAAACATGTCGTATTTCGAAAAGAAAAACAAAACCCTCCCGCCTGCCGAGGAAAATTTGTTGAATTTTCCCCCTCCTACAAATGTGCCGAAATGTTGAAAAATGGAAACAAGGAAAACTCAGTCAAAGATTATTTTTGGAACGCCCGAGAAAAACGGCGGATGTCTAGCCTTGAATGGGTCAAATGTGTGGGTGGTGGGTTGAGAGAGGGGGGAGGTGTTAGTTGGCAGGGAGGGGGCTTCTAATTTAACCACACGTGGCTCAACGATTCAGGAAATAAATTTAGCATTGACCTAGGCGAAGTTTTTCAGCATTCAATGGGGTTTATTGCCTTTTGGCCGTGTAAATATTTGATTTACATGTTTTCCGCCCAGTGTCAACGACTGAGAGTCAACGATCCTATCCCGCGGTTCCGAACTTTTCATTATTGTGAGTGATATAATTTTTAATTGCATGTAATTTCATAAATTTTCACTCCACCGAAGTTTTATTGAACTCCGTCGAGGGGGAGGGGTAGGTGGAGAGATTGTGAGATGGTGAGAGAGAGAGAGCGGTTATCTTTTACTCTCTGCTCGAACGACATGTGTTTCGCTCTCACAGCTGTTGTTCACCCTCACTGGCTTATACTGAGTTTATGCGGGGTTAAGCTAAGTTCATGAATTTGATAAAGTGGTAAGAAAAATAAAGTATGAACTAACAATAATCATATAAAAAATTGTCACCTCGTTGATCAAGTTCGTTTGCTTACTTTAGTAAGTTGATAATATTAATCTTTGTTTAGATGATCTTTGGTTTCCCTCAGTTGTCTGCTTGTTCATGGCTTATCATTATTATGTTAGTCAGTGGCTCATGATCAATCCTCTTTCGGTTATTTCATGAACTGATTGCCCCGCATAATTGCGGTATCTGAGGGATCGCGCTCTCCTGCTCGCACTCGCTTAGAGGCCGGCAGCACATGTTTCAAGTGGGGAAGTGGAGAGCGCGCTCTCTCTCTCTCTATCGCCGCCGACGTCGACGCTCGCTCCCAGGGTCGGCTGGCCGAAAAAACTGAACAAGATCCGCCGCGAATGTTGATTTTCCTTTCATTGACTAACTGCCGCTCGCAGCGCACAGATCGCTCCGCCTCGTTCCGTTCCGTGTCGTTGGTCCGATTACGACTTCGATCCACCTCGAGTCGCGAGTTTATAGCAGTGTAGTGATTAATCCGTGACAAGGATAACCCAAGAAGTGAATTACCACAGTTTTACAATCATTTTAAAAAGTGTTCAGAAAACATGACAACTTTGCCCGCGTAGGCTATCCCAATTTCAATGCAAAGGATAAAATAATATCTTACCAATATTAAAACAAGTGCTTGAAAAACCAAAACTATGCCTAAGGCTGGAAATTTAAATTAAAATATTTAAATTAAATTCTAAGAAATTACCCCTGAAAGAGCAAAATCGCAAGCAAAATGTTAATGTCCGCGGACAGTTCAGATAGCGCCAAGACCTCTGTGATCTGCAGCACAGTGAGTGCCAGTATGGTGGCACCACCAGCCCCAGAACAGCCCAGCACGACGGCACCACCCATTTTGGGTGTAACCGGTCGTTCTCACCTGGAGAATGCGCTTAAACTGCCGCCGAACACCAGTGTTTCGGCCTATTACCAGCACAATAGCAAACTGGGCATGAACGAGAATTACAATCCGGAATTTAGGAGCCTGGTAGCACCTGTCACAGATCTGGATACTGTGCCACCCACAGGTGTGACCATGGCGAGTTCTTCGAATTCCCCCAATTCATCTTCCGTCAAGCTGCCGCTGCCCCACAGCAGTGTGATCTTCATGAGCAAATCGAGTGCCGTCAGCACCACGACTGTGGTGGTGCAACAGCAACATCAACAACAACAGCAGCAACAAATGCCCCATCATTTCGAGTCCCTGCCCCACCACGCACAACAACAGCACCAGCCACAGCAGCAACAACCACAACAACATCACCTTCAGCACCACCCGCACCCGCATGCGATGTATCCCCACGGATATCCGCAGGCGAATCTTCACCACCCGGGTGGTATTGTAGTTGTCCCAGCGGATTCGCGTCCTCAAACTCCGGAATACATCAAGTCCTACCCAGTTATGGATACAACTGTGGCCAGTTCGGTGAAGGGAGAACCAGAGCTCAACATAGGTGAGTTTTACGGAACAGGAAAATATTGGACTAATACGATAAGTGCAAATGTTACTTAAATAAAAAGTGGGCCAAACTAATCTTGCATATTATGGATCCTTCACATTGACCCAGCCATTTAAGACATTTTAAAGCAATCATAAAGATTTTCCAAAATGCTGGAAAGATGTTAGGTAAAGCACTCAACGCATTTCATTCAAGATTCGGCTTAAAAAAAATAATGACTAATTTAAAAAATGTCGACTTATCAAAAGTGGTGTATTTTATAAACTAAGCACACTCATTTATACATATAACCTTTAAAATACAAGCTTTAAAATCACTAGGAAATTATTTTTAAGCAGCATATTAAAGTTAAGATGTCCGATATATAGTAAACTCGATCGAAGAATTGAAAACTATTTTGAGCAACATAAGTTTGAAACCAATAAGAAAATGGTATCGATCTCATAAAATAAAGCAATCTGATGATTTGCTTCCGTTTCAGACAAAATGTAAACCTTGAAAACCAAAAGTATGCACATAAAACGCCTCTACGAGTATATCTCAAAAATTATATATATATTGGAGGTATGAGAGAGAAAATCCGATCTCGTGTTTGTCGATCTGATTTGATTTTGACCTTCCCCCGCCAATTAGCATTAGGCGTATTAGCCCCGCAAAGCGGAAATTTGCAAGGTGGCGCCTGATAAAATAATTATAGTGACGTCACAGGTACCGCAATCGTGTGACCATCATTATCTACGCCATTATCATTATCAGTGCGATGATCACCGTTTAGTCAGTCACTTCCAGTCATCAAGGTCGTTCCGCATCCGAAATCATTTTTTTTGTTTAAGCGTCGAGTTCAAGTAAGTTCAATAACTTGAGCGCTCAACACATTTCGGTTTTTCACAATTTATATATTTATTTTTTGTTGTATTTAACCGAAATTATAACTGTACCAATGTCAGGCTTTTGTTTTATGACTAAAGGAAGTTAATGCACTTCATAAGCAACCGGTTTAAGTTGGCATAAAGACTTCAGATCCGATCGGGGCAATCACAGTTCAAGCGATGAGTCAAGGTAGTTCTTTCTATAATGGGGAACTGGTTGACTGTTGTATTTATTTCTGGCATGGGGGTAGGGTAATCTGTGGATTCCCTTAAAACTAGTCAGGAGTGGAACCTTGTCGTTTGTGTCGTTTGGGGTCTTGGGGTTGTTGGGTGTTTTCAAGGTGTTTATGTTAATGGGAGGAAACTGGAATATGGGGATAAGCTTAGTTTAATGATGAACTTTATATCATATATGTAGAAACATATTTTAACAGATTATAATTGATAAAATGTATTTAAGTTTTTGTGATATATTTGTATACCTTCTTTTAAATTTGGGCCCAAAAAAAAAAGTATGAAACATATGATCTTAATATTTTAATGGGACGCCAAAAAATTGCTGAACTAACTAATCTCACACTTACGGCTTATACTGAAATACGCCAATAAATTCAACACCTACTGCATGACACTCAAATCGAAAGTGAAAACCAAAATTATATTTATATGTTTCTCGATTATGTCTCCGATATCCATTCCCCCACCACCATTTCTCACCCACTAACGTTGGCATTATTTGCTTTACTTTGCAAAAGTGTGTTTTTCCCCATGCCATCGATATTTATTTATGCGTTTGTGTGTTGCTGGTGTTGCATTTCACTAAGTGAAAAACTGGGCGAAAGAGATGGGGCGATGACAAAGTTGGTTTCCAAGTTCATTGCTACTCTGTGGATAGCGCTTCGGCGGATTTCTTTTTGCATTCGCAAATGAATTTCTTGCTGTTTGGGTTTCGGCCGGGTCGATGTGCATCCGTTTGCCAAGTTTCGCATTTCAATTGCCGCCAAACAAAGTGAAAAGCGCAGCTTGACTGCAGCTTGACTTGGCCGAAGCCAGAGACAAATTCACTTTTTACCAAGGCGACTGCGCATGCGCGGCCAATTTACGGGCAAAACAAAAAACCGGGTCTAGCCTCTTTTTGACATTTTTACATACATAGCTGCGGGTTAATGACTCCTCCAGGTGAACAGTGCACCCCCCACCGCCCACCCCTCTGTCAAATGTCGGTGAAAGTCAAGCTGCAACGCTACAATTGTCCAAAAGAAAAGTTCGCCTTGCCATTGCTCTCCACAATTTATTTGTCTTTTGCTTTATTTTATTTTATTTTAGTTTATTTTCTTCTTCGCTTTTCGCAGGCGCTTTTCGATTTTCGTAGGCGGCTCTTGAACTTTTGCTCACTTCGAAAGTTTACTCTATTCGAATTTATTTCATTTTCATTTTATTTGATTTTCGTACGATCGTGTTTATTTTTATTGGCACAATTATTTGTGCATTTTAGAAATTTATTAAGCGGCCAAAGACCTGAAAGTGAAAACCATCGTCAAAACGAAAGTAATACATTTTGTGTTTCTTGTTGCAATTTATTTGTAGGTAAAGCTTTTTTTTGGGCATTTTTGGATACTTTTACTTTTGGCTAATTGCTTTGATAGTTATAGACACTATAGTGATGTAGACTTAACACAAAATATGTTGTGTGTATTAATAAAAAAGCAAAGCCATTCATAACCTGAAGTCTTTGTTCTTTCGTCTTTTTTTTCTTACTGAGTTATTTTTAAAATTATGCGAATGACACACGCACATTTATTGCAAAAATTACACGTTCCCACGCCTCGATTATTAACCCCCAACAAGTTCAATAAATTAATGAAACCCAATAAAAGTGCAGGGCACCCAAAAACAAAACAAATTCGAGGATCAATGCACTCAGCATTCTCCTTAAAAATTATGTTTCGTTGAGAGGTCATTATTGCCAATCCCGCCAAAAGAATAACATTGCATAATCAACATTTTTGGCGGCAGTTGTCAATTCAATGAACTCCGCGCGAAGGTGACTAAAAAACGCGCCCACTTTACAAGGTGTCTCCCGCATTTCGAGCTGACCTCAGTCGCGTTTTTTGAACTTGACGAAAATGTTGAATAAAATTTTTTATTCTTGACTTGATTAAACGATACATTGAACTGGCGCTAAAAAAAATAAGCAACAGAAAAACCTGTCCGAACATTTCCGCATTGAAGTTTGTAGGCAGAGCGAGAACGCTTCTCTCCTCCTCTCTCTCTCTCCTGCACGCGCGAAATTTTTATTGATTGAGCGAGAAAGAGAGAGCAGCAAAAATTTCAATGTCAAATTTTTTTTTTACTCACACAGAACATTGCCAATGTGGCCATATCTCTCTCTCTCTCTCTCTCTTCAGCGATCTTCCCTCTCGCTCGCTCTCGTATTAATAAATATTTTGAGCAGTCGAAATTTGGTTGTCTGCGTTTTTTCTGGTATGTGAGTGTGTTTGCTAGGGGAGCTGCCATTTGTTTGGCTTATTTCTAGTATTTCTGATAGTGCCCGTTCCACCTCTTCGCAGACACCCCCAAAACCGCTGCCCCTTTCCATATCTGTGTGCGTGTGAAGTGAATGAAACTTTCAAGGTCGCCTCCTTGCGCTTGTATGTGTGAGCAGTGCGTATTAGATAATTCCCATAGATTATTTGGTAAGCTAAAATTTCACAGTGGCGAAATATTATTTGGAACTTATTTATAATGGGAGGTTTTAACATAAACAAATTGAGTCATCGTATGGCATAATATAAATCGTAAAATACATTTATTTTAAAGCTTAGAAATACAGTAACAGAGAAACAATTCACATAAATTGTGCAAAAATAAAAGAACCCATTATACATTATAGAATTCAAAACCAAATTTCTTGGCCCAACAAATTTATAAATTTAGCAACGAACATCAATAAATTAAGTTCAATCAGCCTGATTCAAGGTCTAGCCAACTAAAATCCCTAAACAATAGCTTTTGAGTTCGATCGATCTTAGTGAATTTCGAGTATCTTTATCACGGAGATCTTTCAACCACGCCCTCAAGCACCTACCAAGCCCCTTCCTTATACGCTTAATTATTACACCGAAAAAACAGAATTTCATTTAACAAGCTATTACACGTGTCGCCGATTAGCGAATGCCAAGTTCCCAAGGCGATGAAACAGCGATAGAGGAAGAGAAAGAGACGGCCAAACAGAGATAGGGAGGGGGCAGACAGAGAGGCCTCTCCACTGACCTTGCTGCCTTTTGTTTATAGAACACAAATTGGTAATCCATGAGCGAATCTATTACAAAAGCAAGATCTTGCCAAAAAAAAAAAACCTATCTTTATATAAATCACAATGCCAATGACGTAAGCCATACGATTCCGAATAGGTTTCCAAACTAGGAAAGAAAGAGTGGCCGAGTACGAGGGAGATGGGAACAGAACGTGGCATTCTTTATTCTCTCAACGCCCCCAATGAATTATTTTTAAATGTGTGCCACGAAATTCCCCCAAAAACAAATACAAAAAACAGCACAAAGGAAACCCGAACGACAACCATAATATTTTATTAAATAAAAACAACTTGGGATATTTCTGCCTTTTTTTTCAAGTTCAAATAAACACGACAGTTTGGAATGTTTTCCTTTTTTTTTTTGTTAGTTTGTTTTCCTGATAAGAAGTTCAATTACGTCTGCTAGTCTTACAGATAGTTTTTTTATCTGTGTCTATAAGGTAAAAAGGTGTTTATGAATGTGATGTTTTGGTGTTTTACTTCCTAGTTGTCTGAATCTGTTATGTGCCAGTGAATGATTAAGTATCTTGGAGAACAAAGATTGCATCAAAAATGCTACCTTTATGGGTTTTTAACGCATAGAAATAGAATGTTAAAAAATTGTTGCATCATAAATATATTAAATCAAAATTTAAATTAACCAATAAAGAGATAAACAATCACATTTGCAGTTTAATTAATATGCAATATTTGAACACATACTACTAACCTACACTCTTGTTGACCACTTATATATCTGCATACAAATATCTTTCAGTCTGGAAACTTGAAGCGAATTCAGTCAGTGGCGTGCGAGAGATCAGTGCAAGACCCCTTTTCCTCTGCTCAGCCTGCTTTGTTGTTGTCCAATGCAAAAGTGCAACGATCTGCAGTGCGAAATGTCAGTGAACTTGACGGCATTGCAACCGTATAGATGCTGGTTGTGTGTGTCTGGCACAGAAATAGCAAAAAGCAGATACAGATACAAGTTGCTCATGATCGTGATGGTCGTGACGATGATGATGGTCATGGCAGCGTGAAGATCATGAACATTGTTTGCCATTTACAATTGTTTACAAAGCGTGGCGTGTCTGATTGCCAGAGAAAAGGAGGAAGTACAGAAAGATATAAAAATCGAGAGAGGGAGAGGCCAAGAAGATCTTCTACCACTCAGAGAAAGACTTTCTTTGGAGAAAGAACCAAAGCAAACCTGTTCAAAGAAAGTCTTTCATTCATTCGCAAGAACTTGTTTCCGCCCGAAAGAAAGTTTTTCTCCTCTACTCTTTGTTGGTTCTTATGCTCTCTCTTGTTTACTTTCTTCTCGTTTGGTCGCTTTTTTTTCTTGTTTACCTGGCGTGCCGGTGAAAGTTACGTAACATTTCTTCGGCCAAGAATGAGCTCAAGTTCAGCCACAAGTTATTTTTTGTTGTCTCGCCCATTTCGTTTTACTGCTTTCTTCGTCTTTGGCATTGCGCTGGCTTTATTTGAAGAAAGTATTACGTCGCCTTTGGCGGACTTTCTTCGGATTATTTTGGGATTTGATAAATAAATAAATAAATAATAAATTTTTTGGAGTATAATTGATCACCATTAAATAAATACTTGAGATATTAATATATCTTACAATATGTTTTTTAAGTATTTCTACGATTGTGAAATTCCTTTTTCCCTCTGCTGAAAATGTTTTCCACCAGCTGCTTACCAGGGGTAACCCCTATATATATTATTGATGTCCTTCTATACTGTTTTCTGGTTATTAATCTTGACATTCTTATCTTTTATTTGCAGAATTCGATGGCACCACGGTGCTGTGTCGTGTTTGCGGGGACAAGGCCTCCGGTTTCCACTACGGCGTGCATTCTTGCGAGGGTTGCAAGGTAAGTTCTTGCACCACATATCCTTCAAGGAGCAGAGGGGTTGTCTCTACTGCGGGGGTGGTAGAGCAAAAGTGTGCTCGCCACGTGCAACTTAATGCCCAACCACCAACTTTGGTTCTGACATTGAACTCAGTTGACCTCGTTGGCAGGAAAAAATGGGATCAGGAATTACTTTAGCAGGGTTGTTTTTCCGTCTCTTTCGTTCTGTGCCTCTCCCTCTCTCCTTCTCCCTGTCAGCAACAGGCCCTTGCCCTTCACAAAAACCTGCGACGTCGTCTGGCGAATTGTCCTTGCATTAAATTGCGTCGCAATAAAATAAATCAAAATGTACAACAACACAATCCTGAGCAAAACAAATGAGACACAAAAAAAATTAAAATAAAATAAAGCAACCACCAAACCAGAACGAAACCTTCAATGCTGCCTTTGTGGATGATTCTTTTCATCCTGCACTGGAAAATCAAATGAGGGATCAATACATTGCGATAATAATTGTATTGAAGGATACAAATTGGAAGTGCAACTTGAAATACGATAATATTCTGATTTATTTTAGAGGTATAAATCAGAATATTATCGTATTTCAAGTATATATCTTAAATTTAATTTAATCTACTGAAAACGCCTTTAAGAGTATGTTTATTAAGTATTTGGCTCAGTGTGCTTCTTGGGCTCCTGCTGCTTTTAAAGACTCTGTTGCCGCCCTTTGTCGTCTGTGACATTGAAAATGCAAGTTCATTCGCCCAAAGAGCTGAACCTCTGGACAGAGTCCAGTGATCGTTTCAGTGATTGTTCCCTTTCCAGAGATGAGGGTCTCGCATGACGAAATCTTATTAACTCGAGCTTTTCCTGGGGATCGTGTCACGCCACCATCACTATAGCCACTCTGCACAACCTTGGCAAAGCAGTTTGCCCTATTCCCTTATATTCGCCGGCACTCGGAGTTCGAGAAGCGAGTCGGGTTTAATGTCTCAATGACGTCCTTGAATTGGGTTAACAGCCAGTCGAGGTTCCTTCTCGTTCTCGCTGCCTCTTTTCATCTTCCGTCCCTTTCTTTTTGTCTGGCCCTTGGCGGTCCTTGTATTTGTTTTTGCATTTAAACAGTCTGCGCGTCTTAAATTTCAAACGTTGCAAAAATAATAACACAGTGATCGCTCGGAAATTGAAACTTGAAGAAACTAGAAATCAAGGTTACCTGGGAAATCAGAAAAATATAGTATACATAAAAAAAAAAAATATTAAGATAAATTCTTAGTTTTTTGTTTTATACAAAGCTTAAACTTTGTGGGGAAATGTAGTTCACCCTATTGTTTTTTTTAACTTAAAACTCCAGATAATTACAAGTGGGCGAATGTCCACTGTATGTCCACATGAAAAACTCGAATTGATCTGCAGAGGAAGAAGCAGAAGTTCATTGACTTTGGACCAGTTTTTGTTTCGGCTTTTCGGGTTTCTTGGAACGTCTTTTGTTGTGTGCTAATTTATATGTTTATTATGTGAATGTAAATATATGTTTTACCGAATAGGTAGGCCTAAAAGTTTGTGTTTCCTTCGCGCTTTTTTGAAGTTCAAGGTTAGGCCAGGTTTGCCATCACCCTCCCTCTCACTCACGCGCACTATTCTTGTCCCCCTCTCTCCCCTTTGAGGAATCGAGTTTCGCAGATTGCTCATACGCCGCGTGGTGTGGTGGCTCGTTTTTAGCGGATATTTCCGCCCTGGCCATTTGTGGCTACGATTTGTGACTTGCCTGCCTACCTGATCTGCTCGGTGGACCTTCGTCTTGTCTATTGACCTCTATTTCAGAGACAGATTCTTTGGGTTTATGTTTTTGAATTAGTTTTTTTTGCGTTTTGAGCTTGACGAATGACTTCATTCGTAGCCAGAACTGACTCACTTGGCAACTGCAATTATATTCGGAACTCGTTTGTTTTAAGTCGAATTTTATATAGTTTAGAGCCGCTTAAGGGATCTTGACGCTTATTAATTATGGCGGAATAGGTTTGACAATATACATGATGGATATTTATAGAACTTTTTCGGCCTACAAGTTTAAGGGGTTTTAAGGAAGTTTAAGTTTTATTCCTTTATAAATTGAATTGTACTTTGTTAATAGTGATAAAAAATTAATAGTTTAAAATTCAAACTGCCTTAATTAGATAAATAACCGTTCCTATAAAACTCTAATTTTTGAGGCAAATGGTGGTGAGAAGTATCAACAATGTTTATCTATGACTCAAATCTATTTCCCTCATTCCATTATCCTTAACCCAAACTAGTCGGTGCCTTTCACACATTTATTGCCTGCTGCCTTAATGACCCAATTCCCGATTTCGTAACTAAAAAAAAATTGTAGAAGGCAGGTGATATTATTTGTATTTTTTTGGAGGGACCACAACGAAGGAGCGTGTGAAGTGGAGACGAGGAGGAATAGTCAAATAGATGTTAATTTCCAATAAAATGCCGGGAGACTTTTCTTTGTGGTCAGCTTTCTTTATTTCTGATTCTGGGTCTATTATCTAACGTGTTTGTTATTCTTTCCATATTATTTAACAATTTTATTTATTTACGCACACTCATGCATACATTTGTATTATTTTTTGTTTATTCTTATTTTCTTTTTTTTTTCTGCCGCTCGTTGTGGCTCTCTTTTTTCTCTCTTTTCCATTTCGCTTCGGCAGTTGTTGTTTATGCTTCGTGTAGTTTTTCGTGCGAGTATCTGTGTGAGTGAAGCTGCAGTTGTGTGCGTGCAGCAAATGTGAATGAACTCGTTCAATGTCAAAGCAGAAACAGAAGCAGCGTACGCAGCATAGGGCACGAGAAAGCAGGGGAGGGAGAGGCAGAGATGCAGAAAAAGAGACCGCGCTCTCACGCTCTCGTTTGCTCTCTCAGCGCCCTGGGAGATTTCCTATTGCATTTTATGAAGAGAGAGAAAAAGCCAGGAAAATGTGTTGTGATAGTTAATAGCCAAATATTTTCTTTCAGTACCAAATAAAAAAAAATATATAAAATCCAATTCCCATTTCTTACTCGAGTGCCTGTAATTCTCCTCCCTATCATATCTGCTCCATTTCATTGTTCCTAACCTGCATCAATTCTGGAGCGATCAAATAATGTTTGTAATATGAACAATCACCAAATGTGCTTGATAATCCCAAAAAAAGAAAGCAACGAAAGACAGTGGGATAACAAACTCCTAAAATAAACAGAAAAATTAATTTTGGGCTGGATTTATCAGTGAAGAAAATACTACATACCCATGTTTGCGCCATTCCCAAGATTTTATCATGGGAGACCTCAATTCTCATTTTGCTTTCGAGGTTTTCCACTTGCCTGCACTTCAAATTGGAAAAGCAAGAGGAAAAGCCAGGAAAACTAGAGAGAGGGCGCGAGAGAGAGCCCCATGAGAGAGCCCTAAATGTTGGGCTAGGACACACACTCACACAGAGACACAAAGGTTAACGCTCTGAAATGCACTTGAACGACTGACTGCAGTCGCAGTCGACGTCGGGCAGCGACGCCAGCAGCGACGCAGCGTTGCATGAAATTGTCTAGGCGTTTGTGTGAATGTGTGAGTGAGCATGAGGTGTGGCAGAGGGGTGAGAAAAGTGAGAAGAGAAAGAGGGGGAGGAGTTGCGATGAGGTTGCGATGGGGGTGGGCGGCACAATTCATTCGTATTTGGGTTGTGTATCTCCAAGGAAAAGTCTAGAAAATGCATTTCCTTTTCAATTGGATTTTAGAAAAAAAACAGAAAATTTATTTTCAAATTTCAAAATTTTTGCCAAATATTTAATAAAATAAATATCAAGTTAAGAACCACAAACATTTATTCTTTATGGCGTTTTAAAGAAATGTTGAACATATTTCGTAATTTAGCTTATTTATTAAACTGTGCTTAAATTCGGCTCTGGATTTTCCACACGTTTTAATTTTGCAACTGGGGAAACACAACATACACACACTCATGGACTAGTTGCAATGCAAAAACACTCTCCCACTCTCTTTTTCGCTCTCTTTGGCTTACGCATCGCTAGTGACGTTTTGTGCTCCGGTTTTTTTTTTGCCGACAAAAAGTTCAATGCACCTTGCAAAATTTGGGTCAACAACCTCAGCCTAATTGGGTTACAGGCCAGTTCAGCGATAACGTTTGCAGATAGATATATGTATATACCTTCAGATAACATACCGATGATCTAGGTCTTTAAAGCAGTTCGAATATACTTGAATATACTATTTTAACGATGCAGTACAAAAATCCATATATAATAAAAAATAATGCATAAGGCTTAACGAAGTTCAAAAAAAAAAAGCATGAAAAATTCGCTGACAGATCTGTAACATGTATTTGACATGGCAACCACACATAGTTTTACATGGCATTCTACACTAACTTATTGGCGCCACCTGGCGTTAGGTGTCTACCATGCGATCGAGCAGTGTGCTTTTTCTGAAGCACAAAAGTATGCAACGTAATACTGTAGATTGGTTGCGATTGTAGCAGCGAGCTTTTGAGAGCGAATAAGTAGAGCATTGAAATGAAAAAGCTCCAGAAAAAATACATAAATATAAATAAAACAATCCAATGAATGGTAACTATGGAACACATTTAAATAAGCAAGTAAGCATTCATTGAAAAACAATTTAAACCTTCCAAGAACACAGGAGCACATTTAAAATGGCCAACAAATAGCAAATGACTAAATATTCCACCAGTAATAATGCTCGCTGCTTAGCCAAGGACAAATCGAATTCGTTTACGTGTTCCAGCGAAAGAGTAATTAGTGCTGAAGGCAGAATCTAATGGCGAGCGAATTAATGGCACTGCCACGCCCACCAAGGCGGCCTTTGAGTTTTGGCCTTATCTACTGGCAAAGAGAACGTGCAACTGCAACTGCAACAGCAGCAGCTGCAACTGCAACGCCAGCAGCCACTTCTACTACGGCAAATGCAATTTGTTTCCTTTCTGTCTTTACGAGCGATAGTAAAATGTGTTCGAGGTTGTGTGTGTGTGAATGTGTGTGTGTGTGTGTGTGTGTGTGTGGTTGAGTGGCTGAGCAAATATATATGCATGGATGTAGATATATATACCTGAACCACCCCCGAAGCTGAGGGACATCAGGCACTTTTGCTGACCCAGTTAAAAGTCATTCGCCCCGGCTCTCGTGCCACGTGCCTTATTTTTCCCCCGCCTTGAGTTGTTGGCTCCAGCTCGCAAAAGTCTTTGCTTTCATTCGAGGTTACTTACCCCTTTTTCGAGGGTGGTGTTTGCCTTGCGGCTTAGCTTGTTTCACTTTTCCGCAGCAGCTGCTGCTGCTGCTGCTGCTGCCTCTGCTGATGGGCCAAAATATTGTGTTTGTTTAGACTGCCATTTGTGGAGCCAAAAGGGGGGTTTGTGCCAGGGGTCGTGCGAGGGTTCAAGGGTTGTCTCATCCTAAGCCTAATTGAAAAGATGAAATATTGCGGGAAAAGTTCTCGGGATATTACAATTTCTGCCACGAAATATTTTCTGTTTAAATACCATAAATTATGTTTCGTTCTTATGACGTTTAATTTATTTATTCATTTAAACATTTTACCAAAAGCAACCAATTTAACTTCAACTTAAACCTTTAAAATGCATTAAGCTAAGATTCCTTCTAATGCCGTTTACTTTATTCGTTCATTAAAATATTATACCAAACGCAACCAATTTAACTTCAACTTAAACGTTTCAAATGTATTAAATTAAGAACTTCGGTTGCATTTTTCATGTACGTCTAATGATATAAGATATCCAAAATTAAATCTAATCGGTTTTATATTATAAAATGAATATTTCAGACACAATATTTCAATCGAGGCCGCAATCTAAAAATGTGCAGTTTATGGGCCAGCATTTTAAATTCTTTAAAATATTCGACTTATTTTGCTTGAAAAAAAGTTTTTTTTCTGCAAAGATTCCCCTTTCAATTTGTTTTCAATTCTTATTTAGTCAAATTAAAACAATAAATAACAATTTTTTATATATAAATAAATAAAAAAGACCTCTGTTGTGTAATATTTTCCCATCGAATGTTTGCCAGCATGTTTGGTTCAATTTTCCTCAGTCCGCTCAACATGTTGCGCATGCTGTTGCTTTCTCTTTCTCCGCCGCAATCTAGCTGGAAATTTCCCAGTTGGTTGGCAACATTCTAGAACACTCGCACACATAGAGGTACAGAAATACAGAACGTCAACGAACTTGCAACAAAACGCAACGAGTTTTTCTGCAGCATTGCTTTATTTTTGCTTGCTGTTTGAGCAATGAAAGTACCGCAACTCACAGAGCGAGATGGATAGACAGGGCGAAAGAAAGAGAGAGATAGAGATGGGGAGAGAAAGGGGGAATAGTTGCAACAAAGTGCATTGACTCTGCTTTCTTTGCCAAGCCAAAACGTAGACGTCAGCCCGGGTTGAATGCACTTTGGCGAGGAAAAACTCGAGCTACCCGGGACTCGAACCGCACCGCCGAGCGGATCACATGTTGCAAGTCGCCTCCAGATGTTGCCACTGCAACAAAGGCAGCAAAGGCAGCAAAAGGCAGCACGGCAGCAACATCTCGACCAGAGAGTTCAATGCGCCGATGTTTGGCGGCTGCACCTTGGCTATAATTGTCTTATGTCATAAGTCAAAAAACCGTCTGACATTTTGCCGTTGACAGTTTTATGTTGCCAGCTCCGTTTTCGCCTTGACTTGGCCGATAATTAAGAGCGAATTATTTATGTGGCCTGTGCGGCGGGGCGTGCCATCTTGGCCAGGATTGCCGGTGTGGCGGTGTGGCGTGGGAATGGCTCACGATTCGTTAATTGCCTGCCAAGGGAATCGTTCTTTTGGCCGCAATTAAGTCTAAGGGAGCCCAATGCTGTGGCTACGAGATAATTTGCTTGTTTAACTGAACTTTTGGCCTGGGAAATTTGGCTTTAAATAATTGGTATTTAGTGACTAGGGTTGGTCATATTGCTTGTGACTTTGTAATTTAAATTATCAGCTAAATTTATTGTCTATTTGAATGTTTTCTAAGAAATACATGTGAGCTAGTTAGAGAATAACAAATTTAAAGCCTACCAAATTAACCCTGTCCACACTAACTTTTTTTGGTTAGCTTTCAAGACGGGCTATCATCATCCACCATAATAACTTTAACCAGTAGGAGTAGCCCAAATTAAGTTGCATACCAAGTGCCTCCACTTTTTTTTTTATTACATATTTCTCTTTCTCGTGGCAGGTAAGATTTTGATTTTGATTCGCTTCGCTCAATTCACATTCACCCACCCAATCGGCAATTTTCCTTGTAAGTACCGCCCTGAACAAGTTTTAAATTATCCCTAAAGAAACAAAATGGGCGCCCTTCCTCCGCCGACTAATTGATTTATTTGGGCCGGCTCATTTTGTGGCGCGATAAGCAACACGAAATATGCCCCAGAGACGCAAAGCCGCAAAAGCCAACCTCAAGTCAAGCAATCCAATTGAATCCAATCCGCGGTAGTAACAATGCAAGTTTGTTGAGCACGCGAGGCGAATGGGGAATGAAGTTCGCAACGGTTTGCTTTGGATTGGTAGTCAAAAAATAAGAAATAACCACGAAGAAAAACCTTGCAACTGGCCGGCAGGCGTTTAGCTTTAACTGATTTCGCCGCTGACTCTTTTTTTTCCCCATTCTTTTTATTTTTTGTTTTTTTTATTTCTTTTTCTCCGCTGCTTGGGCACTAACCTCGGACAAGCGGCCAAACGTTGCGGCCCAGCTCGTAATCCTTCTGGCTACCTAACGGTTACTGGCCGCGGTCAAAGACCGCTCCAACTGCCTCCCAGTGGCGCAGCTGCTGCCCCTGCTCATGCTCCTGCCCCCGGGACTGCCTCGCCCCTCCCACTCTCTATTTTGGCCAGGTTTTGATAGCAATGGTCATGCCACGCACGTTTCGCTGTGAGTTTCCAGTTGCCAGGCAGCTAAAGACCCACGGGCAGACCACAAAACAGCCTGTGGGGGAAGGGGGGGGATTAAAATGGGGAATCAGTTAAGGAGAATGAGGGTGGATCGAGGAGTTTTTGGTACTTTAAGGCATACTTAATTTTATATTTTTGTTTTTCATTCTTCCTTGCTTATTAAAGTTTACTCCACACCATAATTAAAAAAAAAAAAAACATAGATAGTTTTGTTTTAATAGTTAATAAAAAGAGTTATGGGGATAGGTTATGATTAACACGATTTTTATTTGCTATAATGGTGATGATAAAATAAATATTAAACTATATTTATAGGAATTATTTATGGTTTTTCTAGCTTTTGAAGTAAGAAGTTAAATTATTCTGTTTTTGAGTTTAAGTACATACACTTGTGCATAAGTTTGTTATATTTTACACTTCCCTAACAAATATTTAATTTATTAATCCATTAAATTGACACCACAATTCCTTATTAATACAATGGACAGCTCCTTTGATATATGACATGATTAAACAACCAAATACGGTTTTTATTTCACCTATGTCACCTCATTGAAAACTCTTCACTCCATCCCAGGGAATATTGTGCGAGAAGTGCGTGACTAAGCCTATCTCTTAAACCCCTTTCCCATTTTCCCCGATGGAGAAATGTGTGAGGGGGGATCTGGGGCTCGAAACCTCTCAGGCGTTAAACAACGTTTTGTTTTGGCCACAAATCTCAGACACTCCATGTCGACGACTGCCGCATGTTGCATGATAATTATGCAACCCGGCAGTGCTGCAGGCCAAAAAACATCAGCAACGGGTAGAGTGCATAGTGGCCCCACCCCTCGTGCACCCTCCCCTCCCCTGTTTGCCCACCGCCCCTGTTTTTGGTAGTCGCTGCACGCGCTTTCATTGCATGCGTGTGCATTGCGTTCCCCATTTCCCGCCCCCTTTTCCACCATTTGTGGTTGGGGGCATGCCAAATGGCACTAACTCATTTCCGTCACAAATTCTATGAATGTGTTGCCACCCCGCCCCTTTTAGTGCCACTATTTTTATGGCAATTAATGTGGGGCAGGCTGTTTTGGCCTGGTCAACGCTGCGTATGAGTAATCTAATATTTGCCCTGCCCCGTATAGAATTTTAGCGCTGGCCGTTTTTGCAGCCTTGCATTGCTCATAATGTGGCTTTTGGGTGCTCAAGGGGTGGTGGTCTCTCATTGGGCGTGCCAGTCGGAGGCGGATAATATTAACGCACACAGTGCGTATGAGTAATATGTTGGGTATAGGCCAATATATGAGGCTTTGAATTGAATGGAGAGGGAAAGCCATGTAAAATAAGCATGGAAGCTTAAAACTAATATTTATTGCTTTCAATTAGAATATATTTTACTGAAATTATTTTTGTTGCGTTTTTATTGTTGTCGTATAATCCTTAAATCAAAGCGTATTTCAATAGTTAAAAATACTGAAAAATTATACTATTTAACTACAACAAAGTTTATTATTCTACAGATTGCATATAATAAATATAATCATATTTATGAATCGAGTTTGAACTCCAATTAAATGTGTACATTTTAAAAATCGCAAAAACAGTAATTTTGCTATGTTTATCTTGCCCTTTGTTCCCCAAAAATCTTTTCTTTCTCTTACCCAATCATTTAATAACCCATATTTTCGCCCATTATTTTTAAAGGCCCTATTGTCCTGGCACACGATTATATCATCCAGCGACATTTGACATTTTTTCCTGGCTCTTTTTACCAGCCCCTTAAATGGCTCCCAACATGCAGACCCTTAAGGCCCAATCTGAAAACAACACCTTGCCTCATTTAATGGTGTCGTGCCGTGTCGTGTCGAATTGAATCGAATCGAGTTGAATTAAAGTCGCCTCATGTCAGTCAGTCAGGGGCTGTTGTCATAACCTCAAACATGCAACAGACTGAAAAGGCTGAACAAAAAAACAAAAAAAAACACTAACGAAAATGTCAAACCGAGTGGAGTTTTGCAGTTTTCAGCAGAATAAGATCAAGCTGCTTGTAATTTATGTTGACTCTGAAAAAATCGAATGTCCGACAATTTGAGATAGATTTTTTCGGTACCCCGCCAGCTTTGTGCGAAACTCGTTCGGCAGCCTTCAGAAATCCGCAGCACGTACCTTGTTAGCCAGCCCGTACAATCACCTCAACAGAGTTGTCCAAAAGCCCCCTCCCGTCTGCCCCCTCTAGATAAAAAATGAAAAAAAAAACGTGACTCGATGGCGGCGGACCCAAGTCAAGTAGATGGAATTGCATTTAATGGGCCCAAGCCTAACCGAACCGCGTCGATTCTGCCCAGGCATTGGGAGTAGATCTCGTTGTGCTGTGTTGTTCTCCTCCGCGGCTCTTTACAATTCAAATTTGCAATTGATTTCGCTGGCTGGGGCTTCGCCAGTTACGTTTGATATTTGAATTTCGAGCCGACACCAATCCATAGGCATTAGGTCCAAGAAAATTTGTATTTTTCGACAACAAATTGAAAAATCAAGCGGCGCTCTCAAGTGGGTGACAGATGCAACGAGTCATTCAACTTGAGCGCAATTAATTCATTGAAATCGATGCAGAAACAACATATCAAAGCACTCAAATTATTTGATTTACTCTAGTAACTCGGCTTCTAGTTAGGTTATTAAAGTGTTCTAAAACAATTGAATAAATACTCGACTGTTTACCTGTTTTGTTTGCACTTCAAAATTTAAGTGGTAAACTTAATGGGTAAATAAACTTAATTTGATGTTTTTAACATTAATCTAAATGTCTAGGCAAGAGATGATTGCATTTTGAAGTACACTGCTCTACAATTTCTGAAAATCCCTTTTCCCCTTTCTCCTTCAGACAGTCGCATAACAACAATCAATTTGTCGCCTAACCCATTTTTCTGAAGCACACAAAAATACTCCGCCAAAAAAAAAGTTGGCTTTATCTGTGTTTTCTGGTTTTCCCTGGTTTTCCAACATGAATTCAATCTAATAATAAAAGTTTTCGAGTGCGAGTACGAGTGCGAGTGCGGCGACAAATCGTTTTTCAAATGCTTAAAATTCGTGTTTCCGTCAGAGAGCTGTCAGAATAAGTCCGCAGAAAAAATTAGAAATAAAAGAACAGAACGACGACGCGACGCGACGTTGTCAGGAATCCACTTGAGAGGCGAAGACTATTTTTAATTGCTTTTAATTAACAGAACCTACAAAATTTTAAGTGACAAGCATAATAATTCTGCTTGCAAGTGTGCGTTTTAGTGTGTGTCATTAATGCAATTATTTCGACAGCACAAATGTGCCAGAAATTGCAAAGGAGACTCTATTTTTTTTTTTTTTTCGGCAAAGGCATTTTCGCCTGCGTTGTTGTGGGTCACACAGTCGAAGAAGATAAGATTACGACTTACGGCTGCCAAGTAAAAGGCAGAAGTCACAGGAAAAGCTAAGGAAAAATCGGCGAGAGAGAGACGAATGCAAAATATGCCGCTATACCAAGTGCAATGAACTTCGGGTGGGCGCCGCTGCCAGCGGAAAACTCTGCTGCTCCGCTCAGAAACGACGACAAAACAGCGATGGAAAAACGACAGAACAGAACAAAACAGAACTGAACAGAAAAGCAAAGCAGCCAGCAAGGCAATAGCAAAAGCAAAAGCAAAGCAAAAGCAACGAAGTCAAGCAAGTTCTAGTTGAGGCAGGCCATACGAAGACCAAAGAACTGAGGAGAACTCGGGCCCAGACCAGAGCAGAGTATGCATGTCATTATAGAAGTCTAGAAATATAGTTTAAGCACTGAGAAAAACAATTAAAAACTATTTTTGTAGAATAATATTACACGATTTTTTGTAATTTAATTAGATAAGTTTATGTATTATTTATACAACATTACATAAGAAACTGCAGTTCTGGTCTTAAGTTATTAATGCTATTAATTTCAAACAAATTTTAATCTATATAAAAGACCTTAAAAATAATTTATAAAGTTTAATGGAGTACATAATAATGTTGCATAAATTTGTATGTCATTGTCTTTGGTTGATTGTTTTTGCAGTTTATTTATTAATGGTTTGTCTAAGTTGTCAATCTTTTTTAAGCTTAAATAAATAAATTTTTTTTTTTATATTTTTATTCATTCAAATCCTTAAACTACAAAGATAATATTTATTTTTAAAATATAATGTATTTTCAATGTTACTTGCATGGTAAGGTGCTGAAACTTAAAGCGTGATTCTTTCGGTGCATTTCTATTTGTATGCCCGCTGATTAGGCTTGAAGATTTACAGCTAATCTATATTTTAGAATTGTATTATGGCAGGGGGCGCTGGGGCAGGGGAATACCCTAATCCAAGAGCCATTCTGCCCAAACCACCCCCCCCGCCCCCCTCGCAGCACGAAACCCGCCGCCCAGTTGTTTGCCTCCTCGTTTGCGGTTGAGTTTATTGAACTCGTCGAATTGGGTTAGCGTAGGTTAGCTTGGGTTAGGTTAGTTACTCGCTGCCTGCTGCGTTGCTGTGCTGGTGTGAGTGCGTATCTGTGTGCGAGTGTGCTTGTTCTAAAATTGTGAAATGCGATAACGACGCTGACTAACACCGAATGAACGTACATATGAACGTATGGTGTTGTTGCCGCAGTTCTTGTTGCTCTGTGGGCTTTGATTCGGTTAAATTGCCCAAGGAATCGCGTGGTAGGGAAAGGGGAGTTCATTTGAAAACGGGCAGGTGAAGTGGAGTCACAGCCTGTCGAGGGTTCCCAGTTGTACGCAGAGTTCTGTAGGGTTCTGTGCGGAGTTCCAGTGGCTTCTCACTTTTGATGGGGGCTCTGATAAGTGCCGGGCTCTCTATGATTGAGTGCCTCAAATGGTGGAAATGAAATGATGGAAATGGCCTGAGATGGTGCGGATAAGATTGCCCGCTGTTAATTGGGGTCTGTGTTTTCTGTAGTTTTTTTTTTCCTTCCAGAGATCTTAACTGGGCTGGTTGCATTTATTTGGATTGGGTTTCGTTTTATTGGTTAAGACACGGAGTAGTTTAAATATTCCAGGTTACTAAATTGAATCGAGTGGTTTCCAAGAGGCCTATAATCGGTAATTTAAGCATTCCATTCAAGAGTACTAAAAATACTTGGAACTCTCAACCAAATTCATACTTGCCTTCGAAAAACCTAATTTACGTGTTAATGATTTACGTTGGCTTAGTTACAATTACATTTTATTGGTCATATTATTGTTGAAGACAGAGTTGAAAACTTTTTTTCATGTTACAAATTCTTAAATAATTAATATATAATATATATAAATAATATTATTATTAAAACCCGAACTTAACCAATTTATTCTAATTTTTCTCCTTTTACTCTATTTTCAGGTATGTTTCGTTCTCCTTTTGTGCGTTGTGTTCCCCTTTTGAGCAGGCATAAGTCACCTGAGTAAGTCATTAGAATATTGGGATCGCATGGAATGCATTCTTTGGATGCCCCGACCGACGCCCACTATTCTTCCGGCCCCCGCCCCAGATTTCGTAGAACCTCCCAGAAATCCCCCGAATCGTAGAACCCCCAGAAGTCCCCCCAAAAGCAATTACCACGCAGTGGACAAACGAGCGTCGAAAACAGACGAACGGACTCGACCGATTAGTGTTTTTTTTTTTTTCTTTTTTTCAAGAGTGTGCGTGCGTATCTGTGTGTTGCCAAGCGCCTCGTTTTCCCAGTGTGCGTGTGCCATAGTGTACTCTATAGAATATGTGTGAAGAGTTGTTACCATGCTCGTTGACTTCGTTGGCTGCAATTGCAATTGCGTAGAGAGGCTCTCCGCAGACACTCGAGGTTATTGAACGGCAGCGACCTCACTTTGCATCGCACACACACATGGTTCGACCAAAACCAACACACACATCACACTCACACAACAACATGTCCAACAATTTTCTTGTTGCTCTTGTCGGGCAAATGCAATTTATAAATTAATCAAATAAATTATTGCCATTGGACAAGAGCTGTCAGCACTTGTGATAAACTTGTTGGCCACAAAGCATTTCAGTTCAGTTCGATAATAATGTGGCGCAATGTTCTCGAATAATATTTGCAAAAATTTACAATTTCGCCCACTCGAAAAACGATTATGAGCTGTATGATTTTGGACGAAAAGCAGACTGGTTAATGGCCACTTCTCTCGCGATCTAAACAGCTTGAGGTTAAGTCAAGTATTGGCCGAAATATCAAATCTTATTATTGCTCAACACTTTGAGTAATTTTAAAGGCGCCGTCTGGCCTCAAAAATGTAAATTTGACTAGAAGATTTCATATAAGTGAAGTGGTCGTAATATAGTCTTTTTTCTCTGAATATAATTTTCTTTATGACATGACACACATTTTATTTGTTTAGTTTTATAGTTAGCTTCTATGGCAATCAAATAACGCACTATATGCTTAAATACCCACATTAATAAAATATAGTTAACGATTGTTGCCCAACCAAAATTCTTTGTCGACGGCTAAATTTGATTAATTTCATGTAATTTGCTCGAACACCGAAATATTTGGCGATAAAGATCGAATCTTGATAGATGGCTATGGAGCAAAATTACTATATTCCCGATTGCCTAGAACTCTGAACTCAATATTTCAATTATAGCCCGTAATCAACTCGAGCCACGCCCACTTCCTGCAGTGAGAATTTGTTTTTTGCATCGGCTGCGGCAGTCTCTCACATATATGACTCAATATTGAAAATAATTTGCAATGACTTTTGTCATAAATTGTTCAAAGCTGTTGCATAATACGACTCAAAGCTGCAGCTGTGCGATCGTGCAGAGAGAGAAAACACAACTAACTTCTGCAACAAATTTAATAAACAAATAAAATCCTTTCTTGAAAATAATATTTGATAAATATAAATTTAAAGTTTTAAGCGCATTGGAAAGAAGTTACATTACATATTGTTTTAAGTTTGTTCAAATTTTTACTTCTGTTAGCTTGGAAAAAATTTAACAACCAGATTGAGTTATTTTGAGTTTAACCATTGATCATTTTAGATGTAGATTTCATTTTCGTACTTTGATTTTTCTCTGAGTGTAAGCATTTAAAGCGCCCACTTAGCCGAGCGAGATGGCGATAGAGATCTCAATGCGTTGCAACTGAAACAAAATCAAATCACACTCGAAAAAAAACGCAGAAAAAAGCGACGAACGCCCAAATACAGCACGTGAGCTTACGTTTTGCCTGGTTTTGATCATTTTTGGAAGTCTGGCTTTCGGGTGAGTCATTAAAAGAGCCGCCAACAGCAATGAAGAATTTATATGACAGCGAAGGCAACCGAAAAAGGCGAAAACAATGATTGAAATTACATTAATACCGGCCATTAATATGGTCGAAGAGGGAGACGGAGCTTGTGTGGGAGTGGGACGGCACCTCCAGGGGGAGAGGGACGGGTAGAGTAGAGGCAGAACCAGAGGCAGAGGCAGAGACTTTGGCTTCGGCTTCAGCTTTGGCTTCAGCTTCAGCTTCGACTTCGTTCAGAGTTCACTGCACTTTGGTCAGCTTGAGGCCGTCATCACCTGCTATCCCCGTTTCGCTCTTTCGGCCTAGCCCCATCTCTTTCGCGCTCTGCCAAATGGCAACGACCTGCGCAGAACTGCAGTTAGATTCGCACTACTACTGCTGCTGCTGCTATTGCAGTCACACGCAAAAGACCTTGCCTCTCTCTTTTGTTGTTGTATTTTTTTCGTGGGTCTCCGAAACGAGTTTTATGCCCCATGTGCGAGTGTTTGGTCAACTGTTTTAATATTTGCCGCAAATGCTTGACTTGTCTTGGATTAGATTTTTAGCTATTTGGCATTATTATTATAGTTTGTATGATTACCTTTGTTTGCTCGCCTACCAGACCCAAATAACAATCTCGCAATAATGCTAGATAATTGTTTTGAGCACCGATCAGAGTTTCCACTTGCGTCAATTGCAGACGCTGGGGGAGAGGGGCGTGACAAAAATTGGGTAATGGGCAGCTTAGTTGGGGTAAATTTAAATTCATTTTTTTAACAAAGTGCCTAATAATGCTGTCATTTAAATGTCATCAAAATAATCATCACATTTCCTTATTATAAAAAACTAATTTGTCACAAGAATAGGTTTCACAATTAAAGTCCAATCGAAATGTATTTTTTTTTTAAATAATCGCTTAGTTTTTTATATACGAAATCGATTTGGATTCGTTATCAGAAGACAACATATCAAATGTTGAACAAATTAAGTAACAAGGTAGGATAAGTTAGTTATTAAATCGGCCAGAATGAACAGTACTTGACATAATAAATGTTGTTAACCAAACATGGTATACCTAATTCGACACTTCCCCCGAACCAGATTGAATTCATGCTTATCCAGGCGTGTTCTAATGCTTAGAACTTATCTATCGATAGATCATAGGCCAAACCACACAAAAGTAATTGCGAAATAATTGCCTCGAGTTCATTGAACTGGTCGCACTTCCCCTCTCCTTCGCACTTTGTGACGCACGACTGAAGGGGAGAACTGGCAAAAAGATGGGAGACAAGTACCGAAAAAAAAATAACAAAAATTTGAACAAATATATAAAACTAGCCGGGGGAGAAGCAGCATATGTGTGGTTATAAATATTCGGATATTAATATGAGAAGCACCGAATGTGGGGCACTAGATAGTCGCCAGTGATTTAAGAAAAGATGAAGATGGTCAGGGGAAACTTCCTGTCCTGTTCTGTCCTTCCTTTCGCCCTCTCTCTCTTTCTCTCTCTCTCTCACTCTGCGGCATTTATCCTTCAACTTTGGCCAGCTGCGGTCATTGCTCCAGCTCGGGAATCCAGCACCCAGAGAATCGTCACATGACCAAAAGCAGCCCCCCCCCCCCCAGTTTTCGGGCGGGGAGGTAAACACTTTCGTTGCACCCAGAGCGTAACCCCTAAAAATTTTCGTGTACTTCCACAATCAACCCCCGAACCCGTGCATCCGGTTCGGTTTTTTTGCCTCGGCTCTCGCATCGTCTTTTGGCCCCAGCTATGTGAGTTGAACGCACGGAAAGTGGGTCAAAGCAAAACCGAGACACCCAGCCACCCAACCACCCCCGAAAACACGGGAAAAGTGAAAAGTGGGGTGTGGGTTGAGGGTTGTGGGGGTTGTGGGCAGCTCTGTTGTCTGACAGGGCACAGGTGTCTTCCATTTCATTCCATGCCATTCCACAACATATAACAAACAGCAGTCCGTTTTCTCTGCTGAGAGTGCGCGCCAATTTTTCGCCCTGAGTTCATTGGCCTGGTTAAAGGACAGAGCTCCATATTTTCCTCTTCACTATCGCAACGAAAGTGTTTGAGTGGAAAACTAATCACTGCAAAAACGAGAAAAGTAGTTGATAGAGAGCTGCATTGCCTTTAAGTAGTAATCGTGGTCCTTTGACGTTTGTTCTTTGTCGAGTTTTTAATCAATGCGGCGCAGAATAGCCGAACCCTTTGGTATAGGCACATTTAGGTTTTTTCTAGTTCTAGAATATCAACTTTATTAATGGAGTAACATATTTTTTATTCAGCCTTCGTCTTATATTTGAAGTGATTTAAGAATTGGCTTTCCAAGCAGGACAATGAAATGCAGCGTTGTTAACGGAAATATGATCCGTATAAAGTCTTATAAGCCTTTTAAAATGTTTGGCTCTGACTCATCTTCCTTTTAGCCTATTTCTATGGCAACCAGGTGGTCGAATAAAGCACCTGGCCATTTTGACCAATTAAATGCAATGCATTTCCTTCCTGAGGTCACTTCCTCTCCTCCTCTACTTCGTCGTCGTAGAACACTCTTCTCAACGGTGCAACTACTGTTCCTAGGCACACAAATAGAAACCCCCTCCCACGTATTTTGCTTATGCAAAAAAAACCATTTTGCTGAGCGCCAAGTCAAGAGAGCGTTCTCTTTTGCCGATTCTCCACCTCTCCACCTCTCCACCTCTCTCTCTTTCTCTCTGTTGATACCATTTTCTTTAAGGTTATTGCAGTGCAATGTCCTCAATTGTCGGTCGCCTTGGTGCTTTGCTTTTGTTGCTGCCTTTTTCGGGAGCTCAGATGCTGTCGCAATGTCCCTTGCACTCGTTCTGCCCCTGTCTCTTTCTACGCTGCTATCTGCATCTCTTTCTGCATCAGTTGCCCTTCGCTGGCACAAAATGTGAAATGTGAAAGGTATTTCCGTTTTATTGTCGTGGCTCCGATTCCGGAGTCAATATTGGTTTATTTTGTTGACTTCTGATTTGTCATCATTACTGCTTTGTGGCTTATTTGCTGCAAATCAAAGTTAATTTGGACTGGTTAAGGCCACCCAAAATACCTTAATTATGTTAAATTATTTATGATACAGGGAACACACGACCTAATGAGAAGCATTAGTTATGAATTTATAGAGCTGGGCTCCAATATTTCATTTACAATCTCTGTTTGTGATTTAAATTCTGCACTGTCAATCAATGAATTTAGTTTTGAAAAATATTTTGCCTATTAAAAAAATTATATTTCCAAAAGAAAGAAGTATTTAAGTCTATAATTCAGTTGAATCATTTGAATTAAATTTGTGTGTCGTAACTAAAACTCATAACAAATTTGTACTCTTATTGAAAAATATTATTTTCTCAAAAAAAACTAGCCATTATAATTCTTTTAGGTCATGGAAATTAATCATAATCATAAATTACCAATTTTAAATATGAAATAGTTTGTGTTTTATCGGTTTGGCTGTATTTCTAATGATTGCTCATTAGTTCAATGAATAAGCACATGTATTCGATTAGCTTAGCTTGCTCTAGAATTAACTATGTTCCTGGGCCACGCAATCCCACCCTCTCAGTTAGCCACCCAATCACCCCCCAAAAACCGCCCCAGTGCAAGAGCGAACACAAAAGCAACAGCAACGTGCCCCACAATAACAACTATTGCAAGGCGACCATGAAGGCAGCGGGTTGAACGAACTGAGCGTCGACAGCGCAGCAGCAGCGCAGCAGCAGCGCAGCAGCAGCGCAGCAGCAGAGTAACGACTGCAGAAGTGACGTCAATGAGCGCGAGGCCAAATCGCCAGTGAGTGTGTGTTTGGTGTGCATCTGTGTGTGTGTGTGTGTGTTGTGTGGGGGAGGATTGCAAGTGCAAGCGAGAGGGTAAGAGGACGACTCCCCTTTTTTTGCCTACGTGCGGCTGACCTCGTGTTGCTTTTACTACCAGAAAGGATGGATAAAAGGCTGGAGAGGAAGAGAGGAGGAGAGAGAGGTGAAATTATCCTTGGTGGCTGCGAGCGTTGACCTCTGACCTGAATGGGCGGCCAGGCGCAAGTCGCACAGTTGTAATTTGAACATAATTTATTTACACATCATTTCTCAAAATTTTGGCATCGCCTGTTCTTAAATAAAGTTATAATTCTACAAATTACATTTTTAATAACGCATCAAACTTGTAATTTCCCCATCTTTTAAAATCCCTTAATATTCGATATCTCTTCAAAATGTATCCAAAAGTATGCTCTAAAAAATTGTACTTTAACTTTAGCAATCAAAATTTTTGCATACTATTGATTAAGTTTAAAAAAGTTTTTAAATAATATTAACAACATAGTTATTCTGAAATTGTAATACAAATTAAAACAAAATTAGGAATGGTATATGTTGGCCAAACATTTTCTCTTAACAACTATGACTACTTATTCGAATCGTTAAATCGTTTGAACCAACGAAGTTCGACTGTATTGCTTGCTTTGAATTATGAGCAACTGTCGAATAAACTTCAAGACGAGCTTGACGAACGAGCGTTGAATGAACTGTAAAGCGCCATAAAGTTCCGGATCGGATTTGAAGTCCCAGCCTGAGTCTCAAAACTCAGGCACGTGCTAATTGCTGACGCATCGAATGGGCCCCCAAAAGGGAAGAGAGTATAGAAGGGGCGGAAGAAAGGGGCGGAAGACACGGGCTGGGAGAAAAGCGGGTGAGGGAGTTCTGAAAGCCCAACAAACGATCGTCGTTATGACAGGAGATTAGGTGTTGTCTGTTTATGTGACGGAGTGTCTTCGGTTCTTAATACGTGTGGGCGGTTGACGCAGAATTGATCACCGGAAAAGGGGGAGAAAGAACAAGGGGAAGTGTTGATCGGTCGGAAAGTTTTCAAATGTTTCAAACGCCTTGTTTATATTTGGAATATTTAAAATTATATTTCTGTTAAGATCAGAGTGGAGTAGAGCCATAATTTAAAATGAAAGAAATTAAAATAACCGCAATCTATTGGATTATTATATTTTAGATTGAATTTCAAATTTACTTTAAGACCACTTCAAATTTAAAATTCCATTAAACTCATAAAATCTCTTGAGCTAATTTCGACACCCATCCAGCCACGATTTCGTTCCATTTTCCTCCATTTCCCTTTGGTATTCATCAAGTTCCCGGCAATATTTGGACCTGCTCAACAGCTCTTCTGGGGCGATCGATCGATCGTTCGAATTGATGTCAAGTTCCGACGGTAGCACCCTCCCGAAAAAAATATACCTCAAGCAAAACAAAGCATATAAAAGAACCGACACAGAACAGAAATCTTGGTCAAGCACTTTTTGAGGTAGCGATCGTGCCAACAGGTAGGCGGTTTCAGCAAAAAAAATACAGGCAGAAAAATAAACAAAAAACACAAAAACCCCCCGCGGCATAGAATCATTCATAAAAAGAACTCAACCCCACAAAAAAAAAAAAAATTAAAATAAAATTAACAACAAATTACAACAAGAAAAAAATGTACCAAAGCAGAGCCAGAAAAGAAATTATTTAACAAACAAACAAAGAGTGAATTATAAAATGACGTTGCGGATCAAAATAAAAGGGGGAGGTGAAAAAAAAGAGGGCGAGAGGAGGGCTAAGAAAGAGAGGGAGATACTGGGGGAGAGAGAGCAGGCTGAATGTGTGAGTGCTTGTTCGTGTGCGTGGAAGTGCTCTCACTTTCTTTTGAAACTTGTTATTCGCTTTGCGAGCAGAGTTCATTCACATTTGGCCAAGCCGCGGAGAGAGAAGGAGATGGAGTTGGGGTGGCAAGAGAAAGAGAGGGGAAATGGCACAGCTGTTCCCGAAAGTTCCCGAAAGCCTTGTTCGATAAATGAGTGCAAATCTCTCTGCACCCCCAAGTCAGTGCAATGACCCCAGATTTTGCAGCTTAGATTGCAGGCTTGGTTGAAAATTCGCAAAAAATGTGTGCAAATGTTTAATTGCCAAAGATTTCCTTGAACGCATTTCGACAGTTATATGTATAGATACTCTAGACCACCCCCTCCTCCCCTTGCTTAAAGCCAAGCCCACCTGAGGTTTCTGTGTCGTTGACCGACCGCCAGAGCTCAAAAATCGCATATATATGTACATAATACGTACAATATATATATGTGCCTAAAATGCAAGCGAATTTGCATGCAAAATGCATTGAGAGCAGCGCTCCATCGCTCTCTATTTGCAGTTCGGCTCGAGTTCGTTTGGCTTCGGCTTGCCATTCGGCTCTCTAGCCCCGTCTCTTTTTGAGCGCATATAGCCCTCTCTTTCGCAGCTCCACATTCGAAGGTGGCTGACCGAAATGTGGGTCACGACAATGGCGGGGTTCGTTGAACTGAACCACCGTCGCTGCCTCTGCCGCCGCCTCTGCCGTAGCCGCTGACTCTGCCTCTGCTGACGTTGTTAACGTTTTGGGGCTTTTCGGTTACGTAGCTTGTGTGTGAGCGAGAGGGGGTTATATAGCAAAGTTCGAGCGAGAGGCACAACACAAACAACTTGTGTGCATTATTTGGCCCCAAAAAATCACAATGCGCACAAAATATTATTTAATACATTTATTAAATCATCTGGTTTTGGGGAAGTGGAGTTCATCGAACCGCCAACAATTGACAAATTTTCAATGCGGCAAAAATATTTGCCAAAGCATATTGTTTGCATTTTGTTAATAAGGCGGGGATTGTCAGGCAATTTGGGTCATGTTTGAAGAGTAATAAAAAAGCTGACGAAAAATAACAGTTGCTTAGGTAAATGTTTAAAGAAAAAAGAAAAAGGAATTGAACAAATGTCAGACCAGACAGCATCCTTAAAAAAATGCATCAGTAATAGTACAATTTAATTTTACACTTTATTTTCTTCGAATTTTTTATAACATAATTTAGTATGCCAATATAATTTGTTGGCAATCCTATGTGATATTCAACCATTCCTTTCTTTAAAATGTTTCCTATTGAAACTGCACCTTTAGTATATACCACTTGACAGCTTTCGTGCAACATTTTCTTAATCATTCCTAATTTTTCTGGAAACACACACCGCCCCAACTCCGTGGACTAGCTGACCCCAAAAAGCGTACGGGAACATCGTTCCAGATCTCAGATCCTCTTAGGCCTGTCATACTCGCATTGATGGCTCAGCCAGCCAGCCCCCATATCAATTAATCTTATTTGTCACTCATTTATCAAAACATGAGCAAACACAATACACACGCTCAGAATCTATGGGGAACAATCGAACAGCACCGCCTCTGTTTTGTTATCAAACAAAGCTGATCAGTCAGGTGGCAGTGGCAGCCACTACCTGAGATACCTGAGCTACCTGAGAAATCAGAGTGTCGCGTGGGTGTTCCAAGAATTGTTTACCAGGCGCCCCCACTGCAACAGCAGCAACAGCAGCAACACCAACAGCAGCAACACCAACAGCAGCAACAGCAACAGCAATACCCAGCAGCAAAACCAGAGACACAGTCCCCGCAGCAACATCTATTGTTAGACGCTGGCGTCGCTGTCGACGCTTGGAGTGAATGTCCTCAGTTGGCACACAAAAACAAAAACACAAAACGACAGCAGCAACATCAGTGGAAGCAAGACGGGGCGAAAGAGGAAGGGAGAACGAGAGAGCGGCCCGAAGCAACACGAGGCACAAAAAAACCACTTCGGCTGGCAGTTTTGTGTTGCTCTGGGTCGTTTTGTGTTGCTGGTGGACGCTGCTTTCATTCGCAAATTGCTCGTCGACGGCAGCGGTTGTGCAGAGCAAGAAAAGCGCGCGAAAAATCACAATATATAATAAAGCTGGATCAAGCGAAAGAGATAGAGAGCAGAGCCAACAGCAGCAAATTTTCAATAGCAAATGATATCAAATATTTTTGTTGGTGCCAGTGAAGTGAGATCAAAGTGAAGTGTGCAATGTTCCTTATTAGCAAATCGTAGAGCAACCAACAATCGAGAGTTCAAGTGTCATTCTGAAGCCAAAAAGCAAAAAATCTCTAATTCAAATATGGTTTGTGCAATGCAAGAGGTGGCTGCCGTGCAGCAGCAACAGCAACTCCAATTGCCCCAGCAGCAGCAGCAGACACAGCAGCAACACGGCACAACGATAGTGCTGTTGACGGGCAGTGGCGGTGGTAATCTGCACATTGTCGCGGCACCGCAGCAACATCAGCCGATGCAGCAGCAGCACCAGCAGCAACACCAACAGCAGGCCAAGAGCCAACAGCTGAAGCAGCAACATTCGGCTTTGGTTAAGTTGCTGGAATCGGCGCCAATCAACAAGCAACAGCAAACGCCCAAACAAATTGTTTACCTGCAACAGCAGCAGCAACAACAGCAGCCACAGCAACCGCAACGCAAAAGACTGAAAAACGAAGCAGCAATCGTACAACAGCAACAACAAACACCTGCAACACTAGTGAAGACAACCACCAACAGCAACAACAACACCCAGACAACAAATAGTATTAGTCAGCAGCAGCAGCAGATTGTGTTGCTGCTGCAGCATCAGCAGCAGCATCAACAGCAGCATCAGCAGCAGCCTGCAACAGTGGCAGCCCCAGCAGCAACACCAAAGCCATGTGCCGATCTGAGCGCCAAAAATGACAGCGAGTCGGGCATTGATGAGGACTGCCCCAACAGCGATGAGGATTGCCCGAGTGCCAACCCCGCAGCAACATCGCTCGAGGACAGCAGCTACGAGCAATATCAGTGTCCCTGGAAGAAGATTCGCTATGCGCGTGAGCTTAAGCAGCGGGAATTGGAGCAGCAGCAGACCACCAGCGGCAGCAACACGCAACACCAGCAGGAGCTCGAGGCGAAACCAGCTGCTGCATTACCCACCAGCAACATTAAGCAGCTGCACTGTGATAGTCCCTTTTCGGCGCAGACCCACAAGGAAATCGCCAATCTCCTGCGTCAACAAACCCAGCAACAGCAGCAACACCAGGTGCAGCAACATCAGCAGCAACAGCAACACCAGCAGCAACAGCAGCAACAACAACGAAGGGACAGCTCCGACAGCAACTGCTCGCTGATGAGCAACTCGAGCAACTCCAGTGCGGGCAATTGTTGCACCTGCAATGGCAGCGATGATCAGCAGCTGGAGGAGATGGACGAGGCCCAGGATTCGGGCTGCGATGATGAGCTGTGCGAGCAGCACCACCAGCGATTGGACTCCTCGCAGTTGAACTACCTGTGCCAGAAGTTCGATGAGAATTTGGACACGGCGCTGAGCAACAGCAATGCCAATGCGGGGAGAAATACGCCAGCAACAGCAGCCAACGAAGATGCCGATGTAGGTTTATTATGCGAGGGGTTAACTTTTTTAGGAATTTCAGGCCACTTTAAAAACTTCTTTATTAATAATGTTTAAAAACTTACTGATTATCATTTGCTAATGTGTGTTGTTTTTTTCTTTATCATTACAGGGCTTCTTCCGTCGCTCCATCCAGCAAAAGATCCAGTATCGCCCCTGCACCAAAAATCAGCAGTGCAGCATTCTGCGCATCAATCGCAATCGCTGTCAATATTGCCGCCTGAAAAAGTGCATTGCCGTGGGCATGAGTCGCGATGGTGAGTACCTTGAGTCTTTTTGCACTATGAAATAATATGCAAATATCAAATAAGGGAGGGAAATTGAAGCCGAAAGAGCAGACGAAATTAAATCAAGCTCAAACTAATGCTAGCAGCGGCAACACCGAGCACAGCAGCAACATGAAGACGAGGCGATTCGGGCGCCACACGAAGTTTCTTCGGGTTTTTCGAGTAGAGTTCATTGACCAGCCGTGAACGAAATTTTAGCTCTCAGTGTTTGTGTGTGCTTGTGTGTCTGTGTGTGTGTTTGACTGTATTGCAACGTTTCGCTTGGCGCGATTTCACGGCAAAGTAAAAGTTGTCTATTTTGTTTAAACAAATTCCCCGAACAACAAAAAAAAAAAACACACCTGCATGATAAATTGAGAGCAGGCTGTCGGCGAGAAGTGTGCGCCATTTCGAAATGGTGTTAAAAGTTGAATGAACGCACTTAACCCAAATCCATAATGGAGACAGCAGAGCGAGGCCATCTCCCTGTCTCTCTCTCTCTCTCTCTCTCTCTCGGTGCACTCTTTTCCCGTCTCTTTCTCTTCGTTACGCTGACTGCATTTGTTATTATTGAGTTTTGTAATAATTTGTTTAAATTAAGCTCACAGCCCGGAAAGTATTTACAGGAAATAGCCAGCGATTATGAAAGCACAACACACAAACACAAACACACACCACACACACAACCAACACACACAAACTCTCTCGCACTCTCTTTTCCACGTTCATTGACTTTTCGCTGGGCGGCCATGTTTGCTGTTTGCAGAGAAAACGAAAACGAAAGTGGTTCATGCGTGTGTGTGTGTGTGTGTATGTGTGAGAGAGAAAGAGGTGGGGATACCGAGGGGGAAAGAGACGGGAAGAGGTTGTTTTGTAGGCAACACGCAGACGCGGCCTTTGTGTAAAATAGTATTTGTTGCTGCCTTCGATGTTGTAATTGATGGATTAGATTTTGATATTTTTGTTCGTATGTGGAGCACGCGTGTGTTGCAATAGGAAAGTAAAAAAATGGCAGCAAAACATATTATAATATATATGTAGGTAATCTTAAAAAAATATTGCAGTTGTATAAGCATATATAAAATAGGGAGAGGGGATTTCTTTTATGAACCAAGAGCTAAAATCTAGTTTTCAGAATTAGTAAACGTTCTCAGATAGTTGCAATTTGATGCATATAAGGTTTGGATATGTTATCCACGACATAAAACAAATACAGTCATTTATTTAAATATTTTCAACTCATTTTTTCTAATAACAACCCCCAATTATTTTGACTACTTATTTTATGCCTTTGTTTACCACCACAAAACATTTATGAGGTCTATCTGCTGTCACCATTAAAATCCTACCATTAATTAGCCACTAACCTAGAGCCAAGCGCAATAATTTTTTAGCAAATCCTTGAACTAGTTCTGTGCCTAGAGCAAACCAAGCTAGTGCCAAAAATAAGTCATGTGAACCGAACAAAAATTCGACCGCCAACCAAATAAACAGCAAACTCGAACTCGGCAACAGCAATGAAATGAAATCGAAATAAATAAAAAGAAAAACAATGAGAAAAAAAAAGCAAACCAACAAATTTCGAATTGTTTATAATAAAAATGACCGTGTGCTATTTAAGCGACGGCGACTGCGCTGCCGGCTTGGTTGCCTTATCTTTCAAGGAAAATTAAAATAAAACGCACACGCCGAAAAAAACAACGAGGGCCGCTGATGAACAATTTACAGTTATAAAACAAGAGCGACTGACCTAGAAAACGACTACGAAATCATAATAATTTATTTTTTGTTTATAAAAAATCTCAAAGACGAGACTACTTTCACTTTTTGAAAATGAAAAAAAATAATTGGCGGCCATTTCGAAACACTTTCTTTTTCATTTCGTTTCGTTACATTTCGGCTGCTTTCATAATTTCTTTGCCAGTAGTAATAGGCGCCATTTTGTTGGTGTTTTTATGCATTTCGTTTTTGTTTTTGGTTTTCCTTCTTTTGGTATTGCAAAGACACGAAAATAACGCAAGAAATGAAAACGAAACCGAAATTTAGCGCACACAAGCGCCCCCCTCGAAAAAGTCAAATAAAATACGTCCCAACTCAGCTCAGGTTATTGACCGCCGCTGACGTGCAGGAAAACTGGGTCACCATTGGCAGCGCGGCAGCAGCGCAGTGGCAGAGCATCGGCAGCGCGGCAGTGAAGGTGGTTGTGCCTGTGTGCGTAATTTCGTATCTGTGTGAGCGCCGATAGTAAACAACGAACAATGTGCACAACACTCGTCGTCGTCGTCGTCGCTTAATTTTGCAGCTCATTTTGCATTTGATTTTGCGGATTTGCTTGGAAATGTATTAGTTTATCGTGGGTTGACCAAAAAAAAAAAGAAGAAAATTTAGAAACAATATATCGTTGAATTTTTCTCGCTATATGCTTATTTTCTTCATATTTATTTGTGGCCGCGCAACGCTTTTCTTTATTAGCTGGCACATGCACATGCACACATGCTGGCTTTTAATTGAAATGAACTTAAATTAGCGCGAGGTTAGGCAAATTGAAAGTAAATATGCAACACGAACGAGGCGCATACGAGAATCGAGATAAGGCCTACAAAAAAGGGGAAAGGCGAAGGGGTGGAGGTCGGCTTAAATGTTCGGAAATTAGTCAAATATTGGGGGCTTCTGCATATAGAATATATGGTGGTCAAATAGTTTTGCATATCTTAATTTTAGATTTATATAAGAGATGTTATCATCTGCTACTTTTGCTTGGGACTTTTAGCAACAGAAAAAAAAAACTTCATAGAAAACCGCAACCAATAAATCTATGTTCCCTATATCTTTCTTATCCAAAATTCTTGTATGTCTGCCAATCAAAATCGTTGCTAAGCAAATAAGTGTTAGGCAAATAGATAACCGCACCTACCAGCAACATGCACAGCAGCAATTAGTTGCTGGTGTCTCCCAAAAGCACATAAAATAATCAAACAATTGTCAATTATCGAAGGCACAGCATTTTTTTTCTACATATATACATATATATATATAGACACATAAATATATAGAAACGAGCAACTACTGCTGTTGTTGTCGCAATCATTATTATTTTGAGGCTACACACACACAGCAGCAGCAACAGCAACAGCAACAGCAATAGCAACAGCAGTAGCAACAGCAACAACAGCATGCATGTAGATTTCGCCTTGCCTCGCCGCTGCGAGTGTTTTGAACTTTATTCAGGTCAATTACAAATACATTAAAATGCCAGTGCTACACACAGATACTCATGGCAAGCTGTTGACTAAAATAATATTGGAGGCTACACGAAATGTACAATAACAACGAGAACAAGGCGGACAAGGAGAATAGTGGCCAAGGGGTTTGGGGCCAGGGGTTTTCGGGGTTGGGCCTTTGGTAGGAGTTGAACACTTGGGACAGTTCAAGGAGCCTTTGGATCGGCTCATGAGAGTGGGCGCGTGAGTGGGCGGCACTAGAACAGCTCACAGCTTCAAGTACAAAATGCTAATGATGACGATGTGGGTGAGGTTCTACAGTCAGTCGGTGGGGTCTGAAACTCTGAGGCTGTTCTAAAGAGCTGGTGAAGGTTTGTGTGAGGCAATCGAAAAGATTGCATAGGCCAGTGCAGTAGTAGTTCCCTGTTTAAGCTCGAAGGTTTTTCAAATATTTTATTAAGTTTATTAATACTACCCCCCAATATAAAATGAATATGAATATAAAAAAACGTTTTATATTTAGTAATATTAGAAAGGCTTTTACAATATTTTTAGTTTTACAAAGCCAAAACCAATTCAGTATTAATTTCTGGTATTTTCTTTGGTATGCCACTTTTAAGCCCAATTACTTTCCTCCTTTGACGCTTACACAATTACTTACTGTCCATAAGTGAAATCATTTCACGCGTGTCATCCATCACCAAAAAAAAGCCCAGAAAAAAGAGAGCTGCGAAAAAAATACTCCAGCAATGGCATCTGTTTGACAACTTGAGTTTTTAGCCGCCTGCTGACGCTTCTTTTATTTTTATTTTTTTTTTTTCTTTGCTTTGGTTACATAAAATTGCTGCCTTGCTTGGCCTGGCCTGGCCTGCCTTCACCTGCCTAACAAAAGGCAGCCACAAAAATTGTTAACGGTGAAATTGCAAAGAAAAGAGCGCCAAAAGCAGTGGAAAAGAAAGAAGCCAAGAGCCAAAAAGTGGCAGCACAGCCACAGTCACAGCCGCAGCCAACGACGATGAACGTAACAAACTTGTTTTACACGAGACGCTGGCGTCGCCTACTACGCAAGTTGAACCTTCAAAAGGTTCATTTACCTCTCGCCACGAAGAGCGTTCGTCGTCTGGCGAACGAGCCGAGTTTTTTTTTTTTTTTTGTTTTGTATTTTTTTCTTCTGTATTTTTCCCGGGGAGGAGCGGGCGAATTAAAAAATGTACTTTCGCTTTTTTCAATGCCTCGGCGCCAAAAACTAGTTTTCCAGCTCTCAAATCTCTCGGAGAGCATACGAGAGCAATATTGCAGCAATATTTCTGTTGCTGTTGCTGTTGCTATTAGCTGGTGTTGCAGTTGCTGTTGCTCTTGGTGTTGCTGCTGCTGCTGCTGCTGCCACTGCTGCTGCCTCGTCGTTTTGGGCCACAGTTAAACGACCGAGCCGCAGAGTTCAACGACTCTTGTAAAATTTCTCGAAGGTTTCGCATTGCAACATCCAACGAGCAGTCGCAACTTGTTCGAAGCTGCATTTGCATGCCGTCTCTCTCTCTGCTTCTGCTCGACTATGCCCCTCTCTTTCGTGTGCTGAATGCTGTTCATTGCACTCGGCCTCGTTTCGTTCGCCTGCAAGTTTTGCACGACGTCAGAGGCTGAGCAAAATGCGAGGGGGTTTGTTGGGGGGGTGGCAGCAAGGGGTTACAGCGAGGGGCTTGCAGTTTGTCGCCGAGTGCAGCGACTTTTATTTGGGTCAGGCACGGTCATTCGCCTCTGCCGCAGCGACGACAGCGACGGCATTGGCGCGCATTTATTCGAAAATGATTAGACACGAAATGGAATTATTTTTGCGTATGCGTTTGAAGTCCGTTCGCTTGCGATGCGAATGCATAGATGCAGATCAGCTTGACCCAATTTGTTGTGCAGGGGGAGAATAATTTCTGAACTTGTAAATAAGTTGGCTATTTAATTGCATTTTTTCGGTGGGGAGTTGTAAAGGTCAGGGATGGTAGGATAGGTTTGGCAGATCAATTACTCTAAATAAGTCAACTAAACAGTTAATGGTATTATTGCTTAGTTTATTAAATATTTTTTGTGGTATAATTCAGTTCAAATTTTTAAATACGTTCAAATGGTTAATATTATTTGTATAAAGCATATTGTAATGTAAAACTATAGAGTAATGGTAATGAGCTATGCACTTATAAGTAATTGATCTTTACCAACTTTTGAAATACAAGTTATATTTTAACAGTTAATTTTTTTGTACAAAAATCTCTGTAAATCTCTGTGCTAAAGCACATTACTTATCCGCACCGTGTCCCCAAATTAGCATTTTAAAACATTAAATGCGACTGCTCTTGAATGCCTTTTGTTTGATTTTCGCCTTTTGTTCTCCCCACCTCATCGATGAGAAATGAAACGAGGCACGACCTTTTGGTGTAAAATTAATAATATGGCACAGGGTCTACTCTACCCTGAGCGATCAGTGCGATGTCAAGTGCTGTGCGCTAAATGCGCGGCAGCGACCTCCCCGACGTTTTTCATTGAGGCATTTTTCATGACCCACAAAAACCAACGACGTCGAAGGCTCCAAGCCGAAAATAATATATAAAAATACTCGCTTATGGGAGGGGGGGGCTTTCTTTTGTCTTGAGAAATTTCCAGAAACTTCAAAACAAACGCATGATGTCTTTATTATTATTGTTATTATTTGGGGTTCACTTTGGCCCCTTTCTTTGGCATATCATTTCTTTTGTGAGCCCCCCTTTGTTTGTCCGTGTGGCTCTTTCCACACGCTTCGATCGCGTTGTAAACAACTTACGCAAGCAAACCAAAAACCAAAGCAACAACAATTGTGTCGCTTATGTGACTTTACGTAAAGCCATCCAGAGGTGTCTGTGAATCACCTTTCCTATACCCCAAAACCGAAAGTAGGCCTACCCCTCCGCACTCTTTTCCTCTTTCTCCGCATTGTGGGTGCAATGAACTTACATAGCTGCCTCGTAAACAACATGTTTGGCTTTCGGCTTTCGTTTATTATTTCCCCGTAATTCAGGAAGTCAACCGCTCAAATGCCCAAACAATAACAAAAATCATAAACAATTTGAGTTTAGAAAGCAACTTGATACATGGCACTTGGGATGGCACGGCGCAAAATGGGGCTAGCGTCGCGTCTTGTCGCAGTGAAAGTGAAACTTGTTAATTGGCTTTTAATTGCCGGCATTATTGTGAATGTCAATTATGACCAAAGCGATGCTATTGAACTGGTTTCCTCTCAAGCCTTGGAAGAGTCTTATATAAGTATTGCATTGTAAATGAGAGACGAGAAATTAATAAGTACATTTCTTTTCAATTACCAAAGTACGATTTTGTAAAAATATTTATAAATTTAATTGTAGATCGCAAATGTTTAAAAAACAATATAGATGGCTCAAAAGTAATTAAATGGAAATCCATTAAATTACCGGCCTGTTATCACATCGCAATCGTTTCATTTTTGGGCCACCTTCGCCTCAGTTAAATCCAGTTGTCTCTCCGTCTTTCCGCCTTTTTGTGTTTTAGGTCTTTAGCCCCAATCTTCGTGGCGTTATGCAACCTTTATAGGCCTACCCAACACTGTTGACCAATCAACTTGCTTGCATTTGTACGGCACGCACGAAAATTTCTACCCGAAATAAAGAGCCAAACAACTTTCACTTTTACTTTCGTCGCATCGCCGGAATGATTATTAAATGTTGCTCGTTGTTGGTTACGTTTTTGTGGCCTCATTCGGGCGGCTAGGTTCATTGACCAGTGTGTTGGTGGGGTAAACCGAACCGACTCGATGACAAAGCCAGAGTTTGAATAAACAAACAATCTGGAACACTCACGGCAGTTCGCAGTGATCGAAGTGAGTCAGCTGTGGCAGCAGAAAAAATCTGCATTTAAATGAAAACTTAATGCTTAACCCTCGACAACCAGACGGGGCCAGTGGTGTCGTAAATTATCCACTCGAGCGTGAAGTCATCAAATTTGATTTAACAATCTCATTACTGGCCTCAGCCTCCATGCTTCAGCTTAGATTTTGTACCTGTCAACGTGCCGTATGCGCAATGTTCAGCACACATCACTCATACGCACCGTGAAAAATGCCCTAGTGCAAAATATTCAAATGACAAGTATGGCAAAAGCTTCCCGAAAGCTTGCGCAACTAAACACCAAGAGCTCTTGCGTGGTGAAAAGCTCTGCGAAGCTTAAGAGTTCGTAAGAGAGTGTGCTCTGGTGTTCTCTCTTACGAGTTTGTTGAACTTTTTGAACTGATGAAGATGGTGATGGTGTCCAAGAAAAGAGAGATATAAGCGCCGATAAAGATAAAGCGCCCTTAAAAATAAAGAGCTGTGGCAAGCTTATCAGAAAAAGCTTATCAGTATTTGAACTTGCTTTGTCTGTGGGGTGGGTCATTGTCTCAATAAATTAAAAATAAATTACAGAGTGTAAGTTGTGCTGAAATAAAATATTATAGGGTTATGGGGAAAGCAAATGTAGACGTAAAGAATGGGAAATATTTAGTTTAAATAAGACCTTGGGTCTCAAATTAAATGTTTAAATGAAATTACTTCAATAATTTCGAATACAAATCTTGTAAGCTACGCTTAGAACGTTTAATAAAAACTTTATTGCAGTATTAATAATTATTTTTTAATTCTCTACAAATTACCGTAGATATTAAAAGAATTACATACCTTATCACTGACTCAGCTCTCTTATGGTGGTTTGTTGCCCCGCACAAAAACAAAGGCTGCTCATTGGGCAAGAGCTTTTCCCGCTCTTAAGCCCGCTCTTTGGCTCTCTTCCGTCCGCTCCGTTGGTCGTTGCCTCTGCGGCTTTTTGTGTGTTTTGTGCGGCGTTTCAGCTTGCTGCCTCTGTTTTGAAGCTCAGCCGTCGCAGTCGCCATCGCCGCAGTTGAGGTTCGCTCTCCTCTCCTCGATTCGCCCCATACGATAGCATAGCCATAGCCATACCTCTGGGTATATTCGTAACGCGCTTTGGCTTTTACAGTTAGTCGCGTTCGAGACCTTGTCGAGTTTTGTCATATTAGCCAGCGATCCTAGGGATCCGAAATAAGCCAAGAATAACGCGAGTGCCGCCGTTGCCCCAACTAAATAAACCATTATATTTAACGGGCAATTAAATATATGTTAATAATTTAATTAAACAAAATGCTGATCAATGCCAATGAATGTTAAATGTTAAATGCAATTGTTAATGTGAAGAAAAGTCGACCAAGTCTCCCTAAACACTCAACACCCACTACTCGTCTGTCTGGATTACGCGCCTAAAATTAATATCAACCAACCAAACAAACCAACACCAACCACTAATTTATTTGCTAAATATTCCAAAAATTCAATCAATGTGAAAAGCAAGCAAACAAAGTTCCTCTCACAACAAAACAGCAGTTAATTAAAAATATTTAACCGAGATTTAGTGCAAATAAGATATTAAGTTTCTCAAACAAATATCCATGTACCTGAGTACCAACCAAAAAGCTGTGTGTGTGCCAAAAAACCAAGAAGAGTTATCCAAAAAAAATATTTAATGAGCGAGCTCAACTGAGTGGTTGATGTGTCCCCAAAGGGAAAATTGACCAAGTCAAGATATTTCGTCCAAATAAACCCCAAACGCAAGCACAGAAAACAGAAAAATGGGCGAAGAACTACCGATATTGATGGGCATACTCAAAGGCAACGTCAACTACCACAATGCGCGTAAGTTAACCGTTCCGTTCCGATCCAATCCGATCCGAAAGTCGCACAAAAGTTAGAAAGTGAAAGAGCCAAGCCAATTTCCCTAAGCCGCCTGACACAGATTTGGCTAGAAAAAGAGTTGAACAAAATTAAAATAACACCCAGCTTTCGGTTTCCAAAAAAAAGAGAAAAAAAAAACTCCCAGAGAAATGCAGGCGTTCTGAGATTCTCCACTTTTGATTCGCTTTTTGTTTACTTTTTTTTTTCAGTTTTTGTCGATGCCTCCAAACAAATAGCAACAGCCAAAAGCGAGCGCCATTGAAGTGTTGACCTCGTTTATAAACATACAACAATTTTTTCTTTGCCGCGGAAGAGCTTTAAACTTGAATCGAAACTGCTCCGAAGGCAGCGTTGCGTTGCGTTGTGTTGCTATTTTCTAAAAGAGCCAAAAAGAGCGGAGCAACAATATCGCATGTTTGACCAACTTTTTCAGTCTCTCCGCATGGGAAAGTTGGACGATGCGGCGCGTCGCTCTAATTTCTACGCGCAGTCCGCCGTTGCGCCTGCGCAGACTTCATTTTCCATTTCGTTTGACCTGAATTTCGCTGCGCGGCAAGTGGGTCACACTCTCTCGCTGGCTGCTGGAAAAAGCAGTGAAAAATCAGTAAAAGAGTTGCCGTCGCCGCTGTTTCACTTTTGCCACCGAGCCGGAGTGAAATTGTGCGAGTAGAAATTTCTTTTGACATTGAAAAGTTGGCCAAACATTTGTCAGATTTTGTTTGATGGTTGCAAATGGCAGAGTGGTTCATAAAAATGGGGTACAGTGGCTCTTAGAAATATCTTATGTTTGTAAAATTAATTGCTCTAAAATATAAAACATACATTTTAATTTCCATAAGTTTGATCTTAAAATAAACTTTTAAAATATAAACTCAGTTTTCATAGTCAGTTCGAATATATATTAAACTTAATTTGATCTGTTGCAAACCTTTTCTTCAATTAGCGCGCCCACTTTTCGACCTCTTTTCTGCACTCTCCTCTTTGTCGTATTCCTAGTGCGAAAAACGTGACCGCAAACGTGCCTGATTTTTTTCTTCCCTCGTTGGTGAAATGTGAAAGTTCACCCACATACAAATTTTTTGGTTGCGGCCAAAGGCAGAAATTAAAAATCTAAAAAAAGAGAAAGTGTAACAGGGGAGAGAAGACCGAAGACCGAAGACCGAAGACTGAAGTCTGCAGACTGACAGATCGAAGAAGCTCAGAGGCAGAGGCAGAGGCTGAAAAAGTGGCAGCTGAGGCAATGACCCACTTCGAAGGGCAGTAAATTGCAGGGGGAAAACGGGGCACTTCCTGCGTGACAACAGGACAACTGCAACAGCTGGACCTTGCACCTGCTATCTGCGTGCAGTGAAGTGTGTAATTGATGGGGAACCATAATTTTATGCTCAAGTTTAAGTTTAAGCACCCGTTTACAAGGCCCAAAACTAACCGAAACTTCCGACGCTTCTTTGCCATTGCAGCTGTGCGTTTTGGACGCGTGCCGAAGCGCGAAAAGGCGCGCATCCTGGCGGCCATGCAGCAGAGTACCCAGAATCGCGGCCAGCAAAGAGCCCTAGCCACCGAGCTGGACGACCAGCCACGCCTCCTCGCCGCCGTGCTGCGCGCCCATCTCGAGACCTGCGAGTTCACCAAGGAGAAGGTCTCGGCGATGCGGCAGCGGGCGCGGGATTGCCCCTCCTACTCCATGCCCACACTTTTGGTAAGTTTTACTTGCAATTTATAACTAGTTGTTAATTTATGGGAATAGTTTGACATGAGAACAATGGATACAATCTAAGAAACTATTAAACAAATAATTCACATGGTAAAGTAAAGCTAGCCAGGTAGTGAACAGATGATCAAATATCTTTAAATAAATATTAAGTAAATAAATAAATCAATGTTACAAAAAAAAGTAGCATTGAGTTACACATGCCAATAAAGAACGAACATATGTTGTAAACTTTTTACCAACACCATTTGGAGTAGTATCATAAATAACAACTGGCCATAAAATTATGAAAATGGCAGCAGCAGCCCTATATCGTCTATCAGTACCAGACTATATTAATAGTCCGCCAAAGGTTACGGCGTAGGCGAAGTCACATTTCCGGGCCGCCGACTTCTGTTGACATGCATAGATCAGCGACAACAATAGCAATAGCAATAACAACAGTAGACTAGCTAGTCACTGCTTACTGCTTACTGCTTACTGCTCACTGCTCACTGGTTACTGGTTACTGCCTACTACTATACTGCCGGCGTTAGTCATGCGCCAAGGTGAACCTGTTTGCACGATTCTAAACCAGGAAATCGCGGGCCACACGTTTAAGTCTTCGGCGATTCTTGCGGGGCCTCCAAAACGTGGCCATTGAAGTGGCAAGTTTGGGGTCAAGTTATTGACGAAAAGCTTGTCAATGTCAGATTTATGACGTTTCCCCTGACAGCCGAATGATGAACGGCTAGCCCTCGCTTATTTATTTTTCTAAATTCCATTTTCTGTTTGTTTTACAACCGACGTCACTGGGTTTTTTTTTTCTGGGGTCATAGGAAATTGATCGAGTTGTACGAAATAGAGGAAGTAATTTTAGGGCACTGAAAACAATACTGTCAAAAAAATAAAAAAAACATTTCGCATACCATAACCAAAAGCGATAAAGAAAAGTGCTTTATAAGAAAAAAAAAAAAAAAAACGAAAAAAAACGTGTACCGGCTCTCGGCAACAACAAAGTACACAAACAAAGTTCTAAAGCTCAAGGTCAAGCGTAGCGTCATTATTAATGAAAGCACATTGCTATTGCGGGGGGGACAGAGAGAGAGGGATGGCACAGGATTAGAGGGAGACAGAGAGAGTGGGCCAGACACATGCGTTGCCCATTTAAATAAATTATTATTAAAATATTTAAAAGCAAACACGAGCGCAGACAAAAGAAAAAAATAAAAATAAAAAATGGGAAAAACAGCGCGACAAAGTCTGAGTCAAGTGCAAGGCTAAAAAAGTTAAAATTTGATTTGGTGATTCAAGAAGAAAGAAATCAAATGCGATCGGCAGTTCAAGAAGTGCCATAAGGCTCGCACACATAGACACACACACACACACATAGCGACACATAGAAGCTCGGCGACCAACGACCTTGGGGCGAGTTATTTTTCAACCTTGGAATGAATGAAATGAGCGGCTACGTCGGCACTTCCCTCTCTTTCTCTGTTTGCAGTTGATATTTCCACTATATATGAGTAAACAATAATAATGGCACTAAAAAATATGCATAAAACAAAATGTCATGAGCATGAGGAAGCGAATGCCAGACAAACGGCGTCACAAAAATGCAATATATTCTAGACAATATATATATATATAATTCAAGTCTTGAGGGACAGCGAGAGCAATCTGTAAAATTGTCAGGTGGTTCATTAGGAAGCGTCGTAATGCGCGAAAGGCGGCAATTCAGTTTATGACGGAAGACGGAAGATTCGTCGGCGGTGCAAGGTGAGGTTAAGTCGCATTCCCATTCGCATCGCACCGATCTCCGAATAGAAATAGCAAATTCCTCCTCTAGCCAAACGATTAGCCCTAGAGATTATTCAATCTCGCTGTCCATATCAGACGGTACAAGAATTCTGGGAATTATTTTTGGCAAAAACACAACGCCACTAACGCCAATTGAAGGTCGGTTCGGATCTTGAGATACGGCCAGGAAATTCGAGGGGGGAGGGGAGGAGGAGAATCACCCAGTCATAAATAGCCCCCCCACATACACATTCACGCATTAGTATTTTCGCAAACTATTTCCGCTTTTGCGCAAATGAGAAATATTTTCGAAGCGAAAAATCAAATGATACGACGACGTCGAAGCGCCGGCAAAAAGAAAATTTGTGTGTGTTGGGGAAAATCTGCTTGCCGGTTGCCGGCTGCTATTTTCCCTCTCTCTTTTATGCGGGCCAATTTCATTCTATTGTATTTTTTTCAAACTTTTTTTTTTTGCACAAGTAAAACAGATTTTCAAGGTTAATCAGACGAAAATCGAAGCAGTTTTGGGGGGGCGGTGGATGGTGCTGAAAAGAGAATCAGCGGCAGACAGCACAACGTGTGCTTATTGAAACAGAACGAAACAAATGAAAAGCAAAAACACACATGAAATCAAACGTAAATTAAAAATCAAGTTGCTGAAAACAATGGTGGGTATATGGATGATGGGTGGTGGGTGGTGGGTGGCAGAAGGGGCTGGCGCGGTGGCACGTTCGCTGTCTGGGGCACTTGGCGCATGTTCATGTAACTTAAAACCCGGAAAGCCAAATGGCGAAATAACATGAACATTCGCTTGGCTCAGACGCGAAGCAATTGCTCCCTCCTTTCCATCTAGCCATCTAGCCATCTAGCCATAAAGCCAAACATCCATCCACCCCTCTGTCGAGAACACGCGCCGAAAGCAGGAAAAAGAAAAACAACTATGCAGTAACAGCACACAATCCGGAACCTTGAACTCTAGTTCGTCGACCTTGGCTGCTAATGTCAGCAGCAAAAGCTCTCGACCACGGGGGATAGTATGTACTTGGGGTGGGGAAAGCGAGAGCAGCCCCTAGAAACTAATACCAGAAAAACTAACACCCAGCTGACGTAGTCGAAGCTTTTCCCCCCCACGTTCTTTCCTTCTCTATTTCTCTATTTCTCTGTTTTTTTTTTGTAGAAAGCTTCCAGCGGTGTTTAAGGAAATGCGACATTTGTAGAGGGAGACGGCAGATAGCTGGTGTGGTGGGCGTGCGGAAGTACAAATAGTTATTATTATTGATTTAAATGAGAGGGCCAGGAGGCGGGGAGGTTCGCTGACCTTCGCGTGTGAAATAAGCGATGACGTGATGTGGGGTGCGGGGAAAAACTAGCCAAGCAACAGTTACAGGAAAAGTTGACTATTCATACTGACACAAAGCAACTATTACGACAGTTACTAATTGTATTCTTATAAAATATACCAAAGGTCTTAATAAAATACTAGATATATATAGTATATAATACCCAATAGTGAGGTGGTATTTCGACTATAGCATATAGCTCCCATAGGAACAATCGGAAAAATAAATGAAAAAAAATTATAACTTTGCTGTTTTTTAATTTTTTGTTTAGTTCTTCGAGATATAGTAATGGTTTAATATTTCAGAATTACGGTTTCAATTTCATCAAAATCGGACGACTATAGCATATAGCTCCCATAGGAACAATCGGAAAAATAAATGAAAAAATTATAACTTTTCTGTTTTTTTAATTTTTTGTTTAGTTCTTCGACATATAGCAATGTTTAATTATTTCAGAATTATGGTATAAATTTTATCAAAATCGGACGTCTATAGCATATAGCTCCCATAGAAATAATAAAAATATATAAAATAACTATCTAATAATTGAGCTGCAAATAATCATAGTTTCAATGTTTTTTTTTAGCACATACTCAAGTAAATCATAATTTAAATGTTTTCAAAAGTATTTAATTAATGCAATAGCTGCAAGGGTATATGAACTTCGGCTTGCCGAAGTTTGCTTTCTCTGTTAAGTTTGCTATTTAAGTTCTGTATTATGTTAGAGCACCCCTTTTTAACCCCTTTACCTATTGTTTTCTTTCATTGCAGGCCTGTCCATTGAACCCCGCCCCTGAGCTGCAATCGGAGCAGGAGTTCTCGCAGCGTTTCGCCCACGTGATTCGCGGCGTGATCGATTTTGCCGGCATGATTCCCGGCTTCCAGCTGCTCACCCAGGACGACAAGTTCACGCTCCTGAAGGCCGGACTCTTCGATGCGCTGTTTGTGCGCCTGATCTGCATGTTTGACTCCTCGATAAACTCGATCATTTGCCTCAATGGCCAGGTGATGCGACGGGATGCGATCCAGAATGGCGCCAATGCCCGCTTCCTGGTGGACTCCACCTTTAACTTTGCGGAGCGCATGAACTCGATGAACCTGACGGACGCCGAGATCGGTCTGTTCTGCGCCATTGTGCTGATCACACCGGATCGCCCCGGTCTGCGCAACTTGGAGCTGATCGAGAAGATGTACTCACGTCTCAAGGGCTGCCTGCAGTACATTGTGGCCCAGAACAGGCCCGATCAGCCCGAGTTCCTCGCCAAGTTGCTGGAAACGATGCCCGATTTGCGCACCCTGAGCACCCTGCACACCGAGAAGCTGGTCGTATTCCGCACCGAGCACAAGGAGCTGATGCGCCAGCAGATGTGGTCCATGGAGGACGGCAACAACAGCGATGGCCAGCAGAACAAGTCGCCATCGGGCAGCTGGGCGGATGCCATGGACGTGGAGGCGGCCAAGAGTCCGCTGGGCTCGGTGTCGAGCAGTGAGTCGGCCGACCTGGACTATGGCAGTCCGAGTAGCTCGCAGCCGCAGGGCGTGTCCCTGCCCTCGCCGCCGCAGCAACAGCCTTCGGCTTTGGCCAGTTCGGCTCCCCTGCTGGCGGCCACCCTCTCCGGTGGATGCCCCCTGAGGAACAGGGCCAATTCCGGTTCCAGCGGTGACTCTGGCGCAGCCGACATGGACATTGTCGGCTCGCATGCACATCTCACCCAGAATGGGCTGACAATCACGCCGATTGTGCGACACCACCAGCACCAGCAGCAGCAGCAGCAGCAACACCAGCAACATCAGCACCAACAGCAGCAGCAGCAACATCACCCGCAGCAGCAACAGCAGCAGATGCACCACCAGCAGCACCCACAATTGCACCATCATTTGACAGCCGGAGCAGCCCGCTACAGGAAGCTGGACTCGCCCACGGATTCGGGCATTGAGTCGGGCAACGAGAAGAACGAATGCAAGGCGGTGAGCTCGGGCGGCAGCTCCTCGTGCTCCAGTCCGCGGTCCAGTGTGGACGATGCCCTGGACTGCAGCGATGCGGCCGGCGGCAATCAGGCCCAGATGGTGCAGCATCCCCAGCTGAGTGTGGTGGCTGTGTCGCCGGTCCGCTCGCCCCAGCCCTCGAGCAGCGGCCATCTGAAGCGTCAGATTGTGGAGGACATGCCGGTGCTGAAGCGCGTGCTGCAGGCGCCGCCACTGTACGACACCAACTCGCTGATGGACGAGGCCTACAAGCCGCACAAGAAATTCCGGGCCCTGAGGCATCGCGAGTTCGAGACCGCCGAGGCCGATGCCAGCAGTTCCACCTCCGGTTCGAACAGCCTGAGTGCCGGCAGTCCGCGCCAGAGTCCCACGCCCAACAGCGTGGCCACGCCGCCGCCGCCGCCAACCTCGGTGGTCGGCGCTGCGGCCGGCGGACTGGGAAATTCCGCCCAGAGCCAGCTGCACATGCACCTGACGCGCAGCAGTCCCAAGGCCTCGATGGCCAGCTCGCACTCGGTGCTGGCCAAATCGCTGATGGCCGAGCCGCGCATGACACCCGAGCAGATGAAGCGCAGCGACATCATCCAGAACTACTTGAAGCGCGAGAACAGCACGGCGGCCAGCAGCACCACCAACGGAGTGGGCAACCGCAGTCCCAGCAGCAGCTCGACGCCCCCGCCGACGGTGGGCCAGACGCAGGCGCAGCAGCGGTGGGGCAGCAGCTCGGTGATCACCACCACCTGCCAGCAGCGCCAGCAGTCCGTCTCGCCGCACAGCAACGGCAGCAGCTCCAGCTCGAGCTCCAGCTCCAGCTCCAGTTCGTCCTCCTCCTCCACATCCTCCAACTGCAGTTCCAGCTCGGCCGGCAGCTGCCAGTATTTCCAGTCGCCGCACTCGACGAGCAACGGCACCGGTGCCCCGGCCAGCTCCAGTTCGGCCTCGAACGGCGCGGCCACTCCGCTGCTGGAGCTGCAGGTGGACATTGCCGACTCGGCGCAGCCGCTGAATCTGTCCAAGAAATCGCCCACGCCGCCGCCCAGCAAGCTGCACGCCTTGGTGGCCGCCGCCAATGCCGTTCAGCGGTATCCCACCCTGTCAGCCGATGTCACGGTGACCGCCTCGAATGGACCGCCGTCGGCGGCGGCGAGTCCGGCGCCCAGCAGCAGTCCGCCGGCGAGTGTGGGCTCCGGTTCGGGATCCCGATCCCCCAATCCGGTACTCACCACCGCCGTGCACAAGGTCAAGCTGGAGGCGTAAGAGAAAGTGGGAGTGACAGTGGGAGTGGGAGAAGTGCGAGAGACAGAGACTGGGAGTGGCAGTTCAGCGAAGGCAAAGGCGAAGGCGAAGGCGAAGCGAAGGCAAAGGAAGCAGGAGTTGAATTAAATTATTTTACATTTTAATTGAGCCGTGTACAAAGTTTCAAAGCAAAAACAACATGCATGCAATTTAAAAAAAAACTAATATTTAAAGCAACAACAAACAAAACAACTACAAGTTATTAATTTAAAACAAAACAAAACAAACAAAAAAACCCAAGCTTGAATGGTATTACAAAAGAAAAAGAAAAACAGAAAAAAACATAAATATATTTTAGCAGTTAAACTTTAACGTAGCCAGCAACCAACAAAAAAACAAAACAAGGCAGCGCTCTGATTTTGCATTGACTTTTCTTCAGCTGCTACCTACAATGCCCCCTCACCACCACCACCCACCACCCCCCAAACCCCTGTCTATCGGCCCCTGATTGTTTTATAAGTTTTAAGCACTTGTTGTACATATTAATTACGTTTATGAGTAAACTATGTTTAGCGCTTTAGTTGTAGGTGGAGCAAAACTACTTTGCTTTTTTGAATGTTTTTTGAAAAAACTGCAAATTATTATTATTAAATTTTTAAATACCTAAAAACAAAAACAATGTGTGTGAAATTTTTTAATGTGCGATCTCCGAGCAGAATTGAAGTGCAGTTTGCAACAAATTTTAACTACGATTAAGTTGATAACGATTCATTTTTTATGAATTTAACTAATTTTACGAATTTGTTATAATTTTCCACCCTTCTACGATATCATCGATATTTCTGTCTGTCTATCTAGCTATCTCTAACTATTCCTCATTTCTCCTTTGGCACAAAGCTCTTCTCTACGCTAAAGAATCAAGTGGAATAAATATTGTTTTCTAATTTTAAAACTACCACAAGAAATACAATTAAAATAAACATGAAATGAATGAGTATCAAACAAAATGCTTCAAGTTTTAGCAGCAAACAGTAAGATGATAATGAAGCAGAGAAACCCAACGTTAAATATATCTGTTGTGTACATAGTTAAATGTTAAATTAAACACAAAAACATATTTAAAGTACATATAAATACACATAATTATTAGTGAAGAAACCTATGCTTAAAAGATTCAATGTTTGATTGGCATCTTAGAAAACCAAGCAAAAAATACAAAAAAAACAAACAGAAATTATGATATATTATTTAAACGTAAAGTATACATTTATATTACAGAAAAAAACAAAAGAGAAAACTTGCGGTAGCAACAAAACTATTATATTAATTACACTTTAATTATGCAGTACTATTATAATTATTAATTATTACTATTAATTAATTACGATTTTTATGCTTAGACAAACCAACAACAAAAAACAAAGATGCAAAAACAACAAAAAAAAAACAAAAAACAAACAAAAAATTACACTGGCGCAGAAATTTGTATTGTCAAATCAATAAAAAATTTGTTTAAAAATTTCAAAAAAAAAAACCTCTTTAGTTTTTTTATTTCAACTTTTTTTCAGTTCAACTGTTTTTACAATTTTCAGTTTTCGGTTACTTTGCTTTGGAATGGTAAGATTTTTTGTTTCAGTTGGTTAATTTTTTACCTTATTGACTACCGTGCTGTAAAAAAATACTGACAAAAGTATATCTAAAGTATTTATATCAGAATTAAATCAACAACAATTTTATGTGTATAAATGAGCCACAAGGAAAATGTGTAAAAACAAAAAAGTCCTCAGCGTTCGCAGGGGAAATTCGAAGAGGAGCGAAAATCTACAAGAAATATTATATTCTTTTAAAATTTATGCAGCGTAAGGAAGGGTTGGTTCCACCAAAAACCACGAAATTTAACAAAGATATCACACTTCAATAATTGACTCTATATATACACACATGCATATGTACGTAGTGAAACGATTTTTGTGTCTGTGTGTATGTATTTAGGTGTATGTAACATTGTCCGTAAATTTTAGCCAGAAAAAAAACAACCAAATATTGTAATTGTGTAACTACAACTGAATATTTTATGTAAAAACTATCTCAGCATTGAACGATGATGAAGATAGGTGTTTATGGTGGTCATACTGATGATGATGATGATGGTGATGGATTCTGATAGGGATATCCAACCGAACGACGGCAGCGACAACTGAAACAATGAAATTGCGACAATTAAGCGTAACGTAACGTAAAAGTATATGTAAAACGTATCCGTAAACAGCCGTAAGAGTTAACGTAACGTAATAGCAACTAAAACATTGAAAAGAATAATGCAACTTTGAAGCAACTCCAGCTGAGACATATGAAATAACGTATAAATAATATCTATTATTAATATATACACACATGAATATATTTTCAAGGACAGTCACAATTAAAATTGCGGCAAAAAAGAGTTTTTAAACAAAAGAATTTGGCAAAAATGGTAAAAAAAAAAATGTGAAAATTGAGACAGCGAGAAAACGCAGAAAAAAGCGTTAAAATGTTCTGAAAATTGAATAAATCTCCATAAAAAATAAAAAAATTAAGAGCAAAAATTTGTATTTGTGAAATAACATAATATTACAGTTTGTTTTAAATGGAAACACAATGAAAAACCCCCCAGAATGGAATATGTGAATAAAATATTGAAAATAAGTATTTAAAATATATCAACAAAAATTATGAAAAAAAATCGCATTTGTTTTTATTCGGAAAAGCTTTCGATGAATTTCAGGAATTTGGGCAAGAAGAATGGAATATATATTCTTACCGGATCTCTCAACTGCCCAAGAGATTATTTTTTTGTAAGTCTTTTCACATGCACAATACTTAATTATATACAGATTTTTAAGGAATATTTATTATTTGATTTCATTCTTTCGTGCCTGGAATAAAAATAATAATACTTTTGATACCATTCATACATGATTGAAACCAAAACATTTGAACTTCTCTTTGGGTGTAGAGTCCCATTTGGTATCACCCATTCTAAATAACCCTTGGACACACTCATCGTTTCTGCCTCGCCCCTTCTGGCGATCGTACGCCCCTACATTTATAGTACGCCCAGAGCTTATCACACACACATTCGACTTTTTGTGGTTGCTGCCTCTTCTTCCGCCCCGAGAATAGCGATTATTTTCAATGTCGCGCCTGTCTGTCCTAAGCTTTTGTTGGTTTTGGGCGTGTGTGTGTTTGGGTGTGTGTGTTTTGGAATTTTGCCCGTGACCTTGAGGCGATAAGAGTCGCGAAATGAATTTGCCGAAATAATCAAATCAACTTTGTTGTAGTGGAAGGGGCGGCCAAGCGGTGGGTGGCCCTAGCTGGTTAAAGCGTCTGGGCAGCGTGAGTGCCGCGTGTAGATAACAATAGTCGATGCCGGCGATAGGCAGACACTCATCCAACACACTCTCCACCACACACCACCCACCGCCCACCGCTCTGAAAAAAACACCGATAAGAGCAGCTAAAACGTATGAGGGTATTCTAATTTTAAGTGTGCAAGAGAGAGAGAGACATAGATAGCCACTTGTACACATACACATGCTTCGTTATCTTCAAAGTCAATGTCAAAGCCAAGTGAGATGAGGTGGAAAAGGGGAGGTGGCGAGACAGAGGCGGAATTGGGATTAGAAAAAGAAAAATAAACTGAAAGAGCACAACAAATTAACTTAGTGTGGGCACTGTGGCGTATGAGTAACGAGTGACAGGCGACAAGTGACAAGCAGGAAATGCAGCAGTGCACTCAATTTTGGGGGGTGGGGTCGAGAAGGGGTGTGTTACCAGGGAATCAATGAAAGCTCTTCTTCTTCTTCACTGATCTTACATTCAATTAGTTGATACCTATTTTGCTGTCTTTTGTTGGCAAAAAGTGTTTTCGACTATGGGAATCCCAATGTAAGATAATATGTTTTTGAAAATGATTAACAAAAACTCTTTAAAAAAGGATTAGTTGCTGCCAGTACATACATATACAAATCCATCCACATTATTAAAATACTGGCAATAAATTTAGGTACTAGCACATGAAAAATCTATAAGTTACAAATAGAATAGGAGAAAGTATAGGGTGAATAAAATTCGATGGCCTTCCTTTAGAATCATCCACCTTTTGCCTTATATTTTTGGCAATTTTCTTTCGATATTTTTTTCGGCAATTTTTATTTGCGCATATTTCACCTTGAAATAAAACAAGCCTCAAATAAATTAAGGCACAAACAACAACGGCAATAACAACTCTCGCGTTGAAGAAGCAGCGGCAGAGAGCAAATTCCAACAAAGGCAAAAAAATAAAAAATAAAAAGAATAAAACGAGAATAAATACACTCGCGGGAAGGTAGCGGGGAATAAAACAAATATTCAAGGTTAGCTGATTAGACGAAATTAGCAAAGTTCTAGCAGATGATTGAATTGGGGGAAAGAGACGGCGGCTTTGAAGGGAGTGGGAAAGAGAGGGGGCAACGCCTGATGAGAGCACGCGCTGAAATAAAAACTCACGCAACGCGTTTGGCCGGTGCGTGTGACGAGCTCCGCCCCCTTCCGCTCCCCGCACCGCTTCCACGCACCCCCCCTGTCCGACGGACTGCACGCGTGCGTACGCATGTGATTGGTATCCCTATCCCTCTCTCGCTCTACAGAACCATCTCCCTCTCTTTCCATATAACACCCCATACAACCATTGTCGTCAGCGTGGGCCTTTGGTTTTAGACTTTTTTCTGCTATTAATGCCGAGTGCTGATATTCGTTCTTTACTATAATGTCGGGTATATAGGGTCCTTCCCAAAGGTACTCCATTCACGTAAGCAAAATTGATATATTTCCATAAGCACAAATAAGCTAAATAATATATTGATTTATATATTATTTTTTGCATTTTGCCAGTTTAAAATTCAAGTTAAATCATTTAAATATTGTTTTTAATATTGTCTTCAAAATGAAAAGTATTTCAAAAATATAGAATATTATTATTTGAAAGCTACTTTAGCTTTAACAAGCTGTCGTTTTAAAACAAACATAAATAATAGGGAAAATATAAACTTTTATGTTTGAAATAAAAACTTTATTTACGGTCTACTTTTAAAAATCATTGTTTGTGAGTTATAAGTAATTGAAAAACTGTGATTAAACAGATTGCTTCTTCAATAAAAACCGCTGAAAAGAAATTGAGTTGTAAATAAAATGACTGTTAATAAGTATGTTTAAATCTAAGATTTACTTAAACATTTAGGGTATCAAAGGTTTTATTCGCTTAACGGCTATCTACGCACTTTTACGCGTTTTTCGTTTTTTTTTTTTTGGCGCTAAGCCTTTGCTGATATATTCCCGAGGGGGCAATAGGAGCGCCTGTGTGGGACAGGGATGGCAAGTCGCTCGCACCAAATAAATAGACTAAATAGACTAGCAAAAATTCCCGCCAACAAATTTCGATGGCAAATGTATAGAAAATTTTGCGCAGCATATAATAAATTTCATTTATGTGCCGCGTGCTCAGCACCACACCCCCTCCCCCACGGATCGCCCCTAATGGTTATACATTTTATTTGGAATTATGCGCGAGTTGTCCTTGACGGGCCTGCCTGTGAACTTGCCAGGGGTTTTTGTTCGTGTTTGCTTTGACTGGGTTCAGAGTCGGTAAATATGGCGATTTATGTATTCCCCAGCCTGGCGACAGTATATATTTCGCAGCGAAAGGTTCATAGATTTGAGTGCGTGGAATCGACCCGGGAAGTGGGGTAATTTAATAGATAAATTTTATAGTAACGCACGTTGGCAGCCACTTTTTTGTGGACAGAAACATAACACCACCACTAATGCTGTTGGCAGTTTAAATCGAAAAGTTCATTCACATTTCATGGCTCGTTAAATGTCGATATATTACTATCTCGGGTATCTTTACACTCTGATAGTTTAATACTTTACATCGAGCAGCCAGCCTTATAGTTGTTAGTCTTTCGACGCTATATAAAAACTGAAAATTAGAAGGAGTAACATTTTTAATAGATTAAAGTTAGTTCTAATAGTACTATAACAACCGAAATAATTGCCCACTGAATGTTGAATTTTTGCCGACCAGAATTTTTTTTTAATTATTTTGTTATACCATTATTTTTTTTCTTTATAAATCAGAGTCAGTCTTTTTCAATTTATTTAATAAAAATAAATTAATATGGTTGTACCAGACCCAAGACGTAAGAAAATTAAGTCCAATGCATAAAAAAAAAAAACACTAAACACTAAACAGAAATCAATCAAAATCCACATTTTAACAGACTTCTTTGGTTTTCGGACTAGCGGTTTTCTTAACATTTCCAGCTTAATGCCGTAAATATCAATTTGAAAATAAATCAAATTGGTTTTTATTTGCAAAGCCAAATAACAACAATGGTGAAATATACCGTAAAAGAATAAACATACTTTTACAGCTAAAAAAGAAAAGAAGAAGAAGAGTGAGTATGGCAACACACGGTTGGGAATACAATGGCAAAACGACAGCGGCGAAATACACTCGAAAATATAAACACAACAGCAAAATGCGCTTGACATTGAACTTGAACTGCAGTCGACGGCCTGCAGTCGGCGTCGGCGTCGGCGTCGGCGTCGACGTTGACGTCGGCAGAGTTGATATCAGCCGGCTGCTAGTGGGTGGGAGGGAGGTAGAGAGAGAGCGGGCGCCAATGTCAAATGCAGCTGGCGAACGAACTCGGGCGTATACTTAATATTGAAAGAAGAGGACGAGGGGCAGCGCAGCGTCACCGACGTCAGCAACAACAATGGCACTCGTGTAAACCATAATTGAAATTACAAACACAAATTGCCAGGAAAGCGGGACAGAGAATGGCCAGACAGGCAAAGAGAGAAAGAGAGAGACCGACATCGGTGGCGTATGAGTAATTTGCGTTCCTTATAAACTGATTCACAGGGACTGAATTAAAAGTATGAAATATATTTAGTTGACCTTAAAATATTATGCGGTTGTTCAGATCAGAGTCATTCAGTTGCAAGTAAAGATAACCAACTAAGGTTTATTTAAACGAAAATTGTCAGCAGATTATATTTTAAGAATTTATTGTTTTTGAATGATACGTAAAAGTTCTTTAGCGTCTTAAGCTTCAAACTATTAAATTACTTTTCAAAAAAAATCGAATAGTAACCTATTTAACAAAGTGAAGTATTTAATTTTGTTTGTTTATTTAGATTTGCGTTATTGACTTTGGTTTTTATAAAAAACAAACAAAAATATAACTCTATGGTGCTTTATTTTGCCTATCAGTCATACATTTTTTTTTTAATGACAGCTTTTTCGAAGAAACATAATATAGAATTATCTCAAAATTGAGTTCCAAGAATTCACAGATTCTGAAGAATTCATACAAAACATTGATAGAATTTAAAGTAAAGTTAAATTTTAAGAAATTTTAATTCATTGTATGTATACTATGACCATTTTTAATATTAAATCTGCGCCGGCTGCCTTTAGCACCCTCTCGAAAAGTTGTTCGACAATCAAACCCACTTGAGCCGTAAACTTGCCTGCCATCGACAGCGGGCCACCTTTTAACCCTTTGTTGCCCGCATAAACGACCAGCATTTGATGGCTTCCATTGGGAGTGGTCGTAAAATCAAGGAGCGGAGGCATGGTAAACACAATAAATGTGCCAAAAACTTTGGAGCGCCTAAAAATATGCTAAGCGCGCAAATTACACAAACAGGATTAGAAAGGAGAAAGCTGAATGTAGAAAGTAGAAAGGAGAGGGAGCCTGAATGGCATTGACAGCTGCCAAGGTCACGCTGACAAGTGTTGCACGCGCCTACCCACGGGGTCAAAGGTCCTCACTCTTTGGCCAAGTTTTCCATTTACTTTCCATGCCCTCGCTCCCTTGTTTCCATCTCCCTTCAGGTTTTTCATCTTATTCTGCTTCGCACTTGATTACCGACACGCGCTCCTTTTTATATACACACGCATTTATTTCTCGGGGCACGTGTGTGGTGGCTAAGTGATTTCTGATTTTAAGCAGATTTATTTGGAGACACATCCCTCGATTAGGAATCCTCCAGCTTTTTCAATTCCTTTGCCTTTTCAAAAGTGTTTGCGCAACAGAGTCAACCGAATGGTAATTTGCACTAAATTTAAATAAGTTGAGGAGGAGGAAAAAAGATTTTAATTTATAACCAAAGACCCACAAATATAGTCTTTTGAGAACGATGTACCAACAAACGATTCTCGTTCACCAATTTAATACAAATTCTTTCAGCTTTAAAAGAATAAGTCATGGGAAAAAATAATTCATATAGAAAAGAAAAGGGATAACACTTTAAACAAAACAAAAAGTATTTATTTTACTGAAATAAAAACATTTTAAAACCTAAGGATTTAATTTATGACGAGTAAGAGCTTTTATCAACTCGAGCAAAGTGTCCTTTCAAACTTAAAATATGAAATTATAACACCACATAAGAATTAAAATATTTCTGTACTAAAAATGGTATAAGTAAACTTAAACAAATGCAATCAAAAAAACAATAGCTTATGTATTATGATACTAAAACTTATCAAAAGTTGATATCGGCTTCATCCTTGGGCAACCAACAGAGCCAACCACATCGAGTCTTCTGGAAATCTCCTTCAGAAAGGTCAAAGGCAATGCCGCAGCATCCTGGGAGAGCAGAAGCGAGGATACAGGGAGCCCAAAGCTTGCCAAGCAACTTGGGACGAGGGTTTTCGGGGCTTCGACGACAGCGAGGACGACGACGCGTGTGTTGTATTGAAATGTCCTTGACAATAACATTGCATGCCTGGTGGCTTCAGCTGGGTACCCTCTGCGAGTCCCCGGATCCGGGATTCGGGACCATCCTCATCCCCCATCCTCATTCCCATTCCCAATCCCAATCCCCTTCCTGACCCGCTTTCTGCCACGTGGCCCGTGGGCGGAGAATAAGTGGGCGCTGGTGCTCGACTTGCTTGATTGCTTATTTACACGTGGCGCTCATTCGGGAATTCGAGACTTCAACTCGGCCCCGTCCGGTTTGTGGGTTCCTGGGTTCTCGGTAGGCTCGACTCCCACGCTCATTCAACCACACTTGGTCCCGAATTCCAAAGCTCAGACAATGGCGTAGTAAAACCCTGGGTTATGAATTGGTCCTCTGCCATCCCCTTGGCGTTCTTTTCGGGAAAGAGAAAAACGCTGTAGCAATTCATCCAGATGAAATTATATATATAAATAAATTTTGTTGATATATGACTGGAATAAGCAAGTTAAATATGCTAACGACAATAAGCTAATAAACGATTATTTAGTTTAATTTTAAAATATATATAAGATTTTATTTTGCAAATGTGCATTTTAAAAATTAAATTTTGTTTGTATGCATTACGAGCAATACCCAACACAACATTTTTAGCGAGATTTTTCCCAATATTATTTTTCTTTAAATCATTTTCCTAGGAAATTTAAAAAATTATTATTTTACATTACAAGTTTAAAGAATTTAAAGTGTCAAAATTCAAATAATAAAATAGGGGTAAGTTTACATTTTCAAAAGAATAAATTAATTACAAACCCAGGGTGGTTTTTTTTTAAATTCCTTGACATTTAGACATTATTAATAGGAAGTAAATTTAATTTAAAAATAACTTGGCATTTTCTGTATAAATTTTGGAAAATATGCATATAACCATACATATTTGTTACTACATTATTAAACTTGACTTTAATTGAGATAGGATAATTTCTTTTAATATAATTTTAAGTGCCTGCAACAAGAATGAAAAAATTAAAATTTAATGAAATGCTAGGTAGGAACCACTTAAGTTTCCACTCAAACCAGCTGGCAGTCGGGAGTCCAGTGAATAAGAATTCCAAACCAAGTGGCCAGTCCTGTCGGCGGCCCCTTGTGGCGATTCCAGTTAATTTTACAAATATTAAGCAAACATGGGCGCCGCGCGCAAACAACCACCCAAGTCCGCCCCCTTTTAAGACCACGCTTCGCCTGCTCTTTCGGTTTTGTGGGGTCGGGTGCCAAGGCAAATAACCGCACGAAAAAACAACAAAACACACGCGCTCCAGCCCCTCGGAAACCCACACAAGCCAATAACCTAGAGCGTTTTGCTATTTACACAATTACAGCAACGAAGTGTTCCGCCCCTTTGCCCTCCTCTGCTCCTTAGATTTGAAATTGCGTCGGGAATTTTGTGGAGGGAATTTTACGAGGAACGCATTAAGGCGAGGGACCTCGGACTGGGCCAATCCACCGCCGCTAACCCCGTTTTTTTATTCGGAGATTCAAGGTCAAAGTTGAGAGCTGGCCATAAAAACACGGGCGGCTGATGAAAGCCCAAAAAAAGATGGCCAACTACATACTCTTCAAATGCTCTAATATTATCAATTTGAATTAAAAATTAAAAACATTCTAATTCCAAATTCCTTTTAAAAGTTGTGCACATTTTTCTTGTTCTGCGTTTAGTTAGTTTTAAGTTTGTACGTTGTTTAATGGACAACCTTCTTTATAATATTTAAACTCATTAAAATATATGATATATTTTTTGAAAGTTTTTAATATGTAACATTTGAATCTTGGAGCATAACTAGCTATTCCTTTCAGATTTAAGAGTATTTTAGCGCCCATCCCAAAACATAGAGCCTACAACGCGCAGAATCCGCTGACGTTTTGACTTTGGAGCTCTTGTTAGGTATAAAATTAGGACACAAGGACTATTAAAAATACCAGCAAAACTTTTGGGTGATTTTTATTTCTGTCACACTCAAAAGGAAATAAGAACACAATGTAAAATGGACATTAGTTTGGTTTTCAAATTGAGAAGCTAAAAAATGGGTTGTAGCCATTGACTGGAGAGTGATATCTGAAAGCGTAAGGCTAAAGCAGTTACAAGACAATACAGATGACTTCCCATCATCTGCATATGATCTGACATTGACTGCAGAAATCAGATCAGGGATTGGCATGCAAAGTGGATTTAAAAATGTATTTTTGAAACTCCCGGCGAGAGACCCTCAGTGCAACTTATGCAACCCCAAGGCCACCTATGTCTCAGTTCCGATCTGGCACATGGCAAAACGCAAAATTATAGTTCTATAATCGCAATGTTCCGTCGGGGTATGCAAAATAAATCAAATTACGCATAAAATTTCATGAGCGGCCAAGTAAACAACAAAGAGAGTGGGGCATTACATTTCATCTGACGTTGGCGGGATAAATAATTAAATGCGCCGTTCGGATACTCAGTCTCTTATTACGTCCGATACTTTGATGGTGATCAGTGATGTGTTCGGTATGTGGGGGAATTTGTTTGCTATTATTGCCTTGATAAACGAAGACTCTTTATGATCGGCCAACTACTTAAATTCCATGCCAAGTTGCCTTCAAGGTTGTACGTAAGAACATTTAAGTGGGCATTGGCTATCTGCTCTAAAGGGTGTATGAACATTTTACATTGATTAAATTAAAAGGCCAATAAATACAAAACTAAACCAGCTTTCAAGTTGACAAAACAGTAAATAGTTAGTAGATAACCAATAAAAATAATTACATATTTCAAAAATTTTAACCAAATAAATGTACATATTAAATTACTTAAAAATATATCCAACTTTTATTGTGTGCTTGCGCTAAAAAGCATATCGTATATGTAAAAAATTGTAAATCTAAATTCAATATTGTAAATGGAGATAATATTAATATAAACGTAGACTTTAATTTCAGATGAATGTCCAATTAATCGATAGACGGCTTTTTGCCGAGGGCAAATCTCTTCTTGGATGATATTACATAGACCCTTGAATCTTTTATTTGTAATATTTTATCATTGATCTTAAGAGCGACTGCTTGATCCGGTGAATTCAAGATCAGCCGTCGAATTTAAATAAGTGCCACATTATTCGGCACTACTTTGGGTATAAATTTAACTCGATTATACCTAACTGTTTTTTTATTTTTATTTCATCGACTGTTTCCTGTCCCACTCGATTTTCGAATGCATTAAACACTTCTTCGGGGATCAAGTTGTCGCAGTTATTCATTTTATTCAAAGGTTATTCGCGGGGGCGGATGGAAAGGGGGGCGGGGCAGGTTGACTTTGGCATATTGAACAGTACTTCCTGAATGGGGGAAAGATGGAAGACCCATGACATTGAAAATGTTTGCCATAGCTTTGCATTGCTAATAGAAGCGATGGGCCAAATATCAAACGCCTAACAATATTTCTTTTCCCAATCCGATTTTTACTTTTTCAAGCCCCTTTTATTACTTTACATATATTTTTTTTTAGGGAGGCCTTAGTCTGTCGAATAGTATGCGCATTTCTTATTGCTCTGATGTCCTTGGGAAGTAGAGCAGACTGGAGACAGGCGGCGCCGTTTCTCCACCCTCCTCGAATAGCGTCCCCATTTATCGCCGGCAACAGTTGGTTGCCATCCTCTATTCTCCATTCTCTATTCTCTAATGTATCTCCAAGTGACACGCAAAAGGGGCCGTAGGGGCGGGGCAGGAGCAGCCATAAAAGCGGGCGGCGCCTTAAGCTCTCGAGCCTCAAGGACGACTTGGCACTGGGTATAAATATACGGTCATAACTGTCAGTAGATGTTTCGGGGGTCTGGGATCCCTTAGATCTTTTTTGCCTTCTTTGATTTAGCTAAATTACTACCTGCACATTGCCAAAATAAACATGAAAGAAGTTGGTCTTGATTACAGGCCGGATTCATGAGTATTCAATTAATAATCGATAAGCAGTTGACTTTCATGGTGGTACGCAAATACGTCTTACTTTCAGATTAAACATTAAGGTTATATTTAAATTGTATATTTACCAATGCATTGAACGTGAATATGGGTAATTAAAAATTTTTCCATTTATTTATTTAATATGATTAATATATTAAATACTAATATATTAATATATTAAATACTAACTTTTTCAATTTACATTTTTTAAAACCAATTAATTTCATCAAGAACAAGGATAAATACACGGTTTGGTTTTGAATAAATCTAAATAAATATGATCTATCATTTTAAGAAGCAATTAACTTAAAATAAAAAAGTAAACTGAAAACATGTTGATTGTCGTCTCAAGGAAAGTGAAATTCGCCCATGAGGCACCTCTCAAGTTGGCAAATACTGTCGTCAACATAAACCTATTTTCATGTGTGTCACTGGCATCTTCCCTTGAAGGGGCGTGGTGACCCAACCCAACATTTCAGCAGAAAAATGCACCACACAGCGAAGTGGCAATTGCTTTACAGGAATTTTTATGGGTCCTCCGTAATGACAGCCCGAAAACGAAAAGAACCAAACTGAAACTGAAACACCCACAACAAAATTATGATGGCGCCGTAAACATTGTGAACGCCTACGCTAGATAATTACAGACTATCAGTTAGTCGGAAAGTGCACCGAAAAAATATATAAAAATTATTATGGCCATTTAGCCACGTAGTAAACATTTTTGCATTTATTGTTTCAACTATCTAGAAATTAAATCAAGGTAACAAGACAAATAATATATACAGCGGGTCATTTTTATGTTGGGCTGTCAATGTATATTAAATACATAACATATTTGCATATGCAAATTACAAACATTTCTTTCTGTGTGAACAAATGTGAAAAAAGTAAGTGGAAAATTGACCCAAACTGAATTGAGGCATTTTCGACAACGACGCATTTAAAGGATAGTCAGTGGGCCTAGCCCGCCTAATTTGCAGGGTAGTGAGGATACAGACGACCTTGAACTGCCTACGAAAGGAGAGAAAGAGTCAGACAGACATGGAATAGAGAGGTGGTGGTGGGTGAGTTGTGGGCAACAAGAAAATTGATTGATGGGTAGGTGGTTCAGGCCACCAAAATATTAACCGTACTTTACCTGACATTAGGCTGCATATTTTAGTCCACGCAAACGTTGGCATTAGGTTGGGTTTTTTGGAGGGCAACACCCAGGCCACCCAACATAACAGGCCCTCAACCCCTCGGCAGTCCATCAACTGATTGAATTGCGCATCGGGCAACTCCAGTGGGACACCCTTATACTCTTTATGTTATTAGGCCCTGTAACCTTCACCATATTTGGTTCCAACTCGAATACACCCTACCTTCTCACATCACATCACCTAAAACGCCCTCGTTTACATACATAATTGGTGGCATACGCGGCGTATACGTGACAATGTCTTCAACACTCCCCATCCTTGGCACCATTATGCCCCAGTAAAACCACCCCCGATGATGTGAGCCTGCCGCAAATACATTCTTCGGAGGTCCTGTACAAAGCTCGTCGTTTTATATCCCAATATTGTGGCCCGGCGAGCTTATGAGCTTTTCCTATTTACATTTGATTGCAGATTTTATGCGTGAATTGAGGTCCTCTTTGGGGACGAGAAAGCAGAAACTCGACCCGGATTTGGACAGTAAATGGTAGCCATTGCTCATCCTATAAAGCTTACAATTTATCAAGCATGAGCGCATCGAGTTATCCAAGCACTTGTTATCGTAAATAATAAAGAAAGGTTTGGGCGAACATAAAAAAATTCGGCTTGGGTTTCGATAAGGGAAAAGAGAAGCCCTTTTTTAAATTTAGCCTAGCTTTATTGGCTTGATAATTCAGAAAGCTAATGCATTAAGTATAAAAAATATATTTTAAGTCATAGAAAAAGACAAATGAAATTAATAATTTGTTTGATTTTATTCTTATTTAAGTACACAATTTTGTTGTATTAGCTTATAGTCAAATACCAATGTTATTTCCCCAAAAATTAAGTAAACAGTTTTTCAATCCAAGCTTATAAAATTAAATGAACAAAAGTGTATCTAAGTTAAAATAAAAAACATATTAATAATAAGAGCCAACCCATTTAAAGCCATAAACGAGTGGTTCATCAAATTTAGCCATTAACTATCGCAGGCAGGCCAATAAATACACGAAAACTATTCAATAATTTAAGCGCCAATGCATAAAAATCAAATTGAATGCTCATAAATAAAATAATTTCACTTTTAGCTGTGCCACGACTAACACACCGGCAAACTGCAAAAATAAAAAACAGCACGACATTAACCGGCTCTAAGCGCCATTAATTTGTTACACCAATAAGAGGAGTGGATGGGGGGAAATATGCGAGGTTGGTACGACCCAATTTTTGTGTGCAGACCGCAACTGAAATTCACTTTCTTTGCATTCGAGTTGGAGTTTCTCCAGCCCAGAGTTCACTCACCTTCAACTCCCTTCCCTCTAACAGTAATTTAAATGTCCAAATATCAAATAATTGACATTCGCTTCCATTTCCCCCACAAAAAACACTTTCCACACCAGTCGAACACACACAAAAACGCTTCGCTGACCCAGAAACAGAGTCGAGAAAACCCGTTTCGGCCAAAAGAAATGCAACAAAAACAAGCCAACTTTAAAAATAAATGGAGTACACTTTCGCTTATGAAAACGAAAGTCAACGGACTTTGCAAGAAAAAAGAAACAGCAGCAGTAGTAGTGAAACGAAATGAAGCGAAATGAACTGAAATGAAGGAGAAATTTGTCAGCCCTGAGCTACGACTGAAATCGCGAGCATTTGAGCGCCCCTGAAAAACGCACTGAGCACGCGACTTTTTGCAAGTGACCCCATTTCCATATCGCAAACATTGAAAACGAAATAAAAAAAATTGTGAGCCAGCCGGCCATAAATATTTTGGAGGTTTCCCACATAAAATCTGCCATGTTTAGTCTCTGTTTATGTAAAAATCGAAGCGAACACAATTCGCCACTGAAATCGAGACTGAAACTGTAAATGATTTTTGCTTTGTTAACCTTAAATCAAGGCGAAAACTATTTCAGTTAACTGCAAAGCAATTTGTGAATTAGTTGTGGCGACATTTGTTTTTTAAATGGGTCGGTAGGAGGGTAGTCGGTATATTTAGTAGTCATCGATGACAGAACAGCACTGAAAAAATCTATTCTATATTAGTTTTAAATTTTTTATTGAGAGCAATTTTTGTAAAATAAAAACACTTAATACTATTAAATAATTAATAATAAAAAAATAATAATACAAATAAATGGAAAGGGGTTAATTATTCATAATATCCACATTTTAATTGCAAAAGGAATAAAGTCTTGGCTTGACAAGTTAAGTTTTACAATGTTATTGTTATTAAGCAACGTTGTATCTCGATTTCATGAGCTAAATAATATAATAATACAATTTTCTCTTATTATATCTTATCTTCTTAGAGTAAAACATGTTAAATTTATACTTGAAAAAAAAAGTAACTTTTTGTTATGGTTTTTTTCCGTGCACTCATCCTCGGTTCGTTTTGCTGGCCTCCAATTGACTTTGGGCCTTAGGCCGTTTTTCGGCCGGTTAATGAACAGCAATTATAACTATTTGGCTTTATAATTCGCAGCTTCACGTGAGGTTATTTCGGGGAGTCAATAACCTGCGCTTCGAAACGAACACTAAAAGTTTCATCTTGGCACCGAAATCGAAATGGACGAAACAAATAGCAGCTGCTTATGCGCCTGCGCAACGGCAGACAGCGAAAGTGAAACTCTCCGGGGTTTTTGAACTTCGGCTATACAGAGAGGGCCCAAGGGGCCCAATAAGTAGCCCCGGCGCGTAACTGGAGCGGAACCAACATTTTTACTTTCTTTTCACATGCTGCACTCGAAAGGCTGCATACAAAACTATATATGTTGGAGGGAAAAAAAATGTCAATGAACGCTGGAAACGAAAGCGCCGTCTGCTAACCCAATTGAGGAGTTAACTTTTGGTTTCAGTTTCGCTTTTGGTTTCTTTAACTTCTGCGTACGTGTATTATTTCCTTTTAGTTTTGCTGATTTGGCAGCGATTTTTTATGCACTCGGCGTGCCTTGCCACCGACAAAAAAAAAAAAGCCAAAAAAAGGTCACAGTCAGAGACAATTAGCAAGTGTCGTTCGAGGCGGGCAAACACCCACTCCTCCGCCGCGCCCGCTCCTCCGGGCCAAGTCGTCGGCATTCGGCCATGTTCCATGTCCCATGAGCCAAGCTCAATGCTCAGCGAGCGCGACAAACCAACAACAACAACCGATCTCGTGTGTGTGTGCTTGAATAACCTCATAATTGCCGCCGAGGGTCTTTGCAATGAATTATGCGAATTAACCTCAAATACACGCGTACAGAAACGTTTGCTGTTCATGAACATGAAACAATTTGTTGTGCCTGCCTTTTCGGCAAGTTCAGAGTAAAGGTCTCGGCTAAGCCGGCACAAGCATCACAAGATTGGTCAAAATAGGCGGTTTGTTGAAGGGATATGGTAGAGATTAACGTGTCATCCCATTTTGCTTACTTGTAATTCTAGTTAACTACAGAAAATTTTCTGAAAATTGTGGTTTACATATTATTAACACAATAGTGCAAGTCTTGCACGCTTTATGCTTTTTAATAAAAATTCCTTGATTATCTTCTGCAAAAATCTTTAAGCGGACTTTGAGAAAAAATATATTAATTGCAAATAATTTAAACTGTGACAGAAGTAAATAGTTCCCAATGCTAAATTAAATAATAAATTAGAAAAAAAGTGTATTTGGCTTTTTAAGTAGAGGACTTAGACGGCTTGATACACATTTAGGAATATAATAGTTTGGGTCCTCAGTCCTTTTCAAGCAATAAATAAATGTATTAATGCTATCTTTAGTTTGAATTATTTTGGGAGTTTTTTCTTGATTCTTCTAAACATTTTTAAAGCCAATGAATAATTCTTGATTGTGCTTAAATAGTTAAATTTTACTATGTGCCCGAAACACAAAAAGTAGTTATCCACCACTTGTTTTTGATTTTACAGCACTGTAATACTAATCAGCATGTTTATGTTCGTTTTCTTCATTTCGTGTTAATGTTTTGGTTGGTAGGCTCTTTTAAATATCTGGTAAGTTCAATGACCCATCTGAACCGATCTGCTATTACAAATGTATCTGGTTTTTCAAACGGACAGTCAGTCCAATCAATGTCCATTAAAAAGCCCAAAAGGTCGAAGCATAAATTCAAGCCCGACATGATTTTTGTGTGTATGAAAAGACTGAAAAAGAGTAATGGGGGAAAGAAGGCCCAAAAGCTAAGCTCGTGCCGAGCATTAAGTTGCTACGCATGCGCCACAGCAATCAGAGCAGGAAAGCGATAGAGCTGAAGAAAGAGATGGCGAATCCGCCGTTTGAAATGAAATTGAAAGCAAAAGCGAAAGTGTATTTCTTTCTTTCTTTCTTCTATTACTGTGTGCTTTTTTTTTGCCTCGCTTTACCGGCCACAATTCTTCAAATTTCTTTCGTTTTGTCAACGGTTTTCACTTTTAACCATATTGAATGCTTTTTCAGCCAGACCAGAGAAGACCAGATCATTATTAATGACAATTTGTTAGACAACAATTGATGAAAGCCAAAGACATCTCAATAATGAGAGTGAAATTTTCATTTCGAGTGTTTTTGTGTTGACCCCGTTTTGGCAGCTAAAAAAGTTCAAAAGTTTAACGGCAAGCAAAGAAACTCACATTACGAACTCGAATTCGGAGTTTGGAGCTAAGGAAAGTGGCGCAGAATTCTTTGGTAAAAAGGGAGAGGGCTAAGAAAAGAAAAGTTTCTTTTCAGTCGACTTTTGGCTTTGCCATTAATTGAGTTAATTATGCCAGAAGTGGTTGGTGCAACTCAGGAGTTATTTTCGTTTCGCTTTTGTTTCTGCGCTTGGAAGTGAGTGGAGTAAGTAGACCAAGAATTTGTAATTCGCCTGGTTGAAGTGTGTTTTCATTTCTGCCGTTCCCGGGGTTAATTAGTGGCTTGTGGACTGGGCTTGGAAAGGGTGCCAAGTACGAAATGCTAATTCGGAGAAATCATTTCGCGAACCAACAGGGCGGAAGCTTTTAATTCTTGCAATTGCTAAAAATAATAAATTTGTAAATAAATAATAAACATAATTATTGACAAATAAAACAACATTGTGAATTTATATTTTATACAGTTCCTGTTATAATGATATATTTTGTTACAAATAGTATCCTTTCATTTCAGGTATATATTTAAGTAGTTATAATATGCCGATTTTTTAAAACAATTTTTCTTCGTTCTAAAACTACTTTTCATTTCACCTTTATTTAATAAACTGTTTATTATATTTTCTGTTAATAGGTACTTGATTTTAAATTCCAATTCCTAAAATAAAGGCAATTTTTCTTAAATCAAGGAATTTTGTTTTCTGAGTGAACCAGTTAACTTTTTGGAATTATGACAATATTCTTTCAGGTTATAAATAAACCCAAAAAAATAAACAACAAAATGTAAACAAAGATTAATACTAGAAATCCATTTTAAATTAAGTTAAATAGTTTAAAAAATAAATGTTTTGGTAAGCCATTTTAAAATGTTTAATTAACGGTCTTCATGACATTATATTGAAGGCATATGGTTGGATGGAGTACCCTGAATCGGCATGATTTACTGGCGCATAATTTCTCCGACCCCGCCTCCTTTCACTAGCTATGCAAAACATTGCACCTTGTGGATCGCAGTGACTTTCACTCGTTGCTGACCCACAAACTGCAGTGACACGTTGCTTAACTTGGCCAATAGCCAACCGAGCGGGCAAAAGGCAAATAAAAAGCATTTATGCAAGCGCATAAAAACTGCAACTGCTGCTGGCCCGAAAGGATGGTCATAAAAACGGCCAAAGCGATACGGAAATGAAGATGTCTCGACATCCTGTTCCCCACTTCCAGAGATCCCATAACACATATCCCATATCCCAGATCTCAGATCTCAGATCTGCATTATCCCAGAGCAGCCGGCAACTTTCTTAATGACCCTCGCGGTCATCGATGAGCGGCAGTAAAAGTTCACTGGCTCCGACATTCGGACAGTAAGCAATAAAAACATTTAAAGCGACATTAAGTTGCAAGATCGAGTTCTGGCAGCTGTCGTGTCCAACCATTATGCTGTGCCGATTAACTCCTCTACAATCCAATCAGCTGTCGAATACCATTTTCCGCGCTTTCATTTTCCATGCTATGCCAAGCAACACTCCCCAAAATAGAAAATCAACGAAAACCAAATCTTTGCATCTCTCCATTAAAAGCAATTTAATGTTTGCCACAATAAGCACGAACCGAATAAACGAAACCGAACTCGGTCCGACAAGAAATTGAGACATAGCCAACGAAAGTTCAACACTTTCTTTTCATTTCTTTGGCGAGAGGAGGAGGAGTATTGTCAAACAGTGGCAAGTTCAAACTCTCGTTTTGGGTAGGTGGCTGCCGGCAATTACCTGTCCCGAAAAGAGAAACAAATCAGAAAACTATAACAAGCGCCGATCCCCAACTCTAAACGGAATAGGTGATTTCGGGTACTCGAAAAATCAACGAAGAAGTGTACCTCATGATTTTAAGATGCTTCACTGTGAATTAATAAGACTTTAAAAATTGAATATTTAAAAATATTGAATATTGAACCAACTTGTATTATAAAATTATTTTCTTAAATAATATAAGTACGCTATTACGCAATTTTAAAATTTTCGTAAGAAAATTATAAATTTATTTTCTTAAATTAAAAGTATACATATAAACATATATAAATTACTAATGTGATACATGTGTACATTTCATTTTAGGTAACCCCGAAAAGGAAAATGCGTTATATTATTTTGATATAATCATTGATTTCGCTAGAAAGACTTTTAAATGGCGATCCCCTTAAAGAAAGTGAAAAATGTTGCAACAACGGCAAGAGCTCTGAACGACATATACACCTCTCAAAGGCGAAAGGCGGAGGGAATCATTTGGAAGACAGGGACGGACTTATGCACGTAAAAGAAAGCGAGGTTGAGTGCAGATTGTAGGGCCCGGCGAAGTGTCATTGCTCCGGATTGAGTTCACCGGAGTTTGTTGAACTGCCCCCCAACTCTTGGTAAACGTACCGAATTTGAATGATTTTCACCGACAGCAGCGATCGGCAAAAAGTGAGAGTTTGGCTGCGAAGGCAAGGCGAGAGATTTGAATGCCTATTGGGGTCACCCAGTCACCAGCATTCGGAGTTGGGGCCCCACTCCGTGCTCCCAGACTAATGAAGATCTTTATCGAGCCCCGATCATGATGTATAATTTTCCTATGAAACACTCTTCACAGTTTCTTGCATTCATGTTGCTTCTGTTGCCGCTTGTTTTCTGTTTGGCCCATGACGCATTTTCGGGCTAAAAACTTTCTTTGGCTCTTTGGTGTCTAAAAGAGGTCAGTGAACGGCTGCCGGAGAAAACCTTAAGCACAGGGTGAAAAGGGCAGGGCTGATATCGGATATCACGCCAATTGAGAGCACGAAAACGGCAACAGCTGCCTAAAAAATCAAGTTTGAGGAGGATCTCGGGATTAGACTTAAATTTTGAAGACGAAAAAGTATTAAGTTACTATCTTAAGCTTCTTCTTATAAAGAAGAATCCCCTTTAAGCTAAGAAAAAGTAATTACGAAATTCCATTTGGTATTCTGATCCATTATCCATCGAAGTTCATTGCCTTTCTAGAAAAAACTGTTTTGGTATAAAACTTTGTCAAAGAATGATCCTTTATTTGCAAAACATTTACAAACTCCTTTGAAAAAATTTGTTTCTAGTTAATTATCATTCATTCACATAATCTAAACACCTTTCACATTTATCTTTTCATAAATATCTTACAGTAACCTCTCATTTCTTTAACAAAAATTATTCAAAAGGCTGCTAAAGTTTCTCTTCATTCATTAAAATAATTCTTTGTTTAAGCCGTTTCACTTACAGCGGAATTTTAGCTTCCTCTCGTACGAAAAACATATTCTTTTGGATACCCCAGTTTTATTTCCATGCTTATCTAACTCAATCGCCTGGCGACACTGGCGAGTTCTAATGAAACTGAAATTGACCCACATTTTATTCCATATTTCTCACGCTACCCATGGGCCATTGGACTGACCAAATGTTGAGCTCGTAATTTTCTCGGAAATTGTGAACCACACAGCGAGCGCATGATAAGAGCCCAGCTAAAATGTTTACTTCACAATTTCCTTGTCTGTTTTTTTAAGCTACTTCACTTCACTGTTTTTTTTTTCCTTTTGGCATTTGGTTATATGAAGCATAGTTGGCTGTTCTTTGTCATAAAAAAGTTTTATGTAATCCACTCTCGGATTGCCTGTGCCGATTTTTCAAGGTTTCAGCAATAATCCAAAATGTGGCAGCGACAACGGACTGTTTTCCTGGAAGTTTCTTTATTTGGAATGGGGTTCTGGCGGTAAGGGGATCTAGTAAAACATCATGTAAATAAACACCAACTCAAGAGACAAGACAAAAACAAGCTTCAAAGTTATAGTTTTCAATTCTCTTGCATGAATTTCTATTATAATCAGCTTTAATTAAAATCCATTTATAAAAAAAGTTAATTTGAAAAAAAAAAATAATTTTGAAAAAAAATAATAATACTTTTTGCTTAATAAAAATGATAATTCATCTTAAGAACAAAAATATGTGTGATATGTGTCACTATACGTTAAAACTAAAATAACTCTATTTTGTTTGTGGTTTCCTTCTAATTAAGATATTTTTAAATCACTTTATTATGTAAATACCTTTTACTTTATTTTTTTTATGCAACTTAACTAATTCTCCCAAGATTTTCAAAATATATTTTTTAAAGCTATCAACTTAGCTAGAAGCCCCCAGAAAGGGTAAAATTAATTTAAGCTTAAGATTCAGCAATGTATATATTATTGTATCGAATCCACGGCACGTCTTCAATGCATGACGCCGTTTCAAGTTCAGCGAAAAATAGCTGACAAAGCGTTCATTACCCATTTTAGAGATGGGTGGGGAGAAGAGAAGAGGGAAGGGAATGTTCTGGGTGGGCAGAGCAATGACCATTGACCAGCGACCAATGTCCGCCCAAGTAGCGAATGAGACAATTGCTGCGCTAATGGTGACGCACCCAGAACTGCTAAAAATGCCGAGCGGTGTTCACGGGTCAGGCAAGTGACCCAAAACTATTTCGAGGGGGCTGGAGAACAATTGAAGCGCAATTAGCCATGGGGAGGGCATGTGGCAAAATGGTAGGGCTGGTGCCGTGTGGCCATTGAATGTGCGGTCTTCGACCACTCGATTTCAGCGCTTTCTGTAAACATTTAGCTATACTTTGTTTCGATTTCCATTTGTGATTCTATTTCTATTTGCTTACCCTGACCTTTAGGCTAGAAGCGGCCTGCTAATGGTAATGGGCTATATGATTCAAGTTTTGACATTGAAATTTCACTGCCATGGGCCCCACCTCTATGTGTTTTTTCCCATTTAGTTCTTTCAGCTAATTTACGTTCAGAAATATTCTTTGTCTTTGTAAGTCATGTATAAATTAATTCTAGTGCTTTGTTAGGAGGAGGTATATTTTATTAAAAATAGATACGTGTTAAGGAAAGTATTGTTTGATTTATTGTATTTTTGCTTATAGTTAACCGAAATGAACCAAAACATTTAATGACATGAATAAGGATGGTACCTCCTAATAATATAATCATAGTTTGTGATTATACATAAAATAACGGGATGAAAACAGTTTTTAATAATATTTCCGTTTGGTATTACAATATTTAAAATTTTAGTCATAAACATAAATCAATATACTTATTTTAAAAGTTCATTTTAATGCCACTTATATGGACTTCTTTATGATATAAATAATATTTTGCTTCTTATTTTGGAGGCAAAAAAGTTTCTAATAAATATAAGTTGTCAAATATAAATGAAATACAAAAAATTAATTAAAATACGTACATATTAACTATTTTTGATGGCTAAAATAAACTTTGTTTACTTTAAAACTCAAAAGAAAAGCGATTAGTTTTATATTTTTAGAATAGGATTTTGTCATGTCCTTGTCAAGCATCACCCTACTGTACCGACGCCCATATGTTAATAACCTGTCAGCCCAAAGGTCAAAGCCTGACCACATGAAACCAACAAGCAATTCCAAGAACTCGGCTAAAGTTCAACAATTTGCATGAATACAAGCCCATATACATATTTGCACAGAAATAATATATGTAGATAGCTCCAACTTCAGGCAGAGATAATTTTAATGGAAATGGACTTGAGAGGGCTTTTGTAAGCTCTGGCCAATATGTAAACGCTAATTCATCAATTTAATGGCAGAGAAATGGGGACGGGAGCGGTACAAACAGCACGCCAGAAAGTAATCATCAGTGGAAAAAGTCATGTGAACTAGGGAGTGGAAAATGAAAAACGGGGTGAGGGGTAGGGGGTGGCGGAACTCAGGACATATATGGATGGGTGGGTGGGGCGGATCGCAGGCAACGAACTCGCAGTCGTTGACCCAGCAGGATGTCCCATCCACTGGGCGAATTGGAGAGATTTATGACCGCAGCGCGAGTTGAACGAACTCAAGGAAGCAGGAAAACAGGAAAAACTGGAGGCGGGTTGGGCTGGCTTCTAGTAGAAGATTACATAATGCTTCCGTCAGGACAATGTGGCGCCCGCACAAGCACAGGAGAATTCGGCAACGAGGGGGGAGCGGGCGAGGGACACGACCGGAAGTTAACCTTGAAGTTGAGCGGGCGGTGAAAGCCAGCCCACCACTCCAACAAACTGCGCAGCATCCGAAAATCTGAACCCAGTCCCGTTCCCATTCCAATGGCAGCTCTACAGCATACTCGCATTCCATGCCCCACCACCAGGATGCGGAAACGCCAGGCCAGGACACGCGTTGGAAGTGGGGTGAGCCTCTGCCAACGAGGGAGATGCTGGAAAGTGGGGAGACTTCGGTGGCAAAGAATCCGAAGCCACTCAAGTGCCGCAGAAGTTCAGGGCAAACACTTGACATTGAATCGATAATAAGTTCAAATTTCCAAAAATAATACTTGCCAAATGCGGGCGAACTTTTGCCCAAGAGGGAATGGAAAAGCGGAAAATGCGGGAAAAGCTAATGACACAGCGCGTTGTCTTATGTAAATGTTTGTCTTGCTGCTTTGCTAACGATTCCTTGGCGCAATGTAATCCGACTAAAGAGTCAACACTGGATAGCAAATTTATGGCTGACTTAACTCATTCTGTTTCCCAAATCATTTCTGTTTACTATTATAAGCAAGCACTCCAAAAGTATGAATTAATTAGCGAGTAACAAAGCTTGATAAAACTTAAAAACTGAAATTTACAAATTTAATAGTATGTATATCATAGTAAAACATCTTTAACCTTACCTAAAATTATAACACTCATTTTTATTTATCAATCAACACAACACGTTTACCCGAAAAATAATAATTAATAGAAATGTCTCCTTATAAGTTGGTTACTATATCAAACTTATTCGAGGCAGTTAAGTTTCTACCCCGGGCAAAACCCTCTGAAATTTAGCCAGCTATCCAAGGTTACGCGTGGTCAAGGCTAAGCTTGTCCTTTTGCGTGACAAGAAATATGTGGTTATGGCTGTCGTAATAATTAGAAACCTCCAGCAGAACAGTAAACTAGTTGACAAGTGCAAATAACAACGAGCTGGTGGAAAGATACCGACGGAAAGTTGGGCTTTCGGCCTATAAATAGCCAGCGCTGACTTTGACCTGTGCCCTGTCCGGAAGATTCCTTTGTCCAGGGACCGGGTTACCACCACGTTCGCCCCTTTGCCTTCCAGTCACGGCCTGTCCCAACAAATTTTCCAGCTTTCCCCCAATTTCATTCACAAAACAGCCCAACGCGGAGCCCTAAAAATCGGCTAAAAAATCGCTTGGAGGAACCGACAAATTCAACTTGTGTCGCATTTTGAGTAAAAATAAACAAAGCTACAGGAAGAAGTAGAGATTTTGAAACCAGTTCGTGATTCAATTAATGAGAGGGGTGACTCTTAGAAAATGAATAAGAAAAGACGCATAATACCATGGTAAGCCCTGGTAAGTATGCTTTAGTTTTAAGGGGTTTCCAATTCCAGGAAAGTTTGTTCACAGAAAATTATTTCAAAATGCAAATTGAATTTGCTCGTTTGCCCGGGTGGGAGAAAGGGACCGAGTAAATGACGAACTTTGGAAATGCGCAACAGAAAACGGAGCTTTCCCACCTAAAACCCCTACCTGCCACACTCGCAAAATGGCAACAAACTTGCCGTTTGGCCTTCGATGAGTACAAAAGGGAGCCCGCAACCCCTCAGAAAGAGAGAGGCGAAGAGGTAAAAGTTCAAAAGCGTGCAATGCCAAGGCAAAAGCTTCTCAATGTCAGCGAAGTACAGTCAACCCAAGCAAAGCTTTCCCAGAAGCCAGTCCCCTTAAGGGAGAGCTCTCTCTTTTTGGAGAGCTTTTCAGGGGGCTACTTTCCCCCTACCTGCGGCGGGGTAACAAATTTCCACTCACATTACACTACGCTCAAGGACTTTTCATCGCAAGGTTAGCGTAAAAGCTTAAGAGGCGAGAGAGATGGCGGCGGAAAGCTTCTGCCTTGGCAACGGTGAAGTTCAAGGTTAAAGGCTGTTGTCTCTTTCTCGCCTTGCCTTTGACATTGTCAATGCCACCCACCCGCTCACACACACACACACACACACACACACATACACATCCCGAACACTAGTGTCTTTGCATACTTTGCGGTGCGTGCTCATTGTCGTGGGCTGCTGGACCTTTCTTACGCACCTGCTGCCGTCCTGACATTTGACCTTGTGCAGCATCCCATCTCTCTCCGACCCTCTCGCTCACACACACACCTCCTGGCTGTTGATTACATTGCGGCGCGTGACTTTGATTTGATTTTTAAATGATTCTTTTAGCAGCTTGACTCTCTTTCGCCCATCTCGCCCAGGTTTTGGCATCGTTAAAGGTCAACAAAAGGACGACGCTTTGGCTGCTTTTTATCACCGTCAGAAGAGGACGATTAGGGCGGGAGAACGAATCTGGTGTGGAAAATTCCAACCAAGTTATATTCCTTTAATGCAATTAAGCCACGTGTCGTCGTCAAAGTTTGTTTTATTAACTTGTCTTCTTGGAAATAAGTGCTACAGACTGGAAGGAAGGTGAAAAGTTGTTAGTGGTTTGTGGGTAAAAACATCAGGCCACTTTCGACATTATTGGCTTAACGACGCAGCTTAAGAGTCCACCATTACCATGATATCTAAGTCAAAACCAATCAACCAAAACCATTCACATTTGGCTTACATATTTTTCTATTGGCAATTTAAGAAATCCAAATCCAAAAATAATCAAAACAATTGTAAGCCTTTGAAAAATTCAAAAATAAAGTTTATACCTTCAACCCTCCCATTTTATCAACTAAAATTCTTTTATTTGCACAAATATTTTAAAAGTTCTTCGACAAAAAATACAAAAGTTAATTGAATACACACCACCACCCGGAAGTCATAGGCCATTTGTCATGCCTCCGATGCCATCACACCTAACTCCTTTGAGACAACTCAAACCATCAATTCAACAGTTTCTCAGAAAAGTGTGTTGGGTTTCAATTAAAATCAAATAAATGGCCAAACTTTGCTTAGTGATGTTTATAACGGCAGTTCTGTGAGTGGTAATGGTAAATGGCCAAGGGAAATGTCTAAAAATAGTTCCAAGCCGGCCGCGGTGACCATGAGAAAGTTTTCCCAAATGAACCGGCCGGCTCAGAATTCCATTAGAAAATGTGGGTGGGTATGATGAAAGAGGTGTTGGACAGGCTGGGAGGTGGGGTGGACGGGCAGTGACTTGGGACCTGGGGACGACGAAACCCACACAGCTTATAACCAGTGCTTTCATATCGGCTCTTATCAAGCCAAATCTGACTTAATCAATGTTCAGGCTGACAAAAAAAAGTTTGCCTTTTCATGAGTATACAAATTATTGACCCAAGAATTAACTATGTCATCTTGCAATCTAACAACACTTTTTGAAACAAATGTTGTCACTCCGAAATTAGTTTCAAATTATAAGAAAATAACAAATGAATTCTTGTTTATCAATACATCTATGTAAATTCAATTCGGAAAATTGTAGTACAATTTTAAATGTTATTTTTTATTATTTTTCTTGTAATAATTAACTAAGCATAGCACGATTCCATTTTGGACATGAATTGTCTTTAAGTGTAGTTATAAAATCTATAAATATAAGATGATCGTTTTTTTTCTTATAATTAATATTTTTGACCTATTTTTACTAAGGATGTTATTAAATTAGGAATAATGCAAATAATTCTACCGTCGTTTGTTTATCAACAAAATTGTTTCAAAACACGTAAGAAATAAAAATATCTGATTTAGCTATTGCTAGAATGCCATAATTGGCAACACAGCACAGAAAGATGGTGGCCATGGCCGTGACCGTGGACGGTACGTCAATGCAGCGAGGTGTACGGCAAGGTCAGAGCTCGACAAGTGGGTGGAAAAGGGGGCGGAGATGGTGAAATAGTCCTTGCACTTGAACTTGCGCACGCGGCCGTTGCATGTGCCCCACTCAACGGAAAAGGGGAGGACTGCCATACACAGACGGGTGGGTTTTTTGACCTTCAGCCCGAGAGCTTTTCCAACAAGCTTATTTTTAGTAACAGGTTCAGTTGGATAAACCCTAGAAAGAGACGGAGAGCGGCACTGCACCGAAAGGTCATTCGTTTGGCGGTGGATGTTTAAGGTCATTGCTGCAGCCAGCAGTCGTCGCAATCGTTGCCCCCACAACGGTAATTGCCCACCCTGGCCGCCCATCCAAGCCCGGGGGTGGGAAATCCGGGGGGATGGGCGTTGACATTGACGCAAATTGCCGAGGGTCAAGTGCAGTCGAGCGCTGACTGCGTAATAAGAATGAATCAAATTAGTTAAGCGCCACTTCGAGGGAAACCTCTTGGGGAACTTGGGGAGCATTTCCACCGCCTCTATGGGTTGGTTGGGCTTAGGGTGGCTTCTGTTTGCTAAATGGTTAAAACAAATGGAAACACAGGTACTGAATAACGAGAAACTGTACTAAGACATTCTTGAGCACAGAGTACCTTTTTGATTGGATACAAAGAGTAGAGTTTTCTTGAAAACGTTTGATTTCGTATTTAAAATTTATATAATAGGTTGACGAATGAAATACATTTATATTTCTACATCCCATTTGTTGTATGTGTCAAGCTGCTTACTTCTTTGAAAGAACTTAGTCTGCACAAATGTAAGGTAGGAATTGCTTTGAATTGCTTTGCCTTTTCAACTCAAAGTCTATACATCCTTAAAAACCTTAGCACATATGGTTGCCCCAAACAGCAAAGCCTCTTTCATACGTACGAACGTGAAGAATAAGCTAAGTTTGCTCATATATGAAAGCTTAATCAGGGACAAACAAAAAGCCACGAGGAATCGCTGCACGTATATAAATGAGTTCTTTGTACTGCACATATATGTGATTGGGCACATATTTAATATCAAATGATATGCAGAGCACAATTAAAAACGTTGACGCTCGTGTCAGGTCATAGACCGATGGAAAGACCATCGAGATTCCGATCGTTTCGGGCATTGTACTCCATAAAGATCTCCGGAGGAAGCTGGCACTCGCGATCATGACGGAACAAAGTACTCACACGCCCTAATTAAGCGGTCAATGAGGAGTTCAAGGGTGCTGTTCTCGACCTCTCCGGGGACCCTTACTTTTGTGGTTTATCTCAATGGTCGTGGCCCGCCTCTAGGGGCTTAAATATAACCCTATACGACTGAGCCACAAATTCAAACTTTTTTAAGTCTTAATATTTATTTTCAACACATCCATTTTATTGATTAAACATGAAATTTAATTTCAAAAGTATTTATAATATTGAAAAATATTTTTAGTCATTGCTGTTTTTCTCAATAAGTAGAAAATCATAACTCCTCGAAGAAATATTAAGCTCACGACTTGCTCACATCTCTGACAACGCATTTACTCACTGGTTAAATCACTTAATTCAAGGCAAAAGAAAACAAAAAGTCCGGGAAACCAAAGCAAATTTTCAAGTGCAGCGGCGACAAAGAATAAAGGGAATCGCAATCGGAATCTGGGAAAGAAATATGGGGAACTGCACTGCCAACGTCAGCGACAAAGTTCAGGGTCTGCCAGCTGCTCATCTCTTCTGATTTTCCAAGATCTTTCTTTCTTTTGTCTGCGGTTGTTTCGGTTGTTTTTGCTTTCGGGTCTGCTGCTGCAGAGGAAACGGCTAATAAGTGCAGCGAAAAGACAAAAGTCTGCCGGAAATACGTTGGCGACTCAATCAAGTTGTCCTTGGCGACCCAAAATGCGTTGAGATTGTGTGAGGTCAGATTTCAGTTCGGTGTCTGGTCTATTCATTATGAACTCATCTTTAAAGCTAAGATATTCGGATAGGCTCAGACAATCCCACAATTAAGATCACGTAAATCATTCTGATTACGAAATGTATCCTTCGTGAAAGATCCAACAGCATTAGCATATAAAATATAGTTTGAAGCTTGTAAAAAAAGAGCCATTTAAGTTTTAACATGAAAACATAAGAGCCATTTGAAATTAAACATGTTGGATTAAAATTTCATTAATTTAACAAATAACCTTCAAAATGTTCCTATATTTTTATCAAAAAGGAATTTTATATATTTTATTAATTTTATTAATTTAACAAATGGCCTTAAAGATGTTCCAACCCTATATATTATATTTTTATGTGAACTTCAAATAAATTTTAAACTTACTTTGAAAAGTTTTATTTTTTACAAAGTTACAAAATAAATGAATAAATGAATGAATAAATAAAATAAAATTAACGTTAAATGGACTCTTTAATATTAGTATTAATTAGTTTATATTATTACCTTTGGCTTTCAATTTGCTTATTTTTTCATTTTTAAAAAGGTCAAAAAGTGATATTATATAAAACTCTTTACTTAAAAAAAATTCTCTGAACGAAAGACTGCGGTGAGACATAAGATACTTAACCTTGGCACGAATCGGCGAGGATATTATTATCAATACATCTTGCTGAGACCTCTTCTTTGGCACTGTGCATTTGGTGTCCTCTGGGGTATTTTTTTCGGGCCTTGATTTACGGCGGCTTTGGGATGAGTTATGAAAACAGCTCAGCACTTCAACAGTTCAGCATGTTTCGTTTGGGTTGAGTTCGTTTCGAATGCACATCACGTTTTCTTCCAGCGGAGAGATGGGAATTTTTCGGCCAATTACAGGGACAGACAGACAGATCTGAGATCTGAGGTCTGCGATCCCTTTCTTCCCGCACAATTCCTTCATCTTATGCTGATTTCAGCCTTTAAACTCAATCCGGCATTATGGGCAGGCATTGAACCCAGTCCTCCAGAAAAAGAATAACCAGCGAATCTATTTTCTTTGTGCCCGAGGAGCTAATTCATCTCGTGTTGGTCCATTGACTCCCCAGGAAGCTGGAAGCTTTGTTTATATTGTGTTAACCCCCCGATTTCTGTTTACTGCACATTTTTGTTTTGCCATTTCATCAGCCTCTTATCGGCCACTTGGTGGTAAAAATAAAATAATAATAATAAACACGGCTAGCCCTCGGCTGTCGTTGGGAGTTGTCAACTCTTGTTTACAGCGGCCGAGTGGAATGAACGCCACCGGTTTGTTGATCTCAACCGATCGAATCGGATGTCCCTGCCTGGAAACCCCAAGCTGAGGTAGCAATTTCTGGACAGTAGACAGAGGAGGCAATGGACAGCTTAACAGGAAACGAGTTGAAATCTGACCCACTGTTTTTTGACGAAAAAGATATTCGATTACTGTATCGCAGGAAATGAAGTCAAAGAATCTCGGTAACAAGTAGGGAGTGACGGAAATCGCTGATTAGCTAAGCCACTGCATATATGTGATTAAATATATATACTTTTATCCGCATTTTTTAGTTCCGATCTCAAAATTTCAGAGTGTGGCAAATCAATGATATTTTAGAAATCAGTGTGATGTAGTTTTTTAAAAAAATGAATGTATTTAAACGATGAAAGATGCATTTCTTCGGCATCTTTGCTCCCAGAAACTTAGCCTTGCTAAGAAACATTGCAGTTTATGCTTGCAGATTGTGTGGTCTCTTCCTCAAGAAACTTGTTTAGTTCTTGCCACTGTCTTACTGTCTAGAATGACAAATAAAATCCGACTAAATCCTCTGTATACCCAGTCCTCCATACAGACAGCATACTATTCCCATCCAGACTTGGGTCAGGGTCACATGTTTAAGGCATTTCATGCCACACAATGAAGAGCGCTGCGGAATTGGGTCAAGTTTGGTGGGTCCACGGATTCGGCAGAAGAAAACAAACTGCCACAAACAACTACTACAACAACAACAACAACAACAACCAAAAACTTTGCCAACAAACAAGAGCCAACAACAACGGCAAACAACGGCGCACCGAAAATTGAAGTCAAGGTGTCGTCGAAGGTTTTTCCGCACTGCGAGGGCTCTGCGGGTATTTAGAGCGTCAATATTTGGATCTGGGCGTTGCTAAACAGCCGCAGCAATTTCGTTTTCATACCGACTGACCTTAGGTCTGTCCCTCGGTCTGGGTCTTTATGTCCATCCGTCTATCTGGCCGACGCCGACCAACAGCGATTGCTTTCGGCGACTCGGAGATCCAACGGATTTGGGTTGGGCGCTTGAACTTGAGCGACGAGATCTGCTAAAAAGGTTGGCCGAAATTGGAAAATCAAGCTCAGAAGTTTTTGAGAGTCGCCCGCATAAGCGAATCACGGCCAATCCGATCCGCTACGATCCGATATGATCGGATCGGAACCAGTTTTCCTTCGCATATCTCAATGATTCGTTTTGGATTGGCCATTCATTCATATGGATATGCACCATACACCGTTATGCCGCCACTTCCGATTTCGAGTCGCTTATTTGTTGATCAGCGCGATTTACGATTCCTATTCCGATTCCGATTTCGGTTTCATTTTTCCTCAGCCTCCAATGACAAGTGATAGCCTTAGTTTCAGACGGTGGGGCCAACCCATCGATCGCGGCCAACTTCCTCAACGAGTCCACCAATTAATCACAATCGAAATGTCGAATAATATTTATGATCCACGGCAAAGCGTCAACTAAATCTGAAAATGGTGCTAAGTGGTTTGATATCAGTTATTCGAGTTGTTAAATACGTTTGACATATAAAACCTTTAAAGCATTTTGAGGTATTGAGCTAGGTTATCATATATAATTTTGATTTATACTCTCACATTATTAAGGTATTATCTTCATTTTTCGTTTTTGCAACAAAATAAATAAATTTAATGTTGATTGGGTTTTTAAACAAATATTTTTGTTGTTTATTAAAAGCTAAAAGGTGAACACACAATTAAATTGGTTAAGGTTTTTAATAAGATATATATACAAATTTCAATAAGCTAGTTAAACACATTTTTCAAAATTCAGTTCAATTCAGTTGTGTTTTAAAGAATTATATAATTGCATTGCATTTTTTTTTGGTTGGATATCGAACGGATAAAATGAGCGTTATTTAGTTGTTGCGAAGATAATATCAAGTTTTTATACAATTTCAGATTTTTTTTGTTTGTCTTTCCAAAATTAAGTTACCATTGATTTTATACTTTCCAACTACCCATAATGGCAAAATACGAGTTCTAATAAAGAAATTATGTTGTCCCAAGAGCCAAGGGAATTCATAAGATGATCCCAAAAAATCATTAAGTAAACGAACATGAAATATATGTTTTTCTAGATCCCAAATGTTCGAATCCTAAATATCCCCCAGACGAGAGGCCATCTAAGAGCAACAGACAATTATAATTATTGCTTGAGTCTGAGCCAGTTTTTTACTTCAGAAGCTATTTGCAGGTTGGCAAATTTATCGACGTTCTGTCTGGCACGGCAACCGCACAGATACACTCGCTCACAGATACGCACACCCACAGACGCACAACCACAGACTCACAACTCACACACACAAGTACACCTATCGACTAACAAACGTCCGTCTCAGAAAAAAAAACGTAACCTTGATCTTGGCAATGTGATAACCTAACCTTGAACAGCGTATTTTGGTTTTTGTTGTTTTTGCCTTTGTTTTTTGTTTGTTTTTCTTGATTTTTATTTTTTTTTTGCTTTTTCTTTTGAATACATTTTAATGCCTTTTTACTGTGTCTCGCTGCTGGATTTTATTTTAGAATTTGCTCTTTACTCAGCGCTGTCTGCACTTTCAATTAAGCCCCCCAGTGGAATACACTCCCAATCACTTCCCTTGGCGCCAAAAAAAAAGATCAGCGATAGCGATAAACGATTACCAAAAGCTGCTGGTCAAGCGTTTTTGGCTTCCGCTTTGCAACGACTTTGAGAAATAAAATAAATAAAACAAAGCCCGAGACAGAAACAAAAACTACTCACCGCCATCCAAGATCAGCTCATTAATTAATTAAAAGCACGAGCGAGCCCCCAGCGATGATTATTCAGATCTTTTATTTTATGAGTCGATGGGATTGGAAACGACTTACTATCTGCCTCTCCTTCTGGCCCACTACCTCCATCTCTATCTGTCGCACGTTGGCGCCGTGATAAATGGGCTTTAATACGGCCTATAGTCTGCAGATTCTGTCATCTTATGTTATCTGAACTGGAAAATGTCAAGTTCGCGTCTCAAGACGTATAGCCGTGACTAAATAAAGATATTCTGAATCAATCTGTTGATAATACTCCAAATTAGAATTAGAATTAGTTAAATTTTAAATTACTTTCAGTAAATGGGAAAGATTTTGTTTTATGGCGAACGGTATTTATTTAATTCAAGTAACCTGGTTTCTTATTAAACAGAACTCAATTTTCAGATAATAAATCGATTAAAAATCGATTAATTTGTAAATATACAAAATATATACAATACTGTTACAAAAGTTAACTTTTTTAAGCAATTGCTAGTATAATTTTGCGTCTGCCTCATATTCTGAATATTTCAAATTTTTCCCACAGTGCTTTCTTTCAGCTTTCGTTCCCTCGGTAATCGTTTGCTTTCGACATTCTGTCAGTCAGTCTGCCTCATAATCAGTGTGATTTTATTTCACTTCGCTTATTCATTGTACTCGCTGACTTTATTTTTCAGATTGTCATGACGCGCGTCCTTGACCTTGGCCATAAACCCGAATTTTGAGCCTCACTTTGTTCCCTATTTGCCTCTTTCTTTTCAAAGCTGTTTTCGAGGCGGTTTTGTATGCGAGTTTCTGTGTGTGGTTGGGACTGCTGTTTGCTAAATTATCGCTTAATATTCAGCGTGGCATTTGTTGGTTTTAATTTCGTTAATTAGATAAATAGAAGTGTGTTGTTGGCACAGAGCCGGGGACTTTCCATGCCGACCTTCACCCTATTGTTTGGGCTGTTGTTATTTGAAAATATTTTGCAAATAAATCAGTTTGACAATAAAATTCTAAGTAAATAAAGTACGAAACATAAAAAAACGACACAATCTGGTAGAGTGATAATAAAATTGGAAAACAAGGCAAAGCTGATTGCAAAGTTCGAGTAAATTTGGTAGAAAAAAGTATATTAACAATTCCATGCCAATGCCTGACTCTGATTTCAATGCACTTTTGCTGTTTTTTTTTATTTTCATTTATTTATTTTTTTTTTTTTTTATTATTTTATAAGGTACCGAGTTACTCCAGACAATAACAAAACAAAGCGTGGCGTCCTTGAAAACGCGACAGGCCGCTAAACTCAAAAATGCCAGCGGCGACGCAAATAACTCACAATGCACAGGGCAAAAACAGGAGGGACATCGCCCGGAAAGAGAAAGAAATAGCTGGGGGGATAGGGAGGGAGAGATAAGGGAAGAGTGAGAGGGGTAGATATTGCGTAGCTTTCGTCCGATTCAGCTGGAATGCAAAAATCGTGCTTATTAATATGCGCTTCACTTTTCATTAATTATAAAACAAATAATGTGAATATATTTACCATCTATAGGAACTCTTTTTTTGTTGTATCCACTTTTTATTAACAATGCCTGCGAATGCAATTCAAATCGTCGGCCGTGTAGCCCTTGAATTTTAACAGATGTAAATTGCAACAGTCACACCCATACCCTTTAGACCCTTTAAAGAGTTTCGAGCATATTGGTTTATGCAAACATTGAATAAAAGAAAAATTGTTAAATTAAAAACTATTTAATATTATTAATTAATTATTATTAATGTTATATATTTATCAATTTGGGATGTTTAATATCTGAATTACATTTTCATTAATAGCTGTAATTAATATATGTAGTATAAATGGCCTGTAAAGTCCTAATGAATATTTGTATCGTTTAAATTTGACCCAAAATGTATATTATAATAATCTTGGTCATTATCAACCTCAGATTTGGTTTAGATACAGAAAAGATAAAAACTTGTTACTCTACAAATCATTTAATGTCCCTCCTTTTGTACTTGCTGCACTTCCATTTCATTAAATGTTATTTGCATACTTAGTTTTTAACGATACAAATTTGCGTACGACGAGTTCAAGGATTTTCCGCAGGAGGCAACATTTTTCATTCTTAACTGCTCCAATTGCAGCTGCTTGTAGATCGAATATATAAATGTAAATGCAATCTCGCATGCACTTTGGAGTGCACGTTTTGTTGTTATCATGCGGAAAATATTTGATTTGGACTTTGTTGTACACCTCACACAAACATCAACACGTGTACACCTAAATTGATTAATACAATAAATAGTTTCTAATTCGAAATGTGCTGACGAACGACTTATGGCGCGCGCCAAACCGAACATGGAAAGCAAGAACAAGTGGCCAAGAAACAGGAATGAAGCGAGACGCACAAAAACACATAAAAACAAAATAGCAACCACGGCTACAGTATTAATAAGCAATAATTGCTCAAGGTCGACATCAAAGTTCTGCCTTAGAACAAAAAAAAAATCCAACTCTAGAGGGGAAACAGACCCACTAGCAGGTGGATGTTTAGGTATACTTATATATTATGACACGAAATGAGCTTGCATTTCTATTTCTGCAAGTGTGAAATTCACTGGAGGAATAACATCAACAAATAAAGCAACAACGAGTATCCCATTAAAAAGTTAATGCGAAATTGTGCTTAGGTAATTTGCCAAGTTTATACTGGAATGGGGTTTACAGGGCTGAGATGCGTAATCCGTTATGACTATACCGTAAATAGGAAATGAAAATATACGAGGCAATTATAAAAATGTACAAAAGAATAGAAGAAAAATGTAATTTTTTTTAATATGGGGACTGGCCTATAATATGTTTAACATATTTAATAGCTTAAACTCCTCAAATTTGTTTTAGATACATATTTAAATTTTAAAAAGCAGAACTAATTTTTTTGTGAACGATTTTTAAACAAATATAAATTAAAAAGGGACACATTTAAAAAAAAAAAAACCACAACACTAGTTAAGACAAAAACAATATTTATTTGTTATTATTAAAATTTAATGACTCGTTTTGCTGTTGGACTGTGATATTTTGTTTTCCAACAAAGTGCTTTGCTCATCACTTAAGGTCCCTGTTTCTCAGTTTCTCAGTTAGCTTGGTGATGTCACATGATGCCTTTGTGATTTTTGCCTGCAGTCAGCACCTTTTGTCCAACTGCGCAATAATTTCATAGAATTCCCTATTTGAATAGTGTTATACCAAGATAAAACCTATTTTTTAAATATATGTTTGTTACTTAAATCTTTACAGTATTGCTACCCGTTCGGCGATTGTGGTTCTGGGCAATGGATGTCCGAGAGTATGATCAAATTTAGTCTCTGCCTTTTTTTTTGCTTTGTGGATTTGTTATTTGATCGCAACCAGAAACGAGTAGTCGCTGTGGGAGTGGGCGGGGGGTTAAGGGGGCGCTTTTTGGAGGAAGGCGGTCCAAGGTCAGCGCGTTTCTGTGCCGCTCGCGCTGAATAATTAAGTGCGAAATAAATTAATTTCGGTAGAACTTTTTAGCATGCGTTGTGTGGCATTTTAGTCAACAGCCAGCAATACAGCGAAATATAAAAATTTATCAAGCAGTTAAACCATCTCGAATGGCAAACAAGAAATAATGGCTCCTAATAGACGGGCAAGGTCAAATCAGAGCATGACTCAAGGCAAAATGTGCGTGGGCAGGCCAGCAATTAGTTAATATAAATTAAGATTATTATGTTAAGAGTTTTCCGATGCATCAAAGACAAGTTTAAGGATACGAGATATTTTTTTAAGTTAGAAAGAAGAGTACATACAATCACTATGATTTTATAGAAAATATTATTAACAGTATTAATATAAGAGCTTATTGCTTAAATTTATATAGTGTTTATAACTTTCATAAAAAAAGTAAAGATAACTTAACTGCAAAGTAGCAGCAGTTAAATACATAACTCATCAACTTTTAGCGAAAGCAAAAATGAAATGGAAAACAACGCACAGTGGAATGCAAAAGGCGGCGAAAAGGAGCAGGAATTTTCATAGGCAGGAACTAACTCATATTTCAGTTATTTACTTATTTCTTTCAAAACAAGTAATATATTTTACGTATTTCCTTTAAGCCGAACTACTGACCTCGAAATCAGTCCTTGTAACTGCCTCTAAGCATTAGGGGTACTCAGCGAGTGGGGCACACAGTTTTGTGAAAGTTGCGGCGCGAAAGTGAAAACTGATTTGAAGCTAAAAATGTTGAGCCGGCGCCGGAGACATGGAAACCCACTGACATCAATTCTGCGGCTGAATGAATAGAGGGGGGAGAAAATCAGAAAATAAAACTGGAAGCAGAATAATTGAGCAAAGTATCCAAATGTTTGAGCAACTGGAGCCGTCTTTATGTCACAGCAATTAAATTATTTCAGCCGAGCGGTGAGCAACAAGTTAAAATAAACGCTAAAACAAATTATATTTATTTGCATTTATTTGCCATAACAAAAGCACACAAGCACACAATGCTTGTATATTGAAACAAAACCCAAACGACCTTGAGTGGCTGGACTGCAGGCAAAACAGGCAAAACAAAAAATTAAAAACGTTAAAAAATAAAAAAATATAAATTAACCAAAATGCAATTAAACCTACAAAAACAGATATAAATAAATATAAATAGAGACAGAGCGGAGAAAGCGAGCAACTGTTTTGTGTTTAGAACTTCTGCTTTAAATTATTTATAAAGGCCACTTAAGCAAATACGAAACAAGACTTAAAAAAAAATATTTTTCTAGCCGGATTTTTTAATACCTTTTCGACTTTAAATATACAAAATGAACTCTATAAACATGAAATGATGGTATGAGGGATACGAGTCCTACTGCTCATTGTGTTGAATAGTGATTTAGCATTTTGATGAAAAGTTTTCTTCGTTTTATTTTTCTTTCTTCATTTTTTTTTATAGAAATTAGCTATAAACAAAGCTATCAGGATAATAAGAATAGTATAAGTTAAAGATAGGGTAAAGTCAAAAGGCCTTGTCTTAAAACTAATTGTCGTTTCAAACCTTTTTTACAAATAACAGAGTAACAAGAATTATGACTGGAACTGTTAATCACTGACGTTCAATAAAAGGTAAATTTTTTTTAGTCGCGATTTTTAAGAATATTGAAATCGATACGAATATTTAACTAAAGAGAATTTTCCGAAATTTACATATTTGGTTAGTCTTTGGTCTTTTAAAACTAAATAGATGTTAGAAATTGAAAGGTTCTTTGGGTGTTTTAAAAACCGTTAAACAAAATTATGATATAAAAAGAGATCATTTATTCTTTTCTTAGACTTAATTTAAAATATAAGCCAGTACTTGCCTTTGTTTTGAAACATTTACTTACCTTGTAAACAGATCCCAAAACAAGTTACTGTTTATATGAAACATTTTTAAAAGTTTATTTTTTATTAAGTTTATTTATTTGAATTAAATATTTTTCCTTAAGATGTTTAACGACTTCTGAACTGTTTTAAATCATTCGCGGCTGATATTTTTTCAAAGAGCTCTCATGGGACTTTCTTCGATACAGCTGCTTTCATTCACTTTTAGTTCAATTTGGTCTTGAGTGAATTGCATTTGTACTGATTTTGTACCTGTGTAGGGTATTTGTATCTGCATTATTCATAGCTGACGTTCGACTTCGCAACTCGGCATGGAGATAAAAAATATAATGAAATGGCAAGCTGCCCGTTTTGGGTCATGATGACGTCCACTTGGAAGCCGCGTGCCGGCTTTAATTTTCCAGATTTTGTTTGAGTGCAATGCAATGTGCAATTTGACATGCAACGCCGGCGTGGAAGAGAGTGCTCCACAAAAAAGAAAGAGAGAGCGGAATAATCGCGCCAAAATAAATGGCAAAAACCTAAAGGCTGATGACTAAGCCAAGAGTACAAGCCAAACTAAGAGTTCGAGAGACCTTAAGAGATAATAAAAATTGCGACCTAAGAGTATTGGATTTATAAAGAGAAAAATGTAAAAGCTTTCTACTTTGTTTTATTCTGTGGTGAAATTGAACATTTAAATGCTTTAAGAGAAATAAAAAGCAACAAACCGTTGGAAAAGCTCTATTTAAGTATTTAAGTATTGGCTTAGAAGGAGCAAATAAAATTTAAATGTATTTTTTAATACTATAACAACACAAATGCAATTTGTTTGTACCACTATTAATAGCCAGATTTGCTTGGCCATCACAGCCTTGAACTCAATCATATTCCGTTCGACGATATCTACCCGCTGATAACCCCACACATTGCAATTAATCGTCCCGATACCCTTTATCGCATCTTGTGCTATCAGGTTTCGCCGGTATATACAAAGTATCTGGCAGATACGATTTCTTTTGTTTCTCCACCACCAACTGTACTGCGTTTTGTGGCGTTGCCTTAAATGCAGCACCCCCAACACCACCACCACCACCATCAACCCATCGTGTTTTCTGATAGCGGCGGCAATCGACGACCTTGACCGTGAAATTTAAATTTAGAAGCTACGGCGGCGACTAAGACGTAAAAAATAAAAAACCAATACCATACCACCAAGCTTTACGAAGCTATCATCGTCTTTGTATTAGTCATTGTGTGTTCTGGTAATTGCAAAAAAAGCTGCGCTCTACCACAGGTGATTCCTTTCGGCCCTGCAAACTGCTCCAATTATGCACATTCGGGGGGAATTTGGCCAGTTCATGAGTGCGCCGCATGTGACTTATGTAAATGTTATTGTGCGGCTGACACATATTTTTAAAAACTATTTAATTGAAGCAAATACTTGCGTTTTGGCGCCGTCGTGACTTGGGCAATGATGTAAGCCCGTCTAATTATGTAAAATTAAGTGCCACGCTAATCGATGCAAAGCGAATTTGGCTAACGTATGACTAAAAATAATGCCTTTGTATTTAGTTACCTTCGTATTTGATGATTTAAAAAGTGCCGCCAAGACCTAGTGTTGCCTAGCAACATTTTTGGTATTTTTTGCTTGGTATTTTTACACCAACCATTTTTAGTTAGAAAAATGTTTTGATTTATTCGAAATAACGATCGCTTGCATGTCAATATGACCCCTTTTATTGGCTTTTTCTCAGGATAATTATTTAAACGCATCTTCAAAACCTACAGTGGTAACTTAACAGAAACCAAAACAAAGAACAGCTGTTCAGACGCAATTAATGACGTCTTCACTGCTTCATTGCGTCTATTCCGATATCGATAGCAGCCGTGCGTGAGTATAACTAAAAATTAAAATCGATACTTCATGATGTGTCGTGAAAAATTCAAGAACTCTCATCCCTAATAAACAATCTGCGTGATATAAACCAAAATATTGTGAATGAGAACACTCTTTTATTGCAATTTTAATTGTAAGTTTGACATAAAACTAATTCAAAAATAACAGTTAAATTACCAATTAAGCGTAGTTTGTTTTATAAAGTATAAACTTTGCCTAAAAACAAGCTGGGGCTTTAATACGTAAAACACGTGGATTTAAAACAATTTCATCACAATTTCTTGTTATAATGGTGTCTGAAATGTTCAGTGAATATTATATTTGCAATTTTAACGATGCCGTAGCTGTTGAGGGTAAATATTACCAGAAATAATACCTAAAAGCCAGATAAACATACTAAATTTGACCTTAGATCTGCCAGCCGATGAGCAACTGCGTCAATTGTGGACCAGCCAAAAGTTGTGGACATTGGACGATCTACGGGGGATCCTGCAGCGCTGGCGGGAAAACGAAAAACTCAATTCAAAGGACAATCCTGCGTTGCAACTCAACGATTTCCTGCTTTTGATCTTCGCTTTTGTTCAAAACAATTTTACTGGACCCTTCGACAAAGTGGACGATTTTCAAGTAATCCATAGTGAAATTAGCTTGAAGGATCTAGATGCACAGGAGAAACTCAAAGCCAGCGGAGAGGAACTGAATCCGAATGTTAAAACTGGAGAGCTGTTGCTTGTGGCCAGGGAAATACTCAAGGGACTGCTCGAAACCCATCCAGAATCGAAGGTTGCTTGGATTAGTTATTGGTTATATATGTTTAATAACCCACCATATGTTTAGGTGCTGGTTTGGTGGCATTTGCGGCTAATCCTGCTGCATCAGAATGTCCTCGACGATCTGGCGGCATCGCTTTACGAGCAATTCAAAACGGCAGCTGCGTTTCTTCAGGCCCAAATCAACCAATTTGAGAGCAGGGAACTGCAGGCATTGCTGTTGCTGGAGTTGGCAAATGGTTATCTACTGTTTCACCGGTCCGAAACGGCCTCCAAACTGCTGGATGAACTGTGCAACCATCTCCAGGTGGAGCTGAAAGTGGAGGGTTTGCTGGGAGTACGCACCAAGTTTCAGCAAAAGGCTCTTCCGCAGCTCTGCCTCAAAGTCGAGCAGCTTGGGGAGCAGGAAGCCCTGCCCACCGCCATCCATACAAATGAGAGGACCAAGCTGCCCAAGCTGCTCCTCTTGGAGGATGACACGCGACTGGAGCGGATACGTTTTGTGGAGCTGAAGGACAACGAAGTGATGACGCTGCCCAGTGTCCTCCAAGCTCTGGTGCTGGCCAAGGTGTGAGTATGCACAGCTATCCGTTGATTGTACTTATAAATTCTCCGTTCCTTTATTTAGGAAACAATTAAAACGCTCACAGCCCAAGGATCGCTTGGCCGATGAGCAACTTGAGCCGTATACACAAACACTGCTCTACCAGGAACACGGACCTTTCCAAGTTCGCCAGGCGGCCCTGCTTCTGAACTGCCTGCAGGAATCGGGACAGCGGAGAACCGTCGAACGCAGCTGGAAGCAGTGCGAAGAGTGCGTCAAGCTGCTGGACAGCTCCGAAGAGGAACTATCGCTTAGATCCCGACTCTCCTACGGCTTCGCCTCACACCTAAGGCCCAAGTGGCAGGTGCAACTACAACTGGTGGACCTGCTGCGATCCCTGGGCATGACCAAGACCGCCCTGGACATCTGCCTTCGCATACACGCCTGGCAGCAGGTAATCGAGTGCTACACGAGTCTGGAACTCCGTCACAAGGCGGCGGAGGTTATCCGGCAGGAGCTGGAGAAGAAGCCCACGGCTTTGCTGTACTGCCTTTTGGGCGATGCCATCGATGATCCAAACTTCTACGAGCAGGCTTGGTTGCATTCCAAAAAGACAAGCGGCAAAGCCCAAGCCTATTGGGGCAACTACTTTTACCGGAGTGCCGATTACGCCCAGGCCATGGATCACTTTGAGATCTCGCTGGAGATAAACAACCTGCAGGAGGCCATCCTTTTGCGCTGTGGCTACTGCGCCATTCAACTGGAACGCTGGGAGGCGGCTGTTAAGCATTATCTGGCATACACTCATCTGGAACCCAACGGCTTTGAGTCGTGGAACAACCTGGCCAAGGCTCTGATTAAGTTGGGTGACAAACAGCGGGCCCATCGCGTTCTGGGCGAAGCCCTCAAGTGCAACTACAGTAACTGGAAGGTTTGGGAAAACTATATGCTGGTGGCCGTGGACACATCCCATTGGGAGGATGCCATGCGGGCATACCAGCGTATGGCAGAGCTAAAGCAGCACTACCTCGATCAGGAGGTGCTCACCCGGATTGTTTACGGCATTTCCAAGGAGGATCCCGCCGGCTCCGGTTCTCTGGTCAAAAGACTCAGAAAGCTGCTCGGACAGCAGAGCATCCAGCACGGAAATGAGCCTCTTGTCTGGGAACTGGCCGCTTTGGTGGCTCCATCACCGCTGAAAAAGGCCGAGAAACTGGTGAAGTCATATCGTGCATACACACCGAAACATTTGGGATGGGAAACCAAACCGGAGCATGCCTTAAAGGCTCTGGACCTTTGTCTAGAGGTCTGCGAGCTCTCAGTGGCGTCTATTGAAGAGCACATCCCGGATGAAAGTGAAGTAATGATTACCTCTCAGCTCAACTCAGCCAGGTTGGCGGGAACATCTTGTTTGAATGCCCTAAAAAGGGCCATCAATGTGGATGTGCCCACAGAGCAGACGGAGAAGATAAAGGAGCTGGAAAAGCGAATCGAAGATTTGACGAAAATAGTCCAGGAGCGTATGAATGTGCCTCGATCATAATGCTTAGCCCTACATTACCATCTGGCTTTACATAAAAATATAAATGGTTTACAAATGAAGAGCTATTTAATGTTCTAAATTATTTCGTTCTGTTCAATCATTAAGTTTTCTATGCTAGTTTGGTTTAGTCTTGTCTTATATTTCAGGTCAAGCAGCTCATCTAATTTGTGTGATGGAGTGTACATTTCAGCATTAAGGACCACAATCTGGATTTCAGGCAAGTAAATTCTCTGTATCATAGTCATAAAAATATAAAGCTATGCATTTACCAAGGATCTAATATCATAAGGATCTGTTTTTTAAATTTTAACTTCTTAATATGTGTTCAATTTGGTGGTAATTAAAACCCGGACACTCTGATCAAAGGCGCCACAGACGGCTAGGCCCAGTTTGTCGGGATGCCAGTCGAAGCAGTGAACCGGTTGAGAGCTCAACGTGGCTGCACTGACCATGTTCAGGGCTCCAGCCACTCCGAGTTTGTTGCCGTCCGAATCATCGATGACCCTCTTATCGGGATACTCGTACTGCCATAGGCGAACGGAGCCAGTTCCACCTCCCGTCATAAAGAGATCTCTGTTCTGGGGCAAATGACGCACTGCCCAAACGGTAGCCTTGGGTCCACTGATCACGCCATTCGTGCCCACGCTGCGCCCGGCGTTCCTCTCCTCCACATAGCTGAACCCCTTGGTCGGGTGCTGGGTTCTCATGTCGTAGACAAGGAGGCCGCCCTCCAAAGTGGTCACCGCCAGCTTGTTCATGGGAATCTCGCGGCGATCGAACTCCAGGCCGCAGATCCCGTTCTTCATGGTGGCCTCCCAGCGCACGGAAAGCGTTCGTAGATCGAATATCTTCAGATCTCCGTTGTCATAGCCGGCGGCAACTATGCGCTCCTCGGCGTTGTAGGTATTCCCGAAAGCCACGGCCCAGCAATCCCGACGAGCGCTGCTCTGGTTGACGCCATCGCCCATTTGCGGTGGCGGCGACATGTCCACCACAGGGGCCTGCCCTTGCCGGATATCCCAGACCCTTACAGCGCCATCCCGGCTCCCGGTGACGATTTCCGGAGCCCCGCAATCGATCTGAGTGCCCCCGATGGCGTCGATGGTATTTATGATGCCGCTGTGGGCCTTGACATTGTAGACCGGCAGATCTGGCTGCTCCATGTCCCTGCAAATGTCACGTGTTAAACGCTTTTTCGTTTGGCTCAATAGTTACCACTCCTACAGCACTTGCAGCCTGCCCTCGAAGTCTCCGATGGCCATGTGGCGGTTTCGTAGCGAAGCTGCTCCGAAGGTGCCGCACTTAAAGGCCACCTTCTTTTCCACGGACTTCACCTTCACCAGCTTGTCCTGGTTAAGTTCGTAGATATCCATAATTCCATGCCCGTTGGCTTTGGAGCCCAGCACCACAAACTTGGCGGAAAGTGGTACCCACTTGGTGTCGTACACCGTGTAGTTTACCGCCTCGTGCAGGTGCTCGATCAGCTGAGGCTTGTCCATACTGAGGATCTCCTTGTTATGCTTTTATTTAAGTTAATGGCAAGTGAAACGAGAAGGATTTGTCGAACAAGAAAAAACTTTCTGTTGTCATGGCTACCTTTTCTTCTCATTTAGAGTGACCGTACAACGGCAGTCACAATATAACACCCGGCTCTTAAAAAAAAAATACACTTAAGATAAGCATCTGAATAACCAACCAGAAACCAAATCAAGAGCTTGGCGATTTCCACGTTCGCGAGGGCGGCCAAATAACTCCACGGCACTTACGGGTGTTGCGGCAACTTAAACCACAAAAAAAATAAAAAAATACACAACAAATTATGAAGGGGGTTTTATAGACCAATTCCACTGGCGCAATAGTGGACCAAACAGAATTTGCTGCACTTGCTCTTGTTTTCAGTAATTTTTATGCAACATAGATTTAATATTCCAACGAAATCAAAAATCGCGCCAACTTTGCATATAAAAGCCAGCTGTTGTAGTGATGGCTCTAACGAAATATCGTTAGACATCGGTATTTTACGGTATTTTTACTTAACACGTTCGCACCTAATTCTCGCGTTTATTTTAGATGCGGCATTCATCCTTTTGGGAGTCCCTTTGTAAACAAATGCGCATTAAGCTTAATGCGCTTTGATGCTCCAATGGAATCAGGCTATAGTAACATTGGATTTTACAAACAAAAACAATGTGCGATATTTTAAGCGATAGAATAACAAGAAAGCAAACAGCTGTTAAAAGCTTTCCGTAGGAAAGCTTTGCCGCTTGAGTGTTCAATATTTGTTTCTTTAGTTTTACTGGGTCAGCCGAACGACGTTTTGCTTTTGTCGCGTATTCCGCAATTAATTACTTTTGGCGCGAGCATCTTTTATTGGCGTTCGACCCTCCCGACAACACTACAGCTACAACTATAACAACTACAGCAACAACATCGGGTAAAACGACGACAAAAACATTTTACGTGTGTCGCAAGCGGCGCTTTTCGGCGTTACAAAATAACACAAATAAATATACTTGTGGTTAAATAGGGGAAAATGCATAATAAATTAATAACGGAGCTTTTGCCAAACTATAATAGTTGTGCAAAATCTATTTAACATTAATGTGCTGACCTTTTAGCCAGTTTTATATAAGTGATAATTGTGTTGGCAGAACAAATAGTTACTAAAGAGTGCTAAAATTTTCGTTTAATTCCCCAATGCATGCGCCAGAAAGGTGTTAATCAAATTTTTTACTGGCAACAAGTGATACAATAACAAAGGCAACAACTATTAAACAACGGGCGCCAACAAATCGACAACGACAACAAAAACAACAACAACAGCTGCACTTGAGTGGCAACCGAAATCGAGTGCCAACAAAAAATAATTTAGTTTTCTTAAGGTAAAAGACGAAAAGATTCTTTCATCCTGATATTATTTTTACAAATATCGCCCAGCATTTTCTTTTCGATTTCTCGACAATTTGGTACAATCAAATTGTTGTATATTTCTTCAACTTTTTTATTGCCTTTATTGCTTTTACTTGTTTTTGTTTTTGTTTCCTACCCTCGCACGCTTTTGTACTTTTCTAGTGCACTTGCACTTGACACACATATGTATACATAGAGTATACATGGTTTCTATATATGTATTGACGCATACAGTATGTTTATGATGTTCTTGGTTTTGGCAACTTTTTGCCAACCTGTAGCGTCGCTCGTTGAGAATGCCCTCTATAAATTAGGATTTGCTGATAAGCCCCAGCTCTGGGAAAAGCAAATAAAAAAGGGCGCCTAATTGGTTTTTTCTCTAACAAAAAATTTAAATATTGTGGGCTAGTTGGAAAACAAAATTGTAACATAAAAACGCAATAAAAATTATTATGTTAATATTATTTTTTGTTCTCATAAAAAAGTACAAATTTCTGATCAATACTAAATAATAAGTAAATAAATACATTTTTATCCTACTAGAAAATAAATTCTTTAAAACAAAAATTCACACGTAATCGCCAGTTGATTATTTCAAATATTATCAGTCAATACGTGAGCTGTACAAATTGCCCATGACCGGGCAACTCATAAAACTCTCCAATTTAACACCTGCTTTTGGACAAAGTTTTGAAATTAAGTTTTTCGCTAGCCTAAGACATCAACACTTAATATACCATGACACGATAAAGAAATAGACATGATAAATTAATAAAAATAATCATTAAAATTACCCTGATATGAAAAAGGAAATTTTTAAAATATTTGAATTTAAACTGATAGCACAAGTATTTAACAATTAAACGATTTTTCAATTGATTTTTATTTGTTTTTTTTTCTATTGCTTTATTAGAAGTACGTGCGTGCGCACAGCAGGGAAAATGGAAAATGTTGCAGCCCCAACGCTCCATCTACTCCCCCAGTTATACCCGTCTCTACCATACACAAATAAATAAATGCCGCACAATCGAAATCTAAACAAAGAGATATAAAAAATCTGCCAACTGCCGCAACAGCACTTCCACAGAAGCTAAACAAGGGAAACTCAAAGTCCAACCCGTGAATATGAATGCAATTCGTATCTAAACGGAAGCTAAACATAAAATGTGGGGAAAATATGTAAGGCACTTTGGTCAAATCGATGAAGGAAGAGTTATTTTGCTGATAAGGGCGTGTCATATATATTGCACGATCCAACTCTAAAGGCAAATAGTTTCCAACAAATTGAACTTTGACCTTAAATGTATCGCATTATTACTCAAAATGTTACTTCGTAAATTTTCTTTTGAAAGTTGAGCAGGGGATTTAGAAATAAAGGTTAAAGATAAAATACTACACTTGACCTGTTTTAAAGGAAATTTTAATATGCCGTCTTATTCGATAATTTGTTTTTGGCATAAAAAGTAAAATTTGTATTATGTATATACTATTTTTAAATATTTTTTTATTTTTTTTATCGACTTAATTATTAAAAGAAATGATATAAACAACGCATGCCGACGCTTTCTATCGAATAATTTTGGGCTTAATAAAAAGTGACTCATTTTTCACTTGTAAAACACAATGCCGTTCAAACATAAATGTATGACATGAGTGAATCAGACAACGCACTTTCTAGACAAATATTACTACAATTGTTCAGTAAAAAACAAAAAGTAAAAGTTAATAAAATTATAGCTTCTGTTTAACTTCTGATTATTTTCATCAAAAATCAAGTTTATAAAAAGCTCGCGTGCTCCATAAATTTTCACCAGAGCCAGACAAATATTTTGCCAAGAAATGCCCGTTTATGTACTCCAATGTCAGTTTTATCACATCAAGCTGACAGCATCAGCTGAATGGGCAAAATAGACCTCGGGATCGGTCTGGGACTTTTAGTATTTGCCTCAGTTTTCTTTTGTAGCCAGATCAAAGAAGTTGGATTCGGATGTCACAGCGAATCAATCAACATGATTGAAGTACGTAATACCGTTCGACCGACTTCATTCCCTAAAATTCACATAAAAATTGTCTTCTCTATCTGTGACATTTCGTTTACCGATTACGTAACCAATAAATTGATATCGAAAGCCGTGCATATGGTGACTAGAAATGTGGGAATGCTAAAGCTTACTATAACTATTTCATGGCCATTAGTTACTGATAAGAACAGGGTCAATATAGTGGTAAACACCTGCCCAGAGAATCCCCTTCAGGGTTTCCAAAAGTGAGATTTAATTTACACAGAAAAAAGTAACCAGGAAAATATTCCTTTTTGTTTTAAAAGTTCAAAAGGCTTAATCAGAAAAAATTATTAAGAATTAAATTATTAAATCAGCATTTTTTTATTGCATAGCCTAAATATAAAGTTACTTTTTAAATATATAAATATATAATAGAATTGGTATTGTATTATGTTCATAATTTGATGATGAATGGCTTTCCTCGTGTTATTTAAGAATTTTCTAATCAATGAAGAAACTAAGCAAGATGTTTTAGAAGGCTGAAATTGTATTTTTGTTACTGTGTCGGACTTAAAACGCTGATTAACAAAGGCTGATGGAAGTGCTCGTGCTGCTGATAAGCAAAGTGGACACTTTCGATAAGAACTCAGGCAGCGATTTTCGCGCAGGCAGTTGTGAATATGTGTATAAATGTTATAACTATATACCGATTTTACCCTTCCCTTCGATTCCCTTTTGCGCTAATCTCGCTTTGGTCATGTGCGTTTAGGCCCATTGCATAAGCCATTTGGTTAAGGCCAAATGTGGGATCCCGTTTTTTGCACTCTGTTTTCACAGTAACCGGTTCGTTGGAAGAACTAATGAGGTCCCGCAATTACGGCAGTACAACAATTAAACCGGATTCGGCTTATTCTATGTATAATGAGCTCGCTTTTTATAAACAATTTCGTATTAGTCATTACTTTTAAAAATCGAGCGAATGAGAGAGAGAAATATGCAATTGAAATTATAACAACCTGATTCGGCAATGCGAAGTAAACTTAATTTTTTGGAGGAAATAAATCATTTAAAATTTTATGTGAATTTTAAGAAAAGGGTCCAAAAGATATAGATTTGAGTTTTAAAATCAAAAAATGTTAAGACTATTGGAAATAACTCTTTAAACAATAAGCATAACATATCTAATTCACAATTTAAAATGCAAATGCAATTAAGAATATTCATCTCAATAGGCCAGTGATCTTTTGATCCCCTGATTGGCTTAGCATATAACTGGCGATACCTTAAGTTTGACAGTCACCTTGCAATGGGCTAAACTTGACATTGATAGCAATGTTTCAACGGTTTTTGAATGAAAACAATACGGGGAAGTAATGGTATGATGCAAGTCATATTGCCAAACACAGCTTTTAAAATACATTTATGGAATTAGTTTTGGTTTTGTTGTCTGGCTGCCACTTTGTAGATCCGGTTTATAAAGTTGTTTACTTTTGTTTATGGAGTGCCGTTTTATGGTCACTTAGCGGGAATTGTGTCAGTTGGTAACGGGGACTTTTAGGTAAGCTAATGAGTAGAACTTTACATTATCGCGGCTGCGAATTGACCACCTGTGATTTATTAGTTGTTCTAAGGGTATTACGTGCTTTTCTCATATAATTTTACTCATATTTTTAGTTTTAATTGATCAAAAAAATATTCCCAACGTAAGATGTTATTAAAGATTGGAGTGTGGGTTTAAGCGCTTTAATACAATCCTACTATTTTTACTCAAGTTTGCCACCAGCTTTTTTGTTTATTGTATTAACACCATTTGTCCATTATAAGCCCTTGAACTGCCAATCCAGACATTGGCCATTAAAGTTATCTACCATGAACCGATTATTGTAGGTGATTATGATTTGTGCCAATGGAATGAATGACAAAATGCGCAAAATGCCCTCTACTGTTGTCCCATTTATCGCAAGTGTACGTTACTTTATTGAGCACTTAGCAAGTGGCTTTCGCTAGACGGTAATTGATGATGAACATCTTCTGAAAATACGTCAACGGTAGACACTTGTCAACGCAGCGTATGCGTAAAAAAGGCCAATAGCGAATATTTCTTCAGACAATTCTAAAAATTTCGACAAAGGCTTTGCGGTCACCAAAAGAACGCATGTTGATCAAACAATTAAACCAATTAGCATTCGCTCTGAAATCATGATTCAATTTAACGGAAACAGTTCACGAATTCTTCTATATTGTATTTAAATATCACCCAGTAATGGTGCATGCTTCAGTCGTGTGTGGTGGGTGATAAGACTAGCAGCCCGTTGTTTTTGGTCAAAAGTAATGCTAATTATTTAAGGTTGATTGATGTTATCTAACTGCTGTCGCGAAGTTCTCGGTTTAATGTATGAGCTCCATCCAAGTGGATTGTCGAAAATTTTCCAACGAATACTATCTCTCGATTTTAGTTGCTTTAAAAGTGTCAGTGTTGATAAGACAAACAAATTAGGAAAAGTACTTGAAAATCTTTAAGCGATTAAAAAAAAATTATTCTTTATTATTTGAGATAAGGTGCTTTTTAAAAAAACCGTTTATTAAAACCCAGACTTTATGATCAAACAAAATTTTAAATTACATGTTAATTTTAAGAGATTTTTATTTTGGTTTTTATATTTTTTTCGGTTTTTTTTTTATGTGATTTATTTTATTTTCAGAAACCAAAACACCATCTTAAGTCCTTGCCCAAAGGTGCCTGGAAGCGATTAAAAGACTTGCACGATCGCCAGAAGTGGCGGCGTCACTTACCAACAGAAAACAGTTTCCAGCATTCTCCCATCGAGAACGAAGCTGGCACTTTACTAATACCCATTAAACATAAGGAAAGCCCACCGAACAGAGTCACTGGAACAGTACCAAAGAAACCTCAAGAAGCTGATCCGTATCCAAATTGCCCGGTTGTTCGCTTCAGGCAGTTGCAATTTGAACGCGATCTACACATCCACCTCTTCACGGACACCAATGTGGAATGCGGTAGCAACCAAAAGGACATAGAAGTAGTGGAAGATTTAACCAAAATGCCTAGTGATAAAGAGAGTCAAGAGTAAGTTCTATTAAAATTGTTCTGTATTAAATAAACTAAATTAACATTATTAATTTTCTTGCAGAACCAAACCATTGAACAATAACAACACAAACGGAAATGGTGGCAGTGCAACGAGTAAGCCAAAGATCCAGCCAAAATACAGCATCCATCGGGATGTGCTAACGCACGAGGTGGTGATCAAGCAAACAGGCTATGCGGCCAGGGACAAGAGTATTCCCTCCTCCCTGCGAAACTGCTGGCATAGCTGGAACTTCTTCTCACTCTTCACCGGTGTGATTCCCATCCTGCAATGGTTACCCCAGTATTCACCCAGGCGAGATCTTCCGGGCGATATTATCGCCGGGTTCACCGTCGCTATTATGAACATACCCCATGGCATGGCGTATGGAATGTTGGCAGGAGTTTCGGCAGGAAACGGTCTCTACATGGCGGTGTTTCCAGTGCTGGTCTACATGTTCCTGGGCACCTCCAAGCACATATCAATTGGCACCTTTGCGGTGGCCAGCATGATGACGGCGAAGGTGGTGGACACGTTTGCCAACGTGGAGGATCACCCTCACGGGTTGCTGTCGAATGGGGCTAACACAACCTCTGCATTTGCGGATTCCATCGCCTCAACGACTGCATCATCTCTTTCGGTGTTTAATGAAACAGCCAGTTCATCACCTTTTCAGCAGTTGACTGCAATTGCGGATCCTATCACAAAAGTAGAGGTGGTAACCTCTTTGGCCCTTGCCGTGGGCATTGTAAACGTAAGTTGGCATAAATACGAATCATATACCTATCATTTGGGTTTTGTAATGTGGTCTACTTGGTCTACAACCTGTTAAAGATCTTTATTATTTGTGCTCTAAGAGTTCGAATTAATCTTACATTATTTAAGCTGATATAAGACAATGTCAGCTAACCATTTAGATTTAAGTCTGTTATGAATGATAATTATAATTAATTTATTTTAATCATTCAACAGCTCCTCATGGCTTTCCTAAGACTGGGAACCCTGTCGTCCCTGCTGAGTGAACCTCTGGTCAATGGTTTCACGACTGCTGCAGCATGTCACGTGGTCACCGCGCAGCTAAAGGATGTCCTAGGCATCTCAGTGCCCCGCCACAAAGGCGCCTTCAAGATCATATTCAGCGTTATCGATGTGATCAAGGGTGTGCCAGAAACGAATCTTGTGAACTTTGGCTTTTGCATGGCGGTGATCTTGTTTATGATGATTTGCAATGAGTGCCTAAAGCCGCGCCTGAGTAAAAGATGTCGCTTCCCCCTGCCCGCTGAGCTGATTATGGTGATCGGGGGCACCCTGATCTCCAAGTGGTTCAACCTGTATGTCGACTACAAGGTTAATCCCGTGGGAAACATACCCAGCGGGTTGCCGGAGCCAGTTCTTCCGCGCCTGGATCTGGTGCCAAAGGTGGCCGTGGATTCAATAGCCATTGCCATTGTCACCTATTCGATAATCATGTCTATGGGTCTAACGTTCGCCAAGAAGCATGGATATGAGGTCAGGCCGAATCAGGAACTGTTTGCCATGGGCATTGGGAACATGGTGGGCGGCTGCTTTTCCTGCATTCCCATGGCTTGCTCCTTGTCGAGGTCCGTGATCCAGGATCAAACAGGTGGGGTGTCGCAGATCGCTTCATTGGTCTCCGCCTCGCTGGTGGTGGTCACACTCATGTGGATAGGACCATTCTTCAGCAGTTTACCCAGGGTGAGTGCAGCCTTGCCTTTCCCATTTTAAGTTTCAAGTTATTTATATATTCTTGCTTTTTTCAGTGCGTTCTGGCTGGCGTGATTATAGTGGCTTTGAAGCCGATGTTTATGCAAGCCAAAGAGCTGAAAAAGTTCTCCAAGCAGGGCAAGTTGGAGATGTTCACCTGGATATCCACCTTCCTCTGCGTGGTGATCATCGACATTGACATCGGGTGAGTCTCAATTTAATGCCCAATGCCAGTTGTACTAGTTTACTAGTTTTATCCTTGCCTCCCTACAGTCTGTTGATCGGCATCTGCATCTCCCTGTTGGCCCTTTACATCAAGGGCCTGAAGCCCTACTCCTGCCTGTTGGGTTACATGCCAGAGGCACCGGGAATCTATATGGATCTCAACCAGCATCGGAACGCCATGCAAGTGCCCGAGACGCGTATCTTCCGCTACAGTGGATCGCTAAACTTTGCGACAAGTCTGTTTTTCCGACGGGCCCTGTACGAGGCGGTGGGTCTGGACAAGATTCCGCAGACAAAGAACTGCAGCAGCAGCAGCAACAGTAGTAGTCCCAGCAAGGGCAGCAAATCGAGCTATTCCCCGGTATCGCAGAACGGAGGGAAGGCCTATCAATGTCCAGCCAGAGCAGCCATCTGGTGGGTTCAAGATGCTCATCCTGGACTTCTCCATGCTGGGGCACATAGATGTGGCAGGATGTCGCACTCTCACCGATGTTAGCAAGGAGCTGAAGGCGCGAGGAGCCCGTTTGCTGCTGGCCAGCCCCGTGGACAGGGTGTACGACACCCTGGTGCACAGTATGGCGCTCAGCGAAGGACCCTTCGAGATCTTCCCCACGCTGCACGACTGTGTGGAATATGCCAATGCCTGTCGAACGGCGTGAGAGGGTCATCCTGATACTGATCCTGTGCCTGACTTCCCTGGAAGGGGATGCAGGGGAATGACCAGTTTTGTGATATGTCCAAGTGATAGCTTGTGAGTCGTAGCACCAAAACCCCCTTCCTAGTTCGCTAAGACCTATTTTAAACTGAATAGAAACAATGTAGCCGTCTACAATCAAGCAGAATAGGCTAAGTTTGTTTAAGTGCCTACAAAAAATTGACTTTTGTACTTAAAGCATATACAGCCCACCAGTCAAGGCAACCCATGAACTTCAGCGATCAATGAAGCGCATTGATCTAGTGCAATTTGTACCAAAATGAACAATTCAAACACACAACTAGTTTGTAGGGTTGTATGTATAAACTGTACATAAACATTAAACTGAATTTGTTGCTATTGTGTAAAATGGTTTCAAAGTATTTGGTGAAGGGAATCAAACTTAAAATGTTTATGTTTTCTTTCCAGGACTTCCACATGAGAGTTATCCTTTACTTTTGAAAGATTTATAAGAGCTGAAAAACAATATTAACTCAATCATATTGCATATCTTTTGGGGCATTTCATATTCATTGTTAATTTATTTCGGCCCAAAAGTAGGCAACGGATCAGTTTTCGGGGAATTTCCAGAGCAGTGTGTTTTTTTTAAGTGCCAATCCCTAGTGGGTAATTTTTTTTTTGCCAGGCCAGATGAAGTTTTAGGTTACACCTTCGCAGGTGTTTAGTCGCCAAAAGTAAGCCAGGTTTGGCCTTGACCCCTGGGGAGGGTTCATGAGAGTAGGCGCAGCAATTAATCAACAAAATATTTAAATTTGCACTTTACAGGGCAAACACAGTGTAGACAGCCCAGTTTTAACCCAAAATTCAGCCGGCGAATTACGACCACTTTTTGTGTCATTAATTAATAACTTTAAAACAAAGCAAACCGCCACAGATCCAAATGGGTTTTATTTCAACTAATTTTATTAGAAACAACAATGGGCGGACATTTAAATTCTTGATAAACAATAGATAAGATTACTTAAAGCTAACAATTGGGATATTGGTTACGGGGGCTTACGACTAAATTTACATGAATAACAAAGAAATAATACAAAATTATGCAACAGATAATAACAATACAAGCCGAATAATCGATTTTGAATACTTATCTAAATACGTATATACATACATAATACAAACGGACAGTTGAACTGCGTGGAGCCAACTTTATCATACACTCTTTGGGAATGTGGGCCTGGGTATCTCATTGCCTCTATTCGATCATGTTGAACAATAGACAGGAAAATATCATTCCAAAGATCTGAATGTAAGGGAGGGGATTTATTTAAAATGTAACAAAATAAAATATTATTTGTCTTACCATCAGAATGGCCACTGCTATGGAGGTGCCTCCAATAACCGCGGCATGATCCCTGATGAAGTTGGTCGTCACATAGAGACAGCCCTGGTTATACAGATTCGTGATGGTGGGAAAGATGGTGCACTCCTTGCGCTGGCCTCCAAAAAGTTCCTGGCAGCAGGACTCGGGCACCGGTCCATACCTATTCCAGTCGTGCCACGTGTCCACTCCGCAGCACTGCAGCCGCTCCTGGGTCAGATCCCAGGCCTGGGTGATCTCCCTCCTGCTGCCATATAAGGCCATCGTTGACCGCATTTCCTTTGGGTATTAATACAAGTTGGAGTGAAGTGGCACACAATTATTGGGGATTAGACTCACCTGCCGCATGGTCTGCTGGACTCGTTCACGGAACACGTAACCCAAGACGCCGCCAATTAGCATGGTGACGAAAACTAAAGCCACGATTATGAAATACTACGAAGGGAAAAAGAGGTGTTAAGGTACATGTTAAATGGTCTTTGCAAATTTTTAAGGAAGTAAATAACTGGGTAACTCTAATAGGAAACAAATTAAAAAAAAATTTAAACACAAAGCATTACCTTATCTTTGGCAGATTATTCTTATTAGAACTTAAGTTTAAATACCGAGGTTTTTAAAACTATTGGTTACGCACACTAAACTGCCTTTCGAATTTAGGTTGAAAATTGAAAATAAAAATATATCTTTGTAGGAAGATAGTTAAAAAATGCGTCAAAAGTATTGACAAAATCGATTACATAAATCTTTAAAACTGTTTAGGTTCTTTGATCTTAAATATACTCACCGTAAGTAGCAGGCACTTGACCTCCTTTCCAGCACCTACACAACCCAAAAAGGACACCAGGCAAATGATGACTGATGTAACGAGCAGGACATAGACAGCTCCAGAGAAGAGGTTTGTTCCGAGCAACTCATTGACAAAGCTACGATCCACGAGAGTCCACAGGGTAAGACAGAAGACAATGGCTCCACCCACCTGGAAATGATTGAAAAGGTATTATATATTTTTTATTCAATAGCTTAGTGACCTAAAGATCTACTCACGAATATCACAAAGTTGGCTACGAAAAGGCTGTACTTGACGAACTGCCCGCAGCAGTCCATTCGCGAACTGAAGCCCATATCGTCTTCCTATTAGGGATTAATAGGTTGTCATTAAACCATCTTCGGATATTAATTTAAGATTTTTTACTTTTGTCTATTGGAGACGAATCCCAATAGGAAATTGATGCAAGGAAGATGATGCAAGGAATTTGGGATGGGAAAATATGCAGAGGTTCTTGATGGCGCGACAGTTCTAGACGATAAAAACAGATAGGGATTATTTACACATACATAGCTTTAAATTAATACTTATACTAGTAAATTTCTTAAAGGGTTAATTAATTAATTAAGGAGTTTTGACTATTTGTTTGCTTGAATTAAAACAAACAATAACTAAACAGAGTTGATTAAAAAGTGTAAGTAAGTATGACATGCCTAATAACAAAATTTATATTAAACTTCAACTTCAAAGTTTGCCAATGAGTTTTTGAAATGGTGTTATTTTTTTATAATATAAAATCATAATATCTCAAAAATCCATTACAGATCTAGGCACTCAATTACATATTCCTTTCAAGGTTCTTCCGTGTAGGATCTGTCATTAATATACTCCTCTATTGATAGTTATACAGTTATAGTTATAAAATGAGGGTGAACATTAAAGAGTGGTGCGCATGCGCAGCTGTGGTTTCGGCCGACCATTTGCTGTTTCTAAGCCGGGTCCGAACCGAACCGAACCGTACCGCGAAGCGACCGAAGTACACTTAACCATGACCCACTTTTGGCAACGTGGCGAAGCTGCCAACGCAATGCGCCTAGACAAGCGTTCATTATCGGCGGTGGCTGTTGTCAGTTACGGCTCTTAAAAAGTTACTTCGGCTGCCTACGACGCATAAGACCCACTCCAAGGGTTTCCAGTTGAAGCTAGAGCAATCAAAATAAATAAATCAAAGTAATAGCCTGCCCGAAAAATTGCTATCTAATTATAGTGGCTTATTTACGAGTGCCGCCCCATCTCTGATTCATCTAAGCAGACTGCGATGTTCTAAATGCTAATTAAAAGTAATTGCAGGCTGAGCAATCCAGCCCCCTCCCCTCAACTATCTGGTAAGCGACATCTCATTTCGAACATTATTCGCCAAATTCAAATAAGTTGAGCCGCAGTTGAGTTCGCCAGGTAAGTGGCGCGGGCTATTAAAAATGTTCTCACACTGTCTGAATATTCACTATTTTTCATTCGACGTTATCATGTTGCTGGAATCGTGCCTGAGATGACAGTAAGTCATCTGAAAGTCGCCATTAATGACGGGCGTTGGCGGAGGGGCTGAAACCAATTAAGTTTATGGTAATTGTTAAGCTATACGTGCTACACATCATAATGGAGCACTTAAAACTCGGGTTGTGAGTCCTCTTACTTTCAAAAAAACCTGGGAAGCTTTTGAAGAGAAATATCCTGAATATATCAAACTTGTATATTTTGACAATTAAGGAAAAAAATTATAAAATTAAATGTATGTGACTTCGAGCACATAGCTACATATTTTATCGTTGATTTGTCCTATCGAAGTTTTTTCCTATATTCATGTGAACATATAGTAGAATAACATGATTTAAAAATCTATTTTTAATGCAGGAAGATACTGTAATTATTTTTTGTTAGGTGGTTACATTGGTAAATAAACATATTAATTTACTTACAAGTTTGCCGTCCCTTAGCACAAACGAAGTTTTCGTTAGGTAACCAATTTTGGCGGTTTTCTTTTCTCAGCGTTCGCCTATGTAAATTGCCTCCAAGTTGTTGTTTTGCAAAACACAAGGCAAAACAACACAAAAGAAACAGCTACTTATTTTAGCTTGCACTTGAATGCACAGAAACTTTGGGAGTGAGTGGCTACAAAAAAAGAAGAAAAATATTTGTTAAAAATATATTTAACATATCTATTTATCAACAAATGATTTTACTTATTTTATTTTGTTAGGTTTTTTTTTAGTGCAGCTCATTTAGCGTATTTCCATTGATAAACCATAGTTAATTAACATAACTTTCGAATATCCATTAATAAAATATCCAAATATTATCCACGAGGTTTTTTTGTTTATTTTATTATTTTTCTTTTTTTTTCATTCAAATCGCATGAGCTTGCTAAGTTTACGTAGATATATCAATTTATGCAATATTCGATAATATTTAATCTTGATTTTTTTTCATTAAACTTTTTTTAGTACAGGTTTCTTGCATTTGTTTTGAGAGTCACTCGCAGTTGATAATTGTTATTGAGTTTTATTTGATTGTTGATGTTGTTGCTGTTATGTCAATTGCAGTTCTCCCATGGCAAACAACTTTTTTTTGCCGTTTTGCTTTTAACATTTGTTTTAACGTTGCGTCACATTTGCCAAGGTAAAATTATCCTATTCAGACTTCTAACTAGATCATAAGGATATTTCGCGTAGAAAAGAATATATGTTTTTCACGTTGTGGCGTATAGATTAGCCTTATTTTCAGAGATCGCCTTACAGAGTGTGAGTGGAACGGGGGAAAATGACTGAATGTGGACGCCGACGACTCTACCGCTTGAGAGCTGACTTGAAACTGGTTGTGGGATCAGTCGGAGCGATCGGTTTTTTATAAGTTTCGCTTACAAAGAGCTTCGTTGTTCGGCTTTTTCTGGTCTTGTCTCTCGCAATTACAATAATTCCGACTTCAGCGTTTTGGGAGTTTAGCTCTGCAGGTGCAAAAGAGAAGGGATATGCTCGCTTACAAACCGTAAATACTTCTGAAAGTTTTTAAACTTTTCTTATATTTATTCATATATTTTTCGGTTTCTTTAGCTGCTTCCCTTCGTCGAATCGGGCTGTGAAAATGCTTTAAGCAAATAAAACGTGTTCGCAATCGGTTTAGTCTTCCGTTGACAGCCGGGGTCTTTGTTACAAGGGCTTTATAGGACCCAAAAACAAGCAATTTTTAAACATTAATTTTTATATTTTTTGGAAAAAAATTTAGTAAATTGTAGAACCATGTTTGCTTCGTATTTATAAGTAATTAAAATAAAAATATTTCTTTAGGATAAGATCAAAATATTCCTAATAATCATGATAATCCTAAATCCTTGGTTTTTAATAATAATATGATGCAGCACCCTTTATAGGTTTGCTGTATGTTTTTAAATAGAAATTATTATTTATTTGAACTGCAGCACAAAATAGGATGTATTTACTTCCAAAGTCGTTATCTTCCTTTGCCTCAGTGAATTGCATCCAATTTCAATGTCTGCATCAGAGAAAAACCTTCGGAAATTAACAGCTTAATCTTGTTGTTACCCAAACAAATAGTCTTGAGTAATTTCGTAAGCAATTTTCTAGCTAAGGTCAAAAAGTTGACTGCCAATACACAAATAGCTCCAGCCCCTAAGTTTTCGAGGGAGCTTAACTTACACTCCACAGCGCGGTTAAAAACGCTCAATTTAGTTGTTGGCTTGGTTAGCACTTTTATGGCCGTGTTAACAACAACCGCCCGCTCCCACCCCCGTAGTTTCCGTTAAGTTGCATGACGAAAATAGAAATAAATAATAAATAATAAAACATGAAAAACAATTACTCTGCCTGTTTATTTCGCATCTTATTCACCAGCTGTGGGAACCTTTTGCGTTTTATAGTTGCCATAAAATCAATTTCCACACACTCATAGGCAGGCGCCTTGTGATAAAATATTGCACAAAAGTCGTATATCAACTGTGTGATTCCTTCTCAAGTGGCCAAGATATCATTAATATTACTGGGAATTCTCAATTCGGTTCCAGGCAAGTCAATTTCGCCTATGAAAACATACATACTGAGATGCGATTAACGTGAGCGAGCTGAAAGCCTCGTTGAGCTCGCCGAAGGTGACAAGCTTCAGAAGCGTTAAATTGTAGCACTTAAAATGATTTCAGTGAATCGAAGATTAGGCTACAAATAAATGACAAGTTCTAGGGGATATATTAAAATTTAACAAACAATTTAAGTATACACTATTTATAGTACATTTAGTCTGAACTATATGCATAAGTAAACGGTGTTTAGTATATCTACAAAAAATTTATTTTTTTATATTATTTTAGTTTTAAGCAAATGCGAACAACATTTTCATCTCAATACTGTAATAATAAAACATCTTATTATATATTCCAAAGATGGATTATTGCCTTATTAATTAACCAATCATTTGAATATTTCATTAATAAATTAATGAGTCCATGTGAATGCATTATGATCTTGAATAATTCATTGGAAAAGTTGAAAGGTTAGCTTTATATTGCACTCGTAAAAGCATTTTTCTCTGATATTCTTGATTGTAAAAAACCCCTGAAAAAAAATGTCAGTTTCCATGCAAAGTCACCTTAAAATACCTCTAACTTGAGGGTTGGCTATCATTTTTGTGGACAACCACAAAACGCAACCGACTCTCAGATCTTGACCAACTCAAGTTAAGTAGATTTTCCCATGTCCAAGCAAACCTCAAGTGCATTCAGAGGCCTTGGGCAGAAATCATTAAATGGCTAATCAGTTGGAACAATTGTGTTCCCTTTTGGCCGCCGCTCAGCCCAAGTTCAACCTCCTCCCACGCAAACATACCGATATTGGCCGAACAAATAGCCGAAAAATACATCTCAGTTTAGTCATGAGCCTGCTAATTGCTCGGTGTCAGCTCCAGCGATTGTACGTGGTGATGTGTCAGCCAAAAGCGTGATATTCTGCCATTCGATCTGGTCAGGTATTTTCGACTGTAATGCCTAGTAGCTCGTGCTTCCTAAAGTATACAAATTTATGAATCTTATGCAATATATGCCCAGTTAAAGAGACGTTTCCGGTCCCGTACTTCTGATCAGAATCACAAGCTAAAGAGTTATTTGTGTGTACGCAGATAAGAGCTATCCACATAAAACAACTGTTAAAAAATCCAGCCGATTGAATGTCTATATATCATCATTTTCGGGTAAAATTAGGAATATTTTGGGTATTTCAATAAATAGGGGAATATATTGTTTTGTTGCTTGCAACTATTCAATTTTATTTCTAGAAATATTTTTGAGTTTGTGTTGCTTTGGTTTCCATTTTTTTCAAAACTATGCCGTGACGGAGATTTACTTAAAAAAACTTTATTAAGAATAAAGCTTAACAGAACTTACTGCTGTAAACAATTACAACAAACTTAATCCTATAATACTTCCTAACAAAATCCATAAGTGCAGCGAACCAGTGCCGGCACTTGAGTTCGTTTCCGTATTATTCCACCACTCCCAATTTCCGTTGTGATAAGCTGGATCAGCCCTTGAGTCCGATTTGGGAACTCGGGCGCTTGGAATCGCAGATCGCCGGATTTGCGCCACCTCTTCAGCGAGTTCCTCCAGTTGGCGTGGATAAAGTTGGGCCAAGTTGAAGCGCTCGCAGGGATCTTTTGCCAGATCGAAAAAGCAGTGCGCTCTGAGGGGTTCACATTTGAATTGGGGATCTAGGGGATCCTGTCCGTCCACAAGGGGACACTCCTGGGTGGCTTCGCTTCGCATCTGCCGGATGCGATCCTCGGTTAATCCCCGATTTCCCAAGATACGTTGAACTTCCGATGCCAGGACATACTCTCCGTAGTTCTCACTCAATGGATCGTCTTCGTTGGACTCCAGTTCCCCCAACCACTGATCGTATTGACCACCGAAGCTGCTTCCGTTGACGTACTTAAGAGTATCCCTCATGTACGACGAGTAGCCGAAAACTTCATCCAGAACGTGAATCATTGTTCTGGGCTTCGGCTCCTCATTGCCACTCAGCGAAGGCCAGAGATTAATCCCGTCCAGCTGGAGATCTTGCGGCAAGGAGACGCCAGCAGCTCCGGCCAGTGTGGGCAGCCAATCTATGGCGTGGATCGCCTGATTGGACACATATCCTTGTTCCTTGAGCAGCGGACTCCATAGAGCTCCAGCCGATCGAATGCCACCCTCCCAGGGAGATTCCTTTTGCTGTTAAAGAAACACAATCAAATATTAATAAAATAACAATTTGATAATAACTACACTGAAAAAACGTGGAATAGTAAAAATAATTATGTGACCATTGAATTTAAAAGTGTTTATTTAATATTTAAAATAAATATTAAATCATAATATAAATGCATTCACTTTCAAGATTTAATATTAATCTCTTTTAACTAACTCTTTAAATTAAATTTGCAGTTATTAAATCAGTTTTTAAAATAGTCAAAAAATGCTCACACTATAATTAATAAAAAAGACCTCTTTTAAGAAATAAAGCTGATCTTTAAGCATTCACTTTTTAGGCATTATAGTTTTAAGTTCAACATAACTTTTGAAGACATACTAAATTATGTAGTTTTTAAATTTTCGGTTTTAAAAGCTTTTGCTTGTTAATTGACTAAATAAAAGTAAACGTACAAGACGCTTGTATTAAGCTAGACTTTTTTTTAGTATTTGTGCTTGTAATTTCATGACTCAATTTTCAGTGCAGACTTTGAAAACCTTTCCTAACTTACCCCGCGATAAGGAAAGTTAGAACCAGCATTGGAATGGATACCGACGGTTGGTGCTCCATTGTCTGAGTAAAGTAAAATAATGCTGTTATTCAGCATGTCATTATCCTTTAAGGCACCAATCGTCCGAGCCACACTTTTGTCCAGACTTGAAATCATACCTTTGATAAGAAAAATATTGATAAGTATATACTTCAATTCAACAAGCCAATTCTCGCACTAAGATTTAAAACTCACCAGCGTAGGTGCGCCGTTTGGGATCCTTGATGTGGGAAAACTTGGACACCTCCTCCTCAGGAGCCTGCATCGGATTATCCTCGTTACCCGTGTGTACGGCCAAATGACTGAGCACCATGAACAGCGGCTTGCTCTTGTCATGCTCCTCAATGATTCTTTTGGCTTCCGAAGTAAATGCTTCCGTGGCGTAAGTTCCGTTCGCTTCGGGACAGGGTTTCAGATCCCGCCGGAAATCCAGGCCAGCTGAATAGTTCCTGTCCAACATTCGAACCTGGTGGTCGTAGTAGTCTATATAGCCGTTGTAATAGCCAAAATGGTGGTCGAATCCTCTCATTGTGGGTGTGAGATCCTTTCGCCAAAATCCCAGGTGCCACTTGCCCACCAAGTGGGTCGAATAGCCCGCCTCCCGGAAAATTTCCGGCATCAGTCGCTCTCGCTTAGGAAGACTCCAGGGCTCATCGGTTATGATCACAAAGTGCTGCATTCCTAAAAATATATTGAGTATTAAATCATAATATAAAAATTGATTTTTTAAACTTTAAATATTTAAATTATTCCTAATTAATTAAAGTGTATTTTATTTAAGTTAAATATGGCTTAAACATAAATTAAATAAATGAAAAAGTTTTAAAATTTCCAAATTTAAAGTAACTGGATGGAAATATATGAATGAAAAGCAGAATTGATTTGGTCTTACTAGGTTTTTAGTGATGTTAAGTTATACTCGTTACTTGTAGATTAAAAGGTAATAGATTAGAATAAGCGTTTCCGACCATATAAATTTATATGCTTTTGATCAATACCAAAAGCCAAGTCGATCTAGTTAAACAAAAGGTTATTAATAATGCTGTTATTTGAGAAGTTTTAAGCTAAAGGGTTACACTTCGACAAATGGCGTCAACAAGAACCCAATTGTTTTCTGGGGACATGTTTGTTTTTTTTTATCATTACATTACCCGTGTGTATGGGATATTTTCCCGTTAGTAGGGTGGCCCTCGACGGAGTGCACAAATTCGGAACATAATGCTTGTTGAGCACGACGCCATTGTAGGCCAGGGCATCGATGTTGGGTGTGAGAATCTGGTTTGAGCCATGGAAGCTGACATCGTTCATACCCTGGAAAATAAGTGTTAGTAGGTATTTTATAAGAGTAACTATTTCGAATGCTCTCTCACCATGTCATCGATCAGTATTATTATTATGTTTGGCTTAGTAGAGTATCCAGATCCATTCGCCAGGCTGAGTATGGCACTCACTACCAGCAGACCATGGATTGTGCCTAACATTGTAAATAGACTTAGGACATCTACTTTATCCGATCATATAATGTCCAAGTCCGGGACCCTAAAAATATAATTAAAATGTTAAATATGTTGTCATATCAAAGTAGTTGGTAATCCAGTTAAGCAATTTGTTTTCCATATTCCTGTATTCCTCGATTGCAAAGCTCTTTTCAATATTATAAGTTTAACGAATCAATTCAAATAAGTTATTGATACATTCTTCGGAATTAACATTTTGAAATCAATCTAAAATTGTTGCCCCATTTTAGTTTAATAAGGAAATGTTTTAAAGGTAGTAAAAGTCTCACATATTTTACGCTTGAAACTCTGAGCGAGTACAGATTGTTTTAAAGCTCCTGATCGTTTTTGGTAATACTTATGCTGAAATACCAGCATGTAACTGACTTAATTATAATACTGCACATCTAGGCAGTATCTGTCTGATTTTCAACGACAATTTTGGCAATTGGCAATGGTACAATGTACAATCTGCCCAATCCCCCCTACTTCTTCGCTTTCCTCTTGACCTATCCCAGGGCCCATTGCGCCATGTGGCCGAAAAGTTCATTCAACCATTCGCGCAAGTGTTGTCCAATTGTTTTGCTTTTTTTTAACAACAATTGTAAAGACATTATATAAAACGCCAACATGAACACTTGCATACTTGTACTTGTACTTACCGTCGCCGTGAGGAGTTTAATTTCTTTTTATCTTGGCTAAAACTTTGGTTTAATTGTCGCAATAGGCCATAAAAAAGCAGGCATTAATGAAATCGAGGCAGATAAGCAAGACAAGCCGTAAAAATCTATGAACTGTGCAATTGTTAAAGCATTTTAGACGAGTTTAAATGGGTTAATAATGCTGCATAATTTGGGTGGAAATAAAAGTGTCGTGCGAATGGAATGGAAATTCCAGTCACGACATGTGTATTGTGAATTGGATTGTGACTGAGAATGGAAACGCCCAGCGGTCAGGTGATGACCTTCACAAGCTGTTAATATCGTGACCTTGCTTAAACACATGTCTCTTTATCAGTTTCAGTTCATCGTACATCATTGGAAAGGTTCTTGAGTGTAAATCTCCCATTAACGAAACTGGTTTTGTGCAAATAGCTATAAACTTTTTCCAATTCAAAAACTTTCATGATTTTGGGCGAGCTCAACCACCTGGAGGTTGAGCTCCAGAAATGCCAGTGGGCCCATTAGGTTCAACCACAACCACGTTAGTTAATTACAGTGCAACCTGCTGTTGGCCAACTAAAAACATTTGGCAAATCTTAATCTTGAAATTGTGAAAAGGTAATATATCTGTAAAAGCAGCAAGTCCATAAAAATTAGCCTCCCATACCAAACTAACATTGAATGTTTTTTGCTAGCTCAAACTAAATAAAACGAAAATTTATATATTCAAAATATTATTGTAATCCACTTTGGACTTGTAAATGTTTATAATATACCATAAATTTCAGTCTATAATATAAGCTTAATCTCTAATATCATCAAAGTCTCTTATTAATTATTTTCCGAAAAGTAATTTAGACTTTAATCCTACAGATATTATTAAACGTTTAAGGTTGGCGAGAAGTAGTTTGTTTAATCAGGTGTTCTTTAATTTAGCTACAAAAGACATTGCTCTTTTCATAATGTCTTCATAAAAGCAGAGATTTTTTAATTTAGATAAAAATTTAATTAGCAAAACAACGTATGATTACTAGTACATTAGGATTTTAAAGTTAGATATTCTGAAAAACGAATATAAAGAGTACATAATATATGTACTACTTCATTTATTTGCCAGCAAGCGTCAGCTTTACTTAATTAGTCTTATGTCAATTTTATTTCGTCTGTCACACTCACATTGGCAACAACTTTGCAACTAAGTAGCTTAACTCTTTTAACACCCAACACTTAACACTTAACTGTTTTTCCGGAATCAGCTTAAAATTTTGACGATGCAGGGTGATCGTCGATGATCCTTCCCCAAGCGGCTTCTCCACTCGACTAAACGCTCCACTGGCTTTTGGCGCTTTTAAAGTGACAACGTTTTCGCACACTCCGATGACTGCGAGGAGCGCGAAAAATAATCGTATAAAAGTCCAAGCATACTGCTATAAAACAGCCCACGAAATAATCGTATAAAAGCGAAAACACACTTGCTATAAAAGCAAAAGCAAAAGCAAAACGCGGTTTTGCAAAGGCAGATAAACAAAGTAAATCCAAAGCTACTTAGTTTAAAATATTACCGGCATTTTAAAGGGACAGATCGTTTGAACTAGAGCGTTACCTTCCTGGTTGACTAAGGTCAGGGTTCTTGTAGCTCTCTCTTTGATAAGATGGCTCAGTTGATCCCGTACGATTTGGCCTTGTCGATCTGTATGCCATGTTTTGAAGGTTAGGCATTTCAGAACTCGATATATGTTATATTGTCAAACACTTTATTTTAGGGCAAAATTAAGTTAAAAAACAAATCTTTTTAAATGGAAAATATTCAGCAGAAAAACATAAACAGTTAAGAAACCGCTGCAAAATTGCAGCTTTTGTTTATGGTTTTAAGTTTAACACAGGAAATAATTATTTGTTCGTAAAAATCACGTTGCCAGGATCCGAACATCCTTTCAACTAAATAGCCTTTTTAGTGTGGCCAGATAATAATAGTAATTAAAAAATCTTATCTAATCTAATTTAAGGCGAAATTCACCAAATCTAAACAAACTGACCACAGAACTTTCAAGTGTTAATCATCAATCCAGAAAAATAGCCAACTATCTAATCACATTAATAACTCCCCCTTAAGAATCTTATCAGAAACTTAGACCACTTGGGAGAGACCTATAAAAGCTTCTTCCAGATGGTGATGACCACAACACTTCTTCAGTCGACGAACGAATCATGTTCTCAACCAAGAGCTCTGCATTTGTGGCCGTACTCCTCGTCCAATTGGCGACTCTCATCCAGGGAGGAGTCTACAGCACGGAGGACAAGTGGGTGCTCATTGACAAGACCATGGATCTGCCGGAGGAAGCAGTTCTCGGTGGCTTTGATCCCGATGGTTACTACAACTACGTGGGCCGTGTGGTATACAGCAGTAGTATTCTGCCCGCCCGAGTGGTTCCGGAACTGGGAAAGGCCACCTACAACACGGACACTTTGGGCAACCAAGCTACAACCTATGAGGTCCTGGTGTCCAATGCCACCGTGAGCTACCACTGGATCCGCAGTTTCGATGGCTACCGGGAGAAGAACGCCGTAGCCGTGGGAACCAGCGCCACCAACGATCGCGTTTTCATCTGCCGCGTCCGTTGCGATGAGTCACTCTTCATTGGCACTTTGTACCTCGCCAAGCGGATGTGCATCGTCAAGTACGATAACCTGCCGCTCCGCCAGTTCGACAAGTACGAGATCCTCGTCAGGGAGCACCATGTGGCTGAATTTATTCCCTACTTATATCAAATTGCCAACTGAGTATTTAAAATAAATAAATTATTTATTAAGCGAAATTATTATTTTGGCTTTTGTTTATTTTTTTTATTTTACCACTTTGATTATTGATTGGTTTTCTTATTATTGTAATAGACATAAGAACTTTAAGTAAGTATAACAATTTTTGTTCACCAACGTTCTTTACAGGGTGGTTTTTGCATAGAATTAATTGAAATAATAACAATATAAGCTATTAGCACATTCAAATCTAACAATTAAAAAAAATTACATCTCTGTCGGATATAGCTAATTTATTTAATGCGAGGGGAGGGGGCCCGAACGTGGTTACCCCCGGGTCCTGATTTTCTTTCTGCGGCTTTGGTCATTAAATTTGTAAATATACTTCCTTGACACAAAGAATACTTTGTCTTAGGAATATATATTATTATTATAATTATTTTGTGGTAGATTGGTGCTTTGATGATCCTACTATGTCATTTTTAGACAGATAGAAAAAAAAACCACCTTTTTTATTTAAAAATATATATTTAAAAAAAAATGTTATCTTAAGACTTTAACTTAAAGAACAACTTGATGTGATTACAATTCCTCAGTGTATTTATTATGACAACGGGGATATAAGTTTTGATTTGAATGTACATATGAAATGCAGCCTAATTTATTGAAAGAGATTTCTTTGTCTATAATGATGTTATAATAAAACGAAAATAATATTAAACTTCTAACTACAATTTGCACTTTAACTCCTATTTCTAGTTTTTTAGTCAAAAGAGTGACATATATTTATATTTATATTGAGATATATATTTTTAGAGGATTGCTTAAAGCTAAGATTAAGGGGACTTCCGTTCGGTTAATTTTTGTAGATGTTACTTAATCTTACCAAAATTTTGCCAAAAAACCAATTATCTAATCTTTAAGTAACCCCCCAGGAAATGATTTATAATACTTGCCGCCAAAGCAGAAAAACCTATAAAAACGGTCGTCAAATGGAGATGTTCACGACAACTTGACCAAGCATGAACTCCGCCAAGAACTCAAAAATTCTGGTCGTAGTCCTCCTCCAAATGGTGGCCCACATCCAGGGAGGAGTATACAGCACGGAGGACAACTGGGCTCTTGTGGACAGGACAAGGGACTTGCCGGAGGAGGCTGTTCTGGGTGGCTATGATCCCGAGGGTTACTACAACTACGTGGGTCGAGTGACCTATGTCAGTAGCATTCTGCCCGCCCGTGTGGTTGCGGAGCTGCAAAGGGCCACATACAATACGGACACGTTAAATTTCGCAACTGTTAATTATGAGGTGCTGGTGTCAAATGCCACCGTGAGCTACCACTGGATCCGCAGTTTCGATGGCTACCGGGAGAAGAACGCCGTATCCGTTGGAACTGACAGCGTTAACAATCGCGTCTACATCTGCCGAATCCGCTGCGATGATGGACTCTTCATTGGAACCCTTTACCTTTCGAAGCGGAAGTGCATCGTTAAATACGACAACTTCCCGCTCCGTGAGTTCGACAAGTACGAAATCTTGGTCAGAGAACGACTTGTGGTGCCGCTTCTCCCAAACGATATTTAGAGTGATATTTAACATTGATTGCTAGCAAAGCAAATGCATATTTATTTATCAAAAATAGCTTTTTTGTACTCTTAATTGATTTGTCTTGTTAATAAGATAAAAACTCAGGCATGGATTTTTACTACTTTGCACACTGTTTGCAAATACAAATTTGGGGGCATAAATACAAAAAATAATAATACAAACGGTAAACCATTAACACTTGGTTGTCATAATATATATAAAGTCTGAACGACATGTAACCATAATGTGTGATAATTTAATTTAATTAGTTATTTAATATAATTTCTTGCTTTACGACGAATAAAAAGATTTGTCAATTTAAGCAATAGTAAAAAATCGATCTTTACTTTTGCCTAACACTAATGTGAATATTAAGAATGTAAACAAATTTACGAAAAGGATGATCAACAGAGGTTATTCGCAGTTTTTATTTATAATTACCATTTGACTCAAGTTAGTTGATATTACGTTATTAATTCAAATATGTTGTGACACTTTTGATTTGATAAAAGCTCAAAAGGCAAGTTTTTAATTTTCTTAAACGATACATTTTTTTACTCCGAATTAGATTATAAACTTTGATGTTAAAAAAATTTGAAGAAAAATGTTTTTACCCTTTTGGACCGAGCAAGTATGCTATTTTTAAAACAAGTAAGGTAACAACCGGTTTCCTTTAAAATTCAGAAAATAAAAAGGCAAAACAATAAACCAAACTTATGAAATAACAGCAAGGGGGATTTTTTTAAATTGCAAATATCTGTTTTTTTTTTGAGGGTGCAAAAAAACTAGGTTGAGAAAAGTCACAATTTGTAGGTTACTCACCGAAACCGATGCTATCAATACCAATCTTTTGATAGCGATAGGTAATATAGGAACTGCGAGATAAGGGGCGACTATAAAAGCAGTTAAATAGCCGGCCTGACAATTAAAGTGAATCCATCAGCCCGACAAGATGTACAAAGTAGCCGGTTTGGTTTTGGCCCTGTTTGCAGTCGTCTACGCGGTTCCGTCGACGTATGGTGAGCACTATAAATTAAGGAGGGTTATCTCAATACTTAATATAAATGCGTACTTCTGCAGATAATGAGCACGTGTGGATTGCTGGTAACCTCTCTTACGCCGTTCCCGACAAAGCAGTTTTGGGTGGATTCGATCCTTATGGATTCAACACCTATGTGGGCCGTGTAAAGTACCTTAACAATATCCTGCCCGCCCGCGTGGTTGTGGAAACCGGCGTCGCTTACTTTAATACCGAGACCGCCTCCTCGAAGCTCCTTGTGTACGACCTCCTCGTGGCTGGGAACAACCGGACCTTCGTCTGGGCAAGGAGTTTCGATGGATTCTTCGAGAAGGGAGCCGTTGCCGTGGGCACTACGGTCCAAAATGAGCGGGTGTTCTGCTGTCGGGCAAAGACCGATGGAGCAATCCTGATCGGCACCCTCATTCCCAGCCAGAAGGTTTGCATCATCAAGCATGAGTCCCTCGCCCTGCGCAAGTTCGACAAATACGAAGTGCTGGTGGCCAAATAGATTCAACTATTTATAACGCTGCTTAGTAACTAAGATCTCTAGAAAACTTTTGGATTCCCGTTAAAAATAAAGAAAATACAATTTATTTGGATATCGTTTTGTTTCTATTGCTAAAATATTAAAACATATTAAATATATATTTAATATATTTTATATTTCTTAGAGTCATAATGTATGCAGCTCTTTATATCCGAGTATTTATATAGTTTTTAGGGATTTCCACTTGCTTTATGTGAAGTGTGATCATACAACATGTTTAAATAGTTTGGAAGCTTGAGGTTAAGGTCAATGCGTGTTGCTAAAACTGAAATCTATATATCTATATCTTAAACAATTGATTGAAAACAATAGTTTAGACAAAAATACTGCGCTCTAACTAATATAAAACCAGAGTAGAGTTAGAGTACCAAGCTTTTGTTTAGTGCCTAGCAAAAAAAAAAGAAGGTTTTAAAAATGTATTAATGAATTTTTAGATTTTTATTAACTTTATAAATATATAAATATACACACAAAACACAATCGTTTGACAGTGCTCATCATCACTAATTCGTATTCGTAAATTTTATACAAAAACATAAATCAACAAAATCTCTGACTAATTTTCTTTTTATAGAAATAACATCTGATTACAAAAATCTTATCGTGTTTTTCAATGAATTTGTACCATTTCAACAAAATGTACCATCCTAAAATATAACTATAAATCCTCATATATTATTGCAACTTCGTTAAATACTTTGTAAGCCCTAATGATTGGCAGAGATCTCTTCCTCTGATTGATTTGAAGGGGGTTTTGCAGTTATCAGTTTCCACAGAAGGTGATCGATAAGATAAGCAAGCGGATTGCCTATTTGACACAGGAGTCATTAAGACATTACCCGGAATTTTTGCGGTTTGGTCAAATTTAAGCTATAAATTATCTAAATAGGTTTGCTCCAAACTCTCGATTCATAATGAGTTCCCTGGAAACTACAAATGGTTATTATCAACATAAAAATATAACCATTGCTTATCACGGCTCTACTTCGATTATTTTTAACTAATATTATAGTTTAAACTAAATTGTTGGTATTGATTCTGAAATAAGGAAGAAATGTAACTTATTAAGGTATAATTAATTTTTTAGTAACTATAATAAATTATGTTTTGGCAAAGAGAATAAAATTCTTTACTTACTTGGAAGCGTATCCCAAATTGAGACAAACCAACGACTTGTCACAATAAATCCTAGGAAAAGGGTAAAGATTTTCATCCGCCCCGTGGTCCCCGAACTAGAGGCCTGTTCGTCCTGCCACCAGGTCCACTCATTGTGGTAGAATCGGGGATTGCAGTCCGGATCCGATGGCTTGTTGTTGGGCGGATGGGCATCTTTGGCGAACTGTTGGATTCGCTGCCAGAGATCCTGAAAGATAGTCGTATTTCGATACTCCTCGTACAGGTTGCTCTGCTCGCAAGGATCCGCCTCGATGTCGAAGAGACAGGGTGCCTCGAGGGGCATACAGGGCTTGATTCCAGTCGCAGGAACCGGACACTCGACCCTGGCCTGATCCCGCAGCTCGCTTATGTTGCGCTCCCCGGCGGATACCCGCTGCAACTGCTGCCAAACACTGGTGTTCCGAATGAGATCCTCGTAGTCCCCGGATCGGGGATCCTCCTCACTGGTCACCCGCTGGCCCAGCCAGCCGTCGTAAATGCCGCCGCTGGTAGTGCCGCTGATTACCTTCCACTTGCCACGCGTGTAGGACAGATGGGGTTCCGCCTCATCCTCGTCGATCACGTGGACAATCTCCCGCTCCACCGATTCGTATCCGTACTTGAGCGCCGACCATAGGTTCAAGCCATCCAGGCGGAGGTCCGGATCCGGCGATATTCCAGCTGCTGCTGCCAACGTGGGCAGCAGGTCGCCAATATAGATCTGCTGTTTCCACACGCTGCCCAGGCGCTCGAACTCAGTGCTCCAAATGGCCGCCGAGGATCGCAATCCGCCCTCCCATGGGGAATTCTTTTGCTGTAATTATTAAATAAATGAATTAATAAATGGAACTGTCGAGTAATTCAAGATAGCATACTATCATTATGATTTTAATTGTCGATTTACATAAATTCGATTTGAAGAAATGTTAATATTGAGTTTGTGTTTGAGGAATTATCTACAGAAAAGTAGCTATTAAAAAAATTACATTTCACTTTGTATAACGATGTAGTCGAAAAGTGAAATCAAATAAATCAATCAAGCTTTGTAAAGTGATAAACAGATCACGCCTGTCTGCTTTAAAAATATATATACATTTATCTTAACGTGTGTTAGATATTAATCACTTTCAAAAAGTATTTATTTTACCAAATGTAAGCAATTGATTAAATAAAATAATTTGATCGAAATTAAATTTTTCCCCAAACAATTATTTTTTAAAGGGAATAATGTATCGCTCTTGCATTCTCGATTCGTTGTTTTCCAAGATAAAAATATTAAGAAACATACATGGGAAAACAAGATATTAACAAAGGTTGTGTATGTTTGGTTAAAACCTGACAAATATTTACTCTACTTTTGGGATTGTACTAACGAAGTTTGTAAGTTCTACTAACTACAAAAAAAAATATATATATTCGGCTTTCCGTTGTACTTATTTTGCAAGTAGCAATTAGTAATCGAATTTTACCTACCCCTCTCAATGGATAGTTGGAGGCTGTGGTGGAGTGCTGTCCCTGAGATGGCCCACCATTGTCAGACAGGAAGAGCACGATGCTGTTTTGGAGCATTTCCTGCCGTGCCAGGGCGTTTATGACCATTCCCACACTCCTGTCCAGTCGCGACACCATTGCCGCATAGTAACGATGGGTCTCATTTCGAATGTACTCAAATTGGGCCAACTCGTCGTCGGGCGCCTGCATGGGACTATCATCATTTGCAGCGTGTGGAGCCAGATGACTCAAAAGCAAAAAGAGTGGCTGGCTATTGTTTTTCGATCCGTGATCCTCAATCTCTTGAATAGCTGCATCGGTGAGCACATCGGTGACATAGTGGCCCACCTGATCGTGGCTGGGTTTCAGATTGTCGCGGAAGTCATGGCCATTATAGCCATTGCTCTAAACAGAAAAAAAATTATAAATTAATTAATAAGTCTTAGAACATTGTTTAATTAGTTCTTAAATTTAAGATAAGTTAAGGTGTGGATACCATAATATTCTCAAAATATATATCTGAAAAATAATGGTCCACTTTCTCACTTATTTCTCACCTTTTGTTCATAGCTCTGGCTGTAATAATCCACATAGGCTCCAAGGTAGCCCAAATGGCGATCAAATCCCCGTTGGGTGGGCGTGAAGTTTCGCTGCGACATTCCCAAGTGCCACTTTCCCAGGAGACTGGTTCGGTAGCCATTTCCCTGGAAAACCTCCGCCATGGTCGTCTCGTTCAGCGGAAGACTCCAGGGCTGATCGTTCACGATCACATAGTGTTGCATACCTGAAATTGTGCAATCATTTTAATTCTGATAAATATTTTCATTAGTTTCATTAATTTAAAAAGACGAAATCTTTTTACTTAAAATTTTACTACATGATCAAGAGAAAAACTTGCCTGTATTAATGGGATATTTGCCAGTTAGAAGAGCAGCCCGGCTAGGTGTGCACATGGGTGCGGCGTAGAGATTGTTCAGGATAACTCCACAATATGCCAGAGCATCGATGTTGGGAGTGAGAAAGTTGTTGGAGCCACGGAAACTTACGTCATCGAAACCCTGTATGCAAATCATATCAAATGCTCTTTAAAACTATAAAATGTCCCGTTAGACTCACCATATCATCGGCCATTATAATGATGATATTAGGCTTTTCGGATGAGACGCTTAAAGCACCGGATAAGGCAATACAAAAAACTAATCCAGCAGTTAAAAACGAGTCAATACTGCTGAATTTTCCCAGATGCGATGACATGGCCATGAATGGAAGGAGGAAGATGTGGGACAGATACTAAAAAACAAACAAACGAGAATTAGTGCAAATAAGCGTTTTAAAAATTAACACACCAAATGGGCGAAAAGTCAATGATGGATGTGCTCGCTAGAGCGTTCCGGATATATTAGCATTATAATGACTTCCAATTTAACCTATTTTGTAGAGATTTACCAGATAGTTTTCGGAAATTTCAACAGTTAAGTTGTTTCTTTAAATCTCATATAAATACCAGAGTAGATCAAGTATATGAACTGATAACAGGCGGGAAACATCTCAGCAATATACCCTTTCGCAAACAATTTCAACCAATTACGAATAAATGGAAATGAAATGAAGCTGGGAATTAGTTAAATAGGAAGTTGTGTGTGATAGGTTGGGGATTGTTTTCTAGCAAAGCAATGGTTTTTTTTTACAGAATTTGTTCTATTCTATTGCGTTCAAGAAATAGCTACAAACAATCTTGTCTTGTCTACAACTTTGTGGAACATATTTATTTAATTAATTTAAAAATTAAGGTACGCATGGTTAAAATATTACATGTTTTTTATAGGACTACGAGAATTTTTCAAATATTCATTTGTTATTTTTATAATTAAGTATGACATAGCAACTAAAAGGCAAAGAGCAATTTAGGGATAAAGAGCAAGAAAGTATAATAACATCTAAAGATTAATTGCTATTTTTTTATTAAGGGTATAATTATTTTAAGAAACATTGCCTAGCTATATTTTTAAGCTCTATACAATTTGCTTTATTTATTGCCTTTAATTGATTTTAGCTCGTACGCCAAACGAATTGATTAAACGCTGAAACGATATGCAATGATTCGGTTTCATTGTTGCCGAATCATTTAATTCTGTTCACACACTTTTATTATCGCCAGAGACAAGCAAATAAACATGTTTGCCAAATAAGAATAAAAGGAATCCGAATAACAATGGGCTTATCAGGTAGATTTGTGCATGTCGATTCCACTCACAGAAATTCGCGATCGGGCTATATAGAATTCCGCGTTCTGATCTCTGACCAGCCGGACTCGAAGTACGGAGAGCAACTGAATGACAACTGAAAATAATTGGAAACTACCTTTAAAGCGAGTTACCGGCTAACATATATCCCCTTCGAATTAACATCAAACCAGATTTGGTGTGGGTGCCATTACAAGTAAAGAAAAGAGAAGTATTTTTAAGAGATTAGTTTCTCTTAACTAAACTCTGGTAGACTAAGCGTTGCATACTTTTTGGAGGACGCAAGTATTTAAATTACCGACTTCCTTGACAAACTCTAAAATGATATAGATCAAATTTTCGTTTTTTTTACACTAACCTTTAGAAACAAGATTTCTGATTAAAATAATTAACATTTTTTTGTAAAAATTCAAAAGTACTCCATTAAAAAATTATACCTCTATCACCACTCTATCTGAACTTTAAATATAACCCATATGAACGAATATTGCACCTTTTTTGGTGCTACATTTTCAATAAATAAATTTTGACTTTAAGAAATATTTTATCAAATTATTCTATTTCATTCTACTAGATAAGAGTATTAAATTCGAAATTGTAAAACCTATTTAACTGGATTAATTTTATTTTTTAGTTCATCAAATTTTATGTCAACAATCGTTTTGAATGTACTTTAATGTTATTCTATACACAGATAGCAGAAAGATAAGGTTTATTCATCCTCACATGTTTCCTCCTCACATTCACAAATATACTCGTATTCATCGGGGACGACTGTAGGGGCTTCGGTAATGTACGTGTCTGTAGGATACGTAATCGTATATGTACAACCAAACAACCAATTCCACCAATACCAAAATACCCTGGGTTGTACTGGTTTTTTCATCATGGCCCTTATTAACGAGGCAGTGTTATTGGGAACAGTTCCGTTGAACATTGGCGAGTGCTTGCAATTTTCCACCGGCTCCGTTCGGTTGCAAAGATGTTGGTACTTGCCATCGACTCCGGTTGTGCAAAGTACTCCGGGTGTTGTGGAAAATTCGTAGAGTGTGGAGTTTTTCTTTGGTGAACAGCTGTAGACACAGGCTAGCCACTGGTGGGTCCATCCACCCTTTTCGACCCTGGCCATGGCACAGCCCAAGCGGTTACTGGGTCCCACCATCATTCTCAAGAAGTGTCCAATCTCCTTTCTAAGACATATATTACTAGCGGACAAGTGGACTGATGACGAGAGCTGAGCAATACTTACTTATCGCTGGACAATCCATCCAATAGGCTGACAGCAGAAACGTGCTTGTACTCATCGTACCAGGCATTCAGCTGCGATCTAACAACCTTGAACGCATCCACGTTCTTCTTGAACTTGTTGTAGACCGCATGATAGCCCGGCTCGGAGTACAGTTCCGTGGACATGCAGCGATCAGTTGGATTTATATCACAGCGTTTTACCAGCAGTTCGGCCAAACGAGCCAGATCGCTGCTCCACGCCACTTTCAGCATACGACCTGCATGTGGTAACCTGTGAAATTGGCTCCCGGCCACTATGTCGCGATAGGTGTTGTGATAGTTTAATATGAACTTCTTTATTTTCTTGGGTATGGAAATTATTTTTGCGTTTAGACCACACTTAGGCGACCAGTCCTACGAAGTAAAATAAAAACAAAATAACGTTTAAACAAAGTACATCTCTTAGCGTGGTAAAATTCTAGTATGTTGACTACAAAGCTTACACCTTTATTTTTGCAGGCAATATGTGGTAGTTTCTTGTCAGCTGGACAGTTCTTTAACTTGCAATAGTCCGTTTCTTTCATTAAATTAACAACGTCCAGCTGAAAGAAAAATAGAAATCCTGCTGCAACGCAAAAACAACTCCACGTCTTCATATTCTCTTTGAAACTAAACGAGTTGTTTCTTATTTTGTTACAAATGTTATGTTAGGCACGGTTCAATATAATCAAGTGTGACTGAATATTTTTTTGTTGTCTCTATAAATAAATTTTCGCCTGGGACAAAAAATCAAGAAACGAAGGCTAGCATAAAGAATCGGCCAAAATTAAAAACTTAAATTGCAAATTTTTTAATGAGTCGTTGGAGTGGGCGTTTCCTTAGTTTAGATTTTAAGTCCTAGTCTGTACATTTTATAATTTTCGAGATCTCGACGTTCATACGGACGGACAGACAGACGGATATGGTTAAAATGGTCGAAAACGCTTCCTTCCAATCGTTACCTACTTTTACGAGTTATGTATATAAAGATATAACTTTAAGAACTATTTAATCAAACCTAATTAAAAGTATACTTGAATCATTGCTTTAATTACATAAATTGAACCTTAAATTGTACCCATGCTTTCAGACCCCAATAACTATTTGCTCTATTCCAATGTCTTGCAATATTAACATTATTATGCGAAATAAAAAGGAAGTGTAGTGTAAGTTTCTTATTTCAGTGTGTGCTTAAAACATTAAAATTTGTTATGGCATTATTTTATTCTACCTTTCTACCTTTCTTTTACCTTTAAATGGTAAAAGACGAAAAAAGTGTAAATTTCATTCCTCTTCATCACCGCCGCTGCCAGCTTGAATGACACTCCAGGTTTTCTGAACCAGTCCCCAGGTGCCTTTTGCCCAATCCCACCACTCACAACAGAGAGCACAGAAACCACATAGAATACTCCTGGATTGTGGTTTTCTTTTCATCATGCTCCTTATATAGGATGCAGTGTCATTGGTAATGACCACCTTGAATTGGTCGGAACTTTTGCAATCTTCGACAGGCTCCGTTTCGTTGCAAAGATGTTGAAATTTGCCATCAACCCCGGTGGTGCAAAACATTCCGGGATTGATAGAATACTCGTAGAGTAGAGAGTTTTTCTTTGGTGAACAGCTGTAGAGGCATCCGAGCCATTGGTGGTTCCACCCATCTTTCTCGAGCCTGGCCATGGCACAGCCTATACGGTTACTGGGGCCCACCATCATTCTCAGGAAGTGTCCAATTTCCGATCTGAAACGAGAATATGTTGATCAGGACACACAACACAGATGATACACACGACTCACTTATTATTGGACAACCCGTCTAGTAGGCTGGCTGCAGAAACGTGTTTATACTGATCGTACCAGCTATTCAGCTGGGATCTAACTATCCTGAAAGCATCCTCGTTCTTCTTGAACTTGTTGTAGACCGCATGGTAGCCCGGGGCGGAAAACAACTCCGTGGATATACAGTGATCTGTGGGCTGGAGATCGCAGCGCTTCACCAGGAGTTCCGCCAAGTAAGCCAGATCGGTGTCCCACATCATTTTGAGCATACGACCTGCAGTGGGTAGTCTGTGGAATTTGGTTCCGGCCACTAAATCGCGATAAGTGTTGTGATTGTTCAAAATCAACGTCCTTATGGTGTTGGGTATAGGAACGATTTGTGGGTTTTTTCCACACTGTGACGACCAGTCCTGAAAGTTAGAAACCAACTAAAATTTGTTGTACATTAAATGAAAACTATATTCGCATACTTTCTTATTATTGCATGCAATATGTGGTAGTTTCTTGTCAGCTGGACAGTTTTTTAACTTGCAATAGTCCGTTTCTGGAAGCAGGTTTACTATGCCCATGCTGGAGAAAAGCAGCAATCCGGGTAAAATGGAAAGGCAACTTAACAACTTCATGTTTCCCTTGGAACTAACCGCATGAGTCAATGCACGGTATTAAAAAAAATTAAAATTAGCTTCGAATATTAAATTTGTATATTAAAAGTGTAACTGAACCATTTTTTTTGGTAGGACGAAAAATGAAGAAACGAAAGCAAGCTAAATAGAACTGATTAAATAAATACCTTAAAAAGTGTAAAAAAATTGTTTGTATATCTTAATCTTTATAAAGGAGTTAAAAAGAATCTCGTGTTCTAAATTTGTTTGTTCGCTTGTGCAATCGGAACTAATTAAAAGTATATTTGAACTACTGCCCCAAAAACAACAATCCAAATTCGAGCCCACTTATGAGGCACATGATTCATTCAATCAACAGAATCGTTGCTTATTACTGATTAGCACTTGAAAATGTGACGCTAATTAGTGTATGTGATTACTTTTTGCTTGGTCTTCACTTAAATTTCGCCGAAGATATTAAGTTCTTTAATTTTAATTTCAGTTTAATTACTTTTTAATGTTTAAAAGCAATAAGTAAAGCTTTTTTATGAATTCTATAATTTATACAATTCTTTGTACATATAAACATGTATTAAACAACTAAAAAAAGGATGCCAATATATTATAAATATTTTTTGGTCAAGATACATTTTTTTTTATTAAGTATATAAAAAAAGGTTTTTCTGTCCTAATTTTCTTTGTCTAAAAAACAATATCCCCATGGTAAAACATTTGAAGATATTTTGTTAAGGGTTGAACTGACGGCTGATGAAATAAAAGTAGCTATGAAATAAGCACAACAACAGAGGCTGAAAAGAAGACAAAGTGAGAGAGAAGTTCTTTTTACCGGCTAAAGCAGGGTTGCCAGTCCACCGTGTTGCCTATTTAAATATCGCCAGCATATCTAGTTCATGGAGATGCACAGAAGTCGACTACCCGGTTTCTCTCACGTTTCACGAGAAAATAATGGGAGGTGAACATGGACGTAGGCGGGTGATGTTGGCCCTTTGGATCATAAAGCTAAATATTTATATAAATTTATTAAGATGACAAACGATGATAAGAAAAATAGTTTTTTAAATAACCTTGTCTGCGTACAATGTTAATAACATTTTATTTTGATTTTCTTTTCAAAACGCTTAACCAATTTAGATAGTGAAATAATTTCTTTTTAAATATTTAGATATAGAATACATTTTTTTATGTCTAACAAGATTTTAAAGAAACAAACACATTTTAATTATTTTTAAAATGCTTTTTATAATTATATAATAAAATACGTAGATATAATGAATACATTTTTTTGTAAAGAGTTATTAAGTCCTTTTAACCAATTCGATTAAAACGTACTTAAAAAAGTTTAATATTTTTAAAATACAAGTTCGGTGGAACAAAAAACGTTTTTACTTGGTTTTCATACTACAAATATAGAAAATATTAGAAAATCATAGGTACATTTTTAATAGAGGTACAAAATGTTTTGCAAATCCCCTAGTGGTTTCTTATTTTGTTACAAATGTTATGTTAGGCTCGGTTCAATATAATCAAGTGTGACTGAATATTTTTCTGTTGTCTTTTTAAGTTAATTTTCGCCTGAGACAAAGAATCAAGAAACGAAGGCTAGCACTAGGAAACGGCCAGAACTTAAAACTTTAATTTCAATTTTTTTTATGATTCGTTGAAGTGGGCGTTGCCTAATTTGAGATTCTACATTTTAAATCCTAATCTGTAAATTTTATAACTTTCTAGATCTCGACGTTCATATATACGGACTGGCAGACAGATTTGGTTAGAACGACTCGGCCATTGATCCTGATCAAGAATATATATAATTTATATGGTCGGAAACGCTGCATACTTTTCAACGAATACAATATACCCTTTTACTCTACGAATTAATTATATAAAGACATATCTTTAAGAAATAGTTAATCAAACCACATTTAAAGTATTTTATATATAATTGCTTTAATAACAACGGCCATCCAAATCAAACTACCTCAACCTTAAATTGAACCCATGCTTTCAGACCCCAATAAGTATTCGTTCAATTCCAATGTCTTGCAATGTCTTGCAATATTAATATTCATATGCGAAATAAAAAGGAAGTGTAATGAAAGTTTCTTACTTCAGTGTGTGGATAAAACATTAGAATTGGTTATGCCATTATTTTATTCTACACATGTGGTTTTTAATTTTGGCAAATACCTTTAAATGGTAAAATGCAAAAAAAAAGGGTAAATTTCATTCCTCTTCAGCACCGCCGCTGCCACCCTGAATGACACCCCAGGTTTTCTGAACCAGTCCCCAGCTGCCTTTTGCCCAATCCCACCACTCGCAACAGAGAGCACAGAAACCACACAGAACACTCCTGGATTGTGGTTTTCCTTTCATCATGCTCCTTATATAGGATGCAGTGTCATTGGTAATGACCACCTTGAATTGGTCGGAACTTTTGCAATCTTCGACAGGCTCCGTTTCGTTGCAAAGATGTTGAAATTCGCCATCAACCCCGGTGGTGCAAAACATTCCGGGATTGATAGAATACTCGTAGAGTAGAGAGTTTTTCTTTGGTGAACAGCTGTAGAGGCATCCGAGCCATTGGTGGTTCCACCCATCTTTCTCGAGCCTGGCCATGGCACAGCCTATACGGTTACTGGGGCCCACCATCATTCTCAGGAAGTGTCCAATTTCCGATCTGAAACGAGAATATGTTGTTCAGGACACTCAACACGGATGAATCACACGACTCACTTATTATTGGACAACCCATCTAGTAGGCTGGCTGCAGAAACGTGTTTATACTGATCGTACCAGCTATTCAGCTGGGATCTAACTATCCTGAAAGCATCCTCGTTCTTCTTGAACTTGTTGTAGACCGCATGGTAGCCCGGGGCAGAAAACAACTCCGTGGATATGCAGTGATCAGTGGGGTGGAGATCGCAGCGCTTCACCAGGAGTTCCGCCAAGTAAGCCAGATCGCTGTCCCACATCATTTTGAGCATACGACCTGCAGTGGGTAGTCTGTGAAATTTGGTTCCGGCCACTAAATCGCGATAAGTGTTGTGATTGTTCAAAATCAACGTCCTCATGGTGTTGGGTATAGGGACGATTTGTGGGTTTTGTCCACACTGTGACGACCAGTCCTGCAAATTAAAACCAACAAAAATTTGTTGTATATTAAATGAAAACTATATTCGCATACTTTCTTATTATTGCATGCAATATGTGGAAGTTTCTTGTCAGCTGGACAGTTTTTTAACTTGCAATAGTCTGTTTTTGGAAGTAGGTTTACTATGCCCATGCTGGAAAAAAGCAGCAATCCGGGTAAAGCGGAAAGGCAACCTAACAACTTCATGTTTCCCTTGGAACTAACCGCATGAATCACAGCTCGGTAATAAAATTAGCATCGAATATTAAATTTTAATTTGTATATTGTTAGGTCGAAGAATGAAGAAACGAAAGCTATCTAAATAGAACTAAAAAAAATAATTACCTTAAAAAGCGTAAAAAAATTTGATTGAGATAATAAATAAATAAAAATAAACTTTTACATAGGGGTATACTTAAACTTTATAAAACAATCAATATAATTCCCGTGTTCTAAATTTGTTTGTACGATAGTGCAATCGGAACTAATTAAAAGTATATTTGAACCACTGCCCCAAAAACAACAAAAATTCGAGCCCACATATAAGGCACATGATTCATTCAATCAACAGAATCGTTGCTCTTTACTGATTAGCACTTGAAAATCAAAATAAATTAATATATAAAAAAGGTGTTTCTGTCCTAATTTTCTTTGTCTAAAAAACAATATCCCCATGGTAAAACATTTGAAGATATTTTGTTAAGGGTTGAACTGACGGCTGATGAAATAAAAGTAGCTATGAAATAAGCACAACAACAAAGGCTGAAAAAGAAACAAAGTGAGAGAGAAGTTCTTTTTACCGGCTAAATCAGGGTTGCCAGTCCACCGTGTTGCCTATTTAAATATCACCAGCATATCTAGTTCATGGAGATGCACAGAAGTCGACTACCCGGTTTCTCTCACGTTTCACGAGAAAATAATGGGAGGCTAACATGGACGTAGGCGGGGATTCTTGGCCCTGTGGATCATGAGAAGCTAAATATTTATATAAATTTATTGAGATGACAAACGATGATCAGAAAAAATATTTTTTATATAACCATGTCTGCGATTTTGGTTTTCTTGCCAAAACGTTTAACCAACTTATATAGTGAAATAATTTTTTTCTTAAATTTAGTTATACTCGTAGAATACATTTTTGTGTCTAACAAGATTTTAAAGAAACAGACAAATTTTAAATATTTTTGAAATGCTTTTTCTAAATTATATACTAAAACACATAGATATAATGAAATGCAACAAGTACAAGTTCTATGGAACAAACAACGTTTTACTTGGTTTTCAAAAAGTAGGGTCTCTTTGACATACCATAAATATAGAAAATATTGGAAAATCATAGGTACATTTAATGTAGAAGTACAATATGTGGTGCAAATCCCTGATGGCTACGCCCATGGAATATGGGAGAGTGTTGGGCGAATAGGGAGAGCGGCAGCTGCAATGTGTTGCGTGGAATTGTGATTTTATGGCCGGTTGTGAAGAGACCAAAACACATGGTTTGCGGCAGAACGGTTATGTGAAGAGCGGAAAGCGGCCGCATATTGATGAGCGGCTCGGTATTAATTGAATTTAATCAAATCGATTCGGATGACAGCAATGGAGGAGTTCGCCGAGTACTATGGGTGAGTGGATGTAAAGAACACGCATGCAACAAGTGTCTAAAATTAGCGTTAAATGCAATCAAACACGGTGGCTAATTTTAGCCACGGTTTAGCACCCACCTTTCGGACACACGACGCGAATAGCAGCTAACAGCTTGTATCAGCTGAGCTGCGTATAAACAATGGCCAAAACTCCACGCGTCCATGCCAATGGAAAGCTCAAACAAAGCAAAATTAGTAGTGCCGTATGAAATCAAAACAATTCAGGGGCTTTCATCACGCCAACTGAAAAATGCTCTGCAAGGAGAAACTATTTTTACACTGTGCTGCTTTTTCTTCATTTGTCAGTCAGACTAAGCTAAGCGGGACCTTCCACGAAATGAAACGAATTTTTAATTTTATTAAATACGGTTTCTGTTCTAAAATAATTTTTTCATTATAAGACTATTAAAAACGCAACACAAAGCTGCTGAGTTCTGAGTGCCTTATCTCCATATGGTTTCCCAAGACACAAGATAAATGTTTCCAGTTGTTTGTAAGTGAACTATTTCCAGCGAAGAAACTATACATGGTAATAAAAAAACAAAATTATTTCCAAACACGAGAAAAAAAACTTTTATCAACATCATAAAAATTTTAATCAATATAATAACGGATTATAAGAAACAAAACAAGAAACAAACTAGTTCCATAAACATGTATTCTCTTTTTTGAAAGTTGTTAGAAAATGTACTTTTTTCTTTTGGTTAAATAAGATATATAGAAAATGGGTATATACCATGAAATAGTTGGACAACGTATTATTTATTTTTCACTGATCGAATGCGAAAGTTATGCATTAATTGTGCAGGATGCAACTGCTTAGCTACTTACCTTTTTGTTTAACAACGTCAAAAGTGTCAACTATTTGAACCGCTAATCGAACGCGACAATTCATTAGGGCATGTGGTAAACTTGGCCCATCGACCTGCCTAGTCATCCGGTAAAACCGAGAGTTCCCACCCGGGGTATGCATTCGGGAATATACAATATCCATGCTATAATTTCTGGTGGGGACGGAGGAGGAGGTTGGTTACCAATTAGCGTTGTCAGCGTCAGAGGCGTGATTCCACCTCGTTCGTGTCCGACCTGAGGATGCGAAAGCTTCAGTTCGACTTGAACTCACCACGATCCCCCGGAGCCGTAGAACCGATTCACTATTTAATGGCACTGGCGTGCACGGCGTACGCTCAGAAATAAGTGGAACGCTTTCTGTCGCTATACGCAACTCGATCAAATTTCAAATAGCGAATTCCGATACCCAAACTCAATTAAGTGGCGTCCAGATACATATACAGTCGTCAATTTTGCCCTCAAATTTTTTGAAACTCGATTCCACCCTTGCCAATCAAATATGGATTGCAGTTTGTGATATTTATTAAAGTGCGATTACGACGACAAACTAATAAGTGATCAGTTGAAGAGTTGAGAAAGGATTCGATTTAAAAAGACAGCAGGTAAGCAATAAAGCACGAAGCAGCTTATTGTATACAAAAATAAAAAAGTCAATATTAAATGATTTCAACTTAGTAAGTCACAATTTTTCATTGCTTGGGTTTAATCATGAAAAGAATATCCTTTTAATTTTTTTTTTCCATTCTGCCAATTTTAATCATTTTTTTACTTGTCCAGAGCTACAAGAGACATCCCAAAAGTAAATACAATATGTTTACATAAAAATCGGTAGACATGGGTAAAAAACTAATAATTTCAATACACTTTTAAAATCTTAAGTTATTTATTTAAATAAATCTGTAAAATCTATAATTAATAGATTATTTCGAGCGTTGTTTTAGCTTAGACACCGCACTTTGGAAGATGTTAGTATGGAGATTTCCCCTCTTAGTCATCGGAGATAAATCGCGATGATCACAAGACTCCAATTTAGATCAGCTTTGACGCGACTTGGCGGTCGTAAAACCGTTGTCTACATTCGCACATTAACGGACGCCCACTAATTTTCTTATGGCCGACCCATAAACGCAACTCCGCACCATTTCTTGACCCACCTATACCACCACAGGCACTTTCCACAAATTGCGAACGTGTTAATATGTCGGTTCTGTAAACATCGAGTACGGCGGATTATAAATATATTGCACGGCTCAGCAGAAGCCCTTAGCTTCAATTGCATACTTGCCCATTATAATAATGGTTTAACAATCTTTTTTCCAGAATGCCCAGTTGGAGCGTGACGAATGCGTTTCGCGTGCTCACACGCAAGAAGCCCCTGGAGGACTCGAATGAATCCAAATTGGCCAAGGTCTTGTCCGCCTTTGATCTCACTGCCCTGGGTATTGGGTCGACCTTGGGCGTGGGTGTGTACGTCCTCGCCGGCGAAGTGTCCAAGCAGTATGCTGGTCCTGCGGTGGTCGTAAGCTTCCTCATCGCTGCCATCGCCTCGATCTTCGCCGGCCTATGCTATGCGGAGTTCGGAGCCCGGGTTCCGAAGGCAGGATCGGCGTACATCTACAGCTATGTGACCATTGGCGAGTTTATCGCTTTCCTCATCGGCTGGAATCTCATTCTCGAATACGCAATTGGTAAGTTTTCAATTAGAGGCGCCGCCGTCTGATTGATTTGATTTAATTGCCCACAAATTCTGATTCTGATTCTGATTCCCATTTCGCTTTCCGCTAGGCTCCGCCAGTGTCGTCAAGGGTTTAAGCACCTATCTCGACCAGTTGTGCGGCAATCCGATGAGCAGCTTCCTGGGCACCCACTTGCCCATCAACATCGATGGGATGGGGGCCTATCCGGATCTGTTCGCCTTTGTGGTGACCATACTCTTCTCCCTGGGCATTGCCGTGGGAGCCAAGGAGTCCACCAGGGTGAACAATGTCTTCACCATGCTGAATCTGGGAGTGGTGCTGTTCGTGATCATCGCAGGACTCTTTAAAGGTGAGTTTTTTCTGACAAGTGAAGTAAACTGTGCGAAAAATATAATTCCTATTTATCAACTATTTTTATATTAGAGGACATACAATTTAAAGAAATGTTAATTATTGCAATTACAAAACGTGTATTTATAATTTTGTTGAAATCTAAAGTAAAATTGTTGATCACCATTTATATGATTAGAAATTGTTTAGTTTTTTTTAACTTATCAATTAATAACACCTTTTCTTCAGTTTCCAGCAGCAACTGGTCCATTCCAAAATCGGAGGTCCCTGAGGGCTATGGCAACGGTGGCTTCATGCCCTACGGAGTTTCGGGCATCATCAAGGGAGCCGCAGTTTGTTTCTACGGGTTCATTGGGTTCGACTGCATAGCCACTGCTGGCGAGGAAGCCAAGAACCCCAAGAAGTCCATTCCATTCGCTGTGATCGTCTCCCTGGCCATGATATTCCTGGCCTACTTTGGAGTGTCCACTGTGCTGACCATGATGCTGCCCTACTTTGAACAGGACGAGAAGGCCCCGCTACCCCATGTGTTCCGCATAAATGGCTGGCATGTGGCCGAGTATGTGGTCAGCATTGGAGCAATGTTTGGACTGTGCTCCAGCATGATGGGAGCCATGTTCCCACTGCCAAGAATCGTGTTCGCCATGTCCAACGATGGATTGCTGTTCAAGTTCCTCGGGGACATCAGTGAAAAGTACAAGACTCCGTTCAAGGGAACCATGATCACGGGTCTGCTGACGGGCATCCTGGCGGCCGTTTTTAATCTCAGCCAGCTGGTGAACATGATGTCCATCGGCACCCTGCTGGCCTACTCCATGGTGGCCAGTTGCGTCCTCATGCTGCGCTACGAGGTGGACGATCGTCGGGAAAGCCGCATCGTGGGCAACGGACGTGCCATGAGTCTGGAGCAGGATCGGCCCTGTGCCCTCTGGAGGCGGATCTTCAACCTTAATGGCCAGGCGGTACCCACCAAGCAGACTTCAAGGATCGTCACCTACAGTGTGACTCTGTTCTGTAAGTGTCATGCAATTAATCTTAGACTTATTAATGTAACCATTTTACTGACCTAATGTCAAGAACAGCATTATTTAATGATATTTAATAATTCATTTGGTACTATATTTTAATTTTATAGCAAAAATTGTTTCAAATAATAAAAGGTTTTAAAATTCAACCGCATGAAATCCAGATCTAATGAAACCTCTTAATTTTCAGCTCTTTGGTGCATGGTCTTCTCGCAGATTCTGACCAAGTTCGAGGAGGATCTGGCGAACGTGACGTCTTTCGATGGCATTAAGCTGGTGCTGGGCACCATACCCCTGGTAGTGCTGCTGCTGATCATCTCGCGCCAGCCAACCTCGGGGGTGAAGCTGTCGTTCAAGGTGCCGCTGGTGCCCTGGCTACCGGGCATCTCCATACTGATCAATATCTACCTGATGGTCAAGCTGGACATCCTCACCTGGGTGCGCTTCAGCATTTGGATTGCCATCGGACTGGCCATCTTTCTTTCCTACGGCATCCGTCACAGTCGACTGAGGCAGCGGGAGCAGCGCAACAACTCCATTGCCATGATGAGGGACTGCAGCAACTCGGCGTTGTTGGGCGGCCAGGAGAACTCCAAGTACAGCAACGAGGTGCCGCTGATATTGATGCACAGTACATCCTAATTGCACACTGATATTTATTTACACTGAACATGCGATTTATTTTTTGGCTACATAGTCACCTATGTAATTCATCATCCATATACTCACCTATGTAATTTACACATGCACTTAGCCCCATATCGTAAAATAGGAAACCAAAAACTACAAAAAGTACAATAAGTTAGCTGAAAGCAATAAACACGATATTCTTATGCTAATTTTGATCTTCTGGATTTGTTTATAATTTTTTGAAAGTAAACTAGCACTTACAATATATAAATGTAAATTTAACAACAATCGTAGGATCAACTGTATTTCCGTTTCACATGTCACTTGATTTTGGTTCGTCAATTTTTGGATTTAAAATAATTATAATGTCGCTGACATATTCTTTAAATATGGACTATTTTCTTCGTTAGACGCTTGACTACTTTCATAAAAACGACAGATTTGACAGAAATGTTGTTATCTAAGTATACTTCTACTACACTAATAACAATTGCAATGTTTCCAAGAGTTATATTTCGACTTTGGTAGCTTCGGTGGCTTTGCGCTCGCTGCTGTCCCTTTCCCGCTCCACGGCCTCCTCCTCTTCAGCCTCCTCGCGTTGCTCCTCGGAGGAAGCCTGTTCCTCCTCATCATTAGCAACAATAATAAAATCACTGTCTGTCGCCCTGGAGGAGCTCTTTTCGCTGGAGCGATTCGAACTCTGATGCGAGTCAAGGGCAGATGCGTAGAAGGCAGGGTTGCAGGTGAATTCCTGCTTCTTGGCGGCATTCACTTCACGTGCAATTGTGGACACTGCACTGGGGTTAACGTTCTGGCTGTGATTGGACAAGCCCCCCTGCGCGTGCTGCCCGAATCCCATGCTGCCGGAAACGGGTTTTACTGTCGGGCGCTTGCTTTTTGCCAGTCCGCCTGTGACTAAGTTGGGAGAAAATCCCGGTGGCGGCTTGAAGCCGATGTGAGGGGCATTGCAGGTGTCCATCTGGAAGACGTGACGTGTCCGGGAGCTGCCCAGTTGCTTCTCCACGCGCAGGGACTGGGCGGGCACGACCGGCGGACGACGGGACACTCGCGGCATGGTCGCCTGAGACATCTCCGCCAGTTCTCCGGTGGGCGACTTCCCAGCGCCACCGCTTGGCTGATCTCCGAAGCCGTACATTCGCTCGTGGCGCTCGTGGACATTGCCGTCGAAGTCCTTGGACATTTGCCTGCTGGCCGAAATCTTGGGAACCTCAGGTGCGGGCAGAAGCGGTGCCACTTGCACCGCAGCCGGTATATTGACACTGGTGCCCAGTCCCAGACGCTGCTTCACATCGCTCATCGTCTGTTGTGCCTGCTGACGTGCCTTTTCCGCTCCAACCTCCAGCAAGTACACCATCTCGTTGCGCCTGGTCATGTGATGCAGGATCTGCTCCCGTATCGGACGCAAGTGCTCGACCACGGCCTCCGCTACACGGTCTTTGTACTTGGCCGTGTCCAGGGTGGCGGCCTCGTCCACCACCGACTCAATCGACTGCCCGGTGACCTGAGAATGGATGTTGACCAGGTTGCTCACGCCGGCTCGCTTGCCAGGATTGTAGGTGATGTCCGAGGTGAAATCTGTGACTGCTTTTTTTATCTTCTGCGTGATCAGCTCAGGCGAATCGCACAGATTTATGGTGGCTTTCGGATTTGCTTCCGACTTTGACATCTTTTTGGATGGATCTCGAAGGGACAGCACCCGGGAGGCGTCTCCATCCTCGACGATAGCATGGCACACAGGGAAGGTCTCGCCATAGCGACCGTTGTAGGTTTTGGCCAAGTGCTGCGCCAGCTGGATGTGCTGTATCTGATCAGCTCCCACAGGAACATGGGTGGCCCTCAGAAAGAAATTGAAAGAAAGTCAGGTTATCAATATAAGTTACACAACAATAATAATATTAATAATCAGTAAACATAAAATGTGTATTTGACATTAGAATCTAGTGATTAGATCAACAACTTCAAAACTTCTGTCAAAAAGTTTCTTTAATAACTAGATAGTTAGATAATGCATTAAGCATTAAAATTTTACATTAAAAACATCACTATTGACGAAAGTACATGTAGTGACGATGTACACCAAGAGTGTGTGCAAAGGAGACTACTATATATAGCCGTAGAATTGAAAATATTTATTCATCCACATACTGTGGATCCCCAAAAATCTATCGCGGGGGGTATATAAACTTACTTGTACAGCATAATATCGGCTGCTTGGAGGACCGGATAGACGTACAACCCCAGTGGGACATCTTTGAGCAGGCGGGACTTCTCCCGGAACTGTGGCAGTTGAGCCAGACGCGGCATCGTGGTCATCGAGCTGAGGATCCAGTTGAACTCGGCGTGCTCGGCGACGGCGGACTGGACGAAGAGTGTGCTCTTGGCGGGATCGATGCCGCAGGCGAGCAGCGTGGCGGCCATGGTAAAGATGTTTTCGCGCAGCAGGGGCGGATTGTGGGGCATGGTGATGGAGTGCAGGTCCACGATGCAGACGGTGACATCATCGCGGGCATTCTGCAGCTGCACCCACTTGCGCACGGCGCCCAGATAGTTACCCAGGTGCAGGGATCCCGTGGGCTGGATGCCACTGAACACCTTCCTTGGCCAGCGGCTGTTCTGCTGGGATAGGAAAACAAAGTAAAGTAGAGTGTTATGTAAACAAAGACCACCGATAGACTCACTTCCTCGGGACCACTGCCGATGGTCTGGGACTGGGGCTGGAACTTCTGCTTGCTGCCACCAGTTACCTGGGCCGTCGCCGATAGCGTTCCCGGAGTTCTACTAGCCAATCCCGGCAAAACACCCCTCGCCTGAATGCAGCGCCGCTGAAAACGCACCGGTCCCGCTTCCTTTGTGGCCACCTCAGACAGGCTGCCCGTCAGCTTGCCAACTCGGAACATTGCAATGAGCTATGAATTTTGTACCCCAAACCTTTAAGCAAAAAATGTTGGGAATAATGCAGTGCTAAATGTGAGAACTAAAGCCCGAAAAATAACTATTTTGTTTGATTCAAGCGGGCCGAAATTTTGACACTGAGTGCTCGGCGAGCGTTGCCGGATCGTTTTCGAAACACCGGCGCGACAGCTGTTCACAGTGATGCCAAGCTGGAGAGTTTTCCGCTGAATCTCTTGTGAACTAAAAATAGCTTTTTTTGGCTACTGTTTTAAAAATGATTATCAACAGGTCAGAAATTAAAAGAAAATAATGATTGTTTTTTGTTTTCAAATGCCTTGTTTCAAAAATAAATTAATTAATACAATTGTTAACCGGTGATGAGTAGCCTCAGAACTTCAGCTGGCTTTTCTTTAGCTTTATTGGTAGTTACTATAACATTTTAAGACATTCAAAAACCAAAATTCTATTGAACGCCTTGAGTTTCGAGTTTTCAAACTGTGTTGTATTTATTCTAGCTTAATACACATATTACATTGCAATTAACGCCTGGCGCCATTACCAATATTTATAGTTTCCACTTTATAGTTCCTACATTGAGAGTCACAAATATGCGGAGACTTCATTTTCGGCTGTCAGGATAATTTTCGATTTGGGGGATTTTTCAAAGATTTAAAACGCGGTGCAAAATTCTCCAAAAGCTGGCAGGGATTGGGAAGTGCTTAGAAATTGATGGGTTTGCCGAATGCAGCCGCAACGTTTGCTTCGCGCAAGGCCTCGGAACAGGTCTGAAAAATAAAACAATTAGATGTATTAGCTCTGCTTATGCTTGGCTATGGCAAAAACTTGCATCACTCAAGACTAAACATTTTTCGTTTCTGAATATTAAAGCTCATTGAAGCCTCAAGTAAAAGTTATTAAACTTTTACTACAATGGAAAAGTCAATTTTAAGTTATGCAAGTTGTTTGATTGTTGATCACTCACTGGATGCGCATGGCAGACGCGGGCAACGTCCTCGGCTGCTGCTCCGTACTCCATGGCCAGCACAGCCTCATTGATCAGCTCGCCGGCACCAGGTCCAATGATGTGAGTTCCCAGGATCTTGTCGGTGGCACTGTCGGCCAGAACCTTGACGAAACCATCGGTTTCGTTGTTGGTCTTGGCACGCGAGTTAGCCAGGAAGGGAAACTTGCCCACCTTGTAGGCAACGCCCTCCTGCTTCAGCTGCTCCTCGCTCTTGCCCACCCACGCGACCTCGGGATGCGTGTAGACCACACTGGGCACGCAGTTGTAGTCGATGTGGACGTGGCCGCCGTTGATGCCCTCGATGGTGATGAGACCCTCATCCTCGGCCTTGTGCGCCAGCATAGGTCCGTGGATGCAGTCGCCAATGGCGTAAATGTTGGGCACCACCGTCTGGAAAGTGGCGTTAACGGGGATCCTGCCGCGGTCGTCCTTAACAATGCCCACAGCCTCCAAACCCAGACCCTCGGTGTAGGGACGACGTCCCACACTGACCAGCAGGGCGTCGCACTCGATCTCCTCCTTCTCGCCGGACTTGGCGTTCTCCACCGACACGGTGACATTGTCGCCGCTGCGTGAAGCGGCCATCACCTTGGTGCCCAGCTTAAACTTCAAGCCCTGCTTGGTGAGCACCTTCTGGAAGGTCTTGGAGACCTCGTTGTCGATGCCCACGCCGCCGATCGTGTCCATGAACTCGATGGCAGTGACCTCAGCGCCCAGACGTGACCACACTGAGCCCAGCTCCAAACCAATGACGCCGGCGCCGATGACAACCATGTGCTTGGGCACTTTGGCCAGCTTCAGGGCGCCAGTGCTGCTCACAATCACCTCCTCGTCGATCTTTAAGGAATGACGATAAGGTAATACAAGTATTCCAGCTGTTTTTCAAGTTTTCCGCACTCACTTCGATGCCCGGGAATGGGGTAACCTCGGAGCCGGTGGCGATGAGGATGTTCTTGGTCTTGACCGTCTCCGTGGAGCCGTCGGACTTCTTGACCTGCACCTCGTTGGGGTTTACAATGCTGCCGAAGCCCGTCAGCTGTGTGACCTTGTTCTTCTTGAAGAGCATGGCAATGCCGCCGGTCAGGGCCTTCACTGCGTTTGACTTCTGACCCATGAGCTTCTCCAGATCGAGGCTAACGCTGCCGACGTTGACGCCGCGGCTCTCCAGATCGCCGGAGTGGGCCATGTGGTAGTAGTGGGAGTTGTTCAGCAGTGCCTTTGAGGGAATGCAGCCGACATTGAGGCAAGTGCCGCCCAGAGTGGCCTCCTTCTCCACGCTGACCGTCTTCATGCCCATCTGGGCGGCCTTGATGGCGGCCACATAGCCACCAGGTCCGGAGCCGATCACCACGATATCTGCCTCGTGCGTGTTGGAGTAGCAGCGTGCGTTGAGGGCACCCAGAATGGCGGCATTGGTGCGCAGAGGAGTCTGGAAAGATAAGACATTACTAGAGGTTTTGGGGCCTTATCGTTCATCACGCCAATCGCACGCAGTCAGCACTAATCTCCGGCCGCATATCAGCTGATAATTGGCCCAATTAGCGACCTTGAAAACGGGGCCAAACAAATCCTTCAAGTCGCCAGTGATTCAGCCACTGCGATCATATGAGCACTGCAGGTGGTACCAATGCATTTTCCAGGCTTTTCCTGCCCATTTTGCGGCCCCCTCGGTGAGGTTAGATTGCATAACTTCGGGGGCGAAAGGCGATTGGGGTTTCTGCTGCATCGTCCGATTTTTACCTTGGCTACTGCCGACACAACATGACGAAGCGTGGACTGCATGGCTGGTGTGGGCGAGTTATGAGGATTATCGTTATTTAACTACAAACACAACACTAATTTGATGTGTTTTTCCGACTGTTTTCAGTGCTGTGGAGAGCGGGGCGGTCGCAGGGCTGGCGAATCGCATTCGATTGTGGTCATATGATGGCCATCGATTAGTCGATAGGTTTAAGTAGATTTCTACTCTATTGTATTTTATAGAACTGCATTTATTTTTTAATCTAATATGATGTTAAGCAATAAGTTTAGAAAACATATACATAAACGTATTTTTAAACATCAGCCAGCTTACGTAAATATATATTGTTCGCTAAATTAATAAATAAGCACACTCTCAACATTTATTAAACCTGATTTTATTTAAATAATAGCATAATTATAAAGAACAACATGATCACTGATCACTGATGGATTTCTTACGATAGATCTGCTGAACGCGTATGATCGCTGATCATGTTGCAAAAATTCTTCTATCATGTATCAAGAAAAGGTAGCGTTCTATTTTAACGCTCGATGGTGTAAATATCGATAAGAATAAACAAAATAATCAGAATGCAAACAAAAAATAAATAAAAAACAAACAAAACAAGCGTTCAGCAGAACAAACTTGATCACTGATTGCTGATCCATCAACGCCCATTGACTTTGCAAGAGACTTTGGTGAAATTGACTTTTTTTTTGTAATTCTTAAAAAATTTAGTTGCCGTAAGGATGTTTTATTTCATTTGATTTTAATTTTACTATTTATAAATATGCAATAGCCCTTATTGTTAATTTGTTTTTTTATACCATACATATATACTTAAAATATTTGTTTAGTCATACAAAATAAATATTTTATATGCGATGAATATTCGATAACATGCAATACAGCTCTGTGTGATATGCGCCAACTGCTGTATTTTCCAGCATACTTTTGGTATTTTCTTGGAGCGTTCGCGTCGCGTTTTCGCCGTAGCCTCAGTTTTTCGCTAGCTGTCGCAATGCGGTCACACTGGTTCGCGGACACAACAAGATGGCGAGACTTGCCCCCGAAATCTGTTAGAAAACGCCACAAGAACAGATTGTTCATTGAGTATTCGACCAGAAAAGTGTCCGCCGAAGTGCCGGGCCAACGCGGCGCATTTTGCAGAGTGTGAGCTTGGCCGGCGTTGCCCGAGAGTCGCGAACGGCGTACCTTCTGCTGGCCTTGCCTTGTTGTTGCTGCGCCTGTTTGTGTGCGCGGTGCGAGTGTGTGCGTGGGCTGCCAAGATTGCCAAGAATCGCTTGATTTCCGCCACTTCCAAGATGATGAGCAACTACGGCAACATGATGGACTCCCCGAAGTCATCGCCCCACGGCGGCGGACGATCCCCCGTGGTCGCCCGCCAGGACTCTTCAGGTACCTTGAAAACGACCATTTCACTGGGCAAAACGCCCACGATCATCCACACCGGGCCCTTCTACTCGATGAAGGAACCGCCCGCCAAGGCGGAACTGACCGGCGACAAGGATCTCATGACCGAGTACGGACTGCACCACACACTCACCAAGTTCAAGGAGAAGAAGTTCAAGGAGTCGCTGGCCTCGTTTCTGCAGAACATCCCCGGCATCAACGACCTCATCACGCATCCTGTCGAGAACAGCACGCTGCGGAGCGTGATCGAGAAGCCGCCGATCGGCGGCAAGGAGCTCCTCCCGCTGACACCCGTGCAGCTGGCCGGATTCCGCCTACATCCCGGACCGGTTGGTGCCCCTTTTTTGATTTTATTTCTAATTTACTTGCACAGGTCCTAAACAATTACTTACTCCGCTTTGGATAAATCGTACATTTGGATGATCTGTGCATTAGTTTTCTACCAGTTAATCTCTGAAACCTATTTTTCTTGCATCTTGATTTAACCTGAAAGTTGGTAACAGTTATTGGGTTACATTGCTAAAAATACGTGTCTTAAATTTCAAAACTAATTTAATTTTACAGCGTTACTAAAATTAACAGCGTTAATGTATTTAAACAATTTTAAATTTTTAACAGCGTTACTAAAATTAACAGCGTTATTGTATTTAAACAATTTTAAAGTTGTTGCTGTTACTATTAAAAAGATACATTTGTCAGTTTTACGCTTAAAATATTATTGTAAACAAATAGTTTTTAAAAATTTGCAATATTAATTTATTAAACCAGTTATCAGGTTTTTAACTTAATGCTTGTATTGTTACAATTTTTTTTAGTCTTAACTTTTTTAAACTTAATTTGATTTATCCACCTTGTTTGTAGAACATATTTTACGTTTAACAACAAAAAATAAGTTACAAAAACATTAATATTTTTTAGATTTTCGTGTCGTGCCATTTTACAAAGTCAAAAGTTTTAAACTTGCACCTTTGCTAACTTAACCGATTCCGATTTCCTTGTAGCTGCCGGAACAGTATCGTACCACATATGTCACACCTGCGCGAAAACACAAAAACAAACATAAAAAGCACAAACACAAAGACGGCGTTACCACGGGACAGGAATCCACATTGCTGGGTGAGTTTTCCGCTGATATCTGGCTAATCCTGACCCTTGCCTAACCAAATGATTCTAATCTTACAGATTCGGCCGGCCTGGAGACTTACGAGAAGAAGCACAAGAAGCAGAAGCGCCACGAGGACGACAAGGAGCGCAAGAAGCGTAAAAAGGAGAAGAAGCGCAAAAAGAAGAACCAGAGCCCGGAGCCGGGCGTAGGTTTGCTGCCCGGAGGAGCGGGCTTGGGCGGAGCAGCGGGTGTCATGGCCGCCACCAGTCTGGGGTCGCTGGCCGGAGGACCTGGCCCCGGGCTGTCCAGCCTTGGGGCCAGCATGGGTCCCGGCGTTGTCGGCGGCATGAACAGCTTCTCCTCGTCCATGCAGATGCAGCAACAGCAACAGCAGATGCCCATGCAGCAGCAGCAGATGCCAAGCGGCAGTCTCCTCGGATCTGTGCTGGGCACGAGCGGCGGTCCGGGAGGTGGAGTCGGCGGAGGGGGAGGAGGGGGCGTGGGGAGCGGCGGCGGCGGGGGCAGCCTGCTTATGTCGCAGTTCTAGGCAGGATCCTTTAGCAAAATAGACTTGGCTCATTACCTCTCATCAGCAGACGCACCCCAGATGGCGACACAAAAAAACAGCAGACGGACCGGCGGCGGTCCTCTAAATGCAATTTTCTCGATAACGTTTCGTGTCTAGTTATTAATTTATGATTATTGTAACTGTAAAATAGTTTATTTCTGTAATTAGCCAACAATTTTTCGTTCGTTTTTTTCGCGCTAGCTTAATGAGATTTTATTTAAATGCAAGTTATGGTACAAAACGCACGCAAAACGTTTTCGCTCTCGATTCCAGCTCTTCCCCCCACAAAAACCCAAACCCTGCCTGCCCCTCCACAAAAGCGCTTTCTCACAACCTTTTTTTTGCTCACCAACCTTGTAATTTGTAGGGTCAGTATTTCAAGTATATTTCTGCAATGGTTTGTTCTTCCAGCAAGTTTAAAAACACAAAAGAAAGCTGAGATTCAACAAAATAAAAATGCCTGTACTATAAGTAATTAATTTTAGTGATTAGGCGCATAAAACAATAAACAAGCATACAAATGATCAATGTGTGAGTTTCGTGGTTATGGGGGATTGAAAAAACAAATTGCTTTCCAATTTTGTAATACGTGTGATGCTACGAGTCCGATATATGATATATTATATTTAAAGCAAACCAATTAAATCAATTGGAGTTTGGAAATAGAATAATATTTACAATATATACATATGTATGTTTGTTATACATATCTCTTAATATTTTATTTTATTGTTGTGAGGAGGGGATTTCAAAGCTGGCGCTTAACACTTGTAAGTACTCTGTTAATTTAACATGGCCCATAACAGATTCAACAAAATCTGACAGCTAGTAACATAGCTTCTACAGGCCCCAAAACAGCTGCTTTATTTCTCAGGGAGTTCCTCGCAATCGAGAGCCAATTAATAAATTAAAAGTGATGTATAAAAGTTAGCCGTATTTGTAAAGCCATAAATGAGTTGTAACTTCGCCACCTGTTCGCGAAAGGCAGTTTTAAACATGTACAAACAGACGTGCACCAATCTCCTGGAATTGTCCTCCGCCAAGGTGAACGAGTGGATGTCGAGTTTCGACTCCGTTATAACCGATTGCGATGGTAAGTGGGTTGCTATGGGTGTGTGTGTGTGGGGTGTTCCCCGGTCATGGATGGATTCCCCTCTAGGAAGTTGCGTTACATAAATATACATATGTGTATACCAAAATTCGGTCGTGTTCTTGCTGAGTCGCCAATTTCAATGTCAAAGAGTGAAATGCGTGACATTTATGACTGGCAAGTCGACATTCGGATGCCCTCATAATTACATATAGGATTTTTGAAATCATTAGGTCAGCTTAGAGTTTTTACACAGAAAGAAAAGTAAATGACTTGAAAATTTTAATGACATGTAAAAGAATTAAAAATTTTATTGTCGAACATTGGTATTTCAGAATAACAAAATTTACTTCAACAAAAGCTGAATCAAATCCTATATCACAGTTTTATATACATTTTTAATATTTTAACTATTCTTCTATACGAGATGTTTTTTTTTATTTCATTATGACTAACTTATTTTGCATAAGTTTTTAAAAAACTTACCTTGACTAGGCAAAAAAAAAATTGAGTTATTAACTTTATACCCTCGAGAATGAAAAATTAATTCTGAACTTGAGAGCTTAAATAAGTTTAGGAAAGCAATTCTAAAAAACAAAAAAGTCTATTCTCCAACAAAAAAATTTTTTTTGCTACTTGTCATTAAATTGGTTGATAGGTTAATATTATTATAAGCGACTTTTGATAACATGTTTTTATTTTTTTATATTAGATTAGTACATACGTATTTGTTATGGTCGAATTCGTACTTCTATAGTCAGTTTACATAGTCGAAAATAGGCAAGACTTGTTTATCCGAAAGATCAATCAACCGATTTCCGTTATTACTATTCCCACACAAAGGTGTCTTATGGATCTATGGCCAGGCTTTGGAAGGCTCGGCGGATGTGATGAACCAGTTCAAGGCCATGGGAAAGTCCATTTACTTTTGCACAAACAACTCGACGAAGACCCGTTCGGAACTTCTAAAGAAGGGTGTCGAACTGGGCTTCGACATCAAGGAGAACGGCATTATATCCACGGCCCATGCCACAGCGGCGTACCTGAAGCGTCGGAACTTCAGCAAGCGGGTATTCGTGATCGGAAGCGAGGGCATCACCAAGGAACTGGACGCCGTGGGCATTAAGCACACCCAGGTGGGGCCGGAACCCATGCAGGGATCGCTGGTCGAGTTCATGGCGCAGCATTTAAAACTGGACACGGACATCGGGGCCGTGGTCGTGGGCTTCGATGAGCACTTTAGCTTTCCCAAGATGATGAAGGCTGCCTCGTACCTGAATGATCCGGAGTGCCTGTTCGTGGCCACCAACACGGATGAGCGTTTCCCCATGCCCAACATGATAGTGCCCGGCAGCGGGAGCTTCGTGCGGGCCATCCAAACCTGTGCGGAACGGGAGCCCATAGTGGTCGGGAAGCCCAACCCGGCGATTTGCGAATCGTTGGTCAGCCAGAAGAAGATCGATCCCTCGAGGACCCTGATGATCGGCGATCGCGCCAATACGGACATCCTGCTCGGCTACAATTGCGGGTTCCAGACCCTGCTCGTGGGCTCCGGCATTCATCAGCTAAAGGACGTGGATCAGTGGAAGCTGAGCCAGGACCCCGAGGACAAGAAGCTCATACCAGACGTGTACCTGCCCAAGTTGGGGGATCTTCTGCCATCGATAGTGGACAGCCTGGCGGGCTCGAAATGATTGAGATGCGGATCACCAATCAATAGCCAGTATGTAGTACGGACATGCGTTTGTATTGCAGTTACCTTCGCCGGCCATAGACAGGAAAAATTATAAATACCTAACGAAAATGTATAGTACAATTTATACCACAAAATAAAATATTTAAATAAATTGAGAATCATTTTGCCAGACGAACGACTCAATCGATATGCCCGACTCAACGTGTCTTTCCAAACGAGCTTTGTGCGCGAGTGAGATAGCAGGTTCTCCCACATCATCGTGAGTTCGATTCAGCCAGTCCATCGCCGATTTAGTCGAGTCGCAAACATTTGGCGGAGCGGTCTACGGAGCAGCATGTCCAGAGGCGGTGCTATCAACTTAACGGACCTATCCGGGGGGCAGGTGGGCGAGTGGCTCCAAAGTTTCGATACGATTCTCTGCGACGGCGACGGTGAGTTTGAAGGGCGGTAAAGGTGGCACACGAGAGCGCCGCCGAGTGTTTACAAGTTCAAAGCTTTCGCCAGAGTTGTCGATTCCCCGCAAAACTAGGCCAAATATCGCTGGTGGTTTACATGGGTGAGGAAAAAGCTTATGCGATCACCGTTATTCAAAGTTAATGCTCAATTAAATAATTAAATACAAGAATTTCAATGGGCTGTCCCTGGGAAAAACAATATTGTTCAATTTATAATTTTCTTATCATTATCATTTACTATATGAAGTATTACAAATGCTTATTAATTTCAAATTTAATTGCTGTTAAATGGAAACATTTACGTTTCTTTTAATTAAAAAGCACTCAGATGGGCTGATATGTACTATGCCAGCATTAGCAATATTTTTTAATTATAAAAAAAGTTTAAATTAGTTTTGAGGGCAACTAAATATAATGGTTTAACACAAATGTAGTTTGAATTAATGTACGCTCTGGTTTTTTTTAAAAATCATTTTGTTTAGTTAGTCAACAAGAAGTGACTTAGAAAAAATTTATAAAAAATATTAAATTAACTTGTTTAGTTGTATCCGTAATCGTAAATGTTGTTTTGTTAAAAACTAATTACCAACTAATATAGGGTCCTGGAATAGATTTTTTTGTTGACATAATGCGTAAGCTTGCCAAAATGTACACAGTTACAAAGCATATTAAATATCCATTTGACGCACAGGCACCATTTGGCAGGACGACACGGCCATCGAGGGTGCTCCGGATGTCGTGAATGCCCTGCAGCAGCGCTGGGGCAAAAAAGTCTACCTGATAACCAACAACGGACTGAAGACGCGCCAGGAGCTGTTTGAGCGCTCCCAGCGACTAGGATTTCATTTGCCCAGCGACCGATACATCATGTCGCCCACGGCCGCTATTGCTGACTATCTGGTCGAGAGTCCGGGTTTCGACAGAGCCCGGCACAAGGTCTATGTGGTGGGCAATGCGGCCATTGCCCGGGAATTAAGGCAGCACGGCATCGACAGTTTCGGAGCCGGGGAGGCGGAGCATTTGGCTCCGGGCGACATGTGGCCGGACTTTGTGGCTCGTGAGCTGGGGAACCCGCAGGCGGCCAAGGATGTGGGTGCCGTGGTGGTCGGCTGGGATGAGTACTTCAGCTACTGCAAGATGGCCCGCGCCTGTCACATCCTGTGCAGCAATCCCCACTCCGCCTTCCTCGTCACCAACCGGGATGCCGTGCACAAGTATCCCGCCTTCTGCATCCCCGGCACTGGGGCCTTTGTGGCCGCCATCGAGGCCTGTGCGGAGCGAGAGGCGCTCGAGATGGGCAAGCCGAACCCTTTGGTCCTTGAGCCGCTCACTAAGACCGGCGAACTGCGAACCGAGCGAACGCTTATGATTGGTGACTGGTAAGCGGGATTAACACATCCTTTGGGGACACTTCTAACGCTGTTTTTCGCTGTCTTCGTCTGCAGCCTCAAAATAGATGTCGGCTTTGCCAGCAATTGTGGCATGCTGTCACTTCTGGTGGGCACTGGTCGATACAGTAATCTCTCGGATGTGCGACGGGAAAAAGGCAAGCTGGCTCAGCCAGATTTCTATCTGCCCCGACTAGCCGATCTGCTGCCCTATTTGTGAGCCGTTAATCCACCCGATTCCCGTGCAGCTATCAACTCGTTATCAACTTCTTAGTTCGACTTTTATTTGGCTTTAGTTCGTGTGTCTACACATAGTTGTACATATTTTATCTGCCGGCAAGTAACACTCTTTGCTAAATACTTTCTTATATATTAGAGTGGTTGAAAAATTGCAGGGCCGGAGAGTTTTCTATGACCAAACTATCTTAGTTTACCAAGCATATTGAGAACTTTGTTGGAACCTAATGTAAATTTCGATAAGAGACAATTAAAGTACTTTGAAAACAAACATTTCCAAATATTAATACTTATTCCAGTGGACTTTTCGGGGTGGAACATCACAACACGTCACTAGATAAATTTCAGGCCCGTTAATTTTTCTTCGAATTAACAATATAGGCTGCGTGACTTATTGAAATATTAGCTTATCATCTATTACTTGCCGGGACAGAAAAGCAGAGACGGCAATTTCCTAACATTTTTCCTTATTTCTTGGTGATCCCATGCTTAAGTTATAATTTGAACTAAACAAATCTTTCAACTAAGTGCAAATTCCTTGTGCTGTGACTTTCAAACTAACATTAAACATTTAAAATACACAAAATGTAAACTAATTAACTTATTGGTTAGCTGTACAAAAAATTTACAGGACACCCCGGGCATTTAGCAACTAATTGTCAAAACAAGAAAAGCAAGTATCACAGAAGATCTCATTTTCTCGGAAAATTACTTTAGAAAAGTCAAACATTGTTTTTCGAAATTTTCCCCAGAATATTTTGACTGTTAAAGCTCAATATTTTCGGGGGTGTCCGTTATAGCAAGTCCTCTGATATGTTAGAGTTGAGTTCTGTTTTCTGTACTTTAGCAATTTAGAGCGAAAAGAAATCTCATAAAGCGTTGTCACGTGTGGTAGCAAATCAGAATAAGAGCGTAACTGAATCTGAAAAGTTAAACCCATTCCCTGCTTTTCCCAAACCCCCAACCGAGTTTTCCCCCCACGCGTTGTGTTCGGCTGGTTGTAAACGATGCATCTGCAGCAGTTCGCCTTATGTGCTGCCAGGCTGCTGATGCATCGTTTGCACGCCAACTTTAGTTGTCTGTTCGCTGCCGGCGATCGCTTACTGATTTCTTCGAGGACCCTGTCTAAATTGCTAAAAGGTAACATCAGGTGCTCGCGTCCGGCGTGTTGGCCAGAATCCGGGAGCTCCTCGACAAATAGCCGTACCAGTAGAACACGTTGATCAGGATGAAGAGCAGCGGGAAGACGATTCGCGAGGCGCGATCGATCTTCGACACTGAGTTGTACTGTGGTGTTCGTTTGCCCTTCCTGCGGGCCTCCATCTCCTCACGTCGATAGTAGGACATCCTGCGACGACCTCCTGTTGGCGGACTACTCCGAACCGCCTGTGCCGCCGCAGCAGCAGCGGCAGCTGAAGTGCTGGGAGCCTCATTGACCCTCAGCTGGGTCTGTTCGTCGTCCTCCTCCTCGTCGGAGTCGACCCGGGTCGGCTTTCTTCGGCGCCGCCAGTCGAAGAGGCCCAGGAGCTTCATGCTCCACAGGCCATGTCGTCTGTTCCGAGGGCCGCGATTCCTGGAGGTCAGCATGCCCAGCCGGCTGCTGGGCGGCGGCGGCATACTGATCGCGCACATGGACAGCGGAATGACCTCGTAGATCTTAGACTCGGTGCTGTCCCGGAAGTCCGAGGTCAGTGCCTCAGTCTCCGACTCCCCGGAATCCGAGTCCAGCTCCTCGATAATGAAGTAGCACTCCCCCGATCCGTACTTCGTGTAATAGTGCACCACGGCAAACTGCAGGATTGTGGCGAAGATGAAGCCGAACGAGAGGAAGACGAAAAAGTCGAGGGCAGTGGGATAGGAGACCTTGGGCAGATCCGTGCGAGCCTCCAGTCCGAGGAAGGTCATCGTCAGCACGGTGGTGATCCCGAGGGACACCCGATCCGCGGTGGCCTCGCGGTTCAGCCAGAAGGACACCCAGCTGAGGACGACCAGCAGGCAGCAGGGACCGTACACCTGGATCAGGAAGTTGCCCATGTGCCGCTGCAGGTGAAAGTTGACCATCAGCATCGAGTACTCCGCTGAAAAACAATGAGATTGGCTTTATTAACTTGTGTCAGTGGACAAAGATATATTTGTTAAAGTTATTACACAAAAGATGTATATAGATAAAACAAAATATAATAATAATTTTTGTTAAAAATGAAATGTTGTTTTCTCGTTCTCACTTCAAGTTAAAAAAAGGTTTCCACAAAAGAAACTTTAAGTCCTTCATTAAGCTTAACCTGAATCAGATATATATAATTCCATAATTCCAAGTTTATTACTTACATGGGTGATTGGTCTCCAGAGTGATGGTGCCACTTAAACCGGTGGTGGAGCCCGCTCCGCCGGCGGTGTCCCGTCCGGTTCCGAAGGCCCCCTTGTCCAGCTTGAGTCCTGTTCCACGGACATGCTGATTCTTTGCCGCCGGACCAGCGAAAGTGGTGAGGACCTTGCTGGTGGGTCGCGGTGGGTCCTTGTTGTTGAAGGGTCGTCGCTGCGGCCTTGGAGCCGCCGCCTTGTACACAATATCCGTCAAATTGCCAGCCGGACAGTCGACCAAATCGAACTGGGACAGCTTCATGTCCTCGGCTATGGCGACGGGGGGTCGCTCCTTGTTCCAGCGGTAGATGACATCAGACGTGGTGTAGCCAACTGTTTCGATTGTTTTACAAATTTCAATTAAATGGGTGGCATGCAGAACTCAGGAGTGTCCTGAGCCGTGACTTTTATTTTGCTTGGCAAAATAATTTGTTTGCCAATTGTATATCAACAGGATGAGGTGTATTGTGGAGTATCCTTGCAGAAAGTATATTTTTAAAGCTATTATGGACTTGCCTACCGAATACGATTTATCAAAATCAGCTACTTATACTATATATTTCTAAAACGATGTTCCACTGCTAGAATTTATAGTATGTCCATTTATATTCAATCATTTACAGCAGCTATCTCGCTAACCTATCCCATCCCAGCCACGTGTGTTCAGTTATTTTATTTTGATGCTGCTGGTGATGCCGCTGCTCCGAAATGCACAAATTGCCAAACATTGCGCCATATGTGGGAAAAGGTTTACCCGCCACCCAAATCCGCATCCCCCATCCTCCAAACCATCGCCTGAATCTGCTTCTTCTGTTTGGCAATCGCTGACTCTGGCTCTGGCAATATTTTCAGTTCGCCCGCATCAAATGGGAAATTGTCAACATTAAGCGGCAGGCAATGTACATATGGGGGAGCAGAGGTCTGATAGAGGGGTAATTGAATTCTTGACTGCTTCCATCCAGCATTATTCACAACAAATCGGAAGTAATAATACATTTCTAGGTTGGGTGGCGGCTTGTTCATTTGCGATAAGCTGCAAAGGCAGTTAGTGGGTTTCAGAGAAATGGCAGCAGACACCTGCCTATCTCCAAAAATTGTTTCCAAGTATTAAACTAGTACCTTTTTGCCTTCATTTAGTGTGCATGCTTTCTGTTTTGCATTTGAATAGGAGGAAATGTGACGAGAATTCATCAAATGCCAGGAGGTGTATATTTTTTCATTTTTAAATGGAAAATAATGGAGATTACATGGGCAGGACAAAAACTGTCACAGAATCTGGAGGTTTTTTGGAATATTGTGTTAAGCGGTAGATTGCTGGAAAAATTCCTAAAATGAGTTCACAGCAATTAAATTTGTTTTTCTTATGAAAGAATAAATAGGAGCTCAAAATTTCTATTACGTTTAGACTGGTGTAAACATCTCTAACAAAGAACGATAAATACGATAAGGTACTGTAGCTGGAACAAAAGCAGTAGATATTTTCAAGAGACACATCTGTGTTTGCATGAACCCTTACACCTCTTTTCGGCTCATAGCTACTATAAATATCCAGCCGACTTGTCCATTGACATCAGTTCCCTATCCACTAAGAATACCATCGCCATGCGCTCCCTCCTAGCTCTGTCCCTGGTCGTCCTGGCCGTGCTCATCCTCCAGAGCAGCCAAGTCTCCGCCGACTCGACCACCACCACCAGTGCCTCAGCCACCACCTCCACAACGGCTGCCTCCGACACGACGACAACCGATGCCTCGGCTACCACCACCACAGAATCCTCCACTTCCACCACGACTTCCACGAAGAAGAAGCACCGACGCCGTCGTGTCATCATAAGGCGAGTGGTCATCCGACGAGGAGGCAGGGGAAACCGTCGCGGGGGTGCAGGACAATCTGGGACCGAAGTCAACCGCCGAAGAGTTGTGGTCCGAGTTCGCAGGACGGCCAACTGAAACTCACAAACGAAAACAAAGCTCATTTCTCTTTTAACACCAGCTGTTAGTTATTCAAAATAAATCAATCGAACATTATTTTAAAAATATTCCTCACAAAATCCAATTGCATTTCTGAAAAGACGAGAAAGGGGATTAAGCCCCTTCTAACTTAAACAAGATGGTGCTAAAAAAATTCTGTCCACAATAGCGAAAATGTTTAAGCACCTAAAAAAGGCTCTAAGCAGAATTTTTTTTGAGCTTTTATATTCCGCGTAAGATTTATTATATTAGGGTCATAATATATGTAAGTACATTGGTAACCGAAAAGTTCGGTTTTCTTTAGAAGGCCTTTCTCTCTCGATCGTCACAGGAATACCCAAGCAGAGTGGTGCATTGTCAAATTTAAAAAAAATTAAGAAATTTAAATAATTTTTGTATCTTTTAATTGACAATCATTGGCAACAATTACCTAGCGCGCCCAATGTTATTATTGTGAAATAACGTATGTATAAATAAAAAACGTGAATTTTTTTTGGATTTGCCTAAAAATAAAAATTCTAATTACGTCTAAGCTAGCAAATACCAGATGTAAGTAAAACAAAAACCAAACCTGGAACCTTAAAACTATGGCCTATAGGTAGTACAGATATCCCGCCGATTGGTCCATAAATATATGTCTGGTATATGGCCAGTCGTATATTAGCCAATGACTAAATAAATTTGAATATATTTTACACTAATTGAAATAATCAAAAATTCTGAAACAAAAAATTTTATTTGATAATCCAGAGATATAAAGATATATTTGAAGCAACGTAAAAACCCTTTTCGAAAATATTTCTTGTTTTGCCCTAAATTTTAGCCTCTATTTAAACAAAATATCTAGCGCGACTCTTTCACTTGATCATGCATTTTTTAAGCACACTATCCTCCATCACCGATTTGGATTTACAAAAGCACATGAAACAACTGAACAGCATGAAGGACGTTTATACAAATCTAGGTGGACCGCACATTTTCTGTACTTGTGGACAGCTGCACTTTCACCAAACCACCCTAAACATGCCGGCGCAACTCAAGGATGTGTCCTGGGGCCATTACCTTACTCTATTTACACCTCGGACCCAACCAAGTTTAATAGGCGGCTTCTCGCACGCTGGCGACATGCGCTAAATGCATATACGAATTTACAGACCAATTACAAGAATACTTACATACTTCTAAACAATAGACCCAAAAGCGGCGTGTATGAGTCAGCACGGACAAAAGCGCCACAGTCACATTTTTGCACACAAAATGCTTAAGCTGGCCCGGGTGCGTTTCATTGTAAGAGTATTCCTTAATGACACGTTACTCCCCCTTTCCAATCCTTGTACCTACTTACAATTTACACTGGCCAGACCCGCTTTCAGTCATCTCATTACAGACTCCTTAGATTTTACCCAAATGACCTAGCATCACGCTCCATATAACAACAATTATTTAAAAAACATTTATTTTTCATGTGGGGACCGCCTTTAAATCCAGCATTATATTAAAGAAAGTGTTCCAAAAATGTTAAAGTCTTTAAAAATTTTAAGAATATAGAGAGATATTTAATTCTCACCACTTAGTTTGGAAAGTTATGGTTTTCAAAAAAATTAATCATACGACACGTATGCCAGATAGAACATTAAAGAATACTATACAAATTTTAAGCCATTTTAAGCCTTTTTAGCTTTTAGATCCCGTTTAAATAAAAGTAGCAATTTAAGAACAAAATAAATATTTTAATTAACAAAAAAAAATTTAATTAAAGGCAACAGTACGGATGAGTAATAAATTTTAAGGCTTTTCATTTAACACACATTTTCTAATCCTTTAATGCACCAAATAAAGTTTAGTTAAATGGTAAATATCTCCCCTACTATTTTTAAGGAGTATAACCTTCTATAATAAAATAAAACTACTTTCTCCTTTAAATTTTTCCATTTTTTTCACAATAAGCAAGGGGAAAGCGAAACTTGTCAAACCACATTAAGATATCCTATTAAACCATTACCTCATGTAATCCGCTTCCAGCATTCAGACGCATGGAACCACTTCAACATTTCCGGCCCTTGTGCCATTTCTTTCTTTCTTTCATTTCCCCTTCAATTCAAAACACATCTCACTTCACATTTCTTGTCGCCAACAATTCCTTCAACCCAATCCCATCCAATCCCATCCCATCCAATGTCATGGCATTCAGCATAATCCCCAACCCAGATTCCCCGTCTTTGTCCTTCGAACCCAACAAGTGGACATTTTGTCGACACGAGGACAACAAATCACATCAAAGCGCAATGAGCAGCCATTATGCATAATTATAGCGTAGTTCTGGTTTCCACACGCCACTTGGCATTCTTTCGAATTTCTTTCCTACTCACATGAGCCGAATTTCAGGGGACACTTTTGGATGTCCATGGGGAAGTCGGCCAGATTCATCGGACAGCCGGCTTTAATTGTCAGCCGGCTGGAGTACAGCACGCGTCCGTTCTGATAGATCCTCACAAACTTATTTGGCGTGGTAATCGTGTGTAAATAGCTCTGCTTGCCATTGTAAAAGTACGTATCCGGCTTCCAAATCCGGGCCAGCATCGAGACGCTCAGTGCCAGCGTATCCTGGGCCCCCTCGAACGCGAGACGTTTATCCACCCAGGATTGGCGAAAATAACAGTCCATCGAGTAGGTCTGCAATGGAGACGGAGACAGAGTCAGAGGCGCAGGAAAGTAAGGCAGTCAAACAGGGTACGTCACGCCAAATTGAATTGGCAAGCAGGGAGTAATGGAAGATTGCCAGTTCATATACGACGGTGTTTTATACACCAATACTGTGGTGTGAAATGGTGTGAAAGCTAGTTGACTTCACATTTAAATACAATTAGATTAAAACCAATTTTATTGTTCTGAAACTAGTTTAAAAAATTCCTTTTTAGTAAAATTAAGAAAAACAATATTTAAGAGCATTGTATTTTATTATCCATACCGGTGTCTTATTTTTTGTATAATAATCAAATTCATATAACTTTGGCAATGGTCCAATTTTACAAATAAATCAATGTTTTTGTACTTAGCAGAATTTGGTTTATATAGAAATTATTTTATTTACACACCATATCGACTTCTGATATTGGTCCCATGCTGCGCACCATTATATCCACTTCCACAGTGGCTGGAGGTCCTGAAACATTTTATAAAAATTATTATACATAAATTAAAAATAGTACAATATATATTTCTGTGTAATAATAATAATAATTTAATTTAATTGCCGCTAAATTCCTGGCTAAGTGGCCCGCAAACCTTTACCTTTTATACAATTCCCATGAAATTCGCTACTTAAGCCAGAGCCAAGTTTAGTTATGGAAAATGGGATTGCATTCAACTGAATGCCACAAAATCCAACTATATAATCCCAGTGCTCTACGTATCGGTTTTGTTCAACTATGAATATTCATATATGAGTCGCAGACCCCAAATGAAAATGTTAAATGCTCCTCTGTGTGAACAATGACACTTAAGCCGCTTCGCAGACAGTCCCAAACCCTTTGAATCTGTTCCCATGCCCCGCCGACGCCCATTTTTATCTAGCTTTTCTGCACTAATATGCAATTTTTCAGGCCCTAGATTCGCCTCCTTCCCGGCGGCCCCGGGAATTTTTTGTATTTTGCATATGCGAACAGTTTTTAATGACTTTGCTGCTGAGCTCGCTCGGCAAACATGCGTCGCGCTCGTAGGATGCGGATGTGCATTGCCACGTATCCTTTGAATCCTCTCATCCTCTCCAGCTGGCGCCAGATGACGAGGGCCCATTCTTAATGAAGTGTTAAAAACTATGTAATTCGGTCTTATGCTGTGGCGCGAGCGAAAACAATTTTCGCCACGTTAACCGAAATCCATTCTCCCAATTGAGTGAACGCCATTTTAAATTTCGAAAATATTTAAATTTTTATTGCTTCGACCATTTGCAAGATTGAAAAGGAATCGAATGGCCCATCCATTTTGGGCAAAGTCCTCATGGGGGAGGAAATCCAAGGAGCCCAGGAAAAACGTAATAAAATTGTTTGTATGTAGGTAAATATTTGTCGGTTTTGACACTCACTATTTACCGAATAAGCTGCGAGGCAATCATCACGGCAGGCCTCATCACCTTGGTGCCGTTTGTGAGTGATGTGTCGCCTGGAAGCGATTTCCACTTCATTAAATGCTTCCGTTGAGCGGAAAATCTGCGAATCTGTGCTGATTACACCCCGACAAGGGCCAAACCCGAAAAGGGTAAGCAACGCAAGATTTGTTGTAGACAGAAATATTAAGGAGGCGCATCCTGCCCTTAACCAGTGGGGACATGATAACTCTGGCTTACAAATTTAAATCGACAAAGTCCTCAAAAATCAAACCTTGATTGAGAAAATGACACTCAAAATTGCTTTCATGCCTATTTTATTTAATTAGTTATTTAAAAAAATTTACCCTAAATCCGGAAATAGTTTAATAGCTTTATCTTAAGGATGACTATTAAGCTCAACTATCCGCTGGTTAAAAAATAAGTCTACATTATATTTGAAAGCATAAACAGTGATGAACTATTTTGTCATGCCAATTTTGTAATGATTTTAAAGTAATTTAAAGGACTTACTCTTGGTAAATTCAATTAATTAATTGCCAATAAATCAAAATGAAAATCCACCTATATCTCCAGATGAATTTAAAATTTATATATTATGCTTGTGAAGAAAATCTTCCTATATAGTATATACTCACCACCGAAATCCGGTCTTATGCTATTGTCATAGCCACGCAGCAGATTATCCAGCAACTCGGATATATTCGCATGGTTGTTGCTCTGGGTGAGCCACGAGGACGGCACGGAGGAGGACGAGGAGGTGTGCGACTGGGAGCCCATCGTGTCCAGGCGATGGGCATCGCCGCGTCCCTTAATGCTGTCGGCCATGGCCCAGAAGGATCCCGATCCCGATCCCGATCGGGGGCTAATGGACAAGTGCCAGGCATTTGGGTAAATGCTCAGCATTAAGAGGCAGCAGCTAATCAAAAGTTTAAATATGCGCAAGTTTAGGCGATGTCCTTGGTGGCAGGAGTGGCTGTGGCTCCGACTCCTTTCTCCGATGAGGTCAGTGGATGTTGATGTTGATGTGGATGCTTCGCCGGAGCCGGATGCATCTGTTGTTGCTGGCATTGTGCACATATTGTTCGGTTTTGTTTGCTGTTTGTTCGCTGGCTGCAACTATTGTTTAGTCGTCTGACGGCCAAGTCATCTGCCGTTGTTGCAGGTCTAATCTACACATCCGTTTGTCCAACTTTTGTCGCTCTAACTGGCTCCTGGCTCCCATTGCCACGCCCATTCCCATTCCCATTGCCAATCCTATTCCCATTCCCAGAGCCATTAGAATTCGCATTCTAGAGGTCCTGCTGCTGATGACAGTGCCTTTTTCCTGAGCTGTGTGTTGACTCGTCTCTGCTCGTATTTATTTTCATTTATGCACCGGAAGTTGCACTCGGGTCGAGAGCAATTTCATGAAGCGTTTTCTTCTTAATTTCTGAGATTCCTTTCAGGCTGGCATTAGTTCCGTTTGTCTTGGCCCGTGTCCTCGTCTGCTTTGCGATGAGTTTCCTTAGATTCTTTTAATTGCTGCAACTTCTTGGTCATGCAGTTGGCAGTTTTTGATTGGCCAATTAGCCAGCGGCATTTTGCAGCCATCAGTTATAAGCTATAAACTATTAAGATTACGGATCGGGGTTGATTTGACTCGAATTCACAGTTCCTTGCTTTGGTTGATTAGTTTTTTTTATTTTTTTAATTTTGTAGAACACATAATTCGTGCACTTTCACTGACAGTTAATAGAAACAAAACAAATTATGTTGCCTAATCATTTTTACAAACAAACATTTAAACTATTCTTATATCTTTCTTGTAACATACCCTTGTTGTGACTTTGTTTATAGATTGTAAGTTATTAGGAATCAATAAACTTAGGTAAAATGTTAAATTTTCATTATTAATTGAAAGAGTTTATCCAAATTGGTAATTCACGACGTATGCGTAATCCAGTTAGCTCTCATAAAAAGCACTTAATTTTCGCCATGTTAGCTAAATGGTTTCCACTTATTCTTTAAGATCGACAAATTTATATCCGCTTCAACTTATTTATAAACTACTGCAAAAGCTCAATCATTTGATTGATTTCCAACTGAGCAACTAAATATAGAAAACAATATTCACAATGTTTGACAGCATAGCAACTAAAGTAAAAATTGCTTATGTTTGTTTAGTTTATTTTATTACGACCACTATAAAAATGTATTTTTTTTTAAGCAAAACACACTTCAAAGCAACGAGGCAAAGTTGCCCTTTTTAAACGAATTTTGTTTGGCATTTTGAATATATTTATTTAAAGACATGAGAAACTCAATTTCAAGGCGCGTCTGTAAAAAATATGTTTAAAACTCCACCCGACATTTGCGAAATCTTGAGTTAAAAAATTGCACCACTGGGAAACGTCAAAGATTAATGAATACACTTTGCGAAAAAAATGAAGTGCAAACTTTATGCCTGTGGCGGCATCATATTTTTACCGTACGCTCACTATTATATTAATCTTTGCTGAACTTTGGCTTAATGGATGGCAAGTAATTAAGATCAACTATGTCGGGGATGCAGAATCCGATGCTACTGCCGCCACCAGCTCGTCAGCCGTGCGATTCGTTAATGAAAAACCAACCGGAAATGTCAAAGGCGCCGGGAGAATAAAGCCGACGATGGCACTCAAGTCTGATGTCCTCAGGCAGCACGATAACATCTCATTTAACAATGCGAAAAATAGTAGAAAAAACAATGCGACCCCATAACTTAATTATGTCTCACCCACTAACCTAATTTTATGCATGGCCATTGGCCAATGCCGACATCCGGCCAGGTTGCGATAACTATTTTCAATACTTTGGTGTGGTCTCTCGGCCACTTGGATGTTGCCTTCAAGTCGGCCGTCTGATATCAGCCCTCATCTGCTGCACCAGCTGCATCAGCCTCGACGTCAATGCTACTTGCCACTTGACTAGACGCTTGTGCTGGCTAATTATGGCCTAGCCCAAAGGAAATTCGCATTATGTTTAGTTGATTTGTCACATGGAAAAGGCCATCCAGATTAGTGAAAACTTGTATTTTCGTAAGAATTAATTTGTATACAATTTTTAACACCTCTCAAATCGCTTGTCCACTGTATGTATGTATTTAATAAACAATTGTAAACAGGAATAAAATCATAGATAATTTTAAAAAACCTTAAACAGATTAGATTACAGCAAACTTATTTGCTCAATTAATACTAAACGCCAAACTTCATTTTTTAAACTTTGAAAGACAGAACTAACATATAGTTTTATTACCAAATAAAATTCAAAATGTCTTATTATGCTATTAATAAAAAAACGTTAAATAAAAAATAGTTTATGACCAACTTTAAGCTTATAACAAGGTCGAGAGTACAAGTTCAAGAATATGAATATTATTTTTGCACATCGGTCTTTCTATTTTTCTTCCCATAAAATATGTTTTTTTTCCTGCTTGAAATCGGAGCCACATACTTGTCTTTATTTGGCTGTTAATTACACTTCACTTTGCTTTTTGATGGCAGAGTTTCGTCTAACAAACAAATTGCTGCCAGAAGCACAAGCATCAACAGACATCTCCAAACCCCATCTTTTGATGTCTGAACGTCCGTTTTTTCGTTTATAATTTCTTGCTTAGCGGTCTTCGCTTTCCTCGGCTTTTGTTAACTGGTGCGAACGGGTTAAAGTTAAATGTAGGAACACCCACTTTTTCCGCCTCCCACACAATTTTCCTCGGTTTGGCAGAGAGCAACTTGAGCACGTTCAACGCATTTTCTCATCAGCGTCGAAATTGCACTCAATTTTTGAAGGCTGCTGACGGTTTGCTACCCTGCTTCCTCAACCTTCCTTTATACCCTTTGCCTGGTGGAGGATATTTTGCCACACATTCTACTTTTTTTTTAAAGGAAGGAAATGCATTGTTAGAAGGCGTCCACTTGGAAAAGAGGGTATGCAGAGTATCATAGGTGGTTTATGGACCTTGCTATGATTGATTGCCATTTGATTGGAAAAATACAATATTTACTTCAACTGATACGAACTGGAAGAATTATATCATAATTTTGTTAAAATAATCAAATTTTGCAAAAAATCCTGTATATATTTAGTATACTCCAATTAAAGCTAAAACAAATAAATAAACCAATTCAAATATTTAATAAGTTTTTAAATTGTAGCTCAATTATAGTTTTAAGTTAAAATTGTTTACACTTATTTAAGTATCAACATTATCTTATTAATTTTTCTGAAAAACATTCCATCGCAAATATAACATTTTAAATTCCAATTCAGCTGTGAGGTAATGGGTATTTTAAATGACGCACTTCCCCCCAAAATAGAGAAAAGGGGTTTCCTATTTTGTTGATGTGCCTGGCATCTGGTGCCTATCTTTGGGTGCATTATATGGTCGTCCCTATATATTTTGTGGCTCATCGGAAGCGCCAGCAGCAGGTGGTTTTTATGGGAAGTCGGGAGCAGGCTTTTGGCTCTATTATTTGTTCGCCTGCAAATGAGATGAGCGTTTCAATTTGGCCACAGCACACAGATGCATACGTAATAATGTATATATGAGCAGCTAAGTTCACGGTTTTGTGGCCTTGCGTGTGAAATGGGAATGAGAATGATGCCGCAAGTTTTCCAGTTAACCTAAGTAGCATTAAAACCGCATTTTAATTAAATGAAGTCAAAAATTTCGCCACTGCGGTCGGCTTGCGATTGCCCCACTGCGAACTTTTTGGCCCTAGGCAAATGCAATTGCTCTAATTATTTCACAGTTGAGCGACAGGCACGTGCCCAGTTCCCAGTCTCCGGAATTCATGATCCCAGCTTCCAGTAGCTTTTGCCCCCTGACGGATTTACCCCCCCTTAGTTGGCTCACGTTTTGCGGAAATGTTTGTAGAAGGGAGCTGGCGCTCAGCTGCAGCTCTTGTCGAGGCATTATAATGCACAAATGTTTGTTCTTGTCTCTGTTAAGTGGATTCTCTTGTTCAATAACCGATTTCGAGTACTTAGACTCCAGCTAATGTAACAATTTCCAATTTATTGATAGCCCATGCTAAAGTTTTGAATATATATTTTTAGTCGTACACCCTTATTAGCTGCCTTCAATGTTGGCATGTGAGCAAGGTGGCAAAAGCATCAAAAACATTTCTGATTTTGTGAAATTCTTAACTTTTAAAGCCTACAAAAATGATTGGTTCCAAATTCAAAGGGAATAAAGTGGTCTTTAATAATATAACACTATATAATTATTGGATAATCATATTTGTGATACCATTCTTATTTTGCATTACAATGTTAGGAAAATCTAAAGGTTTAAAGGTTATTGGAAATGAAACACATGATCTTTGCAGAAGCTAGCCAACAATTTCGGCACTTTTGCAATAGCTCACAAATGGGAATGCAAACTCATTTATAATTTTTGAACATTCCATTTGACCAGGCCTAGCAAGGCCAGTTGTGGAAGTAAACAAAAAACATTTCAACTTACTTGCAAATTTAATGAACACAAATGCAGGCAAAGCATTACAGCCGTAAGGAGCGCATACAAAAAATGGAAATGGAAGAGCTTTCCACTCCGCTCCCTTTTGAAATAATGACACACAAAACGCATTCGGACGACGCCTAAGTAAACTTGTGGTGGCCCTGCCTCACCAGACACGCCACAATCTTGACTTGTGGGTCAGCCAACAAATCCCCAAACCAATTCAATAAGAGCAATAGAACCGAAGGACAGGATGGTCGGGGCTGTGGGCCATGGCAGCCCCTTCGACCAAAAAAAATCTACAAAATTCAATTAATTTAAATGCAGTTTTTTGTGAGCTTGCATCGTATACTATACACTATATAGAAGACTAGCGCGGGGAGAGTGCGGATCACTTTACAATGTAAATCTCAAGTGTGCGATGCCCCAACTGCCGCTTTTTATGCTTTGCATTTTTCTATTTAAGAGATGTTTCGTAGCCTCAAGCGGCGTCAACAAAAAAAATGCTAAATCTGCCAAAAAAGATAAAAGCTTTTGAAAAAGCGGATACCAAAACAAGATGTTATAAAAAAGTCGGGTAAGGCAGCCTTAAACTATGCGATAACTACAGTAATTATTCACTGGTCAAAATTAGGCATTTGGAAAGAAAAAAAAAAACACTTAAAGAAGGATTTTAATCTGTCAAAGAAAATGCTTTAAACTAAATTTCGTTTAAAGTACAGAAAGTACATACGTTTGAAAGAAATTAATTTTTCATACATTTTTTTTCCGAACAAAAATCTTTATTGGAAAGTATCAATAGCTTTGGTAAATTATTGGTTATAGTATCAGATTTCCAAAGGCTTATTTATGAAATCGGTCAAATTTGCAAATATCTCCTTCGGAATTCAAGATAAAGGCTTAATTGATATTGCGCACACTAACTTTGATTTAAGTTTAACAAGAATAAAATAAATTAAAATGATTGCGATCTAACAATTGCTTCTTAATATCGTTTCTTTTCGTTTATTTGTCATTTTCCATCCATTTGCCGTCACCAAACCGATTCCCCCAGTAAATAGTTTTTGTTAGTAGTTCGTTTTCGTTCTGCTGGTTTACCAAAATCCTCTGGTGGATTACTTGCGGGTGTTGGCGTCCTTTTTTGTCCTCGTCCCTGTGGCCATGTGGTGCTCATGGAAAATTTATGATTCTCAAAAGCCCGTTTAAATCAGCGATAATTGCATTTTATTTGCACTCAGTGTCTGCAGTAGTTTTCAGTCTGTACTTCATGTTGTTTTAGTTGTTTCCTTCGAAAATGTCATAATTGTGGTTTTATTATGAATTTTTCATTTGTTGGCCCAGTGCGGATGACCACATTTCAATTGATTTTATTTAGTTTTATTTTTTTCGTACGAGCTTTAGCAATTAGTTTTAATTGCAAATATATCTGTCTCAATGCTCAATTTGTCACTAATAAAATGAACTGATTTTGGTGTTTATTTGCTATTATCACTTTATAAATACTTTATTTCATATTAGTTATAAAAGCTTTGTTAATTAGGTTGAATTAGACAGTTTAATTGACTCTCAATTCAGGAAGCACGGTAATAAAATGGAAAGTGTGGGAGGATTATGCAATTACTGTTTGACAGGTCAATTAGAGTCTGTGGCTCGAGTTGGTAAGAGAATCAGACGCATTTGTGTTTTTCCTTTCCTAGAGTATAAATTCAAGCCCAGAACCTTTAATAAATAGTTGCAAGAAACTGCCAGTTGTATAATCAAATTTGTCGCATTTGATAACTTGATACTCCGTAAAATTGTTGTGTTGTATAATTATATTTAAAAAAGTGTTAAAACTATTTTTCAAATGTTTTAAATTTTCAGTATTGATTTTTTAGGGCTTTGTTCAAGACTAAAAATTGCCATTATAAAAATATTAAGCATACGCCGTGTAACTCATTTTGGGTTATATTCAAAGCAAATGTTTTAAATTTGTTTTAAATAACGTTTTTAATTATTTATTCTATGTTTTAAAATTCTTAAAAACTTTCTTTATTTCTATAAAACAAAAACATTTGGGAACGAAGCTTAAAATTTTTGTAGAATATTATGTTCATTTACTTTAAGCTTAGACATATTTTGATTTAATAATTGTACAATTCCCGTAGGTGTATTTTTAAAAATCATTTTTTACAGGCAATAATGACACACACATTCCGGAATTATCATATTCAGCTGTGTTTTTTCAGCCTTCGTGGCTGCGTAGATTCATCCGCACTAATCATACCAAAAATACACACAAATCTCCAGAGTCACAGACAATAACTGCGACAACGAGCGGCGAAAGTAAACAATCTGACTAACGACCAACAAAGACAAAAACCAAACCAAACCAAACCGAATCGAACTGAATTGAATTGAAACGGGGACCGAGCGAATTTCCAGAGAAAGATGCGGAGATTCGGAGATACGTCAAAACGCGCCAAGCGCGCAACGCAGACTGAGCCGAAATGATATTGAGACCAAGCGGGCCAGGCCAGAAGATTGAATTGTGCAGCGTTTGTGGGGCGGCAGTGGCGGGATGCGAGTGCCACGACAACATCGTGGGCCAACATGCAAAAGGCGCAAAATCACTAGAGCCTGCGGCACTGCCCTCCTGACCCACAATCCCACCCCATTCCACCCGGCTCAGGAATCCATTAGCACCAACCCACACCCACATCCACACCCACCGTTCTGCCTTTCATTCATAAATCCCTCATGCACTTTTGTTTACGCTGCCGAATCCTGCGCAGGCGCCTTGGCCAAACCACTTGTTGCTCCGTTTTCACTGTATTTTTGGCCAAAATTGGTCCCAAAATTTGACTGACCTGCCAGTCAAAAATCTCAATTTTTATGACTGGCCCCAAAATTTGGCTCTAATGACTTAATTGGCCTCTTCGCACAGCGCAACTTGGGGCTATAAAAGGGTCAGCAGTCTTGCCAAAATCTAAGAAAGCGGTCAAGATGGCTGCCTTACCTTTGTATCGGTTGGTTGCTTTCCATCTGCTGGAAGTCAATTTGAGTAATCTGATGGTGTTTCACTGCTGGTCGTTAGAGGGTGAGATTTGCCACACTTTTCATATAAATATTCATATATTCCCAATGGGCTATAATTGTATGATTCAGAGGCATTTCCTCTGGCCAAGATGCTAAATGAGAACAACATTTATTCGCAATACATCGACCTGCAACAAAACCCTGAAAACTTGGCCAACATCCACAAGGACTACTTGGATAGCGATTTAGTCAGGTTGGGTGTCTTTTTAGACATGGGATGTGACCAGGCTGAATTTATAACCAATCAGGTGGGAGTTTAAATATATTCTTTACAATATAATAGGGAAACGCTATATAAACCATATCTTGGCTATTAAAAATACACTACATTTTAACCTTTTGAGCATTAAGTTTCTTATTTAAAGAGTATTTTGGGCTATGTCGATTAATATAAGTCAGTTGATTAAAATACTTTTTTCTATTTACATATTAATATGTTTAATTTCAATTGTATTTAATATTTCCTTTATGCAGTCCAGTCGTGCTCGCCTTTTTAACCATAACTTACACTGGCTGCTTTACGATGAGGAAGGTAACTTAACCATGTTAACGCATCAATTTGAGGGAGCCAATCTCAGCCTGAATGCGGACGTGACGTATGTCAGTCGCCAAGAAGAGGATGTATTTACATTGTACGATGTCTACAATAAAGGGAGCCACTTGGGGGGCAAGCTCAACATCACCATAGACCAGAGTCTTCAGTGCAATCAAAGTCGCTGCCAGGTTAAGTATTATCTCAGTGATTTGCATCTGCGAACTAGACTGCAGCACCGCTTGGATTTATCGAGCGTTACCTTTCGATTGGCCGCTCTGGTGGGTTGGCTAAAAAGTGAAGTGAAAATCGCAGCTTTGGTATTTATGGTTTTCATTCAGGTTTCTGTGCTACCCATTGATTCCAGTGAGGAGGAACTTCTCGAGTTCCTTAATAGCGAACGCGATTCCCACATGGACTCGTTTTCCCGCATCGGCTATCGTTTAATCCTGCACACTCAGGAATTACTCGGTTTCAAGTAAGTGGAAGAATGTAAAATCATAACACATGCTGACGAGCTAACACAACTTTCGACTTATACTAGCTTTTGGGGGTGCAACAGAAAACTCTTACATTTGGAAATATTTTATAAGGGTGTCAAAAGTATGCAGTATAAAATATTTTTAGTCCAGAAGTCCGATATAGTATTTTTATAAGGCGACTTTTCTATTTTCGTAAAATTAATTTGCCTCCCATATTTAATTTTATGAATAATATCTATTTATATCTATTTATCTACAAGCATTTCTTAGCAACCGTCGTGCTCTTAAAGTTAATTTTACCACTCTGTATTTTAAGGCTACACTATATTTGGTTGGACACCTGGAGCGTTCAGGATGCATATGGCGGGGCTATTGGCATGTTGACTAATGAATCCGTTGAGCTCTGCACTTCCCCTTTCGTGCCCTCCTGGAATCGCCTTCACTACGTGCATCTCATGACGGAGCAGGCCCAATTCCGGGCGGTCTGTATGTTCCGTACTCCACACAATGCCGGTATTAAGGCGGCCGTGTTCCTTGAGCCCTTCATGCCGAGCGTTTGGTTCGCCTTCGCCGGACTCCTGATCTTTGCCGGAGTTTTGCTGTGGCTGATCTTCCTCCTGGAACGGCATTGGATGCAGCGCTGTCTGGACTTTATTCCCTCGTTGCTCAGCAGTTGTCTGATCAGTTTCGGAGCAGCCTGCATTCAGGGCTCCTACCTAATGCCCAAGTCAGCAGGTGGTCGCCTGGCCTTTATTGCCGTGATGCTGACCTCGTTCCTCATGTACAACTACTACACGTCCATTGTGGTGTCCACACTGCTGGGATCTCCAGTCCGCTCCAACATCAGGACTATCCAGCAGTTGGCCGACAGCTCCCTGGACGTCGGCTTTGATAAGGTGCCGTTCACCAAAACTTATCTGGTGGTGAGTGTTATTCTCGATGTCTTAGAAGTTACTTTTGATGGCTCATGCTGCCTCGCATCAATTAATTTCAAACACCTAAAAGACGTAAATAAAAAAAAATCATATTCATTTTTACATTTCCTGTAATATGTTATTAGAAAAAAATCCACACCTTTAAGAGGTTTCCAAAGTTTACTAAGTAAATATATATTTCAGTCCTCGCCCCGTCCAGACATTAGAAGCCTATACAAACAGAAGGTGGAGAGCAGGCGGGATCCCAATAGCGTTTGGCTTTCTCCGGAAGTTGGTGTGATCAAGGTGCGTGATCAGCCCGGATTCGTGTACACATCGGAGGCCTCCTTCATGTACCACTTCGTGGAGAAGCACTACTTGCCACGGGAAATCTCCGATTTGAACGAGATCAAGTTGCGACCCGAGAGCGCCGTCTACGGAGTGGTGCACCTGAACTCTACCTATCGACAACTTTAACCCAGTTGCAGGTGCGGATGCTGGAATCCGGAATTATTTCGAAGCAGAGTCGGTTCTTTAGCAAGTCAAAGCTGGAAACGTTCTCCAACAGTTTCGTCATCCAAGTGGGCATGGAGTACGCGGCTCCACTGTTCATATCCCTCCTGGTGGCCTACTTCTTGGTCCTGCTGATCCTGATCTTGGAACTTGGCTGGGCCCGGTTTGTTAAAAAAAAATCAGCCACCATTTTACCCCGGAATCAGTAAGCAGAAATGTTTTTAAAACCTTGGTAAGTTTCTTTTCATTTCTTTGACCATTTAAATTGCCAGCAAATTGGTCTTAATTTCCTACCAATTTGATTGGGCCTGACAAGAACTGTCGATAACTTATTTTCGCATGTCATTAAGTTGTCAAGTCAAGTTCAGTCAGCGATTGACTAATTTGATATTGATTATGGGACTAGCAGCGGCATTATGAGTACCCTATAAAAGCCCAGTTGACTCATAATCAGTACCATTAATTAGCAATTCTTTGTTTGAGATTTTGCCATGCAGCAATTGCACAATTTTATTCTATACAATTTTCTGCACATGGCTAAATTGAGTCATGTCTTCATATTGCACTGCTGGTCAATGGACTGTGAGTGTTTATCAGTGGTAATTCTTAGATACCGATTTAATTTTCTCATTTCAGCACTTGCACACTTAGCGAAGATGGCACAGTCTAAAAATGTTTTCACCCAATTTATATCATTGGATTCCTCACTTCAGTTGAATAATGACTTCCTCAATCACAATATTCTTAAGTTGGGCGTTTTCCTGGATATTAGCTGTAATCAGAGCGGTGTTGTTTTGGATATGGTAAAAAATACACAGCTTTATGACTTACAACTCCTTGATAAACAAAAAATTACAGGCCAGGTGCAAAGAGACTTTATGGCTATCACTATCATTGGCTCATCTACGACACGTCGATGGAATTTTGCAAAATAGAAAATCAATTCAAGGAGGCTCAGCTCTTTGTCGATGCAGATGTAACCTATGTCAAGCATGATCTTGTTTCGAAGAACTTTATATTGTATGATTTGCACAACAAAGGAAGACAGCTAGGTGCAAAATTAAATATAACACAGGATCGGGAAGTTACCTGCAATGAAGAGGAATGTCGAGTGCAACGATATCTAAGTGATCTACACACAAGGAATCTCCTGCAGCATAGAAAGTCCTTTACTGGATTAACCATGAGAGCCACTGCTGTAGTATGTACAAGTATATGTTTTCAGAGTACTCTCTGTACTGTTTATTAAAATTTGAACACAGGTTACCCATTTACCGCTGAGTGTCTCTAGACAGAAGATCTTTGATTTTATGGAGTCCAAGGAACAACTTTACTTGGATACGTATGGCAGATTGGGCTATCAAGCCCGACAACCTTTGAGGGACATGCTGGACTGCGAGTAAGGAATTGGTTGAAGTGAGATTAAGGATTTCTAAGTTGTACCGAGTGAAACCCCTAGGTTTAAGTATATATTTAGAAATCGCTGGTCGGATGGCAATGCAACGGGCGGCATGATTGGGGATCTTATCCTGGACGTGGCTGATCTGGCGATAGCTCCTTTCGTCTACTCCTTTGATCGTGGCCTCTTTCTGCAGCCCCTCACAAAGTTCAGTGTTTTCCGGGAGATTTGCATGTTCCGGAATCCCCGGTCCGTGTCCGCTGGCCTGAGTGCCACGGAGTTCTTGCAACCCTTCAGCGGAGGCGTTTGGCTGACATTCGCCCTTCTCCTTCTCCTGGCTGGCATTCTTCTATGGATCACCTTCATTTTGGAGCGCCGCAAGGAGTGGAAGCCCTCACTGATGACCAGCTGCCTCCTATCCTTCGGAGCTGGCTGCAATCAGGGGGCCTGGTTCGCACCTCGATCGATGGGTGGGCGAATGGCCTTCTTTGCGCTGATGCTGACCTCCTTTCTGATGTACAACTACTACACGTCCATTGTGGTGTCCAAGTTGCTGGGCCAGCCATCCAAGTCGAGCATCCGGACGCTCCAGCAGCTGGCGGACAGCAGCCTGGAGGTGGGCATTGAGCCAGCCATATACACCCGCATCTATGTGGAGACTTCCGAGGAGGCGGACGTGCGCAGTCTGTATCGTAACAAGGTGCTGGGCAGCAAGCGTTCACCGGATCGCATTTGGATAGCCACCGAGGCCGGGGTCAAGGCGGTGCGGGACCAGGAGGGCTTCGTCTACATCACCGGCGTGGCAACGGGCTATGAGTTCGTGCGGAAGCACTTCCTGCCCCATCAGATCTGCGAGCTTAACGAGATTCCACTGCGCGATGCATCCCACACCCACTCGGTTGTGGCCAAGAAGTCCCCATATGCGGAGCTATTTAAATTAAAGTGGGTAAACATTAGAGTCCTTCAAGAGTAAGTGACTCTTTTGTTTTTATTTTATTTTATTATTTTTATTATTACTACTATAATTCAAATTTAAATCTTGCAATTTAATATTTAGGTTTCTTGGATGACCAAGTTCTAGTTACCCCAGTTATATTTAATACTTCTGATATTGTTCTTCTTAAAAAGTCGAATACAAGATGGTTTTATATTCATTTTATATGAAATAAGTATTACTCTGAAGAATTCGCGATTTATGTCCGAAAAAGGCAATTTGGTTAAAAGGTGTTTAAATGGCTTATATGTAATCTAAAAAAAATCCTACCAAATATATTTTAAGCAAATTAACCTTATGAAATGAGTCGAAGGATTTTTCTAGGTAATTTAGGCTTTTCTTTTAAACATTATTTCTAAAACTTGTTTAATTTTTATGTCGAATTGTTCTTTGTTTCAGCGAGTTGCGGATGCTGGAGACAGGGATTCATTTAAAACACGAACGTTATTGGATGGAAACCAAGCTGCACTGCTACCAGCATAATCACACGGTGGCCGTCGGTCTGGAGTACGCTGCTCCCCTGTTCATCCTTCTACTAGGTGCGATCATCGTCTGCATGGGCGTGCTGGGATTGGAGGTCATTTGGCACCGCCACACCAAGCAGCATTGAGGTAAGCAGCCCAGGCCAAGGTCGTTGGCGATTGTCGAGCAATTTCGGGCAATTTAAAACAAACAACAAACAACGCACATTGATGACAGCCAAATTGGGGGACTTTGCGGACATATAAAAGAGACCTCCGGCCTAGAAAAATCAAAGTGAAAAAGTCAACAATGCAGCTGGTGCAGTTGGCCAACTTTGTGCTCGACAATCTCGGGCAGTCGCGCATCGGGTTCATTGTTTTCTTTCACTGCTGGCAGCGGGATGAAAGTGGGAAAGGACATTCCATACCCTTTTGATAATGGTAAAAACTCTTTCTATTTCTAGGCCTTCAGTTTGCCCAGCAGTTCATCAAACCCATTCATCCCATCCTTGTCTATCATCAGTTTGTTCAAATGAAGGGAGTCCAGGATTGGTCACATTTAGAGCTCAGTTACATGGGTCATTTGCAACCCACTCTGGGTATCTATGTGGATATAAAGTGCGATCAGGCCCTGGACTTGTTGGAGGAGGTGAGATACTCTACGTTATAATACTCAAACTATTTCCAGTCCCATTTAATATTAGGCCAGTCGAGCGCAGTTATACAATCAGCATTACCACTGGCTCTTGCATGGCAACCAGTCAGTTTCGGAGTTTTATGACATGTTTGCACCCTTTAACATTTCCATTGATGCTGATGTAAGTTATGTGAAGGAAGAATTGCAGGATATCAACTCTTCGTTTGTCTATGCCGTCTATGACGTCTACAACAATGGTAAAATCATAGGAGGTGAGCTGAATATGACTGGATCCCATGAAATGGCTTGTGACCCAAATGAATGTCAAAAGATTCGGTATCTAAGCTCCTTGCAAAAGCGTTCTAAATATGGAAACAGAGAACAGCTGACTGATGTTGTCCTGAGAGGTAGGTTAGTACTTTATATTTTAAGGAGTTTTACTGTGAGCTGTACTTTAGTGGCAACGGTGGTCACTCAACGCCCACTGACCTTGTCGGATGACGAGCTTATAAGATTTTTAAGCCAAGAGAACGAAACCCACATCGACTCACTGGTCCGATTCGGGTTTCACCTGACCCTAATCCTGAGAGACCAGCTTCACTGCAAGTAGGCTTGGCATTCCGGAACTAAAACCCCTCTCAATCGTGATCTTTTTCTGTCTTTGCAGAATGAAGTTCATCTTCTCGGATAGCTGGAGCAAGTCGGATGTGGTGGGTGGTTCAGTGGGTGCTATAGTGGATCAGACGGCGGACATCACGGCCACGCCTTCGTTGGCCACCGAAGGCAGGCTCAAGTACTTGTCGGCCATCATTGAGACAGGCTTCTTCCGGTCGGTGTGCATTTTCCGGACTCCGCATAATGCAGGCTTGCGGGGAGACGTATTCCTGCAGCCCTTCAGCCCATTGGTATGGTATCTCTTTGGGGGCGTACTTTCGCTAATCGGCATCCTCCTGTGGATAACTTTTTATATGGAGTGCAAGCGGATGCGAAAACGCTGGCGATTGGACTACCTGCCCTCGCTGCTCAGCACGTTCCTGATCAGTTTTGGAGCTGCCTGCATTCAAAGTTCCTCATTGATTCCACGATCGGCCGGCGGCAGACTTATCTACTTTGCCCTCTTCTTGATCAGCTTCATCATGTACAACTACTACACCTCGGTGGTGGTCTCGTCGCTACTCAGTTCCCCAGTCAAGTCCAAGATCAAGACGATGCAGCAGCTGGCGGAGAGTCCTCTGACCGTGGGCTTGGAGCCATTGCCCTTTACCAAGAGCTATTTGAATGTTGGCTTACTTCCCCGAATACCTTTTCCGCTGCTTAAAGTATTGTTTGTTTCAGTACTCGCGACTTCCGGAGATCCAATTGTTTATAAAACGCAAAATCGAAACGCAGGCGATGAATCCAGAGCTTTGGCTGCCCGCTGAACAGGGTGTCTTGAGGGTAAGGGACAATCCGGGATATGTCTTCGTGTTCGAGACTTCCTCTGGCTATGCCTACGTGGAGCGATATTTTACGGCCCAGCAGATTTGCGACTTGAATGAGGTTCTTTTCCGCCCCGAGCAGTTATTCTATACGCACTTGCATCGAAACTCTTCGTACAAGGAACTTTTTAGGCTTCGGTAAGAAATTCTATTGAGCATTTTAATAATTGAATCAGAAGTTTATACCGGAAAAAGATTTAATTACCTCCAGTTCTTGTATTTTATTTTATTTTAGCTTTTATAGCTCTTGCTTAAACTTTTATTGCTATAAAAATTATTTAACTTTAATTGGTTAAAGCCAATTGCGAATATTTTGCATTTATACAATTTAAACAGATTTGTGTACAATAATATATTCCAGATTCCTCAGAATCCTGGAAACCGGTGTATATCGAAAGCAGCGCAGCTACTGGGTCCACATGAAGCTCCATTGCGTGGCCCAAAACTTCGTGATTACCGTGGGCATGGAGTACGTGGCTCCCCTTCTCCTCATGCTGATCTGCGCCGATATCCTGGTGGTTATCATCCTGCTAGTCGAACTGGCCTGGAAGCGCTTTCTCACCAGCCCCACTGTTCGCTCGTAGTGCTTTAAAATCCCTTTAAACTGAATTATAAACTATATAGTATTTGCACCCAGGAGAAAATAAAAACACTTTGCGTTAACTTTTCGCATCGCAAAATTATGCAGGGGTGAGCACGCTTTTCCTCACTTCCTGTTTTCGCGCCGGAAAATTGCAGCACACGCCTCGTTAAACGGAGGGAAGGATAGAGGGATTTCAAAGGACGCGGTGGCCATGTTTCCATGCGATTTTCGTATTTGCATTAAAAACTTTTCGTGTTTGGCGGTTACTTTTTATTCTCCATTTTCACTTTTGGCAATGATTTTATTCATCCTCTTCGGGCCATTTTATTTGCATTTTCCAGCCCAGTCACAGCCACATTCGAATTGAAAACTTTGGACCCTGATGCCACGTGTGAATGGTAGATAACAGAATGTGGGCCTAATACGGCCTATTGCAAACAGTCCACAGTTTTGTGCTCCATTTTCCGCATTGCCCTCTTTAACCGAACTCAGTAGATTTCCCACCGCTTCAATCACATTGTGCCCTGTAATGATTTATGTTATTTTAATGATTTTGGCCGGCGGCGACATATATTAGAAGTGATTGTGTCAAAGCTTTATCGAAATTGATTGCATAATAAATGTGATTTAGTGGAGTGGGTAACCGTCTATAAAGTGGGAAAACTATTAAACAGTGGTCAGTTTAGATTATTAAATGGTAAAAAAATGTTTAAAACTATTAAGTGTATGCCTTTTTTATTTGCTTTTCGATGCATTCAACCTTATATCAATTTTGGTGTAGTTGTGATGGTGCTTTCGACTTTTCAACTATTTAAAGAGTGTGTATTTGCATAGCTGCTTCAAATGTTTTCAAGTGAATTTCTTTCTTAAATGACTCCCTAGCGACTGAAAAACTGCAACTGACTCAAATGTTTGCCAAACAGCACTCACTGGCATTGACATTCCGGCATTCCCTACATATTACTATAATAAATTGGCTTAACAATTTGTCAGCTCAATCTTGCTGTCAACAGGCCGTCGCTTTGGCCAAAGTTGTTTGCCCCATAAAGGATACTTTCCCTTTGCAGGGAGTGGAGTGGTGTGACTCGAAATTGACAGCCAATTGTGAATTATTTACAGCAGTATACACGGGTTTCCCTTTCCCCCGAACAGCAGCCAGCCTCAACCACTTTATTTTGCAATTTGTCAACAACATGTTTTATTTTGAAATGCAATGTATAACCCGGAGGCAAAGTAAAAAAGTGTTGCCTGCTTTGCGGCTGCGGTGTGAAATTGGTTTTGGCGGTTTTCGTACGTGCTTAATGAGCGCGAAACGGATTTAATTTAAACGTTGGATTCGCAAGCCATTAAAAGTATTTTAGAGAAGGAAAGCGAACCCCATGGATTTATTATGACCCGCACTCTCAGTTAGTCCGATAATTAGTTTTAAGTGTCAAAGATAAAGAAAGAGAGCAAGTTTATGGACATCACCTCCATTTTCCATCGTTGGGTTTGATTACCCTTTCTGTTGCTCGGTGCCTGTCATATACGAGAAATGCCATTGCCAAGTGATATCTTAAGATTTATATAGCCCAATGCCGGGAACATCTTATCTGTAATTTAATCTGCCGCCCACTTAACGATAATGATAAGTCGATTGCAGCTTGTCCGGCCGTAATCTAGACCCGTATTCGACAAGTCCTCAGTAGGTTTTCTTTGCTCCAGCGGTTTGGGTCGCAGCCGGAAATAACTCGAAAGTGTATGTACGGCTTGTATTGTTTGTTATTCACTCGGGGGCAAAACAGTTTATTGCATTTTATCTCAAATTTATTGCCATCTTACCATAGAAAGTGTCTCGAAAAGTGTTCAGATTTCCGTTTCACTGCGGCGTCAAATAAATTATTCTAAAATTAGTCTGAATTTCCAGTTTGACGGGTAAATTCTGTTTGCATAACTGAACTGTATTGTGCTGAGTTGAATAACATTTGTAATGTTAAATTGTGTAAGCAGTATCGAAATGATTAGTATATTAAACTGATTGCTTTGATTAATAATTTCTTTCTAGAGAATTTTTAAATAACTTTTGAAAGCTTTTCCTTAGCCCAAAAACAAGTGTTTTTTGTTATTAGGAATTGAGATTACGCATACGCCACGTGTTCCGGTAGTAAAACAATAAACGTTAACCGAACAAGTACTTATATCATTTTGAGAACAAAAACCAATTTAAAAAGCCAGCAGCAACGGTATCCGCATTTAAACTGCCTAACTTAAAACCGAATGCAATTAAAACGAGCTTTAGCTTTTCATTATTAACAGCTAACCACAAGTGTAAGCACATTTTAAATTTTACGAATTTTCAAGTGTCCCTAACTACCTTTTAGCCCGCCTTTAAAAATAATAAATAATCGTCGATAACACTTTGTAGAATCACTATCTTTCATGACGCAATGACTTGATAATCTAATCGATACCAGTTGGATTATCAGATTGTTTGGGATCAACGAATGTCAAAAACAATTAAACCGATAAGAATTTCCCACAGTTCTTAGATTCTGGCCATAGAAACACTCTTAACGAGTGTACAAGTATAAACCTTAAGTAAAGGCACTTGCCAACCTGAAAAACGTGACGTTCGCCGACCGACCTCACTTCCCCGCTTTCCTCAATCGAATCGAAATGAATTGAATTGACTTGAATTGAATTAAATGATATGTGTAATGTGTGTTACCTGCTACCGATCTACGTATATCAACCTGCCTGATCGGCACTTTGGCACTTGTTGCATCTGCAATTGTTTTAGTTTTTTATGCTGCCGCTGGCAACTCGCGTGATACCTCGCACTTTGGGTCCCATTCGCTTGGCTTTGTGTCGTTGCCGATTGTTATTGGTTCTCGTTCCGTTGGGAGGGTTCGCACAGGTTCAGTCACTCATTGGCCGCCTCGAAGCGCGAACCTCGTCGTTGCCGTTTTTAACAATATCAATATCAGTTCTCGAATCATTTAAAACCTAATAGCCGGAAAATAGTGGCAGGAATGTAAGACTCTACTCTAAAGTCCACGACAGAATTTGAAAAAGATCGGTTGTCCCAAAATGGTTGTAAATTATTTCAAAAGTTTCAGAAGAATAATAACAAAAACTAAATAAGTACAGTGCTTTTCTTCAAATATTAAACTTGAGACTACGTACTTTAACCAGAATAAATTTTATTTTGGTTTTATCCAACAACGAGTATCGTAAATGTATTATTTTAAAAGGTGGAACACTTAAAGGTCTTAATTAAAAGTGAAAAGATGTAATTAAGTTTGAGTGTTTTTTTTCTAATTCAAACAAAAGGGATTCATAAAGCGGTTTAAATAAAAATGAAGCTGAAAATTAAAAATGAATTAAAAATGAACTTTAAGTGGTGTAATTTAATAGGGATTATACAAATATTGAGGCAAATTATTTTCGAAATTCTTATTGATGATAGATAATCGGCACAAATTTTTGCTGTGGCTATTAATTTGAAGTCCAAGGCAAGACATGCAAAAGTTCATCTATCAATCTCAGTTTACCGTCGATATTTCGAAATGCATTTCGGACGGGAATCAAATTATTTGGATAGTAAGCAAGTGAAATTGGATAGGAAGTGCACTCCTAAGTGGGTCAACAACTTTATAAATGCGCAAATCTTGTGGATGAGTCAGAACCAGTGCGGTTGCCTGAACTTCATTCTTTTCTGCACGAGCAAATCGAATTCGTTAGCTAATTTGTTTTAATAATGTGCCAGATAGCTAGCTCTAACTTCGTTGTCTAACGGCACTCGCTGCTAATTGTTGATTATTTAATTTGATTTTACGTAGCTTATTTCACACAATTGCAAGGTCAACTCAAGTGGTCCGGATAATTATGACTGTCAGTGAGGGGCGTTAATATTAAATAGTTAGGTGATATGGGAATGTTGCATTGCCTATATATATGCAATGACCCCTTTTCCGGAATAGTTTTCCCATTTTTTTTGGTCCTACTTCCTCTTCGCTTTATCATCAGTCACAAGTTCTGTCGGATGTAAACAAATCGAACAATCTGCACTTTGCACTGCCCAAATCATTGCCAAAAAACTGTTGCTCTTTATATACTATATGATATCCGGTAATGTCTTACATAGTTTATTTCCCCCTTTAGTTTAATTTCATGATCTGAACCGTATTTACGTAGTAATAACATGATAAATTAGAAGAGGGCTTGCTAAGCGTGCGAAATTTGTACAGCTATAAACTTATTTATTTATTTATACAATGCTAACTAGTAGTTAAAACTAGGAGCTAACAAAAATTGTGATTAGAGCTATAGCTGCAACAGCTATAAACGTACTTTATTACAAATTCAAATAAATGAATAGATAAATATAAGTGCTGTGAAAATATGCCGCAAGGCCCTTATTTATATATGTTAATAACGAGGTTTTTAACCCGTCAAACCCTGGGTTCCAGCTAAACAGCTGTCTTTTACTACCTTCAATGCAATATGTATACTTTTTGGCATTTATTGCACGTATTTTCCACAAAACTTATTTTAGCGACTTCTCCTAGTGATCACATTTTGTCAAGTTCAAGACCGCCGACGCACATGCTCAGCTTAGCAAATGAAATACTAGTTCACAATAAGTAAACACAAACTTAAGAGTGCAATGTTTGTAAAGAGCGCAAAGCAATTTCTGTAAGAGATCATAAAGCTTTTAAGTGTTGTTTATATTAAATTATGTTAACTGTAAAGCAACGTTTTCTTTGAAGTTAGTACCACTAACCTAGGCCACTTTGAAATATCTTAATAAATACCTTTTTGTCTTAAAATTCATTCTTGCTTAAAATGCTTAAAAGATATACATATATGGAAAATATATTTCGAAATAAATTAAAGAGAAATAATAGGTATTACAAATTATTATAGGAATCCAAATTAATAATACAGTAAAACAAAATATTTAAATATATAGATAACTAATCGCTGAACCTTTAAAGATATGAGTTTTAATTTACCCAATATATAATTGTCTAAAATTTAAAATCAACGGTGGAAACTAATTTACTTAAATACAACTAAGGCAGAGCACTGTTTTTAAATAGAGAGAAAAGTTTTTCTATGCTTTTTCAAAGAGATAAAAAAAAGTTTGTAGTTGAAAGAGAACAAAACTAATTAAAAGCCAATAAGCGTGATTACACCTCTTGTTCATTTAGACATATTTTAAAGAATTTTTCAATGGATAGGTGAAAATAATAAATATGTTTTCTTCTATATAGTTGGCCGGGTCAAAATGACGGCGAGCAAGCAGCAAGAGGCCGAGGCCGAACATGATCCCCAAGTGGTGGTTACCCCCGTGGATGCCTCTCACAGTTCTCGCAAAGATCGGGGACTATGGAGGGATCTGACTTCCTACTGGATCCTAGGTTTGTGCAACAACTACGGCTATGTGGTGATGTTGAGTGCTGCCCACGATATCATCAAACAGTTTAATCCGGTAAGGAACAAGAACAGTTATTTTTGAGCAAAAACATTCTATTTTAAATACCTATTTTCTTAATTTAAAAAAAATTAACCTGAGTGCAATTATTAATTTTGTTACAGAGTGATGAGTCTGTAGAAAGCTCTTCTGGTCGCAATTGTCATTTGGTATCAACAGGCGCTATTTTGCTGGCCGATGTGCTACCCTCTTTGTTTGTCAAGATGCTGATGCCCTTCTGTCCTTTCTGGGTCAAGTAAGTATAGATAACTAACTAATGTTGGTTTCATAAAATATTAAAAATATAATTCTTCTGCTTCCCAGTTTCCGAATAGCCATCGCAGTGGCCTTTTCGGCAGCTGGTTTTCTCCTGGTTGGATTTGCCAATGCCGAATGGATGGCCCTGTTGGGAGTGATCATCACTTCAGCTAGCAGTGGAATTGGAGAGACCACCTTTCTAGCCTATTCCTCGCGATACAACAAGTGAGTTTGTGTGAGGATCACTGCCCAAAGAAATCTCGTTAACTTGTAATATTTCCCCCAGGAATGTGATATCCACTTGGTCATCCGGAACTGGTGGTGCCGGAGTTATTGGTTCCTTAAGCTATGCCAGCTTGAGGTCCTTAGACTTCAGTCCTAGAGACACCATGCTGGTTATGCTGATCTTTCCGGTGATCGAGGCCATCGCCTTTTGGCTACTGCTTCGTCGTCCACAGGTTGATATTCTACCAGTTACCACGGTTGAGTCCACTGAGGTCCTGATCACTGATGAGAAACCGCTGGTCGGTTTCAAGGAGAAGTTCTTCTATATCAAGCACCTCATCAAGTATATGTTGCCACTTTGCTTGGTGTATTTCTTCGAGTACTTCATCAATCAGGGCTTGGTACGTCAATTATAAAAAAATAAACTTAAGCTTCCTAACCAATTTAAACTGATCTTCCAGTTCGAGCTGGTCTACTTTGAGGACATTTTCCTGGACAAGGACTCGCAGTACCGCTGGCTGAATGTGGACTATCAAATCGGGGTCTTCATCTCGCGCTCCTCGGTCAACCTCTTCCAGCTGGACAAGATCTGGCTGATGTCCGTCTTCCAGTTCGTCAATGTGGTCTACTTCCTCACCGAGGTCATCTGGTGGTACACGCCCAGCATCTGGATCGTGTTCGCCATCGTCCTGTGGGAGGGTCTCCTGGGCGGCGGTGCCTACGTGAACACCTTCTACCGCATGTCCAAGGAGATCTCGCCTGAGCGCCAGCAGTTCGCCATGGCCATGGTGGTCCAGTCGGACTCCTACGGCATCGCCCTGGCCGGATTCCTGGCCATTCCCGTCCACAACGCCATCTGCGGTCTTCCGGCGGCGATGCGCAGCCTTGTCTGGTGATCGGGAACGAGGAACGAGGATCAGGAACAGGATCAGGATCAGATTATGCCTTTACTGTGTGCGAGTGTAGCTAATTAAGTCTAAGTGTATGTCTGTGCGTGTCCCGATAGTATTTATTTCTGGATCACTGGACTCCCGGGAACTAGATAGATGGTTATATAGTTAGTATGCTTCTGTTCGACTACTCTCTAAGATTTAGTTTGATAAACAGCAAAAGCAAATACTGTTTGCATTAGAGTACTTATTTGTTTCGTTGTAACGATTATTCTTAATTATTATTATAAAATTAAATAAAATGTTTGCTAGTTTTCAGATCACAAGAATAATTTTCGTTTATTTTTAGACATAGTTTCTTGGCAGAGTATCGAGTGTTAAGGCCCAGTTTATCAATTAAAAAACAATTGCTGTTTAAATGTTTTCCATTGCCAATGTCATGCTCAGTTTATTCTGCTCAAACTTAGCACAGCTAACCCACCTTGATATTCTTACCGATCCGTAACAGAATTTGCCCCACTTTTTTAAAGTTTATTCAACTGTCTCCAACAAAAATTAATTTAAATTTTACGAATTTACACTTGCTATTATAATTATTACTCTTGTTTTTGTTGGAGGTGCGCAGTAATTATTTCAAGTTGTTGTTGGCCGCTAATTTGGTTTGATCGATGCCGAATCGAACCGCGGAGCAAGACCGAATCTGGGAGTGAGATGACGATGACGACGACGTCGGCGGAGACAGATTGGGAGATCGATACCCAAACCGAGTCGCGGCGAGATGTTACGTGGACCGCCCGCGTCTTTAGTCGATCGGGAACCGCCGTGCCAAGCGGAACGCGGCATTCGAATTAACAATACGTGTTTGTCCAATTCGGAAATTGAGTAACCACGATGTGGGCCTTATCAGCTTTTCTGCTGCTACTCTGCCTCCAACGGGTGAAGTCGGATGAAGCTGCTGCAGCACGGCGACCTAACATAATTATTATAATGGCCGATGACATGGTGGAACTAGTTTCTTCGCCATAAATCACCCTATCACTAAAACAAACCACATTTCAGGGCTTCGACGATGTGAGCTTTCGCGGTGGCCGGGAGTTTTTAACTCCCAACATCGATGCCTTGGCCTATCACGGTCGTCTACTGGATCGTCTTTACGCCCCGGCCATGTGTACTCCCTCCCGGGGAGCACTACTCAGCGGCCGATATCCAATACACACGGGTAAGTGCTAGTCGTCATTTGAACTACAAGGGGGTGCATCAAAATCTCAAGAGGCTTGAGATTTGTTATAACATCTCTTGTGGCCTTTATCCACCTGATCTCCAGTTTCAAATGTACATTTTGGACGTCATCGTAGGAGATATTAAGTCATTATATATTTAGATAAGCGAAAATTTCTTCACATTTAAAATCTCCTAATAAGCGGTAAACATTTTAGAAACAAAGTTTTTAAAAATCATCATACAACGCACCCCACTTTTTTAAAACATCTTGATATTATGAACAGCCACAAAAGTTTTGAAAAACTTGTATTTTCGGTTTTAAATTTTATTAATGATGTTGCTATAATTAAATTTCTTGATGCTTTATCCTTCTGTAAATATAAGGCACCCAACACTTTGTGATTAGCAACGAAGAGCCTTGGGCGCTGACCCTCAACGCCACTCTAATGCCGGAGATCTTTAGAGGCGCTGGGTACTCCACCAACCTGGTGGGAAAGTGGCATCTGGGCTTCTCCCGACCGGAATACACGCCCACTCAGCGCGGATTTGACTACCACTACGGCTATTGGGGCGCCTATATAGACTACTACCAGCGACGATCCAAAATGCCGGTGGCCAATTACAGTCTGGGCTATGATTTCCGGCGGAACATGGAGCTGGAGTGCCGGGATCCAGGGGTTTACGTCACCGACTTGCTGACCGCCGAGGCGGAACGGTTGATCAGGGAGCATGCCGAAAAGGAGCAACCGCTCTTCCTGATGCTCAGCCATCTGGCCACCCATACGGCCAACGAGGATGATCCTCTGCAGGCTCCCGAGGAGGAGATACGCAAGTTTTCCTACATCAAAGATCCCAATAGGAGAAAATATGCGGGTGAGTATTTTGTGGAAAAAGGGAATTTTAAAATGCCTTTACTTTATGTAAAACGTAGCCAAAAAATATGTGTGTTAGAAAAACTATTTTTAGAAAACTGGATTATTTTCTAATTGAAATTATCGTTTCAACGTCTTTCCAAAATAATAATAATAAAGTTATAAATTGCATTAATTACCTTTATCAAATAATGAAATATAAACTAACATTTATTAAGAAAAGTAAATATTACATTGACAAAAAAAGTGGTTTTAGTTCTTAAGTTACTTACCCTATACTTCATTTAAATCCTAGCGATGGTCTCCAAACTGGACCAAAGCGTCGGACGTATTGTCAGCACTTTGGCCGCCAATAATCAACTGGAGAACAGCATTGTGATCTTCTACTCGGACAATGGAGCCCCATCAGTGGGTATGTTTGCGAATACGGGATCGAATTTTCCGCTCCGTGGCCAGAAGAACACTCCGTGGGAGGGCGGAGTGCGGGTGGCAGGCGCCATTTGGAGTTCCCAGCTGCAGGCACGTGGTTCCATCTTCGGCCAGCCCATCTACGTAGCCGACTGGTTGCCCACCCTGTCCCACGCGGCGGGCATTGAGTTGGATGGCTCCCTGCAACTGGACGGGATCGATCTGTGGCCCCAGTTGGCGGGATCGGCTGATGCTCCCCACGTTCCTCGAGAGATCCTGCACATTTTGGACGACGACTGGCGGGTGGCTGCCCTCCAACTGGGTCAGTGGAAGTACGTGAATGGCACCACTGCCGCTGGCCAGTACGACACGGTGCTCACCTACCGGGAACTGGATGACCTGGATCCGCGCGAGAGTCGTTATCCGGTGACGGTACGCAATTCCGCCACTTCAAGGGCTCTATCCCGCTTCGACCTACGACGACTGACGCAACAGCGGATCTCGGCCATTCGGCGATCGGCTGCCGTGCGTTGTAGCGATCTCCAGAGGTCTTGTAATCCTCTGCTGGAGGAGTGTCTGTACGACATCTCCACGGATCCCTGCGAGCAGAGCAATCTGGCCTACTCAGCCAGGCACTCCGATGTTTTGGCCGCCCTGCGAAAACGAGTTCAAGAATTGAGGGAAAGTGCAATGAGGCCGGGAAACCAGGCCAGCATGCCGGACTCCAATCCCAAGTGGCACACTTGCGCCTGGGAGTCCTTCGAAGTGCAGAAGCCCAAAATCGGTAAGTAACATACATTATCTTTTCTATTACCATTACTTACCCAACAATTTTGTAGTACCAATGGAGTGCGATTACCAAGGCGTACCCTGTTAATAAGCCCGAAAAAAAAGGATGCAAATCAAAGATTTTAGCCATCGATGGATGAAAACGTTAAGTGAATTGAACACAAAATTAACTTTATTTTAGAAACTCATGATCTAGTTGTCTACAAAAATAATATATAAAACATATAACATTTATTTAGGAAAACGATTAAATTGTTAGGGCTTACTTTGTTATGAGAATAAAAATGCAAATCGAAATATCTTTGATTCGGTGCGGTTTCATAATGGTAAAATATTTGTATGTTTTCTATCCGCAAGGTATTTTGAATATAACGGTTGTCTATCAAATAACATACCCATTAAACACATCACTGTTACCGCCAAACAGTCCTCTAAAAGCTGTTAGCCAATAAAACTCTATCTGGCAGCACTGTTCCGCTGGCATATAATATTATATGTTAGGCAAAACAACACAATTTTTTTTGAGTTTCAAATTAAAGAGTTTTGATTAGAAAATTCGATTTCCTTCGCCGGTTTTTATATAAGAGTGTATGATTGATAATAACTATGCTAAATATAAGCGTAATTTTCTACCCTGGAAAGGCACCCCAAACAGCTGAAAGGCATACACACATGCAAATTAAAAAACGGGGGTTGACCAAACCGGATGACAGGATATAAATCACAGTCTTTACCTAAACCTGAATCTATATAAAGGACTTGTCATGGAGGAGCGTGCTGTGCTGGCCAACATAGCCTCCATAATCACCAAGGACCTGCTAATTGACCAGCCGCCAGTGGACATCAATTCCGGCAACTATCCGCTGTTGTCCTTCGCCGAGGACGACGATGAGGCGGAGATCTTCGCCCTGATGCAGCGCAAACGGGCGTTGTCCGCCAGCCGGAAGCGCAGGATGCTGCAGGAGCCGGAGGACCGGAAGCAGGACCTCAAGCTGCCCAAGCTGGAGTGGCACCACGCGGAACTCAACCTCCTGCACCGGTACACGAATGCCCAGTTCGAGTCCTACCTGCACATGCGCAAGCTCACATTCTTGGTGAGTAAGGGATGGGATGTCTCTGGACATATTGAAAGTGCATCTTAGATTGAAACTAAGTTGATTCGTTTATCATTCATTCCACTTCGAATTCAATCGCAGTGTATACTTGAAATAGTGAACAAATAAAACCTTTGAATCATCATTAAGAAGCTTTTTTTTTAGAAAATCCAGCAAGTTCTTGAGGAAACCTTGGGAGGAATCGCGCTGCCCGGCTATCCGACTCCGCCGGCGCAGACGATGCTATCGCTGGCCATGTGGAGACTGTCCACGGACGAGCACTTCGAGGAGATCGCCCGGAAGTTCCGGCTGCCGTGGGCACTCTGTCAGCAGGTGGTGCGCGGATTCTGGCACTGCATCTCCGACAACTACGAGAGCTTCATCAAGTGGCCCAATTCGCTGGCGGCTCAACGCAGCACACTGCAAGGATACCAGAAGTTGGAGCAACTCCGTTGCTTCCGGGAACTGTTCGGCATCATAACTCTGAGGCGGCTGGACGTCTTTCTGGAGTCGGAGCACGCCGAGGTGCCGGTGGTGCTGCAGCTGATCTGCAACGCGGAGCGGAAGATCATCGACTGCTATGTGGAGCTGGCCATGGAGTACAGCTTCGAGGACTCGCCCATTGGTCAGACCCTGGCCCTAAACCCCAGGACCATGCCGGCGGGTACCTATCTCATCGGGAACGAGGTCTTCCCCCTCAAGTCCTACTTGATGCGGCCCATCGAGGCCGAGTGCTTCCGCAAGGACGCGGTCTTCAACGAACTACTGCGTCCTGCCTTCCAACTGGCGGAACAGGTTCTGGACACCTTGGCTCGACGCTTTCAACACCCTGTACGCCCTGGAGGCCCGCGATTTGAACGAGGTGCGACTCATCGTGGAGAGCATCTGCGCAATGCACAACCTCTGCGAGGAGTTCCAGGATGACGGACTGGAGGAAACTGGACAGAGTTCCTTCAGCTGGGGCCGACTGGCGGACGGCATCAGGGGCAGCGAGAAGGACTCCAAGGGACTGCAGCGGAGGGTAGAACTTTTGGACGAACTGGTGGCCATCGAGACGGGAGAATAAAGTACTAGAACTTAAGCGTAACTCTTGATTACATTTTTCGGGGGTGTTTAATCTTTAGTTCGATTTAATATACTGAAAATGGCGCAATTAGGGAGCTGTAAAGTTAGGTTCAGAAGTAGTTAAACAAGCAGTTTTAAAATATTTAGCCCATTATTTATCCTAAAATTTTCAGAATTAAAACAAAATTTTAAAATTTCTTACATTTCGGTAATTTTGCAATTATGCTAAGGCCTTACAGTGCTAATCAGCTGTTGCGTCTAACAGCACTCTGTTAACTACACATTAGTTAGATCTGGCAGCACTACGCTCGAATCAAAACAAATGCACGTGCGTTGTTTTTAGTAAAATGGATGAGCATGATATATTTAAATTGATTACGGCGGGCGTACGCTTTACCAAGAAGCCCAAGGTAAGTGGTTACCCAAGAAGGTGTTGTCCACAGGCTAATTAACAACATTGCAGAAGGAAACACCTGCCAAACCGCAGCCACAGCATGCGATTTCCAAGAAAGCGGAGCCGGTGAAAAGAGTAAAGTCAGAAGAGGAGGATGACCAGGACTCCACAGAATTCCGCCTGCTGGCTGAAGGATCCAGCAGTCAACCCAAACGCAAGAAGCCCAAGGAAGGGAAGGCACCCTCCGCCAAAGAACTAGAGCTGCTCCAGGCCGCCGATCAGGCAAACGAGACCAGAAGACAGTTCGGCATCAGCGTGCTGGGCAAACGGGTGGCCCCACCGGTGGCAAGCTTTGAGGCCCTGACCCGGGACTTCAAGCTGCTGCCGCGCCTGCAGCAGAACCTGCTGGCCCGCAAGTTCGACCGGCCCACGCCCATCCAGATGCAGGCGCTGCCTGTGCTTCTCCAGCGTAGAGCTCTGATGGCCTGTGCGCCCACCGGATCCGGAAAAAACGCTGGCCTTTCTCACGCCCATCATTGATGGGCTGAGGGCGCACAAAACCAGCGGTCTGAGGGCCTTGGTCCTGGCCCCCACCCGCGAGTTGGCCCAGCAGATCTACCGGGAATGTGCGGAACTCACCCGCGAAACGGGCCTGCGCACCCACTTCATCAGCAAGGTGAGCGAGGCGAAGCAGAAACACGGCGCCGAGTGCAAGCAGCGCTACGACATCCTGGTCTCCACACCGAACCGCGTCAGATTCCTCCTGCAGCAGGAGCCACCGTTGCTGGACTTGTCGCACGTCGAATGGTTCGTTCTGGACGAGGCGGATCGTCTAATGGAGGAGGGCCAAAACAACTTCAAGGAGCAGTTGGACGTCATTTACGCCGCCTGCTCGCATCCGAACAAGTGCGTGGCCTTCTTCAGTGCCACCTACACGGTGCCAGTGGCCAAATGGGCTCTGCGTCACCTCAAGAATCTGGTGCGCATCACCATTGGAGTGCAAAACAGTGCCACGGAGACGGTGCAGCAGGAACTGCTGTTTGTGGGATCCGAAGGCGGAAAACTGGTGGCCATGCGGGATCTGGTGCGCCAGGGCCTCCAGCCGCCGGTGCTCGTTTTCGTGCAGAGCAAGGAGCGCGCCAAGCAGCTGTTCGAGGAGCTGCTCTACGACGGCATCAACGTGGACGTGATCCACGCCGAGCGGAGCCAGCATCAGCGTGACAACTGCGTGAGAGCCTTCCGCGAGGGCAGCATTTGGGTGCTCATCTGTACGGAGCTCATGGGTCGAGGCATTGACTTCAAGGGCGTCAACCTGGTGATCAACTACGACTTCCCGCCCACCACCATTTCGTACATCCATCGGATAGGAAGGACTGGACGCGCAGGACGTCCAGGTCGGGCCATAACATTCTTCACACAGGAGGACACAGCCAACTTAAGAAGGTAACAAGCTTCAAAACAAGATGCTATGGCTTGATTTAACCAATTATTTTTTTCCCTCAGCATTGCCCTCATAATCAAGAACTCAGGCGGGACTGTTCCGGAGTATATGTTACAAATGAAAAAGGTTCGAAAATCGGAGGCCAAAATGCGAGCCAAGAAACCTATAGATCGCGAAGACATATCGACCAAGATACGCCCGGAGACGAAAGGCGACGAGATCCACAAATCCGCCAAACTGAAAAAAGTTGCAAAGACCGAAAAGGTTTTGAAAAAGCGTCAAGGCAACGAAAACGATTTAAAGCCGAAGCAGAAGAAGCTGGGCAAAATCAAAGAAGACCTCAAGGCTGCTGGCAAAAAGAAAGGAAAAGCATTTCAAAGGAAAAGCAACTAAGGTGTAATTTTAAAATAAATGAGTAAAGTTTAAGAACGTTTATATACGATTGCTTATTTCCCCTAAAAAGTCTGCAAATTATAGTAAAATTGATACAATGCATATTGCATTCGAAAGTTCGCGGTTTTACTGCTAGTGTGAATGTTTTCCATGGTTTGTGTCTTGGGTAGGGGGCCTTGTATATTTACGGTATATTTTGCATTTATTTAGGTATTTTTCCACAATATGGCATGTATTATCTTGGTTGTGCAGCACGGTCACGCTGATCAACAATATCTCCGACACGTCAGATTATATTCTTAAGAATATTTGTTTTTTGTTGGGATATTTGCACAGTTGTCGGCTTGCATTGGACAAGACTGGGAAGTACACGCCAGAAGCACACACTTGGAGCCATGGCGCAGAACGTGGCCCTGCTGGGATTGGCTCTGATTGCGATTTCCGCCTTGATCTCCACGGTTGTCGCCTTGCCCGTTTCGCAGAAAAAGAAGGACGATCACAAGGAGGCGGAGTCCTCCACTCCGGCCACCGCCGACGTGGAAACGGCCCTGGAGTACGAGCGCTATCTTCGGGAGGTGGTCGAGGCCCTCGAGGCCGATCCCGAGTTCAGGAAGAAGCTGGACAAAGCGCCGGAGGCCGACATTCGGGTGAGTGGCGGGGGGATTTCCCGGAACTATAGCGTATTGCTAGCCACGTCTGGACAACATATCGCTTTCATCATAGGTGTTGGGTAAAGTCTAAGCAAGTACCTAGCAGAGTTAGACGGACTTCAAACCTGTCATATTATAGGTATCATCTCTGTTATTTCTTAAAGTATTGCAGACAACTCAATTATAGGCTATAATTATTGAAATATAAGCTGTGATTATTGAAACCTTGTAGCCTATTTGCCATACATCATGATTAATAAAAGTTTTGGCTTTGCAATTAAGTCGAGGGCTGTCAACAAAAGCGAAAATACTATAAGAAGAAGCAAGATTTCTGTACGTCCTTGTAAAATCCATGTACGATTGTCTCCATTCGCAGAGTGGCAAGATCGCACAGGAACTGGACTACGTGAATCACCATGTTCGCACCAAGCTGGACGAGATCAAGCGTCGCGAAGTTGAGCGTCTGCGAGAACTGGCCAACCAGGCCTACGAGCTATCCAACGACATTGACCGGAAGCACCTGAAGGTGTCGCAGCATCTAGACCACGACAACGAGCATACCTTCGAGATCGAGGATCTGCGCAAGCTGATCCAGAAGACTTCGGACGACCTGGCCGAGGCGGATCGCAAGCGGCGGGGCGAGTTTAAGGAGTACGAAATGCAGAAGGAATTCGAGCGCGAGGCACAGAAAAAGGAAATGGACGAGGAGTCGCGCAAGAAGTTTGAAGCCGAGGTCAAGGAGAAAGAGCAGAAACACAATAACCACGAGAAACTCCATCACCCGGGAAACAAGGCCCAACTGGAGGATGTGTGGGAGAAACAGGACCACATGGACAAGAACGACTTCGAGCCAAAGACCTTCTTCTCAATTCACGATGTCGACAGCAATGGTTATTGGGACGAGGCGGAAGTTAAGGCCCTGTTTGTCAAGGAACTGGACAAAGTCTACCAGAGCGACCTGCCCGAGGACGACATGAGGGAGCGGGCCGAGGAGATGGAGCGCATGCGCGAGCACTACTTCCAGGAGACTGACAGCAACCACGATGGCCTGATCAGCATCGAGGAGTTCATGATGCAGACCACCAAGGAGGAGTTCCAAAAGGACCCCGAGTGGGAGACGATCGACCGCCAGCCGCAGTACACCCACGAGGAGTATCTGGAGTACGAGCGCCGACGCCAAGAGGAGGTCCAGCGAATGATTGCTGCCGGCCAGCTGCCGCCGCATCCGAACATGCCGCAGGGATACTACGCTGCTCCACCACCTGGAGGCGTAGCCTACCAGCAGGCGCCACCGGCAGGCGGACAACTGCACTACCAGCAACCTGACCAGGTACATGCACAGCAGCAACAGCAGTACGCACAGCAGCAACAGCAGTACGCCCAGCAATACCAGCAGCAGCAATATGGAAACGGACAGCAACCGGTGCAGCTGCATCCTAATCAGGTCTATCAGCACGCAGGACAGATTCCGCCGCAACAACAGCCTGCTTATCAACAGCAGCCCGTCTATCACCAGCCTGTGCAACAGCAGCAGCAACACCAACCCGTGCAACAGCAACAACAGCCTGTGCAACAGCAGCCCTTGCAACAGCAGCAGCAGCCTGTGCAACAGCAGCAGCAGCCCGTGCAGCAGCAACAACAGCCTGTGCAACAGCAACAGCAGCAAACCGCGCAACATCAGCCCGTTCAACAGCAACAAGTTCATAATCAGAGTCCTCCACCAGCTCAAAATCAACAGCTGCCAGTGCAGCAGCAACAAAAACAACATCAGGAAACAGCCAACCAGCAACACTAAACATTCCTTGGCTGAAGCATTTCATTTAGGCCATGTAAGGCAAAACAAACTCTTTTGTTAACGAGAACACAATGTGATTGGACTGAAATAGCTAACTAAAATGAATATATCTCACTCGAAACGGTTAACGCATTCTCTTTTAAATTTGTATACTTCGATCTTTTTGTACTTTTTTCTCTCATACCGTAGTTCTGCATTTACGCAATGTATTTTTTTAACGAATTTTTTGTACATATGAGTTTATGCCAAAACATCAGATACATAATAAATGCAGTGAAACGAAAAACCGTTGTTTTTTGCGTTGACTTCCAGGCTTAGAAAAAATAAAGCCTGAGTTTATCATTACTAATTCATCCCGTCCTATGCCTGAAAGGTTTGATTTTTTCAGAAGTGTCAGTATTACTTGAAGTGCTGTCTAGGAAAAGGTTAAATATTTAAATATAATTTGCTCCTATCGTAAATCGGTTCACGTGTAAATTAACTTTTGTTTTTGAGTTCATGAAATGTTCAGCGTCAAAGCAACATGTAAAAAGACATAAATGCCCATTATTGAATTCAGTGCATCAAAATACGTTATAAAAATGTTTATTGTCAGCTGTGATATAAGCAACACATATATTCCTGTTTTGCACAGTCTCTAAAATTCTTTCTGTTTAAATGGGACAAGATTATATTCACTTTACATGGCTTTCTTGATGTCTGCCGATACCCTGTAGTTTTGGGCATAGAATCTTCCGAAGAGAAAGAGGAACGGCAGCATGTAGGCGCCTCCAGTGAAACTTATCCAGGTTCCGTACTCGCAGTCCCGGATAACCAGCTGCGTGGCCCAGAGCAACCCGATGGTGAACTGCAGCAGCTGAAGGCCAGTCAAGTAGCGTTTCCACCACAGGAATCGCTGGATGCGAGGACCCAGTACACTCAGCGCATAATAGCCGTACATAATGATGTGCACAAAGGAGTTCATCATGGCCGGAACAAAGGCTGGACGAAAAACGAAGGAGGGATAAGGCCTTTGACGCATTTAAAAGTATCGGGAATGCTCACTCGAACCCGTCGGCTTCCACTTAACGAAGACCCAGCACAGGACCAACATGGTGCTGTGGTGGTACACGTGCAGGAAGCTCAGCTGCGTCCACTTGTGCCGCAGGATGAAGAAGGCCGTGTCGGCGAATTCCAATATTTTCGAAATGTAGAACCACCAAAGGGCCGCAGCAATCTGTTTTACAAAGGAACCCTCTCTCAATTCGATACTGACACTCGGCTGCGGGCACTGTATACCCTTGCAGTATCATATCATATCATATATGAGCAATGACTTGCCTTCGAGTGCTTTAAGAACTTATTATGTATTTTTAGTTAGCCTCTGGATGCTGGACATTATTTACTTTAGATTAATATATAATATAAGCTTCCTTTTTAAGTTTAACTTCCAATTAATTTATTTAAGTTATTAAACTCAAGATGAACTCAAATTTAAATTGACAGATTGCAATTTAACTTAATAATTTTTATTAAAGCTAAATAAAATAAATATTATTTCATGGATTACAAAAATTGATGCCCTAATTAATATATTTTTATATTATTTAAATTTTTGTATAGACCATTTTCTGTTATGATCAATCGGTTTATTGTCATAGTTGAAGTCGGATTTTAGAAATAGTATTGGCTGCTAAACAATGAAAAGGACAGCATAGACAAGTATTTTAAAAAAAATTTTCTGTAAGGGTATTTAAGGCTCCGCTTTATCAAGCTTAGTGTTTTTTCCCCATTTTCGTTGGCCCCAACTTACACGCATTTCATGTGGGCTATAGCTCACCCGACATGGCTGACAACTGAAGCTATAGTTGAGGGCCCGCGTCGAAGTGAAGAGCTCTAGGCAAATGTGGGCATTCAGCAGAGCCATGGCCAAACTGTGGCAGAACAATGGCACTCGCAACTGCAGCGGCTTGTACCTGTGTACAGGTAAAAAAAAAAAAAACAGTTCGATATCACATTCCCAGCTTCAACTGCTTATTTATTTATATGATGAGCGAAAAAAAAATTGATGTCTACATAAAAAAATCTTTTGAGTCAAAACAAAGCTGTAAGATATCAAGTTATTTATGTGGTAAAAATTATTATTATTTGCAGAATAAATAAATACTATCAAAGGTCACATGACAAGACGCAGTAGACTAAAATTTTGGCTATCTGTATTTGGACAAAAAAGGATAGGTTCGATTACCGCTGCTGCCGTGAAAAAATTATATTTGGTTTCTTGTTTTACAAATGCAGTTAATTAATCTTTTTTTATAATTGTTTTTAAGATTAAGAGTTGCCATTGTTTCGACATATCAAATAGATACGATAAAAACTATTATCAAATCACCGACGTTTTTTCTGTGTGTCCTTGTGCCCGGTGGGAGTTTAAAGTGGTGTGTCGGTTGGATGGATGACCTGACCTCACCTGGCTCTCCACTTGGGTCCATAGCGCACCATCAGCAGATAGAGGGTCAGCAGGGCGGGCACATTCCAAGGCGATTCCACCAGCGGCCATGTTCGTGTCCGCTCGTCCGCAAATGGAAACGAATAGCTGCCAATTCTCGTACTATTTTCATCGGACACCATCGAATGTGTGCTTTAAGAACTCCCAAATGACTAAGCTGAGCAGCCGACATTCGGCTCTTATATAGGAATTTTAGCCCTAATGCGTTAATATTGTAATTAGGTGTCGCTGGAGCATACCTAAGTGTTGGGGCAGGTTCGGGGCTTACCTTTAAGACTTTCAATTAGCGTTTTCGCGGCTGCTTCTCAGCTGGGGTCCAAGGTCAATATTTAATTTTTGGGTCAGATTTAAGTGGTATATAACAGTCACAATATTGCCATCAAATAGCAAACAACTCGGAGTCCGTTTACTAATGTAAAGTGACTTTTTAATGAAAGCAAAAATTGCATATACTAACAATAATATTAAAATCCAAATCCATCTCTCTTAAACAATGATCACAAAATGGCACTTACGATAAAGTGAAAACTTGGGTAAACTTTGAATCTTGTTTATAATTTTTAATTAAAATTTGTTTTCATAGCTGGGAAAATGTTTAATTAAAATACCTTTATGAGCAGAGCACTTCGCATTAAGCCAGCACCATCCTTTGTTGTCGGTTTTACATTTATTTCAACTTCATTTGTATCTTGATTAAGCAGATGAATTCATTTTCCGATTGCCTCTTGATCAATGAAGCGTTAAATATAGTTACATACATATATCTTTTGTGGCGCCGTATCATCAATATTGAATAGTGCAAGTGCAGGAGCAAAAACAACAAGAAAAACAATTGGAGAGCACAATAAAGTGTGCAACGTGAGAACGGTTGCCTGATGGTGATGGGAATGGCAGGTTGATGGGTGGTAAGGAAAATCGGAAAAGTCGGGGGGAGGAAAAGGGGCTGAAAGCCAAAAACGAAAGGCAAACATTTCGCTAAGACGTCCTGAGAAACTGTAGCATACTCAGAAAGCACAGAAAACGAGGAAAGGTATTTTAACTGGTTAAAACTTAAGACAATTTGCGCGCATACTATTAAGTTATAAATTAAAAATTTGTAAACTAACAAAATTTAAGTGTTTAAGTGTGGTTTTACGTATTTATATATTTTTAGATATATATGCAAGGGGATCCCTTTCTCAAGAAGCCTTATACTTTTTACCAATAGCTATTATCTTAAGGGAATATATTATTATTCTTATCCCTGGAATAAGGGTATTTTATTTTCAATAGAGTTAACTACTCAGGGTCCGGTTGTAAGCCCTCTGTGCTGGTAGATGTTTTTGCGCTTTTCTCTGGCTTTTTGCCCTTCCATGTCTCCGGCTTCGACTCCATTTTCTATTATTGTTTTCTTTATTTGAATTGCAGTACGTGTTTGCACCTAAGGCACTTTGTGTTCTTGGCGCTGCTGTTTACATTTTGGATGCCGTCGGAGCAGCTGCGTCCAAAGGGTTGAGCTCCGCAACCCCACACTCCGCCACATCCACTTCCTATATTGGATGTTTGCATTATTATTATTTCGTAAGCCTTGTTCTGGCACTCGTAAAGCGCAATTGTATCGCAAGTTGACCGCAGTAACAGCAGCAGTTGGACCCATTTTATGGGCTCAATCATTGGATTTTCGGGGAGTGGCTGTGGAATGCCGCCCATCGAATCAAGCGTCAATTTTCATTAAAATAATGTCACAATTCAGCCTCGAAATGGGGTCAGTCCCGCTTTTGGGGTCCACACTTCGCATGGGGTCCAATCGCCACTCCCTTCTGCGGTTAACCGCTTAGCTCTGCCCATCATTCGGAGGTTGCACATATGCCATCATGTCCTGCGGCTACGCTCGTCCTTCGCCCGTCAGAATTCCCTTTCTATGTTATGTATCCTTCCTATGTCCCTCGGACTCCTGGATTGTGTGTGCTTACGTAACCGTATAATTGAGTTAGTTTGTTTGTCATAATCGACTGTCTGTACCTTTAATATGAGGATGAAAAATATTCAAGATACAAATATAAAAAAAAGTCTTTAATAAAACTGTGCTCACAAGAGAAAATTCACTCGATTTGGAAACTAAAATCAATAAACACGTATCAACTCAAAATTTTAGTTTTTACATTTAAAGTAAAGTAATAATTTCATGATAAATAATAATAATTTAATAATAATTTTGTATTAAATATAATAAGGGATACTTAATAAAGAATTCTATAAATTGTATCTTAATTTTAAAAGTAGATTTTGGTATAAGTTTAATATAAATTAAGGGGTAAACAAAATCATTAAATTAACTAATGCTGATAAGTTTAAATCTCTGCCAACTCGAAAACAGTTTTACCTCTGACAATGCAGTAGCCAGTGTGACTCCTAAATGCAATCGAAGTTGGTGGCCGATGAGAGGTTGATGGTCGGCTGCCTGGTTGTTGGTATTTTGTCATCCTCTACGTGCCCCCTTGAATTGATATTTGTGAATTCCGATCCATTCAAGCGTTCACAGGGTTGAATAATTTACTCTTGTGGAGTGATGTTTGGGTGTGTAGAGTTCCCCAGAGGTGAGCGGGCAGTTCATCGTGCTGACAATGTCGCCCCGAGTGGATCACGTGGTTTATTAAATAGATTACAGTTTTGTGCCCCCAACTTTTTGCTGCACATTGGACTAAACAAATGCTGAATAGACACTCAAAAAACAGAGAAAATATATAATTCCTTGGCATTTTAGATAAAATAACACAAAAGATGAAGGAAACATTATTGTTAACAATATCAAGATATTTATTAAAAACTTGATTATTTTAAAGCCAATTTAAACATATTTAGTATTTATTAATGCAGTAATTCAATAAGTTCTTCAACTTTTATTTATAGTTAAAAAAAAAAATTTACAAATTGTTATTTTAAAATTTATAGCGCAGAAATATTTCAAACTTTTTGCAGTGCATATCCTGGACACAGAATGGATATAAAAGTCCCATTGTCAGCGGCAGTCGTCTGCATGACGAATTCATGTCGGTTTGCTGCAGTTTTTTGCCATCTTTGACCCTGCTGGACCCTCATAAGTATGCATATGTAAATGTGTTTGCGGTCATCGGATCGAAGTTGAAAAGTTGAATGAACGATGTCATAAGAATTCCAATTTGAAAGGGGAATCTTTTAACCTAATCTGCGTTTTTGGTTTATAGCATTTCTTTTTAACCGTGATTTCCGACTTTAAAAAAGTTTTACCAGAAACAAAATCGAAATTATTACCCTAAAAAACTGTCTCAATAACAACGAATTATTTCGCAATCAAGTAAAAGGCTTCACGATGTTTATAAGACAAATAATTTTGAAGCAGCTTATAACCGGGCAGGCAAGTGGAGAGTCGGACAAAAATACAAACTGATGCTTTCTTCTTTTATTGTGCATCCCAGGGATTTTTATGCCCGTTGGACATTGCACTGGTCGCATCATTATATCAATATTCGTGTATTGACAGCGGAGAGCAATCAAGCAAGTCAAGCTGCCAACGAGGGTTGTGCCTTCCCCTGCTTTTCTCGATTTTCTCACTTTCCCTTCGACTGTCCGTCCAACTGTAAAAAATGCTTGATATTTTTTCATATTTCAAAAAGGTATATTGTGTTTTTGCAAAAGCATGTTACAAATAGAAGGAAAACTGTACGACGCATATTTTAAATCAATAGTTCCGGTATGTAAAAACTGAATCATCTGAAAAATAAAGCCATTCAGTATAGTTTTCATATTTGTTTAAAAAAATATTCTATTAAAATTGAATTGTCATCCCATTAACTTATTAAAAAAAAAATTTTAACAATATTTGCTACTTAGTGGATAATATTTTGAACCTAGTTTTCCTGTAAAAACGTGAGGTCACTTATTAATTTCATAGTTCGAATATTATTTTAAAATATTGTCTTATTTTTTTTAGCTGTGCAATCTTTGCCTTGCTATTGCATTGTGATTTTCTTTTTGCTGTTTGTTGGGGATTATTGTATGCGAATGACCTGGCCCAGTGGCTTCTCCTCAGACTTCCTCCAATGCTATGGATGCTGCTGTCCTGTGAATGTCCACTGTCGAGTCGAATCGCTTTTTGTGTTTACTCGCATTTCCTGCACATTTCCGGCTCAATGGGAATGTGGCAAAATGTTCCCCAATGTTCGCAGAAGCATGAAGACCTGCGGGTTTGATGGGTAAAATATCTTGGTTTTATACAGGTATTCCTTCTTCGGGTGTAGTCTATATTGAGGCGCAATTCTCTCTCTCTAACTGTAAAGAATCAGGTTGGTTTTGGTGGTTGCAAATCGCAGTGGCTTTTGGCCTTCGTCAAAACTAGCCGTTCTTGTTTTAATTGGCTTCACAGCTTGGTAAATATTTTAGGAAAAATTTCTGTCCCTCTTGTAAGTTAATAAATAGAAACAGGTATTAAAATATAAAATAAAATTAAGCCTTTATATCACATACTTTTTATATTTTTTTAACTGATAATATATTTGTAAGTAAATGGCGTTGCATAGTCATTTTTATACTGCAAGTACATTTTATAAAAGCAAACTTTTACTTTCCTGATAGGTATCATTTGTTTTTTTACATTATTACATCTTTTAGCAGGTGCAACTGCACGTGGCAATGTGTGCAACATATTTTTTTTGTCTCTACGGGTGAGTTGATTTTTGTTGCCATCACCCATACGCCACGTTGCCACATCACATTTGTCATGGCTTTGCATCGTTTATGTCGGATGTGGAGCTAGAGGACGGGATGGAGTCGTAAGGGAAATATGTTATAGAATAGTGTATTCTCATCGGTGGAGTATCGAATGCATTTTAGGTATCGTATCTTAAGGGCAAACTTAAATCAAGTAAAATTAATGGTTTACCACTTTGTCACCAAGGTTTGAAAGATCATTTGATGGAATCTGTAGCTTTATTTCAATCTTAAAACGGAATCGTATAGTAAGGTTTGGAGGACTACTTAAAGTAATGTTGTATTTTTTTAAATTAAGAAAAGTGTTCTACTAAATATCTATACAACCATATAGAGTTAATTTAAATTAAAGTCAGGTATAATTTTTGCTCAATTGAAAAAACAGTGTTTTGTTAAGTATTAGATAATAATAATAAAACGGTTTAATAATACTGGATAAAAATAATTTTTTTTAAGTTTAGCGTAAATTTCAAATACCCAATAACCAAGCAATAAAAAATTAAATTGGCTAAGCGAATGGTACTTGAATTGAAATTCTGCAATCAGCAATTAATTCACTTTCTAGCTTCGCTCAAGTAACGAAAATAAATGTTTATCCCATAAACAATTAGTTTACTTTCACCCCAGCAACAGAAAAATAGCATCAAGAAAGAGCACCTCTAGCAAAACGATGTATGTTAATTACTTTAAGCCAAACAAAGTTAGTACACAACCACAAGAACCCTCTGGCCCATATCTCTTGCCTTTGCTCTGTGCTAAATTAATTAAATTGAGCTAAGAAATTTCACAAACACGTTTTAGTGAGGAAAAGGCAAGGCAGCTTACCCGCAATTTTTAATTGCATTTTAATGACTTTATTCCGCTGAAATATGCCAGAACACAGAGAGAGCCATTAAACTGATTAATCTCAGCCATTGACACCTCGAGGCTGTAATTAAAGTGGCCCAAGCCAAAGGGATTCCATCATAACTCGACATCTAACGATTTAAGCCCCGGAAAAAGTGCAACTTTCTATTGAGCTGGCTGTCTGTGTCGTACGGAAATCGGGGGGATATTCTATATAGTCGGAACAATAAAAGAACGAGAACATTGCCATGTGGCATGTGGCAGCGACAGTGGCATGAACAAAAAGTAAGTCCGACAATTGGCAGTTTCGCAAAATAACTTTGTTTCCTCTGCCGCTGCCGCTGCCGCTGCCAGGAGCCCAAAATAGCCGACACAGCACATATAACTAATACTCCCAGTTGGCAGCTGACCACAGACCAGCCATCCGACCAAATATCCAACCACCCAAACCACCCAATCCATTCCCACGAACCGAACCGATGAACAATAAAACAAATCGAATAGAACTTCATTTTCTCCAACAATTTTTTGCTCGCTTTTCGTCTTTTTTTGGGGGTTGGGTTTGAACGACGTGTTCGGTTTTGTGTTGTCGCTGGCTGTGTGGAAATGGACATAAAATGTGAAGGCCAAATCAGTGTTTAATTAAGTTATAAAAATGTTTTGGTCATTTAAGCCCGCGACCAAGAGAATTTTTGTTCGAGCTCAATGAGGGCAAATGAAATGGAAACTTGTCTTCGGGGGTAAGGAAATATTTATTGTAACTTTTCGGAATTTGAAAAAAGTTAAAAAATATTTAATTTAAATAGACAAGCGTTGACGTTTTTGGTTGTTATTATTCTAATTGTTTTAAAATCGTTTGCTTTTTTTCTAATACCCACAAATTTAAAAAGAATTTGTTTGCATACTAAAAATCGATACATTCTTTTTAGTTTTAGTGGTTAAAATGTTAAGGAGTTGAATAACTCCACAAGTTTTAATAGGAAAATATCAACCGTTTAACATTAGTAACTGATTTGCTTGACTTCTATTATTTTTGGTACAAATTCATTTAAATTTTTTTTTAATTTATTAATTGGTGATGCTTTATAATTCAATGGTGCAGGGTTAACATATGTTCTACTCTGTATTTAGCTTAAGCTTGTAGACACTGTTTTACATTCCTTTCGCATCTCCGGCTATAAAAAAAACTTGCAAAAAAAGTACTGCATATTTTCAGGCGGCACTCAAAAATTGCTTACCACCACTGCAGCCATTCCACATGATTTTCTTTTTTTCTTGTTAGTTTTTTTATTATTATGGAAAGGAATATTTATGAGCATTTATACATTCCCTGGTCTTGGGCGGTCTCAATTTGGGGTATATTAAGTATTTAAAATACGGGATCTCTTTGCTGATGGAAGTAATTTATTAACAGCGTAACAACTATTAAAAAAATATTTAAGTAAGATAATTCTAATTCTCATTCTAAATATATCAAAGCAATTTAAAAATTTTTAAAACATTTTATTGCTATGATTAGGCTATACTCGATGGTATTTTGTTAATATAATCAATAGCGCTAAAGTTTCAGAAAACAAATGGTTTTACCTTTCGCAAGTTTATAAAACAAACTTAGGTGCACCTTTGGTCGTAAGTTGAGTTGTTCTTTGCTTTCTATATATATGAAATTCGTATGAGTTGCAGCAGCTTACTTATTCTGCAACTTCTTCATCCGTTTCCTTATGCGAATGTGCATGCTTAAGCTGCTTTTCCACGCACACACGCCCAAGCACAGAGGAAAATCAAGGAAAAGCAAGGAAACCCCGGGAAAAAGCGGGGAAAAACAACACATTGAGCTGAGCTTAACGGCTGGCGCATAAGTTTCAAAGTCAGCATGGATGGTCCGAGTCTCAGTTTGACTGTCTTGGAACTTTTGCAGCGTTGTCTTTTGGCTTAAAATTGTATACACACAAGAAAATTTATGATTGAGTGCTGTACATCAATACCAACTAAAAGATCTAATATACAAATTGTAATATTTAGAACAATATCATAACATAACATTTCAGACTTAAAATCCTTTTAAATATTAGTTTCAAGGAGTATTTATTTTTATAACAATTTTTTGTAAGTGTAGGAAGGGACTTCCATATGGGAATGTGACTGAGAATGAGACTGAGGAAAATTTATCTGGGCACGTCGTCTGTGTATTTCAAATGCAATCCATTGTACTCCGCTGCGAGTGTGTGGTGCTTTATGTCCAGTTTGTTGTGTTTGTGTTTCCAAAATCCCCATTGCGTTTGCGTATGTGTGTTAGTGGACTTGAGAAATTCTCGCTTAGGGCGCTGCGTTTGCACTTTGGGAAACTCTTTTAAACGCCTCTCGCAAACGCATTTTGTGCTGCAATTTCAACAAGGCCATTGGCCAGGCTCTTAGCTCGTAAATCTCCTGCCTTATCCTTCTAACTCACAATTACACAATCTACACTTTCGAGCTTATATCAACAATTTATATTTTTTTGTTTAATTTATTTTCTGTGAAACGACGATTTTTCTGTTAAAGCTTTTTTTTTAATTTTTAAGTCACTTTTTTTGCCAAAACTTTGATAACCGAAATTCAACATTTTGAACAATAAAGTGGTAATAAAAAATTCTTAAAATGTTTATTATTCAAAATGTTATTTTAAACCACTTTAAAAATATAGTTGCTTTAAGTCGGAGTAAGTTGTGAGAATTTCGTTTTCTTGATCTGACAAGCACCTTAAAGATAGATTTCGAACTTTAAAAAGTATTTAATGTTTCATCTTGGACCTAGTACTTATTAGGTTAGTATATTTAAAACCCGATAATTATAAGACTCAAAGTTGAACAGTATTTTACTTCATCAATTTAATTGAAATAAATGAGCTTCAAGTTCATTTGACCCAAACGGCATCGCGAAACACGTAATTACAACCAGCATGCGAAGTGTTTGATTAAGAGATTGGCCGAGATGGTAATCTAATTTCAATGGAATTATGCTGCAGCAACTAGCAGAAGATGACAATGATGATGTTGTGTGGTTATTTAAGGGGGTTCAAAGGGTTAAGGGTGTGGGGTCAGCTTTGCCGACTTGGTCAAGAGTCGAGGATAAGGTGTGTGTCTAATTGGTTTGCTGTTCGAAAATTAATTCAATGCTAATTATTGGCTAAAATGCACACAATAAACGCAATTATAATTACGCAACAGCAGCGACAACAACTACAAAGACTGCAATTAGGTTTGCATAATGCATGTTTGCGTTTTCTACATCGTCACTGTCATACACAATGCAACGATGTTGTTATTTGTTGTTTGCTATATTTTGTGGATTTGTTTTTTTTTTAATATTCCGGCTTAATTAATCTGTCAACACTTTTAGGTTGGTGTAAATATGAGCGATTTTGGTTCATTTAGCTGTGTCAACACTTTTCATTAGTTTCGACATACGTGATTTGCATGACGCGCTGAAGTTCGGTTGTTAATGGAGCGTGACGGTAGCATTTTTAATTTTACTTGCTTTCCAATTCACCAATTATATTAAGAAATATTAAATTGAGTATTTAAAAAAAAATTATAAAATTCTATTATGTATAAGTCCATATTATTTACGCACTTAAGGAAATGCAATTTTCAATTTTCTTTTAATAAATTTCATTAAATGTTTTTTAATATATTTTAGATTTTCGGATTCTTTAAGTTGCCCTATTTCACAATCCACAATAATATAGTTAACTAATTTTTAGCTCGTTTTTATAAAATTTGGCTTACGAGTAAAAAAAACTTTTTAAAATCTTATCACTTAAATTTTCGACATTAAAATGTATCATAACCATTTTCCAAATATAATTTCAAAATTTGTTTCATTTATTATATAAACTAAAATAAATAAATATTAGTCTTTACAAAGCGGTTTAAAATAGTTTAAGTCCCAACTGCCCTGAAGCTACTCAGGGCGTTGCAACTAATAAACATCAAAGTTTACGCAACAATTCTTTTGTGTTTCACCTGTCAAGCACACAAGTGCACTCACAGAAAACGCACACACAGACACACACACACTCACGAACAAACACCGTGTACATATTTACGCAGACACGAATGCATAACTTTTGGTTTTCGGTTTGACATTTTGTGGTTAGATTTTAATATGTGGCAAAGTGAATGAAAAGTTACGCAGGACCCGGAATCAGCAAGATGGCTAAATGCATTATGCCACTGCTGGTTGCCACAGTAGAAACTTTGGCCGCAGAACCCCCCGTACCAACCTCCTCATAGGAATCCCCTCCAAAACACTATCAGTGGCAGATGTTGATGCTGGCGTGTGTGAGAGGGCCAAATTAGCATTCTTGCCACCAGAAATTTTGGTGCGTGGGTGTGTGTTGTTTGTGTTGCATGCTTTACTGTTTCCACTGTCTGGCATCGTTTGTTGTTTGTCTTTGAAGTGGAGATGCACTGCACTGAAGGAAAAAACTAAACTATTTGAGAACTGCTTAGGAATATATAAAAAATTATAAAAATCTATACTAACAATATAAAATAAAACGAATAATATAATAATGGATTAAGTATAAGTTTTATATTTATTTTTGAAAGTTTTACAAAAAGATATGTAAGGAAAATATGTTAGTATTACAGTAGTAAAATACATTTAAAACTGTAGGAAAATACCTCACCACGACACCTTATAGAAATGAATTAAATTTATCATAATTAAGAAATTATTAATTAATCAGATCGTAGATACTTATATCACATGTGTACATTTTTTGTTACTGTGCATTCAAGGCGGGGCTTAGGCTGTCAGCGAGCTGCAGCTTAAAGCCTTAAACAGAAGCCAGTCCGACCACATGGCGGATGCGTGACATTGCATAACTCACTTTGTCGAAGTGGGTGGCGAGAAGGGGGTGGGAGGTTAAAAGGGAGTTTGAGTGGGTAAATTACAACTTGAGCAGCATCGCCAGCCCCAGGCCTTGGGCGAAAACTTTGTCTTGGGAGTTGAAGTCGTAGTTACAAACCCCCCAAATCCCCATTACCTTGCCTAGTGCAACAAGCAAATGCATTGCAACTTTATTAAAAAGTCGTAAAAGTTATAAAAACTACTAAAAGCAATGGGTAATAAGTTATTGTTTTTGTTAATAATACCGCTGTTATGGTTGTTCTTACCGCTGCTTCTTTTTTACCCCTCGCAAAGGTGGAAACTTTACCGTTGTTGACAATGTGCAATTTCGAAATACGGCAAATGCAAATGAAAAAAGCGAAGAAAACTCTTCTGTGTAATTTGATAAGTGCGATACGCGACAAGAAACTTTATTGTTCGCCGTTTTCTACGAACATTTCCGGCTGCTCACACAGTGCTGCTATGAATTTTTTCATTATCGAGGTGAAATACAGTTTCCATTACAGTGACAACAGGAACGGAAACAGAAACTAGCCTCTGCATTTCCAAGAAATGCACTAAACAAAATGATTAAACTGAAAACTTGTTTTTATAAGAGTTATTAGATATTAGGGCTTTGTGATAAATGAACGACATTGGTTATACAGAAAATTAAAAGTTTTGATTGTATATTTAGCCAAACATATTCAGGTAATTTGTATTCCATTCCATAAAGTTAAAGTTTCGGCATTTGAATTTTAATGGATAAACTATAGATGTCACTGAATAAAAAAACAATCTTTAGAGCGCTTTTAAAATAACTTATTGTTTTTTAATTAAATTATTTTTAAGCGTGTACTCAATTTGCTGAGCTCTTTTGTGGGCATTTTGACCCGTGTTTGTTTCCTTTGAAAATGTCATTGTTAGCCGCCTGGTCAAACGTTTGCTGGTATTCCGTTGCTGCTGTTGGCATAACAATGGACCGGTTGCCTGCTCGCTGATGTTTATGATATGTAAGCATCTTCATTACAGGTTTCCAGCTTCCCGGGCCACAAATCCTTGCTCTTAACAGCAGCCATTAAGAGATTCTTGGAAGTTTGACCAAGCTGCTGCCGTTTGTTGCAACTTCGAGTAATAATTGCACTCGCGGTTAAGCACACACTCGCACACCAGATGGAAATGAGTTGCGTTAAGCTGCGTTGCAGGCACTTAAATTTGCAGCACACTTGGAAAAATTTTTGTAATGAATATATAAAATTTTAAAAAGATTTCTTAAAACACATGTTTGAAAAATCTAAAATAAATTATAATAATTGTATGAACAAAATACTGTTAAAAAACTTTAGACAAAAAACGTTTATTTTTACTTTGATTTCTTAGCTATTTATATAGATTTTCAAAATATAAATACAAATGTACAATAAACTTGAGTATTGCCTTAGGGAAAACTTTTTTCGTCGATTTTGATATAGTCTACCTTTTACTTTTCGATAAATTAAATTGTGTAGGTCCGTCCAAGTTAAAACAAATTTGTAAAATTAAAATTATTGACTTAATGTTTTACCATAAGTTTAAAAATCGACGACAATCAACTATTTATTATAAAAAGAGTTAATGTTCAAAATTCATAAACATTTTTGTATGTGGAAGTTGAAAATGTTTCTTCAGTATCTTAAAATTGTTTCTATAGTAAGGTTGGATGCTTGGTTATATTTTAAAGTGCAACTACCACAGCCACATGCTCTGCGCTTAAGGCGGCGGGCGTGCCAGAAAGAACCGCAAGAAAGGGGCGTAACCGGCGGCGCTACGTGGGCGGGGGGTGTGGCAGCAGAGAGGCCTGGACTTCCTAGAAACAACAGCAGCTGTAATAAGACAGCTTTTGCTCATTTGTGCCCCGAAATGCGGCAACCGAGATGATGGGGAGTTCAAGAACGAGGTGTTAAAGTTTAGCTGCTCAACTTGACATATTACCACGCGGCGCTTAGAGCAGCGCTTTTTAGCCAGGTTGTCCTGGCTGCACATCTATCAATATATTGCGTAAATATTGAAGTGTTGCAACTGCCATTTTCACTTTGCTGCAAACTTTAGCAATTAAAAACTTTTCCATGGCCATATCAACCAATAGCCCTGATACTTGCAATTAAGCAATGGCTCAACACAAAAGGGCTTTTAATGAGCATTAAGATAATGTCAGACGCGATACCGATATATGTCCGCTGCTTGTGTCCTCTTAATGGGGTAAATATGTATGGTTGATCGGATATCCGTGGTGCAGCGATTGACTTGTTAACTGTCACTGGCAATTTTTAAAATCATTACAAGCGGCGCAAACAATTTCGAGTGAAATGGTGACTTTTAATAAAGGTCTTAATTAACCTTAAAATTTTGAATATTTTAAAAATGTTTTGAATCTCTTTATTTTTAATTAAGAGAACTTTTCTTTCTTTCGCTTAATTAATTAAAATGTACTAAGAGCTTTGGGTATCTAAAAATCTTAATAGTAGTTATATATCCCATAAATTCGTTTAACTCTTGGCGCTTGGCAAAGGACCTTAAATTTAGTGGAGTTAAATTAACTAAAAAATTTTTATTAAATAGTTTAATAAAAAAAATATTTGAGGGTACCAATACTAATAAAGGTGACTAAAGGTGTGCAGTGAAAAATTGAAAAATTACCATGGGACATTTATATAGGTATTTTCAAAACCATAAAGATTTCAATGGCAACACTGATTATGCATAAATTTATAGAATGTAATAAAGCCCCATAGAATGCTAAACCAATGGTTTTATCACATATCAATTGTGCATACAGTTTGCGCACACAGATATCCACCCATACAAAAGCATAATGACAGGACACACACACACACACTCATACGCACCGGCGGCCATTGCCACCGCAAGTGGCAAAATGACACTCGACGAGCGTGTAAGTGCATGTCAATCGTGTTTGCCGGGCGTCAATAAAAAGTAATTTCATCTCACATTAAAAACAAGCGGAAGGCAGGACAACACGAGTGAAGGTGAGTACTTAAAGCGGGCACTTTAAAGGCAGCCGTTAAAACAGCGTTAATTATGCAATTGCAATTATCGCCAGGTTTATGGTTATAGCCCAGGACATTCCCGTTTACCTGGCAAGTTGGCCATAGCAAAAGAGGTACCCGAAATGAGCAACTTGAAATTAACTATGTATCGGTAGCAGAAAGTGTTCAAACAACAACAGAATACAAGAGAAAGCACACAGATCCTCGTACATTTGCAATGGAATGACCTCGGGTCATCTGGTTTTGCAGTGCAACAATGACAATGCAACAAAGGCCATTTGTACCATACCTTAAACTTTTTTTTGGACGCACACTTTCCGACAACAACTTTAATTGAAATAATTTCCAAAAGCATATTTCAACATTTATTTATGATAATTACTAAAATGTATTTCTGTTCATAGAAAGTATTAAGAGTGGCGCACAAAGCTGATTTCAAGTAAACTGCAGGAAAAAGTGAACATTTTCCATGAATTTTATTTACGATTTATTGTTGCCAAAATGTCAATTTCAAAAGCAAAATTCCTTTACAAGTTTTTTTAATTATTGGATCAAGTCAAAAAGTTCCTATCAAAGTTACAATTAACAAAGTAACTTTTGCTCTTGCTATTAAAAAAATCCTTTTTCTGTAATATTTTAACATTATATTGGCTTCGGTCTTAAAAAGGTCTTCTTATTTTGTAAGAGTTTATTAGTTAAGTAACCGTAATAAGATCAATTCAAGATTATTCGTTACAAGTGTCATTTGAATTTGTAATTCAATTATCCCCTGTCTATCCTCGTTTAATTTCGAATTATTCCAGGTTCTGATTTTAAATTTCCCTCTCACCATTTACATTTTTCGTATGTCAGTTAAAATCTATTCGACCAGAAATATCCTCTCAACTTGTTAATTAAATGCCGCCTTCGCTGCGTGATTTCTTTTACCCCAAGGCAAAGTCCTTGCCATTTTCCGAAAGAAAAGAAAAAGCATCGACTGCGTTTCGTCCGCTAATGTTGTTTGTGGGCCAAAAAAATCACTTGGCAACATGTGCTCCATGAGGCACAGAAAAAAATGTTTATTAGTTTAAACCTTTTAGACATATTTAAATAAATAAAATATCTAAATAATAATAAAAACGAAACAAAAAAATAAAAACCAATTAAATTAATAAGCATATACTTGTATTAATATTGATATTTTACTGTTAGAAATTATCCTTTATTTCCTGTGTACCTATTTCGTATGCAAAGAGCCAAGTGTGTGTCTGGAATCAAAGCAGTTTCGTGTGCTTTCCCACGGTGCCTCAAACTTTTCCTCCATTTCCCGACTGCCTCAATCAATTTCAATTTATCAATTTTTACAATCAACTGATTTTATCAATTTTATGGCGCATTTTAAGACCACGCACGGACCAAGAGAAAAAGGAGAGCAAGGCAGATGGGCTAGCAGTGCCGCTGGGCAGGAATAAAAAGGACATGCGAAGGAGGAAATTTAACTGCCAGTCTCAGCAGAAAAAAAGAGAGAAACCAGCTTGCCAACGAAACATGTCAATAAAATCAACAAATGTCGTTCCCGGTTTATTGGTATCTTCTTGGCCTGGCTTTCTGTCCTTGCCACCAACTTCCTGTTTCCTGCCAGACTTTTCCCCGCATGTAAATAACCACTTTCTCCAGTTTCCTCGATTGTTATTTCAGCTGGCGACCGGAAAGGGAAAAGCCTTGGCCCTTTGGCTGGTTTCCATGACTGCTGATTTGACTCCACAAATAATCTACAGGTAAGTCGCTTAAGATTTCGGCAAGGTCTTAACCGAAATTATCATTTGGCTAGTCTTTTTGTCTCTTTTTAATAATACCGAAGACATTTATTTGGTCATCTTTGTGTGCCTAATCTGCGCAAATGAAATTGAAAAACGGCATATCTGTAATCTGTCAACTTTCAGTTGATGAGCTTGTGGTTTGGATTAAATCATTTGGTTATTTAAAAAATGCATTACGTTAATGTTTAATTTATGCGTTCGCAAATGTTATATATTTTTGTGTTCCATAAAATAAAACTTTTAGAAGCATAGCAACAAATTTACAAATTTTATTTAGAGCGAAAGAACCAAATGAGAGTTTATTTAAATATGATCAGCTTCAAAAAATTGCATCTTATAAAAGTAAGTTATGCTAACTCATTTTTAAGAGAACCGGAATGAAAAGAGTATTGAACAGCCGTAAATGAAAATCCGTGAATTATTGTTATTTTCCCTAATTTGTTTCTTGTTTCCCAGTTGATATTGATTACCAGGGAATTCTCAGCCTGAAAACTTCGACATTGGCCATAATTAACGGATAATTTGTGGCCCGGACAACGGCGTCACATGGCCTGGCCAAAGCTCGTTTTGCCGGCATTCAAAGGAAGTGGGCGAGGTGGAGACTCCCCTCTCAAAAACTCACTAATTAAAGTCAACACTCGTGACTATGACCTCATTACAGGCAAATCTGTGAGGAAAAGCGGGAAAATGGGGGGTGGCCAGGGGGCTGGTGGTCACCTGGCGATTGTCTTCAAGTTGCCTTTGACTCGCCGTACACCCGATACTTTTTTCAAGTTCATTAGGGTAATGAAGCAGCCACAGGCCCATCCAAAGGCCTAGAACTGTGGGCCGGGGAAAAGGGAGGGGAAACGGAGCCCGGAATAAAGTGGCGTGCGCTTTACTTTATGGTCCTCATAACCACGTATATATAGTCGGTGCTCCAGTTGTTGGCTCTTTGCATAATGAACGGACATAAACACGGCACAGCCAACAACAGCCGACAGCTAAGGCCAAAGTTTTTTCCACATTTTCGTACTCTTTGCTACGGCGCACATGACTGCCAACCACTCGCTCTACTCGGCCGTTTCTGGTTATTACCCAGATATAATTTTAAATACATTTTATATTTACTTAACGCAATTTCCTTAATTAATAAGAAACTTTCTGGGCTCCGGCTTGAATTCGGGAAGTTCACTCAAGAGTTCGACGATGATTTGGCCAAAGGGAAATTAGTTTTCCCATTTTACTTTGGAGAGTAAAGCAAACAATTAACTTGAAAATTTTTATTTCATTACTTATGGCAATGATAAAGGTTTTTGCAGGAAATGGCTCGTCTCTTTAAGTTCTGTTGGATTAATCATTGAATACATATAATTTGTACATAATGATTTCAAACCAAAATATGGTTTCATGGTGATTAATTGGTGACAAGTGCATTCAAATTTAAGAAGATATAGAAAAGCTGGGACAAAAATAATAACAAACAATAATACAAATAATTTAAAACACAGAAAAAAATATCCCTTTATTTCATTTGACATTTCTTCAACTATTTGTCATTACGATAACTGAAATTCGTTTCGCAATTGCTCAGTCAGGAATCCGATTTTTATATAAATTATGGTAGCCCGAAAGCGGTTAGAGCCGCTTAAATTTGGGAGATGACTTTGATATGCAGTTAAACTGACTCTTCCAATTGGGGGCATAGCATCATTTGGATGTTGGAAAATGAATTTTGGCTTATTGCTTGTTTACGCATTTTTGACCGCCCCCCCCTCATAAATATGCACATTTGCAGCCATGGAAAATTTGCAAATGAAATATGGCCATCAATCGGGAAAATGGCAGGCCAGAACCAACAAGTGGCAAGCTGCCGATTCCCATGACGGACGAAAAACACACGGTCGCATATGTAATTTTCATGACTATTGAATGACGTTTAAAAGCACAAATTTTAATTGCAAAATACTTGTTAAGCATGAATGGTTTATATGGAAATTCCTTGCTTCTTTTCCCGCCTGGACAATCGGTATATGGGCTTGCGTGTCACAAAATTACGCAAGGTCAGAATGCTATTCCCATCGCATTTGCCAGTGACAATGAGGCCACATGTCCCCAAGCGAACGCTTTTGACCTCCATGAACAGGTTGGCTGGTCAGCAGGACTATCATTATTATTGCTTAATTTTAGCCTGCAGTCCAGAAGCCTTGGTATATAATTAGCCTATGAATAATTTGTAAGAGCAGTTGTCTTAAAGGGATTTAAATTGGAAGTCTTGAAAACAGACAGTTGCAAAAGACTTGAATAGTGAGGTACTGTCCCAGGGCACTTTTTTAAATGCACACTTGCGAACGGCAATTATAAGCAAGGTTTTCGATGACTTTCCTAGCTATAGACGTAAAACAAAAAAAACCAACTTTTCAAAACTCAATTTATCATGTTAACACCAACTGAATTCCAAACATTTTTATAAGGTCAGCATCGCCCAGAGCCAAGCCAAAATCTAATTAAACGTAATGTTTTGTAATCTTGTCATTCATGTGACCTGCTTGCCCAGTGCGATTTGCGTAACTTAATATAGATTAAAGTTATGAAAGATTTTCCCAATCTATTTTGTTCGTCCTGCTACAGAAGTGTCCTGGACGCACAAGGAGTTGGAAATTAAATATAAATAACATTGTATTGACCCGTCTGGCACCTACGAGTGCCAGTCTGAGATACACTCAAAATCCAAGTAGACAGTTATTAAAGCTTTAATAAAATTTAATTATCTGCAAGCCGAAGTTTATTTACCCTTGCAGCTATTACAACAAATAAACATTACTTAAACTTTTAAATTTCAAATATTTTCCCCAAGTTTTGTTAGTTATTTTTCAAGACCGTGAAGGCTTACAATTAAAGCCTAATGGCGCAATGATCTGCTGCACAAAAAAGGACGTAATCATTAAACGAAGATAGCTGGCGTTGAGATTCCCTGATCCCGATATTTCTGTGGAAGTATCCAACTTTGTGGTCTTGCATGGACAACCCCCCATGTCGTCAAAATATTTACCCGCTCGGCAAATTGAACAGTCCGTTGTCGAGTCGGACTCAGGAAGTATAAGTTGACAACCAAGTTCTGATGACCAGATGCAGATATATTGAAAAGTCCCGCCGGCAACTGTAATCACTGGGATAAGTCAATAAGAACTGTTGCTGGCCATCATACCATCTCAATACCATCAACGTTCATGCTGGAAGGAATGCACACATCCAAATCATCTGTTAACGGATTGCCTTTACTGGTGTCTTTCATACTCTTAAGCTTTCTAGATGATATTGCCACGTAATATCCTGAGTCACCTTCGATGGGGCAACGCTCCTTATTATACCCCGTGCAGTCCTTACACCTTGCCTTGTTCTTATCAAACGTGGCACAGGTGTAAAAAAGGCCTAGACCGAAAATAACATAACGAAATATGTGATTATTTGACATTTTAGGAAGACAAAAATTGTTGCGTCCGACTCAGTGAAAAAATTTTGACTTTGAAAGCATTTGAAATCATTAATTCAAGGACTGGTTTTACATTTACATTTTGGGGTTTTAATGTCAAAAATAAGTAAAGTCATCATTTTTGTACACTTATTTTTCCGAATTGTATTTCACCTGCAATAGAAACACAACTTTTGGCCAAGTTTTATGCAGATAGGTTTAAATCTGGGAAACCAGTTTTCCAAAATACGGATAGACGAACGGACAGGCGGAGATCGCTAGATCGACTCTCGATCGGAAACTATAATATCCTCTGCAAGGATATAATGATTAGAGTAAAAACAATTGAATAACACATAGACCACTTTTTTTGTTTACATATTTTTTTTGTGGTTTCGCCTATTACACGTATGACCCTTTGTTTAGAAATTGTTCTCTATGTAGGAGTTTTTGCAATTCATTTTTCTGTAGAGCTTCTGGTGCCTTCAAACATTAAATATAAATTAGGTCGGTTGGTCGACGAGGAGTGGCTTTCTGAAGGTTGTAGGTCAAAGGCAAGGCGAGAACAAAAGCCAAGTACGATGTCCTTGCATGCAAATGTTGCCTTTGACAAAGCAAAGGATAACAGTATTGATTATAGGTGCAGGGATATCGGTGAGTTGTGTTTACAAATTGTTTGCCCCGAGTTTCCCAGGACAACGAATCGACATTGCAACCTCCGTCTGCCTGTCACCCTTTCTGTGTTCTCTTTGCCATTTCTAATGGCTTTTTAATTGAAGAACAGAATTCAATGAATAAATAAAAGATAGTTGCCAAAGCGTTTGTTTGTCCTCTGCACTCTGGTACAAAGTGAAAATGGTTAAGGAAGCTCCAGCAGACAGACAAAAAACTGATAAAGTTTGAAAGTCAGGAAAAAGGAAATTTTCTAATTGAGTTAAACTTTTGCGCCATTATGAATATGGGGAGCGCAAAACTTTCCCCTCTAACACACATGTGTCTTTGCTTACAGTCCAATGAATTTCCATGAGACGTTCAAAGTTCAAAAAGCTGATTATTTGCGCAACTTTCTTTGGGGCAAGCCACTATATAAAATGTTAAGTTGCGATTCTTATGAATAATAAATGTTAACATGTGTATTTTAGTCATTTTAATTTTGTTAGATAAAAGTGAGTTTATTTTTAAGAACAAATATAACTCTTACATTTATGAGACCACATGTCTAACAATGAACACATATTAAATGGTGTTTCTACAAAAGCTAAGCCACGTTTAAATGTATAAACACAAATATAAATAAACCTTTATTTATTCCCCATCGTTTCGCCGACTGTCTAATTAAAACGAGTCACGTACAGTGGAAATTAAAAGCGAACAACAATTTTGCTGACCACAAGAGTTCAGGGGTTGGCCTCTGTGTGTAGCCCATGGAAATGGGTGGTTTTTCAGCCCCATCCCCTTTTTAAGCTTGCTCTCATTCAATTTCATTTCACGCAGCTGTGGCTCGATCACCAATCAAAGTGGAATTGACTAGAAAATTGTAATTAAATGGCAAAAATTTGCATAATAATTATTGTCGCCAGTGAGATGACAACACTGATGTTACCACTTTAGTGACGAATCAAAGGAACAACTCAGTTCGTTTGTAACTTGACATGTGGCGGTTGCCCACAAGGATAATGAGGTGGATCTGCTGCCACTTGCGAAACTATCGGGCCAGACATGATGTAATTACCACTCAGTTTCGGATTTAAATTTCATTCTTGTCTAACCACCTGGCTTACAATCTTACACGGACAAAAATAATTATAAATAAAGTTATGTGCGATACAATGACTTTTAAATTGTTAATAAGTAAAACAAAACATTGCTGACCAGATTTAAATATTTTTAAGAATTTATAAATTTTTTTTATAAACAAGAGTTTACATAGCAGCAAACGTATTTATATTTATTTATTCTTTTCAAATTTATATTAAAATCCGTTCGCCAAAAAAAAGATAAATAATCATATTTTCATTAAATGATTACAGTAGCACCGAATTTTAAGCAAACATAATTGTCTTATATAATATAATAGAAGCATTAAAATATTTGACAAGTAATTTTCATTAAAATCCATTTCTATATAAATTAAAACTAACTTTATATTAATTTTTCCCCGTGCTAGCCATATAATGAGTTGTTCATTTTGGTCGTCGGCAAGGCAAAGTAACTGCCAAAAGTCACCACTTTCCAGGTTGCGTGTCTGTTTTGGCCTGCTCCGGTTGGCTTTTGACTGGTTTGGTTTGGCAACCACAGAGTGCCACAGTTTTGGCAGGAAACCGCACCAACACGTGCCCAAACAACGAAGGCAATGGCATGAGAAATGGCAGCAATCTGGCAAGTCCTTCGGCCTTATGCTTGTTGGCAAACCGAGCTCCTTTGTCTATTTCGATTTGGTTAATTATATATCAGTGGACAGTATTGCGTTTGGGTAACATATTTCGGTAATGATCTAAGGTTTGGGTGGTGTTGCTCTTGGTTGCTTGATTAAAGTTTGTTCACTTCACATTCACGTGAAGCAATAAAGGTTTTTGTTAAGGGGTTGGGGGGTTTTTAATTTAAGGACCTCAGCTAGTGTTAATTTGTCGCAAAGGTAGGCTTACCAATTCGATTCATGAAAAATTAATAAAACCCTTTAGATAAATAACTTAACAAAACAACACCAAACAAAATACTGAAAAAAAGTCTTAAAATGGATTTTCAAAATTAAATATCCATCCTTAAATAAAGCCATATAAACATGTCGTTTACTTACACAGCTTTGAAAGTATAAAATACTTATGTACAAACAAATATAAGTAGTCAGTTTTCTCAAAAGACGACTTATAATGCTTTCACCATTCCCCATCGCTTGGCTGTAAGTTTTCGAATAAAACGGTATAACACTGCAAAAACAGACAACAACACTGAGCAAGCCAGCTGCACGGTGAAAACTTTCACTTTGCCAAGCTGTCGATATAGATGTAGATTCTTTTTGTCCTGAAGTCAGCCCGAAAGTGGGCGAAACTTGTTAAATAAGACTTCTAAATTCATTTGCTCCATACGCAACTTAACACCGAGAAAAACCCAAAGCGGCATCAAAACTTTTTGGCCCGCAATAAAGTGCAGGACGATGAAAGAAAAACAAAAATGACAGCACCAAAGCTATATACCCAATAGAATTATCTGATAAAAAACAAAATGATATATATTTTTAATTAAAAGTATTCCTTAATTTTACACTTCAAAATTTAAATTAAAAATTATAGAAAAATAACAAAAAGATGGTAAGAAAGTCGTTCGACTTCCTCGTTAGGGTCTTAAAATGAGCGAAACACAATAAACAACTTCATCAAATGCTTGTGGCTGCAATTCCCCGCTGTTGTAGCTTGTGCAAATATTTTCGGCTATCCCGAAAGTGCAAAGAAAATAGAGGAGTCTGAAAAACTTTGCGCTGGTCGGCAGCTTAAATAAATAGAGTGGGTGGAAAAAGGGGACGGAAGGCCAAAGGCATCACAATGGTCGTCGCCGCCGCTTGGCCACCTAAAAAAATGCAACACTTTCTCAAGTTCCCCTCCCTTCCACCCTCACTTCATTCGTGATCCCTTACAAGTTTTGTTTCTTGTGCATTTTCATTAAACAGTGTTGTTCGCCATTGTTGCCGACGCTGTACTTTGCATATTTTAACTGCTTATGGCTCGTTCTGACACGCCTTCGTCATACAGTTCTGTGCAAATGGAAAGGGGCGGTGGGTTGGCGGTGATGTTACCCAGAACATTGTAATAAAAAACAAACTTTCTTTTCGCTGGCAAAAACTACTTTCTTCTGGCTTATTATCATGTTGCGGCTGCTTATCATTTGTTTATTGTTTTACTAAGGTAAACAGGGGGATATTCGGGGAAAGGTAGCAAAGTTTTTCGAGAAAATTGTCTTAGCCCCTAACTTTTATAAAATTTTTATCGAATAAGTATTTTTGACATAAATGTTTTGGACATCTAAAAACAAACCATATTTTAAATCATTAAATCCATTTATTTTATAAAGTAGTATTATGTTGACAACAAATTGTTCAAAAAGTTTATCTGCAATAAGTTAATCCTATCAGTTTCTCTAAATTTAGTTAGATGATAAGTATTTTTTAATGTTGTCTGTATTCAAAAATTTGTACTGCTTTTTGTCTTTAGAACAGCTATTAAACATTTGTTCAATGACGTATCGTTTTATTTTGTTTTGAGTAAGCGATATTTTATTATTTTAACCTAAACTAGTTTCCTCAGTGTAATTGCACTTAAATTGTGAATCACATTGAAGCTGTCATTGCGAATTCAGCAGCGAGCAGGAACACGAAATATTCCAAGATTTAGTTGCGCCAAGGACAATCTGGCGGAGCAAGTGCATTTGTTCGCGATGTAATTTGTTTCATTGCCAATTGTCTTGCCTTGTCGTGTCCCGTCTCCCGACTGGCTTTTTATGACCCTTGCCAACGGCGGGCTTTATGGCCCAGACGCGACCACGCCCCAAAAAGTCGGCTAGCACCAGCTGCAAATGCGGCCAAGTCCGACTGTCTGCCACTGGACTCTTGACGGCTGTCGAGGGGTTTCCTAACTTAATTTGCAACACTGCGATGGCAGGACTTTTAGGTGTGGCCGGCAGTGAGGTAAACACTTTGTTGCCGGCTTTCCACTGTTCTCATCTGGCTTAATTGGCTTATGATGTCAATGCCCCCCTTCCTTAGCTCGGTGTCTGGGCTCCCCGGCCATTGAAATAATTATTACAAATAACTATTCAGCGCGTTCAAGTGTTGCACAATTAAGTGTCATTAGCGAAAAATGCAGACACACTGTTAAGTACGTATATTTAGACTAATCCCAGTGCCCGAGGGACTTTCGGAGCTCGCTGTTTGCTGTTTGCTGTGGGCATTTAATTAGCATCAAATTACTTTCATTCACACTCCAATGCGTGCGGGCATATGTTGCACCTTTTATTCCCGCCCTCAGCTTTATTTCCCCATTCTCTGGCCTGGAGGGGAAATGAATTTGCGGAGCTCATTTATGGTTAATTAATCCATGCGATTACATGGGAGTGTAGTCGTTGAAAAGGAGCTGGCTTAATTGAAGATATTCCCGACATATCGGATTATTAACACTTCTTTGAGTCGCCAAATAAAAAATAACTTTATTTAACTTTATATTTAACATGTAAAAGGGTCAATGCTACAATGCTTTTATATACTTATAGATAAAATAAAGCTTTCAATATTGTTTGTTTTATTTCTTAAACTAATACAATATTTAACAAAATTATAAAATGTAAAAAAACATTATTAATTTTGAAAATTTACGCTGAATTATATATGAGTACTTCGACTTAGTGTAGCATGATTTTATTTAGAAATGAATTTATACATGAACAGCTAATTAGATGGATGCCAAAAACCACTTAGTTGCCTTTAATTTTAAAAAAGAAAAAAATACAGAAACATTGACGTGTTGCATTTGAAGTGAAATAATTTAGCATTTCAACGTTGCGAATGCGCAACATTTAAGCAGCGCAAAACAAATTAAATTAAAGGAAACTAACTGCAGCACATGTCAAACCACCAAACTTATGCCGAACGCGAAAAAGGGCTGACGATATAACACGAGGGGAGCCCTGCTTTTAATTAACGACGTACGAAACTAAATTGAAAAATTTGATTAAAAAGTTGCTCACGCTGCGGCAGCGACGGCAAGAAAGTGGATTTTCAAGTACGAATGCGGGTTGCATTTCCAAAAGGGTGTGCCAAATGGTGGGTTCGTTTGTAGGGCCAACGAAATTCTAGTTAGTTTGGCTCTACAAATGTTTTAACATCATTTTATTTGCAAAAAGCAAAAACTGCTCCACGCACTTCAGCGTGCTTCTGTGTGTGTGGCGGGATGTGTGTATGTGGGTGAGCGGAAATGGGGGCGGTTGGGCGTGGCTGGCATTAACACTTGTAGTGTCAGTGTCGCATGTCGCTGCCCGCGAAGCTGTTAAACTAAATAAACGCTGTCTGGGTCCTTGCCTCAGCTCACTCACGAGTGTGTGTGTGTGTGTTTGTGTGTGTGAGTGTTACGTACTTCCGGTTCGTTGCATCCACCAACACTCGGGCACACCTGCTTTGCATGCATTCTATTTCTGATACAACCATGTTTATGTGAGTGCAGTGGTAAATTGTGGCAAGGTGCAGTAAGCACGCAATTAGAAGTTGCTCAGTTCACATTTTTATATTCCTCCATGGTATTTTACATTTCTTGCACTCAGCCAAGAACCAAATGTTGCAATCAAGGCTTATCTATAAGTTTGCTTTGAAAAATAGGCTTAAACCTAAGTTCTCATTAACAAGAAGGAAAGCAAACTTCGGCAAGCCGAAGTTCATATACCCTTGCAGCTATTGCATTAATTAAATACTTTTGAAAACATTTAAATTATGATTTACTTGAGTATGTGCTAAAAAAAAACATTGAAACTATGATTATTTGCAGCTCAATTATTAGATAGTTATTTTATATATTTTTATTATTTCTATGGGAGCTATATGCTATAGACGTCCGATTTTGATAAAATTTATACCATAATTCTGAAATAATTAAACATTGCTATATGTCGAAGAACTAAACAAAAAATTAAAAAACAGAAAAGTTATAATTTTATTCATTTATTTTTCCTATTGTTCCTATGGGAGCTATATGCTATAGTCGTCCGATTTTGATGAAATTGAAACCGTAATTCTGAAATATTAAACCATTACTATATCTCGAAGAACTAAACAAAAAATTAAAAAACAGCAAAGTTATAATTTTTTTTCATTTATTTTTCCGATTGTTCCTATGGGAGCTATATGCTATAGTCGTCCGATTTTGATGAAATTTAAACCGTAAATCGGAAATATTTTACCATTACTATATGTCGAAGAACTAAACAAAAAATTAAAAAACAGCAAAGTTATAATTTTTTTTCATTTATTTTTCCGATTGTTCCTATGGGAGCTATATGCTATAGTCGTCCGATCCGGCTCGTTCCGACTTATATACTACCTGCAATAGAAAGACAACTTTTGGGAAAGTTTCATGCAGATAGCTTTAAAACTGAGAGACTAGTTTGCATATAAACGGACGGACAGACGGACAGACGGACAGACGGACATGGCTAGATCGACTCTCCTAGTGATGCTGATCAAGAATATATATACTTTATAGGGTCGGAAACGTCTCCTTCACTGCGTTGCAAACTTCTGACTGAAATTATAATACCCTCTGCAAGGGTATAAAAAGAAATGGAAATATTAATATTTATATAATAAAATATTTTTAGTTTTAATTTCATTTTAACTAGGGCTTAAAGCAAATCTTATTTATGATTTTATTGACCTACAATTCCAGGTTGGGCATCAATTCTTGTTAAATTTAAAGGTAAGCAAAACCATCAATACACATATGGTATTCTTTTGGTAAGTACAATCTTTACAATATTACTATGGTTTAATGACAAATACAGATTTATAGTTTTAAATAGACGGATACAGATTTAAACATTATATGGCCACTTTAAAGTAAACTCAGCTCTGTAAGACACAAATCAATCTGAAATTGATGGGTTTCGACTCGGCAGGAGTGGGGAAATTCGAGCCTTGCTTAGCATACTTATTGGGGCATTTTGCGGTGATGCATTTGCGTCAGTGGCACTCACTTCGTAGCATACACAGTTATATGCACACACACCCAACCGCGGCCATTTGCATCTGCGTGGATGTATTAAACATGAGGCAAATGAAAAGCGGAAGTGCCAACCAGGCGGCGAGCGATTTTCGCGGTCCCTTTGGGCGATGCCAGAAGTCAGTGCGGAAAATGAAGGAAAACTCCGCACGGCACCGCCATTTGTGGATGCATTTTACCACCCTTCCGCATTTATTACGCATGCAAAGAATGCACCAAGGAGCGTGTTTCCGGCGCCGAGGGGAAACGGGGGACTATTGCGGGCGGGATCTCCGGCGACTGTTTGAAATTCATGACTTGTTTAGTGCACATGCCGCATAATGTTGCATACATTTTGGGCAGTCGGCGGCGGTGCCGCGGGTATATTGCAGCTGCCACTATTTGCTATTTTTACCCCTGTTATTACCGCTTCTGGTGATGGTGTTGTTGGTATTGTTTCCAAATGAGGAGTACCAAACATACCAATTATATATGAAAGCTGCAGCGCATAACTATAAAGTGATTTTACAGTTGAGAATAGAGATTAAAAGAATGGAAAACCAAGAATATTTTAAAATTCAGTACCTACTTGGTTTATTTTTATATCTTTCGAAAATTTTTTAAAAATATTTTATTTTATCACAAGCGAGAATTTTAAAAAATCTAACTTATAAATTCGCAATGCTTTTATTAAACATGTTCGTTAAAATTTAAAATTGACAATGTTGTTATTTGTTTAAATTTTAACGAACATGTTTTTACATAAACTTTTTAACGCGTAATAATCCTTAATAACTTGAGGAGTTTGATATAAAAGGAACAAAATTTAAATGAATACAAAAATATTATGTTATTTTGTATTATTGAAAAAAATAATATTGAATGCAAGAGCATATGCAACTTTTTGTTGACCTTATTTTAAACTTATTTATTTAAGCTATGAATTTTGTTTTGTTTATCATTTTTTAAGTTAGAGCCAATAGGATATGTTTTAATGACTCGCACTGCTAGCAGTACATTTAAGCCAACATAAGTACCACTGTATTTGGGTAATATTTATGCATTCGCACATAAATGCCAGGCATGTGTGTGTGTAAGATGTGCATTCATGGCTTCTACTTGTTTTGCATGCTAATTGCCTTTGACGTTGAGTAAAAGAGATAGAATTGCAAACAGAAACAAAAAGGAAGCACATGCGCCTGCTTCCGTCGTAAATTGGTTGCCTACACTTGATTATGTGCGAAAATAGTTCACAGTGCTCCTTGATAAATCTGTTTAGGTTTTTTAATTTTTCAATAAGCTGCCAAAATTGATTTCAAAACCAAATACCTAGAGTAAATAGTTCAATTCTCCTTCTCTATTATATTTATATTTAAACAATTTCTTTGATTTCTGTTTGTTTGCAAATAAATCAAAAATATTGAACGTTCAAAGCCAGTGTCAAAATTGCTTTTAAAATGATTTTTCTGCTGCGCACGAAAGTATGCAACTTTGATCTGGTAATGTTTTCTGCGAAACGAAATATTTACTTCGGTGTTGAAGCAGTTGAGAGCATCTGGTTGAATAATTTACTGCAGACAGTGTGCGTTTTTCCATCATGTGACTCAAACTACCATGACCCACTACTTCCCAATCCCATCCTGGGCTAATGGCGCTCTGCATATTTCATCATATTAAGTGCCAAAACATCGCATAATCAACAGCCATGATCCCTGTGCCCTATTGTAGGTCTATTTGTGTATGGGAAGGAAGCACTCTCAGTTTAACTGAATTAAGCCCCCCCTTACAATACAGTCAAATCTACTACCGCAAAATGTTGCAAACTGAAATTTTACCATTGCTTTTCCATCGATATTCCCGCTTTTCCTCGCCTCATTTGCCACCCATCGAGTGCACTAATTATACAGCTAAACAATTTCGTATTTCGGGGGCTTTTGTTTATGCGACTAAGCGAACTTTGCATCTGCTCTGCATGGAGAACTGAATTCCTTTAATTGGATGCGTAAACATTTGCTAAACTGCCTAAGTCAAAAAGCAGAGGTTTTAGCGGGGATAAATTAAAGTTATTAATTATTAAAATCTTTTTATTTGTTTCAACATTATTTTATTTAACTAAATACTTATCACATTATAGTTAAGTTTCCAAGCTATCGCATAAAATCCTGAAAAAGAGAGTTGCTACCGAACACTTTTTTGTTCCTTAAATTTTTTTTTAAATATTTGTTCTGTACAAGCTAAGGCTAGTGAAAGTAAAAATTAAATGGGAAAAATATCCGCAGATTAATCCACAAAATGTTTGAGTAATTAATGATTTTAGTCATCAAATCGCAATCACCAACTCGTTCTATGACTTCATTGCAAAAATTATCAAAATGCTTAGTTACTGTTTTATACAAAAAATAATAACAGTATATTTCATTAGAAAACAAAGATAAACAATTGTTTACAATTTTTGAAAAATGCTTGCTTATTAAAGTGGTTTCAGCTGTGATGAACAATTTCCGTTTGATTTTTAAATTTTTCAAAACAAAAGTAATTAATCATAAAGTACAAGTAATCATAAGTCTACTATTGGTACAACGAGCGGGGGATGGTAAGCCCTCGAGATTAGCACATGCCATCAATTCATTTAAGTCCGTATAATCCATGCCTCACAAACACTCCCGGTCATAACCATAAAGGCATTCATACATTAGCTCAGACAGTGCCCAGCTATCCTCGAAAATACTGGCTTGCCCTTTGAAATTTGCATGGGATGCAGCTATGAATTTATTTATGACTCTCATTCTGCAGATGCTTGTGCTTGTGTGTGCCTCACCATTGTGTTTCTCAGTTTTGTAATCCTTTTGGAATTTTATTTACACACATTTAAACATTTGCTTAGCCATAACCAAAAATAGCTGATTTAAAAATATAATCTTCGCCCGGCTCGGCAATGTGCAACACTTTTATAGTGAAACCATTAATTTGAAAATCAGGCAAATCAAATTTTATTATAAACAAATTAATGTGATGCATTGCAATTTAAAGGGATTCATGAATGCATTATTAACCTTAAAAACAGATACCTTAGATCAGGAATTTGATTACGCTTTATCAATAAACAAATGTTAATATAATGTCTAAAAACCACAGCCTTGAAGAGGCACGGTCTTATTAACTTTTATACCCATGATATTGGACTTATTAGTTTGCACTCGTTGGAATTTTTTAAATTTATTCTCTCTCAACCATGGCAACAGATCTCTAAAATTTTATTGATTTTCGCAATATTTGTGTGCAGATTTGTGTTCTTCCCCCAGAAGCCATAATTTTTTGTGGATGCTGGCTGCTTTTTGTGTGGTCCAAATTTTTTATTTCTTTTTCGCTCATTTCTCAAACGAATGCGTTTTGTTTATAAAACAAAAATAAGTTGCATATATAAGTACATTACCATTTGTTTAAATTGTCTGATCAAAAACAGAATAAATAATAGGTACAAAAATCGCAAATTCAATTGCTCGAAATATTTTGAGAGCAGTGTGGAGTGGTAATTTCAGTTATTTTTGAATTGCAAAACAAAAACGTTTTTCATCATAAAAATAGTAATATTTTAATAAATTACAAAACTGATTAACAAGCTTCAGTTTTAGTTTTAAAAAATAGATGTAAAAAATAAATAAACACGTTTGATGCTCCGATTTAGAAAAGTGTAGGGCTATGACTTTTCCACTGCATATTTATTATTGTCTGATGGTGCTTACAAATATGTCAACAGTTAATGCGTTTGGAAAACATTAGAAGCGACTCTCGTTGGTCATTATCTGGCCGGTCTCTTGATTTTTAAGAGAGAACCGTAGAGTCAAGTGACCGGTTAGGGAGCAATATCTAAAGTTTTACGCTTTTTGCTTTCGCTGCCATTTCTTTTCTTTTCGTTTATTTTCTGTTCATACTGATAAAATGTAAGAAAGAAAACGGAGGGCTGTTTACGCAGCGTGCGATTGATTGAAATTCGACGTCGGCGTCGACGTTGCCGTCGCAATAGTGCTATAATGATCATCGGAGGGAGGGTTCTCCGGTTCGAGTTCGGGATCGTTGGGATCAGTCTTTGGGACGCGCGTTTGCAGTAAAGATCGCGGCAAGGAATTTTTCGAAAACGTTTTTCGTGCCTCTGTTTGTGGTAAAGTTTCTTTTAATCTGTTGAACAGTGATATTAATATTTTTCATTCCACTAAAAGTGTGCTATGAACTGGAAAATACAATATAAAACTGCCTATTAAGTACAGCCTAAAACAAATTGATAAAACGCATTAAATAAAATTTATTTGAATATAAAAAAAAGGTTAAAAACGAAAATATGAAAGTAAAAGTCCAATAACATTTATGCAAGCTCAGCGAAATTAATCTATGAATATTCCCCATGCTAAGCCGTTTTAAATCAACAAAACCTCCAAACGAGCTGGCCATTTATTATGCAGCTTATTAAATTTAAATCTCTTTGTTGTGTTTGCTTATTGGTGTAAAAATCAGCCTGCTGAATGGAAATCGGAGAGATATAGAAAAAGAGCGTGGAGGAAGTCTTTGTGTGGTTGTGACCAAACAGCTGACTTTTTATTTTCGACTCATTTTGTGTTTTTTTGACTTCTGCTCTCTTAAAGGCATTCATTTGGATCTCTTTAGAACTTTTTATGTGCGGGAGAGAGTCATATCAAGCGAATATAATGAATTCAGAATGTTATGCTCCGAGAACCCGCAGACTTTGGTCTTTATAGTTGTCTTGGTTGATTCAATCGTTTAATGTTTTTTGGCTGCATCTCCTGCTACAACTGTTTAATGTAAAAACAATAACATATTGTGTTTCGATTTATATGTCCAGATTATTTTATCATTTACAATTATTCTTTTATAATTATATTAATATATATAGCATTCCTTTCAAACTTTTATATACTGTAATCTTACCATTCTTTTTTATTTGTTAGTTATATATTATATGTTGTTCCCCAGTGTTTTTTGACTGAACTTCAAAATGTATAAGATTGTTTATAAATTTTTTTTTTAATGTCTTTTTCATTGCAAAGTATTTTTTTGTGTAAATATTTATGGTTATGATTGAAAAATTCATAAGACTTTACGTAATTTTTAACTTAGCATTCGATCCATTACTAGGTGTAATTAAAACATTTTAGTAGGGTCCGACGAAACGCTCAAGAGATCCATAAAGATTATGTGTATATATTAGTAGATTGCTCATTTCGAAGTCATTCATAAGTCTGGTTAATTGCTTAACAATTTTTTTCTTATCGGTCAGAAATATTAATCCCCTTACAAGTAGGTTGTACTAACTGGAAATACTTTGTTATATAACATTCACTTCCTCAGCCAAGTACATAGATTAATAGATTGGACTGGTACTTTTTTAATTTTATTGCAGTGATATTTGAGATTTGTTAACTGAAACTACTGAACAGAACTACAGAAACATATGAACAATGCTTGCACTTTTTTCCACAAATCAAAAGGCAATCATTTATTAATAATACATTTATTGGAAAATGTTATTCGAAATCTTTTTTTTACTATCAGAAGCCACAGTAAATTTGTGAAAATTAACGATAAGCTGGTGTTGTGGTCGCCGTGTAGGAATTGATTTTAATTTTTTCATCAAAGAGATTACTTTCAAAACTATTGATATGAGCATCAAAGGCAGAGTCCTGCAGAAAGGAAAAACATATTTGGAATTAAAAAAAATTAATGGAATGAAAAATTCTTAAACAAAGAAATGTGATAGTGGTTAGTAAAGAAATAGTAATTTACTTACTGCTCCCAAATTGGTACTGCGAAATTCGGTCTCGGCTTTTAAAAAGGCGGCCACACCCTCATTAACTTCGGATTTGTTTTTGTTACGAAAGTGTTGGTCAATGTCCTCGCTCATTATTGGGCGGGCACGCCATAACTTTCTATCTCTGGACTGTTGTTTTAATTCCCTTTCACGCTCCTCAACCTGAGCCCTTTCTTTCCGGATCTCCTTACGTTCGTAGTCGATTCGCAACTTAATGGCTTCTATCATAGTGATGGGATCCACCGGAAGTGGTTTGGACGGAATCGGTCCTGCAAAAGCGATCTCCCTAGCGTATTGGTTGAAATTCTCGCGCCCATTCAGACTATCTTGTATAATGCCCGGACAGAAGCGATCCTTTACCAAGGTCTCATGAAACTCATCCTGAATACGCTCGGCTAGACGGTCTTCAGCTTTTTTGGGAAGTTCACCTTACTGTTAATATTTAATCAAATAGAATATCAACTTACGTGTTCTAATGGGCACTCGCATAGATCGGCTTCCCAATGATGTATTTTGATTGGTTTTATCCAAAGAAGTTTGCTGCCAAAACAGATATTTGTTTAAACGAAGGATTCGCCACTTATAAACTTACATTCAAGCACGATCTCTCTGACATCATTCGAGACATGTCCATAAACGTATGATTCCTTGAGGCAGCAGTATTTTCTCGACATACGTCCATACTTCTTTCACAGAGCGTTGATCTTTGATTACAGCAGCTAGATATTTTGCTTTGACCCATAGTCTCTTGACAACGTGATGTCCGATTCATAGAGCCATCACGATAAGCTTCCTGAGACTAGTCAAAAAGAGGATTAAGTGATTTCAAACCAACCTTTATGTTTATAGAAAATGTTTATAAAAGAAAATTAGGTATAATTGGTATAGAAAAACGGAATAAAATTACAAATGTTAATTATTACAAAAACAATTTTTTTGGGAGACCTTTCACTTACTTTTTGACATTGATTTTGACTAAGATTCTGATTCGGTTGTCGACATAATCTAGCATTTTTTAGAGTCTCAGGCGGCAGCATATAACTTGTATTATTAATTTCGGTTTCGTACTGTTTATTTTAGAAAAAAGATTTTTAAAAAATTATATAAAATTTTGCACAATACTAACTAACCTGCATTTGTCGCCCCTGAATTGGCGGTGATTCACATTGTTGTAAATATTATTAAAGCAACGACTTAACTATTAAGTGGTTAAATATGACAGCTTACCTGCGTTTGTCTTCGGAGCGTTTCCGGAGTTTGATCGCACGTTGATCGTGACAACTTTTTTTAAATATATAAATAGATATATTAAATTATATAACAAAACATAACTTACTCTTTGGGGCTTGCAGCCTGAGCTGGAAACCTGACAATTAGAAATCCGTTGATGCCGCGGAGCTTGCATTTGGCAATTTGCTACCGATCGCTGGTGACAGTCACTATGGCTTATCATTGTGCTATTAAGATCTGGTTCCTTTTTAATTGTTGGGAATATCTTATGAAAGCTTAAGGTTATCGTATGAAAGCCACTTACAAATACAATCGCTTCCTCACTTTCCAAAAAAGATTTATTGGACTGCAAAACTTGCTGCTGCGCCTGCTGCTGCTGATGAATTTTTTGCAACAGCATTTGACGTCTTTGAAACTCGCCGTAGTTCATGCCAACTTCAGAGGTATCGTCATAATCGCAAGAAGTGTTATTTCTTGAACTGAAATCCATTACATATCTCTCTGGATAAGGATTTCCGCCTGTTACATTCAAGTCACACTTTGTGGTATCAGATTTATTCGATTTATTAATTGCAGTTGGTCTAGGTGCGCTTTGGGATCGAGTAATATTACGTTGGAACTGCTGGGATGGGGCGATTTGAGATTGAAATTGATATAATGAATCAAGTGGGTTTATCTGCTGTGGCAAAGTCTGATCGTTGGCACTCATTAGAGGTAGGGTATTATTGGGGCACTCCGGCAAATTGCAACATTGCTTAAATTTTGAGATGTACAAATTAAGTGATAAGCACTTAACAATCATACTTACATAGTCGTCGACTTTGTGAATCTATGAATTGATTTTGTAATTTATAAAGCATTAGGATAATATTCTTATATATATATATTTACCACTTTTTCTGTCACTGATGACCCATTCTGTCTGCTGCCACTAAGTATGGGTCGATATTGGGGCATTGAGAACCTATTGATTGTGGGGCAAGGATCGTAGCTGTCCTCGCTACTGGGACAAGTCCTCGGCAAGGCGGCTCTGCAGGGATCTACGGTTGTAGCTGCTGCGTTTAGATTCTGCTGATATCCCAAACAGCGACTGAAGGCCAAAAATAGCTCATCGGGCAGCAGAACAGAATTTCTAACGATGTCCATTCATGGACAGAAAAACATTTATCACAGGCACTTCTTAGATATATCAACCATTCTTGTTTCAAACATTGTCAGAAGAATCTCCAAGCGATTTATACTTACATTAAGAGTTCAGATTTTATGATGTCTGGTACCGTGGATGACAAAATGATTTTTACTTTTTAGAATGAATGTCGGTGTGTGTCAGTATAAAATAAAAATAGTATAATTATTTTGGAGTTGGTTCTGAACTTGTGCAAAATCCTAGTTGCATGAACCTTTTCAAACAGTAATTTACATGGTATTTAAAGTAGAGTTTTTCTGTGATTTTTGACCATTTTGTATTAGAATGTATGCTGCATACACTTATAGACTCAAAACTCGATGCCTGCTTATTGTTTATATTTCCAATATTTGTGAGTTATTTATTTTAAATAAACTATTGGATAGCCATACTTGCACTTATTAGAAATTTCATTTAAATTTATTGTGAACAAGTAAAATACAAATCTATAGAGACGGTTTTGACTTGAATTAAAATATATTTATTTCATTAATTTTCTTATCAAACTTTCTAGTTTCTTAGCCAAAATAAAACAATATTGCTATGCTAAATGTAAATCCCCATTTTCCAGCCCCTGTAGACAATATTCACTTAATTTGCTATTATACGCCCATTATAGTCAGCAATCGGATCGGATGCACCATCCATTATCCTGCGGACTAATTCCTCATCGCTGTCATCTCTCCGGTGTTCGCTTCCGTTTGTTCATTAGGCAAATGCAGCAATTTCAGCTCGACAAACGCCAAATCGTTTGTCTCAGCCGAATCCGCATCCGCATCCGCATCCGTATCCGCATTTGTATTCGTATTTGTCAGTGGGGCCACATCAGCACATCCGCCGGCCCACTTCAAGTGGGCGTCTAGCTGTGCGAGGAATGTGGGCGTGGCATGTGCGTTACGCGTGAAATCCAATTCCCGCAAACTGGACGCCTGGGCGGCAAGGAATCGGAGGAGGGAGCGTACCGCCTGCGGTCGCTGCGGCAACCACTTAACGCTCCCATCCGCCACATCAAAGTGCACCGTCAGCTGCGAGTGCCAGGCGAAGTATTGCAACCGGAATATATCCTCGGCGCCTCTGACGACTGGCATCCTGTCATCCAGTCGACACTGCAGCCGGAGTCCCACAATGCGACAGTTGCGTTGTCCGCGAATTTGCTGCAGGCACGCGGACAAGGTTCCTGTGGCACTACCATTTGCTTTGCCATAATCCAGGTGGCCGTGCCCCGAATTTTGGCACAGAAAAGCCGTCAATTGGCGAAGTCGAGGCAATTGGAAGATCTCAGTGACACTGGCGTTTACCATGCAGGCTGGTAGTTTCAGTGTTTCCAGGTTACTGGGATACTGGGACTTCAATTGTTTGCACTTGCAGTTGCAGCGTAGCTCAAATGTCCTGAGGTTTTGTAGGTTTTTGAACAGCACGTCCAGATCAAAGGGTGTTAAGTCCTCGACCTTTCCCAGGCTCAGGTCCACCAAGTTGGAGCTCAGGTTGGGCAGGTTTTGTATCACAAAACTATTGCTTTTGGTGAACGTTAGTTTTTCTAAGTGGTTGAGGCCTGATCGATGGCCTTTGAGCCACTTCCGGCAACCTTCGCCGGTGCCTGGCAGATTAATCAAGGCTCTTGTTCGCCGGCCCAAATGATCCAATAACTGAGCCTGCTCATCGGGTTCCAGTAGCTTTAATTGATACTCCCGGCGAAAATCAAACTGCTTAGCATATCGGCTGCTCCACAGTCGGTGTACCAGATTGCATAGTCGCTCCTGCTGCAGTTCCATTAATCTCAGTTGGTCCCCCAGCGCAAGATGTTCGCAAATCATCAGCAGACAGTCATCGTTCAGTTCCATTAGCCCCAAAACACGAGGTGGCACTATACGGCCTATGGCTATGGCCGTCCTGAATCGCATCCCAATCGATCTGCTGCCGCCGAGCAAGTTCGACGGACTGAACAGGAAGCGCGTGGCATGTGCCCGCCCGTTTTCTGAGCTATATATGTCTGAGCTATACTGTCTGAACCCCCGTTGCGGCTGAATCAGTGTCGCCTTCGGCGGTTGCATGCAATCGCAGCTGGCAGTGCGTGCAACGCATATGTCCCCGATTGTACAGATCTCGTGGCACAGTGGGTCGAGAGTAGCGAAAAGTGCTCAAAAATAAATATATTATTGAACAAATAAAATTTATAAATACCAATTTGTATATATCTTGTTCTTATATATCGTCATCCCTTAAAGATTTTTTTTTACATTTATCCCCAATACTTTTATTTAAATAAAGAACACAAATTTTAAATGTATATAAATTTTACTTAACAACATATTATTATTTTTTAGAAAAGTTTTTTTTTTTAGTATAAACAAATTGTTTCAGTTGTTTAATCTTCTTAAGTTAATAAAAATCTATAATAATGAATGAAATATTTATCGAAAATATTAGTTTTTGCATTTGTTTTTATATACTGCAGAAAAAATTTTTATGAAAAACAGGGCAAACATTTTGTAGACTATTTTTTGTTTTCGGTTTTTTCTTCAGTCTAATACAAAAATGTATTATAAATAAATAAGAGAAGTAGTCAAACATCCTGAGACCATTAGCCAACTGTACGCACCACCCCCTTTGCTAAGTACTGGTGGTGGTCGATAAGTGCAACCCCTGACAAACTGTCCGCTGGTAAAGAGAGTTCCCAAAGCGGTTCAGGGTGCGGGCGTTCTTGTTTTCCACACTCTCTCCGAGATTGTGCATTATCGCTGGATGAGCGAGTGGGATGGCAAAGAACATGAGATATATGTGAAGACTTCGGCAGCGGGAAAGAGAGTTGGGCTATTTTTGTACATCCCCCACTATAACTCGAACATATGGCCAAGGCCAAGGGGGCGATATGGTATAAAAGTTGGTGGGAGGTGGGGAGGCCAAGTTTCAAGTGGCACAGAATAATAGAAACCTGGATGGAAACAAATCACGATTGTTATTTAATTCGATAATACTTCTGTCGTAAACAAAGAGCTGTCGTGACTGGCCACTGATAGAACGATATTGTTACCCTTTGCACCTATAATAATATATTATTAAAGTTGAAGTGATTTAATCTTGAACGTCAATGTTTTTAAGCATACTGCAATGTAGAAAGATTTTATAGCTTTTTGAGAAATGGCACCTAGAATTATTATAGTGTTTTCCTTGACTCATGAGTCAGTTTTAAAAATAAACTGGATTTTAATTGGGTCTGGAATTCAAAAACAATGTTAGGCAATTTGGGGGACTCAAATTTAAACGAATAAATTGATTTGGACTACAAAATTCTTGGGTAATGTTAAGCGCTGTTTACTAAACCGAACCATGGAAAACTTGCGGTCGCAGGATGAGCAAACGACGAGGACCTCTCCTCCGCTTGCAATGAGGGTCATCCACCTGGACCTCAACGAGGAGGAGAGTCGCCGTCACATGGCTGCCAGTAAATATGGTGGCATCTGCTTCCACGTGGGCATAGCGGCCATGCTCTGTTTGCTGGTAGTTGTGCTGTTTTGTTCGGCGCCCATTGGTGAAAGTGATTCTTTTCGTTCGTCCGAGGAGCGGTATGCCCGGCAACGGCAGGCTTATTTAAATAAGGAGCGACGTCAGCGTATGGGCGGCGAAATCGTCTTAAGTCCGTTGGAGGAGGAAGCCAGTAGTCGGCTGATGGCCATCAAGCAAGTGGATGAAGAAGTGCATCACTTATGGCGGAACTTCCACTCCCAACCGCCACCGCTTCTCAGCCATCTCAACATCAGCGATACGAATCTCTATGCGGCGCTGAAGAGCATGCCAAAAGGTGGACTCCTCCACGTCCACGATTCGGGTATGCTGCGCACGGACATCCTGATCGATCTGACATACCGCGATAATCTGTGGGTCTGTGTAAACTTGGATCAGGACTTCGAGGACTTTCGCTTCTCCAGAAATTTTCCCCACATTCCGCCTACGCAGGATTACCAATGCAATTGGATGCTGATGAGCAACTTCTACGAGTTCGAGACGCTTGACGTTTTCAAGGACAGAATGCGGAAAAGTTTTACTGTCCGGCCGGAAGGTTACGAAAGTTCCGCTGAGATGGCAAGGCATTTGAGACGCCAACAGCGCCTCATCTACGGATTGATCGCATTTCGGCCAATCTGGAGCGATTTCATATTCAGCATGCTGCACGATTTCTACACCGATGGGGTGCAATATGTGGAGTTGCGTTCCTCATTGCCAATCGTGAGTGGGGATAGGGTTTTCAATTTTAATATTAACACTTTAGACTGAAGTGGCTGATTTTTCTTATTACCATTTTTACTTCTTTCTTTTCCTGCATTCTATTTATATTTAAAAGCTTACCTGTTGAGAATTCCAATAATAAATATCTGAATAACTCTAAACGTTTTTGTTTATAAGCCATTTCAGGTTTACTCTAAAAAAGGAGCAAACATTAAATAAAAATGTTGAATTCTTTAATGTTCTTGATAAATGTAGTGATTTTTGCTAATATCATTTCGTAGCTATGCAATTAAAAATTGTAATGGCACATATTTCATTCAAGAAAATGCTGTCAATGATTTTCTTAAATATATGGAAGGCCTTTCTAAAAAGCATTACATATATTCTTAAATGTACAGCACGTAACCAAGAAATTAAACAACAAATAATTTTTATGTTTAAAAAAGCTTTCTGAAAAAACTAAGGTGTTTTTGTTAATTTATAATTATTAATTCAAAATAATTCTGTGAAACATCTTCGATTTCTATACTGATTCTATAATATATATATAATATTCCCTTTTAAATATCCGCGTTAACCCTGCCCTTTAACTAGATGTACGATCTGGATGGCAAAAACTCCACAATTTTGGAGACGGCAGAGGCCATTGTTTCGGTTTCAAATATTTTCAAGGATTCTTACAAAGATTTCTACGGAGTGAAGCTGATCTATACTCCTTCCAGGGACCTTAATGACAGTCGCATGGACGATTATTTAGCCAATGCGCGTCTGCTAAAGGTAGCTGGGAATAAAATCATTTATTTCCTCAATGAAACCTGACCTAATCTTCTTCCCTGATAGTTGCATTATCCCAATTTCTTTGCTGGCTTTGATCTGAATACCTTTGGTGACGAGTGCAATTTACCGCTTTTGGGCCAGGTCACTCAACTTCTGAGGATCAACAAGGATATTGACTTCTATTTCCATGCGGGAGAGTCGCAATGTCCGAACAGCTTAAGACCGGATGCGAATCTTTTGGATGCCCTTTTGCTGGGCAGCAAACGGATAGGAAACTCCGTGAATCTGCCCTTCCATCCGGAGATTATGAAAGGAATGCAAAGCCTTAAAGTGGCCGTGGAGATCTGTCCGCTGTCCAATCATTATCTCCAGTACTTGAATGATTTCCGGCAACATCCGGTGGCTTATTTGATTGCCGCCGGCTTTCCCATTGTGATTGGCTCAGATTATCCGTACTTTTGGAATTCCGCCCCTCTGACCGACGACTTCTATATGGCCTTCGTGGGCTTGGTCAGTGGGTGGGGCAATCTGCGCCTCCTCAAGCAGTTCGCCATGAACTCGTTTTTGTATAGTTCCCTCAGCGAAACGGAGAGGAATGTGGCCGTAACCAAGTGGCGATGCAACTGGAACCGGTGGGTCAGCAAACTTCGTGAACATTAGTAGGGATTCAGATGCCAATAAGTAATGATTGTCTAGAAGAGTTTATAAATTTGTAGTTTTTTTGGGTATAGCAAAAAATAAATGGACCTTAACGGGGGTAAAAAGAGAAATGTTGTTAAGATAATGGTCAAACAAAACCTAAACAAAAAATGATTTTCCAATTTTAGTGGTTGTAAAATACAATGGAATAAAATATAATAAATTTGTGTTTACCTCTGTAAACATGTCTAATTATTTAAATATATTTAGGCGGTCGTAGTCCTAAGTGTTTGATTAAACTATTAAAACCAAAAGAGGCAAGCAATTTTGGGAGAATAAAATAAAAACAATTTTTTTTACTCTGCAGAAGCTTTTAACAGACTTTTGCGAGAAGCTTACAATATATTATTGTCAAAAGATTTAAGTAAAACTCTTGGTAATTAGAATTTGTGATTGATTTAACAATTTACACATTTTCTCTAAGAATTTTTCAACGCATTTCTAAATTTAATTTTTAGTTTTTATTTTGAAGTTTCTGTTTGTTTTTTGTTACCTTATTTAATTCTTTAACTGAACTAGAGACCGCTTTCCGGCTTATCGAGTGTTCCCATAAAATGGCCAACATCGCGGCACTCGAGGGTCGGGGATAAGGCCATGGCAAGGGTTAGGCAATCTAATCTCTGGCTACTCGTAAATCAAGATGCCAGATTGCCCGATGGGCGGCGATTAGCTGAATGGCGGGTTGCCACCCGCACGCGCAATTATCGCCTCGAGATCCGTTGGAACGCGTTTTAAATCAAAGATAATGGCGAACCCCACCAAATCGTTTCAGATAGGGTGCGCCATCGAAACCAAAATCGAAACTCCTCAATCGCCGCAGACGTCAGTCGCAGAGCGGACCTTCAAGCGATCGCACCCTAACGGAATCTACCGCTCATCATGCTGCCCGTCGTCATCCGCCGTAATCTAATCGCCGTGCTCGCAGTGGGCCTGTGCGTCTGTCTTTGTCCGGTGGAATCGCGTACTCGGCCAAAGAACCTGGTCGACAGAAAGCTGGTTACTCTGTACGGCAGTACGCCCCACGTGGAGGCCCTCCTGGGTCCCGGACGTCCCACCCCGGATACCTACAAGACCTTGAGGAGCGCCTTCTTCCGGTACGAGGAGTCCCGCTCCCTGGGCTATGATTTGGAGCTGACCGAACGGGAGACCAAGGCCAATGAGACCATCATGAAGGCCAAGTTGAACGAGTACGAAGAGGGTCTGGTCACCCCCCATCTGTTCAAGCCCGCTCAGCATATATTCGATGTGCTGGACGGCATCCGCAACACTGATCTCTTCAAGCTCCTGAGGAAAATGCCCAAGGGTGCCGTGCTCCATGCCCACGACACGGCTCTTTGCAGCACCCAGGCCATCATCAAGCTGACCTACTACGATAATCTGTGGTCCTGCCAGCAGGACAGTGATCTTGGTTCCACCGCCCTGAGGTTTGCGAAGGATAAGCCACAGGCCCTAGAAGATTGCGACTGGAGTCTGCTCTCCGAGGTGCGATCGAAGTACGGAGCCCAAAAGGTCGATGAGTATCTGGCCGAAAGACTCACCCTGTATCCCACCAAGAAGTTCGAGGACAACAACGCCGCCTGGTCCACTTTCATGACCATATTCAATCTCCTCGACGGTCTTTTGATGTACGCCCCAGTCTGGGCGGATTATTACTACAGTGCGCTGGAGGAGTTCTACGAGGATGGAGTACTGTACTTGGAGTTCCGTTCCGTGGTTCCAACGGTAAGTGCCTTTTAAATTGGTTTGGAAGTTTCAATATGAGAAGATTATTACAAACATGTTAAAAATTTGTATTTTAATATTTTCGGAATTGGTTTAAATATTTGAACATGGAATTAAAATGTAAAAAAATCTTTAATACAAAAAGTGTTAAAGTATTTTGGTGACACTGCTGAAAAACTTTTAAGCATAAGACTTTTTGAATAAAAATACACCGTACATTAAAGTTAAAACACTGATTGCTTAATAGAACAAATCATTGAAATTTGCTTTTCTACCAAATAAATCTAGTCAGTAAGTTTTATGCACATCATTATTATAACTGCTATATATTGAATATTTTTTTTTTTATTTTACTAAAATGAATCTTATATAAATTTTATAAATACCGTTTCTTTCTAAAACGACACGTAACTTATATTCCTGTTTATTCCAGCTTTACGACTTGGATGGTACCCAGTTCACTCCCATGGATACAGTGCGTATATATGTGGAAACTTTGGAAAAGTTCAAGGAGGCTCATCCCGATTTTATTGGTTCCCGAATGATCTACGCACCCATACGGAACACAAATTCGGAGGGAGTAACTGCCTATATCGAAACGCTGAAAGAGATCAAGGTGAACTTAATGTGCATTAACCTAAAATAGTTATCTTAAAATATTTTATTTTCCTTTTGACAGGACAAATACCCCGACTTTGTGGCTGGCTTTGATTTGGTGGGCCAAGAGGAGTTGGGACGCCCTTTGAGGGACTATATCGATGAGCTACTGTCCATACCCGAGGAAATTGACTTTTATTTCCACGCTGGAGAGACGAACTGGTTCGGGTCGACTGTGGATGAGAATCTGATCGATGCCATTTTGCTGGGCACGAAGCGTATTGGTCATGGGTTCGGACTGGTCAAACATCCGGTGGTTCTGGACATGCTGAAGAAATTGAACGTGGCCGTTGAGGTCAACCCGATTTCGAATCAGGTGCTCCAGCTGGTCACCGACTTCCGCAACCATCCGTGCTCGCACTTCTTTGCCGATGGCTATCCGGTAGTTATTTCCTCGGACGATCCGTCCTTCTGGAAGGCCACGCCCCTGACGCACGACTTCTACATTGCCTTTTTGGGAATTGCCTCGCAGCACTCGGATTTGCGACTGCTCAAGAAGTTGGCCCTGAACTCCATTCAGTACAGTTCGCTGACGGGAGATGCCCAGTTCGAGGCTCTGGAGAAGTGGCAGGTGAAGTGGGACCAGTTCATCGCCGACGTGAATGAGGAGGCCTCCAACCGGGGATCCCCCAGCCAGCATCTCGATTGACTAGCACGGGTGGTGGCAGCGCTTCTGGTCGCGTTCTCCCTGATGACCTCTGACCTGTGGCGCTAGTCGGACAAACCCCCTCCACTTGCTGCACCTGCTGCACCTCCACTACAACTCCATTTCCGGCATTGCATCCTCATCCGCATCCAGTCAGAGCCGTGTCCATGCCCACATCCTCGATATCTAACCCATTGTTTTAAGCTTCTTGTTATCGACTAGTCCTTAGTTAGACCTAGGCTAATACTTTCTGTTAACCCATGAGATTCTGTGCCGTGCCCCTGAAACGGTTAAAGGCTCAAAATCCGAAGAAAACGAAAGCAATAAAGAACCCGTTTTAGTCGTAGCCCAAATAAGAGTGCATGCAATTTATGTTCAAAGCTTAAAGCTCAAAGAAACCTGAACGTAATCGTAATGAGTTAGCCAGCCAAGCGGGTTCGAAACACTTAAGGATGCGTACGTGAAGTGAAAAATAATTATAGAAAAAGATCAAAAGATTAAATGGCATTTACCAGAAGTGTTAAGGGAAATATCACTTTAAAAGATGGTCTTGCGAAAATGGTGGTTATATATTATATAATTTGAAATAGAAAAATTATAATTATAGCTAAAGGTGACATAAAACCAGTTTTTATATCTTATAATAAAAAAATATATATATGTATATATCATATTATATATTATTATTATCAGAACTTGACCTTAGTCCACCACTCTAAGAATCTCCAGGAATCGAAACGGACTGCTCTTTCTCCTGCGTAACCCATATATACAGACACATATCAAACTCTTTTCCAACCCATAATCTTGAATTAGCAGTCACGTTGCCATCTCCATCGGAGGAGTGCACTCGAGGCTTTGCCCGCATAAATCTCTCATTGCCTTTGGCTGTGTCGAGTACGCAGAAAAGTGGATGCGAATTTTAATGAATATGCGCTATATGGTCGTTGGGGCCATGGCCATCCATAACCACCCATCACTCAGCCTCCTTTGAGCTGCGGATCGAGCCATCCGAGTGCTGCGAATGTTTCAATTTTACGTGCCACTGTTTAGTGCTGCGGCTGCCGGCACAGGATTCGATTTTGATTCGGCTAACGCCCGTAATGAGCTGGCGAAGTTTTATGGGCCGCTGGCGAATGCAGTTGGGTTGGTCCCACAAACATGTATGCCACCATAAAATTGATGGGCCTGTGTAATGCTGTGCGTATAAGGTACTCAGTGTTGCCCGCTCTTCCTAATCAACCAATTCTGTTTAGCTGGAAAAAAGCTAGATAAATGAAGAGAAAAACAAAACGTTTCAATATAACATAAGTTTTATAACACATTTCGTTTTGCAGATTTTAATGATTAATATTTTTATTTTTATAGTTCTCAATGGTATAAATATATATTGTTCACCCACAATCGCTTTTAGGCCTACTAAAATGTAACTTATTACTTGAAATTTGTGATTCCCTTAAAATTGAAGACCAAATAGGTAGTTTTGTCAATGAAATGGCTAAAATGACAGCACTATTGCTGTATCTACCGCCGCCCGTGGCAGCCTCATCAATTTGATGTCATGCACATTTAATGTGGTGTTGAGGGCGCGCGGATGCATAAAAAACCAAAGTCCGCGATCCAACGAGGCTCATAAATTACTAATAAAAGCCGCTTGTGTGTGTGCAGTTGACGGTGTGGCGGCTTTAGTGTGTTAAAGCGGAAATGCGTTGGCCGCCATTTTGTGCGTGCGATGTAGGGCTTGGGTGGATTGGCTATGACGATGACGATGGCGAAGCGCTAACAAATGTGCGGCCTATTGACACATTCGGCGTGACACATTTCGCAGGGTAAATAAATTGTGTAAATCCTAACCAAATTCTCCGTGAAACCCTTGGCCCAAAAGGAATGGTGAGCCAGGGGAATGCAGGGAAATACGATGGCTAACACCATTCGCAGAGCCTCGACCAAATGCGAAACGATTGGGTACTCCACGGCCTCGGTGATACGGTCTCTGAGGAAGCTCACTCCGACGGCCTTTAAGACACTGCGCCGGGCACTCGCCAAGTTGGAGCATCTGGGCACCATGGGACAGAAGCTTAGGCTCAGCGATCGGGAACAGGAGGCCAACAAGATCATAATGGCAGTCAAGAAGGAGGAGATCTCTAAGGGCATACTAGATCCCAGCCAGTTTACGCCTGGCCAGCACATTTTTAAGACCCTGACCGAGATCCGGAAGTCGCCGATCTTCAATCTGATCAAGCGGATGCCCAAGGGTGGGGTGCTCCATGCCCACGATACGGCGCTTTGCAGCACGGAGTATCTCATAGGTTTGACCTATCGCAAGAATCTTTGGATCTGCACGACGGAGGAGGGCTGCAAGGCCATTGCCTTTCGGTTCTCCAAAGAGAAACCCACCCAGAAGCCGATGGAGGAATGCAATTGGGAGCCCATGGCCGAGTTTCGGGATCGGCGGGGCGAAGAGAATGTGAACCGATACTTCAGACGCCGCTTTAGTATGTATCCTTTTTCTAAATTTATTTCGAATAATCAAGCCTGGGCACACTTCATGGGCATCTTCATTCTGCTGGACGGTTTGCTCTGCCACGCCCCCGTTTGGGCTGACTACTACTACAACGCCCTCAAGGAGTTCTCCGAGGACGGGGTGCAATATCTGGAGCTGCGATCGCTGCTTCCCCGACTCTACTGCATCGATGGCGACATGCTCACCATCCGGGATACGGTGGCCATTTATGAGTCCGAACTGGAACGCTTCAAGGCCGACCATCCAGATTTTATCGACTCCAAGCTGATCTATGCCCCGCTACGAGGTGTCGAGCCCAGTGTGGTCGAGCAATATGTTCAGACCGCTGTGGAACTTAATGTAAGACTGTTGATTATGAATTACAGATGAACTTTCAAAACTCAGATATTACTAATTTAAAGTATCCATAAAAATTGAAATATTATTTTAATGAATTTTTGGCCGCTGGTAGTGTTTGGCTCTATAACTGTTCCATATTTATAATCAACTATTTGATTAGTTTTAATGTTATAAGCGATTTTGCCATCTATACTTTAGCATATTTATATTCTTCTATTAATTTGAATGCAGTGTTAAAACAAAACCTTGAATGAAATATTTTTTGTGCCTTGCCATTCTTTGTAATAATTGGCACAAATATTAAATATACAAATTAAATTAAATAAAATAAATAAATTAAATAATAAAAACCTAGTTTTAATTATTGCGCAATATAATGAAAACTAAATTCCAAATTATTGTTTCCCCTTGTACAGAAAGAATTTCCAAACTTTATGGTGGGCTTCGATCTGGTGGGCCAGGAGGAGCTGGGACGACCGCTGAAAGATTTTGTGGAGCCGCTGCTCAAGATGCCCGAACACATAAACTTTTATTTTCACGCCGGTGAGACCAACTGGTTTGGATCGCCCATAGACGAGAATCTGGTGGACGCCATTCTGTTGGGCAGCAAGCGAATTGGCCATGGATTCGCTCTGACCAAGCATCCGATGGTAATGCGAATGGCCAAACTCCTGGACATCGCCATCGAGGTCTGCCCCGTGTCCAACCAGGTGCTCCAACTGGGCGTGGACTATCGTAACCATCCGGCGGCGCTCCTCCTGGCCGCCAATGTGCCTGTCGTCATATCCTCGGACGATCCATCCTTCTGGCGCTGTGCGCCGCTGTCGCACGACTTCTACTTCGCCTTCCTGGGCATTGCGCCGATGAAGGCGGACCTGCGGTTCCTCAAAAGCCTGGCCATCAACTCCATCCGGTACAGTGCCCTAGAAGGCGAGGAGAAGCGGTTGGGCTACGCCAAATGGGAGAAACTGTGGGATAAGTGGATCGACGACGTGGTGGAGAAGAAGGGTAGTTAGTATATGTGCCTGTACCTTCCAAATCAATAACACACAAGTACATATTATATTTTCGCATTTAATTTATTTGAATTTCGCCTGCACACTAATAACTCTGACGCTAGCTAAGAGTTGACTTACATCGATACAATTGATATGGGTGATGGCTAAGCTTCGCTCGTCACACGACCTAAATCAGAGAACTCGTTTCGGGATATTTTCGGGGGATATGTGTGGTTGGGGGTCTAACGAAACTATGGCCAGGATTACCCTGGCTTTGTCCATTTACATCCAGCTAAATTCTTCGTTCAAGCAGAGTTTTAGGCATACGTGTAGATCTGAATACATGTGAGTATATAGCACAGTTATAACTTGAATACACACGAATTTAGCATTTGCTTAAGCCTTTTACTTCTATGTCTTTAAAAATTACTATTACCATGTACGTTATTATTGGGCAGCATTCCATTCAAATGATTTTCTGAAAATTTCTCTTTCTCTTTTTCTTTTCCCTTTTCCCTTTTTTCTTGCGTTTTTGTGTATAGATGCTTGCAAAAATATTTGTAATATTCGGCCTGTGTTTGTGGTTTGCCCTTGGTTTAGTACTAACCCTATCGTGTTCACATAACTAAACTTACTGCCTCGATATGTTCAAATCCTAAGTATAACTTGCATCGCCTTTCCAATTTTCCTTTACAATCTTAACCATCCATGGGGCCTTAAGTATCGCTATGCTGTACAAATCTTAAACTCTACTCTTCTATACTTTTCTAAATCTCAGCTCTCGGCAGATCGAGTTTTACTTCAAGCGTGCGAATTGTGTACGCTATGTGAGTTGCTGCCAGTGCTGTTGATGTTGCTGCTGCTGCTGTTCATGTTGCTGGCGAAGTTTTTCGGCCTTCCAACTGGATTCGCCCACGCTCAGCGGATAGGGTATAATATCCGGCTGTTGTTCCGAGGACATGTTGTCCACATCGTTGTGGTCGATGTTGTTACTGTTGTCGGCCACATCCTCTTCGTTGTCCTTGTTGTTGCCGCCATTGTTGTTGGTCAGCTCATTTGGTTCGCCATTAATTTTGTGGTTCCGGCCTTGGTTATTGTTTTTGTTATTGTAATAACCATATTTATTTGTGTTAGACATATTGTCGTTGCTGTTGCTGCTCATGTTGCTGCTGACCGCGTTGCAATTCTGTGGGCGAGAAATTAAGGGAGAGTCAGAAAAAAACATGCAATTTTTGTATTAATTTGTGTAGTGAAAATACTTCGTTTTCATGAAAACCTAATTAAAATCTTGTCTCTTATTTTATTAAAAAACGTCGGTTGATTTGGGAATTATTTGACATGCAGCCAAAGCTGACACTATTAAAGTTTTTAAATACAACAAAAAGAAAGCAAACGTTTTTCAAAATTCGGTTTTTGTTTCAAAACTAAATTAATTGTTTTCGAACGATCAGGGATGGATGGTATAGGTTGCCAGCTGTCTCATTTTGGCAAAGTTACAACAAAAAGACTCTTCAGAAATAATTTTGTTTGAAAAATCGCCAGAAATCCCAAAAAACACATTAAAAACTTGGTTTTTGTGTTAAAACCCTGGGAAATAATGGTCAAAATGTGGAATGTCATACACCGTGGAATTCGTAATAAAATTTCCAATCGAATGGCATTCACAGCTAAATTTTTTTCAGAATTTCAAAAATCTGCAAAAAATTATGATGTACCCCCTTACAAAAATATCAGAAATTTGGACAAAAATACATTTATTAAAAAACGTTTTTCAAAATTCGGTTTTTGTGTCAAAACAAAATTAATTGTTTTCGAACGATCAGGGATGGATGGTATAGGTTGCCAGCTGTTCAAATAAGCAACTCCTTTGACTATGTGTCTTTTTTTGGCAAAGTTACAACAAAAAAACTCTTCAGAAATAATTTTGTTTGAAAAATCGCCAAAAATCACAAAAAAAACATTAAAAACTTTTTTTTTGTGCCAAAACCCTGGGAAATAATGGTCAAAATGTGGAATGTCATACACCTTTGAATTCGTAATAAAATTTCCAATCGAATGGCATTCACAGCTAAGTTTTTTTCAGATTTTCAAAGTTCTGCAAAAAATGATGATGTACCCCCTTACAAAAAAGTCAGAAATTTGGACATAAATAAATTTTTCAAAAAACGTTTTTTAAAATTCGGTTTTTGTGTCAAAACTAAATTAATTGTTTTCGAACGATCAGGGATGGATGGTATAGGTTGCCAGCTGTTCAAATAAGCAACTCCTTTGACTATGTGTCTTTTTTTGGCAAAGTTACAACAAAAAGACTCTTCAGAAATAATTTTGTTTGAAAAATCGCCAGAAATCCCAAAAAACACATTAAAACTTGGTTTTTGTGTTAAAACCCTGGGAAATAATGGTCAAAATGTGGAATGTCATACACCGTGGAATTCGTAATAAAATTTCCAATCGAATGGCATTCACAGCTAAATTTTTTTCAGAATTTCAAAAATCTGCAAAAAATTATGATGTACCCCCTTACAAAAATATCAGAAATTTGGACAAAAATACATTTATCAAAAACGTTTTTCAAAATTCGGTTTTGTGTCAAAACAAAATTAATTGTTTTCGAACGATCAGGGATGGATGGTGTAGGTTGCCAGCTGTTCAAATAAGCAACTCCTTTGACTATGTGTCTTTTTTTGGCAAAGTTACAACAAAAAAACTCTTCAGAAATAATTTTGTTTGAAAAATCGCCAAAAAATCCCAAAAAACACATTAAAACTTGGTTTTTGTGTTAAAACCCTGGGAAATAATGGTCAAAATGTGTAATGTCATACACCTTTGAATTCGTAATAAAATTTCCAATCGAATGGCATTCACAGCTAAGTTTTTTTCAGATTTTCAAAGTTCTGCAAAAAATGATGATGTACCCCCTTACAAAAAAGTCAGAAATTTGGACATAAATAAATTTTTCAAAAAACGTTTTTTAAAATTCGGTTTTTGTGTCAAAACTAAATTAATTGTTTTCGAACGATCAGGGATGGATGGTATAGGTTGCCAGCTGTTCAAATTAGCAACTCTTTTGACTATGTTTCTCATTTTGGCAAAGTTACAACAAAAAGACTCTTCAGAAATAATTTTGTTTGAAAAATCGCCAAAAATCCCAAAAAACACATTAAAAACTTGGTTTTTGTGTTAAAGCCCTGGGAAATAATGGTCAAAATGTGGAATGTCATACACCGTTGAATTCGTAATAAAATTTCCAATCAAATATCATTCACAGTTAAATTTTTTTCAGATTTTCAGATTTCTGCAAAAAATTATGATGTACCCCCTTACAAAAAAATCAGAAATTTGGACATAAATAAATTTTTCAAAAAACGTTTTTTAAAATTCGGTTTTTGTGTCAAAACTAAATTAATTGTTTTGGAACGATCAGGGATGGATGGTATAGGTTGCCAGCTGTTCAAATAAGCAACTCATTTGAATATGTGTCTTATTTTGGCAAAGTTACAACAAAAAGACTCTTCAGAAATAATTTTGTTTGAAAAATCGCCAAAAATCCCTAAAAACACATAAAATACTTGGTTTTTGTGCCAAAGCCGTGGGAAATAATGGTTAAAATGTGGAATGTCATACACCGTGGAATTCCTAATAAAATTTCCAATCAATGGCATTCACAGCTAAATTTTTTTCAGATTTTCAAATTTCTGAAAAATATGAGAAATTTGGACATAAAAAAGTTTTCAAAAAACGTTTTTTAAAATTCGGTTTTTGTGTCAAAACTAAATTAATTGTTTTGGAACGATCAGGGATGGATGGTGTAGGTTGCCAGCTGTTCAAATAAGCAACTCATTTGAATATGTGTCTTATTTTGGCAAAGTTACAACAAAAAGACTCTTCAGAAATTATTTTGTTTGAAAAATCCACAAAAATCCCAAAAAACACATAAAAACTTGGTTTTTGTGCCAAAACCGTGGGAAATAATGGTTAAAATGTGGAATGTCATACACCGTTGAATTCGTAATAAAATTCCAATCGAATGGCATTCACAGCTAAATTTTTTTTAGATTTTCAAATTTCTGCAAAAAATGATGATGTACCCCCTTACAACAAAGTCAGAAATTTGGACAAAATATTTTTGTTAAAAAACGTTTTTCAAAATTCGGTTTTTGTGTCAAAACTAAATTAATTGTTTTAAATCGATCGGGGACGGATGGTTTAGGTTGCTAGCTGTTCAAAAAAGCAACTCTTTTGACTTTGGGTCTTATTTTGGCAAAGTAAGAACAAAAAGAATCTACAGAAATTATTTTGTTTGAAAAATCGCCAAAAATCCCAAAAAACACATTACAACTAGGTTTTTGTGCCAAAACCATAGGAAATAATGGTCAAAATGTGGAATGTCATACACCGTTGAATTCGTAATAAAATTTCCAATCGCATTAATATAGCTTTAAAACTGGGAGACTAGCTTGCATAGAAACGGACATGGCTAGATCGACTCTCCTAGTGATGCTGATCAAGAATATATATACTTTATAGGGTCGGAGATGTCTCCTTCACTGCGTTGTAAACTTCTGACTGAAATTATAATACCCTCTGCAAGGGTATTATAAAAAGAGCAGGTACTTAAGTGTATGTTTTTGATTGCATTTTGTTTTATATTTAAAGATTTAAAATGTAGTTTTTAAATTTAAACTGTATTTTAAGAAATATTTCAGCCTACTTGTAAAATTTTTTTTACTGTATTGATAACATAATATCGCTATCATTTATAGAATATTTGTTTTGGTCGATTTATTCAAGTGGTCGCTGCATGTGGGACAGATAAGGTACCACAAGTACCGCAAAATGCACTTGAACTACTTGTAACTATTGCATTAAATACACAAGCAATCGTTTTCAAAGAAAATTTATAATAACTGCAACTACATTATATGTAAATATACACGCATAATATATGTTATAAATAAAGAATGATTAGCTGAAATTTGATAGCTTTTGGTAAATCTAAAAAGACAGGGAGCTCTGAAGGAAATATATAACAAAAAGTGTCAGTTTCAATAATGATAATAATAACCGCAAAAAGGCACGGACTAATTTGATAAGACATACAATGCAAAATTAACCTATATAAGGCTGAATTTAAAAGCACTGGGTCACAATTTGCATTTTTAAAAGCAAAGCAACCAAGTTCAAAGACCATGAGTGGCTGTACAGAAGAAATTACTTTTGCAAAAACCAAGGAGACCACGAGGATCGCGATCATCGGAGCTGGAGTCTCAGGAATTGCGACTGCCACTAGGTTGCTGGAGCAGGGATTTAAGAACATCACACTTTTCGAGTCGGAGGATCGCATCGGAGGACGCATTAACACGATCCCCTTTGCAAATAACGTTATCGATCTGGGAGCTCAATGGTGTCACGGGGAACAGGGAAACGTGGTCTTCGAGAAGGTTAAGGACCTGGATGTCCTTGATAGGTCAAATGACTATGGCTTTCACTTTGTGCGCTCCAACAAGGAAATCCTTTCCGATGATCAAGCCAAGGCTATTAAGAAATTTCTGCTGGAATATGAAATAACACCCGATTGTGAGGGATCCGTAGGCGATGACTTGAGCCAAAGCTATTGGAAGGAGGTGGACCAGCAGTTGGTTGCCAACGAAAAGACCATTGCCAAGGAGGCACTGGACTGCATGAAGAAGCACCTCTGCAGTGAGGAAGCCTGCGATCATCTGTACGAACTATCGCCTCGAAACTTCTCGAATTTTGACGCTAGCGACGGCGATCAGAATCTCAGTTGGCGACAAAAGGGCTACTGGAAGTTCTTGAGTCTTTTGCTGAACGCCAGCGAGGATCATCCCGGTGATCAGGGACTTTTAAAGGGACATGTGCACCTCAACAAGCGCATTACCGAGATTAATTGGGCAGGAGACGGTGAACTGACCCTACGCACATGGAACGGTCAGATAGTCTCGGTGGATCACGTCATCTGCACCGTCTCCCTGGGAGTTCTTAGGGCAAAGTACCAGAAGCTCTTCGTGCCAGCTCTTCCGGCTGCCAAAGTGAGGTCCATTGAGGGTCTCAGGCTGGGCACCGTCAACAAGTTCATCTTGGAGTTCGAGGAGCAGCCAATGCCGGAGCACATGAGAAGCTTCGCCTGCCTGTGGCTGGAGGCCGACCTCAAGGAGCTGCGAGGCGGCAAATACTTCTGGCTGGAGGGCATCGTTGGCTTCCATCGCGTGGCGAGTCAACCGCTTCTGATGGAGGGCTGGATCATCGGGGCCCATGCCCGGTATATGGAAACCCTGCGAGAGAAAAACGTTCTCGAAGGCCTGCAATGGTTCTTCAGAAAGTTCCTCACATTCAGCGTGCCCCATCCCAAACACTTTTTGCGCACTCAGTGGCACTCCAATCCGAACTTTCGGGGCAGCTATAGTTTCTACCCCACATATGCTGATGAACTGCGCACGGGACGTACGGATTTGGGTTCCCCATTGATGAATGTCTCTGGAAGACCCAGGATTCAGTTCGCCGGAGAGGCTACGAGCCGGAATCACTTCGCCACGGTACATGGAGCCACTGAGACCGGATGGCGCGAGGCCGATCGTCTCAATGAATTCTACAAGGGACGAGCCGAAAACTAAAATAATGACTATAAGGACTACACAATTCAAGCTCTACAAAAAATTCAGAGACAGAAAAAAAATCTCGAAACCTATTTTAAAATAGTTTGATTCTTTATAAGCCACAAATTTTTGGATGGCTAGACAATTTAGCCGCAATTTCCCAAAAGAAAAATAAGCTTGGTTCTTCGTTATTTTTTTTATGACTTACCAACTAATTTAAATAATTTAATAAATAAAGAACCAGCCAAAAATATTGGTTTTATTACTAATAATCGAATCGAATCTTAACATTTCAAATTTCTTTCATCTGAGGACAGTACAGAACTATAATTTTAAGGAATTTAATCTAGTCAATTGAAGTGTGTGTCATCATGCTTTCGCACGACGGAATCCCAACTAAACCCATTTAATCCCGACGCAAGTTAGTTAGTTGTACAATTAAGCCGAATGTACCACTCCCAGCTATGTCATGAGTGCCAGCTTCAACTGTCAGCCACTCACTATCCCCATCTCGATGAACGTTCGCAGTTCCCTCACCGTTGCCATTGCAATCAGCAAACACAGAGAAATACTTTGCCAGTCATAACAACCATTACCTGAGCTATAACACCAGTTCGACAAAGAACAGGAACAGGACGACTGCCCTGCCGGCTAGGCAAATGTGTGTCCTTTGGTCAAACAGAGACTTGTTTAACATTGCCACTCGAGGAGTCACGAGCACGTGGACGAACATGGATACACTTAACAAAAAAAACCACATATAATACAAGAAAATTGTCTTTAAAATCAACGAATAGATCCTTTAATTTATATTTAATTTTTGAATGGATTAACGACAGTTTATGTTCAGAAAACCCTTATTAGTATTCTGTCCTTAAATTCATTTTAATTATTAAAAACACAATAAGACTGTTTCACAAAGTAAACGTAATTTCGGTAATGCAATGGCAATTAAGTCTATATTTATTTCCATTTAATTTATTTTTTTAGTTCGACCATCTTAGCTCAAGGAATTCAGGTGCTTTATTATAAAAATAAACTTTATTTTCATCATAATATAATATAAATTCAAAACAATGTTAAAACTAAAAGATATTGTAGATTCGCAGAAGAAAATAAAGCCCATTCATAAAAAAATCCTTGCAAAAATTATTTTTTAGAGAGTATTCCTTTTTATTGTTCTCTTCATCTGTTAGAAAAACCACGTATCCGGCTGGCTAGACACCGAAGGCAACGGCACCAACGACTGAAGCTCCTGCAGCGCATTAACCGAGGGATCGGCACTGGGATTGGAACACGGAAGGGGGCAGGGCAGGTTCAGCGGAAAAGCTACAGCAGATGTGGCCAACTTGTTGTCGGGCTTGCCTTCTTTCGAAGTGGCATATGTAATTGGGAGGTGGCGAAAAAGGGGGACAGGGTGATAAACTAGGACCAGGATACGAGTACGACCACCAGGGCGACATGCAAACAAACAAACAAATGGAAACACACAAAGGCAGACAGAGTTTACACAGACAGAAAATCTATTGTCCTAAAATGCTTGGATTCTTAGATAATTACACTAAAAAGGCATTGAAAGGCTTCAAATGTTTTTAGCTAAAAGCAATCTGACAGGGGCGGACAAAGACAAACCGTTTTTGCACTACGAAAATAGAATTAGAAATAACTTTGTTCTGGCTTGTGCTACGGCTTGTTTATAAATGTATTAATGTAAAGCCCATATACATTATTTTAAAAATGGTGTCTTTTTTTAGAAAGCTATTTATTTTCCTACTGACCAATGTAAATATCCACTGTTAACAACCACTTTTAATATTTTTTAGGAAAGATTCTATAAAAATCTCTCAGAATTTGTTTTCATTAATCGTTTTTATCAACACTTTATTTTGGTACAAAGAACTCCGTTTGTCTTAGACTTCGTAAAAAATCAATCTTTCTGCTAAAAAATAAAGAATTATGTAAATCTCGCATTTAAAAACATTTTTCTTCCTGTTTAAAGAGATGTAATGGAAATGCGAGAAAGGATAAAGCAGAAGAGATACATGGAAGCAAGGATATTTTGAATGTTTTGGTCCCTGGCTTGGCATAAATTTGAATTTTCAACATGGGCAGCCAAAGTTCTTCTGCAGTTTCTGCCGGCCGGCAATTGCTGGGACATTTCGGCAGTGAAATCACATAGCCAGTGCCTGCTGCTCCTGATTTCGCTCCTGCTCCTGAATCCTGGCTCCTGTTGTCCTGTTGTGGTTTTTGTGGCCATCCATGGCTGGTTTTGTCTGGTTTCGATGGCCTTTGGGTTGTGTTCCTGCTGCACCAACTACTGGTATGTGCTAAACTGATTTCAGCTTTCCCTATTCCGCACGTAATCTGAACTTTTGCATGTGTGAGACCTCAGTGACCACGCCCTCTGGCCACCACCCCCACCCCCTCTTTTGAATCAAATGTTTGCAAATGTTCCGAAAAACAGGCGCAATTACAACGTTGTTTGCTGCTCGCTGCAAATGAGTTGGTCAACATGTTGGGCTTTTATTTAAGTTTTTTTTTACGAATGTGTTTGAGTTTTGTTTGCAACTGCAATACTTGAAATTTAAAGAACTGGCCTCAGATACCGAGTTTTTATGACTCGGTCAAGACACAGACAAACAAACGCATGGCGAAAAATTATTGGCTGTCTACGTTCAGACATTAAAATTGTCCATGAGCTGTGGAAAGGCAGTTAATAGATTTTCAAGCATGAAAAGAAGCTTACATCACATGCAATATTAGATTATTAGATTTGGCAGTCTACGTAGGTTTTGAGTTTTATGGCAAAGAACTGAATTGATAACTGAGTTTGGATATTGGCTTAAATAATTGTACTGCTAAAGAAATTTAGAAAATGTAGAATAAATGTTTGCAAATTCTGTTGTTAAGATAAAAATCTTATATCTAATCTGGCCAAGAACAGTAAATTGAATTCTAGCTAAAACATGGTTAACTATTGATTAGGCACTGGATTCCAAGAACACCTGCCAAAAGAAGTCAAAGTGCCGATAAGATATGTAAGTAAACTAAAAATAAACTTTAAAATCGGTTTGTTGTAATCCAAAAAAATTGCAGCAATAATAATAAAATAAATTTAGTTGTCTTGTATTGACCTGTATACATTTTATTAAATAAGTCTTGTACTTATTACTGTAAAATATTCTTTTGACACCAACAATAACATTTAAGAGATGCATACAAATATTTTCTTTTTCTATTTCTACCCATTTTAAAAGGCAAAAAACGGAGAACATAAATAAAGTAAATATATATTAAGTTTTCATGCCCCATTGGCTGTGGAAAATCTCGATTCCACGCTTTTGCAAACATTCCACCGGAGTCACGAGTGGTGAGCTCACAGCTGTGCAGTTCGCGACCGGTAATAGAGGTGCAATCGATCCGCCTCGCGCCAGCCCGTTTCCACGGCTCCATGGACCGTGGAGTAGAAGTGCTTGTGTGAGGACTCCCCGGCGAACTGGAGACGTGGCCTGCCGCCCACATCCTGGAGCGGCGCCTCCAAATCCCAGGCACCCGTCCGCAGGGCATCGGTGTAGGTGGATCGGAAGGTGTAGCTGCCCCGGAAGTTGGGATTGGCATGCCACTGGGTGCGCAGCATTCGCAGAGGCTGGGCCACCGCGAAGGGCAGGAATTTGCCGAAGAGCCACAGAAGACCCTCCAAGACCTTTTCCTCGGACAGTGTTTCCATGTGCCGGGCATGTGGGCCAATGATCCAGCCCTGCAGTATGCGTGGCTGCTTGGAGACTGGATAAAAGCCAAACACACTCTCCAGCCAAAAGAGTTCGGAGGCTCGCAGCTCCTCAAGATCCTTCTTCAGCCAGAGGCAACCAAAGCCAGGCCAATCATTGGGCAATGGTGGACTCTCGAATTCCAGGAAGAACTTGTCCACGGTGCCCAGTTTGAGACCCTCAATGGCTCTCACTTTGGCCGCTGGCAGGGCGGGCACAAAGAGTTTGGGATGCTGCTCCTTTAAAACTCCCAGCGAAACTGTACATATGACATGATCAGCGGTGATAATCTCACCATTCCAGCAGCGCAGTGTTAGCTCTTCCGTTCCTTCCCAATTAATTTCGGCAATCCGTTTGTTGAGCAGAACATGACCCTTAAGGATGCCCAGATCATCGGGTTGATCCTCCTGGGCTTTCATGAGAAGTCTCAAGAATCTCTTATAGCCCTTGTCCCGCCAATTGAGCAGCAGTTCACCCTCGCACAGCCAGTATTCCAGGTGACCCTTGCCGGAGACTTCGAACAGGTGATCGGCCGCCTCCACGGAGGCCTCGAACTTGTGGAACACCTCCAGGAACTCCTCGGCAATGGTGCGGTCGATGGGCGGCAGTTTGGCCAGCTCTTTCCAGTACTTCAAGTTGATGTAGTCACCCAGGGAGCCGTCGAAATTAAGCAGTTCTGTCTGCCTGTCTGGTATCGAGTTTTCAGCTATGGTTTTGAGTTGATCTGCTATGTCTTCGGGCAGAACTTCTCTGTTGGATCGCACGCACTTATAGGTTTCGTAGTGGGGTTCCGTAGCCTCTAGCAGATTCAGATCTTTGACCCGCTCGTAGACCACATTTCCCTTCTCACCGTGACACCACTGGGCACCCAGATCGACGACGTTGTCCGCAAAGGGAATCGTGTGCACACGCCCGCCGATACGATCTTCGGCCTCCAGGAGGAGAACATTTCGGAATCCCAGGTCCAGAAGACGAGTAGCTGCAGCTATTCCGGCGGATCCCGCTCCTACGATCACAATGCGAGCGGTTTGTTTGGTTTTACCCAGCAGACGCAAAGATGCGGCACTCATGGTGGGCAAATATGGGTATGTAGGTATACTTCTTACAACAACCGCACGTGTTTCAAGTTTGACGTTTGGCACGAAACTAAAACGCGTCTATTCACTTTCACTCACTCTCCCTGTATATTTTCTTTATTTTTGCCCGTTTCTTCCCTATCTCTGAGTATTTATGGTTCTCTGCGATAAGAGCCAACCCAGTGATAAGGCGGCTTTAATTGTTGCCCAGCCGAAATGGTGTTATGTCAATGCAATTAAACCGAGAATAAAGCAATTGACAGGCTTGCAATTCACAGTCAGCATTAAATATCAGTGGTTGAAGAGAGCGTAAGAGTAGAAAAAATACGCTTAGCTACTTATTAAGAGAGCCCTCTCTTTACTTTCGCTCTTTGCACACAGACCAAAATAGCATTTACTCTTAGCATTTCATGTTTTGAACATCACCATGAGACCATGATTTTGCATACTTGAATAAATTTTGTTTTAATAACTTACACAAAAAAAGGTGACTACTAAATTAAAATAAAACCAAACCAAACCTATAACTACAGGAGCTCCATATAAATAAAAAAAACAGTAGCTTTATTTACTTCAATTTATTAATTTATTTGCTTAATGTTGTGCCGGCTTGAGGGAAAAGGAACCAAGCCGAAAAAGTAAAAAAATGTTTAAAAATAAAAGGTCAAACAATAGATGTTATTAGTTTTAATATGTATTATTGACGTTATCTGTGTTAAAACTTTTAGTTTACAATTATTAAACTTAAATATAGCAATTTATTGGCTTGATCGCGAAAGACATTTTAGGACATCCAATTTCTATGGCTATAGTACCATTCTTCGGCAATTGACTATAGTCATCTACTGCAAAAAAAACCCATTCACCGCTTACAAAGGCAAAACAAAACAAAACAAAAGCCTCACTTTAGGCGCACAAACAATCGCACGCACACCCCCTCTCCCTTATGGCGTTTTAAACTTACCATCCAAAAGTATGCAACAAAATGTTTTCGTTCGGTTTGCCAGTGGCGCAGAGAGCGAGCTCCTTTGATGAATGTATTCATAAAAATCCAATCATTGCAATTGCGCAGCGCATACGGGCGGCGAAGGCAAAGGCATTCAAGATGAATTCGCCAAAATAATGGGAAAACACAACAGACAGCTGGGCGCAGCCACCCATCCACACCCACTACCATTTACAATTTACCCGCAGGGAATAGGGATTGTGAGCCCCCATCGTAACCAAGCAGTCAACAAAAAAATTGCAGCAATAATTTTTTTTCGGAAAACAAAAACACATTTGTGCATAGACTGGGAAAATAACCAGAGATGAATACAATTTATTGGCAGGCGAAGGCTATTTGATACCCATCCATGTTAAGTTTATTTAAGCGCAATAAAAACAAAAACACATTTTATTTTAATTCTTCAGCTTTTAAGGGTCTACTTCTTCTATTCTATTTCTATTTCTTCCTTCTTTTGGCTACTTCTATTTAATGATGTATTTGGTTTTTACAATTATCTTTTTACCAAGGTTAAAGCTCTCAATGAGCTGAGGTGCAATAATAAGCTAACTAATGATATTCTTAAGATAGAACTTGCAGACAATAATCCCCTGTTATAATTATTATTCAGGTCAATTGTTTTAACAAACTATTTTTATACCCAACTCAATAACCATCATGCCCACTCCAGAGTGTTTACGGGGTATTACCTAAAGTCAGGGCGTTTACAACAACAAAAGATGCGATTAAAATGACAAGTGAAAGCAATTTTCGTGCATCTGGTACGGCAAGTGTGGGGATACAAGATGGAAAAGGCAAAATGATTGTCGAGGTAAGGACACAACCCGAATGATTGCCTCAACTGGCATGCGAATACAGTTGGGCCAGTGTAATATGACGTCGTTTATGGGCCTGCTGCCGCAGGAACACCGAAACAAGACAAGAACAGCCCCAAACCCTGCCCCCAGGTACTCACATTCGTGCTGCATTCACATTTCAGTATCCATTCTACGGCAATGAATTTATTCTCGATTTGTATCTGATGTGATTGCAGGAATTCCTGATCAATTGGCTCCAAGGCGACCGTATCCCATAACTGTGCATTTTCCAGCAGTTCTTCCTCCTCATCGGCCCCATCATCATCATCATCATCATCATCCTGGGGCTCCTTCAGCTGCCTTTTTCTGCCCACTTTCCATCGCTGTACGTAGTTAATTGGATCGACAGCATTTAAAGGACACAACAGCTCAACCTGAAGCAAGAGAAAAAATGGCATAAAGGGAAAAAGAACCATTGTAAAAAGATAGAAGATGTAAGGAGTAAAAATCTCGGCTGAAAGGTTTTTACATTTCTTGGAATAATTTCAATTGGTTGGATGTGGATGGGAGAAGAGGCGTTAAATTGATTTTGACATCTGTGCAGGGTTTGACTTTTAATTTTGCTGCCATTTGGCATTGGCACTTGTTGTTGCAACTGGGCAAATTGACGTTTTAATGCAATTTGCTTTTTAATTAAAAGTAAAAGGCATCAGAAAGGCAAGAGCCAATAATCTAAATAAAAAGGCAACGTAGAACTGACTTCTGAGTATTACTGGCAGGGGTTATCCTGTCAATTAAATTTTCAGGTATCATCAAACAATTTTGTGAGATTGCTTTGGAATGCGCATAAATAAATATTAAAAAGCTAAATCGCGGCAAGCCGCATCAAAAATCCCAAAATAAATAAATAATGAAAAATACACATATAACAGAGGTATGCTAATGCCAACAAATTAAAATGATCAAAAATATTTCATGGCTTGAATGGATTTAAATGAGAGGAAACAAATTTTGAATTGTTACAAACAATCATTAGTTTCTTTTATGAACCAAATTTGTATTTGTAATAATTGTTGGACTTAAAAATGATTTCTTATTACTTCAATAATTTATTAAATGGATAGAATATTTATGAGGTTATTTTTGAATTGAGCTACATAGGTAAAACAAATTCACAAAATTGGGTTTTCATTTTAATTTTAAGAACCTTTTTTAAATTATTATTATTTTTTTATACAGGCTTATAACAAATTCAGAAAAGTTGACACTATCCAAAATTCCAGGGTATGGTTGGATTTAAGAACTATCACTATGACAAAAGGCAGTGAGTGTACTGTAATGATTGTTGATGGGATTGCTTTTAAATTGACGGCAATTTGATTGAAAAGAACAAATGGCGAAAAACAAGCTTGGATGCTGGGAATGCAAATTGCTGCAAACTGCAAAGGTGGAGCCAGACAGAAAAAGAAAGAAAAGTGAGAAACTCAATCCGCGTAAATTTGCATCTCCTCCTTACCCGCCAGGTGGTGGGACTTTAAGCTCAGCCCATCTTAGCCCAGTTGCCATTAGGCAGGTGCGGAATATATCCCGAGAATCGTCTTCCCCACTCACCTGTATCGTGGTGGACACCGCCGGGGCACAGCACTTGACCCCGCGATGGCATCTACCGCACAGTTTCGGTCGATACAGCTTCCGGGAAACGCACTCGCCAAGGCGAATCCTGGCAGGACCCAGGCGCTGGACGCTCCGGCACTCGTGGCCCTTCTACGGCGGAAAAACAGAAGTAAAAATATGCGAAAAGTAAAGTTATTAGTCAGGAGCCTTTAAATAGAAACAATGCAACAAAAAACCAGGGGGTATAGTATTTTCAAATTTTGTAATATATATTTTTTTCTTTAAATTGTTAGTTGGATTTTACTTTTAAATAAGAAAAACTTACAAACGTTTAAGGTACTTTAATAATTTTAAACTTTAATTCGGGGTGACACTAAATTTGTTTACCATTGAATAATCGAAGAATATGCCTAAAGGGTTTTAATATTATGGTTAAGCTTATTTAATTTTTTCATTTTTAATAACATTCAAATTTACTTAAGTTGTTTATGGAAAGGCAATTAAATCGATTTCTATTACCTTAACAAACTGGACTCATTATTGTTATACATTTGTTTCGATTCTAAATTAAATTGAACAGCTACAAAATGTATTACGCTTACGTTAACTTGTTTGGATCTGTAGGAAAACCGTTGCATGCTTGTTTAAAAATACTTAGACACGTTTTTCGTGCTCAAAACTCGGATTCACCAGTGTTGTTGGTAACATTCCCAAAATGGCAAAGGCATTTCGTCATTAAAAGGACACTCACTCGTATCCTGTGGGCAGGCTGCTCGTGCTCCTTGTGGTGATGATTGTGCTGATGGGAGTGGCTGTGGGCGTGATGCTGCTTCCGCTTGTGCGTCAACGGATGGCTCCTGCCCCGCTTATTGTCCTCGTGGTCGTCCTTGTCGCACCTGCGATTCTCGCAGAGCCGCAAATTGCTCAGTTGATGGCAGCCCGCGTGGGTGGTGGTGTGCCGCGAGGCGGTGCCAAGGCCGCAGCTTCGGCTGCAGGCGGTCCAATTGCCGCTTGTGGTGCTGTTGTGGCAGGTGGCGTAAACTGCAACGAGTGGAGGGGCAAAAGATTGCTAATTACTACGCTTATGATCGGTGGACTCATTAATCAATGCCCCAAAGGACAATAACGAAACATTCGTAGAGCCTTAGCACAAACATCGATCTTGGTTCGAGAACATGTTTAAGTAATGCATTTTGTTTTTTAAGGAAAAATTTTATTATAAATTTAATTTTATTTATCTCAAAAAGCTAAACTTCTTAAAACTTTTTAAAAACAACAAAACAATTAGAAACAACAAAAAAGTCCCACTCTCATTGAAATTCAAATCAAAGCGTTGCCAAACTTTTAAAAACAAAAATCTTAAAATGAAGCCAGAAAGAGAATCGTTTTCGAACACTGAAGTCTACTCCGTGGGAGATTGGCAAAAGTTCAAGCTACTGCTATGGAAGAATTGGACACTTCAGTGGAATCAGAAAATGCAAATTTTTTGTGTTATGCTTCTGCCAACGTTGTTTCTTTGTCTTATTGTCATTATGCGTTTAATAATAAGGCCCGAGGCTAAGCCGGAAATTCGATACCATCCTGAATCTACATCGGACTTATTGTTGTATATGAAGACGATTCCGCTCGGCAATAGGATAACGCACGAGAACGGAACGCTTAATATACCACGAAATTTCCTGTGCTTCACTCCGGATACACCGTTCAATACTGAGATTATGAATGCTACGGTGTTGCGCCTTAGACTTCTAGGGATTCGACCTTATGACACTGCATCGCACATGGAAAAGGATATGTTGATGCATAACTTTCTGGCCGGAGTGGAATTTGGAGAGCAGGCAGTGGCCATCAATGACAACGGATATCCGATTGAATTGAATTACACGATTCGTTTTCCCAGTGAACTGCGAACAATGGAAGGACCAGTTATTGAAACATGGACGACATCTAGATTATATCTACCCTATGACTCGACTGGACCGCGTAATAGAGAGATAAACGATGGCGGAGTTCCGGTTGGATATATTAGGGAGGGTTTTCTGCCAATTCCAACATGCCCTAACTATGTCCTGGTTGACCCTGGCATCGGGAATCACCGATGCAGATCTGCCGCATATAAATATTCAACGCTTTCCCTACAGAGCATTCAGCTATGATCAATTGTTGAGTGGCCTGCGTCAACTACTGCCCTTCGTGATCCTGCTGAGCTTCATCTATCCCTGCTCGACGGTGACCAAGTATGTGACGACCGAGAAGGAACTGCAACTTAAGGAAATAATGAAATTGATCGGCGTACACAACTGGCTCCATTGGATGGCCTGGTTCGTCAAGAGTTATGTAATGCTCATGGTGGTGGTGCTGCTCATCATGTTCCTGATGATGATCAAGTTCTACTTCTCCGTATCCGTACTTTCACATGCAAATGTGCTTCCTGTATTGGTATTTTTGCACACATATGTGATAGCTAGCATATGTTTTTGCTTTTTGCTGGCGGTAATGTTTTCAAAAGCCAGCACAGCATCTGCAGTGGCCTGCATTCTCTGGTTTATTACCTTTATACCCTATTCATTTGCCTACTACTATTACGACCGTCTTAACCTCTTCCACAAACTGCTCATCAGCATGGTGTTTACGAACTCGGCCTTGGGCTTTGGCCTCCATGTCATAATCATGTGGGAAGGAACTGGCGAGGGAGTCACTTGGCACAATATGTTTCAGCCCATCTCGGAGGACGATGATCTGACCCTGTTTTACGTGATCATGGCCATGACCTTCGGGGCAGGCGTATATTTCATTATTTGCCTCTATGTGGAACAGGTATTTCCTGGTGATTACGGTATACCTCGCAGGTGGGACTTCATCTTTCGCAGATCATTTTGGCTAGACCTTATGCCTTTTAGATTTGTTATAAAAAATGCAAAATTCGAAAGCACCGCTAGTGAATCGCCGAACAAAAAAAAAAGCTGTAGAACCAATAGGGTTGTGGGCGTTCAACTGTGCGACCTTCAGAAAACATATGGCAAACACCGAGCAGTCAAGGGTATAAACTTGAAAATGTATCGCAATGATATTACAGTCCTACTTGGCCACAATGGAGCTGGCAAGACCACAACCATCAACATGATAACGGGCATAATTAAGCCCACAAGCGGAACGGCCATAGTAAACGGCTATGATATTCGACATGATTTGGCAAAAGCGCGGCAATCATTGGGAATTTGCCCGCAAGTCAATATTCTGTTCAACAACATGAGTGTTCGCGATCATATTAAGTTCTTCAGTAAGCTGAAAGGAATACGTGGCTCCAAGGCGGTCGACAACGAGGTGGGTAAGTATGTGACCATGCTGGAGCTGCAGGACAAGTCTTTTGTGGCCGCTGAAAAGCTGTCTGGTGGCATGAAGCGCAAGTTGGCCCTTTGCTGTGCTCTGTGTGGAAATGCTCGGGTTGTACTGTGCGATGAGCCCAGTTCAGGCATCGATGCAGCCGGTCGCAGAAGTCTTTGGGATCTATTGCAAAGCGAAAAGAACGGACGGACTATTTTGCTAACCACTCACTACATGGATGAAGCTGATGTCTTGGGCGATCGCATAGCTGTCATAGCCAATGGCTTGCTGCAATGCCAAGGCACCTCCTTTTATTTGAAGAAAAAATTTGGCACTGGCTATCAATTGGTCTGCATGATGAAGAGTGGCTGCAATGTGGCCGCAGTCACCGAGTTGATAAATCGGCATGTGCCTAATTTAAAGTTGGAAAGGCAGTTGGGAACCGAACTAACATATCGCCTGTCTACCGATTACTCCAAGAACTTTGCGGCATTACTAAAGGATTTGGATGTGAATTGTGACAATTTGAAATTGGAGGGGTATGGCCTGAGTGGGGCCACGTTAGAAGATGTTTTCATTGAAGTCAACAGCGAAAGAAGAGTTCGTGGCGGAGAGGATGTGCCTCAGGCTGAGAAAAGTGTGGGCTTCAAGGACTTGGTGTTTGATACAAGAACGAGGGAAACACGAGCTTGGATCCGTTTTTGTATGTTTTGGCAGGCTCTGTTTTTGAAGAAATTTTATATCACCATAGGATATTACTGGCTCATGATAATTCAGATTTGTCTGCCCATAATTATTATGACCCTGACCATATTTAACTCGCGCGGTGGTAGGATCTACTACGAATTACCCTCCATGCCCGTATCCATTCTGCAGTACAAATACGTTTATGTAGTCTTGGATGATAATGCCACTGATCCAGCGTCGAGTTTAGCTGTGACTTACATGGATCACTTGAAGCAATTCGGTAATAGAGTAAAGCTGCTTAAAACAGGAGACTCAAGCTTTGAGGATTACATACTGAGTCGTGACATAAGTGAACACCGCCGAGTCGATTTCGATTATGTGGCCGGGCTAACCATCAGTAAGGATAACTTGACTGCGTGGTTGAATAACAAGCCCCTGCATACCGCACCATTGACGCTTAACTTACTGCATAATGCCTTGGCCATTAAATTGCTCGGCAAGGAAGCTTCTACATATGTAAGTAATTTTCCATTGCCGTATAGCGAGGATACCAGGACATTACGGCTGAATAAGGGTCAGCGTTTGGGTGCTGAAATAGCTATCAATTTAAGCTTGACCATGGCATTCGTAACATCCTTCTTTGCGATCCCCGTCATAAAAGAGCGAGAAACTCGAGCCAAACTCTTGCAATTCCTAAGTGGAGTGGATGTGTGTGCTTACTGGACGAGTCAAATGGTATGGGACTATTTCATATTTATCATATCCGTCTTTTCGTCTATATTTACGATTGCTGCGTTTCAAGAGCGTGGCTATTCAACACCTTTAGAACTTAGTCGGTTCTTTTATCTGCTGTTAATATTTGGATTAGCTGCCATTCCCCTGAGCTATGCTCTATCGGGGTTTTTCTCCAATGCTGCCACAGGTTTTACACGAATTTCCATTTTCAATACATTGGCAGGAAGTGGATTTTTTATGCTGGTCGTAGCAGCTTGATTTTGAGGCATTTCAGCTGCAGCATGTGGCATCGGCACTTGCCTGGTACTTTCGATTATTTCCACACTATAGTTTGGCCAGTGCCGCTCACCACATCCATATAGGATATAATATTCGAAGTGGCTGCAGTTTGAGAAGCATCACGAAATTGTCCGAAAAGGAACGTTGCCGCAATGTTCCCATATGCTGTAATATTCCAGGATATTTCGCATGGAAAAGCCCTGGTACTCTGCCAGATATCGTATATCTACTTGCTGTGGGATTAGCTTTATTTTTGCTACCAATTATGTATGATGCCAAGGTATTCGATGCAATAGGCGAAGCCTTAAGTAAGTTGTGCTCCGGAAGAAAGCGTTCGAGGGGAGGATCTTCAATCGAAAATGAGGACGTTGTTGCGGAACGATTGGTTGTTAGAGAAATGATAAATGCCCAACGAAAAGATATACCCCTTTTGGTTGATAATATTACCAAGCGCTATAAAGATAAGCTGGCTGTAAGGGGCATTTCGTTTCATGTCGCACATGCCGAATGTTTTGGCCTCCTGGGTGTGAATGGAGCTGGTAAAACTTCAACCTTTAAAATGCTAACTGGCGATCACAAGATTACCTCCGGAGAAGCCTACTTAGATGGCGACAACATATCCACTCATAAGATTCACGGAAAAATTGGTTATTGTCCGCAGTTTGATGCATTGTTCGATGATTTGACTGGCCGGCAAACGTTAAAAATGTATTGCCTATTAAAAGGTGTGCAACGTCGACATATTAATGCAATAACTTGGACGCTAGCAGTATCTTTTGGCTTCGAAAAGCACTTGGATAAGCGAACGAAACATTATAGTGGGGGTAACAAGCGAAAGTTGAGCACGGCCATTGCGGTGCTTGGAAATCCATCGGTTTTATATCTCGATGAGCCCACCAGTGGCATGGATCCCGGTGCTAGACGACAACTTTGGCAAGTAATAGGACTCATTCGTACTGCTGGAAAATCAATTGTCCTCACTTCACACAGTATGGATGAGTGCGAGGCGTTGTGCACCCGATTAGCCATAATGGTGGATGGCGAATTTAAATGCATAGGATCAGTGCAAAGTTTAAAAATCAAATACTCAAAGGGACTCATACTGAAAATAAAAATCAAGCATAAAAAGAAAAATTTTCAAAGAATATTGGAACGATCGTCTTCCTCAAGCCAAAATAATTCCTTCGCAGAAGCTGATCCTAAAAAACATTCTTTTTTAGGCACAGACAATTTATTACCAGATCGAGTTTTAAGGGTAAATAGATTTATATTGGAAGAGATTCCCCATTCCGAGTTCAAAGATGAATATAATGGCCTAGTAACATACTACATGCCACAATCGACAAATTTGGCTACAATTTTTCAGCTCCTTGAAAGTAACATGCAAAAATTGAATATTGAAGATTATTTAATTATGCAGACACGGTTGGAGGAAATATTCTTAGATTTTGCTTCAAAACGAGCTGGTTCTTGTAGTGATAACTAAAAAGTGAGTTTTTAACTTTTCATTTAGAAGTATTAATCATTAAAATGCGTTATTTTAAAATTTTTTTTCAGAAAATTTTTGTGTTGCTAGCTGAATAGTTTTGTTATTATTTCTGTATTCTGTTATTTTTTTCTTTAATTCTGTTATTTTAAATATATTAATATCCTTTCCATAAAATTTTTACAAGGCAATGTATGTCTGTATGTTTTGTGTATTATTTTTTGAAATTTTTGACTTTTTAGTTTCAGAAATTTGCTCATATTTTTATGGGTTTAATTATTGATTTCCGAAGACTCTTCAACATAAACACCCTGCACTAATTGCTGGCCAGGAATGTGTGCCTCACGTTTTATGTTCAAAGGGCTTTCCATTTAAGTCGCCAAAAGCTACACCCTGTAGCTGCTGGCAGAAACGCTTAATATCTTGTTTATTTATTGCATTCTGCGCGTTTAATTAACACTTAATCCTTGTGTAAGTAATTACGCTGCTGCTTCAGTATTTGCTTCTGCTCGTGGCCTCCAGTCTCGTGATGAAATAATTCATCTTCATAAATATGCGCTGCACTCTTTACTCGGTTTTGGGCGTAGGATGTGGGCATTCGGGGTGGGATGTGGGTTTTTGGGGGGCGCTTAAAAAGCATTAAGTTGCGCATCGGACACAGCACGGCACGCCCCTGAGCGCCATTAACTCAGAGCAGTGGGCGGGAGGTAGGGGAAGGAAGTGGTCACAAAGGGATGGCCACAGCCATAAACACACTTATAAAACAATAACAAGGCCATGGCAGTGGAAATGTGATTGCACTGAGAAAAAATTCATTTGGAAAATTTAAAATTGCTCTCATGTGAACTTATGTCGATTATTATTTTGAAAAAATCAAAACCTATAAAATAGGAATACAATGGCACTCTTTTTACCTAATTGAAAGACATTCAATTTTGGTACATTAAAACTGCATAAAATTTGACTATTAAAATCTTGAATTTCTTAAAATTTAAACAAAATTTTAACTCAGAACATTAGGCTTGCTAATTTTAAATCAGTTGGATTTAGAACTAAATACATTTTCTACTCTAAAAATTTATTAATGTTCTTAATCTCTAGAACCTCAATTTCTTTTCGTCAGATTCATACATTGACGTTAATAAATTCCGTTTATAAACGACACCCCGTAAATTATGTTTTCCCCAAAAATACAAACATGCATTTAACATGTCATTTAAAAACCGGCCCTTTGTAAAATAATCAAATCATCATTGTCAGGGCCCTGAAAGATCAATAGATTGGATTTCTGTATTTTTTTTTTTTTTTTGATATATCTGAATTATACTTTATTAAAAAATTCAAGCATTTACTGAGGTATTTTCACCTTCTTAAATTACATAAACAATTCTACGTTTTCTAAATACTTTTTTTTCTGAGTGCATATGGACGACTTACCATCAGCTGTTGGATTCTCACAGAGCCACATCTTGCAGCAGTGGCCAGGAACTTCGACAAGGCGCGGCGATCGGCAGGAAATCGTGTCGTCCGGCGCCGGGAGCTGTTCGTTGGGACACAGCGTCGAGCAGGCGTGACGGCCATTCTGCAATGCCACATTAAAATACATTAAATGTGGCCCATTGCTGATGCTGTTGGGTTGTTTATTTAGCTTTGGTCGGGCAGCCGAAAATAAAGTCATAATGTAAAGAAAATATTGGGCCAATCGCACGAGTATGGCCAAAACTTGGCAGGGTCCTCGACTCGGCCACGAACTTTTGCTTGGCATTCGTGTCTTTATGTTTGCCCTTGTATATGGAGAAATTAACATTTCGGTCGGGCCCTCACTGCTTTGTTTGTAATCCACTTTTCGCCTCTAAGCGGTCAGAGCCCAATGGGCTCCCATTCCCTGTCTTTGGCATCGTCACGAAATTGCATTGCATAAATTGCGAGTGCTTGTGTTTGTATTATGCCACATGATAAACTACCAGCGCAGCTGGAAAAAAGGCGCAAAAACCAAACTAGACATGGAAAAACTAGAAGCGATTGTATAGGTGGGGTCCAGCCATAAAGCAATGTCAAGGACTTAGTTTTTCTTTTGTTTGAACTTTAATCGTCGTAGTATTATCTGCAAGGATTCTGAGAAGCTGAAGAGCCGCTTAAAAATTCAACTCAAACTGGTACAAAAAACTAAAGATATTTTTAGAAACTATTTTTAGGTAATATGGAAAACAATATATAAAATAAAGTATTATCAGCTCAATATATATATGCATGTTATATTATTGATAATAATCATGAAAAAATATATAATTATATTTACTTATTTTTATTAAGATTGAAAAAGCTAAACTAATTTTTCATTTACATTTATAGCATCATTTAGATTGGATAATGTCTGTTAAACACTGTTTAAATCTCATTAGCGAAACAGAGTTGAAACCGTTATAACAGCTATTAAAAACTACTGTGAATTGTAATTCAAGCATTTGGCACTATATTTAAATTTTAATTAAAATCGCTACCCAGCAAAAGCAGTTCGCTTCTAAATGGTGCCAGTGCTGGCACTAATCCCACCCAAAACTCACAAGGCCAAAGCAAAGGCTGAAACAAAAAGCCAAAATAGCACAGGTTAAACAACAGCGTTGGCAACGAGAATCGTTTAACGAAACTGCAGTTGGCTTTTGGTCTGAATGCTTTTTGTGCCCCAATATCTGTATCTGTGTATATGCTATACTATATATATCTCTGGATGTCTGTGGCTTGTGGCCAACTCTTGTGCGAATGGCCCCCAGCAGTTGGCCACCGGCTGCGACCTGGGAACTGTGACTGTGACTGTGACTCGCGACTTACCTCGCAAACGCATTGAGTTTTACAATCCAATTTAAATGTGACTCCATGTGCGAATGTTGTGTTGCCAACGCTGCAATTGGCTGCAGGCGAATCCGAAGTGAAGACCATATCCCAATCCAGATGTTACGTTGGTTGCCATTGTTGTCACCACAAAAATAGTTGGAAAATAGAAAAAAAACGATTTAAATGAGCATAAGCATTAAGGGAATCGAATTGAATTGCACACATAAACTCTTTAAAGGTAATACGAACTTCAAATAATTCTTAGGCAATCAGTGCTTTGACTTGTTTATTCTACATTTCATTTCGCTTTGCTTTCATCTCACTGCTAATTTATGTCATCAAATGCGTAATACATGTCGTATGTGCAATTCCAATGAATGGGAGCCCAATTAATGTCAGTGCTGTTTGTTATAAATTTCGCTAGAATCGCATATTTACAGCGCAAACAATAGACCTGCTGCCAGGCCATCGGTTGCCTCCGTGTCTCATCAAAATTGATATTAGCAAACGCCGCTGCTTTATGGCATGCCATTAGCCCGCAAAAGTTTGTTTTTGCCCCATTCTTTGTTTAGCAGAGAGAAAAAATAATTCTTTGATAAATATGTAATTCAAAATTTAATTAAAACTTTAATCAGATCTTTTTAAGGATCTAATGTATTTGTGAGAAGTTTGTTTAAAAATTATTGTTGGCTCAACTAACAAATAAATCTTATTTTTAAAAAGTGCTATGAAATTCTTAAATGATATTATTGAATTTCAGAGTAAAAATGATTTATATTTTAAAAGTGTTTATTTGTTAAGATATATTTAAATAGCGTCAAATACAGAATATAAAATATAACTAGGAATTATTTTAGTAATTTTAATAAAATTTTTTTGATGGGGTTGTGACTGAAATTTTTTAAAATCTCTATTAAAAACAATTATTTAAAAGAATTTGCAAATATATTTTTCGGTGTCCTTTGGCTGTAACTGTTCAGACACGGCTGGCTCTTGTTTTGGCCTGGCCAAAAACTCGTATGTGTAACCGCCAATCACAATTACCAGGGCTTGTGGCGGGACATTTGCAATCGCACTGTGAAGGTGAACGGGGCGCATAGACAGTGCTCGTAGAGGCACCGACCGACAGAGGAGCTTAAGCCCACCCACCCCCTTGTGCTTTGTGTGCAAGGGGATCGGGTACGTGCCCTGTACTTTTCCACTTTGAATTGATTTCACTGGCGACGTGACTTTCACGGAAGGACGAGACGTGTGCGCGTGTGCCCTACCATCATTCATTTGGCATCAATGGTTAATGCGAAAATTGGCATTGCTAGCTGATTGTAATGAATATGGGCACGTTGTCGCATCTTTATGACATTAGCAATTTACGTATATTATTGAAAAGTTCCCAGCGAGCAACGGACAATACCGGAAGTATCTACGTGCATCGCACCCATTACTCCTGCTATATCGTGTCATTTTCCAAAGTGCAATCTGCTTAATGTGTTTCTCCGTTCCAACAAGAAGACGTCTACATTGAGCACCAACCCACACAAACACACACACACACACACTCGGTTGGGTTCAAAAACCTTGCACCCCTAGACGGTGATGTATTTGGAAATTCACCTGTGTGGGTGCTTCGTGTAAATGAGTTTGTCACAAGCAATCACTTTCCGACATTGTTGGCGATGTATACGAACAGCAAATACTCTGAGCTTCTTACTGAAAACCCTTGATGATCAAAGAGTCTCAGAAAATATAAAGGTTCATTTAAAAGCAATGGCAGCTGATTACAAAAACCTCAATATTTGTTTACTGGTTTGTTTTTAGTTGCTATCACATATTAATAAGTTCATAGGCTTGACTTTAATGGATGTTAAGTAGCTTAAAAATATTCCAATTTGCAAAATGTATTTATTTTTGTATTTATATTTTGATCGGAATCTCGAATTACCTTTTCAAATATATGTTAGATTTGGAACCTTTTTGCCTATAGATAAATGTATACCACCCAAAACCTTTTTTTTGCAGTAGCAAAAACGTTTATAACAGCCAATGTTCTTTTACACGATTACACTGGCTTACCAATTTTAACAGTCAAAATCAATTCTTGGCAATAGCAATTGCTAAAAAAAATTTATAAAGGCAGACTGATATTCTGATACTTATTCTGATATATTCTATTATAAACTTTATAAAATAGTAACATGCAAAAAATGTCCAACTGCACAGAGAAACCAAGGCATGGAAGATTTTGCCGATTTAAATTTGTAAGCATGTGTTATTTAATCAACATAGCCATCTTTGCTAACGTTTAACATCATTAAAAGTGATCAATATCTCTAACATTACAAAATCGCGATTAAACAAATTATACAGGAAATGTTGATTATATAAAAAAAAACGTATATAAATGAGCCATCAAAAAATTCTAGCACTCATTCGGAAAAAATTGTAAAATGGAACTCTACAAGTTCTTGCTATGGCAAACACTTATCCTGCTTAAAATTGTGCATCCATCATTTGAAATTAACTACGAGTATGTTTTCTTAGACGAAAATGTGTTTAATAGTTGTCCAGATCCACCGCCAGGATTTTCAGACGTGCATAAACTGTTCGATTTATCGGAACTGAACTCTGAAATAAAACCAGATGGGCTTCACATTAGCGGAAATATAAGCACTGTGTGGGATGTACAGCCAACGGATCGCATTGAGGTAACTTGGCATAACAAATGGAATAATGCATTTAATTAATTTACTTTAAGGGGCGACTTAGTGTCTTACACTTGGATCGTGGATCTTGGCAACCGACCATTCTAAATATTTGGTGCTACGATTTCTGCAAAATTTTTAACGATCAGAAACAAGTTTGGTATAATAGTTTTGTAAAATATATTTTAAATAAAAATGATACAGAAAAATGTTTCAACAATAAAGGGGTAAGGATCTTTTTTATACAAGCTTACTTTGTTAATAACTTATATCTTAACATTTCAGACAGTATATTATGTGGAGCCATATGTTATGAACGCTATATTCAGCGCGGGCATGAGGCCTCCTTCTGGACTAAACCGGATTGTGTTTACCTTGTCGGCGGTTGATGAGAATAATGTTAAACGACCAAATGGAATTTGCTTCGAGATAACGGGTGAATTCGTTAGGCAAACCTAATACGAAAAACTCGCATCCTGAAACTACTTACAATTACTTATTGATCAAAGTGTTCTTATACCAGAGCAATTATTTTTGGTTTGAACTATTAGTTTTATTTTAAGCTCTGCAGAGCATTTGGTTTGGTTTTTTTTTGGGTAGTAGCTTTAACTTTGTTTATGGTTTGTAATAAAATAATATATTTAATTAAAACATTACTTTTAAAAAGTAAATGTTCTTATACAAAGCCATTATTTTTGGTTTCCAGCTATTAATTTTATTTTAAGCACAGCTAAAAATTGCTAGATAATTATTGTAGTTTTGGTGATGGTTAATAATATAAATTGTTTTAGGTATTTTAATTAAATCATTATTATACCCGTTGTTCGTAGAGTAAAAGGTTATGTTATATTCGTTGAAAAGTATGTAACTGGTACAAGGAAGCGTTTATTGATCATATAAAGAATATTTATTTTTGATAAGCATAATAAATAAAGACTCTAAAGCTCAATACATACTCTTAAAAAATTATTACCTGGGAATAATTCGTTCAACATTTTTTCTGTAAGAAAAAAACACTTTTCCCAGTCTAAGCTCAAAGTCTTGCCTTTCGAAATGAACCCTGGGCCGCTGTCTACACTTTCTGTTGGTGTGGCACATTTTTGTGACCCCGTGTCCCTTTGTTGGGGTCATCGTCACCAGCCCCGCCCCCCGCCTTACGCCTTGTTTGGGGTCACGTGTGCCTAGTTTATTTGTTTTATGCGGCCTCAGTGAGACTCTGCCTTCGCACTCGGTCTCCTTTGGCTGGGTGTAGTGTTTGTTTTACTTAGAGTTTTAGATTTACTTAAGTCGTTGATGACCATGACCAAATAAAGTTTCATTTTGTGCAAAGATTTACAACATTTGAGCGTGTGCGACAAGTTTTGAGTACCCTCCGCCATTGGCCCTGCAGCGGATCATAGAAAAGGCTACGGAAAATGCCTGGCAACGGTCCACACAAAAGTTTCAAACAAAAATAATGTTCGGGAATGCGGCCCATGCTGCGTATGCGCAATTTTTGCCTCTCGAGTGTTTGCTTGGGACATCATTGAGGGCTGAAAACTGTGCCCAGTTCTACTTCACAAACCAAAATCTGCACTAAAGATTGCCAATGGCCCTAGGATATGTTTGAGCACACTTGGCAAGGATTGGTGAAATCCAAAGGTACGTTCTAGTAAAGCCAAGTTCAATGAGTCCGAAAGAGCTTGGCCAAAACACTATTAGCAAAATTAGGAACTTGGGTTCATACAGGAGAACTTAAATTAAAGTCTCACAGAGAAAAATGAAGTTAGGTTATTTCAGTGTCGTTTATTAAAAATTCACAAAGTAAATTAGTTCTTAGTTTTTTATGATTTAAACCCGAATTAATATGTTTTTAAGAATTACTTATTTAAGTGAACTATCTATTAGTTTGATTATCGTCTCAGGATGTCAAATGTCTTAAAATTCATTACTATATTTAATTGTATGATATAAAAGACGTTGTCAAGGCCTCAACACAAGTTACAAAGTTTTCATATCAAAATTTGTATTACCAACTGAATCACTATCAATACAGAAAGTGCACTGCTTTCCCCTGCAAGTCAACTTTGAAAACTTTTTCCTTATATGACTTGGCCCTTCTATGGCATCGTCTGCAAATGATATGTTCTAACTAATCTTCGCAGCTCATTCGGAGTGAACTTTCTCGTACTTCGCTTGTTTGTGGTAACTCTTCGTTGCTTCACGTATTTGCAAAATGTTTGGCCAAGTTCACGGCGTCTCAGCCGTTTTTGGTGTTCCGGTAACTTTTCGCTTTTGGGCTAAATAGAAATGGAAGTAAAAAGAAAGTTCTGCAGTTTAAATAAACTTGTTCCGCACCGCCAGGACAATGTGTTCTGGTTCTGAGCGATTTAGCTCTGCACCAAGAAAATTTTCATCATAAAATAGTAATCTTGGCACTAGGTTAATAAAGCTACAACAATGGATTTAAAAAAAAGTTATCATCAAATGCTTGGATAGATAATTAAGCCTTGGATGATTAGGCCATACAACAGACAACTATAATTAGTAAAATGTATAATTTTAACAAATTAATTTTTAACGTTTAGAGACTAATTTAAATTTAAAGAACAATATATGCGAATAGATATCGTGTGAAAACTTTGTATTTTTACAGAACTTAAAAATAATTGATATGTGTCTTCCCGTTTAAATTCCTACACTTAAATTGAAAAATTGTTTGACTCTTAATTAAGTCTTTTAAAAGTCCTGAATTTATTTACTATTGTCATATTATAAATAGGTATTCCCAATGATTTTTATAACAAATCTAAATAAGAATTTAAATATCTATGAATTATTAATAGTAATTTTTATAATATTTAGTTTCAACGAGCAGACTAATAGAACTGTAAACGTTTTAATACGATCATTATTAGATGATGAAAGGGTTTTAGCGTTTTTTTTTAATTTTTTGCCTGTGTGAGGACCAAGCAATCGTGTTGGTCATTGATATGGGCCCGGGGCACAACCAGTCGGTGGACTACGTGCCCGGCCAGGAGCTCAGCTCAGCTTGGCCAGCTAACTTTTATTTTGGTCCTGGCCATACACAAACTGTATTGGCATTTGACTCAAAACTTTTGACTCGAACGGGGTAGGGGAAATAATGGCCAATATTATATATACAAAGATATATGCAGCTATTCTGGCAGCACGATATGGGTTGGACTTGTTGTAACACCCTCGAATGGAAAAGTTTCTGGCCCAGTTCGGACTGCTGCTGTTTAATTTCGAACAGCTTTCTACGACATCGTGCGGGGGACTGGGACTGCATGGAAAGCATAGAAAACAGAAAAAGAGCATGGAAAATGGCACATGTCGAAGCGAATTGAATACATTCACATACCTCGAAAAGAGTGGGGAAAAATGGAAAATGAAGAAAACGAATCGAACATAAAACCATTAAAATCACTTTACTCGTTAGTTAGGCGGTTGAACCGGTGTGCGTGTGACTGCTTCCCAGGAGATGGGATCTGCTAAGCCGGGATCTGTTGGATATAGGTGCACAATAAATGTTAGGAAACTGGTTCACAACTTTTGCCAAAACGACGAACACATTGAGAACAAAAAATAACATTTCCTGTCTGCAAGTTTTAATGAAATTTTTTGGTTCTTCGATTGTGTCCGGCATTATTATGTTCCTTTTGTTTCTTGTTACGGAAAAAGAAGCTCTCCAATTGGTGTAATTAAAGTGAAGTCATTGGCAATGCACACAATTGACAAACAAAATACATTTTCTAGCTTAAGCCGATTTCTTTAAGTTGTACAGTATAGTAAAACTTATTTTTAAAGACTTTTCATTTATAAGAGCAATGTTTTTACATATTTGTCTGCTTAAAAATTCCTAATTCTATAAATTAAAAATATTTTCTAAGCTTCTGGATATTGAATCCTGGAAAATTTCTTAGCTTATGAAAATTATTATTTTGTTAGATGGATTAAATCTTTGTAAAATTATTGAGAGGTTGCAATAAATTTGGCTTAAGCTTATTGGTTCATTTATTTTAAAATACCAAACACTACAATTTAGTCAGCCATTTATTGGTTTAACCAATTTCAAAATTAAATTCCATAACTTTCTGTTTTTCTTTACCGCAAATCTGTGGAATTAATATTTATTTTCCGAAGTCCAACAATAAATCCCAGACTTAAATTGATGGCTTGGCAAGGTGAATTGGAAAAACGTATTTTCCCACCTTTTGTGGGGTTTAGCTAGGAGTTCCACTTTAAGGAAATCAATTTTGCGGGCCCACTTAATGGTGATGATGATGATGGCAGGACAGGCCTTTGATTAATGAAGCACACAGTTAAAGTAATTTAAAAGTCTGCTTTTCCCAACCAATTGCAAATATACGCATCGACTTTGTGCAATTCAATTCAAATCGTGGAGTCTGCCAAAATCCTAAAGTACTTACCCGGATTGGGATGCCTGGGCAACTGATCCGGGGAAGGCGGATGGGATTGCATAATTAAGGAAAGAGCATTAATGGCATTCATAAAGATTTTCATGGCTGCTTCGTTTTTGTTCAAAAACTCACTTTGATGGCCTTAAAGCCCAGACTCAGATTTGCCTCGACTTCAGCAACGAGACCATTACCAAAAATTCCAAGCAGTGGCAGCAGTATCAGCATTTTCTGTAAGCAGAGAGATTGGATTATTTGGTAAGGAAAAGTAAACGAAAATAAGGTAAAAAGGTCGAAGCAGTCGCAGTCGACTTTATTAAGGTCAATTCAATGTCTGGCTCGGTTTTTGGTTACGGCTAATGGTTACGACTACTGCCATGGTAACGGCTGCTCACGCCCTCTCTACAAGTTTGTGTTTTGCATTTCAGTTTGGTTTTTCTTCGCCTCTTTTTACATTTACAAAAGATTTTCACACCTGAACCAACCTTTAACATTTTCACGAAATATTTTTATACAGAGCAGACAAAGTTTTGTTATGCCATCTTTTTCCACCCCTCTTCTAGGGGTGATTAATCTGGTTTCTAGGATAAAAAGCTCAATGAACCCGCTCTTAAAAAGTTCTGTAATAGTTATTTTCACTGGATTCTATACAGCTGTTTTTAGGACAAGGTTACTTTTTATATCTTGATAATTTGCATTCGCTTTTGAAGGTCAAATCACAATAAAATAACAATGAATTTTAGCTGAGGAGAAATAGATGACCATGCCAGTGGCAGAAATGTGCAACAAAATTGAATATAAGCTGTTTGCAATTTAAAAAGAAATTTAGGGCATTTGTGTTTATAGCTTTTAGTTATAACTTAGAATCCATTATACAACAGAAAATTTTTTATCTTTTAAGATAAGGTTTGCTAAGCTTATTATAACAGCAATTATTGAAAACAAATTTTTATAATAAATGACATATATATTATATATATTATATGAAAATATCAGAAATCTAGTGCGGTACATTTAAAATAAGTAACTTATATCTTTAATAAACATATTTCTTCATTAGTCCTCAGTCAATAAAATAACCCATAATAATGAAATAACATCATCACTTCTGATTAAAACTATTAAGTTTCATAGAGACCAAAACGTACTCAATTGTAAACGTCAATAGTTTCCCTCTCAGAGCTTTTCCCCTTAAGCATATAATTGCAGTAAATTGTTTGATCAATATTCAGCTCAATAATCTTGCTAATCTTGCTTGAACAACGAAAGTTGCATTTTTCATAGGAAACTGCAATTGATGCGGATGAGCACATTTAATAATTTCCTCTTGTTCCCTATGGTTAAAGCCGCCCCAAAATCGCCCGCAATTTCACACTTTCGCGATAAATGAAAAAAAAAAATGTGAAAGCCTATATATTTATGGTGGGTCTTTTACGTCTGGGAAAGGTAATTATTTCGCATGATTGGTGTGAGTAAGTGTCTGTGTGCGCCTTTGTTTGCAATCAATTTACGCGCTAAGAACACGCATACGCCCTGTTGCCAGCGTCGCAGCGACGTGTATTTCATTTTGCGCACAAAAGGCGCAAAAGCTCATTAAAAAATATTTTCCACTCATGCGTGTGCATTTTTAAAATGGTATTTAATTAAACTTTAATAACAAAAACAATAAGCGGCCGGCTACAAAGTGGAAAAGCAAAAAGGCGGTACCGTGCGAATGGCGGGTGCTTTAATGCGAAAGATTTCAATTAACGACACGGACCGCGTGAGCTGCTATGTGGATAAACAGAACGAGGACATCGGCTGGGTGACGGATGAGTGGCCATCACTCATACTTATACTCAGGATGCAGGACGACTGCATCAATGGACTGCATGAATGCTGCTTCATTAAGGTGCCGCTCCAAGAAGCTATGCCCAGTGCTTCTCGTAATTATCGCAATTACAATGAACGATGACGGGGGAAATGTAAATGTAAATGGAATGGAAATGGAAATGGACTTGGATGCTGATGCCGGGCCAGAACAGTCAACAATAATAAAGGCCAACGAGCCGCATGAGAACAGTTAACAAAGGAGGGCCGGAATCACAGGTCCTAGAAGACCCCTTTAATGTATAGCTCTGAGACTGACTGCAACTCTCTGATCTGTTAATTGCGAGGCGAATGTGGGCCAACACATATTGCCACATGTTGCTCGCCTTTAATGGCAAAGTGCAAGGAAAAAGGAGCAAAACAAGAGCTGTGCTGAAGACCCAGTACAAAACCCATCCATTTACCCAGGCATCCATCCATCCTGTCGACTGTTTTGTGTTTATAATTATGATGAAAGAGACGAGGATGCTGTCTCCCAACCCCCATCCCCTAACCCTAGACCAACCCATTCAGCTTGAGGCGATTGGGGGCAAAATGTGTGTGTCACTTCGGAAATGAGCAGGTCCGTTTAAAAATGCTTGCCACAGAGTCCTGATGATTTCAAAACAGAACCGGATGGGACAACTCTGGGGAGCTATGTCATTAAATTTAATGAATAGATAACAACAAAGCCGGAACTGGCCCTGGAGGACCCAAAAAATTATGCAACAAAAAGTTTGACCCACTAAAAATACAAGTTGCAAAAATTGGACCCCAAGTTGAGGCTTCGCTGACAGGATTTAATGACCTCTTTAAATGGCCATTTACCCGAAAAGTGATTAATGATACGCCCGACCATGACAATCCCTCATAATTCGATGGTTTAAAGCGGTTTTAAGCCATGTTTGTCCGCCGGAATATGTTGACTTTGGTTTGGCCGAGCCAATGAAATTAATGATATTGTTAAGCCATTTTAAACGAGCCAACAAATTAATCTTGTTTAATTTTTGAAGTTGAGCATAATGAGCCCGGCATTAGCAGCTGATGCCCCATTTTTATGTCTCACTCCCGGGAAAATCAGTATAAGTCCCGATTCCTGGAGGGAACGGCCGATTGTTTGACTGCTCATCATTCATAAGCCGTGGTATCTGCGTGTGTAAGCGGGTGTGTTGCAACGTTAGCATCTTATTATTCAGAACACACACGATGCCAACGACCGCTGTCAGCGATGACAACACTGGCATTCGCGTCATAATGATGATGAACACAATCATCGCAATCATGTTGATGCTGCTTTTCGGAATGATAACAACGCGTGACAACAATGCTGACACATCGAAAGATTGTCATTACCATCAATTATTCAAGAACACGCAAATCATCAACAAAACGCTCAGCATTCAAGGAGTCATACGCCCAAAAACGCCCACACCCAATCACTAACCTCATGTCACTGCAAATGGATCAAAACCAAACAACGTTATCATGCAACATGGGTACACAAATAAAAATATGTTACATACCGCTTAAACTGGCATTATTAAATTTGTTTACCACACAATATAGTTCATATCAAAGGGATGCGAGTTTGGAATAAAGGAAAATATTAAATGAACAATAGATTCATGTTAACAAGACATTGTATATGATAGAAAATATAATTTTATTTTTTAGACATCACTGAATGCATTTTTTTTAATATTTGGTTTATATATTTTTAGATCAACATATTGTCTTTTAAATAACAGGGATGAAAACAATGTTTTATGTCGCTATCATCCATTTGCTATATAAATGGAAACATAATTGAATTTGTAGGATTAAAGATGGTATTGAAAAATTTGTTGAGATAATTATTTTATTTATATTTATATATCCTTAGATTTTACTTGTGTATATCTATTTTTGCCCTGTGTAAGTATTAAGTGATACAATTTTTATTTGGTAAGAGGATTTTTGCCGCAGGCTCTACTCAATGAAAAACAAAAGTCGGGGGACGAGCTCAGCACAAAAAAAAATAGAAGGAATCATTGGCATGAATATCTGAGTGTTTTTATTTATGACTGCGCGTCAATATACTGTCAGACTAGTGTTTTGGGGCGGATGTGCGAGGCGAGGGCTGCTCAGACTGCTCTTTGACCCGACTAGAACAGAAATCAATCAACTCGGGCCGAAAAGGGAAAACTAACAACTGGTAGAGTGCTGAGTAACAAGCAGGCGGTTGGGGGGAAAGTATCTGAAGGATGTGAAGTGCCCATGGAGCTATAAATCCCAGCCTGACACGGTTAAGTGTTGGCGCTTAACAAAGGCTTATGGCAGGAACCAGATCTGTGGGTGGGGAAATGTTCTGAGATACAAATCATAATCAATCTGAGTCCAAAGAAGAAAAGGAAATTTTCCTACAATTTAATTCCTCATCCGTTTGAGCTAGTTACTACAAAAACCCTTTTATCTCCTTGCGAATCACTTAACGTAGCGTAAATTTCATTTGCAGCTAATTGAAATTCATTCGGGTGAAATCAAATTAAGTCAAAAGTATATCCTGTCGCCAGAGGTACGTGTCCCTTCAAGAAACAAAGTCTGTCGCAAAGTGATTCATTCACAGCGATAAATTAAGACGACTAAGGATGCTGAGTACTTCCTTCCAACCTCCCAGGGGACATATTTTTGTTCACATTCACGTCCTGGTATAAATATCCTGCCTGTAAACGTGTCGTGTCCAATGAATATCAACAGTTTGCTTTGGCTTCCCTATTTTTTTTGACATCCTTTGCTTAAACCCTTATCAGCATAAAAAGAGGAAAAACTCAATTACAAAATATCAGAAAATCGCAAACAAATAAATTAAGGATACAAATCTGGCTAGGGACTGTGGCAAACTCGGCTTAAATCGAAATGAAATAGTGACACAGGCGCTGCCATAAAACCAAAGGCAAATACAAAGCCGCACAAAAGGAAAAAGGTTAAGCCAAATATTTGTCCAGCCGCCCAAGGAGTTGGAGAAGGAGTAGTCCTTCCCCGTAGTCTGTATGTAATTACCAGGCAAGGACTGCAAGTACAGCTGTGCCTAAGTACATAGATCCCAACGCACACACTAAAGAACAGTAGGAGTACACACAACACAAATTCGGAATACAAATGTTGGGTTTATGTTTTATGGTCAATATACGTCATTGAATAATATTTAAAACTATTGATGTGTATTGTATGGGTATGGGTATTAAATAAATACTTTGATAAATTAAAAAAAAATAAAAAAAGAGAAATATTAATTTCATTTAATATAAATATTCCTTTTTTAACTGCAAAATTTTGTTTTTTTTATTAAATAGCAAGGAATCTTTTTAGTACAATAGAAAATAAACAAATATTTAAAATTTTCTTGAACTTAAGTTCATAGCTACATACAAAACAAAATAAGCGAAACAACAAACAAACTTGACCTATAAATGAGACCATTTACACAAAAACTAGAGGATGTTTTGTAAAATTCTATTGTACGCCAATTTCGTCAGTGTACGAATTGGCATGTGTGTGTTAGGTCGTACGTGGCTTTATGCTTAAATAAACATTCGTCCTGGCCCCTCGACCTGCTCCTTGGGCCCATCTTCTTTGCTCCGTTTACATAGCACCCAACGGCCGGCAGTCAGTTTGCCCGGTCAAAGCCAAATCGTTGATTGCATAAGTTGATGGCCGACACATGTCCGAGATATATAGTGTCGATATAGTCTGTGTTCGTCTGCGGGTGCAAAGGCCCCGAGTTACTCACGTGTGGTTGCTATTCACGTCTAATGATGTCTGTGTAGGTTGCATTGGCTGCTCCTCCCTCTCCAAGGATCTGCCTCCTCCCTGAGTGACCTGCAATGGAAAATGAAATTTATATTGCGAGTTGGTACACACTGATTGCTTTATTGAGATGCTGGGCCAGAGATCTCCTGGATTCATCAAGGATTTGAGAGAGGCACTCTAGGGTGTGTCGGTAAATAGACCGGGAGCACTATACTGTTGCAGTTGCTGTGAAGATTTTAATTGACTTTTTGCGGCTCAATCGATTGTCTAATTTAATAGACAATCAAGTTAAGATTTCAAAACGTTGTCAAGCAGAAATTTTAAATTAAACGCTTTGGCCAAAAAGAAAAGAATGTCCTCCCAAGAATTGATATTGATTTAAACACAAATAAGGAGCATTTAAAAAGTATTCTCCCTTGAATATTTGTCCTATATTTATGAAGTCATATAAAAAGTAGTGTGCTTTATTTATTTGGGAAGCGTTTCAACGCCCGTGTCAATTGATTCACACACAATGACACTTTTAAAATTTGCCAAATAAAACTATCAAAGGTAATTAAAATTCAATCTCTATTACTACTGTAAGGTTTCAATTGTTGGTTGTGTCGTCTTGGTCAATTTCAGTATGCGCATTGCTAAGTTTTTAAATTAAATTCAACAAGGTAAAATAAAATAAAAGCAATTCAGAGATATAAATAAATTATTTTTCAAGCAAAAGTTTTTGCATCAAAATGAATGATTTTTAAACATGTCAAGACTAGTACATAATTAAATTATAAGAACTATTGAATAAGAATTTCTGCAATGAGTTAAATCGAATTTTTTATCCATCTTCTGATTTGACATTTAAACAACAATTATAAAACTAAGTAAGGGAACGTCGATAAATTAAATTCGCAGGCAGAATGCGAATCAGTTTATATTAGCCACCCAAGGAAATGAGATATCGAGCTATCATTAACATTTGCCATAAACAAATGCCAGGCCATAAAGCAGATTCTACCGAATCGAAGTCGTTGAAACATTTTTATTAAATTTTTTTGTCTTCCTTCCACCTTTTTTCATATTTGCTCATTGTCGTTACCTTTATGCTCTGTGTGTGTGTGTGCGTGTGTGTTTGTGGCAAGGTGTTTGTTATCGTTTGTTATATTGCTTGTTATGTAATGTAATTTATACACAGCCATACAGACGGAGATTCGAATACAATGTCATAAACGGCAAGGACACAAAGGCAATTCCGCATGGCATTACGGGCAGACAAAACAAATGGCAAAGGAAGGAGCCAAGGAGCGAGCTGCGACTAAAAGCCAAAATGTACGCGTTCGGCATAAATGATAAGCTGGTAACGCAGCAGGACATTCCCCTTCGGAGGTGCTGGGTCCTGGCCATGGCCCAGACCAGTTCCGCGTCCTTGTCTCTGTGGCTGTGCCTGCTTGCTTGACTTTTGAATACTTAACAGGATAATGAAATGTCAAAAGTGCGCAGGCGGCCAGAAAAGCGTATCCTGCTGGCCTGCCCGTCGCCCCTGCCCTTCCTGTCCTGTCCCATATTGATATTCCTCTGGCTGTTTTGGAGTTTTATTGTGTTGTCCATGCCTAAGTGAACGTCACGGCGTGCCGCGCGCATTAAATCATAAAGAGGAAAAAGAAGGAGCAGCGTTTGAGGAAAACCAAGAAGGCAGAATTTTTCTCTTTTTTGGTTTAAAGTTTTTGGGTACTCTTCTTTATTCGATTGTTTTTTATTAATATTTGAGTGGAAAAAGAATAAGTACAGTTTTTTTAACTCATCATCAACATAAACAAAGTAAAAACTAAAAAAAATCGTTGTAACATTGATTGCAATTTTTAAAAAATTACAATAGTAAACTTGTAGCTTGTATGATTAATAAAAAAAAATTTCGCCAAAATGTGTTCTACTGTGGTTAAATAACAAATATAAATCATTTCTCATATTATGACATTTATTTCTCTACCGAAATACCCCATTTACAAAAAAGAGTAACGAAAGCGAATGAAAAATGTGATATCCCAGTAAAAAGGACCACATCTCTCACACGGGATGTTTATTTATAAATATATTTCTTTTTTTTTTTGGTTGGCCATTTTATGTTTACATAAATTTAAATTGACACAAATGCGTTTTGGGTGCCCCGACAAATAAAAAAAACGAACCAGGAACCAAATGATAAACTTTATAAGTTATGACAATTTTATTCTCCTCTTGGTGCTCAGCTTACGCTTTGTTTATTTGAGTGATTGCAAGCGAATTGAAAATGTATTTATGCAATTCCATGCGATTACAGTATAAAAAAAAACAAAAGCCAAAACAGGTTGGTTTTCCACCCTGCAAACCGACCTTTATTCATGAAATAAAGCAGCTTTAATCAAGGCTACTTTAGTGGCTACTTTGCCAGCGGGGAAGCCATTTGTACTACTCCTCTGCGGTCTTGTTTGGGAAAATATCCTGCCAGTTATTGTGGATATATCCACGGCGGCTACCACGCTTAACTCAAATTGCTGTTGCTTTTTTTGCGTGGTATTTGTTGCGAAAACAAGAGAAAGTTGTAATCAATAAAGTAAATGACCCAGGCACTTCAGGACGGCCAGAGAACATATCCGCCCAAATGAAGGGCAGTGGTGGTGAATGAGCCAAGTGTTACTATGATTGATTTCTTTGAGTGGAAAAAGCGATTCTGAGTGTACAGACAAGATATGGTACTTATGGTTACATAAGAAATTTGGACAGATATTTAGTAAATTAACTTGGATTGTATTTCGATATAACTTCAGTAAGACATACAAAAGACACCAACGATGGGAAAAAAATATTTTTTTTATGGCGTCACTATAGAACATGTGAATAAGAAGCACTTAAACTTATTTTCTTAAAGAGGATTAAGAATTTTCAGGATTCATATAACATAATTATCAGAAGCCTTTAAATTTTATTAAACAAAATTAGATTTAGTTCATTTCTTTAAGCTTTGCCTAAGCAAAAAAAATATATAACCTTTAAAGAGAGCTAATTCATTGTTAAAATTTTTATTAATTAACAAAATGGGCCCAAGGTACGAATGCCCTCACAAAGCCAACACAGACACACATACGCATAATTGATTAATTTTGCCATCCTGTTAGTAGGCAACATTTATATTGCCCTTCGTTTGAGGCCTTCCTCATTTTGTTAATGAACTTGAAAAAGTCTCTTGAGGGTAAGAGCTTATTTTCGGTTCGAGTATAATTGAAGCGAAATCAAATTAAGCTAAATTTAACGCAGCCGCAATGCAAACACCCCAACAATGAGTTGTAAAGTATTCAACGGGAAATTTATGTGCAACTTGTATTTTAAACGTACCGCATATTGACTCTTCAGGCCAGCATGCCAATTAAGGGCTGCTCGAGGGCAAAGAAAAACTACGAACAATGATGAGAAGGGCGAAGCAAACTTTGGCCACAATCTTAACAAGAAAATCTGTAAATTACACGCCACAATTACGGCATGAAGAGTGGGGGTGGCAGGAAACTGCCAAATATTTATACACCTAAATAGATTTGATGGCATAATTGAAATTTGTTGTTATTGGTCGGGGCCATTCCACTCAATATTTGTGTGCTGGCAATTTGCATAAATGCCAAATGGCAAATGCCAAGTAAAAGTTTATTAAAAGCATAGCCAAAAGTTTTCCTGTTTTCCGCCATCAGCTGATATTAATGATGAAGGACCCGTCCCGGAAAATTGTGACACATAGCTTCGGGGCTCCTTCTGGAATAAACTTAACTACGGGATGGGTTGGTCTATCCCGGCATTATTCTCGGAGAAGTCCCAACTTTTCGCCAAGCTAAAATTTATTTTCTTCTTCTGATCATTTAACTTTTTTCTGTGCAGCTGAAAATTGGATTTGTTGCGACCGACTTTCAGACTTTCAACGCTTGTAACGAATGTTGAACAGCAGAAAAAGTTGTTTTTCTAATTGCAGACATAGTCTTTGGGGAAAGGGAAAATATTCGTGGTTGGGCAGAGGGCTCATGCCAGGGGCAATAATTTGGAACAACTTTATCAGGTTATTTAATATTCATTTGTAGAAAATTTTGAGTTGCTCTTGTGCGAAGATACCAAAGAAATTAACACAGAAAACATGCCTCTTAAATAATCTTAAAAAAAGGCCTTAACAATTGGAATTGTGTGACTTCAAATGGCATTTCAGCTAATAGCCCAGATAAGCGGAGAAAACTTTTCTAAGCGAATAAACTTTTGGACAGATATAAGCCGGGAATCGCCATCTGATTTGAGAATAATTCAAAGTGAATTTTTTCTAGGAAGGCCCATTCAATTTCAGATTAACGGAATCAATTCAATAAGTTAATTGATTTGATTCTTTTTAATGAATGAATAAAAAGCCTTTAATGAAATTGCAAAATATGATAAGCATAGTCTTAATACTTATCTACCTTTTCTTAATTGTTAAGATAATTATTTAGTTATATATTTAAAATTAATAAAACCAAAACTTACTATATAAGTTGCATTCGATTTTCTTTAGGAACTTTATCAGTATGTCATAATTAATAAATATGTTGCTTGTGCTTTTTTTTTTTAAATTATTATTATCCAATCACTTATTTACGAAATGGACTTTAATATTTAAAAAATTAAAAATACATTAATGCTGGACTTAACACATTTTGTAAAGCCTAACCCCCCTCTTTGCCCCGAGGGCTCTGAGTTAGGCAAAATGATAAGAGCAACTTGTCTTGTTCTTAACCGCCCTACAAATCGCTCTCCAATTAAATCCTTTCTTGTTTTCTCCGCAATCTAACTTTGCATTTGAAACTTTTTATTCGCCCTGGAAGACAAACAAGCCACCCAGCGCGTGAAATCTCTTCTAGTCCTTGACTATGAACCTTTAATAAAAGTTCCAAGTCCAAGCCATTTATTGTGCTTACATTCATTTCGTTTTAAATCTGTGATAAAGTGGGGGTCGCTTTAAGCTTGGTTCCTCGTCCTTCGTCCTGAGTGCCATGCCCCTTCCATCCTGCGTAGCAAAAGTTTTCACCGTGTCGCGACAAACGCAATTCTTTACACGACGACGAGTTTTGTGCGCTTTTTGTTTCCTTTTCTCCCGCTTCGTTTTTAGGTTTTCCGTTCGCCTCCCTTTTGACTCGGATTTTTGCCGTGCTTCCCGCGCCTTTTCGTGCTTCCGGTTGTGTACGCGCTTTCTAGATTACTTTTATAAGTGAATTTGTTGCGGTTTTCCGCAAAATTTACAAGTACGTGAGAAAATTAGAGCTTAGCCTCTTGGAGCCTCAGCCGCTTGTTGCTCGCCACGTCCCTGCGCCCTTAGATTTCTGGCCTTATTATGTGCCCACTTGGGCAGCGCGTTGAAGAGGCTTTAATGCGCGTTGAAGAGGCTTTAATGCGCTTAAGATGTGCAACGCGGCGTATGCGTAATTTATGCACTAACATCGCTCATTCGCCGCGTTGCTGCAGGCTCCTAGTGAGCCACGCCGCCAAGCCAAATTAGCAAGTTCATTATTTGCTTAGCCATCGCCTTTTGCCAATTTAACGCCATTTCTAAATGCGACTAGCTTAAAAGGAAGTGGGAGGAGTGCTTTTCTCCTCTGACATCAAAATAAATTCGATGGCTGTAGCTCTCTGCCAAGCTGAAATAAAGTTTCATCTTGGGCCCGCGAATGAGCAAGACAAACTTTTCCCCAACCGCCCCCAAAGTGGGCGTGTCACCGCCCCCCAATCGTCTGTCTCGCTCTTTGTGCGCGGGTGTGCGGTTTTGTCTGTATTTGCAGAATTGTTAGTTTCACGCTTTGTTTGTTGAGATTAGCAGGCAGCACCCTCCCAGTTCCATCAACCTTCGCCCAGTGGCTCCTTCGAGCCAGCTCCCCAAATCCCCCTGCTGACAGCCCCCAACTGAGCTTCCGCAACGCACGAAATAAAATTGTGCAGCTTACTTTACTCTATTTGCGCCAACTTATGCCACGCCGCAGCGCTACACTTGTTTTATGGATGCCCTGCAATTAAGTCTGTGGGGGAGTCCCATAAGTTTGTCATTCAAGCACACAGAACCCTTATTGTGATTTATTCGCGACAATATAGTCTCCGGAATTTCTGATCTAATGCAACACACTTTTCTGGTAAAAATATTTAATTAACTATGTAACGAATTATTTAAAGCTAAAAAATCAATAAAACATGCCTTATTCTGTCTTTTTTTATATATAATATTTATTTTCTTATTTAACAAATTAAAACTCATTAAAAATTGCAAGTAAGATTATTGGAACGAAAAGTCATATTACCAACATACTTTTTAAATGATAAAAGGCATCTGTTAAAATTTAAATTCTTTTTACAAAAGTTAATGTTTAAATATCATTAGGTAAGTTATTATAAAGTTGATATATTTAGTTATTTTTAAGTGATATTTAAAGAAGTGTACTTTTAAATAAATTTTATTATTAAATACCATATTTCTTATCGTTATCTTTCTTGCCTTTTAGTTCACAATGCCGGGCTATTTAACTCATTATGCAACAAATATATACAAACAATTTCGTACTTCAATTAAACTTTCGATTAAGTTCAAATTAATGCCTAAGAGATTCAAAATGTTCTCCATAAATCAAGACGCAAATCACCTATATCCTGCCCACAACTATCGCCTATTTTTCTCCCAGGAGAGTGTATCCTTACTTCGTATAAATCAATTGCCACATACACATTTCAGTTGGTTTATTTGCTTCGTTTGTTTGTTGCCTTTTGGAAGAGCAAAGTTTGCACGTGAAAATTGCGTTCACATGTCTTCCGCAATTGTGTCTGTGTGCGAGTGTGTTTTTGCCGGATTGGTGGCGAAAAATTCGCTGGCGTGTGGAAAATTGATGCTGTTGCTGAAGTTTTTGGCTTTTTGAACTGACAGCTGCGATTTTTATGCGTCTCAGCCGCCGATGTGGGGCAGTTGGGGGGCTTGGAAACTAGCAAAAACCATTGTAAATGTGAATGGTGGGACGAGCCACTTTTGCCACCCAAACGCCCCATGTTATCCTCAATAAGCATAGTTATTCAGTTTTGGAATTGTGGCGTGTCTGATATTATTTTCGGTTTGCCACCTTGGCCTGAGCGATGCCTTTACATCCACCACTTCCACCTCCTGGCCCTTTATTTATGGAAGTACTTTGCCTGTTGGCTAACGAGAATTTATGGCTAATTGATGCTGTTATGCCTCTCTGCTGTTCCGGCCGAATTGGAAAGCAAATGATGGCCGAAGCAAATAAAGTTGGCCGGCCAATTAACTGCAATTCTGCGGTTCTGATAATGCACTAACATAAATTAAGCCCAGCAAATGCAGCAAAATATCTGCATTTTCATTGGCGAATGTGTGAATTTAATTAAGTTGAATTACAATTTACAATTCATAACTTACCAGCAACTGGCGCCACGTAGCAGCAACTAGGAAACAGCTGGCACCCAGCCGCTGGTCATGGTTAATTCACAGGATAAGCTTTCCCCTTCCACCATCCCGTTTACTGGTTATACTCATACACCGGAAAATAATTTATAGTTTATATAAGGTCCTCTCTATTACAGTCTTTGTTTAATTAAATATATATGTTTGTCAAAGAAATCAGCCCTTTAATTTTTAGAAACATGGTTTATGAAAGAAATCCATAAGACAGTTTCAAAAAGTAAATCAACGACACATTAAATTTATAACATTTATTTTTTATTTTAACTTAACATAATTTAATCATAATCTGGTTTCATTAATTCCCCTAGACTTAAAGTTTTTAAATAGTTTCATGGGCTATTAAAAGTATAACAAAAACACGTTAAGTGATGAAAAATTGAGTGAAGATATGGTGTGCTGGCTTTAGGGGATTGCATATATTTTGAAAACAAACTATTCCAGTTTTCCTCCGTGTATCGATTTCCATTTCAGTTGAATGAGCCCAGCAATGAGGCAATGTTCTCACAGGACACGACTCGCACACACACACACACCAACCCCCAATCACACACTCTGGGACACGTGTGCTATGTAAATTACAAAAGTATAATGCAAGTGGTGCGAGGGGAGCGAGGGGAGCGAGGGGAGTAAGGGGAGCGGAAAGCTAAAAGGGGGGGGGGGAGCAGTCCCTCCTCACTTAATTAGCCAGCGGGCCCATTTATTATTCACTGGCAATGCCTGACTGCCGACCTGGCCTGCCTGCCTGCTCCAGCCTAATGAATCACAGTTTTTGTAGTGGAAATTTTAATTTTTCATTAGCATGCAAAGCAACAAAGCGACACGAAAATATATGACCTTGTGCGAGTAGTTTGTGTGAATGCCTTTGTTACCCCAACCCCAACACCAACACCAACACCAAAGCCAACCCAATCCCATACCATTTGGCCCACCTGCCCGGAACATTTGTCACAGGTGCCGAGGACCTGAGTGATGGAGCTCACAGCTCACAAGCGGACGAAAAGAGCAACAAGAAAGAAAAATGTGAAAAGCATGTTGAAAGGATTAATGCACACATCATTTAACCAAAGGGAAGAGCCCGGCAAATAGGTGAAAGTCCTTGCCAGCCCCTTTCATCAACCCTTTATTTCCCTGCACGGCCCATTGAGAACTCGAGTCCCGAAATGACAGTTTTCCCATCCGCTAGACACATTCCATCTCTGGCCTCTGGTCAAGGTTATGAAGTTGAGGGGTCCGTTATGGGGATTTGCGGCTAACCAGAACATGTTTTTTGCGGTTTTCTCCGAGTGTTAACGGTTCGAGTTGGTTGCGTCTAGTTATTTTTATGCACGATTTAATTTTTGTTCAGTTATTTACATTTCGGTTAAGGTATTAGTGGTCGACTTAAAAGGGTCGCCAAGCTCTTTAATATTTATGCCAACGAGATGAATTGTAAAAGGGCTAACACACTAGGGAATGGGGGAAAATGTTTGAGATCAAGTTGAAATTTTATGCAAAATATTTAAAGATAGAAAAAGTTTTGTATGCGAACTAAGTATTGGAATGGCCTTAATATTTCCTTAAATATATAAAGTTTAATAATAATCTGCATGCTTTGACACCTTATTTATCCATTTAATTACATCTTCTTAGGAAAAATATTTTTTTTTTAAATCGTTTTAAAAGATTATTTGATTAATAACTAAAATGTATTTAATATTTTTTATTTGTGAGGCATTTGACATGTAAGCCCCACGTAACTGATTGCAACTTAAACATCTCTTTTCCGCCACCCACCTCTCAATTTGATTAATACGATTGCTGTCAAAGCTGTAACCAAAAGCAAACCAAAACGAAACCAAATCCCATCCAAAAACCGCAGAAATTTCATTGAGTGACCAAATAACCGCCCGTCGGATCACGTTTGCTTTTTCGAGCTCAGCGTTTCAGGACTCGCGGTCTGGACGGCATTTGCGGCTCATAATTCAGTGCCTGGTTGGTTCGGTAAATTGCATTACCAAAATAATAAATCAATAACCATTTGATGCAGCTAAATGGGATTATTGGCAGTCGGCGAGGCCCCTGAACGCGTCTTCCTGTCTGCGCGGATTTATGCCATGATTCAATTCATTTCTTTAAATTCATTTTCAACGAAACTCAGAAAATAAGCAGATAAATACATAAATAAAGTTTTACTCTGTCCAAAATTGATTTTTATGGCACACAGCCTGCATAAAAAATTCAACTGATTTTTATCTTGAATGCTAACAATGAAAATACGAGAATATTCGTGCCAGCGGAAGAAGGTGCCAAAGGAAAATTAAAAGGAAAAGTGGTTGGGGTGGAAAAGTGCCGGCAGTAACGGAAAATATTTCAGCATTTGCCACATCAAGGCAGCCACATATTGGAGCAATCGTACACACATGTCGCAATCCACTCCCAACCCCGATTTCACTTAAATTCAAACAAATTTTCACGAAGAATAAGTTTAAATGAAACTTGATCCTTAAGAAAAATAAAACCCATTGTTCACAATAGAGATTTGATTTCAATGATTTTCAATTGACTTCCTCTTTATCATATTTAAAAAAAATATCTCCGTCTAAAGGTTTTCCCCACGTTTCTAAAAACTTTTGTTCACTTCACTCTAAGTGCGAAAACAATACGAACAACTTGAATTTTCGATATATTTCGTTAACTTTTGCTCAAAGAGATTTCCAGAACACCTTTCCAAAAGTTTGTACAACTTGTCGAAGGCAAAAACGAATAAAATGAAATGAACGAAGGGAAAAGATTGGCGGCTGCAGGAATTGCTGCTCGTATTTCGTTTTTGTTAATTTTATTTGCATGCTTTTATGCCTTATTTTTATTCATTTCTTTAGATGTTCAAGTGCCCTTTATGTCTCTCGATCTGGTTTTCCCTCATCGTATTTTCTTTTTTTTATTTCGTCCGCAGCTTGGCATAAATTTTTGACAACATTGAATGACGGTGTAGCATGCAGCACGTGATAGAATAGTACACTTAAAAAAAATTAAGTACATAAGCCTAGCTTAATTTGATTTTGAAATTATAAATCCAATTTGAAAAATATTATAGCTGCATTTAAAATTATAGAAAATTACATTTCAATGTATGTACATTTTTTAAATTATTTTTGAAAACTATGTTTGGCTGTCAAATATAAAAAAAACGACCAACGACCAACCAAAAATGTTGGCTTGAGAACAAAAAATGTTAGTGACATTGAAAAGCACATACAATTTATTGTGAAAGAAGGCAAACATAAATTGTTTATTAAAATTGGAAACTTAAGTTGTGTACAAACAATATTTTTTCGTTTACAATAAACAATATTCATGTTAAAACATTTTAGCTACTAAATAAAATTAAATTTCACATAATTTTATTTTTTTCTCTGTGTAATATCAACACACAAGCTGATACAAATATTTAAACGTATATGTGATATTTGCAGGTTATCAGTCGACCAAAGGAGAAACGATTCAGACACAGACATCCAGGACCCACACGTGTGCGAAACTCTAAATAAATTTGCCACCATACTCGTACCGTCTGAGTGTTGCTTTGAAAAATAGGCAATGTGCGGAAATTTTGATTTTTCGCCCGAGTTGGCAAAGGCGTCGAGGGTCCCAGCGAATTTAGTTTTGTCTGTCTGACTTACAGCGAAATCAAATTAACTTGTGCACACTTTTAGGCGCGCAAAGGGAAAGCAAAGAAAAAGACCGAGCCAAAATGGTGCGACGTGACTTTCCATCCGCCCAATGCAAATGGCAACCGGAAGTCCTGTGTCGCTGGTATGTATGTGTGTGTGTGGCTGTGCATGTGTAAATTTATTCACTGATGACTTTTATAAGGGGCAATTTCAAACATTTTGTCATTAAGTCGACAAATTTTTAGAACGTTGCCGCATTTCGAGCCAAGGTAATTACAAAATGAAGTGCACGTGAGACTCGGAAAGAAAGCCAAATAAAAGAGAGTCGTAAAAATGGAATGGAAGGCATTAGAAGGCGGTATGGGGCGTGGCAGATGGAAACAGACGTCAAATGAATTTGTCTTTTACCGTTGTCGCATTTACCCGCCAAAAGCGGTACTCAAATATGGTTTAAATTGCTTGATATCTTTTAATGACCTGCAATGGTACATAACCTGCTTGATGAGCTGTTGGCTTTATAATTAAGTTGGTACAAAAAATATATATACATAACAACTGAAACAAGTAACAAAGCAATAACTAATTCCCTTTTTTAAGGGGATATTATTTACATTCTCCTAAAAAGTTAAATTAGTTTTATAAATAATTTTAGAATGGAAAGGTATATATGTGTGTTTAAAAAGCATTCTAATAGAATTTACAATTATTTGTTTTAAAGGCACGCAATTAAAAAGCTGTTAGCGCTGGTTTTCCTTAACTTTTTTGTTTATTTATTTTTAATTACAGACCACAGCCAGAAAAGTTATTTACATTGAAAATGAGCGGGTGTAGCTGAAACATTACCCAAATAACACACAACTATTAGCACCTTAACGCCCGCCACATGAAAGCATAAATCAAAACTGGCTTCATAAAATATTTCTGCCCGCACTCACACCCAACGAATGCCACAACAACAACATTTAACCAACAATCCAACAATGCGAAATAAAAATGAGCCCCCATTTGTGGGAAACGGAAAGCGGAAATGTTTAGCAATTGAGATACGAAGGCAGGGGTGAAAAACTAGGCAACTGGTTGTCAATTTTACAAAAAAAAAAAATTGAAAAAGGTTTAACAAATGCGAGCATTGACAAGCTGCGATAAAAGAAAGCGGTTATGCCTCCCCCAAAACGTGTGTAAACAAATTAAAAATTAGCTATAAAAAAATAATCATATTACGGCCTGAGCCAACACAAACAAGCGACATTAAATTGATAAAAGTCAGTGCCAAAAGGGGCAAGGTCGCCAATAAAGAACGCAGCATGTGAGGCCCGGATCGGCTATAAAGACGCTTTCAGTGGCTCAAGATCCAAAAAGAACACTTGAGTGGCTGGAATGACAATGGTGAACATTTTTTGTTCGTATTAAAAGCAACTTCCAAGTCATTAACCCGTTTATGACGCTTAACTTGGCCGAAACGCCCGCCACTGGCCCACAATAAAGCGGCAATAAAATGGCTAGCACATACCATACACACTCATGTGTGTTTTTGTTTGTGGGCCGGGCCAACTTAAAGCGTTTAACGGCTCATTTATTGCAGGACATAGCCCCAATTGGAGCTTCAGCCTGGCATAAAATGTTATTAAAAACGCGGCCATAGAATCGCCGGAGCACGCGCCCATTATGTGTTTAATCTTTGACCGACCAGGCCTGAATGGTATATGGTGTATCCTTCGTATCCTTCACAACAACACCAAAATTGGCAATAACATGGACCTAGAAAGGACGATATGGTGGGCAGCGGTATGGAACAAATGGTGAGCGGAAACGGATGCAGCAAACTCGTTTCGCAATTTGACGCCAGATCGGTGGGCATAAAAAAAGGACTCAAAGTGCATATGTGTCTACATGGGAAATGGCAAAAAGCAAGATGTCCCAGAGTTTACGCACTAATGAGACAAAAAATGTCATAGAGAGAGTTTCATTCAGCATAATGGGCAGAATATGGCGAACGCGTGGTGGCGAATTCATCATCAGGAAGCTAAATAGCAAACAGAATACAAAGACTTTGCTAGAACCCTTAAAAGAAATAAATAAAAGTTTTCAAAAAAATATATTCAATAAATAACATAATGTAGGTATATAATAAATGATGTTTTTTTTTTTTAATTTTCAAAATAATAACTGGGATTGAAATCTTCTAAGCGTCTTAAAAATAACTTTCAATTTAATATACTATTTCTTTTACCCCCGAAAGTATTTTAACCCCTCAACCTTTTTCCCCAATTAGTCATCTAGGCTCGAAGGCAAAGAGTATACAAAGGAATTTACGGTTGATGTGGCTTGTCTGTTTATGGCAACAGCGGCGATGTTTTTGGCAACTGTGGGACCAAAGAGGTTTTGGGTTTGTTATCCGCCGCAGACACACACACACATACCCACACACACACAAATCCAGTCAAAGAGGATCACGCACATTATGCTAATTCAGCCCCCACTAGTACTAGTGGGTTAAGGACATTTTTTTGTGTGTATGCCCACGCACATCGACCATCGCCACTCGTCTGCACACACATGTGATGTGTGTGTTGGCCATCTGCGTTTGGCTGTGTTCGTGCATGTTAAATGAGCGTAATGCCACTATTATTGGACACATTACAAACAAAATGAAAGTGGTACCGCACGAACAGAGAGCGTTGTTTGGCCTTATAGTTCTTGGCCAAAGAGATTACGGAATATTGCAGATGTCACATTAAACTTGCATCAGCGTTCAGTTCCCCAGTTCGGCAAAAATTGAGCAACTCGATTAAGTTGCTCACCACCCACAGGAAAAACAGGTGTCCTCGAGCTGACGGAATCGATGGCAAATATCCAATTCCATTATCCCAGCTTGGCTTTTCAATAATGCAGCCTGGCATTCTCTACTGGACATAGCTTGCTTGAAAGTACACTACCCGATTGACCCATTTCATTTTCTTAACTACAGACGAGCAAATTATTGATTTATTTTTTTAAAGCTATTCAATAATTACAGATATTAAACAAACTAAAAAAAAATATTTGAGGTTCGTTTTTTTCATTTTATTTGTAATGCTTAACTTAATTATGGGTTATAAATTTACATTTTCAAGCTGAATAACCACAAAAAGTCCCAAACTCAAAGAACCGCAGAAAATAAATGAATTAATAACCAGTTAACTATATTTCCTGGTTATTTCTTACTGTGTAGCCATCGTTACCTGTTCGCTACCATCATAGTTATCGAAAGTTGGTTTTTATGCCACAAATTCTTGGGAAATACACTCAGCAAGGCCAAATCCATTGACAACCTCTTAACATCATCGCAATAGCCATCATCATCAAATAAAAATTTGGCTGTGACAAAAAGTTAAAACTTTCACGCAAGAAAAACCGATTTGAGTGCTGGAATAGTTAGCCGAAAAAATATGCAGTGTTTCGTTTTGCAATAAAAAAATTGATTACACATATTTTGCAGGCGTCCGCAATAAAGTTGGAGTTTGAGTATTATCGATTTGCAATGTTCGTGTATACGGATCGAACCTTTTTGCCTGACAGCCAAGGAGAATGGATGTGCTCCGTGGGACAGGAAACACCTCTGGTTCCACTTTGCGTCACATTATGGCGAAATCAAGCACACAAACGGGACTCGTATATAGAGAAATAGCAACGGCGATTAAACGGAAGAAATACTGCCTTGGGGGCCACGACAAAGCACGAAATTTCAACTTAAATCTGAAATTCAGTATCGGTAACTACAAGTAACAAGGAAGCGAAGAAAATAGAGGGGGGACGAGACAACGAAAGAGAAAGAAAATTATAATGTTGGTATAAATCATAATTTTAAGGCAGAAATCTCTAGAGATGAGCTTTCAGCGTCTACTTGACTGCGGGATGGGGATTCTGCCCCCCCCCAGTTTTCCGGCAGGTATAATCCCTCAAAGCAGAAACACAACTCAAGCATTTTGGACGCCTCTTTCAAACTTCGTTCGCCTATGTATATATATGTATGGCCGCTGGTGTATCTCTGTGTGTGTTGGCTCAATTTATGCGCTTCGTCGCTTTCCGTCTACTCCAAATGATTTGCCTTTGCCCAAGTCCCGACCCGAGTCCTTCCCATCCATCTACTTCGCCTCAAGTTCAATTTATTTTGCGCATAAAAAATATCTAAGCATTTTTGCCCGGCTGTCTTGATGCATATGTGTTGGTGCTTGACTGACGAGTATAAGTATGCTGTGTGTGTGTGTCTGCAAAAGTCTAGAAATTTGCCAATTCAACTAAACCCAACGCTAGAGATGAGCATGATTTGACAATTATATTTGTTATATATATTTTAATATTTGTCAAAATCTAATCAAAAAAAAAGGTTTAACAATTTTCACAACAATTAAAGTAAATTTTTATATTAAACAAATTAAGTAAATTATAAATACATTAATATCAATCACAAAAAAAACAGTTTGCTTAATTTTTTGTACTTATTCTTTATAAACTCTCTCTCTAAAAAAGCAAAAGCTTCAAAATATTTCTTGATTACATTTTTTTATTGACCAAACAAATGGTATTTCAGTCTCAGAAATATTTTCAGTCCGAATTTTTGTTGCGATCTATAAATTAAGCTACAAAATACTTTTTAATTAAGTTTGCTTTATTGAAAACTAACAATACAATTATCAGAAAAATAGGATTTAAACAATGAAATAGAATTCCATAAATTATGCACTAAAAAATCACGTCATTGTAGTCAAAATAAAATCCCATTTCCCTCCAGCTTAAGCCTCAGTCCATCACTGATTCTTCCCAAAACCAGCTTGCAGCACACACAATTTCATGCAACATGAGAAATTGCTTATAAATCATAAGAAACTCCGTCCTCCTTCTTTTGCCTCAACACTCATACGCAATGCATGTATTTTGATTTACCGCTTCGGTTTTTTGCACTCGAAGTCTACATATTATACACATATACACATGCTCAAATAAAAACATAAATATAACTATGTCCCCCCATACTTGCAGTTCGTAGAATGGTTTATTAAGTAAAATGCTACCTGCTGCGTTGGGGTAAAGAGGAAAGCAGCACGATAACTATTCGGTCATAGGAAATTTGTTAACGCGTCATCAACATCAATTGACATGCCAAGTAATTTGCTGCAAAGCAACACACCGAAATACAAAAGGCGAAAAACCTCAACGACCGCCAAACGCTAATCCACCCACTCACCCACTCATTGAGTCAGGATTTTCACAGAAATCGCATAGCGAAAAAGTGCTCTTGGCTGTTGTTTCACTTTTTTTTAACTCTTCAATGGGTGTGCCAATTCTAGTTTGAAGTACTGCACTTTTCTCTCTCAATAAATATATTTGAAACACGTATTGATCAATATCCAAATCAAACAGCAGAAATTGTTGTTATTGAAACCATTTGCTTAAAGAATATTAGTCTCTAAATAAAATCGCAATTTAACTATTACATGTATAAATATATATTTTATTTCTTCTAAAATTATGATAATAACGTTTAACAAAATCAAAACATATATCTGACCAAATTAATGTTTTGATTAAGATTAATATTTACTTAACTTGCTAAATTTGTCAACTAAAAACTGTTTAATTAGTTATTTAAGAAATAACTTAACTAATAGCTAAACGTTATTTGTTTGTTTATTAAGTTTTGATGTTTTAAATTAACATAAATGCAGGGCTTCTTTTTTCGAAAGCTGAATTTGCCAAACACATTGACAACATACTTATACAAACCACAAAACGAACATGTTAATACTATCTTTAAAATCAAACATTTGTTTTTGTTAAACTAAGCTGCCCTATAATCTGCAAGAGTATTTGAAGTTTTACTTTACCTTTGCTTCTTGATTTTTTTATAAGCTTTAGCTTTTTTCGGTGAACACATGTCAAGGCATTTAAGATTTATATTTTTTCTCGATTTTTTGCCGGACCTTGTCCGCAGGCGAAATTGTTGAGCTGCTCCTGCTCCACGCTGCCTGCTGTGCGCTGTTTTACATGCATATTTGATGGGGCAGTAGGTTTTTGGGGGCTACAAAACGTCCATGTGCATGCAATGCTTTTTTAACGCGCTTTCATGGTTAGCTGCATTCAAGTGGCGTTCTCGCTCTAACCACTCATATTGCCCCTTTTTCGGGGCGTTTTAATTGTCAGGCAGTTCTCGGGGATTCGCTGGCAATTGAAAAGGATTTGGACTTTGTCCAAAAAGAAGATTTAAGAACTTTCAGCCGGATTTGTTGGTCAAACCGCGGTGTGTCCTTAAATACAAGTACTTTATTGAAATATTTTCACAAAAAATATTTTTATTATTTTTAATTATAAGGTTCGACAATAAAATCAAAAACTTTGTGCGAAAAATTTCTATAATTTCTGACTCGGCTTAGAAAACCTACAAAAAAAAAGAGTTTTAGCCAAACAATGACTTTCTAAAAGTGGAAAACCAAAAGCTAACAAAGAGGCAGGCAAACTCCGACTACGGCAAAAATGCGACCTTTTCATTGTTACCTTGGCCGCCTGGCACGGTATATCCCGGCCACAAGGAGTGTGCAACGCTGCGTATGAGTGATGCGGGCACTTTTAAATTATGCACGAGCTTTTTTTTCCTGCCCACCCACCGCGTCTCATGTAAGCAAGCAAATTTTCCACACAATAAAATTGTTCACACTTTTTATTCACAAAGAGGCGACAGGTGAAAAGCCGAAGGGAATGACATATTAAATATATTAGAATGTCAGAAAATGGAAAATTCAAGCCTTTAATTAAGGCTGGGCTAGGCTACAGGCCAATTGCCCTAATAAATAATGAAAATGCAGCTAACGAAGCATGTGGAACCTTGACATTTTGCGGAGACCGAAACCAACATTCTGTTCGGTCTCCTGTCTGTCAGTGACACTTTGATAAGCAAAATATGCCAGCACACATCATCAACAGCAACGACACAAAGGAACGCCCTCGAATGCATATTGAAAATATATGCAAACGTGTTATATTATGAACAGAGGCGTATCGGTAGACAAAATCTTGTAGAAAATAAATTAATGAAGAAGTTTTCGTTAAAACTATAGGAAGTTGTAGTAATGTTAGGCTCCTCATCTAACTAATATACATTTATTTTCATATTAATAAATATATTTCGATGCACAAAATATGAAAACTTTAAAAATATTACAACAAAAACTCAGTAAGCCCATTGATAAAATATTAAAATTAATTATTATTATAAATAGAGAAAGTGTCTAAGAATTTGTAAGCTAAACGATAGAATAACTAATAACTCTTATATACCCTTTTTAAAATTCCGAATATAAAACAAGTTGTTCTATTTCCCTTTGTAGTAAGAATATAAAAATTAAGGAAATATTTATTAGCACACTAAATAAGATTTTGTTTCGAAATTAGCGTACGAAGTCAATTAATTCTTAAATCCCTTTTATATTTAATTTAGCACACACCACTGTAATTATTAATCTGTTTGAGGGTAAAATGCCACCAAGACAAAAGACTTTTGGAAAATCAAGTCAAGCCAAAGTTAGCTTTAAGTTAAAACTTCTAGACTTTGAAATCTGACTGTGTGCGCTTTAAACTTTCGTTGTTCTCTGTCCTTTGAAAATTGGCAACAAAGATGTCGGATAGTAATGCAACGATAAATGACAAAGCTAATGCGCTTTCAACGCCCTTGCAAACGCGCCACGGAAATGCTATGGAAATGCCATCGCAATGCCACTCAGGAATGGCAAGGCATTTGCCTGCTGCCGGCGGCATCTGGTGCCATAAATGTCTGCACGATGTTGCAGGTGCAGGTGAAAGCACCTGGTGCCTGGTGCCTGGGAAAATCTGCGGAAAATGCGGGAAAGGGGCCGAAATGAGACGTGAGACAAGCTAAATGTCGCCTGCAGCTTGAGCTTGACATTCGCCTGACAATCGGACGGGCGACACATTCAGCCACACCACCACCCCACTGCTTCGCGGATTTTTCCGCTGCTTTGATTTTGAATAGCTCACTTACTTAATAAATGCTCGAGCTACATTTTTTTTTTTTGTTTGTAATGCTGTACAAATTCAAGTTCGCGTTCTTGAGGATTCTGTTTTACGACTGTCGCTTAGATTTGATCATAATACATAGCTTGGCATAACTTACTGGTTAAAGTGGCTCATAAAAAATAAGTGAAAGGTCTGGAAATTAAATAAAAGCTTACTTTTGACAAGCGAAATAAAAATAGCCGTAAAAACGATTCTAAAACTATATTTATCGTTTTAATTAAATATTTAATTGGTTAGAAACCAAACATTGTAGTGAGGAAAATCATATTTGAATACTTAAGTCTGCTTTTAACATTAAAGTGTACAATTATTTATCTTCATTCAAACCTGAACTTCATTAAGAGCTTTTAAAGCTATTTTTTTGTTATTTAAAGTTTTTAAAACATAAAGGCTTTCAGAAAAATGTTAAGTATTCTACTCTCTAAGTGATTACTTAAGCTGATGTAGTCTATATATTTCGGAAAAAAAAGGATTACACATTTTCTGTTATATAAAAGACTAAGACGGCTAAAAAAATGTTTTAGCTTACTCTCATTTATATAGTTAAATTCTTGAAATTTATTCCACTTGCCCCAGTAAAGCACACTTAACTTTATGCCCCTGCCCTCGATCAAGTGTTGTTTATTACGGCCAAAGTATTTCTCAGATCTTTCGACGCAGAGAGCTTGCCAAAAGAAATCTACCTTGAGAAGGCAACAATCAGTCCCCCAAGGCCACAACAACAAGGCAAAAAGTTGGCAAGTAAATTTATTTATTGAGTCACTTACTTGGCAAGGAATCTCTCTCGCCTTCCCACCAGCGAACGTGTGTATGGCTTGAATTTATGTGTGTTTTGGCTGCCGACTTTTACTTGGCTTTCCACACATTCGCCTGGTAATTGTATTAAATTTCAATTAACGATATATGTGGCTTATAAGTGGGGGGAAATTTAAAAAGAACGTGGTTTATGGTTTCCATTTCTTACTTTGGAGTTGAATTAGATGGTGAAATGATATGATATATCGCTTTGATATACAACGCGACATAAAATTTTTACAAAGTTAGAATAATAGAGTTTGTTAACCAGCAACTTTTTATCAATCCCTCTTTATAATCTATGCACATCCTCAATATTATAGAAGAATAAATTATTGTATTTTCTCAGGTATTAAGCTTGATAAAAAATCTTTAAAATATCACTGATGTTTAAGGAAAGTATAGTGGTAGTACATTATAAAACATTTTTACTTAGTTAAATTTATAAATTCACTGATGTCGGATAACAAGATTTCACCGAAAGCGTTGGTAGTAAAAGACGCAAAGAATTTTTTTTATGGCAATCGAATTGAACTTTTGGCTTTATTGTTGCTGCTGTTGTCTTGGGGCATATTCCAATTTTGTTGGTCATAAATTTTAGCGAGACGGACAAATGAGAAGCACAGCGTAAAAGAAAATATTTAAATTTCCTCGGTCTCCCATTTTGTATTTTTTTTTTTTTTGGCAGCCCTTTTTTCCAGTTGGGTTGAAGGGAGCGGGAGTCCTGTGAAAAAAATCTGCTTAAATGTACTTCCGTCATAAAATAACGGTAATGCAGAGCAATGTGCGTCCTTTGTGTATGTGTGTGTGTGGCTCACGTAGAAGGACGAGCAAGGAAAACCTTTTTATAAATGTTGGTTCGCAGCTTCCGCAAAATAATAAAACAAAGAGGCAGCTGCCAGGACATCGCCAGTCCAAAAGGCAACTGGCAAGAACGCTTTTAAATTTGACACACAGCGCACACACACATTTGGTTGAAAAAAATTAATATATTTGTGCAACAAAGTTGCCTTAAAGGCACAGAAACGCAAGCGACCCATGAAGCACCGCCCCACGTTCTTCACTTTGTTTATTTTAATTTTTTTTACTGGTTTTAGCCTTTTTTGTGCTTGTTTTGATGGCCAAAACTCTAAGCGTCAACATTTGTTTGAAGTTTATTTTGCATATGTTTTATTTCTGGTTATGCAATGGGATTCCCCTTTGTATTATGTTGTTCATTTTTATTTGGTGTTTGCTGCAGAGACTATGCGACAATATATACAAACATTTTATTTGGTTTGAAAGGAAATTTATACTGTTCTTTAATTAACTTTGAAATTGGAATAAAAGCATTGTACCATTTTTATTTTATTTGGCTTATAGTGGAGTTTATGAAAGATTTGTCATGAACTCATATAAGTAATTAGAATAACTGGAATTTAATTAAATAGCCAATCAAAATTATAAATTATAAATAAATAGAAAACAGTGAAAAATGTAATGGTGTACTACAAATCATATTAAATTATAATGACAAATTTATGGTTTTTTTAAGTAGTTTTCTAAAGAGATATTAATTTACTTTTAATATAATTTCCACAGTCACTTTTCATGCCGATTTTAAAACCATACATCCTGTTAATCGTTTGAACTATCTGACAGTTCATTGACTCAAATGTAGCATTTTGCTCGCCTATATCAGAAACTAATTAAAATTAGCCAACAGAAAACAAATTATCAGCACACAAATTCGTTCAACTAAAAACAATAGATATTTGCAAATGCATTGAAACCTATTTTATTGGCATATTATGGAAATTTATTTCAAGCCTATGCAAAAAGCATTAAATTGAGTTGCTTAAAAGGCCATTATCATGTTTATTTGGCTAACATTTTTTGGATTCATTTAAAATAAAATATTCAATACAAAGAATTAAATTTCACATACCTTAAATTATCTCACACTTTTATTTTATCGAGAGTTCAGAGGCCCCTGGCTGTAACAATTGACCACTTACTTGCTGCTCTTGTATTTGTTTCTTGTACTTGTGTATTTTTATTATTTTCCCTGTAGATATACGCCCACAACACACGTCAATTAACCTACTTTCGCTGCTGGCAGGGGGGCTGGACAAAAACCAAACATATTAACCACTAGAACAATACTCGCAATATAACGAATGGGCCAAGTTAATTTGCCTAGGCTTTTGTTTCAGTTTCCTTCTTTTTTTTTGCCTTTCGATTGCTCAAAGTATTTCCGGTAACGCACGTACACACACCCACGAGGGACACTTTAGCCGGCTTTTTTGCCTTCTTGCGCCAAAATCCAATAAAACAGTCTTGGGACACCAAGTGATAGTAATCATACGCCGCGTGTGCCCATCTAGCACGCACGAGTGACAAAAACGAACTGAAACTGAGGACAGAGGACTGAAATTATATCGGAGTCTAAGTTGGTTTAACCCATGCGTGCGCATGCGTCGCTTTTAGTCAATGAAAAGCTTCGTGCCACAAAACATTTGCCGCCATCTGAAGTCCGAAAATGACTTCGTTTTCGGAGAAGTCTGTTGCTGTTGCTGATGTTGCTGGTGTTGCTGTTGCTCGCGTCACTGTTGCTGCTGTTGCTTTTGCTGTTCCTGTGGTTGTTGTCGTTTTCAGCGGCAACATAATCATCGGCGCGTGTTGCTCACTTTGTAGGCAGACGACTGGCAAAACCAAAAACACAGCATACTGAAGGCACAACAATCCTGGCGCACAATTCGCGCAACGTCATGTCAACAAGACAGTCGAGACAAATGCCGCAGATCCCCAGCCAAGGGACCGCCCCCTCCTTTTTAACCATTTCCAGCCCCAAAAAAGCCCAGCCATTGTCAATTGTCTTGCAGGCTTAACTTTCCTTTATTTCTGCCTCTCCTCTTTATTTTACGCTGTGTGTTTAATTTCTTTTATCAACAAGCTGAGGTCTGCAAGCCTCAGTCCTGCTTGTCCTTCTTGTCCTTCTTGTCCTTCTTGTTATCCTTTCAATTGTCATTTGCTTGTTGCGTCGCCTACACTCGATTGGTTATCTTATATCGGAGTATATGTGTCGCTTGTACACGCGTCGAAAGCCGTTTGTAATCGCCAGTTTAATGCATTGGTCTCGCTTCTGGATACCGAAATCTTGTTAAATTAATTGGGCTTTAAGGTCTTTACTTCACCAGAGAACATAAGTAGTTGATTAAGAATGTTAGTCGGAAATGATTTAACTTCTATCAATTGATTGGGACAATTTATGGTAATAAAATCATTTATAATAGGTAGGTATTGTAGGTATTAAAATAAAAAGTTGTTTTTATTACAAAAAATGAAGCAAAATGTATTTGCTTCCGAAGATAAATTATTAAAATTATTAATATAAAATAAAATAAACTAGGAAAGTCCTGGACTTGAAAAAATGTATAATATATACGAAGAAAATGTTTATATATTTATTTTTAATCTCTTTTAAAAATATAAAATTAAAAAATATACATATTTTATCTTTTAAGTTACATAATTACATTTAATTTTATTAAAATGGTTTAAGTTAAATATAATTATCTTTCCCATCTTAAGTTTATTTACATTTATATACTTGTTAAGTAAGTGAGAAATAATTTTCCTTATCAGATCTCATTTAATAAAATAAGATCAAGATTTTTTAGTTTTATATTATTTTGAAATGTAAGGCTTGGTTATTACTATAAACATCCCATTAAACCCTCGTGACCTTTTGCAATGGTTTTCTCTAACATATCTGGTCAGGTAAAGCCCTTGTAATCGCCTGTTAACTTGACATGACGATGCTTAACTGATTTATCTGTCTCATGGCTAAGACCCAGGCATTGATAGACATGATGGATGACCGAATCGATGAATGGACGAAGACAAGGCGTAGCAGGAAACGTTCCTTGGACGATGAAAGATTGGCCAAATTTTGTGCCACTTTCCAAATTAAATCGCTTAGTCGAGCGTTTAAATTTAATGTATTCGAGCTGCCTAGCCTCGTTTGCAGTTAACGTTTTCAGTCTATTTGCACACCATCAGACTGCACTCTATCTTCATCTTTACTTAGTCAAATTGCATCCTTGGCTGGTCCAAAGACGTCAATACTACTGGCGCATTAAATGTGGTCTTTTGTGTACAACATTTTTGATTTAGCAAGCAAACAAGATAAATTATGCAAAAATACACACCGAGTCGGCTGAGAGATTGCCACTTGCTGAGAATTTCGACCTGGCTTAAATCCATACAATATACAACCTACATATATTTAACATTACACAATGGCATTATGCCTGATTATGGCCGTGTAAGACCCGTTATTTATTATGAAAATCTGCTAGCTCAGAAATTCATTTAAAAGTTTTGGCTCCATGGCTTGGGCTCTCCACGGCTCAGGCAAATACAATTTGCAATTTCACAAATTTCACAAGGGAACAAATCTTAAATACGCCGCAAATTGTGCCGCATTTTGACCATGGTCGTCAGGAGTGGCACCACTAGAGGCTTAAGCCTCGGGTCGGGTCATTTTAATCCCTTTTAAATTGATATTGTAATTGGTTTCTGTATGTAGTTATGAATTTCAATATGTCGGCCGGGCTTTTCCCTCTACTTTCTCCATGTTTTCTGTTTGTCTTTCACGTGTGTTCAAGTGTGTCCATGTGTGCTTTGTATGAATTATGTGATTTTGGTGGCCTTTTGCTGGTGCCGTTGTGCTGGCGTATATTATGTAAGGCAATACGTATTTGCTTTGTGGTGAGTTGTAGTTGATATTTGACTAGTTGAATTGGATACTTGATTTTGTGGGGTCTTAAATCTTTTTAGGCATAAAAATAACAATTGTTGTATATTTTCTTATTATTTTGTATATTCTATGTATTTTTGTGTCAAGAGTGGTTTTTTAATTAAAGTTTGATAGATATACCAGAAATTTTTTTGTAACTGATAAATAAATGATTTTTTCTGTAAAAAAATATTTATGTTGCTTACAGATTTATACTTAAGACGCCACTAAAACCCAAACACTACAACTAAAACTAATTACATTTTAAGTTATTAAAAACTTTCATTTAATTTCAAAAGTTCAGCACACAAGCTAATCGCCTTTGAAATCCCCACTTTCACATAGCCCAAACTATCAAAAACTTTAGACTTAACTTTGTTAAGAATTCGAAATCTAAGGCAGCGCAATAACATCAGATTTATGGGAAAAGTACTTCACAACTCCACTCCAATCCGGGCACTTAATAAATATTTCACGACCCACTAAAGATGTCGGCAAACTTGACATCGCAACGACGCTTAAGTAATTATGAATATGGAAACAATATCAACGCGACAAGCCCCCATCTTCACCTCAAAAACAAAACCAATGTGAGGACAAGGATATTTTGATTGCGCTTAGGGGACACATTTGAAAGGTGAAAATTTTACAGCCTACTAACGTCTTTCGCCTTCATCATCTAGTTTTTCTCGATGGGGCTTCAGCCACGCACAGGTTGCCCATTACGTGGTATTTGTCCTTATTTACCGTTAGAGGCCGCCCACCTGGATGCTTGGTTTATAAAGCACCTGCTTAACCCTAAAAGCGGAAACCACAAAAAAACAGAGGAGAATGAGAAGACACTAACAAAAATTCAGGAAAAAAATGATGCTCTTTATCCTGGAAAAACCACAAATAATATATAAATATTTATTATACCCTTTGTATAGACATTGTAGTATCAAATACAAAGATAATAAAATAGAACACATGATTGAAAAAGTATACATAATAATTTTAATATAGATTAAAATTAATTATCATTAAAAAAAAAGTTAAATAATTGAAAAAGTTAAATTTTATTAATAGCTTAAGGTAAAATACCTATACATTACATAAGCTCATAAGTTTTTTGCAGTGCACAAAAGTGGGCAACAGGAAGCTGTGGCAATAAAACTAAATCCGTATTCAAGGTGCACAAGCCGGCTGAAATCTTTTGGGAACAAGAAAGCTGCAACGTCGACGGGTTCACTTTGGGCCAGCCAGCAGATTATGTATTTACAGTCAGATAACTCCCGTTATGGCCAAGTTACCCGGCCACTACATTTCCCCTTCACTGTTGTTGTAATAAGGTAACTGCCTAGATGATTGCCGGCAATTGTTGACCATGACCCAAAGGCTCTCGGCAATGTCCATGTGTGTGAGGGCAAAACTAAACGCTGAGTCAACAAAACTCTGATGGCGCCCATTTTGTTTATCTGCATAATAAACTCACCTCAAATTATTGAAGCCCGCATTTTGGACACGTTCAAGTCGTCAGCAGGTAAAACTTCCCCTAAAGGGACAAAGCATTTGTTTGCCCAACATGGAATGGAGAAAGAAGGTCAGGCAAACTTCTCAAATTTCATATCTAAGAGTTTGTTTTTCGCAATGCATTTCTTGTAAGTCAACTATCAAATTGCTGATGAATATTTAGACTAATGGAACGATATAAGTTACCTTACTCTCAGAGAAATGAAAATTTCTTTAATAAATAAAATAACTTTAACTGCTTTAAAAATTACAATATTAGTTATGAAAAAGAGTTATTCTCAATTTTTGTACACCATCAAAATCGCAATGAATTAAGTAATAATTTAAAAATAATTAATAATTTTTGGGGAAATTAAATTATTTCACATTCTAAAGAAAAGATAAAAAGACTGTTAAAAAAAATTGTCTTGTATTATGACATAGAATTGCATGCTTTAAATTTAAAATAATGTGAAAGAACTTTATTGAATCCCTTCTTTCCTACTGTCTAAAACTGTGTCAATGTCAAGAAAATTATTATGCAGAGATCTCAATCCCAATAGACCACAAAGCTAAAACTGGGTCTAGGCTACCAGATGTAATCAAACCTTATAAAAACTTGCAGTCGATGCGCCACAAAGTATGCAACTATTTATGCACATGCTTAATGCTCAATGTGGAGGAGGTTGCCAAGAGCTGGCAGAGAATTTTAGTTTGCTTAAAATATTAAATACCGCTTGTGTTGCATAATTCTGCACATGACATCTATGTCTGCTTGTCTATCGGTCTGCCATTCTGTGAAGTTTTCATGGTGCGGCTTTTTTGGGATTCCCAGGCAGCCTGCAGTCAGAAATGTCACAGGCCATGATGTTGACGCCCACCGCCTCTCCAGAGTAAAATATTATTTAATACCCTCTGACAGTTGAGTGAAGGAATATCGTTTACATGCATTACCTATATGCATAACGCTGTGTGTGGATGGGGCACTCAGACAGATGGCTTTAATAGCGGGGAACGAGGACTAAAATCGCTTTTACGCCAACATTTTCCTGCTGGAGCCCGTTGCTAAGTTTTAAAACCGAAGGAAATCGGGACGGGAAGGCTGCGAATGAATGCCAGAAAATGGCTGGCATTTATGCTCGCGAATATTTTCGGGAATGTCTGCATGTTCACTTATTTATATGTTTTATTGGGATCAGTGTGGGGTTCTTAATTAAATTGCAACAGAGTTTAAATAAAGATACGCGAAATCATTTGAGTTGGTATTTTTACTCGTTTGACCTATAGTCCAACAAGCTTTATGCCTTTGCCATAAGGAATGCTTAAATAACTTTAAATAATAAAATATATTTTTACAATTTTTGAACTTTTGTAAAGGCTTTACCAATAAGCTTATATTTAAGAGAAAACATATTTAAAATACCATATTTCAGAAAATTTATTTCAATATCTGAATAAATAACAAAAAATAATTACACACCCTAAAAAGGTGAACATATATAATTTTTTCAAATATATAATACATAAGTTTATATTTTCTGTTTATTATTTGTTCATCGACTATGTTTTTTATTTGTTTTCTGTTATGCATCAACTCATAACTTTTTTAAAAATTACAGCAGTTATTTTCAAGTTAATCGCTTTATTTTTTGCATTCAATTTTGCTTTATCAAAATATATGTTTTCAAATTGCATTTGTTTATTTTGTAGTTTTTGCATTATTATTTTTGCAGTATTATTTTTGTTCTTGTATTTATGCTTTTATTGGAAAATGTTGCATGAACCACTTGGCAATATGGACATTCTAAAATAAGCAAATCTTTATATGATAACAATGAATCTTTAAAGATTGAATATATGAAAATGTTTCGGGCAAAAATGTGAATTGAATATTATTGTGAATCTTTATATGATAACAATATTTTAATAAACGCTTCATTCTCATCTCTTTTTAATAAACGAATTTTAATCAATATAGATATTGAAAAGTCAAATTTCAACAATTAGGCGATTGTCAATTTAAAATAAATAATAAAGTGGGATGTTTATGCTGCAATAAACAAGGTTTTTTATGTATTACTTATGTCAATCGCATAAGTAACTAAATAAAAATGGTACAACTTTAATTGAAATTATAAAAAAGACAAAAACAGCAACCCAAACAAGAAAAACTCTAAAAAACAAATAAATAAAATAAATAAAATGCATATATGAATGCCGTATATTTAAACAATTTGATCAATTAAAAGCAATTTCGTCCAGAAAAAAAGCAGCAAATCCCCGAACAGCGCGTAAAAAACATTTAACTGTGCTAAAAAAAATATGCAATGAAAAGGATATTAAAACAAAACACCCCTCGACATATTTTTTTGGGTCGCACACACAGTTTCGCACACACAAATTGCCCACCAGTGGCCGTCGAATAAGTTGGTAAGTGAGGTGTGGCTAACAGGGGGCCATAGCAGTGGCCTCTACCCGAGCCGATTGAATGAAATTTCACGCTGAAAATCACATTGTTTACCAGCGAAACAATTGCGAAAAAAGAACTCGCGCCCGGAAAATGCAAAAAAGTAAAGTAGGAAAATGGAAAAATGGGAAAAAGGGGTGGCGATAGCAAAAGCAACAAGAAAATAACTGACATTTGTTGCTGCTGCTCGTTTTCGCTGTTGCATGTTGATTTTCCCCCCTGATGCAGCCATAGTTGTTCTTGTTGTCGCCGCTTTTCCGGCTTTTGTTGTTGCGTTTTTCACTTCCTTTTGTTTTGGCACGCGTTCTGTACATGGAAACATTCGTTGTCGCTGATTGCAGACACGCATAAAGAGCTCAAAGCCCCCAGGGAGTGGTTCGGTTTTTGGGTATAGTCCTCTTGAAAATACCCTAGTTTTATGCTGATTATATTTTTGGCGGATTGAGAAATTTAGGGTTTCCTGAAAGGTGGGGCCAATTTTCCTCTAAATTCGTCTCTAGTGATTTTATATTCCTACACTTTTAAAATATTTGATTTTACTTAGCATAAGCGCGTCTTTAATTTTATTAGTCTGTATTTAACTGATTTAAAAATTGTTTAAAAATAAAAACATTTTTTGGCAGTATTTGGGATTAATTAAAATAATTGACCTTTATGTAAAAAAACTTATATTTTCAACCATTAAAAAGTCCATTTGATTTATGTTTACACAACCGTTAATTTAAATTGACACACAGTTAATATTCAAATATTTTATAAGAATACTTCAAATTACTTTGACTTATTAATGAAGCATTCTTTTCATTTTTGAACTATTTACACTATAAGGTAAAGTTTTGTTTTTACTAAACTTTTAAGTTTAGACAGCAAAGATACATTTACTACAAAAAAACTATTTTTAATGACTTCTTTCCTATAAAAACATTATAACTCCCTGTATGCATAAAAATTATTTCTTTATAGTAACTCACGGATAACAGATATTCTTAAACCTTAATAATGAACCCGCTCGCATGACGAAAAATCTCTGTTAGTTAACTGAACTACTCGTCTCACAAAAAAGCCTTCAGTGCAGTTGGCAGCTTCCGTTTTCGATTACGGACCCCATTCCCCCAATCTGGCCAACAGATGCACCGACCAACGACCATTGACCACGTGGTCGGCCACAAGAGCGTCGGTATTTAATGGTCTCATTGCGGACAATGCCGGAACTCTCTGTCAATCGATTGGATTGTGTCCACTGAGTGTGTGCGCCAAATTTATGATTTCCTTCGATTGTTTTTAATGCATTTATTGGGTGCTCAAAATGGACAGCATGCGGTGACGATTTTGTTGACCTCGTAGCAATGTCCATCGGCGGTGCAGATAAGTTGAGGGGTGCGGGAACTGCTCCTTCCGCCGAATTGGGCTCTGCTCCAGCTATGGAAGACATCCGTGGCACTGATTCCATAGCCATCCGTCAGCCAATTCTGCAAATCGGCAGGAAAAGTCTCATACACCGGCACACTCTGCAATCGAAAACTTCAATATTATTATTAGTGCAAGTAGCGGAAAAAATTGGATAATGCTATAAACAAGTACTAACTATACATTTTTAAAATAAAAAAAATCGGCAAATCTATTCCCCAATTACCAATAACCTTTTTTACAGACTGACAAAGATAAAAAAACAAGTTTAAAATCAACACCTTTTCAATACCTCAAATCCCCCAAAAAATATCAAATCAATTTAAATCGATGATCATATTTCCCTATATTATCCTATCTCCAACATTATGACCCTGTTGGTCATGACTTTGTTAAGGAATCAGCCCGACAGTCATTTTTCTTGTTCTTTCGCTTCCTGCGAAAGCGCACGGAAATTAATTTCCGGTGCAACGCTGCATATGAGCGATGCGATGCGATGCGATATATACTGACAATTACAAGTGCAAAATGAAATTAATAAGAGAGTCACGGCCGAAAGAAGGGGATGTGCAAACAGGGACGAGTTAGCAAAGGTACAACGAACAAGCGGCGATAAAAATGTGCAAGTTTGTCAACTAATTAAAAAGGGAAGCAGCAACCTGGGTGAGTTGCAGTTCGAGGAACAGGCAGAGGGACATTGGCAACTTAATTGAAAACTGCAGTAAACAGCGCCAAAGCAGTTTAGCCATGTTATATATTTTACGGCGAAAGAGGGCCGTTGGTAATGTTTGTCTTTTTAGAGAAACCAAAAAAAATTGTTTGTTTGAATGAAAAAAAATATGTTTTGATAACATAACATTTAAAATATATATAACTAACATTTTCTGATAATACATTTTTAATAAGAAAATAAGAAAAAAAAAACACTACGGATAGTCACACAGTAACATATATTTTTGTTATTTTTTTTTTTTATATGACTTAATATTAAAAACTTTTGTGCATATAATTATTTTGTGTGGCCAAAGTAAGATTTATTTAATACTTTGTTCTCACTTTTTATGATTCCAATTTCAAACCCTTACACTGAAAACATGAACTTTACTACCTAACCCCTTGAATAAGGCCCCAGTTGACTGGCACGGCCGAGAGTGTTGCATTTCCGTTAACGTCAGAGTTAAAGCGAAAGGTAAACTAAAGTTCCGTTTGCGAAGGAAGGACCGAGTCTATAAATTTTATCCAGCTAGCCGAAATCTGGGAAGCGTGCTTATTAAATTTGAAGCGAAAATGGAATTTCACACTGCAGCGGAGAAAGCCAAACACAAACATTGTGACCTGGTGGCTGGCTAATTAAATTTACCAATTAGGCAGACAAACACTTGAGACACAAAAGACACGAAACTGGCCAGAAACACAGACTACAAACGGAGAGTCCTTCTCCAGGCTGCTCCAGACAAAGTTGAGTGTTGCTTTTGATTTGGTTAATTTGGCTGGCTGCAAGGCCCAGTGAGCATTTGCCGAATCAACATCAAAGTTAATTAAAAATACTTAAAACCCATAAACATAAGTGCCGAGTTATCATGCGAGGGGCCGTGGCAGCGTCATTAAGTCACCATGTCGACTTAATTACGAAAACTGTCACCGAATTCATGCTGAGAGTCGTTGAAAAATGTCGCTGTGAAAAATGTGCGATAATTATTGCCACAATTTATCTCTACTCAACGCGAGGAGACCAAAAAAAAAACAATCTAAAATAACATAATTATTTATGACGAGGGAGAAGGAGGCGACATGCGAAAGAGGAAGCAATAATAAGTAGGAAAAGTGATAAATATGCCCCAGTTTTCTCCACCCCATGCGTAATCACAGAAGCCATGAAGGATCTTGGGGAGAAAAAGGCGGAAGTCCTTTGTTGCTTTTTTTGGCCGGCTTTAAAGCTATCGCATAAATAAGCAGCAGATTATTGATCGTAAAAGTTGCCAAATCAGCAGTTGGGGCAAAGGTTCTAAAAGCTAAGAAACATTTGACAAAATACACATTTCTTTTTTAAGTTAAATGTATAATTGAACTTAGGAGATATGTATTTAAAAATCTAAAAGGCTAATATAGTTTAACAGACTTTAAGGCCATTGCTTTATTAATTCAACAACCAAGGAAATAAACATTTTTTGAACAAATTAAGAATATATTGCACTTTTGATGTTCTCAGTGCAAAAGTGAGCCTTGGGCATGCCAAACAAAACACTTTTCAATTAAGCAACTTGTCAGGCTGAGCGGCCACTGCCAAGGCGTCTGCTCTGTTGGCTCACGCCCACCGCCCCCGGCTTTCCGAAAGGCGAAAAGGTTTAACGCCGGCAAGCACACACACCAGGAAGGTCACACAAACACACACACCCTATAGACACAGATGCGAAAGGGAAGTCGGAAGGAATATGGAAAACAAATTGATGAAGGTAGCTTCTACGAATTTCAAGCAAAATAATACCCTTTAGGGGTAAACAAATATGCGCTACAATTATTAAAAGGTTGAACCATAATGTTAGAAGTAATATTAAATTTTGTTATGAATAAGCCCACTCATGTTAATATTGTTGTTTGCAAAAAAAAAGATTGAAGTTTTATTTTAGACCAGGCCTTGAGTAAACCAACAACCAAAATAAATATGTTACTAATACTATTACAATTTTTTTTTGTGATTCAATGTTTCTGGCAAAAACCACCTTATGTATTATTAAATAATTGGGCATTTATTAACTATAAACTAAAATATTTACTGATAAACTTTGTTAAATGTCAATAACAATATTTTAAATTAAAATAATATAATAAAAAAATGTTATTTAAAGTTCACTCAAGGAGATCCAAGAAAGCAATAAATTAAATAAATTAATTATTTTTTTAAAATACATATATATATATATATAAATATATAGAACATAAATATAACGTATAAAATTGACAATGTCTAACAAAAGCTTAACATTAGATATTTAAAGTAAAAAATAATATCGTATGCCTGTATAGACATCAGATGCTTAATCCTTTCATTCCTATGCACCTCCTCAAAACCCCTTTAAAAATCAAATAATGTGACCCGCTGCCTGTCTCAAGCCAGTAGTACAAATATACTATTCTAGCGCAACCGAACTGGATGTCTGCAGGGTATTGCCCCTTAAAAACGTAGAAAGGACGAAAAGAAATGCCTGGCATACTTTTCGGCGCAAGCATATTTACGTTGCATGTATTGCTAACGAGCTGAAGAATTATGACTCCATTAGGTGAGCAAGGGGGGATTTCGAGGGCTTGGGCGGTTCCTCGGATGCTTAGAGAGTCCCCGGCATAGTTAGCCTTAAAGTTCCCGGCCATTTGCTTGTTGTTTTTTTCTTAGTGCGCCACGGCTAAGGAAGTGACGCCATTTTGTGCAGATTACGCTTTGATGAACTCAATGGCAATGGTAAGGCTAGGTTGGAGCGGTTGGAGAGGTTTAAGAGGTCGGGGAGGTGCCAAGTGGAAGCCCAGGGCCTCCGACAAACAGCTGAGCCAGACAGCGGCTTAATGACAACGTCAACAAGACACCAAGAGATTGAATTTACAGAACAAACAATTTTCATTTGCAGTTGAATTAGGCAAAGTAATCCCCAGTGGACATTTTCCATTTTTTGTTGCTCGTCTTGAGGAGAAAGCACAGGGTCGGTGGTTGCAGTCGTATTGGATTGCCTTCCAAATGCCTAATGAACAACGGTTTTAGCTACAGAAAAGTATCCAAGTGAAACCTAGTTTGGACAGAAACAACGAAATCTTGTATTAAATTTAAGGCCTTGCGTGTTCAAGAATTCCAATTACAAATAAGGGGATAATGAGGTTTAGAATTACATTTGGGGTTACTAAAAAATTATTTAAGATATATAAAATAAAGTTTAATTAAATAATTAACAATCAAACCCATTTAAATTAATTCATTTTGCAAAATCACAATACAAAATAATATCATTTTTCAAAATACAATGAAATATAAGTTTATTTCTTAACTTTGAAGTGTTAACAATAAGGATAGTTAAGGTTCTACTTAAAACACAGTTGTTGACAAATAATCCAAGATCTTTTCATTGTTGCTTTAGTTTTTTAGGAGGTTACAACTTTTTTAGCAAAATAAACACAAAAAACTGAATAATTCCTTAACAATGTGAAATATTTTAATATGCAAACGCAAAGGCTCTTATCACTAACAACTAAAAAAAGCAAAACATACTTTCCTACTCTTGAGCACCATACCATATATCTCCTTCTATCAGTGTCGTTTGTTTTGCATAAAATTTGCATTTATTTATGCGGGACAATCTGCGAAATTCAATGCAGATGTCTCAAAGCGAGCCAGCCAGCCACAACACAAGCCACAGCAGCAGCAACATTGCAAAATGCAATACACAAAAATTCGAAGATGGGGTAACCAAAATCGACTCACAAGACCAAGTTCCCTGGGGTCTTAAAGGAAGTTACTTCAATTTTTTGGACAAACTCTCGAAAAACAAGCAGTGATGGCCATAGTCCATAGCTAGCCAGTACATAGATTGTGGCCATCCTTTGCAAAAGATACCATCTCTTTATGCAAGTGCTAATGAGAAAGTTTCGGTGCATGCCATAACCCAGGCTTTTTTCTGCCTTAGCTGCAAACTCGGCCAGTGAAATTGGTTTTGCTTGATGATGTGATTATAACGGGATATATAATTTTCAATCAAATTGCTGCAATAGAAGTCCAGCTGGATATCCTTTTAGCTACGAAATCTTTTCGAAGAATAAACACGGAAAGTATTTCCAAAAGTTCTTAATGAAAAATGGCTTCCGCAGTTTTAAAATAAGTTTTAATAAAAAAAAACATTTTCTACAAAGTCATAGTAGATAATAATTTAGAACACAATTTTTGAACTATTCAATTTCAAACGAAATGTTAAGTAAAAGAATGAAGCATTTAATATTAGCAAAAAAGATTCGAACTTATTATTTTAAGACCAATATCAATGATTTAATATTATTAAAAAAAAAAACAGAATACGAAACTTCAGTGCTTAAGAGTTTTATTTCCATGAATTTAAATTTTTTACTTAAAGAGGTTTTAAGATGCGTTTATTAAGTATTAGCCCTCATGACACACGTTCCTTACCATCTTATCATGATATTATAAACCAAAAAGCGTGGGTAACCATAAAGTCGTTTACCAAATTGAAACTTGAGTGCCTGTGAAGATGTATAATCTCCAGCAATTATGTGGTGTGGGTGTAATCCTAAACCAAATGATAAACTCGGTTCGGGGCTTAATCGGTTATTGCCCTTCGGTTCGATGGAAGTTGACGGCACTGATAAATCTTTAGCTGCTGCCTGATTGTTTTCAATCCAGGGAAGCGACGTGGCGTGCCTGCTGGCTGTAAATGAAATCCGGCGGCACTGGAGCGTGACCACCATGCGGTCACGTGCCCAAAGATGCTACTCCAAATTCTCCACATCTAACCCCAAAAAAAAAGAACAGCATTTCACCAAAATGCACGACAGGCACTGACAGATATCCGGGACCAAGTTAAAAAAAAAAAAAAAAACAAAATCCAAAAAGTTAAGCAGCAACAACAGCTTGATTTATGTTGGCAGGAGTTATCTGGCTTCCCGATTTCGGGACCCAGGCTAAGAGGCTGCTCACCTGAAACTCATTGGCCATGGCGGCCAGCCAGTTGGGATCCGGGTTCAGCAGGAACTGCTCCTGGTTCTCCACCACATCGACCACCTCCACTTCCTGCAACGTCGGCGGTTCCAGGCCGGCGGCTGAATTTATGGCCAAGGCTAATTGGTACAACAAAAAACTTGTGTGTGCTGTAATCACATGAGAAAGGGGGCTTTGAACTTAAACTGAAAAAAAGGACACTAAACATTCGTAACTTAAAATATTCTATAATTTTAAAATTAAGGGGTATCAAAATTATTAAACCCCTAAGGATGCTTAAAATGTAGTTAATATTTTGTTCTAGATAGTACACATATAGTATAGTAAAAATTCAAATTATTTTGACTAAAGAAAATCCAAAAATATTTTTTTTTTTTAAATCTGTCGCAATATTTCACATTATTTAATGCAAAAAACTTTTTTATATTTAAATATCCAAAAATGGTTTCTTTATAAATATATATATGGCTTAAGTATATACAGATAAAGGTTTTTAATTTAATCGACTTATGTTTTTCAAAACAACACATTAATACAATTTTATTATTACATAAGTTTAATGCTAGAAACTCGTTTATAATCCATAGCTATCTGCTAAATTTGTAAGGCATTAATATTCTTTTTGGGATTTAGATTTGTAAATCTTATTTTCTCTGTATTACACTTGCTGTTTCTGAAGAGTCTGGCTAAGCAAGAAATTTAATTTTAAAACACTCCAAAGCGCCCAGCCTCCACCAGAAAACCCCAAAGTACTCGAGTATCTGAAGCCTCCTCGAGCACTGTTTTGTTCTCAGACTGTGCGCTAAGCATTTTGTTTGAGTTCAACTAGCTACTTACTGTCAGTTAAGTGCAATCGCCAAAGAATACCAGAAAACAGCAAAGGAAATGGGGATAAGTGGCGGGGGAAATGTGATCCACTCTGCAGGTGATTGGCAAATGCGCACATGAAACTTTGATAAGCGCCTCGAATTGCAGTCATTAGACAATTTCTGGGACTCGAATGGCATTATGTTGGCAATCAATTGAACATTTGTCCAATCATCAAGCCAAACGAACAAAATCAAATTGTTTGGCAACCACTTGGGAAATTCGGAAAAAAGGGCCTTTGATTGATAAAACGCTTGAAAGGGTTCCTTTTTTTTATTAAGGTGATCCCATTTAACGTCGAATGACTCTCTAATTTCCGTTTCAATGGGTTAATACAAATAATGTAGCCTCAGAAAATATTTCAAGACGGTTTCACGATAAGATTTATGGCTTATCTTAGCAAGTGCCTTGCAATGGTTTATTTATTTAATTTTAGTGTAAATCTTGAGCCATTCGTAAAATGAGTTTCTGAATTCCAAGTTAAGGCGGTGATAAAAATGTAATTTTGTTTATATATTGCTAGTATTATCTTACTCTACTGTTATTTAATTATTTTATAATAAGCAAAATCCAATCAACAACAAATTAAATCTAATAAATAAACTTTAGTCCGAAAAAACCAGCAATTATTTTAAGAGATTCGCTCCTCCATAAAGTTATTATCCCCTTTTTTTCTATTGAGATTTTATTTTCAAATTGTTTTCTACCTTCGTTCACTTTGAGATTGCAAACTTATTTAATTAAGTTGTGTACGAATTATGCGCTTGTCACTCGAAACTAATTTCCAACTACAGTTCAGAAACGCTTTGCCGAGGAACTTTTCGTTTCGTTTCGTATCGTTTTTTCTGCAGCTTTGAGCTGTCGCTAAGTGCTGCTTCCATTTCCCACAGAATTTCGCGTTACGCATACGCCGCGTTGACGTTAATCATACGCCATGTTAAACGCACCGCAAAAAAGTTCGCCCCTGCATCTTGGCAATAAATCACACATTTTTAAGTTGAAAGTTGGCCGAAAAGCTGAGGGAAAAAATACAACAGCGGACGGAAAACAAATGCGACAACTGACCCAAAATGTCAGCTGGCCAAATGGAAAGCGCCAAAATGGGAAAGCGAAAGAGGAAAGGCCAAAACAAAGTGAAGGCAACGCTTTTTTTTACAAAAGCGAAAGTCGCCGATGATGCAGTGGGTTGCTGTTGAGTTAGTGTCATTGGGTTGCTCTCGGTTGTTCGCAACCTGTTTGTTTTCACTGTGTGTTTATGTGGGCCAAGTTGAAATGCAGCATCACCACGTGACCACTAGAAATTTGCATTTTAATGGCTTCCCCGGCATTTGGCACTACTTATCCTCAATTGTGTGGAGTGGCAGCGGAAAAAGGAAGAGGTCGAGCAGACGGTGTCAAGGAGGAGCACGGCCATTGGATGGCAACAATATGTGTTAAGTGTTGTCGTCGGCGCTTAATGATGCCAAGAATAAACTTGGTACACAGTCATAAAAAATAATAAAGACATAAAATCAAAGAATATATATATAGTTGATTCAAAACCAAATTTAAAAAAAATTTATCTATTTTAAAATTTTTATTTTTCAAGGTAGAAGAAGTACAAAAATTTAAATTTTTTGGGTGAAAATAGACGTAAGTGTGTGTAATCATCCAAAATATATTATTTGTATTATCTTTCTATTTTATAAACTACGATTAAAACAAAAAAATCTACTATTTCGCTTTCGTGTTTTCATTTTGGCTGCAAGTTTTTTTAATTTGTTAATTTGCAAAAATAATTGTAATTCAATTAACAATAATTAAAAAAAAATATAAGTCAATTTCAATTAGTTAGTTATGCATCTTATCTTTATCTTATCTTTAGAAACAAAGTCGCATTGGGAGTTAGTTCCAAATTAGGAACAAACTTATTCATTGAGTAAAAAACATACGTTAGTTATGTATTCTAATATCTTTAAAGCCATGTTAATTCGCTAGCATAAAACGCAATAAAAATTATGAGTAATTTGAGTAATATTTCCCAAGGTGTACGTCTGTGTATCTGTGCTGACAACATGAGAAGCAACAACAAGGAGCATCGCATCGGTAAACAAACAAACGACGGCAGCGACAACGCGTGACAAATGACACCAGCGACATCAAATTCCGCTTGCAACGCCCGCTGCAACGGAAACGTTGCAGGCGGTAAGGATTCGCTGAGGGCGAAATGGGTGGTGTGGTATGGAATATGGGATGCGACTAAGCAATAGTGGCTGTGGGAGGTCTAAGGGGAACTGGAACAAGCAACAAGCGGATATAGCGATTGTCGACAAGCAGCAGCGGAAAAAACAAGAGAAAATAGAAGAATGACGAGAAAATGTTGAAGAAGAAGTCGGATAATAGTGTCACACAAAACGCTCGGCAAGTGATAACAGGAAAGTAGTAACATGCTACCAGTGACAATGAAGGATTAAGTTCAATTAAAAGAAAACATAAACACTTAAGAAGAGTGTCTTAGCTTAACAGTTAGAAATATTACATTTTTAAAATGGTCTTCCCAAATACCCTGAACTCTGTGATCGAAACACAGTCAAGCTATAACTATATAATTTATTTAAAAAAATATATATAATTTTATTTTAACGATATCCTATAGTTGTCCCAGCAACAATGGCAAATTTTAGCTTTATTTTTAGCTTTTTTTATCCAGCCAGGTATATAAGCTCAAAAACAAAATGCTATAAAACTTTTTTCAAAGTTTTTTTTTATCAACAAATATCTGTATTCATATCAAGGTCGATGTCAATATTTCTTTCCTTTCTATGTGTGAGTTCTGATAATTTTAATTGGTACTTCGATTTCAATAAGAATCTTAGGAGAACTGATTTCGTATAAATATTAAATTTCCCGCTTAGCTAGGGTCCACATTTCAGTGGCATTCATGCTCGGTTGAGTGCCTGCGTTTCGCTGCAGCTGCTCTTGACTGTTTTGACGCCCCCAAACGCCTTCCTAACCCCCTGTTGCCCGTTTTAAGGTCCCCGTCGCTCAGTTCTCAGCTTCTTGAAGCGCCACGGTAAGCTTAGATCCAGTGACACTTGAGTTATTTTCGGGTTCTCGGTGGAATAGGAATGGGAAAGGGAAAATAACGCAGATTGCAAACTGGCGCAACTAAGTGTAGGTGGAAAACGAAATAGCAATTAAGAATACGTTGACATTTCCACTCGGCATACTCCTCGCCACCCTTGAATTCCCACTCCACCTGGTACTCCAACAAAGACCACAGTGCGTATGCGTGATAAACAAAGCTAATTGGAAAACAAGAGAGGAATAGAGTCACAAACGGCAAGACAGTGTTGCTAAGTCTTAAAGTTAATCAGAGTTAAAAACAGACTTTGAAATTGTTTTCAGAGGTGATAAAATGTCATTTAAGGAGAAGATTAAACAAAAACTAGGGCTTTTTTTTTATTTAAAACAATTTTTTTAAACTATGTACCCATTATAAACAAAAAATGGCTTATGAATTTATAAATAAAGATTGTCTTAAGCCAGTAATATATATATTTTGTACCCAATGTGGCATTTATCTCTTAGCCAAATTTGTATAAAATCTTAACACTTAAGTAGGCAAGTTTGCATCACTGATGACTAACGACTCTTACCTGATGCGGGCACTGCAGCCAGGACTTTTTGGCCCGGTGTGAGTCCTAGAGCATCCATTCTTGATTCACCTTCCGCTGTTCCTGTTTGTCCTCCTGGAAATGAAGCAAACACCGTTGCCAGCAGGCCCAGGAATATATATAGTTGCAGCCGCGGCCGAGAACTCCTCCTGATTTGCGCCATCCTGTGCTGCAACGAAGGATTAGAAAATTGGCTTTCAATTCAGGCGGCATCAGACGGTTATTAATACAATGAAGGGCTTCGTAGGGCGACCATTGTGTGAGGAAGCACGATCTCGGCTGGAGTGAAATGCGATTGTCTGGCGCAAAAAATACAAAACAAAAGGATCGAGTGCACGTTTCTGGAGAAGCTTTAAACTTTCTTTGGTTACTCTAAAATTATTTTTAAAATTTTTAAATTTTCTTGATAAAAAAAAATTTGATTACATAATAAAACATTTTATTTTGAATTATTTGTCTACATACAGAAAAATTTTTTTTTATGTTATATCATGTGCACTTGTAGATTAATAAATTTACGCACTAGATATTAACTACGGCTTTATAATTTAATGCTCTCCACTAAGCACTTTTGAATATGCGTCATTAAACTCAATTAGCTAAAAATCTCCACAAATTTACATCCTGTGTCGGAATTAATATTTATGACTTGTTAAATGAATATATTTTCCCGCAACTTTTATTATTTGTATAAATCAACAAATAAACCAATAAATATGTATAAGAGCATTTTTGTTTTTTCCTTAATAAGATTCGTTACCTAAATAATTATAAGATTTGCCTTTATTTGGGTAATATTTGTTTTTTTGTTGTAAACATTAGCCTGTCCGAACCCAAGGGCTATAGCAACTTTTACATAACAAATTGGTAAAGTCACTCCAATCTGGCGTCTCTGACCCCCGACTTGGCACTTTTTCTGAGACGAGACTGACAACCAGCATAGATTGCATACCATGGGTGTGCGTCGTCGAGCTTATTAACGCTCCAGCGGTCCCAACTCTTCGCCTACAAATCCCGCTTCAATGCCCCCGCTAAACAGACAGTCGTGCACAATGGAAAAATGGGGAAAATCCTTTGGCCTCGGCCATCAGTGGCGGCATCGCATCGACAGCCATTGTTGTGCGCCATCAATTGAGCAATTTGAATGGCGGCGGCTAAAGATTTATGAGCCGCACAATCTTAAAGATGCCTCAAGTTTTTGAATCAAGAGTTAAAGACTCCACTGTCTGCATATAGAATAGCAAGCTTCAAAGGACTTGTACTTTCATTGAGATAAATAGGTATAAAGTTTAAGTAAACATTAGAATGAATAACAAGCATTAGGAAATTAAAACTAAGAATTAAAGTTTTGCAGAAAGTTTAAAAATTTGGTTCAAATAAAAACAAACAAAAAATAACTGGTGTGTTGATAGATATGATCTAATAAATATATACCGCCCGACAACATTTCTCTACCATGACTTTTCAGAATTTCACGGTTTGTGAGCGTGGATTTTATAAAATAAATCACCTTTTAAAATTACAATTTATATAAATTTTATAAGTTAGGAACAAGGCGCTCTTAAACGTTGAATTTCTTGAACTCATTCAATGCTCTTTTCCTTTGATTGCAGCAAGTATTTGGCAACAATTAAGCAGCTTAAAGAGTGCATTACCACCATTCACTTTTGCTCTTTTCTCGCTTAACGCGCCATTTAATGAGTGGCGGAAAACGGAATGAAAAGGAGCGACTGTTGAAAGGATGTGTGGCAGGGAAAACGAGCGTATATGCACAGAAAACACGAGGAAAACATTGCAAAAGGAAATGCTTGGTCGTTCCACTAGTGCACTTCCCATTTTTGAACCCGCACTCGATTGTCTATCAGGAACTGCTATTTTCTCTTTGTGGCCCGCAAAACAAACAGAAAGCAAAAATGAAAAAAAGAAAGCAACTTTCGAGAGGAAAACAGGAACATTAGGACGTGATAATAAGCTCTAATGGTTAGACATGGCTTTGTAGGAACTGAGTGCAACGCAACATCCTGAATTTAATTTTGAATTAGGATTATCAAAAGAAATTTGCATTTTTAATTGAAAAAATAAAAGTTTAAATATTATTTTTAATACGTTTTTATAGTGTTCTTTTTTCTTAAAGTACACCTTATATTGCCTTATATTTTTTAATTGGTTGGTTGGTTTTAATAAAAACGCAATTTGTCTACTCGTTATTTGTTATAAAAAATTAACAGGAATTACTAACAATTTCTGGTAGGCAATACAATTTATTTGGTTTAATGATCACCAAAAAAACGTGAGTATATTAAACAGATTATTATTATTGTAGGTTCCGAATCAGAAAATTTCTTAAATTGATCCATTAAATTTATCAATCAGAACAAAATAGTAAAGTAAATAAGCATAAATCTACAAAAAATGTACTAAACCTTGCATTATTTAAAGCAATTAAATAAAAAGTTAACGTAAATAGCACCAATAAATTCTTGCCTATACAAATTGAATGGCAAATATTTTCAACAATTAAATTGCCATTCGACAGAAACAATTCTATTTGACTCTCTTGTCAGTTGCAGATATTCCTGTTTCCAATTCCGTTCATTAGTTTTCGTTTGCCTTCTATCTTTGTTTCAGCGAACGTTTGAAATAAAATTTAATTTCACAGCTGGCTATCTTTTTATTACACGTTCAGCTCAGGATCTGGTTTATATATATGTACCGTTAAACGCCGCTCCAATCGGTCGTTGGTTTTAATTGTTACTGCTGCCGAAAATTATAAACGCTCGACTGAACCACACAAAATTCAAAACGCAGAAGGTACTCGAAAAAAAAACTAAAGACAAACAAAAAACACTGATTGAAATCTGAGAAATCAATGCTCGAATATTGCCATATAAAGTCAAGTACCCCAATGCGGGGGCGATGAAATGATATCAGATGATAACAAGCCAAGCAAAACGCTGATAATTTTGATTCGCCGCAGGGTTCAAAGGTCGGGAAAGTGAGCGGGCGTAGTTGAAAATTAATATGCGTTAAAAGTGGAGAGCTGATTGTCTAATTAAACAGCTCCACTCCTCGAGATAGCAACTGTTCAGAAAACGAAAATAAAACTGATAATAGCTGCAGGTGAGCATGGCCGAAAATTGGTAATAGAGCTTGATTGAGTACAAAAAACCATTAACAAATTGGTTACGCGAAATTGGATCCTAAAGTAAGGGGAATTTACAAAAGTAATAGCAATTCAGTTAATTGGAGGACTATATAAGAGAAGCTTGTGTTTATTATTCTTAATTTTAAAAATCAATGATTTGAAAAACAATATTCCAAATTGTTTTCCAAAAAATTGTATATAATATTTTAAAAACAATAATGATTTAAATGCTTACTTTCGGGCCGTGAAACCAATTAAAACCCTTAAAAAAAGAATTGGATTGAAATTAAGTATATTTAATTCCCTTAATTTGTTTAGACAGCTTACCGACTTATTGATTGTCATGCAACTTATTAATGGGAAAATATTTTCACAAAAAGCACAAACTGAGTAGAGGAAAAAGAACGCTTAAGCCCACCCACTTGCGCCTACTAATTCATTTCAATAATTGAGCACCTTTTCGACTGCCTTTCGTGGCCCTTTTTCACGGTGGGTAGGGAAAGGGGCTCTATTAGTTTTGACATTCATTTGACAGTTTGATGAATGAATTAAGCACACAAAGGGCGCAAATATTTATGAAAGAAAGTGGAATAAATGCAGGAAAAGCTGCGAAGAAAGAGTTGTAATAGAGAGGTTAAAGGGACAAGGAAACAGCAAAAGAAAAGGGGCCAATATTCTGAATGGCAATCGGAGAAAAAAGGAGAAATATTCAAAAAGATTTCTATCGCTTGCACACAATTTACCTAGCTTTTTTTCCAACTTCTTGGCCTTCTTCTCGGCCCTCTCTTTTATTTCCCTATTTTCTTGCTAGCCCTTAAGTATCTTCGTAACCCCGAGGCCGCCAATTTGCTTCCAATTCCTGCTTCAAGTGTCTGCGAAAAACGAAAATTTTCGCCAGAAAGCATTAGGCAGATTCGTATCGTGGAAAACAATTTTAAATGGCGCACACAAAATGCCGGAAACCAGACACAAAATGTTAACGGAAAGGGAAACAGACGTTTGCACACACATACACACACAGCCAGACACCCACAAACACGAAGGCCCTTGGAATGTGTTAGTTGACGCAATTTAAATGGTGAAAAGGGAATCCAAATCATATTTGATGATTTATTTCAGCTTCTGATGGGCATATGAAATTGCATTGCTGTTTTATTTGATTGTCGCTTAATACTAGTAAATTATATAAATTTTAAAGTAAACGCTTTTTTAATCTCATAATCTTTATTTGAGCTTTATTTTGGACTAGTAATATTACAATCCAATATATGTACCGCTTATACAATTATATCAATATCAATATATCTTTTTAAAACTTAATAAAGGTGCAGTATATTTAAAACAAAATGGCATGTAGTTTTGTATACTAATATAATTACGAAAATATGTACAAAACCGTACAATTATATAACTCAGATACAAATTTTTCAAAGGGTAATCGGTTATATATATTTATTTTTTAAGTACGCACAAATTGGCATATTAAGTGTGTTCGTTTTATCTATTTTGTTTAGTCCTCTCCATGGCAATTTACATTTTACATTTTTAATTTATAAAATTTTTTTCTTAGCGGGGACACCATCCGAGGCAGAGAACCAAAAGCCCAGACACCATCCATTACCGAGTACTTGAGCAAAGACAAACACCGATAGTTGTCCGAACTTATCGGAAAATTATCTATAAATTGGATATAATCTTTAATTTTAGTACATTTTTTGTTTAAAGTTTGGCGGCTAAATTTCGGAAACTGTTTTCCGCATTGAAAACAAGAGAAAGCCTTCAACAATCGTAAGGGATTTAGGAAATCTTAAGTCAATCGAGGTAAAATCATCTTCTTAGCTAACTTCACATCTCCTTTTAGTATTGCAAAGTTTCTAGACATTTACAAAGCGGTTTGTCACAAACATTCAAATATTTTGGTGACCTATGCATCTATGCTTACTATTATTCATTCCACATGTTTAGTTTAAATGTAATGTATGATATGATATGATATGATATGATATGATATACTTATTTATAAGTATATGTTAAGAACATCATATCTTTAAAACAAAAATTTTTTATATAAGGTTTCTTGTTAGTCTTGTTATTAATAAATAAGCCAGCTTTGATTTAGTTTAACATTGTTTTTGCATTTTGATTTTAAATTTGTATTTTTAGAAAATTTTATATAATTATTTTTCAGGTCCTAAAATATTGTCATCACATTTTCCACTCCTATCGATATACCCAGAGAACCGGGTGACAGCCCTAGCGGGCGAATAATTGGTATGAAGGACCACACTCGACCTGGTCACACTGCTCTGCAATGTTCTCAGCAGCAGATTTGAGAAAAAGTGGAAAAATAACAAAACAAACGTGCAAAAAACGGTGAAAAACGCGACGCGCAATTGCAGAACGAGTGCACGACCAGCGGGCGATTAAAACGGCGTGCGCGAAAAAGCGGAAAAAGCTCGGAACAAAACGAAAAAAGTGAAGAGCCATCATCACAGCGACGAAGATGAGCGAAGAAGAAGAAGCGAGGCAGCAGCAGCAGCAATAATAAGTTGTTCTCTGTGCGAGTGAGAGAGTGCAGCAGAGCAAAATAGGGGCATAAAAAACGCAAAATAAACGAAAATAAGAATCCGAGATTGCTGCGAAGTGAGTGTGCACAACGGTAAAATCCCGTTGCCCGCACAAATCTACCGCCCCGCGTGCCTGTGTGTGTGTCGGTGTATCGGTGTCGCTGTCCGTGCTGTGTGTTGGTGAGATTTCCCATTAGTGTGCGAAAAACAAAAGCCAAAAAATCGGAGGAAAGAATATATAGAAATCAAGGAAATGCAATATAGAATCAGCCGCCGCCGCCGTTGCTGCGTGCTGTAATCCCAATTGGACTCCCAATTGGAGGCACACTCTTCCGCCTGTATGTGTGCGTGCGTGTGTCTATGTGAAAAGAGGTCAAAGGCGCAACAAAAGTTTTTCACTTTTCATGCGGTAACCAAAAAAAAAGCGCAAATAAAAAAAGTGCCAACCAGCTGAGAGCGCAAAATACAAAAAAAAACAACGTCGCAGTTTTGCGTTAAAACAATAAACCAAGTATCCAAGTGTGCGTGCGCGTGCGGTTGTGTGTGTGTGTAAGAGCGAGGCGAAATAACGCAAAAAAAAACAATCAGTTGTTAAAATAATCCCTCAACAAACCGATTTTCGGATTTAACAGCTCTCGGCTCGCAAACAACTCAAAATCAAATCTGGTTTTATCAGGCGACGCAAAACAAAAAAAACGCAAAAGGCCATAACAATAACAACAAAAAAAGCGCCAAAAATTAAATTCTTCTATATGAGATTTTAATCAAGCAAGAATCCAATTTGCATAGCACAAGAGCGACAGAGAGAGCACGAGATCCAATTGGAGTTAGCGGCGAACGAGAGAGAATGTAAGTAACGCCTCTGTCCGTTCGTTTTGTTTTTGCCGCCTCTTTGCTTTGCACACTTTTCTGCAAATGTTTTTCCCCTTTTTACCCCTATTATTTTCCTTCAACTGTTGCGGTTGCGCCGCGCGATAAATAAACAAACATAGAAAATTATTCAAAAATTCCAAGCAACGCGCGCGCCAGTAAAAAAAACTGGCTGATAAGTAAATCTCAGGAAAAGATAAAAACGGGGAGGAGATGGAAAGTGAAAAAGCGAGGAAGAGGCCCAGTTGGGCCATTCACATAAACACAAAATAAAAATGTACGATTTTTCCTTTCATTTTGCTCCTTATTCATAAAATCAATACTTTTTTATTGATTAACATAAAATAATAGCTATTTTTACATTAATTAGTTAAATGATTTTTTGAACAATTTTGGACAAGATTATGGTATTTAAATTTTATATAAATAATTTTCAATATGCATTTTCAATCAACGTTGAAATTACAACTTTTACTTTTAAACTTTTGTTACATACAAATTTAAGCATCTATATTACCAACTATTTTAATTTTGATTTGATAACAATGTTTTATTTTCTGTGCAGAGAGTACTCAATAACCCATTTTTATCGGTCGCAGTTTATTAAATAATTATTGAATGTCATTATCGATTCGTGGGAATATTTCCGCTCTGCCCAACAAAAGCCTCCCCTTAAATACCAACCCCCCAAACAAAATCCCCACTCCCTTCCAAAAAGTAACTCATACCTTTGTTTAGTTTGAGGCGTGCTCGGCCTTTTTATGGCCACAATTGCCGCCTCGGCCAAAAATGTGAGTCGCATTCGAAATCTCTTCGCTCCTGCATCGCGGTTAAGCCATAATGGGCCTTACACTTCCTTTATCAGCTGGGATTAGTCATAGAATAGGGTAATACAAAGAAATAAAGATAGTCACGAAGTGGAAATTTAAATCAGAATAATAACACCCATTTGGGTTTTTGAAAAGCAAAACAATTGGTGAACATTCGGTGTGGATCCATTACAGTTTTTTAGACCATCGGAGCACTTTTACTTAAAATTTATCTTGTAATTATACTTTAAAATAAGTTCAAATCAATAAAAAAAATATGTAGAATTGTTTTTTGTTTAATCCAAGATCAAGCAACTTAATTTTCTGAGTATATCACTAAGCCATGTTTACCATGTCTAAAATGAGCCAGAATTTAGCTAGAATTAACACGTCCAAAACAACCTAGCAACATTTTAAGTCTAATGGCACAGTTCCAAGAAAATCCCATTCATAAAAACTCAAAATGATAAATTAAAACTTAACATGAATGAAAGGCGGGTGAAAAGTACGCTTAGAAATTGGACTCCCTCAAAAGAAATAACCTCAATCGATTTAATTGAGCTGTTCTTTTCGTCACCTGAACAAGAAATCGATAAGGTTAAATTATCTAATGGTTGAAATTAATAAGCTTGAATTAGGGGTTGGGTTCAATAAGTGTGCGGGAACTTGAGAGGTTCATTCAGTTAGCGATTGGTAATTTCTTAGGGAAAACACGATATAATTCCAATGAATTTTCCAGCTTTAATAATTCGCAAAGATTTCAAATTCGTCACCGTTTTATTATCTTTATTCGACTTCCGTTGCACTCCTAAGATCTGTTTAAATAAGTTTTTCCTACTATATCAAATAGTGACACTACAATGAAAAGCATAGAAATGCTCAGAATATAATCGGCTTGTTATAAAATGAGTAATATTTGAATTATATACCGTAGAATTGTGTACAACATTATTTAAAAATGTTTAGAATAGAAGAATAATAGTTTTCATTTCTATTTGATGATTTTTATTTAAACATCAGTTAGTATAATTATTAAATGTAAGAATTTGACAACTATTTAATTATTTAGTATAAGAATCTTTGACTCTACCGTCTAGTCAATTTAACTAAGGCTGTAAAGGTAAATAAACCTTTGGTTGGTTTAAATAACTTTGACCAATATTTACATAATTCACTATCATGCGCGGAAACTACTATTGTTTGCCGTACCATATGTGTAGGTACATAAGTTTACCAAATTGATAAGAACTGTACCCATATTTTTATGTCTTGCTGAAGATAAAGAGCCATTTTTGATTTTAGTTCGCCTAGGTTTTTTTTTTTTTTTTTTTGAGCGGTTATTTCTTACCGCTTTCAGGCTTTTGTCAACGCATCAGACGAGTATTATCATCATCATCGATCGAATCTCATCGAAAAGTTGTCAAAAGCTGTGGAACTGGTTTATGGTTTTAGTCTAGAGGAAGCTACAAATATATGGAGCATAATCTGAGCTTCATATTTTTGGGAAAACGTGGCTAAAAGTTGCTAACGAGCAGAATGCTTCTCAATTTTGCACTGTCGCGGAACCGAAATAAATTAATACAAAGACAAAAAGATTATTTCGTTTGCTACGCAATTCGCGTCATTTGCATAATGCAGCTGCAGGTGGCGACGAAAGGCAGCACACCGCACCGACCTGATCAAACCCCTCTTAAGACAAGAGCCCCAAACCCCAACCAGTCACTTTCAAAGACCTATAAAAACTTGTTGTTTGCCCTGCTCGTCGCTTTTTCCCGCCCTTTTTGAACACTCGGCAGATATAAATCGCATATGTACACATGTTCGTACATATGACACTCGTTATGCAATGGCATTGAAAACGAGTGAAGAGTGTGGGGCAAACCAAGACCGGGACAACCGGGCAAACATTACTACGCATGGCGTGGACCTGAATCCGAATCCGAACCAGAATCGGCATCGGAATCCGAGTCCGAATCCGAAAGCGATTGCGAATGCGAGTTCTGACTGGGACTCGGACAAACGTCGACTGTTTTGTATCTGTATCTGGCTTATCAGCAAGCCGCCCGCTCGACTGACAAATTGATAAAAACCTGAATGGGGGAGGGGGTTTCACGGGTGGATGCCGCCCCACTGTCAAAACATTTCCATGCCCTTCGCCGACAGATATAAAAAGGGGGATAAAGGTGCGCGCCTCAGGGAGCGGAAATGCCTTGAGATGGAAGAGCTAGCTTATGGCAACAGCTTGGAGGCTCCACCTTTTCACGTATCCAGAGTTGACGATTTTAAGGCTTTGCTACACTTAAAAATCATTATTTTTCGACAATTTTAATCTATTATTTGCATTTAATGCATTATTAAGATTTTTGTATTCGGATATTCGGTTATTTGCGTATATCGGCAAATAAATAAATATTTTTAATTCAACTATTAAACCGAGAAGAATTTTTTTATGAAATAAATTGAAAATAATTGTTTGTTAAAAATTCGTTTAAATTATATCATAGCCATTTTTACATGTTTATTTTGTAGCAGAACAAGTAACATTATTATATTTTTTATTCCTTAATCAAGCAATTTTATTAGTAAACGTTGTTTTGAGTATATTTTTTCTTAATATTTGGACAAAAGATATAAATCCAGGGAATTTATAACAAACCTGTAATCCACCCAACCAGAAAATATATACCTACAAAGTAACTAATAATGGAAAGTACAAACAAATTGTTGAAATCACTTGCTAATAAATTAAAATACTCTAGACATTAATTTACCAATCGCAAATATTTTCCTTTAGCCCCTCTTAGAAAAAGCAAAACGAACGATACCTCTAGAAAAGTTATTAAATATATAATTATCACATAGATTCTTTATTCCAGACTATTCCAATCCGCCACAATGGCCAATCCGCGGAAGTTCAGCGAGAAGATTGCGCTGCAGAAGCAAAAGCAGGCGGAGGGAACGGCGGAGTTTGAGCGGATTATGAAGGAGGTGTATGCCACGAAGAGGGACGATCCGCCGGCCAATCAAAAGATTCTGGAGTGCCTGGGCGGTGGTCAGGAGGTGAGCCAATCCTCGCCAGGATCTGGCAATGGGACTGGAGGCGGTGGCGGCAGTGGTTCGGGCAGTGGAGCCAGCGGCGGTGGAGCCTCGCCAGATGGCTTGGCAGGCGGTGGTGGAGGTTCCCCGACGGCGTATCGCGAGTCGCGGGGACGTAGCGTGGGCGTCGGACCCATGCGGAGACCCTCGGAGCGCAAGCAGGATCGCTCGCCCTACGGCAGCAGCAGCAGCACGCAACAAACCCTTGACAATGGCCAACTGAATCCGCACCTTCTAGGTCCACCCACTTCGGACAATTTGTGGCGGCGCTCCAGCTCTGATTCCGCGCTACACCAGACCGCGTTAGGAGCGGGCTTCGATACCAACGTTAATTCTATGTACCAGCAGCAGCAGCATCATCAGCAGCAGCAGCAACAACAACAGCCAGGCCAGACCAGATCTCACTCGCCGCACCATGGGATTAACAGGACCATGAGTCCGCAGGCGCAGCGCAGAAAGTCACCGGCTCTGCAACACCCACAGTTGCAACTGCAGCAGCTTCAGCAGCAACAGATGCAACAGCAGCACCAACTGCACCAGCAACTTCAAATGCAGCAGCTGCAACAGCAGCAACACCAGCAACAGCAGCAACAGCAGCAGCAGCAACAGAACACGCCATACAACAACGCCAAATTCACGAACCCTGTGTTCCGGCCGCTTCAGGAACAGGCCAATTTTGCCAACACCGGCTCCCTGCCCGATCTCACGGCTCTGCAGAACTATGCCCCCCAGCAGCAACAGCAAATCCAGCAGCAGCAGCAGTTGCAGCAAGCCCTGTCGCCCGTCATGTCACCGCACAATCACCGACGCGAGCGGGATCAGTCGCCCAGTCCGTTTAGTCCGGCGAGTGGAGGGGGAGGAGCGGGCCCCGGTTCACCTTATCAGCAGCAGCAGCACTCGCCCACCGGCAACACGCAACAACAGCAGCAACAACAACAACAACAACCAAGCAGCTCGCCGCACCTGTCTTTTACCAATCTGGCCACGACGCAGGCAACTGTCGCCACGTTTAACCCGCTGCCAACGCTGGGACCGCACAATGCCACCGACTATCGCCAGCCACCGAATCCGCCTAGTCCACGCTCTTCTCCGGGTCTGCTGAGCAGTGTTTCGGCCACGGATCTGCACTCGAGCGCTCCGGCCAGTCCAATACGCCAACAGCAACAGGCCCAACAGCAGCAACAACAACAGCAGCAGCAGCAGCAGGCACACCAGCAACAGCAACAGTTTGATAACTCCTACAACAGTCTGAATACCTCGTTTCATAATCAGTTTGAGATCTTCTCGCTGGGCGACAGTAATTCCTCACCGGAGCAGCAAGGTTTCGCCAATAACTTTGTGGCCCTGGACTTTGACGATCTGAGCGGGGGTGGAGGAGGTGGTTCGGGCGGTGGCGGCGGCGGGGGCGTTGGAAGCAATGGAGGAGGCCTGACCAACGGCTACAACAAGCAGGAGATGTTGGACTTTAGTGAGCTGAGCGGCAGTCCGGAGGCGAGTGGGAACAACAACCATATGCGACGGGGAGTGAGCAACCTGAACAACAACGGGTTAAGCAACGGTGTGGGACCCACGCACAATGGCAGCACAAATCTAAATGGAGCGGGGAACAACAATAGCAGTAGTGGAGGTGGTTCGACGCAGGATCCTTTGGGCATAACCGCTTCCCCTGTACCATCGCCCCTAGGCTGTCCCAGTTCACCACTACCGATACCCATGTCGGCGCAGACTTCGCCACAGCAGCAACACAACCACCACCACCACCACCAACATCAACAGCAGCAACAGCATCATCAGCAGCAACACCATCAGCAGCAGCAACTATCGCTATCTTTGCACCATTCGCCACATCATTCGCCCATGCATTCGCCACACCATGGGAATTCACCGCTGTCGAGCAGCTCACCAGTGAGTCACAATGCCTGCTCCAACTCCAATGTGGTGATGAACCACCACCAGCAGCAGCAGCAACATCACCACCAGCAGCAACACCACCTTCAGGGATCCTCGCAAAGTCACACGCCGACCACAGCGAATATTCCCTCGATCATCTTCAGTGATTACTCCTCCAATGCGGATTTCTCGAGAGAGATATTCGACACACTCGATCTGGATCTGGGCCAGATGGACGTGGCCGGGCTGCAGATGCTCTCCGACCAGAATCCCATCATGATCGCCGATCCCAATATCGAGGACAGTTTTCGGCGCGACCTCAACTGATACTATGAGGAGGCTGTTGCGGCCATCGAGAGCGGAGTGCTGCTGGAGGAAGACTACCAGGCGCTGCTGGGATCGGAGGCGCTGGCAGATGACCAGGTGGCCACAATGGAGGCTGCCGCAGCAGCAGCAGCAGTAGAGACAGTTGAAGAGGCAGCCACAGTTAGCGACAAGGACAAAAAGGAGCTGGAAGTGGTAGAGCTTTTGGTGTCTGGAGTGATGGATGACCTGGTGGACTCCAGTGACTTGGACGAAGAGGTGCGCAACTTCTTCTTCTAGACTGCAAGCCTTCCATCGATTTTGTCATCATCATAACGGTTGGGACTTTCAGTTTCAACAGATATAATAGGAAGTGAATTAAGTTTTTTAAACACATCTACTAAAAAATTCGAGATTAAATGCCATATTACTTAAGCTTATGATTCACAAGCTTAATGTGAAGTAAATTAAATTCGGAAACGCTGTCACGGGTTATTGTTATGTTTATAAAAGTCACTTCCGCATATTCATTCTGAAACTGAAAGTTTTTTAACTGGCCTCAATATTGTTATCTCGTCATCGTCCGTGCTTTCGTAGCTAGCTCTTTAAAAAAAATTAAAAAAAAATGAATTGACTCGTTAACCCATAAGTGTACTTGAGTGTCTTTTTACACCCTATTTCCTGAAAAATACCTAGCACCCCTGAAAAAGCGAAACATATTTACAGCGAGTCTCAGATTTTACTTAATTACGCACATAAGTCACTATACAATTTACACACTTAAGCTCTTATTTCTGTATATAATACAAAACCTGAAGGGAAGAAAGCGAAAAGGATTAAAACCAAAAAGTGTCTTAGACCAACGACCAAAATTATATTCTTTATACGAAAATGAAGAAAACTGGGAAGAGGACGGATTTAGAAGAGCCCCTCTAAGCAAATTAATTCCGGATATGCCATCCACCCCGTTTCCATTCGTTTGTTTGATCCAGAAAAACAGCTAGCTAAATACGCATCTACGTGCATCTGTAAAGCCCTTCCTAAATTACAATCCAAATGTGCCGTCGAAGCAATTATTAGATTTTAAGATGCCGATATCGAAACCGATCCCCTCAATGCTGTAAAGTCTTCAGAGTGTCCCCCCGCGAACCCTTTTCGAATACAAAACGATAGATAGGTGTATATTCGAGAACCTTCTTCATAAACTCAGTATCACAAACTAAACGAGTATATAACCATACAGACAAACGCATATAGGTATATAGCTGAATATATCTACTGATATATAGTTGATAGTCCAGGCACAAGTGTAGTTCACAATTGGAATCCAGTTCCAGTGTCCTGCTCCGACAAATTTTACGAAACCAACAAGAATCAAAAGCGAACTCAAAACCACTAAAGAAAACTTAAAGGAATTTTTTACGAGTCTTTAACAAATAGTAGATAGGATTTTCCATTAAACGTTTTCCGTTTTCCGAACACTAATTATCGAGCATGGAACTACGACTACTACCATAAATACCCAAACCTACTTAAATCCGTTGTTTTTTCAAGTCATTTTTATTACGAAAGTAAACAAATATTTAAGAATCAAATCAAAGAAAGCTTTATGGCCAGTAACCAACAATAAGAAGAATGGAATAGCTAGAATAAGGCGATTCTAAACCCTGCATAATATATACTGTTTATAAATAATAAGACCCCCTTAAAACACACACATAAATCATTGAGTCTAAATTACTTAATAAATGTAACAAAAACTTAAAAACGGGAGAAAAAAAAACAAACAAAATAAATAGCGTCAAAAGTGCAAAAGAAAATGTTTTATTTAATTCGAGTACCAGAACTTCTTATAAAATTACATAATAATGGTTAATATTAGTAACATGCTAATATATCCCCAACAAAACGATTTCCTTTTTCTAATTATTGATGTTAAATTCTAGTTATAAACTAAAATTAAATGAGACGAGATACGTGAAAAACTTTACAAGCGACACACAAAAAGCGAAGCAAAATAAAAAATACATATATAAATGTAATTTAATAATGTAATTTATGTGGGAAACGCGCAAATATATATATATACTTATATATATATAAATAGATTGATAACATTTGTCTCTGCTGTTTTGTGCTAAAATATACACGTAAATAAAAATAAAATCTTGAAGAATTATAATAATACTAGATAAGTGAGAGAGGAATGCTAATTATAAATTATACTATTATTATTATACGATATGTACTAAGTAATTGTGTATGTAATATATAATTACATTTATAAAATTAACGGTACATCAACAACAGCAACCCGCAAAACCGAGGAGAATAAGCCATAAGATTATATTCAATGTAATAACACAGTTATTTGTTTCAAATAAATCTTAAATTTGATTTTAAAGTCCAGTAAACAATTATTGAGTTTTGTTTTGATAACATGCGAGGGATTATAAATAAATATTAATTGGTTTTTGCTTATAAAACCAATGTTATCAAAGCTAACATACACAAAAACGATCAACAAATTTGTTTTAATGGTTAAATATTTCAAGACGAGTAAATATTATCTTTATCGTTACTTCCATTACTTCCATGTTTTTCTGTGCATTGAACGGCCAACCACCTGTTGTTCCAAAATTCCGTTTACGTGGGCGACTGCATTTCTAGGTGTTGGAATGATCGCACGTAAAATTATGTAAATTTATAAAAAAAAAATAGTAATCAAGCACATTCATTAATTGCACACCCGCTCTCTCAAAGGTGCAAATGTGTGAGTGAGTAGTTTGTGTCTTTGTTAATAAGCGCGACGCAGTTGTGCTTTGTGTGTGCTAAATTTAGTAGTCAAAGTTCAATGCGGAATATTGAATAACTGGAGGAGGCACTATGGCTTAAATACTACTCTTTCAAATTCTACTACTTTTCCAGACAACTTGGTACAAATTTGCACATGTGCCCCAATAGAGAGCAACGGATCTCAAAAGTCGGAGAGCAAACAACAAATAAAATATTCACAAGTGCGTAAGACGTCAGCTTGGTTTAACAAATAAAGCAAGCAGAAAAATTAAACAAGCTGTTCGTAATTCCAAAATCAAGTTTTCGATCTTTACGGCCAGAAACTTATAAACAAGAAGAGAGAGAGAGAGCGCCCAAGCTAGAAACTAATAAGGCACACTGAAAGAAATTTTAATCTCAATAAGTAAAAGTGTGTAAATTCAAATTTGAAGTTAAGTTCAATCTCAATATATATAATTTATTTAAAAAGTATATCAATACACTTTTAAGATCATCATTGGCAGCCAGTGATGTTGTAGAATCAATTCTTAAAACATAAACAATTTCCGACTTGTGCAATACAGCTTTTCCATAAAAATTCTTTAATTCGATCCCTTACTACTCTTATAATTATGATAAGATAAGGTATTTATTTATAATTAATAAATTTGTAAACAACCAAGAAAACTCATTTTACTAGCCAATTATGTAAGAACAATTATATATAGATAGATTTTAAAATACAGAAAAATAAGATGATTTTTTTCTCTGTTAAGAGAGAGTGTAGATTGACTAAAACAGTCAGAGCTTGCGTGGGAGAGCTGATATCAGCGGCATAACGGTAAAGGGCAAGCCCTACATGTACTAAACCAAAAACATACCGCCAATACAGTCAAGCCTCTTTGCCCAAAATCAACATTATAGCTAAAAATCGAAGCATTTTAATTGAAATGTTTTCGGCTGGTTTTTATTGCTTACTTTGTTTACTTTTCACACTCGTCTGTTTAATTATAATGTTAACAGAGGTTGGAGCGGCCCCAAACATCTTCTGGGGGTACGACTGTAGTCACTAAAAGCGCGAAAATCGAACGGAAAACGTTAAGGCGAGATAGCCAGTTGTTTATTGTTATTTTGTGTTCATGTTAGACCTTAATTAAGTGTTAAAATGGCATGAAATTAAATCTGCAAGTGTGAGTTAGCTGGAATCGATGACGCTGTGACGATAACGTCATTATCGTTATCACCCCCAAGCCACTCGAAAGGCGCAAATGTTATCAGCGTTCGCACTCGCACGAGAGCAACAACAACAGATTCCAGTCGCAGTCTCCAATCCATACCCAGAATCGGCCGACATTATTCAGCCCCGTCCATGCTTCAATCTCTTTCAACTCCTCAGGGCCTTTCGGGACATTGCCATTGCTGTTGCGATATTGCTAATGCTATTGCTACAGCCAGCTGGCTCTATTCGACATTCCTACAAACAGCAGCGGTCAAATAAATAGTAATTAAATAGCATAGGGAGCATTAGCCCGTTAAGTACCCCAAGCAACAGAAAAAATCACACTAAATTTAAGAACCTATAACATCACTCCATAGAATAACTTATACCCACATAAGTGGGCCTACACTCTCGTTTTCTCATATTCATAGTAAGCCAAAAGTAAAGCTTAAGGTGCCAAAAATCTTTTAATTAAGAACATAACTTGCGCACTTTGATACTTCTCGTTATAAAAAAGTTCACGAAAGTTAAAAAATTAAAGTGGATGAAATCAAGTGAGTAAGACCATTATTTTCTTAAAATAGACTTAGACCTTTAGTTTTTAACTTGCTGAAACGTCCACATTTTGTTAAAACGTTTACTGTAAAAGTTGTTTTAAAGTTATTTCAATTTTGTGCTGTTTTTTATGCCCTTAACTTTACTTTTTCTAATTTCTTGGAAAGCCACTGTATTGGCTATATATTTATCGTAGTTTTTGCAACACAGGCCAGTTGAATGCACCCAGTTGCTTATATGGCACACAATTGATAAGAACGCAAGAGATTCTCGGATTTCAATTGTAATGCATACCTCGGTATGTGTGCGTGCGCAAGAGTAATCATAATAGCAAATAATTAGTATTGATTACAGCGCCTCGCCATTGATTGATAACACTATGCAATATGCAAAGCAGTTTAGTTGGTTTTTAATATTACTGTTTTGGGGGACTATGTCCAAATGATATAAATCAATAAAAGACGTTTTACTGGTTTATATTACTCAAGTGAAATTATAAACTAATCTTTAAAAAAGTAAAACAAATCAGTATTAGGTTACAAAATGCAAAATTGTAGTATACAAATTATACCTTTGGAACTTCTTATATTTATTAATATCTTTTTGGGAGATTACTTACAAATTAACTAAAAAATTTTACAGATTTTACTTTTGTTAACAAATTTTAGAATCTGTAAACTTTTACCACCTCCAATCTCAAAATTTCCTGTTAGTGGATCCTAACAAATTATCCCCGAACCCTTTGAATGGCTTACTTGTTGTTTATTCAAATTGAGTGAGGCACGTGCCTTAAGTGCGTACATTTAGTACATTGTCCCAGTATATGTATTGTATATATTTATATTTTACATACATCCGTACGATGGGGTCTGCGTGTGATAGCAGCGGCTAAAAATAATTCATACGCATCAGAAGGACCCAGCACTGACGTTAGAGATTGTTTTGGATTGTTTTGGCACATGTATTCAATGGTTGGTTGCACTTATGGGCAATGTCGATGAAGGGTTCATCACAGTAGTTCAAAAGCTCCGAAATAGCAAAACAATATTTTCGGCCCCTTTGTACCACGGTAAAACGGCAACTTTTATTATACCAGTAAACAGCAAGGACAGCAAATAAGACATACTTATATAAATATGCATTGTAATGAAACGTAAACAGGCGATAGTGCAACGAGTTTATAAACAAATTCATTTGCTCTTCTTTCAGAGCCCACTGCTTCACTTTTCGATTGTGTAATCAGTTGTAGAAAAATCATATAGTTTAAATTTATTACTTGCACAAATATCGTTGGAATTTCTTTTAATAATTATATTATTATAAAAGATTTAGTACGCCTTCAATAAACTGTGTATTTAACAATTGTGATATGCAGGTCAGTTACGAAACAATACACTCTTGTATACTTTTGTCTTAAACAGATATTTTTTTAACTATTATTTTTTAATGGCTTTTGATAGTTTTTATCGGGAACAATACAGATAAATATAAATTCAAAGTTTTTTAAGCATTACAAACATTTATTTTTAAAATGCATCTGACCTGGATGTGATTTGCCACCATTGTGAATTTAATTAACTCAAAAAGGCATTGATCAAATTTATAAAGATTAGAAATGAAAAAATGAATGTTTTTAAAACTGATCTTACTTTAAAATAAATTTTGGTACTGTTTGCCCATGCGCAATATCCGGATAAAGATAAGGCTAAGAGAGCGGAAAGAAAGCGAAGTCAAGGCTGCGTCGAACATCGGAAATAGACATCAGCTACGATTTTAGCGGGCATAAATATGCTATTTGCAGTTTCAGTTACCATAATTACTCTAACAGGCTGATCAAATATTGATCGACTTGAGGACCCCCGACCATGTGAGGCCACTACGTCACTGCTGACGGTCCCAAAGGGTTGTTTTGCTAGGGGGGAAGTACCTCCGTGATGTCTTCGATTAACATTCCGGCCACAATGCCCAGACATTGTTGCCTCAGTCGGGAACATTCCTTTCCCATCGATAACAGATAACACATAGAATGGCTTAACTTATATTTATAGATCAAGAACTCCCATGGCGTCGCATTGCAGTAGTAACCGAAATTGCCTTTCAAACTGTTTTGACAGCTTTTCCCAGTGGCGCGCAAAAAAGCTTTAAAACATATGTTCCACCTCGGTATTCGGCAGTGTCTTTAAAACTGCTGATATAGACGAACTCTTCGAATAAAAGATTCAAACTGTTTTAGTTTACAAACTGTGATAATCTTCGTTGTTGAAACTCAATTTCTTTTGATAATATTCAAAAAACCTTTTCAAACCTTATAAAGAAGGGAAGAACGAAATGTCATAATGAATGTACTTATATATTTCATCCAATCTTGGAGGAATTATATACACATAAAAGAAAAATAATTATCAAAACGTTACACTCAATATTAGTTAGATAGAATATACAATTTCAATCTATCCCAAAAATATATTGTTTCATTTTTATGAATGTAAATAACTAAACAATTAAAAGACTTGATTTCTTGTATTCTTCACTTTCTTGAACTCGAACTTTGTATGTGAGATTGAATATCTGCTAAATTTATTAATCTACAGTTGAGGGAATGCTAATTTCAGATCCTATTGGTGCGCAGATAATCCTCCTCGTCGTCTCCGTCAACATCCTCCACCACGCTGTAGGAACTCTTGCCAGCACCATCTTTGGCCAGATGCGTCTCGAAGAACTCCTCAACGGTATCCGTGTTCCACTTGGTGATGGACAGCGTCTCCTGAACTTTGCCACTGGCATCTAGGAGCTTCACGACGGGATCCAAGCCCCTCACATATTTGATCTGCAGGTTGGGGAACTTGGCGGGCCGGCCGCTTTGGATGAAGGCCTGTATCTGCGGGTAGGCTCGGAATTTGCAGGTGCACACCTCCAGAATGGCCTTTGCATAAGTTCGCTGGACCGCCGGCTGTTGATCCAAAGTGCAGCATTGCTTGCAATGGGGTCTGGAGTAAAGATAAATGTTTTTAAAGAAGAATCTTAACTTTTTCGGGGCAAGTTTGATTTACAACAAATTAATTATAATGACGGGTTTTGAAACTGGAAAACGACATTTGGTAAAAACCAAGAATACAATGAACCATTACAATTTCGGAAAACTGTATCACTCAGAAGATTTAACAAAGTAAAAAGATTGGTTAAACTATACGAAATATGTAGATCTTTTGTGCGATAATTAACTAATTAGAAAACCCTCTGTCTTTTTGAACATGGCCATCTTTCAAACTGAATATTGTTAAGATAATGATATAGCATTGTTCTATTTATGGTAGGTATTTCTAGTTCGCTTGTTTTTAAGTTTATTTCTAGGTACACTATCTGTAACAGTACATAAATAGTATGGTAAATTTTGAATCTATGGAACAGGTAAATCTCTATAACTTGATGCTTTTAGTTATTCGGTCTAGAGAAGGTGAATTTAAACTGCATTTCTGAGTATTTAAGCCCTTTTATAACCATCAACAAAGAATGTATCTTATTATATTTACTTGATGGTATCCAGGCCAAAATCATCTAATAGTTTTTCACAACTGGAACACATTAGTTGAGCTTTAATAAATCCCAGCTCCCGGCAATCGGCGGCCGTCAACTCGGCATGGATTTGCTGACACTGCAAAGGATGAAAATAAAATAATAAATGTTGCTCATGTTTTTTAAATATGTCTCTAACTCACACTTAAGGCCAGCAGAAAAAAGAGTACCAATTGCTGCATCTTTACGCTAAAAATCTAATTCAATTTACTACGTCCACGTCGTTGTTTACAAAATTTTCTTAGCTTAGTGGTGGGAGATAAGACATGGAGAGATGTGCATACGATCTATCGATAAGTGTTATCAGTTTGATTCGGTACCGTGTTTATTTTTGATGCGAATAAATAAATAGTAATCTGAATCTCTAAAATTCTAAATTTCGGTAATTGCTGACGGGGCAGTTGCCCTATCTACTAAAATTGAGAAGGCAACACTGTTCTTGACATGAAATATATCAAATAAAGAACTTTGTAATTCTCAATCTCCCATCCCTTCTATCGATACAGACTGCTGTGCAGCTGGCCACCACTAGCTCAGAAATCGAAAATTTATTCCTGGTGGTGCATTTGTTTTTTTGCTTCGCTCGCGAAGTGAGCCCAGTTTTAAATTAGTTTAATTGCATACAGTGAAGCACTCGAAAACATATCGCCGACGTCGACTGGTCGCTGTGCAGCCAAAAAACCAACAGTATTAGCTGTGTGCGTGTTTGGCAGAAACAAAGTTTCGAACAAATCAATAAAACGGAAACGTGAGAGAGCGCTGCGCAAAAGAGAAAATAAAAGCGAACGCAATCGACCAACGCATAGAAGAAAACAAGGTGAATAAATAGAACATGGCACAGAAAAGACGAAACAGAATCAAATCAAATTTAAATCGAGCACAGAAATAGAAAGGGTGAACCGGAGAAAGGGAAACAAATCACGGTAAAAAGGAGCGCTCCAGGAGATCCAAGGCTTTCTCCACCTCCCTTTCTCTCCCCCACCGTGCGTGTGTGTGTGTACATGTGTTTATGTTTTGTTTAGCAAATTAATAATCTTAATTCTGCTGGGATTTCGCCACTCAGGTGCTAAAAAAAAGCGAACACTCTGATAAGTTTGGCCGTGTGTCGGTGTACTTGTTTATTTAATTCATATTTACACAAGTAAATTAATTCATTTGCCCTTGTACAATAACAACAAGCGCCGTTTGCTTGAAAACTTGTTCTCGCATTTATTCTGCGCTTCTCGTTCTCCGCCCCTCTCTTATTCTTTCTCTATTCCATTGCAATACCAATGCAGTTGTAGGTGTTTGTGTTTTTTCATTCAATCCAGGAAATTGCCCCTTGAGAGACCTTCCATTCAGTAGGCTTCCATCTTCTTCTCATTCTCCTTCCGCTTGCATCTTCAGCTTCTTTTTTGTGCTCCTGGTCCCGTTTAACTGGTTTACTTCTTAAACTATTCCAATACTCTACCTCTCTCCCTCCCTCTTGCACACCTGCTGCTTGGCAGCTGTCCACGCGCTCAAATTTCTTATCAACGAAACGAACAAACTCCGGCTGAAATTCAATCCCAAACCAGGCCCAAACTGCGTTGTTACTTTTCCACAGCAATTCGCTAATTTCCAACGCCTTTTGTCACGGCCCTGTTGCTTTCTCCCTCCCAACTTCTCCCTACTCCCTCTCCTTTTTTATTTTTACACACATGCCAAATTACAGTCGAACCTAGCTAAATCACACTTTTTATGAAGAATACAGATCTCTAGGTTTCAAATACTTTATTTTATTTAAATCAAAAGTTTTGTTACTTTTAAAAGTTAAATGTCATAAAATAAAGTATTAGTTTTAAAAGATGTCGAGCTGAATAAATGTCTCTGGAATTAATATTTGTATACTTCCACAAGAGTACACTTTTCAAAAGGTGCAAAGTGACTGTACAGTGTACAATATCTCGATGTCGTGCAATTTTGCAATATTTCAAATGCCCGCACATCTGACTCATCTACAGGTAACTGCTATTACTAGTTAGCATCCACATGGGTTCCGCATTTGTGGAAATCATTCATTCTTCACCTTATCAATATTGTTCGACTTTTTGTTGTCGGTTCTAAACTCGAAATGCTCATATATATATAATTTCAATTATTTGAAACCGATATGGACAATACATCTGCTCACCAACGATATGTAGATCAAATGCCCCTGTTTATTGTTTTAAATTTCCATATCTATTATATATGTTGTACATATCGAGTTTTAAGTGTGATAGATATTTGGTTTAATATATGTTTAAGCTTATTAAATTTATTGTTGTATCCTTAAAATATTTTTTCTGTGCACTCTTTGTTTGATAAGTTCCAGGTGCTCATTTAGCTCGTTGGCGTCTATTAGCTCATTATTCAAGCTTACGTGCGGCTCACCCACACACCCTTATAAAAACTAAAGAAAAATAACACATACACGCGCAGAAAATAGGCACAACTTGGGCCCACTCACTCTTGATTGACTTGAACTATTTTTTTTTTCCTGTTCAGCTGAGTTTTCATTTCAATTGACCGAAAGGTCAACTTAATTGCATTTGTGTTTTGAGTCTGTCGGACTATCTATTTTGCACTCTTACTTTTCTTCTGCTATTTCACTCGTCAACTTTCACTCGTACGCATTGTTGTTGTTATTTTTAGACGTAGTGTGTGTAAGAGAGTTTTCATTAAGCAAATGAGTTGAAGGACTCCACCGTGGGTTGTATTCTCACTAGTGACGAAAGCACAAATAACCACCATGTAATGAAAAAACCAGTGTCATTAAATTAAGTATTTTATTTTACAAAGTAAGGTTAATGATTCAAATATTCACAATTTTTTTTGTATTTATTTTTTCACTGGTGACAATACCAGCAATTGTTGATTGATTAATAATATCTAATAACAACATACCTATGTAGGTATAATCGTTATGACTTGTTTTATATTTTGAAAGATGTTTCTTTTTATTTTCCTTACGTGAAAATATTTTCCTTCAAAGTTAACTAGAAAACGTAACTGACAGAAAAAAAATTACTACACTCTTCAGGATTACCAACGGAGTCATTTAAAAACTCGTGAATACCTAGTTGTAGCGAATGTTCTTTTCGTTAGCACCTAAAGGTAAAATTTTACATTTTTCTATATTTAAATACATATGTAACATAAACAGTTGTTATATATTGAAGTGAACGTTATGTTTAGTGAGAGTGTAACCAGAAAAACTCAATAATGAATGCAAACTGTGCAAATACAACAGCCGCTTGGGTTCCGCTCGCGATTCCAGCCAGGTAAATAAACGATGACATTGTTTGTTAAAAATTTATGAAATTCGATTTTCTGATTCTCGTTTCTCGTTCTCACTTAGGTCGAGGAGCATAGGTTGTAATTGTGAGAAGGAGGCGGCTGGCGGTGCTAGGCAGGCAAATTAACCCACACAAAAACCGAACACGAGTTTACATTTTTGAGTTGATTTTAATTGCACTTCGTTTTTGTTTTGCAGGCGCCTGCCAGCCAAAGCCAAGAATTCCACACTTACACACTGCAACAAATCAACCTCACACTGCACTGTCACATTCCCAAGTAAAGCTGCCATGAGTTAAGATCAAGATGCGAGTCCAGGACCTGCCGCTTGCCATCGCTTTAATCGGCGCTTGTATGCCGCTAACCGCCGCCTGCTCTTCGCGTGCCATTGCCAAGCCGCGGCCAACAGCTGCGCCGATCCTGCCGCCGGATAATGTGGAGATATCCACGACCCCCCGGCCAAATGTCACCTTTCCGATCTACGCCTGTCCGCCCACGTATGCTGCCTGGTATTGCCTAAACGATGCCACCTGCTTCACGGTGGAGATCCACAACGAAATCCTGTACAACTGTGAGTGTGCCTTGGGTTTTATGGGCCCGAGGTGCGAGTACAAGGAAATAGATGGCTCCTACCTGCCCACCAGGAATCGGGTGATGCTCGAAAAGGCCAGCATTGTGAGCGGGGCCACGCTGGCCCTTCTGTTCATGGCCATGTGCTGTGTGGTTTTGTACCTGCGACACGAGAAGCTGCAGAAGCAGAAGCTGCACGACAGCACCACCACCACCACCACGGATGGTGGCTGCCAGAACGAGGGGATGGACGAGGTGGATGGTTTGCGACCCTTGCGCCCAGCGAGACGTCCCTTTGGGCCCTGCCGCATCCTATCGCTGGAGGAGGCCCACCTGCAAGCAGTGGCCTCCAATCGCCCCAGGCACTGCAACTAACATCCCCGCTAACTAATAAGCCGGGTCGCTGATTTGTTTTTGAATGTCTAACATGTCCAACTTTTTAATTCAAACTATTCTTTTAATCATCCAATCGAGATGGCGAATGTTGTAGCTCTAAGTGCCTAATGACGTGCCTTCAAACACTTTAGACCAAGTATTAACGAACGAAAACTGTTTGCTCAGAGAGAGAAAAAAAGAAAACTAGATATAATGCAATGCAATTTTGGCAGCTAGCCGCCCATTTATTTATTATACACCTAACTTTATTAAACAACGCGTAAACTATTAACGTTAATAAAAGCGAGACTAAACGACAAGCTTACTTTCTTTTTGGATATGAACAAATTTGCACACAAGTTCGGCATGTACTTATCTTAATATTTCAGAGTTGCATGAAAATATAAAGCAGCTGAGTCTGAAAAGCTGCCTAAAAACACTATAAACTATATGAATAAGGTGAACAAATGCAAAAAGCGATATAACTTTTGTGTAAGATCAAATTTTTCAAAAACGGTCCTGATTAAATTCTCGAAAAAAGTTCTAAAAATTATATTCAAATTAAAATTGATCAAGTGTTTCGATTAAGTTCACATTTAGTTGTCAAAGAAAAATAGTTAATATTTTGTACGTTTTTTTAAACTCACCAATTTTCTTATTTCTCAATTTCCAGTGATGCCGCACAACAACCAGCCTTCGCCCGGGGACGATCAGTTGGGACCGCCAAAGGCTGACTTCAGTGCCCCTCCGCCGTACGAGGCGAACGTGGGCCAGGGCCAGCAGATGGCTCTGCCGGCTCAGATGCCAACGCTGGCCCTGGCCACGCCTGATCCCGGCCAGATGCAGATCCCGATGCAGATGCAGGTGCAGCTGCCGGGCCAGGCGGATTTGCTGACTGCCCAACTGCCGCCGGAGATTCACGGCAAGCTGCCCACCTACGAGGAGGTGCAGATGGAGAAGTCGCTGAACGGAGAGCTGCCGCCCGCCTTTTTAACTCTGCCCACCTCGCAGCAGCTGCCGCCGCCGCCGAATCCGTTGCTGCCGCCAAATCCACTGCGCGACGGTGCCGCCGCCGTGCGATCCGCTCAGCCGGCACTCACGTTCATCGCCATCGATGCCAGCGATCCGGAAAACAGCCTGTCGACCACGGACAACTTGCTCGGCACGGACATCATGTTCATCACGGCCTTTATTGTGGCCTTTCTGTTCAACTGGATCGGCTTCCTGATGCTTACCTGTTTCTGTCACACAATCGCCGCCCGTTATGGAGCACTGTCCGGATTCGGTCTGTCGCTGGCCAAATGGACGCTGATCGTTAAGCACTCGACGGACTTGGCCTCGCACGAGAACTCCTGGCTTTGGTGGCTGATCTGCGCCTTCGGCTTCCTGATCAGCATACGCGCTCTCATCCAGTATGTGAGCATCAAGCGGTCGTGGCGCCTGCTCTCCGCCTCCGCCCAGGAAAGGCTGCTGTTTTTCTACTAGGTGCGCCAAGGTGGCTTCGAGTGGCTTCGAATGGCTTCGAGTGGCTGCCATGTAAATACGTTGTGGGTGGCTAGGAAGCTCGAATCTTACCCGATCCCAACACCCCCCAAAAATTCCCAGAACCGGCACACAAACAAATCAAACAAAATCAATGCAATGCGAACTAATTTCGGAGCGTTCTCGAAATCTCTAGGGCCATTATGTAGAGGTTTTAAAAGTATGCCATTAAATGTATTAGTCCCGTTCTGTTTTGATTTAAATTGGAGTTATAAGTAATGTACAAATTTACACTTTTTTAAAACAAATTTTGTTTTAGAGCCAAAGCTCTGTGCTGTCACTTCTGAGACTTTAATTGGATCACTAGCAAACCCAAAACTGTATTACATTTCTAGAAACTTGAATATTTTTAGAAAAAACTAATGTATTGTATACTTTTAGACACCTAGTCCTGTTTATTTTTAAAACCTCTATCGATTTCGTGAGCACCCCGAATTGTGGGTTAGTGTTTTCTCTAGTTACTATGTTAAATAGCGCAACTTAGTCCACGAAACCGGCACCTGTAGCATAATGACGTTAACTATGAGTGTGTTTAGTGGTGAAAGGCGGATGCTTCTTCGCCTGCACCTCCAAACGATTATAAATGTAAATGTATGTGAAATGTGTATGGATCTATCTCGGCTCTCTCCTTAATTGATCCCCTCCACATCCCCCCTAGGCCATTTGGTGGCGTCCATGCACTTGAAACAAAGACACAAAACAAACCAAAAACATAAAAAGGAGAGTTAAATATGAAAGGTCAAAAGAGAAAAATATGCCACCCATATTATTTTGTTGAGCCTACTTTACGCTGTGGTACTTAATTAATTAACTACACAAGAGCCAGCAGTAATACGAATGCTAAACACACAAAAACAACTATTGCTAGTACATATGATTATTGCCTATTATAACGTTTACAATTAATATGTTTAATCCCTTTGTATGTAAATCAAACGATGCAAATGCATTGCAAATGGCGCAGAGTCGCAAGCTGTGCGCCAGTTTTATGCAAATTCAATAAAATCGAATGATGTCATTCAAATAATGGTTTTCGTAATTGATCTTAACTCTTGCCATTAGGAAAACGTCATTGTTTATTTCATTGAGAAATCCAAACTCAATCATCTTAGTAATTTGAATGTCGCGCCAATGAGTTTTGCAGCAATTAGCTTTTGAGAGTAAGTTTCGCGACTCTAACAGAGAAATGTTAGGAAAACGTCGAACTAACAGAGAAATTTTAGGAAATGTCGAACTAACAGAAAGAGAGAATGAGAAGTTAACAGTGGCAAAAAATATCGTAAGAGATGCATAAGCATCGCTAATCCCTGAGAAAACATCGATAGGACCGATTTCTTGAAAACATCGATGACACCGATGTTTTCATCGTTGGTTTCCCGCCACTACCTCATACGTCATACGTCATTCGAATTTTTTTTCGTCGCTCGGATCAGTGTGGAAGTTTTGAGGTGCTGATTATTTCCACGCAGACGGCCATCTTAAGGCAGCAAACTTGCTAAAGCAAACCAAACCATAGTGCAATAATCCGGTAATTGACAAATAGCCCTTGCAACACGTAAGTTTATCAATAAATTCGCTTTTTCGTAGTTCCTATTGTGCTTTGCCTGTGTGTTGGTGGGGGCTGCGAAAATTAGCTGTGTGTATCTGTTGGCTAACAATTTTTTTTCGCGTTCCCTGGGCATCTGAAAATAGTAATTATTGATTTTCCTGGGGACTTTTGCGTGTATTAGTGGGTAAAGTAATCAAATAATAGGGTAATTGCATTTTTACGAGGACCTTGATTTCTTTTCATCGTAAAGTGGGTTTATCGGGGCTGAACGAAAGCATTTGTATTATTTAGTTTGTTCGAAAACATGTATTTTTATCGCTTAAAATGGGGTTTCTTTAGTTTGTGTTTTTCGCTGTCCCTCTCTCTATCGCACCCACATGGCCGGCCGGCTTTCTGACTCAATCAATTACATATACACACGCATTGTCTGGGTCGCCATCTTTTTTTCTTACTACGTGAGAATACATTTTAAAGTATTTTGCCTCTTTTTTGGTCCAAATTCATGTGTTAGTGGCGAAAAAAACCAGTTTTAATAGTTGATAATGTAAACTGCTGACTGTAGCGCCAAAACTATTCTCATTTCTTTTTATTTCCCCTTTTATTTCCGTTTTTTGTATGCCTGTATGTATGTGTGTATATGGATTGTTGTGTGTGTATACGCACGCTGGGTTGAGTTGCGTTTTTTACGGGGTTCAATAACTACCCGTAGAAAATAAAAGATTCAGGAGCTTACTAACCAAAAATAATACATTTCCGCTTGCATCCTAATATTTGTTTCGTTCTTCCTTTGTGCCGTTTTATTTTCAGCTTGTCTTAAGTTATTTGCTCGCTTAAATACAAATCCTACATAACACATCCCATTCCCACCAAACCAAAAACCCATCAAAATTATGGTCAGGTATGCTGCACATCAACCCCCAAAAATTCCTAATTATTTATGTATCTCCTGTTCCAAAATCTAAACTGATTTCCGTTTATAAAAATATATTTTTCCAAAGAATTTCTTACGATAATCGAAAGTATAAAAGTATATGTATATTCTAACTAAAATGAAACTTTCTAATTCAGCCTTATAATAATAGCCATTTGTTTTTGTAAAAGTTGGTAAAAGTAAATATTAAAAAAAAAAAACCCACAACTTCTGTATTTGTCGACTTTTTAATTAGTTCAAAGCATAAACCTCCTTAAATCATAAATGTTAAACCAAAATCTTAGAAACATGGAAAAAAAAAATTTTTGTAATCGCTTTTTCAAAATATAATATAACATGAATAAAAAATTGTAATTCTTATATTTATTTGCAGCGTAAAGGTCAACGGAAATCAACAGAATCGTTTAGCAAATAACCAAAAGGTCAACGGCGGCAACATGGCTTTCCGTGGTAACCAGAACCGTAATCGCAATTTCGGAGGCGGCAACAACAACTATGGCGGGCCCATGAACGCCAACCGCATGGGCGGTATGAACATGTCGCCCTGGGAGTCCCAGAATCCCGGCGGCGGACAATTTGGAAACAACATGCGCCAGGGCGGCGGTCAGATGAACGCCCAGGCCATTAACCTGGCCAGCAATCTGCTGAACAACCTGTTCAGGAACCAGAACCCACCTTCGCTCCTCGATTTGCCCCGCGGCGGCGGCGGCATGGGAAATCGCAATCAACGCGGCGGCCCGGTATGTAAAAAAGTTCAATTTTCCCCAACTAGTTGACAAAGCAAACAGATATGAATTGTTATATGTCCTATGTTATTATTATTGTTCGTTTGGGATTCGTGTGTATTGCGAATCGGATTTTTGTGGTGGAGATGCAATAGAATAAAAATGGGATTAATTTTTCAAACATAGTTCCGTTTTAATGAAAACATGATCTTTAAAAATTGTCTGATCAAAAGTGTTAAATGAAAAAAAAGTATTATGTATTATTATGAATACCAAATTCATAACATTTCTATAATTCTAAAATATTTAAAACTAGCAACAATACAACCGAATTGTCAACAAAAACACATTTATTAACACATCAATTAAATTCTAAGACAAATGATTTTTGCCTAAAATAGATCTTTATAAAACATAGAAAATACTTCTTAATTATTATTGCAGTCTGATTTTATTAATATTATTCGAGCATCGCGTGTTTTTAATTAGAACCATTTCCAAAAAATACTAGCTTGCACTCCACAACAGAACCTTAAATTTTGTGTTTATTTTTCCCTTAGTTAGATTGTTATATTGCCAAAGTAGCTAATGCTTTTCCTTTAAAAGATAAACAACAATGATACAAATCCTGAATCTAATCGTAGCTTGTAGTCTAATAAACCAACAACAGAAAAACTAAAACATAACCAAATTAGCCAAAAGAATATTGTAAAAATAGTAATGAGAACTTTGTGCAGTGTAGTCAGGAAATAAGGATGTAAAGGAGGACGGATGTGGTAGACGGAGGTTTTCAATAAAAAACGCATTTATTCCATTTAAAATGCAATACTTTTTTAGTTCTGTAGATACTGCACAAACGAAAAAGATACAGATTATTATACTGAAAAAAGAAACGATAAATTTATATAATACACACCGCATTGATAACGAAATGTACCTATAAAACCATGTACCGCCAACACTTGTTCCACTTAACGATGAAAAGAGTATGATGATGATCTCTATATATCAAGATTGAATCATAAGTAATTTATATGCAATAATTTTCTTACTAGATGTACTTAAGCATTTAAATACCTTATTACCATTATTATAATTCAATTATTATCCGAAAATCCAGTGTCAAGTCAACCAAACATTTCTTGGCTGGACTCTATTTGCCACTACGCTTGTCTAATTTATCCATTATCTATTTTTATTCTCTCTTCCAAAACAAAAATGCCAAACTCAAATATTCGATGCTTTTCAATACACCTTAAATATCGAATATCGCAACCGCATCGTCTTGCATATTTCGAATAATGCATTCCATATTGTTGTTGCTGCTCCGGCATATATACTTGCTGCTGTCGTTGTTGTTGTTGTTGTTGTCGTTGTTGCTGTCGTTGCTGCTGTTGCGTGTTGTTGCTGCCGTTGATGCCGCCTCTTCCCATTTGCAATATTTGATTGCAATCAACGAAAATCTCTCCCCAACCCAAAAATAAATTCCATTCACGGCCAACAAACAATATTTTCGAAAATCAAAATAAAATTGAATATATAAAATGCAACGCACACACACTCAACACACACATGCGATGCGCACTCAATATGGCCAATATGCGAATCTTCATCAACGATGCGATACTATATACTATATGATGCTTCCCGTGCGACGCCACTGATCGATTGATTGATTGACCGATTGCTCGACCGATTGATATTATTGATCGCAATGCAATCTTCTAATCTGCTCTGCTCTGAAACCGAAACTGATCCGATCTGGTACTGGTACTGCTTGATGGTGCAACATAATTACATCTAAAACCATAATATGTAATACCTATTTATATCTTATGTCTAATGCAAATTCAACGCCAATTCTTCTTCGACGTTCCTGCCTCTGAAACTCAAAAAATCCGATTTCCATTTTCAAATGCCACTCGCCGCCACACGCCACCGAATATATATATATATATACATGCAATATATATCCAACTATCCCCGTCGACTGATTGGCCGCCGCAACTGCCCCGTCGATCTGACCAATATCAATATACAATGTGCTCATGTGTCACTATATTTATATATATATATTTTATTATATATTAACGTTTGCCATACATTTCTGTAACGAATTTTCTCCTGCAATTATCAATTATCTGTTCAATTTGATCGCTTCGCCCCCCACAAAACATTGTAAATGGCCGAACCGCCATATTGTCTCTGATCTTTTGAAAATGCTCTACGAATATTGCCTCTGTTTGTAAACCAAAACAAAAACAATTCACAATATGCCCCATGTGTGCATTCGGAATTGTGCAAAAATGTTATTGTTAATCCTAAATGATAAACTAAACGATATATATAGATGGTCAGTCGCGGCGGCGGTGCCGGCAATCGTCTCAATAACCGTCGTGGCCAGGGAGGTGGCTTCCAAAATCGGGGCGCCACTGGTAGTGGACCCAAGCCCCCGCAAAAGCAGGGCGGCGGCGGTATTCGCAAGCAAAATGCTTTTGATCGTGCCAAGAAACTTTTGGCTAAAAATGCCAACCAAAATAAAAAGAAGGAACCCACTCCTGGCGAAAAGAAAATCGAGAGGTAAGACTTACTACAACTTTTCCAAACAAACCAAAACCACAACAAAAAAGAATACATATTTTTGCTGCCCACCACCAAATCGAAAGGATTCTATTTCTTTCACTAAAACCAAAATTACATAAGAACCGAACTCAGCAGCCCAAAAATATAATTTAAACCGTTTTACTTAAGTACCTAGGCAATTCAATTCTCTAATCGAGTTTCCTCATACATCTCTAAAAAAGTATATTTAACTTGAACTAGCCGTTCATTAGGGATAGTGCCTTTTTTGATGCTGTTAGTGTTACTGTGTGTATGTGGGAGGGACTACGCCTATTTGGGTAGGGTACTGTGGATCTATAGCTCAATGTGTTCAAACTGCATTGAACCCATACATATATCCATTCATGAATGTCATTTTATTTAAATACAATTATATATGAAATTGTTTTGAAAATGTAAGTTTGGGCTAAACTTTTTGCGTTTTGTGTACACTATAATCTTATTATTCCCAGTTAAAAAGGAGATTAAGTAATAATAATGTTTTTTTCTTTTGAAAACATTTGCATAATTCATTTCAACTTCATTTTGGAACGTTCTCATATTTTAACGTTTTAAAATGCAAATATGTTTCGCCTTTTTAATTTATAAAGTTCAATATTCATCCTATATTTTTTAATAATCAATTTATGGATGAAACTTTGATAATACATTTAAGATTTCATAAGAGAAAGAAATATGCCGTAGGTATATAGTATATTGCTTAAATAATCAAGGCTTAGGCTTTTATTCGAGACAACTTCAGTGTTAACCAGTAAATTTATGGCATATTTCTATCTTGCAATGCATTTACATTCATAACGCATCAAAATCATAGCTAAGACATTCACTCACCTATCTCCATCTGTACTGTACGTATCATAAGTATAATTGCAGCAATATCCAACTCTCTACCCCTCTAATATTGTATTCTCTTCCTTAGAGCCAGACCAGACGCATCCCCGTCTTTGCATTCAATATGTCACAACTAATAGATTTACCTTTCTCTATTCCTTTCCCCCCATAACAAATGATCAATGATCTCTGATCGAATTCTATAGCCCCACCAAGGAGTCGCCGTACGCTAGTGTGCCGAACGACATGTTCTACTGTCATCTGTGCAAGAAGCATATGTGGGACGCCAATTCGTTCGAGAACCACATCAAGGGACGCACCCATCTGATGATGCGCGAGGGCATCGAGGAGAGCTACCGCCTCAAGGCCAACATGATCCGCCAGGAGGCCAAGATCGCCGAGCAGCTGAAGTCGATCGAGTTCGACCGCTTGAAGCGCATGGGCAAGAGCAAGCAGCGCCAGCTGGACTACTGCACCATGTGCGACCTGAACTTCCATGGTCACATCTCGACCCATCGCAAGTCGGAGGGCCATTTGCAGCTGAAGAAGTTCCTGCACCCCAAGTGCATTGAGTGCAACAAGGAGTTCGCCACTCGCATCGACTACGACACGCATCTTCTGTCCGCCGAGCATCTGAAGAAGGCCGCCGAGAGCAACACCAAGGTGGGTGAGCGCAAGCGCCAGACCCTGCCTATCAGCACCGAGGAGGAGGAGACCCGCGATCTCCGCCTGCCCCAAAAGCGCAAGAAGAAGCCGGCAAAGAAGGAGGGCGATGCCGCCGATGGCGAGGCCAAGAAAGATGGTGCCGGCGGCGATGGTGAGGCTGCCGAGGGCGAGGAAGGCGAGGGCGAAGAGGCCAAGGAGGGTGAGGAGGCCGCCGACGAGACCAAGGAGGGCGAGGAGCTCAACGAGAGCCAGGAGGAGGAGGAGGTGGCCCTGCCAGTGGATCCCGAGGACTGCATCCTCGACTTCACCGACGGCGACGAGATTCCCAGCGAGGTGGACACCCGCCTGCCCAAGTACAACTGGCAGAGGGCCGTCGGCCCCGGCCTGATCTCCAAGCTGGAGTGCTACGAGTGCTCGGTGTGCAGCAAGTTCTTCGACACCGAGGTGACCGCCGAGATTCACTCGCGCACGGCCACCCATCACCGCAACTTCCTGAAGTTCATCAACGAGAAGTCGAGTGACACCAAGATTGCCCAGAAGCGTGCCGCCGCCGCTCTGGAGGAGAACGAGCGCAAGAAGCGCAAGGTGGAGGAGACAGAGACCCCGGCCGCTGACAACGCCGGCGCCGAGGAGGCCGCCGAGGGAGCCGAGGGTGAGCTGTACGATCCTTCGGAGGCCACCGGCGACGACGATGACATCGAGATGGTGGAAGAGAATGCCGAGGGCGAGGGCGAAGGAGAAGGCGACGAGGAGATTGAAGGCGAGGGCGAGGATGATGGCGCTGGCCAGGACAATGGCGAGGAAGAGATGGAGGCCCAGGATGAGGAGCAGGAGGCCGAGCCAGAGCCCGAACCGGAGCCCACTCCGGCCAAGGCGCCGGCACCCGTTGAACCAGCTCCCGTGGCCAAGACGCCAGCCAAGGCCGCGGTCAAGGCAGCCGCTCCGGCCACGCCCACCGCTGCCGCCCCATCGACGCCAGATGCCTCGCCGTCGCCGGCCAAGAAGGCAACGCCCGCTCGGGCCGCCGCCGGTCCGAAGGCCACGCCGCAGCGCCAACGCGCTCGCGGCCGCTACAACCGCTACTAAGTAGACGTCGGCGGATTTCGTAGCTTAACTTAACATACACTTAAACTCTATACAAGAAAAAATATATATACATTCACGCCCAGGAGGAGGATGAAGAACAGATCAAACGATCTCTTCCCGCAATTTGACATTTGCATCCCAATTTGCATATACACTGAATGAAAGGAAACCAAGAGGACAAGCAACTTTACGTTGAAACAGTTGACTACATTGTAACTGAAGACGAAATTCTTGATACTGTGACGAGTGGGAGAGTACAGACAACTTGATTGAATCGATTTCCACATGAATTACACCCAATTCCCCCCTCCTAGCTCTGCATAGACCATACCAGCCAACCACCAATCATTCAGCTTATGTAATCATACAATTTTTAAAATAAACAAAGAAACAAAAGTAGTTGTAAAACAAATAACCTTCCTGTTTGCATTGGTCGAGGGAAATGGAAATTCGCCTTAAAGCTGTTCTGGGCAATGAGATGCAGTAGTCACTTCCTGGATGATGCGGTTTTTGTTTATTTAGATCATTTATATGATCAATTGTTGCATGATTTAACTTAGGTCAGGAATTTATTACTTGTTTAATAGTCTGACAATGATTTATAAAAACAATATGAAAATATAAGCTAGACAAGGCAGACTATTGAAAACTTTTTTACAATTGTAATTGTTTTTGTAGAATACGAATTTAATTTATGTAAACGTAAGGGCATAGTTCAATTATTTCGCAAACCCAAACCCCTAAAATCCAAATAAATTAGACACTTTATTATACATTCACACACAGGTATGCGGTATATTTTATGCTACAAATCGCATGTCGATTCAGAGATTATGTGAGTTGAGCATATAAGGAAAACCTTGATATGATGCCATACAAATAGGGTATATTATTTACAACTTATGCGACTAGGAGATGCTTCTCCCTCGAGTGTCCGAAGGGAGGCGGAGCAGATAAATGAGTGAGACCCCACCGAGAAGGGGTTAAGTACTTGGGTGCCTGACGAAGATCCAGCGGTATCAGTTGAAGTCCAGAGTATTCGCCTCCGTCATCGTGGTTCGCATCCGGCTCTGATCGCTCTGAGATCGGCGAAGTCCGCCCGGACGCCATCCGCTCCTCCAGCGCTTGATGCAGCTCAGCAACGACCAGTTGATGGACTTGGAGCGACTCAGCACGTAGACATACGGATCCGAGGTGAAGTGCAGAGCTGTGAGCACGTCGGCGATGATGAAGAATTTATTCGATGCGGGCACCCGATCTGGAGCAATGGCCAACGGGATGGCGATCTTCAAAGAAATTCGAAAACAATTTTGAAATAAACGAGATTGATATAGTCGAGTGCTGCAACACAATATAAACCCGCCGCACCTCAGTTTGTAAATATGATTGCATACCGTAAAATTGTGCGATCAATGTGAAATTCGGAATATGGGAGGAAATTTAAAAGAAAAATACTATGCAGCTAATTATGATTGTGTAAAATTAATTGGATCGGAAGGAATTTCTTGTCCATCTTAAATACTTTTGCACAAATGAAATCAAAGCAAATATTACAAAAGTATGAAGACATTTTAAAATGTTTATTTTTATAATTAAATATCTAACAAATAAACCTTTTTTAGCTTAATCACGAAATGGATGTCTACAAAATATAAAGAATTACTAAAAAGAACAAGACAAGTAATGAGTTTATATAATTAATAAAAGTGGACACTCTTTAAATTTTTTATTGTGCAAATACAAAAAGCTTCAAGAAATGCCAACGATTTTATCATATGTAATTTTAATATTTTTTTTTAAATAAATTTTATGCCTTAATTTTATCTTGAATCAATTGAATATTTCCTCTTTGAAAGCGGAAAGGGTGTATTTTTCTTGGAGAACCTACCATTTGTGGCATCCAGCAGATGACAAACGAGATGCTTAGGAAGGCCATCAGCTTGGCGAACTTGATCTCCACCGGCGAGGAGTCCGTGGCCGCCATTGTAACACTGACGCTGTGCCGGTACTGCCTCGTTGGCTGGACACTGCGATGGCTACTTCCGCTTCCGGAACTGAGCTGTGTCTGGTAGAGAGTGGTGCCGCTGCTGCTCTCCGGATCGATGCTAATCGTACTGGCCTTGTCTTTGACCAAGTCATAGTGCATGTGTCGCTTGGCCGTTCGGCTCCGTCCAATCACACAGAGCAGTGTGTGGGCCACGAATAGGTTGCAGGCCACTATCACGATGCACAATAGGGTTCCTAAATGAAAGCGATTGCTGAATTAGTTTGGCCATATAATTGACTGGCGACTGCGAGAACATTACCAAAGACCATAAAGAGCACCGCATACGACTTGTTCCACACACCCTGCGCATCGCGATATCGTATGCACTTAAGCTGTTCCGGATTCGATTCGTCGATGTAGGCGCCAAACCCAACAAATGGCAGGAACGTGATGATCACGGCCACAATCAGTATGCTGTTGATGCTCTTGCCAATCAGCTCGTAGGTGATGTGCTTTTGGGCGAGATTTATAACCATTAGATGAGTGATTTGTAAGGCGCGTGATTTCCATTATACCAATTATCTAACTTTCTATATTCAAATAAAGAAAGTGTAATTTTTCTACTGTTTCTAAACAGTTTTGGAGAAAAATACAAACAAAAAATTGAAATGGGTGCACAATGTGGCACATATTATGTTTAATGTCCGACTGTCAAAAATGGGTAAGTATAATAAATAATTTGTTCTAATTAAAACAGGGTAGTTTTGTAGTTGCAACAATCGGAATATTAAAAAAATAAATGAAAAAAATGTTAACTTCACTATTTTTTAATTTTGTTTGGATATAAATAATTAATTAATCAATGAAATAAACTATATATATAATTGAACTGAAAATCATCATATCTTCAATGTTTTTAGCCACATACGCATATAATTAAAAATTTAGACGTTTTAAAGAATGTTTTATTTTTGAAATAGCTGCAAGGATATATAAAATTCGGCTTGCCGAAGGTTGCTTTTTTTTTTATTTTTTTATAACAATGTTATATTCATTGAAAATAAGAACCCTACCTTGTGGTAAATAAATGGTCTGGCCAGGGCCATCCATCTTTCCGCCGCCATGACTGCTGCAATGCACCCGGAGCTGAGGCCAAAGAACCGCCACACCACATGCCCTACACAGTCCATTCGCACAAAGGACTGCAGGACCTCCTTCGAGAGGTAGATCTTCAACAGCGTTGTGGTTAGCATTCCCAACAAAGCCACCAGATTGTTTGTGGCCAGGCATCTGAAATCGAAAATGTTGTAAGCTTTTTCATAAACGGGATAATAAATGATTTGCGCTCCATTAATTAATTAATCATTGAGTTCTACAGTACATAAACCACGAATAAGAGAAAAAGGAACAATAAATTGTAATATCGAAGTGTTTTTAATTAATTGCCACTTTGATAAGGCGAAACTTTCAATAAAGATAGCTTTAGGCTGTCCCATATGGTTGGGTTGCTACCAATTTTGGTAGCCCACGACGTGAACTCGAATTTTAATCACCTTTAATTGAGTGCCGCAAAATATAATTGTATAATTTATTTTGAATTGAATTATAACAAACAAAAGAAGAAAAACCATAAGGAAAGTTTCTATGCCGAAAAAATATGTTTATAAAAGTCCTTTTAAAATTTATTAATATTTTAGGATTTGTTGGCAGCCGACTAAAGTCGAAATATGCTTACAAAATAAAAAGTATCTTTTTATATTATTTAAAAACCTTATTATAAGAATGGATACAAAATAAAAATGCAACAATGTATGTTACAAATTTAATTGAAGCTTTATAAAAACTGAAATACATTCATTTAAAGTACCATATACTTATTTCCCTATTGTGCCTAGAAACTATCGCAAAATATGTAAACTGAACTAATCTGCCTAAACTTTACTTATCTACCCATCACGTAGTATGCTCTGTGAAATATGTGCCTGTCAATAGTGAGATTGATTAAGTATTTCCTTTTTATTGAGATCGTAAAATATTGCATTTGTGGAAAATACTTGTGTACTTCGGTTTGATTGTTTTTGGGGCGCCGTCGACACAGGAAACTCATTTGTCTTTGGGTGAGACAAAAATATATGTATATAAATAGAAGTAGGACCTTTTCAGTGGATATTAATGAAAATGCTTGCTTTAATAGAATGCAAAATGGGATTGACCATTCCCAGGGTTTGTTGTGTGGGTCGAAAGGCTCGGCTAGTCGTTAAGCATGGCCATGCTTTTATACATTTTTATTTTCATTATTTGCATGTATACCTATATACCTGTTTCTAGTTCAAAAACTATTAAAAGTTCAATTTATGGTGCATTGTAAAAGTTTCACAGAAAACAAAAGCCCCGGAACAGTTAATTACTGGCCGAAGATGACTAAATATTCGACTTGCAATGAAAATTGCAAAATTGTGTTGTTGACTTGTAAAAGCAAACTCATTGTTTGTTTATTTGTGCAATGGGGAAATACATATTTCCACAGCCATTCCGGTTCTCTTGAAGGGGCAAAAAGCAATAAGGGTGCCTATTATGTCATTGGGTTACCCTGATTTATCGACACTTCTCAAGTGCCAATCACCGGGCTCGTTCAATCAATCAAATTACAGATCAAAGGCTCTGCTAAAAGGAGGCCTCATGTTTGGAGCGGAATTCGCCTTAATTTGTACTCTACTCACTTGATGGCTCAAATTGCTGGCGACAGCAATTTGCCCATATTACGCATACGCACTGTCGTCTCAGCATAAAATAAAGCGAAAGGAGCAAAGCTCACTGAAACTGCCAAGGGCTTCAAAAGCTGATAAATGAAATATAAATTGTGACAAATTTTTGGCATACGAACTTGGAGAATTTTGCTGTGTGTCATAAATACCTTTTTCTCACTTGATAAGGTTCAACTAAAAACAAGTAAACACCCTTTCGAATTATGTACGTTCATTTCTATATATAAGCTCAAGTCTATTTTTATCATATAATGACAAAAATAACAAGTATAGAACTAGTTATCTTATTTGACGAAAGTGAAGTCGTAAGTTGTAAGAACCATTAATGGGAAATTTTAAATGAATTCATTAAAAATGGAATTAAAGTTTATTTTTAAAAGTATATTGAAAATTAAACATTGAAGTTAAAATTATTAACGAATGATTTTTTATTCCAATTTGTGCAATTAAACAGAGCTAATAAAAACATAAGAAAATCTTGAGTATCAAATTTTTTTATGGAAGTCCATATGCTTAATTGATTGAACACTAATCTCTGTCTTAAGTTTACACCGTAAAGCTTTTAATGCATTCGCAATGGTTGCATTCCCACGTCGCCGATAAGATTGTGTAAAACAGACAGGAATATGGGCAAATCTCACTGCCAATGGACTTATTCCGTAATTTGATAAGATATGCAAAAAACCACGAGCAAAGCCCAGGCCAAACAAAACAATTCAAACTATGTAAATCAGGCCCGCATAGGCATATTATCGAACACTATAGTGGCCGCGGTTGAGAGCAGGTTGAATAAACTTACATAGCCATGAACTGGCCACAAAACAGTCACAAACATAAAGTGCATAAACTGAGTTGCTACACGCAAAGAAAATAGGCAAAAACTACTGGTATTTGGTGTGACATTTTGGCTGGGAAAGATTTAAAATAATTCGTTTTTAGTGGCTTCTTGATTTACACAAATTTTTGTATTAAAACCACAACCAAACATAACGTAAGAAATCATTTTATTCCACTATTAGTGGTTAATTCTTCAACAATATTTAGCAGAGTAAATAAAACGTTGGCTTATTTTCAGTATACTTCAACGATTTAAGTTTCTAAAGTTTTAAGTAAACAAAACTGAGATTATTTATATTTACAAGTGTTTAAATTTTTTTTATATTCTTCTCAGATTTTTGTTTTTCAGATTGTAATATAAATAATATTAATATTATTTTTTATATATTTTTTTTATGTATGATTGAACTTACCGCAACATGAGCGTGTATTTGCTGTTTTTGTTGTGCTTTTTGCGCGCCAAAATAAAGAGAGCCAGGGAATTGCCAAAAACCCCCAAAACCATGACAATGGCCCCAAAGATCAATCGGTTTCGATTTGCATAGAGGGCCTTTGGAATGGTCACAGAAGTTGCATTTGCCAGCATCAGCTGGTGCAGAGCTGCTGTTGTTGTGGTCTCCATCTCCATACTGCCGGTGTGATAATTACACTCGATTGCAATTCAGGTGAAAATCTAACTGACTGCAAACGATTTTTCTGTTTTCACAAATGAGCCTACCACAAAAACATAGTCGCTTGCACATGCAGTAGATGGAAACCCGTTTCGATAGCCAAATTGGAATTATTTTCTTAAGACACTTAATTAATGATTAGAGCGCCCGACACTTGATTCAACCGACCGATACGATGGCGTATTCGAATTCAAACTCGATCCGAGAGGCGCGTCTGCAGTCAGCCAGGCGTCGATTTAGAATGACTAGTGCGCCGAGCAGCGCATTTGTCGGCTGCTGCCGCTGCTGCTGCTGCTGCTGCCTATAGCTCCGAGCTATATAAGTGGGTGGTTGGGCAGATCGGATCGGAGAGGGGTTACTTTTGGTTGCCACTGGGAATGGTTCCTTGCTCAACAGTTGGCAAACATTCGGCCTCGGCTCTGGATCGGAAGGCGGCTCGTGTTCGGGGCTTCGGCTGGCCCTGTTGGTGGCCACATCGGATACATCATCTAGCATATAGCATATAGACACCCCAAAGCAGCCGACCCACACCCCACACTCACACCCACTGGCAAACTACCCCATCGAAAATGCACAGCTCGTGCCAGTGCCTTTGGACGTGTGCGAACGGTCAAAATAGCACGACAAATTTTATTGTTTTATACCCTATCAAATAGAATATCAATTTCAAGTCAATGTATCGTAGTAACATACATTTGATTTTTAAAATACCAAAATTAAAAACCTCTTTGTTATATAGCTTTTAATTTAAATCACAAAAATTAATTACCTCTGTGCTAAATTGCTTTTAATTTAAAATAAGAAAACAAAAATTAATTTGCGAAATATTAAATTTTTTTTGAAATTTTGTAATTGATTTAAGACACAAATTGTAGCTCTCAATACGCACTTTAAGATTAAGTTTTTTCGGAAAAATATGAATTCCCTTTTATTTTTAATTATGGTAACTAAGCACAAAAGTTTTTTTTTTATTTTCTGGCGACAATGCAATAATAAATTCTTAATAATGAATAAGTCTAGGATAAAGCTTATGTTGCCATTAAGAAATAATAATAATTAAGAATTGTTTGTTGAGATTCATATAAAGTTTATTTGATAACTCAACTTGACATTTCCCATGACTCGACTTTTTGATTACTAACACTCGAATTTGGTTTGTGTTTTGGAAACAGTGCATTCTACAGAGATAAAAATATATTTACCAACTACATTTTTGTTTTTTAAAAAAATTCTTATTCTTGTTACTCAAAATTGTCAAATGATTAAAGATAGTGCATTTGAGTAAGAGTACACTAAAAACTATGCGTAATGCTTTTTCAGAGTTTTCGGCGTTCCATTTACAATCAAGATTTTGAAAATTGTATTAATGGATTCTTTTAACTGGTAGTTTTAATAGGAATTTCGAAAGAAAATTCTTCAAAGAAATTATAAAATCAAAATAATTAAAATTGTAAATCCAATTTGTATTTGGAAAGTTAATATTAAAAATAAGAGGCTCGCATACTGGCATTTTAAGTGGAAAATTAGGCATTCGGCGAAACAAAGCGGAAGCCGCCAATCGGCAATGTGATGATCCGTTTTGTGTTGTTTGAATGGTGGGCACTGGATGGGTGGCGACAACGGGGTGTATGAGGAACTGGAAATAAAATGCTACGTCTACAGCTGGATGAAATTAACGAGCCTGCGGCTGTGGGAGGCTGGTGTCGTCCTTGTGGTGTGAAATTGTGGCTTAAGTATCATTCCACAGACGTCATGCGGCCATTCTATTTTTAGTTAATTCCCCGAAAGGCAACAAAACACGAAATGTGAATGCTGCCCTAGAATTGGGTGTCCCTTGATATCCTTGTTAAGCGTCACCAGAATTGGTTTGGTGTCTATTAATTGTACGCCTCGAAATTGGATGCCCAAAGCAACGTCGACAGCCTGCCATATATTTCGTTCTCCACTGCGTGGGGTGGATTGGATGGCTGGGACAAATAAAAATTACTTTTCGGTGGCTCAAGGGTTGACTGACCTCTGACCCTCTTTTGCGCGTTTTTGCAAAATTAAATGAATAAATAATAACGCACTATTTGCACTTATTCAGTGAGCGCTCCTCAGTCATAAAGCGGCTGATTAATGGGCCAGGATTTTAGGCACTTGAGGTATGAGGTCATGGCAGGGTGCTTGTCCCATGACTCCCATTGAACTATATATTGCAGTTTTTGTTTTGACCAATTAGTTTCAAATCTACAACGGGGTTCTGGTAAATGTGATTAATCTGTCAATAAAGATAAGGTCGTAAAAGAGTCGCGGAAATACTTAGGTGGACTTATAACGTAAACATTGTTGTACAACATATGAAAATAAACAGAAGATATAACCCCCGAAAAAGATTTATTATCGACTTTTAATTGCTCTATGCAACTATAAGCATTTTTAAAAATGTCTAGTCCTTTAAAACTTTTAGTGCTTTTTCTTTTAACAATTTTTTTGTTACGAAAATTTTAATTTATATATTCTTTAACTTTTCATCAATAAATAAATAAATGTTTTCATTTTGGAATGTTACTGAATTTTATTTAATTTTAAAACGTTTTGAGTTGAAACCGGTCAACTTAACTATGGAAAACACAACAAAACTTCTACTTTAAAAAGTAGGACATATGAGCATTCATAAGAGTATTTCCCTTGCATTTGTAAGTCCCTTAAATATGGCACTCCCTTGGCGCGTGAACTTCCCTTGGTGACTCACTCCTGCAGTGACATATGATTATATGATTATTGAACTCATGGTCAAATTGCAATTAAACGATAGGGATTTTAAAGACCTTGAGACTGCATTAGGCTGCGAAAAATTAAGGCTGTCCCTGATATCTCCCGCTTTCCTCAGATGTTAAAGTAAATGTTAGCATAGCTGTTGGCCATTAAATATAATGGTTCTAACTATTAAAATCCACTTGAAAGGACGTACTTGACTTGAACCACCAGTGAGTCAATTTTTACATACATCCATTGAACTGCAAAGATCGAAGACTTTTGGTTGACAGTGTGGCAGAGCATTTTACAATCACTTGCATTTAGCATAACAAACAATCCAGCACTTCAATAGGTAGACGACTCTTGATCAGAGAAGCATCGAGTCTTCTCTCCGGGAATGATTATGGGAGACAGGCGCATACCAAAAATTAGCTCTCCACATCGTTGGCAGAATATTAAATCGAAGATGGGCTGGCGAGCAATTAATAGAGTTGTTGGTGTCCGGAATTAAGGAGGATTGATATTTCAAACACGCAAAACGCAGATTGATCGACGCGTGCAAGACCAAAAGCCGATCAAAAATGTCTAGAGCCAAAGATTCGGATGGCTGCCAACAAAACAACAGATATCAATAGGCTGTGTTGAAAGAAAACAATGCAAATTAAGATTGAATTCGAATGCGACACAAATGCATGGTAAATGTTTTGTTCTTTGGGCCTTGCGGCTTGAGGTATATATGCATGTATATATATATATATTTATTTATGGGATTTTACTAAACTAGGTGTGTATCTCAAGATATATTCGTTTATAGCGCTTTTATGCACAGTTTTCTTTTCTTTTCTAGTTGTGACACAGGATTATGTTTAAAGTACAAAGTTATTTATAATTTTTAGGAAACTTGTATCCTCTTTTACATTCAGTATTCTATATTGCACTATTTAAAGCTCAAGCTGATAGCCCCCTGCCACTGCCAGCTGAGTCAACTACTTAGTAATAAACCTTTAAAAAATAAACTTTCGTGTGCCAAGTAAATTACTTGGACATTATAAACAAATTCACTAGCTCATCCTCCCACTCGCCATCCACCGTCACACACACACACAATTGGCTGCACTGTGTGTGCGTGTTTGTTTGGCGTACAATCACAGCAGTCAAAATTACATACAATATATATGATAAACTAAACAGGAAATCAAACTAAATTTGGCGTAGTTGCTTCATCTCGGTTGTAGCTGCCCTTAGATGCGACTGCAGAAATTGTAGAGCAGCAGTTTATCCTCGAAGTGATAAACATTGTTGATGTGTCGCAAGACCCTGCCATCGACCAGATGCCTGGCGTAGTGCACAGCCTCCATGCGGTCCTTGGACAGGCCCACCTCGATAAGCCAGCTGACGAACTCGGTGCCGTAGAACACCTTGCGATACACGCGAATGCGCCACCTGCAAAGATCACGAAAGTTCTTTAGTAAGTAATGACAAATTCTGCTAGATATACTGGTCTAATTAGTAATTTTAAATGCATACGCAAACGTGGCTACTGACTGATTCTCAATTTAATTAACTTGAAAACACTTACTTAGTTTGGTTGAAATTAAAAATTATAGTCATCCGAAAAATCATTCCTATTGCTGCTTATTAGTCTAGGGCAGGGTGTAAATTACAAAAGGGTTTTAAAAAAATAAACCGTGCTCGTAAGAGTACTGGACTAAATAAATTTCTACAAGATTTCCTATATTTTCATAACTGAAGAACACTTCATATCTTGACTTTGCCCACCTTCTGTCCTTGGCAATATCCTTTTTGCAGTTTTCCAAGTGATGATTGCGGAACTGTTCGCAAATATGTTTGGTTTCGGGTCGCACGTTTGACCAGTGGGGTAGGCTAACCACATTGGCTCCATACCTTTAACGAAATAATACATTAAGTAAAAAAAGTTTGTATAATGATTCAGAACTCACCATAATTTGCGCCAAAGTTTCACAACCGGCATCAGTAGCTCGCCTATGTCGGTTATGAACACGGCCAGAACAATTAAACCTTGGCCAAAGTTGAGGAAAGCATCGAGAAAACTTAGTTCCAGATATATGCCCGACATTCCCTCCATCACTAGAGTCCAAATGGACACCGCCAGGCCGACAAACATAGAGCAAAGTAGGATGATCAAGAGGACGGTGTGCTTCAACGTTTGGTGTTCATCGGTGTCGCTTGGGTGTTCAAGGGGCTCGAGTCCTCTCCTATTTTGATCCTCATAGCGCTCAATAATTGTCTGACAGCTTTGGCGCGAGGTACTCGGCCCGCAGTTGAAGGAACTGCTGCACATTTGATTCCTAATCCTGGATAGATACAATTTTTTATTACCAGTTTTTATTTTTCATAACCACTTTGAGCTTACTCGTCTGCAGCAGGTGCACTTTCTATCTTGTCCAGATCTTTATTGTTGGCACCACTGGCGCGTTGACGTGTGCGATTCAACAGATCCTCAATGTCCACAACCACAGTGCTGGTTGTCGATGGAGTGGTTACCGGGGCTCCCCCCGAGCAGCAAGTTCCACTGCCAGAGCCACAACCTCCACCTCCTCCACCTCCTGAACTTGGTCCACCATTGCCATTGCCATTCCTTCTGTTTGCTGGCAGTCCCACAGCTGTTGGTATCATTTCATCATCGTCGGATGAGGACGAATAGGATGTGGTGCGAACACTCTGCCGAATGGACGAGTGATCCGTGTGAGTCAGCAAATTGGTGGTGGATATTGTCGAGTGCAGATCAGATGATTCTGTGACAAGATAAACATTACAAATTATTCAATTCGATGGAATTTCAGGCACCTACCCGACTCCGGATTGGATAACTCACGTGAATAGGTCATGTACTTTTCGTAGCGTTTCTTATAACGCTGGTGCAGGACCAGGCAACCAACCGTGACTAAAATATAAAATTAATTAAAGATATTAGTGTAAAAATTTCATAAAGAAATTCATAGAATTCATAAAACATATTTTATCAGATTGAAAACTTTTGACGCATCATTTTATAACCTTTCCGACCTTTTAAAGTGAATCAAAGATCTGACAGGTTTTTAATAACTCTTCAAATGCATATATAGTCTTTCATCATTATTTGGAGCTACAAAAATTGTTTAAATCCTTTTTTCTACATACCTATAAAGCACATCACGAGCATGAAAACTGAGATGGCTGCCTGGGCATTGCCATACTGAAAGCTGGGATTATGCTTCTCTCCCGACATCACATTTGAGTCGAAGGCAACCAAGAGGCCCGATATAACAGCCGGTACACCCCAGGCAAACACCAACTAAAACAGAGAAATTAAAAGTTAAATCACGAACGAATCGATTAGTTGATTACCAATAATAATTACCATATAGGGCCATAGTTTTAGCACAAAACACAAGCTGCGACACTGCAGAAAGAGCAAGGAAATGGCCAAAAGACCTGTCCACAGACGAGTGCTGTAGGTGCCGATATTGAAGAGGAAAAACTGCAGATACAAGGGCCAGCGGTGTACGTGCTCCATCTTGGACCAGAGGATAACCCCTATGCAGCACATAAGCTGTAACGAATGCTCTTTCAAAAGCAATTCAAGAAGGTATTCACTATTGATCATATACCTGCGACAGTACCAGACAGAACGTGATTCGCTGCGGCATTCGCTTGAAACGCTTCGTCACAATCAATAATGCCAGCATGATACAACAGGCTGCCGCACCGGCCACACTGATGTCAAACGAAAAGGCATCCAACTCATGCAGATAGTCTAGTGGCTTCAGATTTGTCAGCGATATCATTTTGGCTGATATAAACATCAGCGGCGCCGAGATGAATGTGCAGAAAACCATGCTACGGGCAACCTGAACAAAGAGAATACATAATCAATGGGGAACAGAATGGGGGGACTTTCAATTAAATTACCAATTCAACCTCCATGTTGTACTGAGTCGCAATGACGAAAGCCCCCGGGGCAGCTGGAAACGTGCCGTAGAGAAAGCCGAAAGTGCTCAGCTCGGTGGTGTCGTTGAAGTTCTGCCCGGACTGCATAATGTTGACTGTCTGCCGGATGACCAGCGGTAGCACCAAGCTGTGAATAAAGAATACGTATGCTAAGTAATGACAAGATACATGCATATATGGGGAACATACATTTTAACCAGTATGAGAACACCCGGCAACAGGAAGCCTGTACTCTTTCGTTCAGTTCCTGTGCCTCCAACGATCTTTAGACCAAGTAGGAACAAGGCTGTGGCCGAAAAGCTCTGTCCAAGAACACGCAAAGTACTGGACACCATTTCAGGCAGGCCATGGGGAAACAGGAAACCTCCTGCCACACCCAGCAAGGTCATCAGAAGCAAAGGGTTGAAAAACAGCGCAACTAGGGTGTTAAACACCAGTATGGATCGTTCGCCCAGGCAGCGATTCCGTTTGGACATCTGCTCGGCGGGACAAGTTTCTGGACATAGTGGCGGATTGCGGGTCTGAAAATGATGAAATATGAGTATGCAAAATGGAGGAAGAAAAATTATACTCAAGCACTAACCACATCCTCCTTGTTCTTGATTATCTTTGAGATCTCCATGAGCACAAGACCAACAGGATTCAGTATGGCCAGTGAGATCGGAGCCATTAGATAAAGATAAGAGGCATATTCCGGGTGCACATCCTTGTATAGAGCCATAACTGCAACGAAAAAAACATATTTAATAGGTTGTCTAAAAATGTATTTAAAAGTAAATCAATAAATTAAATCTAATAGACAACGAAAACACTGAAAAACCCAATTGCTTAATGTACACTATTTTTAAGTGATCATACTTATGTAGTTTACAATTTTTTTGTACTCTTAAAAAAATTATTATTGGCGATGTTGCTTTTCGTTTTTGATAAAACAAAATCCTAACCGCTTAAGGCTTTCTAGTAATTGTTTTCTTTTTATTTAAATATAATATTTGTTTGGCAAGCTTTAGAAAGTATTTACACTGGTTCAAATGAACATGAATTATAAATTTTGATGCATCTACAATTGGTAGACCGAGGGTTTTATGTGAAATATCCATTTCTTTTTGTACTATTAAAACAATTTAATACTTTTCAAATAAGAGGAACGAACGAACTATATCTGGTAATAAGTAAAATAACATTCCCAAAGCCATAATCCCTGCTATTACTCACCAATGGGATATCCGATAGCAAAGTCATTGCTTTGGGTGCAGAAAATGGCCATCAATCCGCCGCGGGCGTAATTCAAGGGCCTGGCAACCAGCAGTGAGATTATCAGCACGGAAAAGAAGACCACCGCCTTGGAAACAAGCATGGCCAGCAGGAAGCTCCAGTTCACAGCGCTCCAGTTGAGCTCCACCAACGAGAGGAAGATCAGGGAGGGCAGGGCGAAGGTGCCCACGAAGGTGCCCAGACCCTTGGTTTCCGCATTGCTGATGATCTTGAAGCGTCCGGCAATGTAACTGCAAACAAGGAGTGAGTAAAAGGAGAACATTACACCAGTAATCAGGTTGTAAAGGCGTGTCTGGCCACGCCCCCCTGACCAAAAGGTGTTCATTTATAATGCAAATAACCCAGCCAGCCGGAAAGGCGGAAACTCTTAATCAATATGTTCAAGTGTACTACATGCATACAAAAAAAACAATCACCAGAGCCACACGTGATCCCCTCGTAAACCAGTTTTATTTCGGTCTGTCTCTTGGCTAACAAAGATTTGTAAACTTTTTTTTTTTCGTGCAAGTATTTGTATTTCTGTCACACTCGGCGAGACAAATTAATCTGGTAATCTGGAGTAGGGAGTATTTCCCCCAGCTTTATTCGAACTAGTTTAGCGACCTTTTATTATGACTCAATGCGATTTATTGCAATTACGTTGAATTGGTACAGATGTTGTTTTATTTTGGTTGGGAAGTACCTACGCTTATCTCCGGAAGATTTGCGAGACTCGTATTGATATTGATGGCAAGGCTCAGCTTCTGGTTTTCCGAGCCTAGCATGTGTCATATATTTTGGCGAGAATGCTTTTTCCCAGGAATTCAAAACACTTGTGAACATTATCTTGGTTTGTTTAGTGCGAGTGTGTGCTAGTATAGTCTTTAAGAGGTTTCAACACATGTCTGATAAGAAAGTGTGCCTACTCGAATGCTGAAAAGGCAGAAGAAATACCCTAATGATCTTAAAGCAGTAAATTCATTTATTTTAAGCTTATTTTAACAGTTGTTTTTTAAAGAAAAGGTTTGCCAACCAAATTTAAAAACAAAACGCTTAGTTAAAGAGAAAAACGTCAACCATTTTTCCTTGTTTACCATACCCAATTATCTGTTGAGCAAAACAAGTGTTCTAGAAAGTCAGTCAAGAGGAACAAAGCCGAAATTAGTCACTCCAGCAAGAATAAAGGCAAAAAACTCAACTGAAAAACGGTTAGGATCGGCACGGAAATATTTACTTTACGTGCCCAAACAAGTGTAAGTTCATTTAATTATTTTATATTATATATACAACGCGGGTGACCTGTTGGTCAACTCTCGCCCAGAATCAGCAGAAACAGCTGCGAATGTCTAGATTAGTTCAGTTTAAACATTCTACATTCACGCGATCAATGCATTTGTTGTTGTTCTCCTACTATGGCTATAACTCAAACCATAACAAGCAGTGATGTTTAGAGCACCATAATTACTGGTAGCGCTTATCAGGTTTATTCCCACCCTATATCACAAAGTAAACGGTCTATATCAAGTCGATCAAGTTCTCACAGTCAACGCAAATAAGAAAGATTCATCAAATAAATGATTAAATGTAATTTCAATCTGATAACAGTCGTAAAATAAAATTTAATTGCATTACGAGCACCACTTAAAACTGGAAATAATGTGTATTATTCGGTTACCCTTTAATTATAGAGTGCAAATGTTGTATATTAGTTTTCGTGAGATATTTCTAGTATGTGCATTATGTAAAATATATATATAAATAACTGTGAAATGTGGATGGTAAAATTGTTAGATAACTTCTAAGAGTAAAACAAATATTTTTTATAAATAAAATGATATACCGACAATAAATTGAAATGAAAAATCAAATCAAAGAGTTTGGTCAACCAAGTTTGTCTTTTTTTTTAACATATTATATTTTTCTTTAGGACATGATACACCAAACACAATTTTGTAACAGCAAATTTTTTAAATACATTGTCTCAGTTTCTATCAAGATAAGCTTAAGCCTAAATAATTAAAAATGACAAACATTTATCATTAAAGAAAAAACAAGAAATGAACTAATTAAAGGGTATCTTTACAGCTGGAAAGTCTAATTGAATTAAGTATAAAATTCTCAAGTCAGATGTTAACGAACGCGTCGAGAGAACTGTTAAGTAATATATAAACGTAATCGTAGTCGACTTTGTATAGGCGATATCTGTAATTGTTTGATTGAACAGTTGGAGGAGGTGCATCTGCCAGTTGGTCTTTGTCTGGGCATGCATATCGCCTGTAATTGGCAGTGGTCGGTAGACAAATCGGTAATTGCGGTTACATAATCCATGCAAGCACTGTGCAAATATTGCCTCAGGTGGAGTGGATATTGTTTACTGCTTTCATGCTAAACACTGTATTGCAAGGTCATTTTTGTAATTGTTTTGCCGACTTTTTTACGTTTTTTCTCGCACTCTCTAAACGTTTTACTTTCGATTATTGCCCACTAGCAATTAAGTTTCGGCTCAGATGCATACATCAAGATTGATATGGGGACCTAGGAAATTTACATAAGCCGCACCCTATTGTTATTGAGCAATTTTTTGTATGTCAAATTTAATAGAGGCTTCACGGCAATTTCACAGGAAAAGTGCCACTAGCGGCTGGAATTAGTTCAAATTTGTAAAATTGCTTTTAATAAGTGATTGCTTTTAATTTATTTATTTATTTAATTATTCGCCGAAAACAATGTTTATTGGCTACAACAAATTAAATCTTAAAAATGAGCATTAAATGTTCAGAAATGTTCAATTAAAGAATTGCAAACAAATCGTTTGTTCAGGCCAAAGTTAAAGCCGCATACCAGTAGGCAATGCATTATATAAACGAAGAGCCCGACAAATGGGTTTACTGAAAGCATAGTTAATCCATAGCCACGTAAAAATCTGCAAAAGTCTATTTTAGAAAGCAACATAGGTTGCCAGCGAGGTCATTTAAATAAAGTAAAGCCTGCATTTTCAGGCCCTTATAGGTTAATAAACATTGGGAAATAAATGCAGCTAACGGAAACAAAGAAAATCCCAAAACAAATAGACGGAACAAAGATTAAAAAGTTCCGGTTTTGCAGTTGACTGATCAATCAACATCAGTTACCGACTTGCAATGACTAATCGGAAATTTTGTAATTTTGTAACAATTTTACAACCGCCAACAAATTAAACATAACATTTTTTCGCAATACATCCGCAATTATACAAAGAACTGTTGTTTAATTAAACAAACCGAGAAACTTAAGAAAGGTTAAATTAATGTCTTAATGCTTAAAAAGGTCATTAATCCGTTTTAAAATAAAAAGTCCAATATATAAATGCATGTCGCTATTCGGTGTAAACCCATTTTTTTAATAAAAAGATTTTAATTATACGCCAATTTAACCAAAAGAAATCTCTTTTTTCAACTGGATTTCTTAAAATATCCAACATTATTTTAACTGATTAAATATAATTAGCTGGGTTTGTTTGAAGAAGCAAACGATTCAATTAAGAGTACGCACAGACAGTGAGACAGCAGTTTGCCGAAGATTATAAAATTCGAGTGTCAATTGATAAGTGGGGGAAAACAAATCAGAGAAATTGAATCGAGACGGTGTGCCACATAAGTGCTGATCACTGTACGAACAAGTGTACAGGCAACTTTCCTTCGGCGCACGTACCCAGCAATCATCACGATAAGATGGCCTATGTCTGAGCTTGGACCCTGTGGCAATCCAGTAACCTTCCTTACTCAAACTATCTGTACACATCGGTTCCTTTTCAGAGTTACATATTTATGAATATTTCCTATATTTTCTCCTAAACTAGGAATAAACTTTATTCTTAAGGTTATACATAGTTTATAGTTTAGTTTAGCTACGTTTATAGTTCTGATAGGCTTTCTAGTAAGGTTGACTCTATAACCTTTTGTCTAAGGTTTATTGCACTTTCTTGATTAGTTTGTTTGTAGCGGCGGTTTATTAACATTGTAAAGGTAAATATAGTTTTACCTTATGGATTATATATCTTCCACTTAGGGTGGTTTGCCTGTACGCGAATCAAACAAGGCCGCACAATGGACGTTAGGGGTGAAGGCTAGCGTGGCGTATGTGGTAAAATCAATTGGTAATCTAATCGGGGAGGATGCGTGGGCCAACTATCTGCGTGCTTTGTGATATCTTCCCCATATACTAACCCGCAAATGATGATGCCAAAGCACTGAACCAATGCCGGATAAAAGTTGTTCATGGAGACGCCTCCATCGTCGGCACGCGGTGTAGCAGTTCCATTGGCCAAAGATGAGGCCATGGTCGAGGCGATGACCCTGACATTTGCCTCGGTGCTCGCAGCGATTCGCTCCCTTGCATAGTACATGGAGCTATCCATTTGGGAACTGCTTTGGAGTGGGGCTTAAGTGTGGGTGGCTACAGTTAGTGGGCGAGTTTGCACGTCATTGCGAAAAAAAGCAGGGTGCTCCGGCAGCCAAACAGCTGTCGCGCTGTGACGTCAATGGGCCAACTGCGGACTTATCGAATTTTCGCTATTCTTTCTCTTGCAAATCTTTGCCTTTATTATTTAACTGCCTTATTTACGCAGTTTTCTTTGCTCATACCTTGGCAATTTTCGTTGTTGTTGATTATTTTTGGCACTCGTTCGTTCTTTAGTTCAAAAATGGTAGAAAATCCATTTGCCCGGCAGGCTGATTTCACTTTCATCTGTTTGAGCGACTCATTCCTTATTTTAGAAGCCGCGGCACTTGCTTTCGAGAATGAGTAAAATTGATTAATTAGCGGAAATTAAGCTAGTTAAGAGCTAAGAAGCGCCCGACGATGCGTTTTGTTTTTAATTTGCAACGCGAATGGTGGGACCGTGGCGCGGTCATTGTAATATACTGCGAGCATAGAAAAATGTACTAAAAAACCCGTTGTATATACCAAAATCACCAGTGCTGACTAAAACCGTTAAAAAGTAACTTTAAAATTTTACACGTACATTTTACAATAATTTGAGACAGTGAAGTTGTAAAAAACACAAGCAAAAAAGCCTAGTTTTACATCGAAAGGAATTACACCGAACTATATGCTAACAATAACTAGTTTTGTGCTAATAACTTTTGCACAGCTCGAATAAACTGAACAAATCAAATTCAAGAAATATTTTCCAACTGGTATAAAAAAACTTCTTCGAAAAAAAAGGGGCTTAAACTTTTTCTGCCTGCGCTTTATAGAAAACTATTTCGAAAGTTGCAAGTCTTAACTTTAAACAAAGTAAATTGCTTAGAAATCAATGTTAAGAAGTTTACCTATTCAGAACATTATATTTCCCTGTTATCAGTTGTTTAATAAATAAAGTCATGTATTTATGTAGTCAACATCACTAGTTTATAGTGGTTTTTTATTTCAACAATACATTTTTGCATTAAAGAAAACAGTGTGACAGCCTTAAGCTTAAACAGTGTTGCCTAACGCACGAGCGATGGGCATCATTGGCTAGGAACAGCTGATTGGTGTCTGAAAAAGAAGAAGAAAATTAGTCATCAAACAAAAATTGTAAAACGAAATTAGCTGGAAATCCCGTAAATTCTCCGCTACTTTAGCATTTAAAATCAAAAAACAATCAAAATGAATCGCCTTTTTGGTCGCGGCAAGCCCAAGGAGCCGGGTCCAAGTCTAAACGATTGCATAGCCGGGGTAAGCAGCAAAAACATGGGGAAAACAAAGCAAACAAATATTTTATTTTACTTAATAGGTTGATTCCCGTGCCACAAATATCGAGGAGAAGGTCAATAAGCTGGAAGCTGAGCTGCGTAAATATCGCGAGCAAATGTCGAAGATGCGCGAAGGTCCTGCAAAGAATTCTGTTAAACAAAAGGCCCTCCGTGTGCTTAAACAAAAGAAAGCGTAGGTTCAGGACCCCACCCACTGATTTATATTGATTCACTGCCATAACTCAATGCTTAATTGCCATAACTCCATGCTAAATTTGTTTTTTATTTCTTTAAACAACATTATCGAATTATCCAACTGGATATAAAAATGTTCCCAATCTAGACTCTTGACTCCACAAAGCTTATATCCTCCCATACCTCTCATACATTGGTCTTATCACCTTTATTAAATTTGTGTACCCATTTACAATTTAGATTTTATTCCATCCTGTTCTTCTATTTACAAACCACTATCTAACTTGATTTGTTAACCCTAATATAGCTACGAACAGCAGGCGGAATCTCTGCGCAACCAGTCGTTTAACATGGAACAGGCCAACTATGCGGCGCAGTCCTTGAAGGACACTCAGGCCACAGTGGCGGCCATGAAGGATGGAGTCAAGCAAATGAAGACCGAGTACAAGAAGATCAACATCGACCAAATCGAGGTGAGCACATATATGTATTTAAATAAAATTTTTTAACTAAGTCTTCTATGGATTTAGAAGGTCCTTGGAGGTCATTTTCCGATCATGTGTTTTTTATGTGTTGTTAGAATTTGCAAGAAAATTTTATTTATTTTTTTTTTTTTGTACAAACCACCGTATGGTTAATCGCTTAATCTATTCTGTGTTTACAGAATAATAATAACAATTTATGTTTTGTACTGCATTTAAAAATATATTAAAAACGCTATAGTACTTTAACAAATTTAAGATCAAAAACAAAATTAAGATAAGCACAAAAACGCTACTTTAGCAATTCTGTTGACACGAATTTAACTATTTTCATTTATTTAAAGGACATCCAAGACGACATGGCTGATATGTTTGAGCAAGCGGACGAAGTGCAGGAGGCACTGGGTCGCACCTATGGCATGCCCGAGGTGGATGACGATGACCTGCAGGCTGAGTTGGATGCCCTGGGCGACGAGATTGCCCTGGATGATGACACCAGCTATTTGGATGATGTGGTCAAGGCTCCGGAAGCTCCGAGTCGAGAGCCGGGAGCCGATAGCATTGTGCCCGGAAAGGTAAACAGCTGTAAACTGGGGTAGTTTGACAAGACCATTTAAATAATAACTTCTTACAGAGCACAATTGAAACAGATGAATTCGGTTTACCCAAGATCCCTACTTCGCTGAAGACTACATAGGCAAGGAGCTGCCAGTTCTCAGGTTTCCATACTCCATCCTTTGTTGAACTTTGGGCACGATTTGTATATTTTATGTGTAATGGAGCCATCAAAGAATTTCTCTCAAACCTCACTTTTGTAACCATTTGTTTTTTTCAATAAATAGCCGGTTAAAAAATCACGCCACATAAATATACAGTCAAAAAAATATAATTTTTAAATAGTTAATTTTAATACGAAAAACCTGTTTGAGTTCTTTATGTAAAACAAAAAACAAATTTTTTTAGGGCTTAAAAAATTTAAATTCATAACTAAAATAGGAATTATATATTATTATTAAAAGATATTACGCTTACAGATTTTTTGTGTAAAAATATCATTCAATTTAACAAACGAGTCTAAAGTTATGAATTTTTTCACTAAGACTTGCTTAAACCAGATCAATAAGTTTACAAGGGTGAAAATATGAGAATGATCGTTTTGTATAAAATGGTATCTGGCATACGTATCGCATGAGTAATTTTAACTCAAAATATTTCAGCCCGAAAGAACGAATTCAGAATTGTTCAAGGATTCGACGTACAGAGGACGCACTGTAGTTCCTTTGATCGCTCTCTTTGGCTTTCCCGCAGTGCAGCTGCTCTCTTAGCCTCGCTCTCACCCACACTCGCACGCATTTGCGCTCTCTTTGCTCGTTAGGCGAAGGTAACTGCGAGCTTTGAAGTTCAGAGCGTGAACTTGAGCGCCGCGCGTGTTTCTCTGCCGTTGCGGAGTGCGCGAGTGTGAGTGTGCGGTGAGCTGGTGTGGGTGAGCGGGTCTCGGTGCAGCGAGCAGTGTGCTGTGCAAAAATAAAGCGTTCGTCGTTTAGTCGGCTTTTGACTGCTGGCTGTAACGGACAGTCGCAAATTTCTCTCAACTCAAATCGAGCGACTCGAGTTCGAAGAGGAAAACCTTCGCTTTTCAAACACACACAAAAAATCCAAACAAATAAGCAGCAACAAAAAATCAATTGTTCAAACGTAACTGTAACTGCAGCGCTCGCGCCAACCGACCGCCCGCCCACTTGACCGCCCACCGTCGTCGTCGTCGTAGTCGTCGCGTCGCTAATTAAACGATTTGCTACCGATCAAAAGTGCAATCCCGAAATATCAAACAAATAAAATGCGTTACAAAGAGTTCTGAAACAAAAAATTCGCGAACATATCTCGCAGTTTAAGTGTCCTTAAGATATGATTAAAATGTCAATTTATTAAAACCAAATATCTGGTGGCTTCTGACAGCCTTTGGTCGGCTCTTCCCGCCCTCCCCTTGACCACACCCCCCGCCCCTCAAACAAGTGCCTGAAAGTTTATATTTACACAACAATTTCATAAAATAAATGTACAGTCGTTCACTAACTTATAAAAAACTTAAAACAGTAAAGTATTATAATTTCTCTGCTACTGCCGAAACATAATGGATACATCGCCAATTGGATTACTTTTGCTTGAGATGGTAAGTAGTTAGTTTTAGAACTTTGTTTTCATTTCGGTCAGCAGATCGCTCATACGCAGCGTTGCATTCGCGTCGGCAGCGGAGTTGCAATCGCCTCGAATGCAGGAAGCAAATAGCGCGAAAAAAGCTCTTTATGCATTTCGTCATCGGTGCACATATATTGCACATAGACGCATATATTTTTTGCCTACATACTTGAAAGTTCATGAAAATGTTGGAAACTTATAGATGAATTTTAGAGATCGGGATGAAAAACAATTTAGGAACATACCTATTTTGTGGAACATTATAATGGAACACAAAGTAACCAAAATCTGTCGAAGAACGCTGAGGTAGAAATAATATATTAAACAGAAATTTGTACTAATAAAAGCTTTTCTTTGTTAACATATCGAGTATTTGACATGTTTTTAAAAGAAAATGAGCGAATCTCTTGTTTACTTACAAAACAACGTTACATAAATGGAATCGAAAACATTTCAAATTTTTAAAGTTTAATGTCCCATGTGCATTTTGTATTTTTTATAAAAACAAAAAATTTTTTAAAAATCATTTTGGAAACCTAATTGTTTAGAAGAACGTCATCTACAATATACAATTTTCTAGAAACATATTTTAAAACTAAATTTTCAATAACCGAACTGTGTTGTTATCCATTTCCCATTTCTGTTTTTATTTATTTTTAATGCGAGCATGACTAACCCCTGAATCGAGGAAAAAATCAAAATTCGCTGAATTTAAATTTGGCAAGAAAAGTTTTTTGCATGTTCGATTTTGGATAGTGGATAGCACCTTCTAGAATTACACAGCACAAACGCTGGCCCAGTTAGGAGTTAAGTTTTGGCTTTAACCAATTATTCGATACAAAGTGAAGAAGCGATCAATAAAACCGCCAGCCACAGCAAATAAATTAAATTTTGCTATGCTAAATATTTTTTATAGCTGCAACATGTCAATCAGTTTCGTTTTTCGCCTTCATTTGTTAACCACAATCTCAGAAACAAAAAGTTATAAAGATTTGCAAGTCAAAGTTAGCCGATCGGCCTTCGAAGGGGGCAATAAATAATGCTGCCTGACCTGAGGGCCCTGAAAATACGTACTTCCTAAAATTTATTCCATTTGCCGCTGAGCAACAGAATCACTGACCAACCTCACCAAACATTACCATTCCCATTCCCCCATTCCCATTTACCAAAAATGAAACCAAAACAAGCAAAAAACAAAAAAAAAGCAACAAATCTAAATGAGATTTGCCAAACGAAACCGATAGCTTTGAGTATATTCCACCGACATGAAAGTGGATGTAGAGCCCTCTCCCAGAATTCAGGGGATTCTCCTTGATCATATTAAAGCTGGACAGGTAGAAGTATGGAAAAAATGAAAAGTGTTATTAAATAATATCAAGTTCCTCCTATCTAAATAAGATATAGAAAGAGAGGAAGAGGGAGAGCAGATAGAGGGAGTAAGAGACGGGTAGAGTCGAAAAACGTTTGCAAAGGCAATGAACGCGAGCTTTTGGCGTTTTCTTCCGATAACGGGCACTACGTACACAGCTCTCGCATACCACTAAACCCTCGAATATCAATAGACCCACACACAGATACAATCGCCCGAGTTCGCTCAGTTTCGCGTCAGTTTTTCCTCCCATGTCGCATGACCCTGGCCTGCTATTGAAGCTCTAGACACATTCGGAGGCCGATACAAAGCGCACCATTCAAAATATATACTAGGTATTGTCTATGCCCGCACGCCACACACATGTACATATGATACTAGTTGCCGGCGTAGTTGTACCCAAGTACTTGATTTTCTTGCCTTTTTTCAGCTATTGGTCTCCAACCATATTTCGTTTCTTAAATAAAGCGATAAATAGTAATAAAGTGCGAGTGATGAGAGGTGCTAGTTGCACAGGTACAGAAGCGGGAAGTGTGCTAAAAACATTTGGTGACAGACAATAATCGCACTTAGATACACCCACAAGAATTTTTAAATGCTTTTTGCTACAGTTTTTATTTAAATTTAAAGGAATTTGGGATAAATGTTTTATGTAAAAATATAGAATACGTTCTTAAAACTTTTACAATTTTTCAATGTGTAAATCTTTAAAACGTAATAATATTTATTGCTAAATGTTTAAGTTAGGAATGTTAAAAAACACTTTTCGGGCAAATGTTTATAATATAATATTATAATATGTTTATAAACCGGCTAACTGCTTCAACTACATGTTAAATTATATAAAGCTTTCAAGTTATCTTACTTCTTAAGTTTTGTCTTTTATTTATATTCCTCTTTGAAGACCAAACTTATCTTATGTTGCACAAGTAATTGCTAATTTGGCAATGTTTTTATTTAAAATTTAAACATAATCTGCGCGGAAGTTTTAAAGTTCTACAAAAGCCTTGAAATTGTATAAAAATAAATAAATTGGTAAATGCAAGTAGTTCACGCTTGCAAAATCGTCCAGTTATCTTTAAACTATAATATATTTTTTTATTTACATTTTAAGCCAAATGGGAACATACCATAACTTCTGGTTTATGTATTTTTCAGTTTATTTGTTGAGCCCCCAACTTCCTCATTCCCAATCCATATATCAGCATGATTTATGGGTTGCTTAAAACTTCTCAATCTTTTAAAATAAATAGTCATAAAACTTGGACAAAGCACAGGTAATCCGCCCAATCGGCTAAGCTGCGAATGGCATTCCATGATCTTGTTTGTTTCGAACAACTGATAAGCGGCCGAGGCGGCGTATACTTGATAAAATCGAACAGAACAAACACAGAAGCAACCTTAGACAAATCAAAAGAAATCCACTTGATATCTCGGCCAATTGTTGAAATATTTGTTGTTGCTTGCTCTTGGGCAATCGCAGCCTTGTCTCGAAGGGTTTGAGCCCAGGCCTTCTGCTCATGAAAAAAAAACTAGTTCTAAGAGCTATGTGCATGATATTAAAATGACTATGAAAATCCCCCAGCAGATGCTTCGTGCCAATGAAGTTGATACCCACAAACACACATGCTTTTCAACCTTAAGTCACGTTTGATTTCTGTGGGTCTGCGACCGCGTAATTTTGTTGGTAACTACGTTGTTTTCTTGGCATTCTGTTGCTGTTGTTGTTTTTGTTTGCCGCTTGCGGCAAGTTCAACAAATCATTGCTCGAAAAACCCAGCCAAAAGCACATACTGCTGGCTCAACGCAAACTTCTGCGGCTCCAAAAGCAGCGTACCTCTGCCCCCACAACACAAATTTCGGCACATTGAGGTTCAAGGTCTTTGACTTTAGCCCCACAAATCGGAGTGGAGCGGAGCGTTCGACTCCGCAAGGCCAAGTGCAAGTCCAAGTCGTGGCTCAGTCCGTATGCTTTATGCGCTTATACCATTTTGATATTTTCATATCGTTCGTGTGTCGCTGGGCGTATGATTTTCAGTTTTAATTATGCATTTGCTCGGCTCGAGAGGCACGATAGATAAAGATTTAGCCATGACAAACATTTACCCCAATAGGCCTAAAATGGCAAGGGCTCGGGCTCGGGCTCGATGGATCGTTGCTTTCGGTGAGGCACGTGCCTAAAAAGCCAGCGAGCAGCAAAAGATTAATCAAAAAGCTACAAAACATTGAAATATGGCAAGTGCTCTTGAGCGGGTATCTCAGAAATTATGTTACCCTGTTAAAACTATTGGTTACCATATCTATGTTACCTTAAAATGTAGGTTAATCATTAAATCATAATGGTAAATACAATTCCAAATTTTGTATTATATTATTATGGAAAGTAAAGGGTTTTATTAATGTAAAAGAAACGAAAATAGCATATATTTTTTCTCATAACTTTTTTTTCTGCAATAAATATAAAACAATTTTAGAAGATGTTTGCAAATAATTTAAAAAAACTTTTAGTTGTACATTAAAAATAAGCTTAAATATTAAGGGCAATTTGAAATTTTGAAATAAATATTTTTATTGCTTAAACAAAAAACGGTTGAAACGGTTTGGTGATGGTGCTGGTCAAAAAGCTCTCGAGCAAAAAACCAAATTCGGCTTTAAATTTGTTTATCAGGTAATGGTAGAAAAGAAGGCACAAAGTCAGAAAGGCAAATGCCAGCGAGTCAAGTCGCTCACCAATACAAGTGCCGAAAATCATGACCTTCCACAATGCCAGCAGAAATACAGCAACAGTTGAGTTGAGTCGTTCGTTCGTTCTCCCTGCGCGTTGCCTTTTTGTTGTTGTTGTTGCTGTTGTTGCTGCCCTCTGCCGCTGCGCTGCCTTCGTGAGCGAGCTTGTTTTTTTTTTTCGGTTTTTTGGCAATGCGTGAGTGAGAAACACACACGGACACTCAAAGAGTGCGCTGCTCGAAAATAAGGCCAAGGTGACTCACCTTGATTAAGACCCAATCCGAATGAGTAGAAGCAGCGCAAGAGAAGTGCCGCCTGCCGGCAGCAGCAGAAGCAACAACAACAACAACTACATTAACCACGGCGAAACCAACACTGTTTTCAATGACCTTGCCCACAAAAAAAAGCTTTGAGCATAATAATTAAATAACTTGGGCCAAGCCACTGCCGCGTAGAACCGAAAATCAGGCTCGAAAATGAAACCGATAAATGCCCAAGTCATTGCCAAAAAAAAAAATATATTTATACACAGAAAAAAAAAATGTTTACGACTATAAAAGAATTAACTACAAATTGTTGTACCTACATATATTAATTAGTATCCTTGTCATTTTTATTTAGATCAGAATAAAAACTGTCTAGTGAATAAAAAATTATATGTCAACACAAATTAAAATTTAAGACCATTTTACAATTGATTTTGAAACTATTAGCTTTAAAATTTAAAATTGCTAAAAAAATTAGTTGCCCCTTGGTAGTTTTACTAAAATCAATAAACAATACCAAAGTGCCTCAAAAATATTATTTTACGATAAACTACATAGAACACATTAAAAGAGTTATAATATTATCTTTCAATAATCTTAAAATTTTGAGATTTTTATATTTACTTCTTCTATTTTGGTTAAAAAATCAAAGACTTTTTCAGTGTATGAATACCTACAATATTTATATATAAATAAAAAACCCAAAATCGAGAGACAGAAAGAGATAGCACAAGAGTTAGCGAGAGGGAGAGAGACCTCCGGCAGAGGTCAACGTCAGGATCAGTGACATTGCCACCGCGTCATTCTCAGCCGACGCAGAGCGTGCATTGACGCCGCGTACATTCACTTCACCGCCAAAAAAAAAAAAAACAAACAAAAATGTATACAAAAATTCACTCTTCTTGGTCTGGTCCGCTCAGCCTAGTCGACTGTCAAGATATGGGTACAGCACCAGCCGAGATACTACCACAAAAGATGTTTAAGAATCTTCTATCAAAACTTGTCAATGTTTCAGACATTCTGGAGTTTTATTAAATTTGATGGAACTCAAAAAAAAAAAATAGGTTGCTAAAATCAAATTTAAGAATTCTGTTTTTTTAAATGGTTCTAGATCTTTTACTCTCTTATTTGAATACAACTTTTTTTCATAGCTCATACGCAGTGTGGCCTTGGCTCACATATTTTATTTGCTAATTGAAACTGATAAAAAAATTAATTTAATTAATCAAACGCTCTATTGGCTCTTGCTATCTATTTTACGTTACAAATATATCTTAAAAATATACTTATTTTCACATTACTTTGAAACACTGGACTTCACTGTATTACCCATACGACGTGTGTTACTAAATCAAAAGTAATCATTATTTAAAACCCTTATCTTACCTATCCTTAAAATGTTTTTAATACCCAAAAATTTTAGGGAAAAAACAAAATATTTATATTACATTACACATAGGCACTGTGTCCTAAAAGTATTTCCTAAAAAACCTAAATATTATATATTCTATGATTTATTTATTACTTTGTGCAGCCAAATACTTCAAACAAACTGCCAATAGATTGGCAATTAAAACGGGTAAAAATAGTACATTTTTAGTGCTTTCATTCCTCCATATCAAGATATTCTTGAAGAGTCAAGGATCTCGCGACTATATAAAGTTGATTGTCCTTCGCCGCTGCCCTGAGTCAACAACAACAGCGGCTCGTGCGATTTACAGTTGCATTGGCAGTTTGAGAGCCAAGTGGCTCGGCAACTGTAAACACGTGCCGCTCTGAGCGGCCAAGGCTCCGCAGTTTGAGAATTAGTTTTTAGAATCTAACGCGCGCCTATCTCAATAGCCCCCAAATGCTCGCACTATTACACTCGCACTTAGCCTTAGTTGAGGTCTTGCAATGCACCTCGAAACGCACTCACACATGTGTGCAGACGAAATGAAAACAACTCCCGCGCTTTTTCGAGAGAGAGATGGAAAGAGAAAGAGCGCGCGACAGTGAAAGAGAGGCATGCTAAATTTAGTTCAATGAATTTTTGTGCTGCTCTTAGCAGGCGCTCTCTCACTGGCATTGTTTTTGTTTTGTTGTTATTGTTGGGGGACAGTGCATTGACTACCGCAGAGAGCACGTTACTCCATTCGCCCGCTCTGCCCCACACCCCCCTACTTCCGTCCCACCACTCCATGATGATGATAATGACGTTGCCAGCGGCTGAGTTTCTGCAACTGCAACAACGACGACGATGATGATGATGATGACGATGGTTATCGAAGGTCTTTCACCCGAACTCGGTCATTGGCGTACATTTGTGTGCTGCTGCTGCCGCTGCTGCTGCTGCCGCTGCTGCTGCTGCTGTTGCTGCTGCTGCTGCTGCGACGTTGCTGCTGCTGCTGGGCCGATGATGTTGCTGTTGTATCGCCGCTGCAACTGCAGCTCTGCCTTACTGCCGCCGCTCGCAAATCCAGAGCTTTTCAAAGTGTACATGTCGCAATTTCTTAAGAAAGTTCAATTACCCCAAACAATCAGATTTACTGTCTGTTTTTTTGATGCATACAGTCGCTGGCCGCACAGTGGGTGCAACGTCAAATTTATTTACCAATTCCTTTTCACTTTTTTACTGCCATTTTTTTTTAGTTTTATATATTCAAAACAAAAACTTATTAAATAAATTTGTAAAAATTGCGCAAAAATCTAAAAAAAATCAATATTTAGTTTTAAAGATGAATTAAAAAAAATAAATGAATTTTAATGATAAAATGTAATAAGCGATCCGTAATTCGACCTGAAAAGCAATAGTATAAAATTAAATTTTTTTTTATGTTATGTATATATATAAAAACTGGATTTTAGATTTTTGTTAAGGATACATATGATATTAATTTCTAACAACAAAAAAAAAGGTAAATAAATGTTTTCGAGTAATCGGTTTTTTTTTTCTTAAAATAAATCGATGCACTGATATGCCTCATTTGAATAAAAATTAAACATCTATGTTCTTTAAATGTTCTTTGAAAATGTAATTGATGGATTAAGATCATTAACAATTAACCCTTTTTTATAAGTTTTTGGCTGATGGTGCCCACCGTGCAGTCACTTGGTTCATTCGCTTCTTGCGCTGCAGTTTCGTTGTTGTTGCTGCTGCTGCGCCGACTGCATCTGCTCCCTCTGCCGCTGCGCTGCCGACGTCGCTGGGTTGCAGTTTTCTAATGTTGCCTGGCATGTTGGGAATGGGCATGGTTGGGTTTTTAGTGCCAAGAAGAGGAAGCGGAAGACGGGGAAGAGTGTTGTTGGCTGGTTTTATGGTGCATCTTCAAATGTTTGGCTTGCACTCGCTCCATCTCCCTCGATCCCTATCCCCGTCCCACTCGTGTTTATTTGCGTCGCTGCATTCAATTTCAATGAGAAATGTTTTCTTCTCGTTTTCGTTTCTGTTTTTTTTTTTATTCTTCTGCATTCGTATTCGCTTTTGTTTTTTTGGTCATGCAAAAATATATACAAAAACGTTTTCCTCCCTTTTTTTGCCGATGAAGAGCAGATCAGAATCGTCAGCACTTTCCCTTTGGAAAGGATTTTAAAATGGCAGCGCGAACTTTAACCTAAAGGGGTCTCCATTTGCTTAATGCATTAAGTAGAATATCAAAACAGCGATAATATTATAATATATTACTAACAATAATTGCATTATGTTAAACTTAAAGTAAATCTTTTTTAATAAATTTTCTTCACCTATGTAGGTGTGATATTTTATTTTATTTATTTAGTTTTAAAATGTTTTAGGTTTGATAATGAATATTTTTAAAAGTTAAAATCAGGGATAATACAATACATAAGAGTTATTGAAACCAAATAAAAATCAAATTTAAATAAAAGTAACAAAAAACTCTAATGCTAGGCTTTTATAAAAAAATATAAAAAAGAATCGTAAGAATTTGATTACTTTTTGAACAAAAACCAAAAGCAAAACTTAATTTGGATTTCAAAAATAAAATTATAATTGTTTGACGTCTAAAAAATCTATCTTACAACTAAGAGAGTCAAAAATAGGAAAATAGGAGTTTACAGTTCAGGAGTAATAAAAATGAAGGTTACTTGTAAAAGTGCTTGTATTTAAACAAAGTAAATAAGCAACTTTCAATCGCTTACTTAGTTTAGCCATTAGAATTCATACTTTCATGTCTGTGGAAAATTAAACTACTCCTCGTAAATTTTGCGTCGTCTCATCCTGAACTTTAACCTTCGATGGTCAAACTTTTTTGAACATTTCAAATTTGCCAGCAATTTCGCTGCCTTCATTCTCCCGAGGTAATCCATAATTTTCAAAAGAAAGACATTATTGCATTCGGTCTTTGGTCCACCCCCTCCTCCAACTCCTTCCATTGGCAGTTGCAACTTTCAAACGAGTTTAGTACTTGCACCCTGCAAAGGCGATCTTGGCCAGGCTGGCATCCTCGCTCCGGCCAAGGAATTTGACCGACACATTTACTCTGGCGGTTTCGATTTTTTTCGGTCTGCGATTTGGGTTCGGGTTTATCTTCTCCACAGGCAAGCGCATTGCATTTTTCCATGTTAGGCATTTTAGCGATTTTTTCTTAAGATTTTTTGTTTCATTATTTGTATTTTGGTCTTTTTTCGGCAACGGCAACGGAACGGCCACAAAATATTTTCAATGTCTTCGCGCCCAACTTTCTTTGGATTTGTGCTCGTATCTTATTTTTATTTGTTTGGTTTTTCGCTATCAGTGACAAAACTTGCTTGGACTGCAGTCGCTGCACCGCTGCCGCAGCGCAGTCAGCGCCGCTGCTCTGCTGACGCCGGCAGTTTATGCTGCAGCAGCAAAATGCAAGAAGAACTACACAGCCTTAAATTTGTTTCACTCACTAATCGAATCGATCAAAATCCAAAAATGGGCAGCTAAGTCAGAAGCATTTTTTGTCATAGTAGTTAAGCTTTGAAATTTATTTTTATACCCATAAAAATTGGAGAAATATAAGATCTAAAAGCGTTGTTTTCCTACACTATTTATCAATTAATGCCATTCTTAGCTTATTAATTTTATTTTATAAGTATTGATCACAAAAAAAAATCTTATTGTAAGTGGATAAAATTTTGTAATTTTTTGTAATTAAGGAAAGGAACAAATGAAAGCCAAAAATGGGTTTCAGGGCTATTTCCAAAATGTCGTTAGCTTAGGCGATTTAATAATATTGAAATTAATGCTGAATACAGCTAAATAAATATTTAAAATAAAATATGATTTAATGTCCAAAAAAAAAAAGAAAAATAATTAAGAATTTCAAAAAGGTTGGTATTAGGTTGGTATCAAGCCAGGTATTAAAAATTAAGGTTTAGCAAGGAAAGTTCAATGGAATAAACGTTTAAAGCTTAACGGGATAACTGCAGACTTACTTTCCATGTAAAAGAAAAACCTACAACACTGCAAAATTGCTATTAAAATGATTAATGTTTAGATTTGTATCTTTTGTTTCAAGTATAACTGCAGGTTTCAATCTATTTAATTTAGCAGATACAAACGGAAAACACATTGGCCTTTAACTGTAATGATAAATTAAGCTCATGCTTATTTGAATCAAAAAAATGTATAGCTGAGTCAGAAGCATATCCCAATTTAATAATTTTTTGGTACTTCAAAATCAAAAGTGAAATTCCCATAAAAGTTACTCAATAAAACGAAATAATTTTCGTTGCGCTGCATTTCTTGTGGCAGTTTGATTTCATCTTGTTGTTGCTGCTGCTCTTGATTTGTGTGTAATTTTTTTTTTTTGGGTGCATTAAACGGCAAATTGTTTCGTGGGATCAACATAAAGTGCGTTGATCTCTCGGCTGAAAAAATGAATGAATATGAATGCAAACGGTGACGTCGCGACGCGGCGGCGCTGCTTGCGTGGGCGCCGCTGCCTGGTTACGTTTGCTGGCGTGAAAATAGCTCGAATGTGACTAACAATTAATAAATTATTAATTGGGGTGAATCAAGGTTTTTTAGGAGAGGGGAGGGGCTCTGGGCTTTTTTGGAGCAACTCCCGATCGCCATCTCACTTAGCTCTCTCACTCACTCATTTCACTCCACTCGATGCGAAAGCAAAAGCAAAACAAAAATTCATCAGCCAGCGTTCGTGTATTGCCCTCTTACTCCCCATACACTGAACAAATGTTTTGCTCATTTTGAGTTGATCTTACAATAATCAGTAAAAATAAAAATCTAGGGTATTTCCTAAACAGATAGGTTCGAAAACTCCTATTTACCTCTTGATTTGTTTTTTCATCTTTAATTTTTTACAGATGTTTTAACTTGATTTTTTTTCGTAAATACTTTTTAAAATATATTTATTGTAAGTTGGTTATAGTATAATTTATTTTATAAGCCATAATATTAATAAGCAGCTAGTTTTCTGACAAAAAATGTTTTGGTTCGGCTTGAGTTCAGTGGATTAAGTTTATACTTTAATGAATAGTTGAAAAATCTGGTTCACTTTGTGCTCAAGAATTCGGGTTTAGTTTATTGTTGTTTAACTTTTACTGTACTTCATTTATATTAATTCTTACAACTTTTATGATTTTCGATTTTTTTATCTGTATCTATCCCTCTCTCACTCACTCTCTCCCTTCCTATCTCTCTCCCACTCTCGCCGTCTCGCTCTGTTCGTGTGAACTCTGCTTTTGACCGACGAGGCAATGTTGTTCGTTGACCTTTTCCCAAGTGTTGTTGCCATGAAAGGAGTGTAAGTAAGTTGTGGGCGCTGCTGCCGCCGTCGCTGCCGCGGTCGATGTCGCTGCCCGCTGCAGTTTACGCAGCAGCGCCTAGTTGTTGTTGCTGCGGCCCCGCTTTTGTTTCATATTTCGGCAAAAGTTTCCTTGGTCATTAAACTCTTTAATGCAACGACCTTCCAGTGCGAATCGACAACGTCGCGAATTTCAATTGAAGTCTGAAACTGAAGCCTGAAAAGCTTTTTGGGTTTTTGTTTTGCTCTTCCATATTTTCGTTTCGTTTTTTGTTTTTGCGTGAAGGAGTTAATCGTTATTGACAGAAGTGTAGTAGTGGCGTTTTGGCCAGGTTAGTGCCTTGAATCTGAGCAATGAACCTGCCGGCCGAGAGTGAAGGCTTCGCAACGTTTTTGGGGCTTTTGAACGCTTTACTGAGGTCAGGGATGTTGGCTTAAAAACCGAAGGATTTGAACCACTCATATAAATTTACTGGAAAATTTGTGGCTACCAGCATTGTTTTGGGGAAATTTCCAAGATTTTTTTGTTTGACTGATATCGATGTTGTGTTTTTAAAGAATACAAATTACTTTTCTGAATGCAAAGCACGTCAAAGCTTTGTTTTCAAGGAATAAATTAAAACTAATTGAATGGCTGACTTTAAAAATTCCCCAACTATTTTACATTTTCAAATTTGTTATATGCTACAATTTTTAAGTTTAAATTGAATAAACTAAATTAAATTATTCCCTCGACAAATATTGGTCTAATTAAATTTAAATTTAAATAATACAATTTTTATAATAATTATTGAATTATGCCTTGGTTAATGAATTTTCTATCGGAGTTGAAGGAACGGTTCTGTTCCAAAATTTAAGCTCATAATCATATAAGAAATAATTTTGTTTGTTATTTATGAACCACAAACAACTTAAACTAAAATTAAAATGTTAAGAAACAAACAACTTTGAACATTTTTTTTTTTAATGTTTAAAATATGATAGTGTTTATGCTTTTTCTGTTTATACTTATGTGTTTTCTTATCTGTATTCACTTGTGAATTAAAGTTCCCTGCCCTTTTGCAGCCAAAAATTACCTCACAAATTGTAAAATTTTTCTTGTGAGTAATTTCGCACAATGAATAGTAAAATTTGCGGCTGGAGTAATAACAACAACAACAAAAAACATAAACAAGCATTTTTTTGCGGTATTTGCACTTTTGCGTTAAACAATTTGAATGATATCAGAGTGAACACTAAGAGAATTGCATGCCTAAAAGAGTACGAAACGAAAGAGCAAGTGTCGAATTAAGAGATTAAATAGGCAAAGAGCAAAAGCTCGCCTAAAAATTAAAAGAGTGGAAATGCAATTGCAAGTGATCTCACAGATTTGCACAGTGTCCGTGTGTGGTGTGTGCTTTACTGTAAATAAATTGTTGTTGCTGCTTTTTGCATTGCATTTTGCCGGGCGCGCTTTTTTTCGTCTAATGCTACTTAGTGTTTGTGTGTCTGTGTGTGTGTGAGAGAGTGTATTCGAGCTTGCAGTTGTGTGCGTACAACAGCGACTAACTTGTTTTTGTTGCCGTCGCATTCGACTTTTTCAATGAGTCAATCCTTGAAATGTTGACTTCCTGATACGCATATGACTATTGAACAAGTTTGCTTTGTTAGATTTTTTTTGAAGGTTGCGTATTTTATTCACAAACACACTCGCACACACATGCACTTTGCTGGGGCACGTTGAGACATACAGACACACATTAATTTTCGTAGTAAGATTTGATTTGCCCCTTGCTGTTGTTTCTCTTTCTGGTTTTTGCGTTTTGTTCTTCTACTTTAAAATTTCGGTACATTTACTGGGGCGAAGGATAAAAATTTGGCAGAAGAACACAAACCTATTGACCAATATTACAATATAAACGTTAGTTAAACTGTTAGTTAAATTGGTAATCTGACATTGAATAAATACCCAATTAAGTTAACTTTATAGAAATAAAAAGTTTGTTACAGACAAAAAGATATAACACACTTCCAAAAAATATTTAATAGTATCTATCTATAAATGTAATTATCCAATTATAATTTATAATTACATATCAATCCAAGCTCTACTTCACTTAAATATCATTACGGAACTTAAGGGTATTTCATCAATAAAATAATGGGAAATCAAGTATTCCTTTAACCTCGAAATAAACTATATCTGCTCTGATTATACGATTTTAAGCTTCATCATTACAAATTTTAGACCGTTTTAAAGTTAAATTCTTTAGAAGTGAATAATTTTTTCTTTGTATACATATATTTTGTGGCTTTTCCCCTGCATTTACAGTTTTGTAAAGGCCATAATAGAACAATGGGATCAGTGAGTGGGACAAATATATCTGACGACTGCTCTCTGGGACCTGACTCAACTTTTCCTTCGCTGGCGCAGCCGCCATCTCCATTATCCATTATGCATAATGGCTGTGTCTCGTGTGTCTGCTATTTCTTGATCGCACTTTTTATGGCAGTGGCAGAATAATATTTCCATTTAACATTTTTTCTGCTGCTGTTGTTTATGCTTATTTTGTCAATTTAATTAGAATTCATTTTTTGTTGTTGGTGCCTTCTTTGTTGGTTAAATTATGTTTCTTCTTGTTTGTGAGCCGTCAAGAATTTGGGTATATATATATATCTCGTATAATAAAGACCCAAGGTCGTTAGTTTCCCATGGTTAACCTTATGTTTTGAGTTCTGCTGTAACAAAGAACTCATCAGCAGCAGTTAGCAAAAATATAACGCATACGACGCGTGCACCAGATGCCTTTGAATTTTTCTTCATAACCAAAATGATGATAATTATTTGGTAATTGTTTTTTAAGGGCATATATGGGTCGAAAAAAATGCTCAATCAATTAACAAACCTTTATAAATTAAATGTTTTAGTGGGTCACCTGGCCGTATACGCAATTTGGTGGGGCTTTTGAGAATCAGATGTAATTCTAAGGGTTTTCATGCAATATTTATTGATGAAAAATTGCTTTTGCTTGAATACTAATTAAACTATTTTAATTCAATGTTTTAGTTATCATAATAACATTGCCCTAAAGAAAATATCTTGAAATTACTTATAAATTTAAAACTCATTTTGCCTAACCTACTTTTATATTTTTATCTGAACCTAAGTGAATTTATTATTAAGTTGCCCTGACCGATTTCATTAATTTTGTTCCCCTTTTAAGTTGGTGTAGTGTTTCTCCCAATGCAAATTAGTCACACATAATGAGGTGCATTAACCAATTGAATGTTTTTCTTTCCACATACGTAGACCGTTAAACTAAACCGAATTTCTGACTAAAAAAAACGTACATAAATACTTGAGAGCGAAAGAGAAGGAGACTTGATTACAACAACATTCGTTACGCCCTTGGTCAGGGGGGTGCTACCTGTAAAAGCAACAATAAGCACCCTACAGCTTGGCCATTAGTACGGCATTAGCGACTGTCTACGGTCTACGGTCTGCCGTCTACCGTCTACCGTCTAGACCCCCAAAGTGACGACCTTAAACTTGAATCGGAATAGCAACACAAACAGAAAAAAAAACTACAGCAAAAGAAGAAGAAGCAGGAAAGAAGGTCAACAGAAAACAGCAAAAACAATAGCTTTTTGTGGTTACAACAGAAAATGAAAACAGTAAAGCACAAAAACTAAGGCTAAAATTTACCCACTTGTTTCAACAAATTTTTTAAATTGTGTCTAATAATTTAACGACAAAAATGTATTGATCAACGAAAAACGCTATAATCCTTGGGAGTTTGAACAACATTCAAGTCAAAGTATGGAAAAGAATTTATAAGTTAAAATTAAAAAAAATTGGTTTAAAGGTGAAGCTTACAGCTAAGATGGTTAATAGTGTTTCATTATAAATCAAATTTTTTTGGTATTTTCTATTAACTACTGGTTTACAAAATAAAGGCATTTTTTTTTACTGTTTCCCAAAATCGTTGTAAAAGTAAGAGCAAATATTCAAAGTGACCTTGAATTTGTTATCTAGAAAAAACTTATTAGGCACAAAGCTAAACTTAATTTATGTTTTTCAATTTGAAGCTTGTCACCAAAGCAGAGAAAAACGTTAGCTCTTTTTTTTGCTAAATCGGAAGTATCACCAGTCAGCTTGCAAAAAACAAAAAGAAATACGACAAATGTGGCTAACTTTTGTGAGACTGTTTTTCAACTATCCGCAGCGACAACGACAATAAAAAAGCTGGCAAAAACAGCGATCTTGAGCGGAACGTTAATAATATTTTGTTCAATGAAAAGCCGTGTGGTTGTTGCTATTGTCTATAGTTTTTGTTGTTGCTTTTTAAGCACGACTCGCTTATGTTCTTCACGCACACACACAAAAGCAGAAGTCGACACGCATTGAGTGCTGCATACAAATTATAAAGCCAAAAGCTTTTATTTTTATATTATTTTATAAGTAGCCATGACAGTGTGAGAAGGTCACCACAAACACACAAACACACACACTCACTCAAACTTTTAGAAACTAAACGCACACCAGCACAAAATAAATGCAAAAAGCTAAGCGCAACAACAAGAACAACAACAAACATATTTACGCAGTAAATAGAAATAGACAAAGTCAAAGAAGCCGGCGCACTCCTCTGTTTCTCTATTTCTCCACTTCTCTGCTTCTCTTCCTTGCCACCTGTCTCTATCTCTCTATATCGCCCTCTCAATCTCCCGTTCTCTGCAACTAACGCATTTTGCATAGCTTTACTATAGTCTATAGCAAAAGCTCTTTCACAATTTGCAGGCGTCAAAAGCTTTATTATATGATTACTTTTGTTTTTTTATCTTTTAAATGTTGATCGAATTCTATGCAGAAATGGGCGGTTCTTTGAGTGGTGTCTTCCGGAAATCTAAATCATCTTAATTTTTTGGGAATAATTGAATGAAAGTAAAATATATTTTTGTGTTTTTATTTAGTGGATATTGTAGGATCTATATAAAAGACTTAATTTTAGCTGAAGCCAGTACTGTTATTGACACTAGATTTTCAACAAATTAAGAAATTAAAAACAAACAATACAATTTATAGACATTGGTTCAGACTGAGAAATTAAAATAAGCAAATGTAAATAAAACAAGCTTGGAATTTATGATTTCCCTCCAAAAAACTTAATGGGAACACCCTCAACTAAGTTATCTTGGCCTCAGACAGTCGTCAACCGGTTTGTCAATGTCTCGCGCGTTTTTTTTTTTAACCAATTCAAACTTATGCAGCGAATTTGTGTTTATTTCATATTTATTGATTGGCTTCTTGCCGTGTGGTTTCTTCTTCGGTTCTACTTGCAGAGGCCGCACAGCAAGCCGACATAGGGCGACACTGGGAGCCACTTCTACTTCCACGGGATCCACTTGTCTTCGGGGGCGATCTCCGCAGCCGCCCCGCCCCCCAATGCCCCAGCGCACCTTCAAACACCATAAATGCGTGCCAAAAGCAGCAAACTGGGAACTGATGCAAATTTGGTCAATGCCATCGATAATGCTAATGGCAATAAAACTTTATACATCTATCGCATTCGCTGTAAGATAAAATCGTCGGCTTCGGCTAATTTAGAGACTGCTTCCTCCGTTTACCTGTGACAAGTGTGGCTTCCACAAAAGCCAATATCCAAAAAAAACATATTAAAAGCATAACTAAATAAAATGCGCCCGAGTGCGCGGCAAAGCAAATACAACAACATTAAGTGGCGCATCGGTCAATGTGCAACAAGTGAAGCAACCCAAATAAGCAAAAAACAACTTTTTGATAACTTTACACTGCCTTACGGATAATAATAATATTAACATACAAATTAATACCTAGTTCAATATACAAAATATACATACAAAACAGCAAAAACAATCAAAATTTATATATTTACACCAACGAAACCATTTACAGCAAGTAAATAAGTAAACAACATTCAGTAACGTCGAGGATCGTCAACGGACCACGACAACAAAAAAAGCGAAAGGTAAGTGATACCAAGATTAACTGTTTTAAAATATTTTCTTTATTTAGATTTTAATAATGTCTAGCTTACTTTCGATAAAACCAAATTAAACTAGTTTAAATCGCATTAAGAGAAAATAAGAACAGGATTAAGAACACATAACTTTAAATATTAAATTCAAAGCCTTTTTTTTTGTAAAAACAATACAATTTATTTTGTTTGGTTTTTGTTTTAATTTTTTATAGGAAAATGAAATTTGTAAATCCATCATTTGTAAATTAAAGACAATTTTTTTGTTGTTTAAAATTCGTATGCACATTAAGCTTATAATGGTTAAGTTTAATTTAAAATGTATAATTTAACTTTCGAAGCTAAATTGCAATACATCAGTGTGCCTACTCAGCTGGCTTAAGGTCACCACTCCCAGGGAAAACTGGAAAGCTTTCAACTTTCGCGAAAAGAACGCCGTTGTGGAGAGCACTCGATCAGCCGATGACTGGGAGTACTCATGAGTACTCATACTGTGTACCGCTCACTGGTCAATCGGCGATCAGCGGTCGGCGGTCGGCGGTCGGGGGTCGGTGTTCAGCGGGCGCACCCAAATCGGGAATTCTCATTGCCAGCCACTCGCAGGGGGAAACCAGGAAGTGACTGAGTGCGGTCTGCATAGTGTAGATTCTTGCCTAAGTACACATGCCAGCGCTTTTCTATGCAATCTGGCCGGCCGATTGCCGCGCTAATCAGAGATTGCGTATACGCACTGTGGCCCTGTGATTATTCGCTATGCAAAAAGGGGGGCAACACAGCCCAACCGAACCAATATTTTGCATAAATGTTGAGCAGCTCGGGCCAAATGTCTAATTATAGTTTAGCCAGCGGGGAACGGCAAACAGTAAACGGGCAAATGGCAAACTTGGCGCCAGCTGAAGCTGTAGCTGTAGCTGGAGGTTTTCCATTTGCTTTTCCTTTCGTGCTTCTCGTTTTTCCTTTTTTTCTCTTTTTTTTGATTGTGTTTTTCAGCTCTTTCAAGTTTTCTTTCGCTTTTTTCGCCTGAACTTGCAGTTTGGCTGGAAAGTGAAATAGCTGCAGCGGCTCCAATTGCTTGTATTGAATAATGAAAAACGAGTTTTCCGCCGCGCATGCGCATCATAATAGCAACAGCAAAGCTGTGGAAAACCCGAAGCAGCCAAAAGAAAAGTAGCGATAGAGAGAAAAGGAGAAATGATGATGACGCGGGTGCCAGGCAGCGCAATGTTGTAATGTCTGTGCTGCATGTACTGCTGTTGCTGTTGCACTGCGGCAATAGATGTTGCTGCTGTTTCTATTGCTTTTATTGCTGCTGCTGCAAAACCAGCAACTGATGCTGCTCGTGTGCCGCTCATAAAATGGCATTTGTTTTGGTTCTTTTGACTTCTAATGCTGAGGCGAGATATATTGTTCCTCAAACGATGTTGTTGTTCAATGCTTTCTTCTTTTTTATCATACTAAACTTGCTGCTGCATTTCTTGTTTATATTGATGCTGTAGTTGCTTTTTTAAGATGTCATGTAACTGTCATTCTACTGCTAAGGTTTTCCTGCAAGTTTTTGTATCTATTGCAGTTTTTCTTTAAAGAGATTTTACTATTTTTGTTTATATTGTTATGATTATTATTCTTATTTTAAGAATATCCACTATCGTAGTTTTTTCTCACCATCGTTTTTAACGCTAGATAACTTTTATTTGACTAATATTAAAAAATAATTGTAAGCTTGGACCTATAGTAGCCTTTTTTATTTTATTGCAAACAATAATAAAATTGTGAAAAATCGAGTTCTTGTTTTAATATAGTTTTTATCATAAGGAATAATATATATCAAAGATTATACTAACAAATTATGTTTCTTTTATTATATTTTTATATTACAAAATCAGATTATATTTTGAGTTTGGCTAGCTATAAAATTTTATAGCTAACGTAAATCCTAGTCTATAGTTATTGAAATAGGGTTATGCATCTATTGCTTTATTTTTGCTACTATATATGTAATTGCTGCTGTTGTTTTTAAGGCAATCTCCTATTTTATAATATTTTTCAGCTAACGCTGGCACTTAAAGCTGCTGTTGTTGCTGTTGCAGCGAGTGCTTTCAAGTTTGCTGCAGTTTTATTTTTTCTATGCGCATTTTTCTCTTCGTATTTCGCCTCGTTTGCTTCGTAGTTCAATGTTAACGAACTTTTTGCGCTGTGAATGCATGTTGTTATTGTTGCTGCTGTTGTTGCTGTTGCAAATGCTGATGTTGCTGTTGTTTTTGGACTTTCACTTGTAATGAATTTGGCGAGTGCAAAACTTGTTGCCGCTGCCGTTTGCATTTTGTTGGTGTTGCCGCAGTGCGGTGTGCCTGCAGTTCAGTAACATGTTATGTAAAAAGCATTTTTCCAGCTTTGCTTCTATTTTCGATTTTGTCTTTCTTTTTTTTGTTTTTTCGTTTTTTTGTTATTTTGTTTGTTTTTTTTTTTGCTTGCAGTTTTCAGTTTTAGTTTGCCACAAAATTTGCGCTGCACGTCTTTCTCCCTCTGTGGATGCAGCTTGCCCCGATCGCAGAGTTTTCTTTCCGCTCTTGCTTTTATGTTGTAATTCGCCATTTCTAATGTTATTGAACTTTAAACACAAACAAAAAAAGAAATATATAAAGGCGAAGGCGAGGACGAGCGGGGAGAAAAATCTTTGATTCAGAGGAAAATTAGTTATAACCGGAAGCCACAAGGCAAAAATTGAAACAATGCAACGATACGACTTTCTATATTTTCATCCTCTTCTTGCCTTTTGCTCTGGCGAAAACCACTATATATATGGTCTGCGGATGGGGTATGCATAAAATGTAAATATTTGAATGGATGCCCAATGATGCGGCATTGTTGGGATGCAAATTTAGATGGTCTGGAATTTCCCCAAGAAAATACGTTGCCAATGCAATTAAAACGCGTTGGTGTTAGATAAAGATAATGGACAATTGAAGGTATGATCTAGCAGTTCTGGAAAAAGGAAAAATTTATTAAACAGAAACATAATCAAATAAGGTATAAAAGTATATAAAAAAAACTTATTTAAAAAGTTCATTAAAATAAAATAATATTATTGAATAAGAAAATAAGGTTACATGATTGTCTATTTTGATAAACAAATAACCATCATAAATTATTTAATAGTATTGATAATTTAAAGATTTTTAATTTAAATTTTGTACCTTAACAATTAATTCATTATAAAAATGTGTCATATTATTTATTACATTCTTATAAGCATTTTATTGTTTTGAAAACATATTGAAAAACTTAACTAATTAAATAAACCAATTTCTTCTTTTGCAGACTCCAAAACAAAGCCAAAATAATATTAAACTTAAAACTATACATATATACAACGGAAAAGGATTTTTAAATCTATACAATTGTTAAGAGTGTTAAAAACTTGAAACTTTTTCTCGTCGACAAGGAAACTTTTGTCTTTACTTTTTGTGCGATCTAACGTCCAGAACAAGACTAAAAAAGCAAAGTAAACTTTATACAAATTAAATAAAAAAAAAACAACCAAACCAAAACCGTCTCACATAAAGTGCCTACAACAAAATTTCCACGCAAATCTTATGAAATACATTGTGAATCGAACGGAAATCCAAATTTTATACCAAGTGTGATAGGTATACAAATATCGAATTGGAAGAGAGGAGTTTCCGCAGCGAAACTAGTAAACACTTTCCTGGTTTGAGACGCGAGGAGAACCCTGGACCTGGGTGGCATCAAGATTAATCAGAACTTTCGCGACTGGCAGGGGTATTCAGGAAACGGCTACACGCTGGCAGTTAACAGTATTTGCAGTGCAGGCTTTGCCCTATCAGCGATGCCCTTTATCGACGATGCACTGCTCTGGTGTCCGGATAACGATGGTCGTCTTGTTGGTGGTCTAGACTTGGCAACATGCATAGCCGTGAGTATTGGTGATTGCTAGAAATTGGATTCTTGTTAATTCATATTTTTCCGAAACTCTTAAAATTTTGTTATACAATGTTGTAACATAAAAAAGCCATACATTCATGGGCATCAATGCATTTCCTTAAAAAAAAGAATTAACTGTTACGAGGAAAAGAAGTTCTTGTAAAAATAAAATTTAATGTTTAATGACTTTCATATTTCATGTAAAAATAAAATACAAGTTGACGTTAACTAACGATAACTTTTTTTATTCAAAATTTTTTTGTTAAAACAAAGAAAATGATATAAAATTTCTATACTTACGCATTAATAAATTATTACCAATTTTATAAATTTTAACTGTTTCATTCCTTTTTAAAATAAACACTTACTCTGTTATTTATATTTTAAACGAATCATTATGCATTTCCTTTTTCTAGTTTTGAATTTTTCTTACTAAAATTGTTAAAATGAAAAACCGTCTTGTAGTTTAGTGCGATTTTAGTGTTCTTTAAGGTTTATTGATTAATTGTAAATCCTGAACACACGCAATTTTGTAGTTTACGTTTTACACTTGTAATAAATATGCAAATAAAGTTAAAATGTCGTCTGATGTTTCCTAAATTGAAAATGGTTTCCAAATAGAAAAAAGATAACAAAAAAATTGGTACAGCAAGATTACGATCTGAAAACCCAATTATTTCCTTTATTTACTTGTATCTTTTGTTTGCAGGATGATTCTACGGTTACTGGAACGGAAAACTTGAACCCCTCGATCCAATCAGCTGTCAATCCGAACAATCCGCAGCAGACAGTCGGTGGCGGAGTTGGGGGCGTGGCATCCGTGGGTTCCGCCGGCAACGAACTGAATGGAGCGGCGGCGCGCAACGTGAACGTGGTGGTGGAGCCGCTCTGCGGCGGCGACTCATCCGACGAGCTGTTCCGCAGCTTCTCCGAGAGTAACTTCGAGATCGAGAGCCTGCTATCCGATTTGGCCACCGTCGAGGTGAAAGTCGAAAATGTACATCCGCCAAGAACAGAACAGAGAAGTTTAACAACTGCCTATAACACATCTTTGCCCATAGAAATCATGCTATTTAAAACTATCGATTACAAATGGATTTTTCATCATTGTTTTGTCTTCCCTTTCTATTTTTCTACTCGTCTCTTTCCCTCTCCGCTGTAACAACTCCCGCTCCTCCCGCTGCCTTCGAATGTTTCCCAGGAGGAGAACAACAATAATGTCATCACGGATGATGACTTTGCCAGCGTGGCCGCCGCCGTGGTGGCTAACGATGATCTGTTAGCCAAAGAGAATGCCCAGCTGAGTGCCCAGGGATTGGTCGATTCGGTGGCCGCCAGTCTGGCCGACTCCGGCGATGCCGGTGGTCAACAGGCGCTCCTGGCCTTCGGCTCGTCCAATTCGCCGGCCTCGGCGGCCATTGCCGCTGCAGCTGCCGCTCTCTGTGGCGATCTGATCAACAACAATGGCGGTGGCGGAAACGGAGGAGGAGGAGGAGGAGCTGGTTCCGGCGGCGGAGTAGCCGGCGACTGTGCCACCAAGCTGGAGTACGCCCTCATGGGCGGACAGCCGCTGGCGGAGGAGCCGCGATTCGTGACCAGCGCCGCCGCCAACCCGCTGCTCGTCGAGAAGCTCATGTCCAAGTGCCTGAACATCGAGAAGCGACTGGACAAACTCAGCGGTGAGTCGAATTTTCTAATATATTTCAATACAACAAAAACTTTGGAAGGGTTAGTAAATTGAGATCAGAACTATTCTTGAATTATAAGCGAAAACTTCACAAAAAAATGGTCAAAAAGGTATTCAATTTGTAGAATTTCTTTGTAAATAAAGTATAAAATTGTGAAATTATTTTTGAAGTTTTAAAACTTAAAGGTTACTAGTACCATTTAAATTTATACAATTCATGCTATTAAAAAAATGCCTTAAGCACAAACAACTTAATTTTTTCGAACCTTAAATTCGTTTTTCTTTTTTCCTTAAGGAATTTGTTCGTTTCGTTTTATTTAAATTTGGCGCCAAAGTACAAGCTGCCTGTCGTTTCAATGATTTGCAGTGATGCCATCCTGCCCGAAAATATCTACTTATTGTGTACATGCATTTTCTACTTATTCGTGTTTTACTTAGTGGCGCCATCTAGAGCGGTTTTAAAGCACCTGTTATTTTACGAAAATTTGACAAGTTACATACATTTTATCTACTTGCAAACGACAACTAAAGGTTGGAAACCCGGCTAATTCGAACGTTTATTGAAACCGTCATTACATATAGGATAAAGTGTATTCTTTGAACTAATTAAATGTTTTAGGGCTTAAAAAACTCTTTAATGTTTTGTTTTCCTGCATTCATTTTATAAAACAAAAAAATATATGGGCTGGATAATCTAAATATCTTAATTGTTCTCCGTTTCTATTTTTAAATGGTTCGTACAGTCTCCAAGCACTAGGAAAAGCTTACAGTTTTGAATGCTTTCACCGTTCTAAGGGTATTGAGAGCTGGCTTAAAAGCTTTTAAAACTTTCGATTTCAATTTTTTGAGCGTGAGTTTTGAAAAGATTTCAAAGTATTATTTAAATTATAAATCTAAAGCCGGCGGATAAGACAGTTAGTCTTTGAGCTAAATTCGATAGGAAAAAACAACTGTTTCGAATGCTGCAAAAAGTAAAGTGCTTTTTATAATCAATCAAAAACGTCATATATTGATATTGTCGTATAATAAAAAAGTTTTCTCCAGTCATACTTTGCATTGAAATTTTCGTTTTATAAAGTTTATGATTTAAATTTTATAAAAATAATGATTTCTGGAAACCTTTTGAAACTCGGTAATAATCATTAAAAATGCACTGTATAAAAAGATATATATTTTAATTAATTGAATTTCCCATCTGGCCGAGGAATAATTTGTATTAAATCCCCTCTCCAAATCGGCGCGAAACTGTCAGCCAAACAACTGCCAGAAATAAATAAAAAGGCCAGTAACTTGTTTATTAAATCCCGACAGGATGTCCTCCCCACAAGGCACCGCCCAACGCCCCCCAAGACAGTCAACCACCTAACGACCGCGCCACCGAGCCACTCAACCACTCAAAGTCGCAGACTGAAATATAAATGTCGACGCTCGCAGCTCGGGTTGTTGTCTCGTCGCGCTGCCTAAAAAAATATACATTTTATGGGAGGGATGCCGCCCGCTGGGGTAGGGATTTCGTAGGGGTTTTGGTTTTAGGAGGCAGACAAATAACCGTCTATTGACACGAAAGGCAGACGGAGCCCCCCGTTCTGGGAAGCGTCTAAATGCCACACACTCAAACACAGACACCGCAACCACCCCCAGTCCTTTTCTGCGGGCACCTACTTCCTTTTCTTGGCGAAAAAGGAAAACAACACAAGCAACAAAAAAAAAAGAAACCCCAGACAGAACCCAGCGAGGAGCCGGGCCTTGCTCCTTTTTTCGTTGCTCGTTTTTGCCTTCAAAAGTTTCCGAATGGGGCGAAGCCAAGTCAGACAGTCGGGTCAATAAATTTTGCGTGTGGAAATTGTGCGCTCAAGGTCAAAAGGATATTTGCCTCGCCTCGTCTGTGTTTGTGTGGGCGGTGGGTTGGTCGTTTGTAGGAAATGTTCGCTGTACATTGAATGTATATACATGTATTTAGGCTGCCGTCTGCCTAAAACTGCGCTTGTATTGGTGTTTCGGGCCGCAGACAAAATGGCTGCCCGCACTCCCTTCCGTTGGTCGGCCATTTTGCTGTGCGTGTGCGTAAAAGAGTGTATGTGGGAGTGGGTGTGTGCGTGCGGCAGACAAAGAGCCGACTGTTTGGGTGTGGGTTTTTGGGGTTTTGGGGTTCGAATCGGGCTTTCCGGCAACCTTGAACTTGAACAATTTCGTTGAAGTTCAGGCTGTAAACGAGCCACAATCATTTGGGTCCGGCGCCCTTTGGCCACCCACTTTTTCAATGCACGGAAAGAAAAACTTTAATCAGAGGGGTGCCAATAGAATTTATTCTGAAACGGACTTTATTGAATGCTAAATGTTAAAGCTTAAATAATTTTAAAATGTGCTTGTAATTATTCAACATTTCTGTTACGGAAGGATTTCCATTCTATAAAATTGTATTGCGTGCTTTTAGGGTTGAAATAACATTTTGTATTGCATACTTATGCATTTATCGTAAAGGATTTGAAAATTAAAAGTAATTTCAGTAGGGTACACTCGTAATAAAATGCAAATAAAATGGAAATTCGCCTCAAAAAATTATTTTTCTAATAAAATAAATAGTTAATTTAAACAAAATTATCTAAGATTAATGCATAATGGTGTTGATTTTGAGAACTAACTAATGTGTTATTATCTAAATATCGATTTGGGACTTTAATAACAGTAAAATTGACATCATTTTTCTCCGAGTGCCTTTAAATTTATTTGGAGAAAAGGAAGGACGAGAACATCCTGCCGTTGCCATTTTTTTTGTGGGTGCTTGGCGGGTTCAAACGCCGCACGGTCCAAGCATTGAACTCTCGTTTTCAAGGATACGCCGCCGACTCGGATTGGGATTTTGAGTCGGATTGGAACTCGGATCCGCAACCCAGGCAGTGGCAGTCATTGAAATGCTGCTCGAGCTCGAGCCGTTGACATTGCGAGCGGTCGTCAACGCTACCGACGCGTCGTAGACGGCTAAGATTGTTCACTTTGCAGCGAGTTCAGCGTCAGTCCAAGGTTCTTTTGCGGCGGCCAACAGCAGCACCTTGCCGCCAAACATCCCCTCCAATCCCCATCTCAGCCCCTGCAGCCATCTATTGGGCCTCTCTTCGAGTCAGACTTTGCGACTCGGTATTAATGTCAAGGGGTTCCACACGACCAAGCCGCAGTTTCTCGCTTTTTTCGTTTTGAAAAGTGCGTTAGTTTCTGCGTTAGTCCGCTCACTCGAGGGCTGGGTGTTATGGGAAAATCGCTGGCTTGGATCTATTCAATTGACAGAATGATTGGTAGCCACCAATACTTCGTACATTTGATTGGTGATAATTTCAGCAATTCACTTACAAGTGTTCGGTTTGCATGTCTATTTGTGTTTATATTGTTAACCACAATTAGAGAATAATTGTTAGTTTTGACGTCAGGATTGTTTTTAACGATTTGCATTAGGTATTCATTGTTCATATTCGGGTACTATTGAATTAAACAGATTATGACTTTTTAAATTATAACATTTCAAGTACTCTTTTATTAGAATTTAATCTATGTTTCTGTATTTTTTCTCTTAAAAAGTGAGTTTAGTAAATCTGTTGTTTGATTCCAATTCTTTGGTTTTATATATAAGTTGGCTATTTTTTTGTGTTATTCATTAATGTTGATAAAATTTGAATGTAAATTTCACAAAACTGAATAATGTCACATCGAAATGAAATGTTCATTTCACTCGCTATGCAATTTCCCAGCCAAAATCACACGTTTCACTTTCTGTTGCTGTTGCAACTGCAGTTTTGGTTTCACTTTCTGTTGCAGCCGCTCGTCGCCATCCCTGGCAGCACTTAGCCGGATTATTTATTTGATTACTCCGACTGACATTTTCTATTCTACGAGTGCGAGTATGTATCATTTTAGCCACTGCTCATGGCTATAGCTCAGTGCACGCATTTCTTGGCTGCCTTTCGGCTTTAGATTTGGATTGCCAATTTGAATTTCAAATCATGCTGCTGCTGCTGCTGTTGTTGCCGTTTCTATTTTTTTCGCTTTTTAAAATGTGCGTTGTTATAACCAAATCAGGATTTCTGCGTGCCCCGGCGAGCTAAGCGTCTAACAACAATTACAACGACAACAACAACGACAACAACGACTAACAATTGCAGCAGCAACACCACACGGGCAACAACAGCAACAAACACTAACGATGTCAGGGGCGTTCATTTGTCCATTGCCAGCCAGCAAACGAACTGAACCGAACCGAACCGGGCCGAGCACGTCACTGTCACCAGCGACAACCCCCCACTTGCCACTTGCCACTGCACACCCCCAAAAGGCCCCCCCCAAAAACCCCCCGAAGCAATCCCCTTCTCCGCCCCAAAATCTGAGTGCCAAACGTTGCCACTGCAAAATGCACTTTGCAATTTTGTTGATTGCTTTGGCATTTGTTGTTACTGTTGCTGTTGTGTTTTCTCATTTTTATACCTCTGCAGAGGGTATTCTAATTTTGGCCAAAAGTTTGTAACGTAAGGACCGCATAAATTATATATTTAACATGATTCTATGATCGATAGCTTAGATATATTCTTTAGTTTTTGCGATAATAAATGAAGAGCAAAAACTTGCTATTGATTATGTTATTTAATGGCTTAAGCATTTAAATGTATAAAATCAAATTTTTAAGGCAGTTGTTTAGAAATTATCTTGCCGTTTTTATTTTAAATCAGATGTGTATTTAAAGCTAGACGTGCTTTAAAGAAACGTTTCACGTAAAGGTTTCGAAAGAAAATAATAATAAAGGATATCTGATCTGGTTCATAACAACAAGTGTATTTAAACTTCGACTTGTCAAAGTTAACTTCCTTTCTTGTTACTGTTGCTGCTGTGTTCTCTCACTTTTTTGTTTTATTTATTTTTATACATTTGTTTTGCGACTTATCTAAATTCGTTCGCCTGTTGTTGCTGCTGCTGTACGCATTGCAGGTCGACCGCCGAGTTCAAGTTTTAACGGATATCGTTTAGTTGTTGCTGCTGCTGCTGCTGCTAATGTCGTTGCTGCTGCCGTGTTCTCGTTTTTTGGCAGGAGCCTCGCCTTAGCCTTGTTATATAAGCAGCATTATGGCTCCGTGTCTTTTGTACTGCCAATGAAGTCATTTTGAGCGCCATTTTGTCAAGTTGCAGATTGATTAATGGTCCAGTGGCACTTTTTGAGCTCACAGATGGAAACGCTTAATTAGTTTTGGGGACGGGCTGATATATTGTGTTTCGAGATAATTACACTCAGAATTAGGTTGGAAAATTTAAGGAACTTGAACTTTGCCTCTTGTGATTGTTAATTTCATTTTTTCCAAATATGGCTAAAATAATAGGGAAAACACGTTTTATACGTATTATACTATTTTCGTTATATTTTCCTTTGTGGTCTAGCAACTGAAACCGTGTTGTTTGTTATGAAACTTGTACTTTAAATGTTTTTCGGTATTTATAGAAATTTAATTTTGCCAAAATAATTGTTATGAAACTTGTACTTTAAATGTTTTCGGTATTAATAGAAATTTAATTTGCCAAAATAATTGGGTATTATGTTACCGCTTTATCAGTTTATTATAAAAAAATACCTCCCTCTTTTGGCTTTGCTTTGTGCAATTCATACACAACAGGACTTCCTTCTCCTGATTTGCATACATCAGCGCTCTCATTACATATTAATCAGATTCAATATACACTGTATCGTATACACACAACTACTGTCCCATTGTCTCCCCTCCGCTGTCCTAATTGCACTGTAACCCATTAACACAGCAACAAAATCATGCAACCCGTTGGGGCATCCCTATTGTTTGTTTTTGTGTTTCTGGGACCCATAGCAAAAGGGGGCCGGTAAGCTGTTTTGCACAAAATTTTCACCTTCACCTCATCAGCAACAAAAACAACAGCAACCGCTTCGGAAAAGCGACCAGCAGAGAGTGAGAATAATGCAATAGGATAAAGACGGGGGAAAATCTAGATACATATGTTTGCATTTTCTCTCTGTTTTATACATACACAGAATTTAGGTTGGTCGTGTTTTTAAATTAATTCAATCGTTGCTTAATCTAAAATATAGTAGTTCCTTAAAAATGTTTAAACCAAATCAGTTCCAAATGAGTGTTTTTTGCTTCAAAACTATTGTTGAAGTATTATTTGTTTCAAACTGTGTCCGAAAAATACAGCTGACAAGCGCTCATCTATCTATTATATTGTATTCGTTACAATATTAGCTTAAGATTTCAGTTCGGTATTGGATATTGGTCGCCCCATCTTTGGGACTTTTAAAACCGGCCCTGAACTAAACTCGGCTCCAGTTCCAGTTTGCGCTGGGCCTTTTGATAGCATTAGAGCGTGTGCCGCCAGTCGCATCTTGTTAAAGGGCAGAAATGAAAACAAAAGGCAAGAGCAGAGCAGCAGCGGCAGCGGCAACGGCAACGGCAACCGATGATAATGATGATACAACCTTACAAAATTCTCAGTCGCAGACTGCGGTGCGATCCCCCAATCCGCACCACCACTCCCTCACCGTCCACCCGCTCTTCCCCCTCTCACAACGACTTTGAATGTTTAGCGCTGAACTTGTCTTGCACACAACCACAAATGCAGTTCGCAAAGAGAGGGAGAGGGCAACGAGAGATAGACACCGAGATAGAGATAGAGAGAGGCCGAAAGCAGAGAGAGAGAGAGAGCGACAAACACATTGATAGCTTTATTTTTGCCGTAGCGTGTGTGGTATGCAGCCTTGAATTAGTTCGCTGCACCCGCCCGTACATACACACAGGCAAACAAACGCACACACGGCGCATATAAACATACACTCACACTCACGCGAGGCAGTGCCATATAAGCAGTTCGCAGTGTGCGAAAGCTCTGTTTTGCTCTGCTCTGCTCCCCTTTTGCAATGTTCGTCGATCCCCCCACCACCCAGACCCCTCCCCTCTCCACCCTCCTGCGGAAACCCACAAACACCCCACATCCCATCCCACCCAATCGAAATGTAGAAGGAAAGAATCTACTGCGGCGCTATAATATACATACATTCGAACATGGGGCATCCGAGTTGTCGCTTCTTGTTTGCATATCCCATTTTCCGTCTTTGGCAAACAGAATGTTTGCTGCACAGCACGAAATTTGATAATCGATTGGGGGATTTATTCTCTGGGAAGATAATAATAACTGAAGTTATCTGAATTTCCTTTAATCAATAAGATGTTATTAGACAAAAAGTACATTAATTTGCTCTCAACATTTGACGAGTAATTTCACCTTAAAGTATTTTCAATTTCATGATTACAATGACAGTGATTAGACAAGATGCCAGCCAATCTCTTTTATTGCAAAGATTTTGATACATTTTAAGTACATTCAGGAATTGTGTTTCTAAAGCTTATCTCTAAACGCATTTTATTGCCATTACTTTTTTAAGTCATTGAATTTTATATCTTCATCTGAGTTGTACAACAGAACAACAAAAATTCCTTTGAACTTGATTTCTGGAAATATGGTATACTTTAGTCAATACTTAAATATTATCTACTTCATGTTGAAGGACAATTATAAAATTGAACTTTAAACCAATTGAATACAAATACGTTATTAAGACCATTAGCTCGAAATATATGTCACCCACATATGTGTGCCCCACGTATGCCTCTACCCTTTTTTCAATTGATCAACGTGTTGCCCCTAATTATTTCCTCCTGTCAGTCTCACGCCCCCACCTTTTTGGACATGATCCGTCATCTGCTGCATCTAGCCTTCTGATCGTGCCGACACACATCTGAATCGAAGCACTATGTACTATATATAATTGCGGCAACGGATATGCATGTCTCTTTCCACTCTTCTTTTCGCTTGTGCGAAATGGGAATTAGCGAGTGTCGGGAAATGGGGGAAAATAAGCGGAAAACCGTCTCGCATCGTATGTGTGTCATAAATGCAGAAGACTAATTGCCTGTGCGATGGCGAATTGAATGCATTTTTGAGCAGGAAAATACAAATATTTGCTAAGCTGGAAAATGTTGGGGAATTATCCTGTCAAAGAAATGGTTTCCATAGAAATGACATTCAAATAATAGCTAGTTGAAAGGGAAATTCATTTTCAGTCAAAAGCTTAGTCGTTGTAGGAAAAAAAATAATAAGGCTTCTAATGGAAAACATTTAAGCCTACGAGGAATATGGGCCCAATTGCGTGCTCGTTTTGCGACAACATTGTCTATGCGTAAATAGATTGTTTTTGTGGCTGTTGCAGTTCGGTATTCAGATCGACACCCAGGCACACATCGACACATGGGGCTTGTCCTTCAAAACGAATAAACAGATACGTGAAAAACGAAAGCGAAAATTGAATGCGTAAGAGGGGCACAAGAACAACATCGAGATACCAACTGCAACAGCAATGCCAATGGCCACTGCAATTGCAGAAAACGGAAAATATTAGGCGGATGTCTGACTACATCGTGTGCATCTATAATTCGGCCATATATATGTATCGTCTATATATATTAATATTTATAGGTTTCAGGAACCGCGAACGAGACTAGTTCAAGTCGGTGAATAATCACGGATATCGCTTTGTAGATTCCCCAGAACAATATATATATAGTATAAGCGATATAATGGGGAAGTCAAGTGGTGGCCCTAAATCCCAAGTACTGTCATTCGGGTTACCTGTTGTTGCTGCTGCCAGCCGGAGCTGGAAACGTCAGCAACATTGCTCGCTCCCCGGCAAAATAGCGATACATATACATACATATATATACATATATATGTATATATTTATATATGTGCTCAGCTGTGTGCATATTTTAGAATGTAATTGTGCATCTGGCCTAGACCTAGAAAAGGAAAATTTTGTTGCTATTATTATTGCTCGTACTCGTGCATTCGCATTCGCAGTCGTTCGCAATTCGCAACTCGCTCGTTCGCCAATTCCTCTCAATTCTGTCTCTTTCACTCCGTGTGCCATTTTGTGTAGCACTCATTATTTGTTCTCCTTCCTCGCAAATTAAAAATATGCCTAAGCAAATAAAATGCATTCAATGTGGTTATATATATATATATATATATATACATACATATTTGTCTATATAGTTGCATTGGTGTTCAAATCTCTTGGCATGCATTTTGTGTCTGTGGGTAATTGTGCGTTAGTTCGCACTGTACAGGGTGCTATGATCTAACGATCAATGAAAATAAAAGCAAATACTCAATGGCATATAACTATATTTTAAAATGAGTTTTTACGAAAATTTATCAATATTTTATTTTTGTCCTGCAAATATCTTTTATTAAGTAGACATAAATGTAGTTACGGTATTAGATACAGTATTTCTAACTTTTATGTCTATATAAAAGACAAAAATATAAAAAAATTTATCATTCATAATAAAAATAAGTTATAAATTCGAAATTATTTTAAACAGTAACATTATATTGTGATTCTCGAGAAATAAATTAATAAAAAGTACAAAAATAAATCCTGGTAATATATGGATTAATATTGAAAAGTATTTATTGTCATAAGCTCTTTTCCTTTTTCAAATTTCGTAATGATATTTAACGTTTCCGTACGGATATATTTTATTTTCTTTAAATTCCCATAACCATATTTCATGATAAAGCTGGTGTCTTAGCACCCCTTATCCTTACCAATCACCGACTAGCAGAGACAGTGGCTTTCAAATACACGCCAAGAAACAACAACGAACACAGCAGAAACAACTGCAATTGGCTTTAACTGCAATTGCAACGCAATGAGAATTTCAAATAAAACAAAACTGATCAAAACCTAAGAAAAGGCAAGAGGAGAAAAAACAATTGAAACACAACCCAGAACAGCAACAACAAACAATTTAAATTGAAAAAATGTTTTTTTTGCGGCTGTTTGTGCTACCGTCAGACAAACGGCCATAAACGCCGCCCAACCGAGTCACGCCCCCGCCCCCAGCTACACCGCCCCTTTTTTTCCACCGATCGATCGCCGCGATTTAGCCCGTTGCAACATTGCAGTGGCAGTGTTCAATACGCGCAACATTCTATCAAATAAAATGCGAAATTACAAACAAAAAGTGCACAGGAAATAAAATGGAAATCGTTAGAAACATAAAAAAAAACGCAGGATGTAAATTTTTAAATTTTCTAAAATATTTATTTTAACATCTCCAAGATTTTAAGCCAATTGCGTTTTCTTTTGGTATATCCAGACACTATTCAAGTTTCTTCTACCTACACAGTTGAAATCAATCAAAAATGTACATATACTGTGCCACATTTTTTCTATGCTATATTTACTTAGAACATTCGGATATAAGTTAATAAAAAGTTCTGTAGAAAAAATACCTATGACAATGACTTATATTTCAGTTAAGATTCATTTAGACTTTTTAAGTTAAACATGATTTTTCTGTTTGAATATATAAAAGTTTTGTTTGTTTGCTTTAACTAAGCTAGAGTCATCTTATTGTATTTATTGAATCAATGGATTTTTTGCAATCTTGAAGATCTTATCAAGCCAGAAACAGAATCTAGTTTGGTATGACCAGATTCCGAGTTGCTAGATTATTTTTCTGTGTGTGTCAGAGATCTAAGCAAATGGCCCTGGTAGGGGGTGATGGCAGGAGAACGTGGGGGGAATATGGGGGTTCCGGGGGCCAGGAGAACCCAGTGAACTGCCCGTGGGGTAATGGCGAAGCTAACGACAATTCATTGCGATTCTCGAGTGGCAGCGGCGAGTGCCGGACTCGTCGTCGTCGTTGTCGTCGTTGTTGTCGTAGTTGTTGATGTTGCTGTTGTGCATGTTGTTGCTGCTGCTGCTGTTGCTGGCGTTTTAGTTGTAGTTGTACGGAACGGAAGGGGGCGAACGGGCTGAGGGGAGGCACGCATGTTGTCCATGTCCCCATTCGAGTCAAGTGACGTGTTATCTGTCGCCTTCTCTCAGAACTTTGACTTCTATCAGTTGAATGTCGTTGCAGTCGTCGACGTTGCCGTTGTGCAGTTTGCAATAGCAATTGCAAAATTTGACGCCGCTGCTGCGCTGCTATTGCTGTTGTTGCTGTTTGTGTTGCTGCTGCTGCTGCTGCTGCTGCTGGCTATGATCGACGATGCCAATCGATCTCACTCGGGCTACCGTGTTGGCAGCAGACTGCCGCCGTCTGCCGCTCCACTCCCCTACAATACCGCCCAACGCCCCTCCCACTGCGCCTCGTTTCAATGTCAGAGTGTCTGTTATGCGCCATTATGATTGGTATTATTAGCAGCATGCCATGGAAAATGAAAACTGCCAACTGGCAGCGGCAACACTTTCCCTCTCGTTGCTTTCCATTTGCAGCAACAACTTCATCATCATCAGCATCTGCAACAACACAGCAGCAACGGCAAACTGCAAGCATCAACATCAGCGAGCTGCAACAGAAACTTGCAACTGGCTGCTATGCAGTAATTATTGCACGATCAATTTGCCGGCCATCCATGTCGGTGAAAACTTTCCTTTGGCAACATATTAATAAGACTCGCTTAGCGTACGCTGGGTGTGGCTAACAAAGCGGTGGCACCTCCACAAAATTTCCGAGCCAATTGAAAATGTTTTAATTAATAAAAAGTAAGAGGTGGGAAAATATAAGTGTAGATTTATGAGTATTTCTAACAATTACGCTTCAATGTCCCATGAATTATATCATATATCTTAGTGTAGATTTAATACCTTAATCTAATTTTTTAAAGTCATAACCTATCTCAACAAGGGATTAAGATAAATTTAAATAAATTGTCTACATGCATATGGAATTTCAATTAGTATAAATTAACCTTGACGTAAACTTTCTAAAACTAATGTGATTTAATTTCCTTAAAAACATAATTGAATGTTTTATGAAACCATAATAAGTTTGTAAAAATCAGTGGCTCCTTTACTGGCAACCTTTTGTATGTATCTTTATCAAAACCAACCTCAATTTTAAAAATCAGCATTCGTCAACTATTGAATTAATTCTAGGTAGTCTAAATATTGACTTTGGACTTTTTATAACTAATTTACCTTTATATTCGTTTACGATTACCTTTTTTTTCTATAACACAAACCAAAATATTTTGTTATTTCTTAAAATGTTTAAAAACCATCAAAATGGTAGGGTAAAATTTATATAAATGTATATTTTTTATTGGAAAATGCTGAAGAGCGATATGCTTTGTTGTAAGAAAGTACATAGCGTAATAGTATTTATGTAAATTGTATGTAAATATATCCTTGTATCAATAGGAAATAAATCAATGTATTAACTAATACAATTAGGTAACTGCGTTTCAAAAAGTATCATTTTGATTTCTTTAGAGCATACTATTTTAAGTAAATACTACTGATAAAATATATTTCCCTGCGACCCTCGTGTAATTTTTAGTGGCAGTTACTAGCAAATTGTCTGGCGGATGAGCAGTTGCAGTCGGCGTTGCGGTCGCCGTTGCCGTTAGCTGCGCTGCTTCCGTCACTGCTGCCGTCGACGTCGTCATGTACGCCCCAGCCCCAGTCAGCCCCCCCCTTTCCGTACCGCCTTACCTCTAACGCCGCTGCCCCAATGGCTGCGGTTGATGGCCGTACAGTTAGACGGACGTTTGCTTTGCTTTTGCATTTACAACACACGGACACACGCACACACCTAGACGGAGTGCATTATAATGGCATTGAAAATCGTTTTCAATAAAACACGTAAACAAACAACAAAAACCGAAAAGCCAAATGAAAATGAAAACGCACGAAAACACACAAATGCAACAATAACAACTGAACAACTGAAGCAAAGCAGAAGAAGCTTTGAGTTTGCACTTTTAGTTAATAGTTTTTATAAACAAGCTTGTTTTCTTATATCTACTAATCAACGCTTAATAATGTGTGAGAATTTTGCTTGGGATTTCTGTGTCATTTGTTCGGTTTTTTTTTCTTCGTTTTTTTTTGCTGCAATTCCAGCTTGGTTGGCTGCTTTCGATTATAAATATGTTGTTATTTTTGTTATTTTTTGGAAATTTTCCAGTCGAAATGCTCTTTTGAATTTACATTTGTATCTTGCGGACTCACAATAGCTTGAACTTGAAAACGGCCGTTGTAGTTGTTGTTGCCGTTTGTTATTGTGCAGTTTAATCAACTTTTGTCTGTTTGGCGACTCGACTGACACTGAGCGAGACGGCGAACACGGAGGGACGGAGACGGGAAACTTTGAGAAAATGTTTCTATTGAATTTCAATATTCATTAGAAGCCGTCGATCTATGGGGGGTTGCACTGGACTGGGAAGGATGTAAAAGCAATGGGTAGGGGTGAAACGAGTTCAAGGGGAGTTAGACGTATAGACAAGGTGACGGAAATACTCGGGTATCTGGAAAATTCTATGAAAATTTAAGTCTGAAATGTATGTTGTGTTAAATTAAATGATTATTAACTAACAGTTTAATATTTAAAACAAAGATGTATTTTGAAGTACAAATATTTTCCCAAAAATACACTTCACCAACACCTTATTGTATTTGTCATTTCCTATAAAAAAAAACACTTAAAATACAAACCAAACGCAAACTTTTGATATAATTAACTAAATGATCTACATTAAATAAAATAATGGTAATGGAAAATTCGAATTCTAAAAATGCTCTTATTACTAACTTTTTACAATGCCTGTAAAAAAGTTTCTTGGGGAAACCCTTTCCTGTCCGCCATTAAACTGAATAGATATTTTGGATCGAGTGTCGAATGAGCGAAAGTAAAAATTCAAATTGATGGCTTTCGGAAATCAAATGAAAATCGAGCAACAAACGGCAAATGCAAACCGACTTTCGGCACTCCAACGCTATTCGTTAATTGAAATAAATACTTTCCGCCACGGACGTGGACGTAGCATTCAAATCATTGTGCCAAAAAAATAAAATAAATGTAAGTAAAGAAAATAAAATAAAAAGAAAAGAAAATCGGCGAATGTGAAACTGTTGGCCATTCCTCCACATGTGGCCTGCGTTTTCTTTTCGCTTTTCTTTTGATTTTCTGCTTACGCTCGTTGCATGACCAAGAAGTCAGTTACTCAGTTAGTCAGTCAGTGTTACCCGATCCGATCCCAGCCGATTCAAGCCGATCCACGCCGATCCCAGCGATCCGATCCGAGCGATGACGATGCGGCCAAAAGCGGCCTACTAAGACACTTTTACCCTGCCACCACTGCTAACTGGTTTTGGTTTGGTCTTGGCCAAAAGATACAGTCAACTCGAGCCGAGCCGAGCCATGCCGTGCAATGTACAGCGCACAGCGCAGCATTAGAAATTGGCCAGCAGAGATCGATGCTTGGCTTCACACAGCGGAGCCAGCGAGGAAAACTACGCGAAATTCACTTTCATTATGAATGGCCGAATGGAGCTGCATACAAATGCGGCCCGAGATTCGCGATTGCCGGCCATTGGAGTGGCGGCCGCATGGTCATCCAACCTGACCAAGTTTGTTAGCCAAATCATGGGTTTTCCTTTCTTTCACATCTTCGGTTGTCGGTTTTTTTTTTGCCGTTGGTTCGTTGTTGCTGCAGCTAATTGACGGGCTAAACGTTGTCATTCAGTGGGCCAAGTTCGATGCAGTTGACTGGGATAATTATGATCAGTTAGGAATTGGACAGACTTGAGTTGGGGTCTAGTTATTATACCCCTTTATTTGGGGTGTAAAATGGTATATTGTGTTTGTGCAAAAGATCTTGAACCATAAGTATAAGTAAATACATATTCATTATCATTTGAAGTTTTTCTTTTTAATACAAATAGTGAAAATCTAAGGCATTTCCATTTTTGATAACAGAATCATCAAGGAAGACTACATTCGAAATTAACACAATTTTTTAAAAAAGTTACCTTGCTAACAGTTTTTGTAACATTTTCTTTTTAAATTTAAAGAAAGTACCATATTTTTTTACGAAAAAGTTATCTACTTAATAAAATCAATTTTATGTACTACCTGAATCAAAATATGTCTCGACTTTATACCTTTTAATTCAATATTTAGAAAAACATTATTTTCCAAAGATCTCCAAATTATCTATAATGTTTAATGTTTATCTTGATTAGTGTACATCTTATACATATACAAAAATGCAAAATAAATGTTGCTGCCATTTTATGATCAGTCTAAGATATAGCCAATTTTTGACAGATTAACTTGTGTAGCTTAAGGAACAAGAATCCTATCAAATGATACTTCCATCCGTATCACCATTATGTCCAAACTTCAGCTGTTCCATTACTTTTCATGATTCCCCCGAGGGCCTGTCCACATGGAACTGCATGTAGCACTCAGCTGGATCCCATTATGCTTGCCACATCAAATCAAATGGCTAACTGAGCTGAGCATAAATGTTGCATGTTGTTGCTGCAGTTGTTGCTGTTGCTGTTGCCGCTGCCATTTAGCGCAATTGACGGCAGGTCCCAGGCAAAGACAGACTGCAATTGGAAGTCGCCGACTAACACAAATCAGGTCTTCAGCTTCAGCTTCCCTCCTTGCCCCATCGATTGCCCTGCTTTTTTCCAGCGCGTTTCCATTTCGCATTTTCGCTTTCATTTTCTTTTTCTTACCAAGCGAAATATTTTTGTGTTTTTGTTTTTTTTATTTTTTATAAGCGAGAAAATCGAAAGTTTTTCCCCAGACCATAATGCAAAAAGAAAGTGCAAGTGCAGCAGCTGAAGCTGAAGCTGAATCGGCGGGACTTGAGGGGGTGGCTCAAAGAAAGGAAAAGCAAAACAATGCCAATGGGGCGTTTGAGCAACTTGTTTTCGGGCCAAAATGTAGGATGAATGCCATTGTTTTGCGGCTGACAACAACGACGAGTTTTTCCAGCTACCACTTGGCGTTTTCTTGCTGTTGCTGCTGCTACTGCTGCTGTCGATGTTGTTGTGCCATTTTCGTTGTCAAGTGCAAGTGTAGCTGGGTTTGCTGGTCAAACGAGCAGTAAAGCACTTACTGCGATGGCCAACAGCGGAATAATGTTGCATGCAGCACAATCAGCAATTTCCTTTTGGTCTGGTCCGTCTGGTCCGTCAGGCGCTTTCGATTTCGTTTAATTAAAACACATAAAAGTTGGCTCCAGCTTGGATGTCATTGTCTAGGATGGGATTGTCTTAGATGGCCCCACGACTACAATCTCTTGGCTCGCCATTGGCAGTGACTGACAGAAAGCTAGAAACATAAACAGAAATAGTGGTTTTCTTATCATTGACATTGGCTGGAAAAAATTGCCAGCATCAGCGTCAAAAACTTGTCATCATCATAATTCTTAATTATAATGTGAAGTCTGCGCTGCACTCGGATCTTTCTGCTGCGTTTTTTTTCATGTGCCTTTTTCTTGCACGTCATTTCAATAACAAGTTAAGAACTCGCGCACCTAAGTCGTGGTCAAGGTTTTGGTCTAGAGTTGTTGGCGGCCCGAAAAAAGTTGACACTTGTAATTGCCGCTTTACATGCAAAATAAACAAGCGAATTACTCATACGCCGCGTTGCCACTGCCATTAAAGATGACTCGGTGAACATTTGTGGTTCTGCCTTCTCTTTTTGGCTTATGAGGTCTTTGTTTTTCTTCTTATTGCTGCTTCTGATGGTCAAGAGCATGCTGCACCCATTTTGGCTTCATTTTCGCCAATTTGATGACTGAAAATGGGGAAACAATTGAAACTGGCTGAAGGCTTCGACCGAGAGATAATGAAAAACTGCTGAATTGAAATGTTTTTTGGTTGTTGCTTTAATTTTCTGCCGCAAAAGGTGAATGCCATTGAAACCCGTGTTCTCTTGATGGCTGTAAAAACTTCCTAAAGATTTATAATGATTTAAATTGAGCTATCTACTAAATAATATAATTCCATTAGTAAAATTAGTTTTCAATTATTTTTGGTACCATGTCCCTTAGTTTCCAACCTCAAACCTTTACATAATTTTTTTTTCTTCCTATACATACTCGTAAAGACTCGCTTTGAGTCATCGGTTAGAGCAACCCACCTACCAATTCCTTTCCAATTCATCAGAAAACCTCTTTGACAATGTAAAATGCATCAAGTTTCCCATCAAATCAAGCGTTAAAGTTCCATTCGCCAACAGGTCACGAATTTGCAGTTGATATCGGGTATCCATCAGACTGCCGCATCTTCCTAATCTCGTCAGGCATCAAAGTCGCAATCATCAATTCGACGACATTATAAACGTCGCTCGTTTAACCCACAAGGGTCCTTTTTGCCCCCGCAATCACATTCCATTTTACTGGAGAGACAAAGAAACTATACTGAAAAATTTTTCGGCAAGATTACGAGCGCTGAACAAAGAGATGTCCCCACTTCCCCCTATCGAAGCCGTAACAATTACAAAGTCTGCTCTGCTTCTATTATTCCACTGGCAGAAAAGTATAATATCCGGGAAATCAAAAATTTTTCCTTCAGCCAAACCCTGGCCAAGTCCTAACAATTTTAAAATTATTTTTAAAGCTCCAAAGAAAACGTATTACATATAAATGTTGACTCTATGAATCTACGGGAATTTTCCAAATTTAACTATGTTCATAATCTATGTTTTAAAACATTATTTCCAATTTATTAATTTAAATATTTCTTTGTTTAGTTCTTTATACAGCAAAAGGTAGCCCAATTTTTAGATTGAAAGATTCCCTATTAATTTTAAACTTTTGGATGACATTTTGCCTTGTGTACCTTAACTTCATTGGTGCGAAGGAGAGGCAGAGCAGCAGGTTTTGTCGCCTCGGCGATGCCATCGTAATCTGGTGATGGGGAGCTGGATGGGGAGGCTGCGGAGATTGCGATTGTGATTCTGTTTCAGCTTTCAGCTCCAGTCTGCAGGTTAGTCAGTCAAGTCGGTTTGTCAGTTAGGCGCTGGGTTGGTTGTTCGGTTTGTCAGTTAGTCAGTGAGACAAATTTCGCTGGGTTTGAGTGCACGGCGCGTGTATTAGATGATATGAGGTCATTCACTGCTGTTTACACCGAAAACTTCGTCTCGCCGACGCTGCTGCGCTGCTTTCCTCTGCTCTGCTGCCGAAATTTCTGGATGACGCTGCGCTCAATATACAATATACAATATACAGTTTGTTTTGCCGCATCAGTGTGTTGGTGGGTCCGAGCTGAAAGCTATACCCGAAACGAAACCCCAAACGTTTGCCCTGCTTATACATTTCCGACATCTTCCTTGCCCATCGTCCGCCTGTCTGGCAGTAGGTGGCGCTTTTGTTGTCGTCCAGCTTAGCACAGTGGCGCCAGGATCATTGTTTCCGTATTTGAATACTTAAAATAGACGTATATATAATTATTATAAATGAATCTAATATTGGTAGTTAATATAAATACTACTTTTCTTATCCAATTAATGATTTTTGTTGCAAAATTGTTTGGTATTAAACAGTTTTATTATTCTGCTTTTTTCCCGCTCACTACATTTAAAGAATCTAACGATGTAGATTTCAATGCTTTAACTATTTTAACTGTTGCGTAATAGTTTAATGATTTTAAAATTTGTGATTTATCACGGTTCTATAAAACCGGGCTTAATTAAATCTTAAATTAAATTGCCAAGCAATTTAGTAACGGAAACATTGGAATATCTTAACGTACATAGCTACCTTTTTCCATGCAAGCATTTGATTATCTCCAACGTGCTGATTAGTTTTCCAATCGAACCAACCAGTGTGCAGCATTTGTCGTTAGCTGTTCAATGACTTCTGTTGAAACATGAATCGGCTACACAGTCGTCACCCAAACCAAGCCCAACGATTCCGAATCCGAAGGAGTCAAGGATCTGTGGACAACGGAGGAGCAGAAGTCGAAGCTTACAGCAGGCGGAGCAGTGCCACCTAATGCGCTTCCTCTTCAACAAATTCTTTAACGACTGGCTGTCTGTCTGTCTCAGTCCCCTCTCTTTTCTGCTTCTTCTGGCAAAAGGAGCCGTCGGCGGCAGTCAAACCCCAAACGTTTCCCCCAGGTCCATTCTACTAGTCCAAAACCCGTGCCTTTGTTGCTAAATTTTACACAGCGAAAAATAAAAGAGTTTATTTTTTACTTAACCTTCTTGGTTGCATTACTGAAATATTAGCTGTTGCTTTAGATCTTCATATAAAAAGTTTCATAGATAGGATGCACCTTTTATATAGATTTAAAAAATTCAAAAAAATTTAAAAATAAATTCTAGTTGTATCCATTTCTTTAACCATTTTTCACAGAAACCAATTTTATATATTGTATCACACCCCTGATTTTAGGTTTCATTGCTGATGTAAAAAAAAGCGTGTATTCCCATTTATAAAAGGACAGGACTATTTAGGATTTATAGCTTCATCAGTTATTCAAAAAGTAAAATTCTATTATTTTAAATATTTTTTCTGTGCACCCTTAGTTGTCGGTACATTGGACTCATTTCACACACACACATTCGCACTTAGACGGGTGCACACAGACAAAGAGCTATTCCAAAAGTATGTCTGTGTCGACGTCGCCTCATTTAGCTTCTCCTTCTGCCTCCTGTACCGCCCCCTGCCTCTGCCACCTTCCCCTCCCCGCCCCTTGCGTCTACGCCCTCGCTGTTTCTAAAAACAAAACTCTTCCTTCTGCCGCTCCTCCATCTTCTTCTTCTTAGTCGCCTACTTGCTCTGCTTCCTTTATTTGCAACATACATTATATGCCAGCCGAGAGAGAGGAGAGAGTGCTGTCTGCTCGCTCGCACACTTGCAATCGCAATCGGCAAAGTAAATGGAAAGGCCCCCAACAACAACACTAAGCAAACGGAAAGTGAAAATTTGCTCCACTGACAGACAGCAAAAAGAGAGTGAGAGCGAGCGAGAGAGAGAGCGCTGTTAACTCTCTCACAGACACAGAGAAAATCACTTACATACACTTGCATTGAGTCATAATCGTGTCGATTGCAGCAACGACTCTAAATCTCTCTCTCTCTGATTCCCCAACCCCCACCCATCTCCTTCTTTTTCCCCTCCCCATCGTCCTTCTCGTTATCCCCATCCCTTTCCCCTCTCTTTTGAGAAAACATAGACCAGATGATCACTTAGCCCTTTTGACGTGACCTGACCCATTTGGCGAGACACCGATAGCCTTCTCCAGAGAATTGGGGAAAATCGGAATGAAAAGGCCGAGAAGAAAGGTAGCAGAAGAGACCGAAGAGTAGAGAGCACTGGGTCTGGGTCGCAGGCAGTGATTGATGTGTAATGATCTTTAAAAGGGAAGTAATCAGGCCTTTGTTGGCTCATCGGGAAATATGCTGTAATTCCTTTAATTTAAATTAAGAGCATCATCAAAATTTTAAAATAGTTAACAAAGTATTCTTGAAAATCCAAAAGTGGATTGTTTTCCAGAAAACAATTGCATTCTCATGGGCTTAATTTTAAATTCCTAATTTCAAACAAAATTAATTTACAAAATTTTTGGTCCAAATATACTTTTTAAATTTCGGTTGGAATTCGTTGCCTAACTTATATTTTCAAATAATAATTTAAATGGAATTGAGTCTTAAAGTGTTAATCGTAATTGATTGAAAATTCAATTTCTTAATTCTTGCAAGTGGGATTGCAATTTTTTCTGTGCAGTTAAAAGTAATCCTAACTTGACAACATTCTTGAGGGACTTGCTACTGTGGCAGCCCCTCTTTCCTGTCCCCTCCTCTCTCTCGCCAATCCCCTCGAGAATTGCATGCAAATGCGCATGTGGCACACAAATCCCCCAAACATGCACACACACACACACACGCACTCAGGTTGCAACAGGGAGGGAGCAAAAGAGGCAGCAAAGAGAGCTCCAAACATTCTCTCTCGCTCTCGCGATTACGTTTGTTTGCCATTTTCGCGCTCTCCGGCAAAGTTTTTCGCAACACCAGCGACAGCAGCGCCAACGATTCAGTCGTTCGTTCAGTCGGCGTAAGCGAGTTGAGCGAGCGAGCCCCATTCAGTCCGCCGATTTGCCACCTCTCTCTTTCTTCTGCGCTCCTTTGCACCTGTGCAAGTGTGTGTTTCTTGCGCGGTGCGTGCGTGTTTGCGTGTGTGCGTGAGCGGGCCGAGTGCACTGGTGTTGGGGCATCGGTGAGTGGGGCGCGCGCGCGCTTTTGCTTGCCGCAGCATCGCAGTCGGCGTCGCTGCCGGCGTCGACGTTTGTTGTTTGCGCCTAACAAACACTCGCAGCGGTTTTTGTGCTGACTTTAGATTTTAGTTTTGCTGATACCGTAAGAGATAAATGACGTGCCGCGGCGAGCGACGAACAGTGGCCCAAAAACAAACAGAAGAAAACTCATCAGCCAAAACACAAACAGAAAAAAAACAGATGCAAGCAACAAGCAAATGTTTGGCCAACAAGCAAACATAATGTAATAGCTAAATAGCAAAATGTGTTTAAGTTTAAGCTACAAGTTAGTATAAAAACGTCCACAAATAGTGCAAAAAAGTTCAAAATGTTATAAATTTTCAAATGAAACAAATACCTCAAGCGTAAGGAAGCAACAAATAACAAACAAATAAACAACGAACCGAGTGCAAAAACTTAGTGCAATTTTTAAAAACACACAAAAAAAAAAAAACAAAGCCCCAAAGAGCAGGCATAAGAATCATGTCTGTAGTGTAAGACGTTGCGTATACGCAATATTGCTGAACCCATTAACGCAGACATCACGCATACGCCGCGTCGTGCAAAATGATTATGGTGCAACATTTGGTGGCCGCCACGGCGCACAACTTCGCCAGCCAGGCGGCGGCAGCCCTCGTCAATGTTTCCAGCTCCAGCTCCAGCTCTAGTTCCAGTTCGAGTTCCTCCTCCTCCTCGCTATCCCTGTCATCCTCCTCATCCAGCTCCTCGCTGTCGTCGGCCACGCCCACGCCGGTGGCCTCGCCCCTGACGCCCACATCGCCACCGCCGGCTGCCGCCGCTCCCGCAGAAGCCTCGCCGCCAGCAGGAGCCGATTTTCAGGAAAATGAGCAGCAGAAGCAGCAGCAGCCCGTGCCTATCGAGGATCCGGCGTTGAATGACCAGGAAAATGCAGAGAATAAGGAGGAGGAGCCGGTCAATGGGGAGGAACCAGGTGCCATAGTTGATACCGAGTCAGTGTTGGCGCGGCAAAGTCCAAGTCCAGTTGCGTCCACCAAAATCCCCGAGTCACTAGATCAGATTTCCCCGAAGTCGCCACCCGTGAAAGACGAGGAAGAGGAGTCCGAGTCTGTCACCTCGGACTGTCGCGAGTTCAAAGTGCTCTATAATCACCTAAGACAGCAGCAGCACCAGCAACATCACGCCCCCGCCTCGCCAGACAAGACGCGCAGCACCCTGGACGATGTGTCCAAGATCCTGTGGGAGCGAAAGCAGCAGCTTCAGCGCAGCTCTGTGATTACCGCGGCACCCACACTGCTGCCCCCACAGCAGCAGCAACCGATGAGCGACATCGAGGACGAGGAGACGCTGGAGGATGTGGACGACGCGGATGCGGATGTGGAGGCGGATGCCGAGGACGAGGAACTGCTGGAGCAGTATCAAAATGGCTACGACTCGCCGCTGGATCTGTCACTAGGCAGTGCCACCAGTGCTGCGGCCTCGGCCTCCGCAGCAGCCGCTGCAGCAACGGCGGCCAGTCGCCGACGTGGCCGCACTTACTCCGGCACGGAATCCGACGACTCTGCCCAATGCGAGCGGGCGAGGATGCGTCTAAAGCCGGAACGCAAGGCGGAACGCTCGGCGGCCTACAAGAAGAGCTTGATGAAGCGATACTGTGAGTGGCAAAAAAAAAAAAAGTTCTATATATATCATAACTTGTTTAAATCAAAATATAATTGTTCCTATATTTTATTAAATCTTGTTTAAATATGTTGAAAACTTTAGGTTTTCTAGTTTCTTTTTCTTGTATTAAACCCCCCTTACATTATCTTATGATACCAATGGTTTATTGCTTAAAAAAAAAGATATTTAGCATATATAAATTGGGCAACTCCTAATACCGTTGATTTTCGTTTTGGCCTGAAATATATATGGGAAATACACATTTTCTAGAAATTCATTCAATCTAAATTTGGTTTTCAGAAACTATTAAATTAACTTATTATGGGAATTGATACAATGCATTTTAAAACATAGGTTTCTTGAATTTTTTATTTAAATTCGTTAAAAGATTCTGGTGTCCATTTGGTTTGTTTTATACAATTGCCAATTAAGTGGCAATGAATCAGCCTCCCAAGCAACTCCCCCATCTTTCACTGGCCAAAATTGTGAAATGTCAATTTGGCAATGGCAAGAAATGTTTATAACGAAAAACAATGGAAAGAAAAAGAGTCGGTCGGCCGGAGGCAAAATAAACATTATTTAAAATAGCGCAATTTCCGCCGGCGGCGCTGCGGTCAGAAGCAGAAGGCGGTAGAAGTGGTAGAAGCAGCAAAAGCGGTAGAAGCAGCCAGTCTACGTCAACGGCTTCGTAACAGTTTCCTAACCCACCTCAACAATTTTATTGATTACTTGAGGCGGCAAACGCCACAGAGAGCCAGAAAGAGAGCGGCCCCGTCGTCTATAAACTATTGCGCTCAGCTGGCTGGGTTTCTGTTTCTGTTTCTGTTTCGGTTTCAGTGTCTGTGTATTGGTATAGGTATCCGTATCTGGCTCTCCGCTCACTGCATTCGCTAGTTTGTAACGCGTATCGTCTTTGTGTGTCTGCTTTCGGTTTCGATGTCTGAGTGTGGAATAGTTTCCCAGTCACTTGCTCTAAAACTGCCACAGCAACTCGCCAACTCGCGACTGGCAACTGCTAAATGAATTGGAGATGGAGACTCCGACTTGGTCTTTTGTATCTATGTCTGTGTATCTTGCACTTGCTACATACCCTCATATATAAACATATATACAATTTTATACATATATATATCTGGTAACCCTAGCCAACAACTTGTTTCCTCTATTTGACTTTTACACGGGGCGTCGTCGTCAGCAAAACGGCTCCCGGGCTGCTGCTGCTGCTGCCTTCACTTTTGCCGAAGTTTACCCCACTTTAGTTTGGGTTTTCGCTTTGATTTTGATTTTGGCTCGACTGGAGCTGAAGCACTGGGCTTTGGATACACACTAAACCGCCACAGAACGCTGCCTGCCCATTGCAGTTCTTGGCCAAGTGGCTGGCGGAAATGTTCCTCTCGTTCACATCTGGCTAAAGTGGTCGCCGTCAACAGATTTATGCAGTGTGGGAATGGGGGAAACAAACAAGCGATAATTAAAGCCCTCCTTAAAGATGGAAAAACTGAAAGTGGTAGGGAAAATTTTCATTTTAATTATCATCTAGAATAAAATAAAAATAAAATAATCTGTGGTAAATAATTAAAAAAATTGAGTTCCTTTACCAAATATCTTTATTTCAAAATAAAGTTTGTATATATTTGCAACATAGGGAATGCAATATAATTTATTGAATGCTATAATTCCATTCAGCTTAATAGTTTATAAGCTTTTTACTGAAACCAATTATTTAATTTTAAACAGCTTACCATGCCTTAAGTTAGTTAAACAGATGGTCGTCTGTTCAGTTTAGTAATTTTTATAATGAATTAAACTCTTTAAAATGTAAGCCAATTGATTTGGCTCGATTCCCCCATAATTCGCATGACTTAAAAATGAATGGGAATGGGTAATATGCAAAATATTTAACTGAACCCCTCTTGACCGCCTCGCTCCAAAAACTTGCAACTTCTGTCGAAATATTCCCGTCAGTCAATAAATCTCTTGGGCTTCCTTTTCACTAGACTTCATTACAGAGGTATGTTTTTTATTTTTCGCACACAAATTCCTAGATGATATATATTTTCCGCTTGCGACACGACCAAGCATTTTCATCTTTTATTTATATGTGTTTTACCCTTTATTTTTTTCTTGTTTTTTTTTTTTGTTGGGTTCCTCATGACTTCATTTTGTGGGGCTTTGTTTTGGTTTCTGGTCTTACCTTCAACCTTTCGACGGCAACAACAACAGTATTGAACCACCCACACATAGAGAGAGGTGGAGGCAACTTTCAATTGCGACATGCGGCGGAGAGCGGTCGGTCGGTCGGTCGGCTCTCTTTACCGCCATAGTTCCTCTTTCCCCCTCACCGTTTTCTTTACATGACAAACCAGCTTGGAGCGTCTGTGTTTGCTCTGTCTATGTGTGTGTGTGAGTGTGAGTGTGAGTGCGCTGTGGGAAATAGTGAAAAAGAGCGACCCCCTCCGACCTCCGCCCACCGCCCGCCACCCAACTCAACGCTCTGTTGCTTTTTTTCAGGCCTAACGCAAAACATTTTGAGGTAGGTTGGGAATAGATTGGCAACAACTGCGCGCACACACACAAACACACACACTCTAATCGCATACAGAGTGTGCGCGGAAAAACTTAAATTTCTCGTTTCGTGGCAAGAAATTAGCAAATGATTTTCCATTTTTTTTTCTTTTTGATGCCTTTTTTTTAACCCAAATACGGCGGCGGCGATTTTTTCGCATTAGAATTATGTAAGCCGCTGCCCCATTTAGTAGGCCTATACGTATCTTTCCCCGGTTCAGATTTTGTAATCACTTTTGCTCTCCGCTCAATTGGCCAATGGAGGTTCTGCTCACTCGGAGCTTATCTCCTTATCGGTAGCCAAGGAGAGACGCAAAGTCCCCGATTCCTTAGTCGCAGGGATTATGTCACTGGCCGCCGGGCAACGTAACTCTCTTACAAAATCGGATTAGCAAATTCAAGAAATCGCATTGAGCTAATGTTTCCCGCTCGCAGTGCAGCTGATATGTGGCCATATGGTCAGCAGCGGATTGCATAGCCATAGCCGAGTGCAATGGGTCGGGTCAAGGCCCAAACTTGTTGCTGGGAAATTCGCGACAACGAGTCGTATACGTAATGCAGCTACCTAGAACTTGCATCGATTACCGAAACCTCCGTTTTCGGCGGTCCGGTATCAAATTCTTGGTAATGAATTTCAAGCAAATAAAGTAGTAAGCACCGAAACCTAGAGCTTATATGGAAAGTTTTTATAAGTATTAAAAACTATGGTTAGTTCGATAGAATTAAAAGCAAAACTTTCGATTACGGACTAGCAAGTTAGCCAACTGGTTTGGCTCTCTTATTAAAGTTCAGAAAAAAGTTCATTTTCTATTAACTACATTAAAAATTTAGTTATTTGCTTAGCATAGAATATTTTCATGAGTAGCTGGTTAAACATTAAATAATTAACTTGGCAATTAGCAATCAAAATAATAATATACGCATCCAATTAGCACTTGTAACCTCATACAAACTTGGCGCGTGACCAAAAAAAGGGTTTATTCTGTCAGAATAGAAAGTGTTAATTTAAACAGAAGCTACCAGAAATGACACAATATTCAACTGTTGAAAGAGGTAAAAATAAACGAAAATACAAGAAACAAGTACTATAAGCATTCTTGATAAATAAGAGTGATTTTGTGAAATATTAATATTGGTCGAAATCATTATTACTAAATTATGCAACATCAAATAAAAGACAATCAACAAAGTCATTTATCGGAAATATATAATAAATGACATGAGAACATATTTTGAGCAAACAAAGGGAATATTTATCTGTCTAGCATATGACAAATAACTCATATATTTTTAAAACATACGACAGCGCATGAAAAAAATGCATTACAAAATCCGATATAAGCAATCGCAACAAATTCGAAAGGCATATAAAAACATCTTCCCTGGAGGCAAATGCGTCAATCTATATGCATATTATACCACACCATAAAACAAATAAAAGTACTTAATGACAAATTAAAAAAAAGATTCAGCCAAAATAAAATACGAAACAACAGAAAGTATATAAATTTACATTATATTTCCTTTTGTGCGATACGAAACATTTTCGAGTATAGAGAAATAGCGGGCATAAAAAATGCAAAAATACAAACGAAAAAAAAAACGAAAACAGAAACAGAAAAGATTGGAGCAGAGTCGCGTATCACTTCTTAATGCGGAAATATTGAAGAAGAATTTTGTTGTCTATATAAATACGAATGTGTGTTTGTGTTTGGATTTATATTAAATGCATATGTAGCTTAAATAAACATATGTACATACATTTGGTACGACAATGAGAAATTGCCTGATATGCATATGTCTCGCTGTGTACGAGTGTGTGTGTAAACAATGAGAATCTGGTGTCGGTGTGAGCAGTGTGTCTTTGCTGGTGTACGTTATCCGCGAGACCTTGAACTTGAGACTGAATTTCCAAAAAGCGTACACACTCACACACTCAAGAATCGGAGAGAACAACAACTGGCTTTTATTCTGGCCACCAATACACGCACGTACGCCTGTGAAAGCAGCGACGTTGGCAGCGGCCTAAAAGCCAAAAAAAGGCGACAGAACAGGAATTTAGAGAGTACTAGAGAGCCAGAGAGAAAGAGAGAAAAAAGGGGAATGGGCATTGGGGATCGGGAATCGGGAACGGGAATGGGAATAATGGGGATCGTGCAAAAACGAGGCAGACAAAACCAACAAAAAAAAAAAAAAACAAAAAAATTGGGGAAGAGACATTCACACCAACAACAAATACTACAATTGCCAAACAAACACATAAATTATAATATTTAAATATAGAACTTTTGCGTTGTTGTCGCCCGTTCCTGTTGATTTTGTTTTCAGCTCTTTGTGCATTTTACTTTCGTCTGTCGCGCCTGCATTCGAATTAACTTGAACTCGGCTTTCTTCTTTCTACCAATACCACACCCATAACTCTGTTTTGTTTTGGCACCGCCATAAATTGTATTATTATGATTATTGGAAATAAATAAATAAATATGTATCCCAGTTGAGGCACATTTTGATTCCGGTTTGGCGCAATATTGCGCCGCACAAGTGAAATTATCGATACAAAACAATTTCTAGCTGTTGTCGTTTCGGCCATTCGGGGAATTCGCCTGGCACCCAATCGCAGGTTTTTTTTAATAGTTATATTTGATGACTAGAATTTGGATATGTTTTTGCTGGTAAACAAGTGGGGCAAGGCAAGATTATGATGGATCATTTGCCGGGAGTTACCCACTTAATGTTTTCAAAAAGCAAATGCATATTAAAATATGTATTTCTTATGTTCGTATTTTGCATTATTTATTGACAACTTTTAAGGTAATCAACATAAAATTATTCTAGTTTACTTATTTTAGAATGCATTTTAAAAAGCCAATGAATATTTAATGAGAAAGTTGATGGCGTTTTTTAAAAAGGTTTATAATTTAATTTGAGTATCATAAAATGAGAATTGTTTTCGTTAAATTTATGCAAGCCCTTTAATGTACGAGTTCGTTGAATAAATTGAATAACATGATTGCGTGTCAAAAAAAAATATAAGTAACCTTAAAAAAGTATATTTTTGCAAAGTAATTTGATGGGCAAGCCAAATAAAAAATCACATCCGACAACTCTTAAATATTAAATTTCATTTGCCTACTTTCCAGTGATAAATGTCAGATGAAAATACCTTATACACGATAAAAGCTGAGCTCAATAGGTAAATCCCCCTTCAGTTGAACCCACACACAAACTCACTTTCCGTTTCTTACCAAACCGCCCACAACTCACAAACGCAAGTTGTTGGGTTGTTGGGCACATCTAAAATAGGCCAATAACCAAAATGCCATAAACAATTACACATTGTTGCTGCCGCTGGTGTGCAATTGTTGTTAAGCAGACAGGCGGGCAACTTCTACGGCTTTCGGAAATGCTACGAAAATTGTAAACAAAATTCAAGCACCTCTGATGACGCCTTATCCACACCGCAAAACCAAAGTCGAAAGCCAAAACCAAAACCAAAAATTTAAATAAAACAAAAAGCATATCGGCTTTATAAGGCAAACTAATCATGGAGGTAACAACAAGCAACGATGGCTCGTACCTACATTGACCTACTATTGCGGCAAATGCTGCGCTATCCGCCGGAATTGTGATGTAACTGTCCCAAAATGCCGCGCACATATCAACGAGCCAGTTCAAGTCCAAATTCGAATTCAACAAAAGAAAAATAGCAAAACCCACCAGCTCACATGCACATGAATTTACCGTTAATTTCTTTGACATGTCCATGTGTATGTGTATTGTTTTTTATTATTTTTTTGTTGTTTGCCAATTTTGCTTTGTTTTCTCGTAATATATTAAATTTTTTTAGCTTTTTTTTATTGTATTTCTGTGTGTTTTGTCGGTTGGTTAGTTTCTGCTGGTTTTATTAGACCGCATTTTTAGAGGTCAGCGCACATTTGGCGCAGCATTGCAATGTTTTGTAGACACAATTACCACTGGCTATTTGTCTTTCTTTCTGCCGTGTTTCTGTCTGTTTATGCACCATTAAAGCTGAACCTCTGGCGGTCTGATTGTCGGCTTCTGTTTCTGTTTTCTTTTACAATGGCGGCGCCACAAACTAAGCACAGTGAAAGCTATGCGGAGTGCTGCTCCTCTGCCAGGAAATCTAAATTCTTCGCCTTCCTTCCGTTGTTCACCTAGGCGTATGCTTAATTTGCGGCACTCATATATTACTCATACATCTAGTATGCCACACAGGAAGTAACCGCTCACGTTTTGTAGGTACAGACATAAACTTTTTTTTACCGGTTATAAGTATAATAGTTCGTAAAGGAATTGTCTAGTTCCAATATATCAAATAATAATCTCATAAAATTGTTGGTATACTAATTTGTTTTAAATTCCAAAGCGGACTATGAAGGGATTTTTAGCAAAATGTAAGGTGTAATCTGTAAGCGAAGCTAAGTTCCATATATTTCTTCGTCTTCTTTTACAATTAATTTGACATTTCCATGCCATTTATCATTGAGAACTTTACTCAAATCAACTCTTCGACGGCCACCTGCAACAAATTACGCATACGCCGCGTATTCCACAGTAAACAACAACTCGTGAGCACTTCCCCACGGAAAAACTAAAAGAAAAACGCAGACAAGCGAAAAAAAACCGAGGCAAGTGACGGGCATTTCCGACATTTCCACTTCGACAAGCGATTAAAGCCCCAAGTAAATAGAGGGAAAATTCTCGCAACGAAAACTTTGGCAAAAATTGTATTTATAATTTCCGTTAAAAAGTTGCTGGTGTTGCAGCAGCATGCTAATTGTGGGTGGGTGAGGGGGCAACGGGTGGGGAGTTAACCAATGCAACCGCACAGCTGTTTTGTTGCCGGGCGATTTCCGTCACGACTTTGGCTTTTTATTTTTGTGGGTAAATACGCTTTTGTGCTGTTGCGGCTTTTGAATTTTTTACATATCAAGAAAAAAATATGGTTATATATATTTTTACATGCTTCTCATTCACCCACGACGAGTGGAGCGGAGGGCGGCAATCAAAACGAGACGACTTCGTTTCACAGTGGGTCAAATGTCTTATATTGCGGCATTAAAATAAATTGTAATATTTTGTTGTTGTTATAATTAACAACCTTTTAACTGAAGTGTGTAGAGATAAAATCAGTTTCTTGTTTAATTTTTTTTTTTTGGTGACAAATGTTGATTTTGTCTACTCAGCTATTCAGTTAAGCAGTCGGAATTAGTTTTGAAAACATAAACTGCACACTTCTTTTTGTAGTTGTACTTGGTTCAAAACAAAAGAATTTCCAAACATTTAAATTTTTGTATATGAAAGCGGTGTTATTAATCACGTTTTTATGGAAAATCTGCCAGATATTTTTACATATAATATATAATTTACTTTTGCCAACGGTAAATTGGACGGTTTTTGCCCAGTGTGCAATGTCGGCTGGTCTGCCGTGTATTTAAAAAGCTGTAAAAAGCACTCGCACACAGCGGCAACATGCAATAATGCAGCCAGCAAAGCATAAATTGTAAACTCGTCGCCGCTGCCGACAAGCCTTGACCTGATTTCTCTTCCTCTCTTGCTGCCACTCGTCTCTGTGTGCGAGTGTAAGTGTGTGTGTGTGTTGTGTTGTGTGAGAATGTGTGTGTGTGTGTGAGTATCTGTGAGAGTGAGTGTGCTTGCAAGCTTCATTGCTCTGCTGGCTTTGACGTTTTCCTGCACACTGCAGTTGCCGTGGATTTGTATGTGTGCGTACCGCTTGACATTCAATGCAATTTTTTTGCCTCTGCTTATTTTCATGCCGCGGCGGTTGCTGCATGAAATAAGTGAAAATGCACTTTTACTTTTCAGCTGCAGCAGCAACAACACCAACGACAACGACCAAAGGAAAGTGAGAAGCTAATTTTTTTTGTTGCCTTTCCTCTGGCGTTGTATTTAACGGTTGCGAGTTCATGGCTCACCAAATTGGGGCATTTCAATTGTTTCGTTTCGTTTCGTTTCGTTTATTCGTCTTTCTTTTTGCATATTTTGCTCAACATGACATTTCTATAAAGTTATGATGCGAATTTTTGTATTATTAGCTCGTTGGATAGGCATTTTTGACAGCTGTGAAGAGGACAGGGGCGTAGCCAAGTGGTTGATGGGCTAAAAGAGGGGTGGATGGTGGAGGGGCCCTGCAAAAATATTCCGTGATGAGGCTAAGTATTCGTTTAATTGGAACAGCAACGGCGGCTGGGGGTTTGAAAGTGTGGGTACATATTTCTGGTGATTGAAGCAATCGCAACATTAATTTAAACTGATGTTTTGAAGGATATTTAATATTTTAGCTATTACCTTTGCTGACAGCAGACAAAAATACCGATTTTGAAAGTATATGCCTAATTAAGTTCATTACAGCAATGACAAAAATCAGCATATAATAATTGATGTTCATTGAACATCAATAGGTATATTTAATAATAAAACCACTTTAAGCAAACTGGAAAACTTTTCATTGTTGTATTCCACCATTTTTTTAATCATATAAAAGTCACTGTTGTAAATAGACCAATATCTAGCAAACAATTTAAATGTTTGAGAATCAAAGGTTTATCGTTTTCCAAACAGGAACTCAATTGTTCTACAAATAAAATGTAATTTAAATATTACATTAATGTTTTTTTCACAACATTTTCTACAATCTCTTTTTTTCTTGATCATTTCAGACACTGAAATTCCTATTGTGAAACAATCGACGAGCCCGGCACCGCAGCAGCAACACCAGCAACAGCAACACTTGCAGCAGCACCAGCAACAGCAGGCGCACAATGCGACCACCTTTGCCGGCGCCACCGCTCTGCTCCACATCAAGACGGAGCAAAATGCCCTGCTCACACCGCTCCAGCTGCAGCAGCAACAACAGCAGCAGCAGCAGCACAGCTTACACGGTGCAGCGGGCAATGGTGGCAGCAATGGGAACGGCAACAATGCCCATCAGCAACAACAACCGCTGGCCATACCACACCGCCCGCTGCTGCACAATTTGCTCAGCGGAGGTGCTATTCACAATCCGCACCATAGAAACTACACGACGGCCACAACAGGTGAATATGCACACAACAAATTACTAACTATTTCTTTGTAATTCAATGCTTTAAAACAACTTGATCTTGAGAAACATTTAATAAATTTTTTAGAATTATGTTTTTCCAAAAAATATATTTAAAAGAACTTTCGAAATTTTTTTTTAGTAAAAAGAAGTATCTTTGCGTACCTTCCACAAAATTAAATTTGAAATCCATTTATTGATATATTAAAATTATTTCTACCCAAGTTTTAATAATGATGTTGCATAAATAAGAATAGGAAAATACACTCTATTTATATACAAAATATTTACCACGTTTATTTTATAGGAACTGGTCGTAAATAAATGAATTACATGAAAAATAGTTACAAATTACCAGTTCTTCTTATGAAAGCTTTTGTTTAATGACTAAAGAAATAGGAACTGGTCGAAAATAGACTAAGAAATAAATGATTAAAGAGATCACGTTTTTTTCGAGTGTAAAGAGTACTGAGGCGAGCGTGTCCAGCAGCAAGGTGAACCACTGCACACGCCCTCGACTCAGTTCGAGCCATATCGATTGCTAATTGCCCCTTTTCTCGGCTCGTCCTCGCTTTGCGTCGCCATGTCCCGTTCCCGTTCCCGTTCGCAGGTTCATTTCCGCCCAGTCCCGCGGACAGCGGCGTCTCCGACGTGGACAGCTCCAGTTCCGGCGGCCAGCCCTGCGCCGACGAGCTAAAGGCGCGGCTCGGGATGCCGGCGGCCACCTCGGCGTCGGCAGCGGCCGCGGCAGCAGCGGCGGCGGCGGCAGCGGCGCACCTGCACACTGGCACCTTTCTGCATCCGAATTTATACCAGAACAATGCAGCGAATTCGCTGCGGAACATATGGAATCGCAGTGTTGGGGGTGAGTGTATAAGTATGTATGTATGCCTGAAATAAACCTGGCAGATTCCAGCTGTGTACCAGACGAACTTGCAAACATTAAACGTTGTGCTAAATTTAAGGACTAGACAACTTCATGTTATGTATAATATGAAAATGTAAATTGGTTGCACTTAGAAATTAAAAGAGAGTTATGATTTAAAAAAAAACATTATAGAAATCAACGGTTATTAGAAAGTATGAAAATTGAAAATTTATTACGATTATTGGAGTATTTTAAAGAAAACATTTTGTTAAAGGACAATTTATTATTAAAACGAAGGCCCTTAAACGTTCAAAACATAAAGAATTAGAAAACAAAAAACATATTAACTTGGGAAGCCAGCAAGTAAATTCCGTTTAAGGTACTGCGTTTAAGTTAACCTAAATCATTGGATCTCGGCTTAGAACGGTTGTATCTTAGCCAATTAATCGTGTGACCTAATGAGGCATTTGCATTTGGCAATCAATCTGAAGTTGCTATAATCTGTTGCATACATAATGCACTCCTAATCCAACTTACTCTTTTTTTGCAAAAATGTCAGGCAACAAGGCGCACACGCACACATACAGCTCAATCAATTGCAATGAGACTGTGTTGCACTCGCTGCTTTTATGCTCTCTGCCAGCTGTGTATGTGGTTGTGTGTGTGCGCGTTGCTGTATAAAAATCTGTGGTCATCGACACATTGCCTTTGCGCAAATTGTGAAGGTCACAACGACAACGACAGCAACAGCACCAGCAGCAGCAGCAGCAGCAACAGCAACAACAATAGCAGCGTCAATGTGGCAATAATGGAGAGCTCACCACTCTCCCGCTCTCTTTTTTCCCCCACGAGAGAAAAAGAGAGTGCCAAACACCAACGCAATGCAACACGAATGAAACACACGAGCCACACACAAACAACACAGCGTGCGTTGCTCTCTGTCCAGAGTTTCGTGGTGTTGGTGAGAGAGTGCTGCTCACTTTTGTTTTTATTCAGTCCTCCCCAACGCCCCACCCCCTTTGCTCCACTTCCCCCTTTAAAATGGTCCATCGAATCCACATCCACCGACTACTGACTACCGACCACCGACTACCGACTGCCAACTGACTGAGCCGCGGAATTGGGCAACGGCAACGCCGGATGTAAAAAAAAACAAACTTACTAAATAGCATACAAAATTATACCTGTGCCACCACACAGAAACAGGAACGGTGTGAAATAGTCGCGAGCGATCTGCGATCTGCGATCTGGATACCATGGGGCAAATCGGGTTGCCAGTAGACTAATTTCTCGGGACTATAAATCTCTGTTTTTTAGCTCAGACTGAATGTTGAAGATGTTTTGTATAATAATCTAATACATATCAAATTTTAATTTGAAGGGCAGGTTCTTAAAATAGGAGTTTTTTTCAGATACCTAGAAATTTTCCATAAAAGTATGAAACAACCAAATGTTAATCCTTATCAATGTTTTTAGAGGATTAGCAGGATATTATAAATTAATACTAGAATTGTTTTATTAAATAGCTTTCTCAATAAAAAAACACAGTTGGAAAATTTGCTCGCAAGAAATTTAAGCTAATGGTTCCACGAACTAACTTTAAAAATTAAAGATAATTTTATGAATTGAGTTAATAATGTATTTGAAGAAATCTTAAGATTTAAGATAATCCAATCTTCTCTTGATCTAATCGATGCTTTGTCCTTGCAGTGCCCGACAATTACTACGGGAGCAGTGGCGCCGGTAGTGGGGGCGGCCAGCCAGGTGCGCCGGGAAACCCCCAAACGCCGGGCTATCTGACAACGTCCTACTTCAACGCCCCGACAGCAGCGGCAGCAGCGGCGGCGGCGGCATCCCAGCGCGGCACCACCATCAACGGCTATCATTCCCTGCACCAGCAGCAGCAGCAACAGCAGTCGCAGCAATCGCAGCAGCAGCAGCTGGCCCACCAGCAATTGTCGCACCAGCAGCAACAGGCTTTGCATCAGCAATTGTCGCATCAACAACAGCAGCAACAACAGCAACAGCAGCAACAACAACAACAGCAGCAGCAGCAGCAGCAGCAACACCCGCACTCGCAGCTAAATCCGCACTCACATCCGCACTCCCATCCGCACTCGCATTCGCATCCGCACGCGGGCCAGCACACGCATTCCACAATCGCTGCAGCGGCCGCAGCAGCTGCGGCGGCATCCGTCGTCAGCAGCAGCAGCAGTGCCGTTGCAGCGGCGGCAATGCTGAGCGCCAGTGCAGCGGCAGCAGCAACGGCGGCAGCGGCGGCAGGCGGCTCGCAGAGCGTCATCCAACCGGCGACGTCCAGCGTCAGCTACGATCTCTCCTACATGCTCGAACTGGGCGGCTTCCAGCAGCGGAAGGCGAAGAAGCCGCGCAAGCCCAAGCTGGAGATGGGTGTGAAGCGGCGCAGCCGGGAGGGATCCACCACCTACCTGTGGGAGTTCCTCCTGAAGCTGCTGCAGGATCGCGAGTACTGTCCGCGCTTCATCAAGTGGACGAACCGGGAGAAAGGCGTCTTCAAGCTGGTCGACTCGAAGGCGGTGTCCCGCCTGTGGGGCATGCACAAGAACAAGCCGGACATGAACTACGAGACGATGGGCAGGGCGCTGAGGTACTACTACCAGCGCGGCATCCTGGCCAAGGTGGATGGCCAGCGGCTGGTCTACCAGTTCGTGGATGTGCCCAAGGACATCGTCGAGATCGACTGCAATGGCGTGTGAGAGGCGAAGGAGGACATGGAGGACAAGGCGGCCTGTAAATATAGTTCGATCCGCAAACGGATCGATCTGGAATGGCAATAGGTTCTGGGGTGGGGTAAGAATCAACCGGCTAGCGGCAATAGTGGCTGAAAGCCACGCGAGGTAGGGATTTCTTTGTATATGCGTTGAGTTTATTGGTTAGCCAGCGATAAGCATAAGTTACACATAGCTGATAGTCCCAATACGCGTACATATACTTCTATATATATTCACACCCTGTGTCCTGTACCCTATACATACACCCAGCTAAATCGGCGGTAAATAATGATCTATTCATTGGCGTTAGTGTTGTACTTGTAACTGTAATTTTAACTGTAAACTGTAAATGTAATGAATATTGTTATTATTGGTTATATTATTATTATTATTATCACTATTATTAATATTATTATTGCTATTGCTATGGCGGAAGGACAAAGGACGACCGAATTGATTCATATTGATATTCGATAAATGTGTGTAATATGTAAATGAGTACGAACCCTTATAGCTGCAAGAAATTCTCTATCTCTATCGATCTTAATCTAAATCTAAATGTATATGAATATGTATATGCCTAGCCTAATACCCTTTCAACTGCCTCCTAGCCCCCCGCTGCCCAAGGACAAAAAGTGTAGAGGGTAACTTTGCAGATCTTTAATAGATCCGAACGATCTGCGTGGGTATCTGTACACTGTACTTGGGCCAATTGTTTTTGTTGCTTATTTTATAAAAAAAGAGAGATGGAAATTTATTATTTCATAGTTTTAGCTATTATTACAACTACGTTTAGGTTATTTATTTAAGTGTTTCTCCAGCTACACCCCTTAACTTCCCCCCAACACAAAACACACACATCCTAACTGGAGCTAAGAACCCAGAAAACTGGTGGTCTAAACTTTCTTGTAATTATTATTTGATAAGTTTTGTATATTTACAACATCGACAGCAAAAAAAAAAAGAAAAACTCACAGGATAAACCCGAAGAAAAGCACTCCTTGAGCCATCGTTTAAGCAGTCTCAGAACACCAAACCCAACTCAACCCTCTCGATCTGATGTTTATTTATGAAACATAAAGCTAAACTAACGTATTCTTGTTAACGTCACACTGCCACTAAGCGAAACAAGCCTAACAAAATGGAACAGATCTGAACAGATAACCGAACAGACCCGAGATACTGACCCATAGTTTCAACAACTGCAACCGCAATCCTCAATGCAATATACCGACAACTTCTACAACAATTTCCAAACACTGCCCAAAACGTGCAATCTCTTGAAAGGAAACCTTGAATAGGAAAAGAGAATAAAACCAACTCCTAGTTCTTTAATCTATTTCTTTAATAGTTGCGTTCTCTAAGTACCTTTATCTATTATTATTATTATTATGTGTACGTGAAGATGAAATCTACAATATATCATTTTGTTTATGATGATTGGTGATTGATGATGCAAATAAACAAAGTGAGTCTTGAGTTCAACTCTGTTCATTGTAAACAATTTTTTATAATTATTTTTATTTTTTAAATAAAATTATTATTTCAATTTGTGCATGTGTTTTATTTACATCAAACCGTATAAACAGTAGAAGCACAGACGAAACAAAATTAAACACAAAACGGCGAAAAGAAAATGTGTAGCAAGTAAGCAAAAGATATGATACAAATATACGGAACCCGCTACAAATTTGGAATCTAGATATACCTCCCATGAAAAGTACATAAAGTTGCATAAGTTAAAGTATATTCAAAGTCTATATAGGATAGTCAAAGGGATAACCGATATTTAAAGTCGAGATTACATATTTTAGATAAAGTCGAATTGGTGTATTTTGTAGTTCTAAGACACAAACACAGTATGGCATTTGACACCACTTCACGAGGTCTCAGTTTATGAGGTTTCCCTCCAGATCATGGATTTATATGTATGTCTATTTATTAGCATAGGGCATCGCATCTACCATTACATAACATAAATCAGTTATTAATTGTTAGGGAATGAATATTACATGTTATAAGGATGGTAGCTGTAAGCACACCCACAAACAGAAGCAGAATCGAACCATAAACGCAAAAAATCACGACTCGAGTACAACGAAATCGGTAAACATAAATCTGAGTTACAACCCGAAAAATGCAGCTTTAATCGAGATAGTACTTCTATGTTTGATTTTCGGAAATCCTTAAAAGACTATCCTTCAACACTCATCCCCGAAGCATTTATACATGCCTAGCACGATAATTGTATATAAACAACTTCTGGACCTCATGATTCCACTTGATTATAAACGTATTTTATATATATACACCAATTATTGCATAGATTGGAATACCCCCGAATGCTGGATAAGACCAACTAAATTAAATATAAACGAATATCGATGCCGTTCGGCAGGATTTCTGTTCTAGGCTTAAGACTAAACACAAAACATATAGCTTTTAAATCGAACCTGCGATTATTCCAATATACTGTATTGCGATTGCGACGAAGAGCAGCAAACGTATAACTCTTTAAATACATGGATTGATCGAGATTTAGACAAATATGTTGATTGTATTAATATAAGTTACAATTAGTTTACGGCTAAATAACCTTAAATTAATATTTTTATTTGACTTTTTGTTTTATCTGTGTACATTTGACAGACAATTTTTGTCTGCGATGAGAAATCAGCTAAAGCCAGCCACAATATATATTAATATATATACTTTAATGCATATATAGTAAGGGAATGAACGTTGGAACTAAGGCATGGTATGTAGGTGAATTTTATGGTTAGAGGAAAAAGCGCAAGCGAACGGATTAGATTAATTTTTATAAGAACGCATTACAAAAACCAAGCAAGAGCAACAGTCGCAAGCTAGCATAATTATTTACTGTTATGACAACATAAGAGTTTTAAGATTTTTAGCTAAATTTTGTATATTTTAATCTACAAACTATAAAATATATTAATATATATTATCTGTTTTATAAATAACAATAAAATGGAAATGTGTTTTTAATTCTGATTTTAAATGAAAAGGGGCTAACGTACTATTGTAATTTTTACCATTTTGTTCTTGTCTCATTTTTTTAACTGTATAATTTTATGTATAGTATTTAAGTTGTTCTCAAATATTGTCAACCTTACAGTGAAATCAAATGCAATTTATATTATAGTTCACCACCATGGTTTGAGGCCCTACTACACAAATGCACGTTTAATTTTAGTATATTTTCGGAGTTGAGATTTAATTTATTTTCGGTGTTGAAAACATGTTTAACTGCTGATCACCTCGTCATTCCAGAAAAATGAGAATCAGAGGCAGCTGGAGCAGCTTAGGCACAATGATTTCATTGGAAATAGCTTTTTTATTATCCAAGTTCTCAACCAGTCGCGTCGAGAAGAAAACATCGATGAACCCTGCTAAACATCGATGTTACCGATGTTTTGAACATCGATAACTCCGATGTTGGCATCGCTGTGTTGCCACCTCTAGCTGACGGCCATACTTGAAAATACATTTTTTTCTGCAAAGTTTGTCATTGTCACCGTGTGAATGGAATCTGGGATGCGTTGTGGAATTAAAAGCGTGCAGTAAACGACCCGTAATGGTTCAAGTGCCCAACGCGTCGGCAAATGCAGTGCGAATAACTATGAATTGATACGAAAGTTGCATAACACGTCGCCTGGTGTCGCGGTTAGTGTGTTTTTCGTCTCGTTTCGTTTCCGCCGCAGTCGCAATTTCCAGAAAACCTCACCACGCACACACACACACACGCAGATACGGAGTGGATATAGCCCCTCGTTCCGAACCCAAATTGGAGTCCCAGTCCCCAAAAACGATATCGAGTGTGGCGTAGCCAATGTGCTGTGCGAACCCCGCTGCCCTTCCCGTACCGCCGCCATCCCCGCCACTGGAACAACGCACACGGTTACGGATACGGATACCAATACCAATACCAGCGCACTGCAGCACGGCCGACAAAGAAAGAGCGCTCTCTCTTCCTCTTTGTACAGTTAGTTCCTACGGCTGAATCAAATCAGCCAGCGGAATTGGCAGCCAATCCTGAGGCGCAGGTTGCATGTGAAACCCCTCTCGGAAAATGAGTCTCCTGGCCACACCAATGCCCCCGGCGGCCACCGCCTCATCCTCCTCGTCTGCAGCCGCCTCCGCCAGTGGGATTCCGCCCAGTTCCAACAACAACCTGCCATTCGAGAAGGACAAGATCTGGTACTTCAGCAACGAGCAGCTGGCCAATTCGCCCAGCCGACGATGTGGCATCAAGGGCGACGATGAGCTGCAGTACCGCCAGATGACCGCCTACCTGATCCAGGAGATGGGTCAGCGGCTGCAGGTCTCCCAGTTGTGCATCAACACGGCCATTGTGTACATGCATCGCTTCTACGCCTTCCACTCGTTCACCCACTTTCATCGCAACTCCATGGCGTCGGCGAGTCTTTTTCTGGCCGCCAAGGTGGAGGAGCAGCCGCGCAAGCTGGAGCATGTCATACGGGCCGCCAACAAGTGCCTGCCGCCGACCACCGAGCAGAACTACGCCGATCTCGCCCAGGAGCTTGTCTTCAACGAGAACGTGCTGCTGCAGACGCTGGGCTTCGATGTGGCCATCGATCATCCGCACACGCATGTGGTGCGCACCTGCCAGCTGGTCAAAGGTAGGCACCCACCATCCGACCCAAGCCATGTCCCCCTCACATGTCAGATGGTACTGATTACTGTGGTATATTTTAGCATGCAAGGATCTGGCGCAGACCTCGTACTTCTTGGCCTCGAACAGGTATGGTTGGCAATGCGCTACTTTATGGTATAGTTCCTCCCAGAAATAATCTATCGATCAACGCGAATGCCGCACTGCTATATGCAGTGTGTGTGTGTGTGTGCGGGTGAGAAGTGTGCAATCCTCGCCAGAAATTGGCAAGGGAAAGCTTTTACACTATGGTGACCAAAAAGAATGAGCTACCTGGTTGTTTTCTGGCTTATAGCTAACAGCTCCAGGTATCTGGCCCGAAACAAAGAAAAGGTGAGGACCCTAAAGTCACTAGCTGAACAAGGACATGCGGTCCCTAATCACAGCAGGCAGTCGACAGGCTGTACAGATCCCGCATCTTAACAAAAAAGGCATTATTTTCCGGTCCCTCGCGGCAATTATCTTCAGTTGCCTGCAATAACATTGTAATCTGCATCGGGAAATCCACCAAAAGTCGTGAAAAAGACTGTAGTTCCTAGAAAATTAAGATTGTCAGTTTGGGAAACGCGAAAATTCAAGTATAAACCGTCGTAAACCTTTTCCCATTTAAACATCTGCCATATGATGGAAAATCTAGAATTGTTTCAAGATTACCTGCCATAACATAGTAATTTGTCCCGGAAAATTCGTGTAATTTAGATTTTCGCGGAAAATGAAGAATGTTTTTGGAATTCAGCGGTTGTCTTGGGAAAATTATATAAATTTTGTTTTTTTTTTTTGGTGAAAAACCTTCAAACCAAGGCTATAAGCAACTCAATAATTTCCCTGTGGGAATATGCTAAAAATTAAAGATGTAATCTGTGTTATTAGTGATGAAATCCCCTGCACACACTCACCCAACTACACTCTCTTTGTAAACCCTTACGTCGAATTGCCACTAAATTGACTTAACCATCCTGGCACAGCCTGCATCTGACCTCGATGTGCCTGCAATACCGGCCCACTGTGGTGGCCTGCTTCTGCATTTACCTGGCCTGCAAGTGGTCCCGCTGGGAGATCCCCCAGTCGACCGAAGGCAAGCACTGGTTCTACTACGTGGACAAGAGCGTTTCGCTGGATCTGCTGAAGCAGCTGACCGATGAGTTCATCGCCATCTACGAGAAGAGTCCTGCCCGCCTCAAGTCCAAGCTCAACTCGATCAAGGCGATCGCCCAGGGGGCCAGCAATCGGACAGCCAACAGCAAGGACAAGCCCAAGGAGGACTGGAAGATCACCGAGATGATGAAGGGCTATCACTCGAACATCACACCGCCGCCAGAGCTGCTTAACGGCAACGACAATCGGGATCGGGATCGGGATCGAGAACGGGAACGGGACAGGGAGCGAGAGCGGGATCAGTCGTCGCTACTGCCGCCACCGGCGATGGTGCCGCAGCAGAGACGTCAGGATGGCAGCCACCAGCGCTCGTCCTCGGTGGGCGGAGTGCCCGGCAGCAGCTCCTCGTCGTCTTCCTCCAATCACAAGTTGCCAAACTACCCTGGTGGCATGCCGCCTGAAGCGCATCCTGGTGAGTACATATCCCGCCTCTGGAAAAGATCAAGTACTTACACACGTTTGTTGTTGCAGATCACAAATCCAAGCAGCCGGGCTACAGCAATCGCCTGCCCTCCAGTCACCAGCGTAGCAGTAGCAGCGGACTCAGTTCCTCGGGAAGCAGCGGCCAGCGCAGCAGCTCGTCCTCGTCATCGTCGAGCCAGCAGCCCGGCCGACCGTCTATGCCCGTGGACTATCACAAGCCCTCGCGCGGCATGCCGCCAGTGGGCGTGGGCATGCCGCCGCACGGCAGCCACAAGATGGCTTCGAGCTCCAAGCCTCAGCCGCCGCAACAGCAGCCGCCGGCCCCTCATACATCCGCCTCCAACTCATCTGCATCGGGAATGTCCTCCAAGGACAAGTCCCAGAGCAGCAAGATGTATCCGAACGCTCCGCCGCCGTACAGCAATAGTGCTCCCACTAACCCTTTGATGTCGCGTGGCGGATATCCCGGCTCCAGCAACGGATCCCAGCCACCGCCTCCAGCCGGATATGGCGGGCACCGCAGCAAATCCGGCTCCACCGTCCACGGCATGCCGCCCTTCGAGCAGCAGTTGCCCTATCCCCAGAGCCAGAGCTACGGTCACATGCAGCAGTCAGTGGCGCAGCCTCAACAGCAACAGTTGCCCGCTGAGGCACCGCCTCACTCTTCACAGTCTAAGAACTCGCTCTTTAGTCCTGAGTGGCCGGACATTAAGAAGGAGGCCATGTCACAGACGCAGCCACCGCCCTTTAATGGATTGCTACCACCTCCGGCGCCGCCGGGTCTTGACTACAAGCTGAACAGCCATCCGCGCGACAAGGAAAGTCCCAAGAAGGAACGTCTCACGCCCACCAAAAAGGACAAGCACCGTCCTGCCATGCCGATGGGCAGTGGCAGTGGGAGCAGTTCCTCCGCCTCGGGATCATCGAAGCCCATGCTACCGCCTCATAAGAAACAGCTGCCCCATGGCGGGGATTTGCTGGCCAATCCCGGCGAGAGCGGCAGCCTGAAGCGGGCCAACGAGATCTCAGGCAGCCAGTACGGTCTGAACAAGCTGGATGAGTTGGACAGCGGAAGTTTGCCGCGCGAGAAGCTGCGCAAGCTGGACAACAACACTGGCCTGCCGACTTATCCCAGCTACGAGGAGAAGCACACGCCTTTGAACATGTCCAATGGGATCGAGACCACGCCGGATCTGGTGCGCAGCTTGCTGAAGGAGAGCCTGTGTCCGTCGAACGCCTCGCTCCTGAAACCGGATGCCTTGACCATGCCGGGCCTTAAACCTCCGGCCGAGCTGCTGGAGCCCATGCCCGCGCCGGCGACCATTAAGAAGGATCCGGGAGTCACTCCCATGACCAATTTGGCAGGTGGCCCCGCACCCATGGACTTGGAAGTACCCACCAAACTGGCCGGGGAGATTAAGGAAGAAAGCAGCAGTAAGTCGGAGAAGAAAAAGAAGAAGGACAAGCACAAACACAAGGAGAAGGATAAGTCCAAGGACAAGGCGGAGAAGGAGGAGCGCAAGAAGCATAAGAAGGACAAGCAGAAGGATCGCAGCAGCAGCGGCGGCAGCAAGGACAGCTCGCTGGCCAATGAGCCCCTGAAGATGGTGATCAAGAATCCCAACGGCAGCCTTCAGTCTGGTACCTCAGCGCCCATTAAGCTCAAGATCAGCAAGAACAAGGTTGAACCCAATAACTACTCTGCGGCGGCCGGCTTGCCGGGAGCCATTGGCTATGGATTGCCCCCAAGCACCACCACCACGTCCTCCTCCGCAACCGGAGCAGGTGCCGCACCAGCACTGCCTCCCTACGCCGGTGCCGGTGGAGGCTATAGCTCCTCGAGCGGCAGCAGCTCCGGCGGTAGCAGCAAGAAGAAGCACAGCGATCGGGACCGCGACAAGGAGAGCAAGAAGAGCAAGGGCCAGGACTATGCGAAATACAATGGAGCTGCCGGCGGCGTCTTTGCTCCCCTTGGCGGTGCTGGCGCCGTACCCAATGTGACTGGAGGAATGGGCGCACCGCTGGCCACATCCGCACCACCATCCATGCTGTTGGCGCCCTCCAGCGCTTTGCCGCCCTCCGCCGCCGGGCTGGCACCGCCGCCCCTGCCCGTCTACAACAAGAAGTAGTGGTAGCGGGTAGTCAGCGGTTTAGCCCTTAAGTCGCTCTTTTTTTGATATATGTATAGAACCTTAGTAAGTCCGATAGTAGGCTAGTTGTTAGGATTGTTGGTGAGACACACTTTTGATTCACTTTAGTTAAGCGCAATGCTGAAACTCTGAATAGCGAGTCGAATCGAGGGGAGAGCAGAGCAGAGAAGAGGAGTTCGCGATGGGGCTGAACGTGAACGCAAAACTCAAAAAGCGATAACTTTTGTACAGCATTAATTAATTTATAATTATAATAAATAGCATACACATACGCCCATATACATAAAACAAAACAAAACACAGACTAGTTGTAAGCAAGTTGTTGGCGAACAGAATCCGAGACACAGGCAGTATATTCACATAGAGCAGAAATGGCCGTCTAGCATTTAAGTTAGCAAATCAAATACCCGTAACACACACTGTAAGCTGTATATAGCCACTCACAAACACAAACACACTCGAACAAAACGAGAGATATATAGAACCGACTTCCGCTTAGCAAATATACTAAATACGGCCCCAACTAAACGCGAATGCAAGCCAGACAGAGTAAGAACTTCAAAATAGTCCACACGGAACACATAGGCAGACACATAGTTGTTTGAGAGGAGAAGAGAAAGAAAGCAAGCGCTTTGATTCAAAATTGAAGACGCCAAACTACATAACACATTATTTAATTAAAAACATAGTTGCTAATCAGAATATGAATGAAGAAGTTTATCTTTAGTTAGCAAAGTTTTTCTTTCCCTTTTGAACAATTGCCCCGTTTACCAACCGATTTCCAAATTAGTTTTTCCAAACCTAGCAATATACATACAGTAGTGTATTTTCAATGAAGATAACTTAAAAGATCTGATTGTTTCAGCGGAGGATATTATGTTTCAAGATCGCCTGAAACGTTGACGTAGCTTTCATTTGTTTTTAATTTATTTTTTAGAAATAGAATTACGAAACAAGTTACCACAAAAAAAACCAAACAAAAATCCCCAAAACAAAAACGAATTATGCAAACAAACAAAAAAAAAACCCAAAACAAAATTTTGAATAAAACAAAAATTGTTGTGCAAGAAAACAAAAAGGTTTAAAAATTATGTAAATGCAAGCGAAAACGTTGCAAGCAAACTAAGCTAATCGAACGAGAAACTAACAAAATGCTAGATGAAGAAAAACAAAAGTTAGGCATATAGAACACTAAGCAAAGATCTATATTCTATATTCGAGGCGAAAATGAGAATGAAATGAAATTTTATGTAATTTTCGACTAAGGCAAAGGTTAAGCAAGCGAACGTTGCGCGTTTTTCAAAACTATTCGTACTCGTATATTCGTATTCGATTTCTCTACTACTGCATTAAGCTGCAAGCATATATAGCTCTAAACACCCCACACCTCCATACACACACCCCACACAATCGAAAACTGTTTACTTTAAGTTGGGTCCCCAAGAGAAACCCGTTTTTCTAATCGATCGTTCGCCCGTCCTCGATCGAACGAACGCGTATTTTGCATCTAAGATTTAGATTTTCTTTTACATACTTATTCTTGGCCCCCATATCCCCACCCCCACCCCCATCCCCACCCCTTTTACCCCATCCTAACTTAAGTTTTTGTACATACTTAGAAAGCAAATGGAAAACCCGCCGCTCGGGTGGCGTGCAAGTATCGGGTTTCATTGGGATCATTTGGTTGTGCGTTCGAATGTGAATTCACTCGACACTTGCACGCCCCCACGAGGGCACGAATAAAAATCTTCAAAACCAGGCAAAAATTTTAAACAAAAACAATAAAAACGCAAAAATAAACAACAAAAAAATCAGGAAAAAATTAAGTTAACTGAGTGTTTTTATTACGGGATTTTTGGGGAAGTTTCTTTAAATAAGGGTCAACATTCCCAATGTTCAGATAAAGTCAACGACCACATTCAGGTCAAGTTTTGTCTTTTTATTATGAGATTGGTCAACTTTTGTTTGATTCAAATTAAAGGTTATTAAATATGCTGAAATGGAACAAAAACATGTAAGTGATATGCATTTCTCATGTGGTTTGAAACATATTCTACTGCATTAATTTACGTGCATTCAGAGATGTCTATATTGTTCGTTTTGGTGGCCCTGATTGAAAAATATATAATCTTATATTAAATCTTAAATGACTGTTTAAAACACATTGCCGAGATATAAATGTTTCATCGTAATCTTTTGTTTTAATATGGAATTTAATTAAAAATATTTTGTATAACTCTAACTATTTTCTTAAGCAATTCAAAAATTTCTTTGGATATGAGTATAAAAGAAATACAGATCCATTGTAGAAGAGATATTACTATTATTATTGTTATTTGATAAAAAGTCTTAAGAGTCAAGTTTAGAAAATCTTATAGCCCTCACGTTTTTCAAACAATTAGTATATTTTATTATCCTAAAGCTTGAAATCATAGAAAGGAAACTTTCGTTCTGCAAGGACAACATTATATAGGGACACACCTTCAGATGTGGGCGACTATGTGCTTCAGGATCCAATCCAAGTAGCTGCTGATGCGCGTGAAGACGGCAGGAAATCCCACTTGGCAGCCCATGGTGGTCCCGAAGGAGGTGGACCCGATCAGATAGCTGGAGTTGCCCTGCTTATAGACCAGCGGTCCGCCGGAATCGCCGTGGCAGGTGGACTTGCCATTGGTGGTGCTCATGCAGATCATGTTCTCGGACACGGCTCCGCTCCAGTACATCCGGCACAGTGCCTGCGGCATGACGGGCATCTCCACGTACCTCAGCACGGGAGAGACTGTTTGGGAGGCGTCGCTATCCCTTCCCCAGCCGGAGGCAATAGCCCGAACGGATTCGTAGGTGGGAAAGACGCCGTTCAAACGACGCGGAAGATTGGCCGCCCGAATGCGATCGCTAAAGCTGACAAAGATGGGCAGCCGAATAAGGGAGATGTCGTTGACCACCGTGCTGGCCGTGTAGTTGGAGTGCACGATTATGCCCGCTTTCTGCACCACGATTCTCTTTTGGCCCACCTCCTCGTCATCGTTGATGTTGATGGCACCCAAATAGACCGTTACAAATTCAGCCCCATCCATACAGTGGGCCGCTGTGATAATCCAGTAGTGTGAGATCAGGGTGCCTCCGCACCAGGTGCTCCAGTTCCCAAAGGAGATGTTTAGGCCCGCCTGATAGGGAAACTGACCCACCTCGGCCAGCTCTCCATTGGTAATAAATGGCTCCACATCGTTAATAAAGGGAACAGCCGCACAGGACGAGGCCAGCAGGACACAGACCCATAGTTTCATCATCGTACCTCGATTAAAAATAACTGAGGGAGGGAGACTGCTTAATGGTTATATAGGAACGGGTTGGGGGTTGAGCCCTAACCATATGTTATCACTGATAAGGACACCCTCGAACATCAAGCACCCTAGACCAGAGGGATTATTGCCATGGTCACACAAAAAACAATTCACTTCAATTTGGCTCCCAATGAATCATGGTTAACTAAAGGCAGCACGTGAGGCATTATTTTAATTTCGGTCTGAGAAGGGTGGTATAATAAAACAAACTCTTTTACTAGCACATTTTGTGATTGCTTTGATAGCAGTATATATTTGTTATCTACTTTTGTAATTCTTACACTTAGTTTTTGGTTAAAAATCAGAATGTAGCATACTTTTGAACATGGCCTTAAGTAAAAGAGCTTTTAATTCCTAGAAATCTATCTAAATTATCTTAAGCTCAACAAGTTTTTCATACATATTTATTTAATATATATATATTTTTTATTTATATAATATATATTTTTTTATAATATTGATTTACAAAAATTACAAGCTATTTACTAAACTTTTCCAATTTCTTCCGATTTTTGTCATTTTATGATGTAACCCCTTCCGTTCAAATCTCGATTTGTAACTAGGCGTCAATTTATTCTAAATTTTCAAAAAAAGGGTGCTTAAAGCTCCTTTTGAATAAAAAAACTTAATTCCAATCATATGCTTTTTAAAGACCTATTTTAGAGTGAACAAAATCCGGAACAGATTTTCTTTCGTGAAGTGCTCCTACCGGTGCCACATGATAAATCAAATCAATACATATGTATTTAAAATTAGTTCGGTAATCAAGTGGCGTTTTGATCAGTCCGAAATGATTGCCCATAATCAGGCATTCGTACGTCTTCAAGATTAATTCATTGATGGGGCCATAAATCCACATTCAGGTGGGAGGACTGCGTCAGTGGCGCAACTAGTGGAGTACGAAAAACATGCAAATCAGATCGGTTTTGGTTTCTCTGCTGATCGTTATTCAGGGAAGGTCGATTGCCAGCCTGGATTTGGGTCATGCCGTCGATGGGCGCATTGCTGGCGGGGATCTGGCCGTAGTCAATCAGTTCCCCTATCAAGTGGGCCTTAGTATTGAGGAACCCAACGACTTGTTTAGCTGGTGTGGAGCTAGTTTGATCTCCGACCGATATCTGCTAACGGCGGCACACTGCGTTGAGAAGTAGGTATACGCTTTAGAAATGAATGACTATACCAAGCCGATGTTAATACCCCATACAGAGCTGTCGCTATAACCTACTACTTGGGTGGAGTGCAGCGACTAGAGCCTCGACAACTCATCCGAACAACTAATCCCGAAGTGAACCTGCACCCTGGTTGGAATTGCGAAACCCTGGAGAACGACATCGCTGTGCTGCGATTACCGGAGGATGCTACTTTCTGCGACTCCATAAGACCCATCCGGCTGCCAGGAATCTCATCCAGCCATCTCAGTTACGACTACGTGCCGGCAATCGCTTCCGGTTGGGGCCGCATAAATGATGGTAAGAACTGGCACTCTTCGATTCGAACAAAAAAGCACAATTCGAAAAAATTTAAATGTATTAATCTTAAGCAAACTATAAGTGATCAACATATTAATGTAAACTCTTTTACTTTTCAAACTTTTATTTTTACATGATAATTTTCCAAGGGATTTTACACATTTTAAAAGTGTAAACAGAGCTTAGTTAAAGTGTCACATTTCCTAATATTATTTTTATGACTTTTGTTTAGAATGTAAATATATTTAATAATAATAATATTAATATATTTAACATTTAACCATTTTCTGATCATACAAAATTCTGATCCATAGAGTCTGCCGTCTTGTCCAATACCCTGCGCTATGTGGTTCGCTTTGTGGAATCCAACGAGGACTGTCGGTTCTCCTACTCCAACATTCAACAAAGCAACATCTGCATGGACACCACCAGCGGCAAGTCCACTTGCCATGGCGACTCCGGCGGACCGCTGGTCTTCGAGGACCGCACCTTGAACACAGACGTTCTGATCGGCATTACTTCGTATGGCAAAAAGTCTGGCTGCACAAAGGGCTATCCATCGGTGTTCACACGCGTCACCGCCTATCTGGATTGGATAGGCGAGGTGAGCGGGGTTGTCTACGCCTAGAGTGGCCCTCGATGGCTGATCAAAAAGTGCTGGGCACTGAAATTAAATTAAATGTTGAGCATTTTAGTTGCGATTATTTCATTTATGGTGGAAGGTAAGGGCGCCATGAGAATGGCACTTAAAAAAGCGACGCAGTTTGAATTATGGACTGGGAAAGAAAAGCAATCTGTTCGTTTGGCTTTGATAAGAGTTTTATTTCAGTGGGGTAGCATACTTTTCTGTGTCTGAAAAAATTATAAAATGGTTAAACAAACATCAACTGTAAGAAAAGCTTCCATTACGTTATTTATTTTATTTAAAGAATTGATTTTTTTCTATTAAGGGGTTAACTCTTAAATATATTGTTTTAACTTGAGGTAAGCCATTGTCAATACCAATTTTAGCCAACTCAAACCGGTTTTTAAATTTTTAAAATAGCCACTTTTGAGGCAAAACTATCTGCCATAATATTTATAAATTTGATTGATTTTAAAAATCACACGTGCTTATCTATAAATCTTTTGGTCGATGGATTATGTACGGGCCCCTGGAAAAATCCCAAATATTGCCGATTGTATTCCTGTTATACTATCTTTTGACCGGGAAGAATTCTGACGATTCACGGCGCCGTATCTGAGCATTTTCAACAAGCACGGGCGATGGGAAGCGCAGATCAGCGATAGGTGGGCAGTGCACAAGGAGGCGAGGCCACTTGAGCAGGTGCCCGAAGATCAGATAGCGATGAAGACGTCTCTTGATTGTGGGGCCACCCACGGCTATAAAAGCGGTGGGATGAGTCCGAGTGAGACATACTTTCCATAGGTAGCCCCAACATGAAGGTTCTCGTTGTTTTCGCTTTGGCCTTGGCCTACGCCTCCGGATCGGCGCTGCGCTCCCTGGACGGACCCGGCGGTCGCATCACTCATGGTGAGGACGCCCGCACCGACCAGTTCCCCTACCAGGTGGGACTTTCGCTGAAGATCGGCTCCGCCTCGGCCTGGTGCGGTGGCTCCCTGATCGGAAACGAGTGGGTTCTGACCGCCGCTCACTGCACGGATGGGTAAGCTACCAGACTTTGGATTACGGATGGTGTATCCCGGCTAACCATCTTCCAAACTTACTCCTCAGCGTTGACTCCGTCGAGGTTTACCTGGGCAGCACAGTTCGCTCCAGCCCCAAGGTCAAGCACCACGTTTCCAAGGACCACATCATCATCCATGCCGACTGGAACAGCCGAACGCTGAGGAACGACATCTCCCTGATCCGCATTCCCCGCGTGGAGTACAGCGCCGCCATCCACAACGTGGAGCTGCCCAAGCGCGAGTCCCACTACGCCTCCTATGACGGCGATGAGGTCATCGCCTCCGGATGGGGCCGCACTTCCGACGACGCCACCGCCGTGGCCGCCCACCTGCAGTACGCCCACATGAAGGTCATCTCGAACAGCGAGTGCAAGCGCACCTACTACACCACCATCCGCGACTCGAACATCTGCGTGTCCACGCCCGCCGGCGTCTCCACCTGCAACGGCGACTCCGGTGGCCCTCTGGTGCTGTCCACCGACAAGGTCCAGGTCGGTCTCACCTCCTTCGGATCCGCTGCCGGTTGCGAGAAGGAGTACCCCGCCGTCTTCACCCGCACCACCAGCTACCTGGACTGGATCCACGAGCACACCGGCATCTCTCGTTAAGTTTTTGGTTGTTCGCTTTGATTAAAATAATCTGAACTTTTTGCACATACAAATCGTGTCTTTCGTGAATAATTGAAAGGGCTGTGATAGCGAATTGATGTCAATCTTAAACTAAAACTATCAATTTAAAAGACCTAATTTAAAAACAAATCGAGATTTCGAATTACTTAACTGTAACCATTTTTATTGGTATTTTTGTTTCTTTGTGTCGCTCTCTGACTTTGCAACAGAAGTTTCAGCAGTCATTTCTTTCTACATCTTAATTTGATTTTAAAATTTAATTTTGATAGACTTCCGATAGGTCAATAATCATATTATCATATAGGCCTCCTTTTGCAGAGTTTCTCTTTCGCAATAAACATTTGGAATGTGTGTCTGTATATAATTAACAATTATACAATATACATTGATTGTATTTTTTTAAGTATTAGATTAGATTTCCTTTTTATATATATTTGATGTTTGTCTTTTTATTTAATAGTAAAGAGCGACTTTTACGGACTAACATTATAATTATTATGAATACTCATACAGTTACACAGAATAGAAAATTTAATTCGTTTAAAAATATGCGACCATCAGATTACAAATATTAACTTGCAATTATTTTTATATTTCTCTTTTCTCGCCTTTAGGTATTTGCTGTGGGCATGTATAGAGGAATAGCGCATAAAAATAACAATTATAAAAAGGTTTCTCTGCATATAAATACAAGATATACTTTGACTCTATAGATTTAATAGTTAGTTTGGATTTCTCTCTTAGTTTGTAAAACGTTCTCAACTTTTTACAATTGTCGGCAATGTAATAAATATATTTATAGATAATTTGGACTCTTTGTTAGGTTCTTGTGGTTCACCATGCGCAGCTTTATTAGGATCCATCTCGCCTCAGCGTGTATAAGGTGTGTGTGTGTTGTGTGTGAGTTTTGGCGCCTAGTTAAAATACATACGAAATAATACTAAACTAGCAAAAATGATTATAATACAAAAGCAAACGAACAAATAAGTACACGATCTGCTGGCGGTGCTATTCCAAGTGGATGCAATGAGGTTGCGGTTGTGCCGCTGATTTAGCTGCTGCTGCTGCTCAAGTCGTTGTTGTTGTTGATCTTGTGGTTCTTGTGATGTGTGTAATCGTTGTAGCTGTTCTTCCTCCTGACGCTGCCGAAGCTGCCGCTGCACCTCCAGCCAAAGCCATTCGCCTGCACCCCCGTTGCCGGTGTTATTAATCAACTCCAGCGAATCCTTGGCTGCCCTCGATGGCCTTGATCAGCTTGTCCTTCAGCTGCAGGTATCCTTCATAGGGCGGCAGGTCCAGACGATTAAAGCTGTAGGTGAAAATTCGTTAGTGAAAAGTTTCGTTTAGCTATGGCAGGGGTGTTTGCCGCATCTCACCAGGTGTGTGCCCTTGGGAAGTTATTGGGTGTGCCCCACTTCTCGATAGTGAACATCTGGGGGCCATTTGAGCCATACAGCTCCTTGAAACCGTTCATGGGCACGCGCGACGTGCCCGTCACAAACTGAAGCAGACGCGAACGCATCTCGTTGGAGAAGGAGAGCACCGCCCGCCAGAACCACTGGATTATTATGTGATTCATGTGGTAGTCGCCCTTGTACAGAGTGTTCTCGCGCCAGTCCTTCACATCGATGTTCTGTATTCCGCACATCAACAGCTCCAGCTCGTGCTCGTCGAATATCTTAATAAGATTCAGGGGGATAATCGATCCGAAGCCGTCCAGGAAGGACGACATTTGCTCTTTGACACGCGCCACAAAACGCCATTCAATAACAAGTCTGCTCGGATTGAATATGCGTTTCAGAATTTAATATGGACACCTGGTATTACTTTTCTCACTCACTTGATGTACTCATCCTTGTTTTCATTGGTGACATCTATGTTTGCGCCGCCGGGCTTTAGTTCGTGCTGGCTCTTCTGGCCAAACACGTCCTCATCCAGGCAGAAAGTCAGTTCCAGGATGCGCGGATCGTTCTCCTTGATCCACATCAGCGAGTTGTAGTACTCCGTGTCCACGGACTCCATGTCCTTCAGGTCAATGGGCTTTTGCAGCATCATCTTGTAGAATGGACGAATGAAGAAGGCATCCAGCAGCTTTCCATGATACACAGCCATGCCCGCAATGCGGCCAATGAATCTGCGATGTTAAACCAAATATTAACAACACGCTTTACTTTGAAAATTAAAAATGCTTACTTAAAGTAACTTAAATGCTCCTCATTGCACAAACCGCTGCCATTGTTTATCTGCAGCGTGTAGTTATCCATGGCCGAGTACTCAAAGAGCCCGTAGTACGGATTAAACATTTCCTTTGACAGTAAATAGAACCATTCCCTAGCGAGACCACCATAGTCTGCAATCCAGGGACATGAGGTTTAGTATTTAGATATCGATAGAAGCGGGATTACTTACCCAAGCCAGTCTCTCCCTCAAACTCTACCCATAATTTAGTCTTTAGTAAATCGGTCTTGGTCACAGAACTAATAATTCTGTACGAATCCTCCAGTATCGATGTACGACGAATACGTATTTCAAATTTGTTTGGTACATTTGTCTGAAAGCAAGATGTTAGATTAGAGAATTGCCAAAGAAAACTGGGATTTTAAACAACTTACAGGCTTTCTAATATGACTCTTGAAATACTCGTATTTCTGCTTGTAATCTCGGGAGTAGGGCACAGCCTGTCCGGCAATGTTTGGATTAGACAAGCGAGGATCCTCCCACTGCGTGGTTCGGGTGTCTGCAAAAAGGGAGATTTGAGTTAAATGGATGGATGGATTTCGTACATATAGATCAATAACTTACTATGATCTATATAGAACACCCGTCCATCGGTGTGCACTCGCTCTTCCCAGCCTTCGGGCAGAGGACCCAAGTCGTCTTCGACACGGCGCGTTTGATTTGGCATGGGGCTGGCCCTTCCGTTGCGCGGATCAATCCAAGTGGTCCGCCGGGATGCGTGGTCAATGAAGAAGGTACGTCCGTTGGGAGCTACCTGCATCGACCAGCGTGGTGGAAGGGGTTCCTCCTCGCCACCGGCATTCTGCAAGACAAGATTTCCGCACAACATCAGCCACACACACAATATGTTTTAGTGCATTTTCAAAACATCCTTGGCACATGCAGATAGTATATCTCGAATACAATTTACGTTTTCGTGTGCATTTAGGATAGGGAAAATAGAGGGGAATCGACTTTACTTGTTCCATTGGAGGCACAGCCGCGTTGTCTTCCTCGGAATTGCGACGTGTGGACGGAGCTGAGATGTCGGAGGGATTGTGGCTGTCTGTGTGATCGGTGTCTTCATTCTAGTCATTGGTGGATGGATTATTTTATGCAAAAATGTATACATATGGATGCATTGCATTGCGTAAAGTATTTTTGTTTGTTGGTTTGTTGGAAGAAACAGAAAAGAAGTGTTGATCAAATTAAAATCAAATTCTCAAATTGAAAAGTATCTACGAACACAAAACAAGCCGCACATGCAAACAATCAAAAGACTAAAACTAATCGATTAACTTAGGTCTTAGCTGGAACTAGTAACACAAAAAGCTGCAAATTAAAGCGTTATTAAGTTAAGTACCAAGAGTTAATCTTGGGTCAACATGCAACATAGACACATAGATGGTAAGGACCAATAGGGATGGACTCGGGTTTGCTTACCGCACACCGCCGGCTGAAATACCCCATGCCACAAAACAAACACAGAAATGTGAGTTTTTCCCACACTGACAGATTTTGAGACGCCAAATAGTTTAAGTTTTCCCCTTAGACACGAACTAACAGGAGAAGACAACCATGATCTAAGACTACAAGTGCAAGGAGGCGAGTGTGAATGGAAATGTGCTGACCGATGGCTGATGTTGCTGCTGCAATTCAAGTTGCTGGTGTCGCCCCTGATGTTGCAGCTCCTGCTGACCAAGATCCACATCAAGCTACAAGTGAAATGAGTGATGTGGGTGGATTGTTTTTGGTTTCTCTGGCAAATGAGTGTGTGCTTAAGTCTTGCTAACCAATATCCTATTCTGATGCTGCTGCTGCCGCTGTTGCCGCTGCTGCTGCCGCTGCTGATGCTGCTGGATGTGCAGTTGCATCTGCTGTCGCCGCCGATGCTGCTGTCGTCCCATTCCGCCGCCCACATTGCCCATGTTGCCCACGGCCCGCCGCGTCAACAGGTTGGTCATAGCTACATCCGGCACTCCGGGCGCCTCTCGCACCGGCCGCAGGTCGTTCTGCAGACTGGTCGCTGAGATTTCGGGCTGCCTATGGGCGACAGGATGTCGCAGGGAATTGTAAACAAAACTGAGTTCATGAAAGATAGAGCACAACGGATGGCGGTTAGGAAGCTGGCTGCGAAGTTGAGGAGCCTCGGGAAGTGTGGGTATCGTTTGGGTTCGGACGAAGTGCCGACAGAAGGCGAGAGGGGGTATCGGTTTGAATGGGTGCTGCTACCGCTTAGCGGATGATATTAACCTGGAATGGTCCGCTGGTGGAGCTCCCTGTTCGCCCTCTTGGCCATTTAGCATGGGAAATCCATTGTTGTTTGTTGGTGTGTTCAGTGGTGAGATCGTTGGTGTTGGTGTAGTTGCTAAGCCAGCAGCATTGTTATTGTCCTCTAAACTATTTTGACTGACGGTGTCCTATGTATATACAGGAATTGATTAATGGTGGCGACTAGACAACTATAAATCTACAATGCTTAGTGGAGTTGGAGAGAGCCTAACAATGACATGGTACTAGTTTCTACTGCAGTACGCCCATATGACTAACATCTTATCGAGGAGCTAGCGATAAACTCAATCGTAGTCAAAGAATTTGCCATTACGAATATGCGTCTCAGGTACAAGTGCCTATCGAGTATATCACAAGTTTGCGCTCTCTGGGATGTGGCCAAGATCGGATCTGGGCCAGGAGTGGGAGGCTGCAACTTCGCTTCGTCCTGCTCCTCTTCAGCTCCATCCTCCTCCTCGGCATCCTCATTGTCATGCAGCTCGCCGCAGTGCAGACAATTGGCCTGATTATTCTGCAGATCCACCGCCTCCGCCCCATTCTCAGCCACATCCTCATCGTCTTCCTCATCCTCATCCTCGCTGCTCCCCTCGCTGGCCAGAGTCTCCATGTGAGCAGCGTTCCTCGACTTCTGTGGCTTGTGGTTTTTATATTGGGTTAGTCGGTTCGGGTGCGTTTTGCGTGTTCATTGTGTAATGGGTTTGTGTTCGATGTGGAAATTAAGAGATCATGCACAAAAACCAATCAATTGCTCATCACACATGCATTATAAATATTTTAATATACATATATAGAAATATACAAGTTTTCCCGGTGGGGAACCAACTTAGACCTAAAGCCCCCTTAATAAGTAATCCCAGCACAAGGCATTTTCACTTACCGCCGTACGTCCCGACTCCGTTTCGTCCACGCTGATGTGAAAACGTCTCTGAAAATCCGAGGCCAACTGGTCGGCGGATTGGCTACTGTTGCTCGATAAACTGCAAGGAGATTATAAAGATGATTAGTCAGAGGAAAGTCAAACAATAAAAAGATAAGAAAATAACAGATTTTTACTGAGAGAAGATCTTTACATTTAACATCTTGATCTACACAAATTTTAATGAAATAAAGTGTGATTCCAAAACAAAACAAAGTCGAACATATTGTGGCAAATTTATATGTTTAACACTCTTTAGAAATGTAGCCAAGAAAAAGTTCTTACTGATTTGAACTCAACTCACATAGTAGGCCTCTCCCATTGCGTCGTCCTGGCCGTGTGATTCACATAGTACGTGCGACCATTGGCATCCTGGCGCTCCTCCCAGCCGGCGGGCAGGGCATCGTGGCCGCCAGTGGGAAAGGGGTGCTGTCGATGGGGAATGCCACACGATTATTATTATTATTTGCATTTGCATTTGATTTTAAAAGGGAACGACGAGGTCACTTACCGGCTGCGCTGAGGTCTCGTTGGCACTGGTGGCGTCCACGTGCTCCCACCCGCCATCACTGTTGTCGCTGGATGGCTCGCTCTGCTCCCGCGTCTCCCGGATGAAGGCGTGGTAGATGCGCAGGGTGCCCTTGATGCGGGATTTGGCGCTGCTGGGTGGAGGGCAGTGCACAAGATAAATATTAATGAGTCAACCAAACAGGTGCACAGACACCGCCACCAATACCAGGCCCACATGGGAGACACACAAACGCACACGAGTTAAAAACAATAAGTATTATACTAAGCGTTAACTAAAAATAAACTCGACCGCAAACACACGAATGCAGATACAAGTGGAATACTATGGATTACGACGCGTTTCACAACTTTAAAGCCGCTGCGACTTTCACTTTAGTATAGGTCAATCGTGGAGAAATTCGGACGATAAGAACGCAATTTGTTGGAAACACTCATGGAATTTAATCAGAAAGATTTTAATCTAATATTTCCGGTCTCAAAAGTGAATGAGTCACTTTGCTATGTGTTGGATTTATAAAAGTTTTAGAACAAGTTTCAGGTTTTAAGCAATATTGTATTGATATATACAAATTGTAATTACCAATGTATTTGGTTAAATGTGTGTTATGTTAATTAGACAAGTATTGAATGGTGAAAATAACCAGCAAATATCGACAGTCACGTAATCAAAGATGTAGTTTGCTATTAAATGGCTATATTAGTTTTCAATCTATTATCTGGCATTGTCATGCGGTCTTAAAGTTGTGAATAGCAGCGTGAACTCAATTGAAAAGCGATTCTATTCTAGACTAAGGGTGAGTTAAGTGTTCTACTACGATGAAGACGAATACGCTTGCAAATAATAAATGCAATCGAAGACTGCAATTGGGCGGAGGGGGCGTGGTGATAAACAATAAACAAGGTGAGGTTGGAAAGCAAAACACGTAAACTCTATCGCACTACAACAGAATCTCTACGGATTGGGGACATAATCAAGATCTTATCTTCTATCACATTTAGAATTCTGCCTTAGTTTTGGTTATGGGAAAATATTCATTGGTCTTGACTTAGATTTTTTGTTTGGTATTTGGTACATAACTAGATTTTATGGCTATATAGTTGTGTGTAAATTAACTGAAATTAAAGAAACAAAATCAAACTGCAAACGATATAAACCTACCCTACTGACCTGCGCGGGCGCAGAGTGTAGCTTTGTTCGCCGATGGTCCGGCCCTCCTGCTCGGTGGGCAGATTCACCAGAGTCAACTCGACCATTCCCAGGAAGTCGTCGCGTGTCAGGCGATTCTCGTCAAATACTTGAAATACAAGCTTATGCTCAGACGGTTTAACCTGGTCAAAGGTGGCAAAAACAATCAATTAGCCGGTGGAATTATTGAATCGGTTTGCTTGTTAACTTACTCTGAATATGAACTCTTCGTTCCAGGCTGGGTTCAGGGTCTTTGGGGAAAGAGGAGAAAATAAATTGAATTTTTTTCAGGATGCTTTGTTGCTTAAAATAACACAAGGGGCTCTTTAGGAATTTCTGTTAAGAAAGCTTAGGTGGGTTTTTTTTTTGTAATTCAACAAACTTAGCAATCAATTGACTTATTTCTGGACCTTTTAATTGCCCTTATAAAGGCAGGAATATAAAAAAACATTAGCTCTTATCAAAAAGCTATAGAATTTCGTTTCAAATCTTTGTTAAAATCCATCATTAACACTAGAACTCATAGTTCTCTCGATCCCGAACTCTATTTAATTTTTAAACGAGCTAAAAATCAGTTATCTCAAGAGGTACTCTGGTCTTCAGTTCCGGTTATATGCAATAAACGTGTCTATGATCGCCAAGGTAGATATCTCACCGTTAGTCATAGAGTCCACACGATATTGATAACCATTGCGTGTGGTTTACATTTCTAATCGGAAAATCAAGGCCAGTAAGTCTTCCCATAGATACAGCCAATGTGGCAAGTGGCCCCCAACATAATCGATAAGATAAACTCCTCCAAAGTTGGCCTTCTCACCTAACTTTAGACGGGTTAATGCTTTCAGGGGTATTATGTTTATGTTTACCTTCTTTTTGGTCTTCGTCAAAACAGAGTCAATATTAATATCACCGATGATTGTGTTCAAATCGATTCTGACGTACGGGTCGCTGTGGACAAATAAGTGCGTTTTAATTGTAATGGATTTAATTGGCATAATTTGCAGCTCATTCACTTACCTCGCGCCGAATATATCCTTTTTGGCCAGCGACTGGCCGCTGAGCACAACAATTCGCAGGTGGCACGAGTCGCCAGAGTCGTTCTGAAAAGGGGCAAAATAAAAAAGAGAAAACAGGAAAATTAGTAAAAATAGTCGACACACAAATGAGACACTTGTGCACGCATCGCTGGGGAAAAACAGCGTTCAGAAATTCAATGCCACCGAGGAGCTAGTTGGGTCGCATCGCAAATAAATAAGCCACGGCAGTGCCCATAAGCCCCAGCCCACGCGGCGTATACTTAATGTCCGCGATTACGCATACGCCGCGTGCCCGCCTTGGTAAAAATTTCATGCATTTTATTGCCTCATGCATTCCGCCCCTCACATAAGTTCTTTATAAATGCTCTCTGAAGGATCTGCATTATACATTCGCGCGCATAATTGTTTTTTCATTCGCGGCTAGATAATTTCCATGACCTTGACACAAGCACCAGTGCCAGAGAAAGGGGCGTGGAAGTTCAAGAGAGTCATCAAGCAATTGTCTAGTGCAGAGAATGTGGCCCAAACTTGAGCTAAATTGCGTGTTGTGATTCACTTGGGGCCTTGGGCTCTGGGTCTAGAAATGCGGTTGCGGCCCGGTTTGCAATTGGCATTTCTCTTTGAAATGCCAGCTAAACACAATTTTAGGCATCTCTCTAAGGCAAATTCTCATATCTACGTATTATACATATATTTTGTGGCCAAATTAAAGAGGCTTGAATTCAGATTTTGATTAATTGAGCGATTGTTTGAGGTTTGAACTCAAAGTTTAGTGGCTTTTCATGCATTAAATAAATATAATATTTCTTGCAAATTAATTTATCCCCTAAGATTGATTTTATCTAAGAAATTGTGAAATAGACATTGAAAAAAATTTAAAGATTTTGTACGGTTAAGATTTAAATTTATCCCTGACGTTTTTATTGCAATCCATATTTTCCCAAACAATCACTTTTTCTTTTTCCTTTTGGAGTGGCATAGTGCGATTTAAAATTTAAATAGTCTTCAGCTTAAAAGCACGATATTTTTGCAGTTTTTCGTCTACCTGAGAGGTAACCACACAGAGAAAAGAACAACACCTTTAGCCCGTGGCACCCCATTCTGTGGGATCGGTGGAGCAGCAAACTTTCTGCATTCCTGAAAGTTAAACAAAACCCATTTTATCTACTCATCTCGGCTAAGAGCTAGCACTTGTATCCATTAAAAGGCTTTCCCATGAAATATTCAATTTTCCGACATTGTTTATAAAGTGAAGAGCAAACCCCAGTTCCGACGCCCCCCAACTGCCCCTCTTTGGTGGCTGACCAGACGGCGCCATATCTATATCCGACCCCCCTTGTATCAGATATCAGAGGCTCGCATGTTGCGGCTTGTTGGTAGCAGAATGACCCTGACTGGGTTGGTTTTTTAGACTCTACTATATACATGTGCCATTTTGTACACTCTCTGGGGAACTATTCTATTCTATTTTATTCTGTTTCTGTGTTTGTTCCGTTTCTGTGACGGGTTGTGTTTTTATTTATTCGCAGCCAGTTCCGCATTTTCCATGAACTTGTGCTATTGATTTTCACCGCGTGTGGCTGTCTCTTTAAAATAGCTGCGGCTTTTCCCACTTGTGCAATAATTAAATGTACACAGAAAAAAATTTTAAATTACAATTTTTTTAAGTTTAGAAAATCTTAGTAGTTATGTTATAACAAGCTGTGAAAATTTTTTTATGTACATTTTCCGTAAATAAAATTAAAATAGCAAAACCAGTTAAAAGCTTTACAATTACAATATTTATTTTTTGTGTACGAGTAGATACTTATCCAGTCCCTACATGCCAATAACTATATAACTATTATTTGGGATTATACCATTAAGCGCTTATTTTGTCGCAAACGAGATAAGCTAAGCTAATGCGTCATATTAACTGCCAGATGTCTCGTTGTCCGAACTCGATTATTGCCTGGACAAAAGGTCCAATCAATCAGCCTAAGCTGGTGACCCTGGAGTCGAGTAATCCCCCAAGGCCTTGCCAGGATCCTTTCGCATGCCTTCAGTGGCTAATGTAGCTGTCACAGTTCCCTTTCTTGACTGAAAGACTTCAACCGAGCCACGTCGTAGCTGGCATTAAATTGATTTTTAGCCATTAAATCCAGGACGGAGGGAAATTAGCTCAAAACGGTTCTTGCGGTTTAAGCCTGTTTCGCACTGGATTGACAGAGGGTCGGGCGATGGTGTGCGGCCAGGCAGGAAAAGCGTCAATTAAAAGGGATGTCCGACGTAATGATCCGACGCAGAAATGTGCTGCACTGTCATTTCATCTTCCTCTGATTGACTGGGATACAGAGAAACATCTCAAAAATACAATTTTAAATCCCACTTACGTTATTGCTGGCTTAGATAGGCTTTATTTTCAATACTGTTTTATATCGATTGAAAATAAATACTACCCTTTTTAACAAACATTTCTAAAATGTTGTTTAATGAGGTTGAGTTGTATGCATTTTCGAATAATAAGAACTTCATTTTCTTAGATTTTGGTTCGTTTTGTTTCATAAAGACTTTGTCTTAGGCAAGCTTGCCTGTTTATTGGTTTTGCTGTACAATTGTTAATCACGAATCCCACTGATACGGTTTCGATTTTCTTGGCTACTGGAAAGCTGAATTCGTAGCCGAATTCGGTTATTACTAGGCGCAAAGCCAAATGCTCATTATCGGAGTTGGCAAAGCGTTGACTTTTGGCATTTGGATGACCATGTGACATACAACCAGCTAGCTGGGCGCTATTCCCTCGTTTTTTCGCCATGATTACAATCACCACTTTCCCACCCCCTTCCTCGAACCATTTCACATTTGCCATAGTTTTCTTCCACTTTTATTTCCGTGCCAATTGAATGAATAATGAATTATAAAAATATATATGTGAATAGTCATTCAGCTGTGCGCTGATAAGCAAAAGCGAGTGAAAGAGGAAGCCTTGGGAGCCGAAAGAAGTCAAGGCGCTCAACAGAAGCCCATTTCTGTTGCTCTTAACGTTTCGTCTGTTCAAACAGACGGCTTAAGCGAAATGCAGATGGGTGATAATAAATACCAGTCAACAGCGAAATTAAACAAACTTGAATATCAATTGTTATTTTTAATGCGCATAAAAGGCAGTTGAGAAATCCTATCAGTACAAAAAGAGAGTATGCTAAAGCTTAGTCGTTGCCATTAACCTAATTGATTGGCTGCCGCCCTTGAGTTGTCACTATTTCAAGGGGTCAATGCAAATTCATTACACAAATTGACATTTTGCCATGCATCTGGGTTAGATGATAGATACTCTGAAAGTTTTCCAGATAATTTCCTAACAAATCGAAGATGCTAGAGAAAAAACGAACTGAATAATTAATTTCACAAGAACATCTTGAAAAAAAGACTTCATTAAATCGTTTGAAATTTCTATGTACGTCATGTATGACTTCTTATAGAAAAATTATTCAATTAATAAGAAATGGCGTATAAGTCAAATACCTTTAAAGCTATAAATATACTGATCAAGCTCGACGATGATATATGTGTGTCTCTGACGCTCACAAGTGAAGAAAGAAAGCTTCTGTTATCGGAAAGATAAATTATTCTTATTCGCACTACATTTCTTTTGTTTTTTAATTGATTCGGGGAAAACGTAATTTGTTAAAAAGCAAATTAAGCTATCTATTAAAGGGTCAAAGGCACCACAGAACTTCTCGAATCAACTTTTGATTAAAGTACATTCCACATAAATATTTCAGGATTAAATACAATTTTACTGTAAACAATTAGTATAGATTTAAACTCTCAGAACATTATTTGAATGGTTTACCTCATTTGATTCGTTCATTTAGTTAGAAAGAATAAACCCTTTTATTTTATTACATTTTTTCCGATTACAAAGGTGATAATACAATGTCCATCAGGTCGACGGATTCCTGCTTCTTAAGAAGACTACAAAAGAAGGAAGTCAATCTTGGTTTTTTAACTATTTGCCACAAAAAGTATGCAGGATATATATATGGTCAAATGAACAGTTATAAGATCTTGGTATAACCAATGCCTCATAAATTCATTACTTGTTTCTCTGATCACATCAGATACTGCTCAATATTTATCCGTAAAATCTCAATAACCGGGAGGCCTTGAGCCGGAAAATCTCAAGAGATATTGGAATGTGGAAGGGAGGATTGGACGGAAGGAGCGGATGGGATGGACGGCACGTGAGACACATCAAAGGCGGCTTAATTAGCGGCTGAAGAAAATGGGCACACTCACACAGGGGCTCAAACATTTGCATATGTACCATTTTCACGTACTGGTGAGAGCGCGGCCAAGAGAGGCGCTCCTCTCGCCAGTTACTTACATCACTGTTATTGTAGCCATGGATTTGGCCATCTTCGCTCGTCACCGATGGCGATGTGGTTGTTGACTCGGCCATTTTTACTTTGATGTGGATTTAGATTTTGATTTCGGCTCCGATTTTGGTCTTTATTCACTGCTGATTTTTCTACCTCTGTTTACGTTTTGCGATTGTGTTAATTTTCGTGCACGCCTGTCAAACTAAATTTAACAATAAATTGCGAGGGTTATTAAAAGAAATAAAAACAGCATGGAAATATTTGCCGCTTTTAACGGTTTTAGCTGCACAAAACGCGTTGGCCAGAAGGAATTTCATACTCTTTCAGCCTTTTTTTGCGTTCTTTTTAACGATTTTCACTTTTTGGCGCACACAAGATTTGTTTTGGTTTCTTGTTGAGCTTTTGATTTTTTTTTTTTTTTGGTAAGTTGCAAGTTGCAGACGGCGACAAAAAAAGGGAACAGGTTTCACAACAATTGCCGTTTGGTTTTTATTATGCCTATTGCGTATACGTAATGTTGGCAAAGGCCAAAAGGGGCAGGGCAAATCAGGCTTCACATTCCCAGTCGCCAAACATTTTCTTTTTGTTTTGCATGCATGACTAATAGGGGCGTCCGAAAAAGGCGAGAGAAATTAGAATTTTGTGTGTTTCTGATTTCGATTTCAAGATCTCCCGACTTTAGCCAAGCACGAACTGTTGCTTTCCGATACGTACGTTTATTTACTTTTTTTTTATATAATTAACACATTTCAGGGGTACGGTGCAATAAATTTATCTATATAATCCACTGCTGTGTGTGTGGCTGTGCCGTCTATATTTATAATTCAATTATTCACTTATTTATCTTTTATTAACGGCCCTAAGCGATGGAAACAATAACAACAATAACAATCGGCACACCAACACTATTGCGAAAACATGTTCTGCGTAAATTTCTGCCTCTCTCGCTCGCTCCCGCTGCGAGTGTGTGTGCGGTGTGAGTGCGAGAGGAACAGCAACAGCAACACTTGTCGGCAGCCGCTGCACGAAACACGGAACTTGGCGCTTTCGCGTTCTAAGCTAAAATGAAGGTAGCTCCCCCGAATAGTGTGGCCAGCGCAAGACACAAATGGCTGTCCCAATGCAGAGCTTTCGTTGCACTCAGTTTGACCAAAAATTCGAGACAGACCTTGAAGAACTGAAAAAAATGTTTATCGGGTACATTCTTCTGGCACAAATTCTCTTACACATAACCCCCAAATTCAACAGGAAAACATTCATACTTAACTAGTTTAAAGAATTTCTATGCATTTTTGATAAGCAATGTATACATTTTGCTATTATTTGCAATCAAGAGGCTTTCAGGACTTTCTTAAATATTTTTAAATTAATCAATAGCATTGGAATCTAAATTATTAAAATTTTAGCATTTCATTTTACATATAAATATAAAATATGATTTAAAATATATATTCCTCTTTTAAAAAATACCAATAAGCAATCTGAGAACACACTTTTCAACACTAACCCAGAAGCTTTAAGCTGAAAAAGCTTTTCCAGATGACAGCCCCCCTCTTTTTTTTCTCTCTCTATTATTGGCTTCCTGTCTCACTCCCACTTTTGACAGCTGCCAGCGAACAAGTGTCCAAAAGCAAAACAAAACAAAAACAGCTGATCGCATGCGGCGTGTGGTTGGCTGGGTGGAAGTATCTGTGTGTGCGTAAGTATCTGTGTGACTGCGTTGCATTTTGTATCTGTAGAGTAGCATTCATAAAAATTAGGAATCCCCACTACCATTAACATTTCTCAGCTAAGTAGCGCATCATCAATTATAATTGACACTTGACTGCTGCTGGCGCTGCTGACGCACTCAATCGAAATGAAGTTATCCACCTGTAACTGGTAAACTGTTGACTGATAAGGAGGGCCATCACCCTCGACCTGACCGATGTGCGAATAGGAAGCCCAAATAACCGAGACCAATTAGCGGGGGCATCCAACATTTCCTGGCACAAGCGCTTTAATAAAGATAAGCCCGCTATTTTCCTCGCACTCCTTATTTGTCCAGGAATTTCTGAGCTTTCTGACAACGCTTAAATAAATTAGGCAAACAGAATTTGGACATCGTCCATTTGCTGCTCATTAAGTTAACATACTGCTAAAAACTTAACTCTATCCCACCACGATTTGTATATTTAATTTGAGATAAGTATATGGTTATCAAAATATCAAAATTAAATAAAATCCAAATAAAAAGGTTTTATTATGTTAAACAAATAATTCAACTACTTTTTAAATATTAGTTTCTTCAGGAGAGATTTATTTTACTATGATTGTTCTATTTTGATTTAATCTTTTCACGTGCAGCAAATCTCAGACAATAACCACATACTATATTTAAACGGCGCCGAGCAGAATCGTGTTAATAAACTCAATTAGGCCGATGACTGCTCAAGTGGCTCGCATCTTTTTGCGAATTGAGATAAATAAATTAGTTTCCGTTCTGTCTGAGATGCGATTGAAGTATTTGTTTACACAAGTGAGAAAACAATAGAAGCGAATTCCAGACGTTAAATAAACAGTTCATTTGCAAGCGGTTGCTGATCTAGCATTTCTCCGTCACTAAGAAATTAATTGTCAAGATGCTAAAAATGTTCAACCTGCTTTAAAAACTCTACGATTCAAAATTATAATAATTATAATTATAATTCTTTTCAACGTTAAAACAGTGTCCAAATGATGAAAACTTAAAGGTACACCAGTGCGGTTTTGTTGCAAAAAGCTTAATTTTGTATATTTAAATTTTTTATATTTACTACTAACTTTTTCCTTGGTAAATAAAATAAAACTATGAGAAGGTAAAAATACATTAAAGAAGTAAGTGTTTGGTAAAGTACTATTTTGAAGTTAAGCTACAAAGTTATATCCAAACTGGGGATTCGGTAATAGTAAACAAAGATTAGTTGTTCCCATCCGAGGAAATGGTGGATCCCCTGTATTTCCCACCATTTACCCATTTTATCACCCATATACAGGGAGGAATCTCGAGGGCCCATCTACACGACATAGCTGCCTAGCAAGCTGCAGATTAGATTACCAGTGAAAACATCATAAAAATAGAAACATGAAATAAAGCAGTGGCACTGATAAGGCCAACCACATCCCCTCAGCACTTCTTAATAAATCTTAAAATACTTGTCACGCAGAAAAGTATTTTGGATACTATTATTTGGGATACTTAAGATCGATTATAGTTTGCACTTTACTAATGAAGTTAATTTTTTTGTTTTCAATGAAAGCCAAATGGAAGACATCGGTGATTTATACGCTAGCTGTGATAAGATAATATTACCAGCACATAGGCTTCGTGGAATAATTTTATACTTTTATCAGTCATCCTCGAACCAATACCCATTTTAAAATTTGGTCTTTAAATATCCTATCTATGTTTTTCTGAAGTATTGAATAAAACTCATGGTGCACAAGAATACAGCTTATATCACAAAATTTGAAAGCAGTGGAAAATGAAAAGAATAATTATTTGGACATAACATATTGGGGTTGTAGGAACAAAAATTAAAATTGTTTTACAAATTGACAATTGAAGCACCTATGTTAGCTTACCACTGCTGCCAACGATCGACGAGGCGTGTGTCCATTGCCGAACTCCTGGCGCGTCTGCTGTTGTCCTGCAACAGAGGCCGCCCGCCTGCGGGGCGGTGGGCGTGGCACATCGCCGCCGGTCGCCGTTGAGGAGGCGGAGGATGAGGGGGCAGGTAAGGCCGAAGCGGCGACCAAGCCGCTGGAACGTGCCGACATTATGTTGTTTTTTTTTTGTAAATAAGCTTCTGCAAGAGAAAGAGGGATGGAGAGGGGGTGAGCATGAGTGTGGGGCGGAAGTTCAAATTAAGCGAGAAAAAGACACGAGCGGAGAACAAGAAGAAGGGGAGGCTGTGACAAGGTGACAAGAGAGAGAAGGGAATAGACTAGAAGAAAAGAAAAGCGAGCAGACAACAAAGACGGCAAACAAAGTGCACAACGGTACTTGTGATAGATGCCATCTCTGTCTGCCCTGCCCCCGTGTGAATGTGTGTGTATGAACAAGTGTGGGTGAGAGAGCACAAAAGCCAAACATTTTCCTTGATAATTAGCCAAGCGCGAAGGGTTCAACGTCATGTCTTCGTTCACCGTTTATGGTTAGCATAAAGTCTCGCCCAAGTTTTCCACTTACGTTCACACACACACACAGGGCACTATAATTTCGCCCGATTTATGTATATATTTTGCACTAGTATGCGTGAGGGTTCGCCTTTATTTCACTATTTGCGGAAAATCATAACGTACTTTTCACGCGGAGAATAAAGCACTACTTCACTGCTTAAGCGATTTATCACATTAACCGCTGTAGCGGCTTACATGCCTATAACGCCGATATCGGTCGGCTTTAGCTGCCTATATGTAGTGCACGCGAAATCGAAAACAAAAATTGAACACCGGACGGGAAAAACCACACAAAACGGCTACAAATCGAGAACAAAATTGCCAGTGTGACCGTGAAGGTATACCCTCAAAATACCCCATCACCTGGCAGCCTTTACAGTTAACTAAAATACTTTTTAAGGTTATAAAATCATTTGTACAGGCTAACATATCATATTACTTATTAGATTAATTTGAACTTCATCAAATGGTAACCATTCTTAATTTTTTTTGTTATTTATCTAAAAAGTTAATTGCCACGCAGTGTTTTTGGTATTTGGTGGGTATTTTTCCACCACAGACGAACGGCCACACGCAAGCAGTGAAAATCCCAATGAAACGAGAAATCTAAAAAGTTTTAGCCCAAAAGTGTTGCAATTGTTGGTGCATTTATCGCTAAACAGAGACAGAATTGAAATCCCCTAGCCGCACAGTTAAAAACCCAAAAACACCTCACATTAAGCCATCAAAACACTTGAAAATCAACGGCTGTGTAGCAGCAGAAAGAAGAGGAAGATAGGTGCGTGGTGCGTAGTTAGTGCGAAATTGCGTATTAGGAAAGAAAACAACAACAAGAAGGGCTGCGAAAGCCAGCAATCATTTCGAACAACAAACATTAGCCAGCGAAGAACAAACAAACCGAACACATTGTTGCATCTGCAGTGGGAGTAACAAAAACTGGTTACATGGGTCCGACTGATCAAGACTGGATCGGCTGTGCGGTGTCTATAGCCTGCGACGAGGTCCTGGGCGTTTTTCAAGGGTTGATCAAGCAGATCTCCGCCGAGGAGATCACCATCGTAAGGGCCTTCCGGAATGGCGTACCGCTGCGCAAGCAGAACGCCGAGGTGGTCCTCAAGTGCACGGACATCCGCAGCATCGATCTCATCGAGCCCGTGAAGGAGGATATAGATGGGCACACGGCCCCGCCGCCGGTGATCAACAAACCTACGCCCGTCAAGCTGCCCCATTTCTCCAATATCCTGGGAAAGCAGCAGCAGCTTCAACTCCAGCAGCAGCAGCAACAGAAGCAGCAGTACCAGGAACAGCAACAGGATCAGGAACAGTATCTGCCATCGACGCCAAGGTCAAGGGTCAACGGGCATGGACAAGGAGTGCCAGGAGGATCAACCCTGACCGCATCCGGTTCTTCGGGGTCACGTGGCAGCTTCAACTCGGCGCTCAGCGATAAGATGCACCAGCTGAAGCTCATCGAAACCAACGGCTCTAATGGCACCCGAAGGTATTGTCGGTCAATAAATGGTTAATAGTTCGTAATTATATATATGTTTAAGGATTCATTTATCGGGATTTATATGAAAATATTCTGAAAGTCTGATCTGTTTTATGAGCTATTCGGTCTGTATATTAGTTACATAGTTTAATGACCCCTTCGAATCATAGGTTATGCTGGTCTACTTGATTGGTTAGCCTGATGCTCATTCGCATAAGATATTTTTTTCCAGATAGGATAACTAGATCATAAACTAGTCAAAAGCTAAGCTATAACAAAAAATATTTCCAACGCTGCTTAGATAACCCTTTTGTTTTAAATGTAAGTTTATATATTGGGAAAGTTTCTATAAGCATCGCTTACATTGATTTTGAACTGAAGAATTCGAGATTTATAATACAACTTGTATAATGCTCCTCAACCTATAAGATGAATTTAGATATGAGACCTTTTTTTAAAATTTCTATCTATCTCTATTTTTGGTTCGCCTATCAGAACACCGCAAACATCTCGTGCGTCCAGTGTCCAGCAGCAGCCGCAGATGTCTACGACTCCGAGCAGCGTGGCCGCCTTCTTTTGCAACATGATACCGCCGAAAGTTGAGGTTAAACTGGGAGCCTACGTAGCCAACACGCGGGAGAGCTACTGCAGCAGCAGTGGGGACAGCGGCGAGGCGGCTGGGCTGTCATTGGGGAGCAGCCGTCCCATAGATATCGTCAGCAATGGAGATGGATTCTACAAGCAGGCAGCAGCCTCCAGCTACGGAAATGCAAATGGCAATGGCAGAAGAAATGGCAACGTTAACAACAATGGAAATGGTAACGGAAACGGCTCTTACACCAATGGAAATGGCAACGGTATCGGAAAGAATAGGCGGAACAGGGTACGACGGGAAAGCAGCGTGCGGCAGCAGCAGGTGCAGCAGACTTTTGGCAGTGAAGCGGACGATCCACTGATCCACGAGGATTTCGATTTCGAGGGCAATCTGGCACTGTTCGACAAGCAGGCCATTTGGGACGACATCGAGTCGACGCACCAAAAACCTGACGAGGTGCGACATGTAGTTAACCATCATCATCATCATAAGCCGGAGCAGAAGTACCGCCACGACGAGAACATCTTGGCCAGCAAGCCGCTGCAGCTGCGCCAGATCGAGAGCATGTTCGATGGCGGCAAGGACTTTGTGACGGACGACGGCCTCATTATACCCACGATTCCGGCTTATGTTCGGAATAAGATCGAAATGAGTGCTGAGAAGGCGGGCCTCTCCCTGCAGAGGCAGATCGACATATTGGCACGCGGCGCCAGTGACCTGGCAATCACACTGCTGGGCGGTGCCAGACGTTTGACGCCGGCCAACAACCATCAGTGGCCGAAGATAGCCATTATTTGCGATGGCGTCAAGAACATGAGGTGAGCTGACTAAATTTGCCCTTAACCCGAAAACTGAAGGTGCAATTAACCAAAATAATTGCAGAACAATCAACATTGGAGCAGCCACGGGTCGCCAGCTGGCTTCGCATGGCCTCACTGTGCTCCTATACGTCGAGCAAGCCAAATTGGTGGAGCAGAACAGCAGCAGCGCTGAGATTTCCTTGTTTAAGGCAACCGACAATGTCATAGTTCACTCAGTAGATGGTATGTAATCTATCAGCCAAATAAACAAACTTATCTTGAACTCAATTTCATTTATCCTATAGCCTTGCCCACGCCAGATCTTGTGATATTATCGACTAACACCGCTAATTTATCGGATGCGATCAGGAAATGGCTCAGTGTAAATCGGTTGGTATAAAGTCTCTTCACGCTAAAAGTCCACCTAACATTAATTTCTTTTTTAGCGCTTCGGTGCTTGCCGTCGATCCGCCGCCGTGTGGCATTAATGAAGTGGCTGTCAAGTACTCAATTTTACCCATACTACCATTGAATGGCATATCAACAGCCACAGCATCATCATCTTCGTCGGCTGCCGCCACACCAACGCCCATTGCCAGCACTTCGGCAGCAGCAGCGGCTTACAAGTCAGCAGCAGCAACATCAACGAACAATTGTGGCAAATTGTATTTATGTAATCTAGGTATACCAGATAAATTCTATCGTGATTGTGGCATTAAGTACAAAAGTCCGTATGGACATAAATATGTGATACCGATTCACTCAAAGGACTGAAACAACGACAACAACAAAAACACAAACACCAACATTTACAACAGCAATCAAACTGCAGCATTAGCAACACAAGAAAACCATTAAAACAAACAAAAACAATAACAATGACACACCCGCACACTTGTGATGATCATCAAGTCCAGTTTCCTGTGAATCTAGCTCTTAGTAGTCTTCTCTCATATATTACTCAAATTAAACATTTTGTTCTACGGCGCATACAGTTTTAGTTTTTAGGTTAGTTCATGCATCAGCCCTTTAAATATATCTAGTTATTATGTCTATTTTTCTGAATTAATTAAAAGCTGCCCCGGCCAAATGCCAAATTATGATTAATTTTCAACATGTACCCTTTAGTTTATTTTTTTTTTTTCATTTTTAACACAACTTCTTTTAATTTTTGTACAGCCCTCAGTTCAGAACGCTAGTCCAGCATTTACAAGTTTTAAAAGCTTTAGTTTAGGCGCACGCTCTAAGAAATTTTCCAAGCATTTAATCCAAACTCCAAAAACCCCAACAGAATGATTAAATAGATGCTATGGCCTTAATTTGATTTGTAATTCCCTGTCCTTCCCGCAAGTGGTCTTTTTAATCGTAATCAACAAATCAGGCGATAAATTGTTTGTAAATAACTATACAATTCTATGGGGAAAGATAAGATCATGTTAATTATTATCAAGTATGCGCAATAAATGCCAAATTCAATGTCTAATTTTAAGCATTAAATCAACAGCAAAAGCAACAACTATTGTACGATGTAATAAGGAATACAAATCCAAGTATAAATCAAATCATATAGTTAAGTTAGCTTCGTAAGCATAGTGTTTAAACGTTTAACAAACCATAACAAACAAAACAACATTGATAAAATGAGGAACACTTTATATTATATATATAGACGTATTTAAGATGTGTCTTTAAGCAAACTAAACAAAGTCGAGAGCATAATTTTTTACCCATCGAATACTAAAGAGAAACCACAACACAATACATATACTCTAAACTGTAGAACGATGAATTTTATATAAGTTTAAATCCAATCTAATAGTGCAAAATTTTAGAAGGTTGCGACTCAGCAAAGCAACCAAAAACTCAAAACAAACAACCCAAATTAAAACTACTTGTTGTATAAATATTAATACCTATAATTGTAAAGATAAAAACACATAGATTCTAAATTCCAATCATGTTGATGATCATCTGCAAATTCAATTTCCAAAAACCATCAAATTATATTGTAAAAGAGAGTTGAATGCGGATCAATTCGCCGCAAGGCGGGTCCCGCAGTGACTGTTTTGCGTTAGGAGTAGACGAGATGACCAGACTTCAAAGTGATGTTGGTGGAGAGCGGATGAGAAGGTTTTCCCAATACCACAGCAACAATTACAGATTTCAATACCAAACGAATAGACACCAACACAAGGAGAAACAACATAAATCCAGAGATTTTGAAAACGTATAAAAATTGTAAAAACATATTTTCGGGCCAATTGAAATTGTTAAACGAAGAAGAATGAAAACCTAATTTTAAATGTATACATAAAAGACAAAATTGTTAAGAAAATTCTCTTTTGGAACAAAAAATCAAGCAGAAAAAAGATAGCGGATCAATGAAAAAAAAAAGTAAAGCACTAAATGAAAGTCCTTTCCAAACGAAACAGCAATATTAAAAAATACAAACAACACCGAGAAGCCTTCTCATGGAAGAAAACAAACTTTACAACCGTGTTTTTATTTGGGGCGAACACCGGCTTAAATGGTTTCGACAAATGAAGTATGTTTGGTGGCATGGATCCTTATCCACGCCAGGAACAGACAGTTCGCCGTCGAAAAATCGAGATCTATACAGGAATTGTAGACTTTCTACCTAGAAGCGCTCCAGAGTCATCGTATGTTGATTTAATGATTCACATTTTCAAAAGGTGCCAATAGTCATGTTTTTCCTGGAGACACATATTTTAGATACGATCAGTATGATGATCGTCATACTGATCGCAATATTCCGAAATCGGAGCCATATTTTGGCAGCCTCTTGTTTGTCGTATTTTACTGTTGAACATTTAAAAACATATACTTGGCATTATCAATACTCACAGACAACGCAATCAACTATAGCTGAATATATAGCCCCACAATGACCCATGTCAATGTATTTAAAAATAACAAGTTTACTCAAATATAATTCAAGTGCAATTTTATTACATTCCGCTTAGATCCATAAAGATTAGTTTTAATTTAGATCTTATTTTGAGTGTGTTGTGTGTGGTATATAACTTAAAAGTGTGTAGAACAGTGTGTTGACTTACGAGTAGATAAAAACAATTGGTTTTGTTTGATAGATAGATACATATGTAGGTAGATAGAAAATCAATTGGCGGTTTCGAACGATTCTTACCCACTGTCAGGGCCAAACACAAATAACTCTTTACACTGCTCTCACAATTCCCTCTATAAATTCCTCGGCTGCCGAAAGAAACGAACCAACAACAGGGTTTCTGCCGTCTTCGATGATTCAATTAAGTATTTGCTTGATTGTAATCAGAGATTAGTGGCCCGAATACTCACATATAGGCATGTTCTGTACTGATCTGAGCCTCGCGGCAGCATCGATTCTGTGGCTTAAGCACCATTTGGCAAGATAAACAGAGATTTAGTTAGAAACGGATATTGTTTGCCTCTAAACAGCTACGAGATTATTATTTTTATTTTGTTTGTGGGGGTTGTATTTTTGATTATTTATTTTCAAGAGAGAAAGAGAAAGGAGGAGGAATACGTACGTTGGGATCTGGATCGCCGATAACCCTACAAAGCATGGTCTGCTTACGGGGAATTATCAAAGTCGTTATATGCATACGTACCACAGAGTCGTGATCTTCTAACATTAATACGTACCCAAGAACGAATACATAAACGACACTCTCTGAGGACGATTCGAAAGGAAACGTCGGCCGGAATGGATACGTACCCAAGCTATATTATCTGGATTATCTATGTAATACGCATGTCTGTCTGCCAAAACCACTAACATTCGTCTGGTATAAAGGATATAGTCACCTCGCCATACTCAATACGTACCGAAGCTGTGCGAGAGCGTTAAGCGGCTGCGAAAGTGTGGAACTTCAAGTAGAGAACGCTTTGGGGTTACAAATCAAATCAAATCATATAGAATCAAATCAGATCAGAGCAGTGATAGAGTGTCAGAGTTATATATGGTGGAGGCTTACCCCAAAACGGGACGACAGCGATGCACAACACACGTTGACTTCGACTGGGAGAACGTGATCGCTAGCTGAGAAGAGACCTGGTCGAATGTGTTCAGGTTTGGTTGGGTTTCGGGAATCAGTCAGTGTTACCAACATGTAGCTAGCTATACAACACACAAAATTTCAAATATTAAATTTATCGCCTGCCCTGCGTCTCAATAATTTAGTTTTCTTTAGCTAATCGTGTCCTAATCGAGTTACTGAACTGAACTACAATTGGCAACACTGTGGGTTCGTTGGGTTGACTATTTTTGGTTTCGGTTTGGGTTTCTCTACTTGCCAAATACTCTGGACTGGACGGGGACTATCGAATATCAATCGTATCATATCGAGTATTTCGTATCTCTTACAGTTTTTCTTTTGGGTTTGGGTATTACGGTAAGGCTGGGTTCTTTTAAAATGGGGGTTGCAACGTTTGCATGTTTGCTTTATTGTTTCTTCAGAAGTTGGAACGCAAGATCAAAATAGAAATCATCAAAAATTTACAAAGGTAGTCTCTGCACATTAGAGCGTCAAAAGTGTGGCTTAGGTCGCTTTATTGATTAGGCTATGAATATTCAGTTGCTGTTGTTGTTTTCAGTAGTTCAATTTGTGGTGGCATTGTAGTTGTAGTTGAAGTGATTAATGTTACGTACGTGCGCTGGGTGGGATTCCTAGCGGCGGGAGTACCGTTCGCGGGAGTAGGAGCGTCTTCGTTGGCCGTTGCCCCCGCCGCCGCCACCACCACCACCGCCGCCATCTCTGAAGTGATTGAAGTTGCGGCGTTCGCGTGGCGAGCGGTCCCTGGATCTTGAGCGGCGTCTGTCATCCCGGTGATGGCCACCGCCTCCTCCGCCGCCTCTGTCGCCAAAGCGTCCTCTGTCGGTGCGTCCATGGCGCTCCCGATCCCGCCTGTTATCGCGCTCGCGTTCGCGATGATCCCTGCCATGGTTGTCCCGGTCATCTCGTCCTCGTCCGCCACGTTCTGCAGCCCTTTCGGGTCGTTCGCCGCCCTCCGACGTCTCTTTGGGACGCTCGCCACCCTTCTCGTCCAGGCCGCGGCCGTTGTTGGGTCGCTCGCGCTCCGCATCCCGGTTCCGCTGGCGTTCCCTGGACCGGGAACGATGTACGCGGGAACGGCGGTCCAGTTCGCGGCCACCTACAAAGTAGCGATTGCGCCCACGCCCTTCGTCGTCTCGGTCGGTCATCTTACCCGTCCGCTTGAGCTCCGCCTTGCGCGGCGCAGCCGTCTTCTCCAGCTCGATCAGCTTCTCGCGAATGGTGAGGAAGCCGAGGTGCAACTTACCACCAAAGTGGTCCGCCAGCCGGATGTCGTTGTCGTGGATGCCCAGATAGGCTGAGCAGACCTCGCAGACGCGCAACTTCTGCTGTTGGTAGGTGGAGGCGGGCATGGAGGTGCGGTACTCGTGTTCGGCCTTGATCTTCTTGCCGCGCAGCTCCTCGATCTCCTTCATCAGCTCCATGCTGTCCTCGACCTCGCCGGCTTCGCCGAGTGCCTCGGCCTTGGCCAGCTTCTTGCCGATCTCCTCGGCCAGGCCGTGGACGGCGTTGGCCTTTTCGGCCACCTCGGCGGTCAGCTCCTCCTGTGTTTCCTTCAGGCGCTGCTTGGCCGAGTCCGTGCGCCGGTCGCAGTCCGCGATGAAGGCCTGCAGGTGCTCCATGGCCTCGATGTCGTAGTAGTAGTCGCGCGTCTTCGCAGCACTCTCGTAATCTGCGCGGAAAGCCAGGTCATGCACTTTGGGACACTCACCGAGATCCATGCGCGTGGACGCCAGGATGTCGTGTGGACAGCAGTCGAGCAGGAAGGACTTGCAGACCCTGGTGTCCGAGAATTTCAGCTGGCGCTCGTCGCCGTTCCGCGTCGTACCCATAAGCTGGTCCAGCATTGCTCGCATCTGATCGGTGGCCGACATTTTGTTGCTCGGCGCGCTCATTTCCTAATGCCGGGAGCGCGTGAAAATTGCTGCGGCAGGGGCAGTGACAGCTATTTCGCAGGTAATGTGACTGCTAGCGTGTGGAAATCCTCGATTTTCACTCCGTTTTTTACCACCTAGGAAAAGTTTTGTGTGTGTGTGTGCGTGTACTTAAACGGGGTAGTGCTGCAAAACAGTACTGCAAAACGCGAACTGGCGATATATCGGTGCGGAGTCACAGTTACCAGTAGTCACTTTTTTATAAAGGCTTTGTGAACTCATATTTTATAAAACGGAGGTAACGTTCATACCCAATATTAAAAAAAATGATAAATCAATGTTACGATATGCAAATGTTTTGACAGCTATTGATGAAATCAATCCTCTGAAATTCTGTGCAGTCATGCATATTGTTTTGATATACCAAGTGCTTCTAATAAAGTGCTTTGCAGAACAGTGCCAAGTTAAATTTTTTTTAAATCATGATTAACACTCTCAGAAATGTTTGAACTTTGTTCATTAAGTGGAGCTATCAAAGTATTGCTTTAAAATTTCTAATTCATTACTTTAATTTATTTTGGTTTTGCTTAAAAATTATGAAAATTTTAATTATTGAAAAAAAGTCTGATAACCATTTTTTTATTGAGGTAACAGGGAAAATTAATAAAATGTATTTTAACAATTAAAATAAATAACTAAATTAAATAATTTCAATATATATGTTGTCCATAGCTGTTCTAAAACTATCGATGTTCGCGACGCATCTTGTGCTAATTATCGATGGGCAATCCCACCCCCTCCGCATTGTCCAACACTAGGCAACAAAACGTTTTCATTGAGCGATATTTTTTTGTTGTTTCCTTCGTTTTTTCGGCGAAATTTTGTTTTAAAATTAATTCTTTACCGCTCGTTTGTTGGCGCTCACAATGTCCGATGACGACGATATACAGTACATCAAGCGGCAGCGTACGCTCCACTATGGATCGCTCGAGGAATCGGAGCGCAAGCGGCAAAATGCCGCGTCGTCTGAGGCATCAACAACAACAACAAAGGGAACGCCGGCAGCGTCTGGGGCAACAACAACAAGCACAGGCGGACAACTGGAGGACATAGATTCAGATGAGGACTACGAGGAGTCCACGAAAAAGACGAGCGGCTCCAAACAGGCGGCAGCACCACCACCCACTGCCGCCACACTGGCCAACAAAATCGACGATGACTACTTTGACTTGGAGATGGAAATGGAGCGGGACAAGGTGGCACTGCTGGAGGAATTCGAGCGCAAGAAGCGGGCGCGCCAGATAAACGTGTCAACCGACGACACGGAGATAAAGAGCAATTTGCGCCAGCTTAACGAGCCCATTTGCTACTTTGGTGAAGGACCTGCGGAGCGACGAAGACGTCTCAAGGAACTGCTCGCAGGTCTGGGCGAGCACGCCATTAACAGGAAGCAGTACGAGGAGGAGGAGCGCAAGCAGCAACAGCGGGAGCAGGATCAGGCCACCTGGTATCACGAGGGACCCGACTCTCTGCGCATTGCCCGGCTCTGGCTGGCGGATTACTCCCTGCCGCGGGCTAAAGATCGCTTGGCGCGCGCCCGTGAGGCGCTCGAAGTTGCCAGTGCCACGAGAGCCGGTCGCATGGTGGAGATGCAAAAGAAACTACAGTCGCTGGCTCCTCTGTGCTCCCAGGTGGGCGACACGCGGCCCGTGAGCAGTGCCGCCTTTAGCGCGGATTCCACACTCCTGCTGACCGCCTCGTGGTCGGGTCTCTGTAAGCTGTGGAGCGTGCCCGATTGCGAGCTAAAACAGACGCTGCGCGGACATGCCAGCTATGTGGGCGGCGTGGCTCTGCGGCCGGGTGTGAAGGCAGACGAGGAGAACGTGGTGGCCATGGCGTCGGGCGGACACGATGGCGCCGTCAAGCTGTGGGGATTCAACAACGAAGAGTCCATCGCCGACATCACTGGCCACATGCCGCATCGCGTCTCCAAGGTGGCCTTCCATCCGTCCGGGCGATTTCTGGCCACCGCCTGCTACGACTCCAGCTGGCGGCTGTGGGATCTGGAGCAGAAGACAGAGGTGCTGCATCAGGAGGGGCACGCCAAGCCGGTGCACTGCCTCAGCTATCATTCGGATGGCAGTGTCCTGGCCACCGGCGGACTGGATGCCTTCGGACGGGTGTGGGATCTGCGCACCGGCCGGTGCATCATGTTTCTGGAGGGCCACCTGGGCGCCGTGTTTGGCGTGGACTTCTCGCCGAATGGCTTCCACATCGCGACGGGTTCCCAGGACAACACCTGCAAGATCTGGGACCTGCGGCGACGCCAGCCCGTCTACACCATTCCCGCCCACACCAACTTGATTTCGGACGTGAAGTACCAGCAGGAGTGCGGCAGCTTTCTGGTCACCTGCTCCTACGACTCGACCACGAAGATCTGGTCCAACAAGACGTGGCAGCCGCTCAAGACACTGCAGGGCCACGACAACAAGGTTATATCGGTGGACATTGCGCCCAACTCGCAGTATATAGCCACCACCTCGTTCGACCGCACATTCAAGCTGTGGTCGCCGGATAGCTGATTTTGATACCATTACTTTATTCTACTCGCCTGTGGGCGCACGCAGACAATCTCCACTTGCGATCTGCCCGCTGGGCACGACTTACTCATCCACTGTTTTTGTTATTTCAGAGACAATAGCCCATGGAAGTTTTTGCATACATTTCAAGTTTTCGTTTTGTATAACACAATTTGTTGTTTTTGTTAGGCGAAAGGCAGATGCAGCGATGTTGCATTTCGTAAATTTAAGAATTTTTTATTGAAATTGTTAATAAAAAACACATTTTTGGTAGAAAAGTGCAGTTTTTGAGGGGCTTTAAAACAAAAGCCTTTTCCTTAATCGGTGGATGTTCTATCGCAGAATGGCTGGAAATTTTTAAATTGTGTATTTAAAAAGAGTAGGACAAATCCATTCTGTTTAGAATTTTAGACCCCACAGGTAAATGAAGATTTTTAAAGATCATTAAATATGTCGGGTACAAATAAACAAATTTAAACCAACATAATTTGGATTTTAAAATAATCATAAAACACTTTCCTTCAATTTATTCATAATCCAAATTAAAAGATAACCATCTTTTAGTACTTGTATATAGTTTTCCATATAATTTCTTTTCGTATATTTTTGTTACCGCTGTTTTTGTATGACAAACTTAGACAATTAATTTGAATTTTAACTAAAATTTAACTACCACAGATAGGTTGCAATTACATACATACATGTCAATGTATATGTCTAATATATTAATTACAGATATACATAAATCGCGATATAGCTGTTACATTGTTACACATAGATTTATAAATGTTGTTGCGTTTGCACAATTTTCGACCAGTTTCTCTTAATATATTTGTCGTTTAATTACGCTCAAGTATGAATAATGTCTAGAATTTCATTTCTTCGTTTCGCGTTGAGATTTACACAGAATTAAATCGTAATTCATAGGATTTATGTAGAATATGGAGCAGGGATTTGGAGCGGGGGGTGGGGCTGGACGAGCGCGTTTTAATGTCACTTAACTAAATACATAACTCTTGCACTAGGCTAACAAACTAGACAAAATGATAACTAATTAACAATTAAGGTAAACGTTTATTGGAAATCTTGCATCAGGTGCAAGGCTCGTCTCCATCCCGCTCCCCCTAGACCGTCGTGTCCGGCGCTGGCGTTATGGGCTGCTTGGACTCGGACGTCTCCAAGGACCTCCCGTTGGGCGTGGGCCCACCCTCCGGCGGGTCCTCCGGCGCAATGTCGATGCGGTGCGCCTTGCGCCACACCACCAGGTCCATCAGGAATGCTAGGAACATAATGCCAGCCGTGATTCCTGGGGGGAGTAAATAAAATTACAAATGCATTATTCAGTTTAGTCAGTTAATGAGATAAGATGGTAAGAAACCCCGTCTCAATATATGGTAAATTCGTGTTCTTTTGTGTTTTAAAATACTTTTAAAATTTAAAATTATATTTTTTTAAATTTAACACGTAAAATATTGTCATAAAACTTGAAATATTTGGGGAAATGAAACACAACGGTCATATATTTAAAGTTTGTTGTACCATTAGTTTTTACTTTATTTAAACCAAAATGTATATTTTCATATCATAACATAAGATTAATGTTGATTTCCTACGTACTGCAATAATTCATTTATAAAAAGTAACCATTGTTATTCAGATAACAGTGTCATTTCTTTCCAGCACTTATCAGTACTTATGATTAAATCCTTCAATCGAACTGGTTTTTTTCTTACATCTATATTTTTAGCAGTACTGACTCACCTAGGAAATATTGCCTGAAGGTATCCGCATCGTAAAGCGAACAGGCTCCGTGCTTGCCGCACACGGACTTCCAGATGAGGCAGGCGGAGTCCACCACTGCGCCGTAGATAATCGGACAAGGAACATTGCCGAACAAGCCGATGGCCGACTGAATCACACCCATGGCCATTGCCTTATCTGAGTTGGACAAATATAAATTAGTTAGTTTAACATGCTGGCTCCTAATTTGGGCATTACCTTTGGGATGTGTACAGCGCATGACGAGCAGCATGCTGCCCACCTCGGAGGTGGAATGCATAAATACGCAAATGGCAAAGATCAGTATAAAGTAGATGAAGTTCTTGCAGTTATTATCACAGTAACCGTTGACCGCCTCAGGAGCTGCAAGTCGGAGGGGGATTAAAATGCTGCGATACCCTGGTATCTGGAGTCTAGTTTACCATCTGGAATGCAAGCACAATCGGAGTAGAGGGTGCGATTGTCGCTGGGCCGCAGCGAGGAGCTGCTGCATCCGGCGTGGCAGGCCGAGATGTACATCTTGCCATCGGCGCAGATGGGCGCAAAGTTCTCCTTATCACAGGTACAGTTAAGGGCGGCGGTGCACGTGGGCTCGATCAAAGCGGGACTGGGGGTTAAAATTAATAATAATTATCAATATTACAGTGTACATTCGTGATCCCCAATCATGGAACCTTTAGTTATTTATTTTTAAAATGGATGTCAACCTACCGTCATAAAATAGGACCCAATTAGTATTTTAATATTTAAAAATTAAACTTTTTTCAAGATCAATATTAAATAAAAAAATCGGTTTAGAAAAATCCATAGTACATTTTCGGCTTTCAGTTTTTGGTAGTCAGATACTTTTCACAATTTCCTAATAGCACTATCCCTTAGAAGTCCCTCTGTAGACTCACCTGTTGCCATCGCTTGGCTTGTAGCCGGCAAAGTCGTTCATGCTGCAGCCGATGAACATCAGGATGATCATGCCCGCTGAGTAGACGAGGGCTGTGAAGGCGATCCACGCGGCCACGCCCCGGGCAGTGGGCTTCCGCTTCAGGATGAACAGGCCGGAGATGACGATGCCAATGCCCATGACCAGGATGCCGCAGAAGGCGGCTATCATGTTGGCATCGTAGGTGGCCAGCCGGAACTGCGTTTCCAGGTACTTGGGCAGAAACGTGTAGAGCCCGGCGATGGGCAGCAGGTGGAACACACACGATGCGGTGCGGAACATCAGGATGTCGTTGCTCAGCTGGCGGCGCACCGTCTTGGGGAAGTCTGCAATGGGGAAAATTTAAGGATAAATAATATTACGTGATTTTAATTATTTTTTATTGTTCATATTCTATATGCTATTTCCAAATAATATTATTTTAATAAGGATTTGCCATCAAGAGCTATCGATATTCAAGGCCAGGTGAAAATTTAGTACAATTTCTTATGTCCAAACTTGAAGTGAAATACTTTGAAAATTCCTAAGTATTTTCCCAAACTCACCTTTTAGCTTTGGCTTTTCCTCGGGCTCAACTGGAGCTGCTGGAGTCGTCGACTGACCCGGCGGCGGCTTCTTGCCCCTCAGCTGTTTGGGGAACGAGAACATGGCAATGGAGGCCAGCAGCATGAGGCTACCGATGGCCACGGGTCCCAGCCACCAGGCGCCAATCCAGCGGGGATCGGTGGCATCAAAGCCGGGATTCGAGAAGTTCACATACCAGCGGGTGCAAAAGCTACCGAAAATGAATCCGGATGCGGGACCCAGAATCCTCATGCCAATGGTGACGGCCATGTACATGGGCGACTGCTTGCTGCCCACATTGTCATCGATGTACGGGATACCCAGAGTGGCCACGGCGGTTTGGCCAATTCCCGAGCTCAAGAGGCTGCCGAAGAAGATGCACAGCACAATGACGGTGATCTTGGAGTGGGAGGCCTGCTCCAACTGGCGCTCCTCGTTGCACTCGCTGCCCGAAAGCGTTTGGTTGCCCCCCAGAATGCACAGATTGGGATTCACCTGCTCCGGCAGCCACAGCGATGACGACGAGTCCCCGGCAAGGGTGGTGACCTGCGGCTGCTGCAGGATTACACTGGAGTGCATCAGCTGCTCGCCGAAAATGAAGTGTGGCAGGGCACAGGAGAAGGCGGCGATGGAGAACAGGACCATGCCGCAGGCTATCCACCTGGGCCGGTGGCCTCGTCCCGCGAAGTAGGTCAGCAACATGGCCGTGCATATCTGGCCCATCTCGCTGGCGCTCAACAGGATGCCGGTGGTCTTGGACTTGATCTGGAAGAGCTTCTCGATGGTGGTGATCACGGACACAAAGTAGGTCATGTACATGCCCTGCAGGATGTAGGCCAGCAGGAAGACCACCATGAAGACGTGCGTGGAGGCGAACCGCCGGGCCCACCTGGGCCGGCAGCCGAAGAGGCCACAGCTGGAGCTGGACTCCGCGGAGGAGCTGCCATTGAGGTCGGAATCGAAGTCGGATTCCTCGGACTCACTGGAGCGGGGTGGCAGCTTGTAGCCGCCAGTGAGGGGAGCCTGTTCGTGGGCATACTTCTCGCTGAGACTGTGTCCGTTGCCGGTGCCATTGTTGTTGCTGCTCAGCAGGTTGCCCAGGCCGTTCTTGAGGTGGCCCAGGTCCTCCGGCGCCTTCCACTCGTTGTTGTTGCTCGGGGTGCTCTCGTACAGCACTGTACTGGGCGGTGGCGTGGTGGTCACCTCGCCATTGTTGGCTGAGCCATTGTTGTGCTGGGCCAGCAGTGGTGTGAAGGCCTGGCTGGAATCGCGACGCCCTCCTCCGTTCTGGTGGTAGCCATTTCCGTTCAACTGGCCGTGTCCATTGCTGGGCTTTCCTCCCAGGGATTGCACCTGCGTGGCCGCCTCCACATCGCCATTGCTCTTCGTCATCTTGGCTTTTTACGGATTTTGCAGAAAACTAAGGCGATTTGATCTAACGTCGAGGGCGCTCTATCGATCTCAGCTGTGTAATCTCAACGGTTCGGTGTTTAGTGTCTGTCGTCTATGTGGTCTTGGTTGTTGCCTGTTCCATTTTTCTATGTGGGAATTGGGCTTTCACATTTAACTCAATTTACTTTTGCTTATTGGCCCAGAAAACGAGGTAGATCGGTTTTTGATAACAGTTCTGTATTCTTTGTTGCAATATGGCAGTGTTAGTCTAAAAAAGACAAATACAAAAAGGTGTAAAAAAAGGTTAGCGAAAGGTTAAAAACTTGTATTATTATTGTTAAATGTTATTATTCAATAATTTCTTAATATTTACTCAAGATTAAAGTTTTCTATTTATTTAGGTGTACTTAATTTTAATCCCTTAAAAATATATATATATTTTTTTTTAAATTAGGTTGTTCTAAAATAAATGGTTTATGTTTAAGCTGAGAATATTTCTGACACAAATATCCATATCTTTTAATCAGATTTTATTTCTTGTTGGTATTTCATACTTATATATTATTTTTGAAGTTTCAACAGTCATTGTTATTTAAAATTTCACTTTTTTACAAAATTTATAACACAACATTAAATAATACTTGACATGACTTCGATTGTAGATATTTAGATAAAATCTCGTTCTAAAACTCACTTTTATAAAAAAAAAGAATTGCAAGCAAATTCCTATTTAAATGATATTATAGCACTGAGTTCCAAATGAAGACTGGGAAAAAATCGGAAAACCACAGAGTCCACAAAGCTTATCAGGTCCGCTCACATATACATGCATTGAAAACGCAGTCGTACGAACAGCATGCGACAAAATTCTAGCAAAGCTGCAAATATTTAAGATTGCACCATAAATTATTTGGCAATTTGATAAGAGCGCCTATAAGTTCAAGGTTAAGCTGATATGAAATTTTCTGTCGCACGTGAAGCCTGCTTAACTTATTTACACCTATTTCTTCTAAAGCCTTTGAATTCACTTTGTTATTTACAACATTCAAAACTATATTCTATATATGAAACAAAATATAATTTGGGGCTTGTATATACAAATCATATATATATTTATATAAGCAAAACAAATATTAAAACAGTTTGTCCAAATTCCCCTATACTCGTATCTCATTTCACTTTTTTTTTTAGATTTTTTTTGCCAAACAAATTTCAATGTCAAATACTCGCAAATTTCGTTCTAAGTATTTGTTGTTTTTTTTTTTGACTCAGCCATTTGCGTTTGTGTTGGCTTATAAAAAGCAATGACTGAATTTAATTTCACTTTCCGGCGGTACAGCCGCTCCGGTTCCATTGCAATCACAATGGACTGGCTGCACTCGCAAATCTTATCACTATGCCCGACCTCGCTGATAAGGAAAGTGAAATTTCTGCTCGGTGGAAAAGAGAGGTTGCGGTTTTAAATCTACAAAATATAAACATATGAAGTTGTTGTTTTCAGTAATTTATTAATACTTATTATCAACAAAAAAATGCTAACAAAAGAATTTGATTTAAAATAAAAATGTCACTTTTGACACCGAAAACAAACCAGTTCAAAAGGTGTAATATAAATACGTACGATACATTGTTGCATACTTTTCTACTCATTTTTAAGGGCTTTCAAAATTGACTTTTCTGATTTCTTTTTTCGACACAATAGAATATTTTTCTATAATTTTTTATTTATTTTAACAAAATTGTAGTTTCTTTTTTAAAATTAAAAATACGAATATAAATATAGGAAAAGGGAAATTTGTTCAAATTAAATGTTAGGCACTTGCGATTGACTAGTGTGTTATGAAATAACAGAATCTGCAAGGGGAACAATTAGCAGGAAATATAAGAGGGTGATGTTTTCTATATTATTGGCCTGGCCCCCGGGCGTCATAAACTTTGGCCTTGAAATTGTTTTTGTTGCTGCTGTTGGTTTCATTCTTTTTCTCTGTTTTTCATTCGATTTTATTTATTGCGCATTTTGCGCTTTTGATTTCTGTTTGAAATACTTTGTTTTTGACCCATTGGAATGTGTATGAATTGAGCGAATATTTATTTATGCATAATTAGATATGAATGGAAGTAGCACGTGCTTAATTAGCATTTTTGATTTGTTTTGTTTTAGAGATGTGCCAACAACACATTAAAAAACAGAAAAACCTCTTTCCCAGATATATAATTAAAAATAATTCAAATAAAGCTTATATTTAAAAAAATTGTTAAATTTTGAAAATCTATCTACCTAGTAGGTATGCAATTCAAATGTATGTACAACAAAGAAAATTTAAGCTCTAATAAACATAATAACTTAAATTATAATAACTTTATTTACTATATCGTTTTCCTAACTTGATTTTAGGAAATAGCTTATCTCGTGGTATGGCCAACGATCAAGGTATTTATTTTTCATTAATCAGAAGCCAATCGATCATCATTTAAGTCTTTTGTGCCTGTGCATCTACTTAATAATGGCTTGAAAACATAAATATGAAATTGATCTGATAAATATCTTTGTCTTTTCATATAAATTTATTTGGTTTAATTAATGTAAAACGAATCGATCATCGTTTAACAGTTTTGGTTTTCAAATAGGTTTGGACAAAGCCATTAAAAACGTGTTTTCATCTGAGATCTGTAACATCAAAGGTCATAGTGTGAATTTCCAAAATTATATAGAAATAGAACAGCTCCAGATAGGCCCTTGGCTTTATCTTAATTTCCTGCCTTATCTGTTTCCCACTTTCCCACAGTTCTCTGTACCTCTTCGAGAATCTAACTGGTGACGTAGATGGGCCAACAAAGCCAGTACTTTAGTGCTCGGTTGCCACTTATCGCTGCCATCGCTGCGTAATCCTCCCATCTCCTCTTTTTTCCAGCCCCCCCTCCATGCGGCTATGCAGAAAAGAGTTTAAACTTTGGAGTTATTCCGATGCACTTGCTTGTCTTGGCCTGGTCTGAACCTGAACTCCTGCAGTTACCTGTTTGGTTTGGGATCGAGCTGCGGGCAGGGCTCATTGAACCCAGCTGGGAGCAACCGACCAGGTTGCGAACTATCGGCAGATGTTTATGTAAGACCCCGACCATCCATTGCCTTTAATTTGGCCTGATGGATGGTTGATTGTTCAATTTGCTGCAAGTGTTCAAATGACAGCCAGCGATGGCCGATTTATCAGTGTCAATCATAATAAATGCAATTAAACCACCAGTTTACGAAACTATCTATGGGGAATAGGCCCATTTCGTTCTGTTCGAGCGGGGCATATACTGGTTAGGAGAGATCGATATGTAGATTGTGGCAGAGGTTTCCATTTCAATTGGGCCCGCAGCCATCGTCATAAATACAATGTGAGAAATTCAACTTTTGATTTTACACCTCAGTGCAAAATGCAGGGGTTCTATACCATGTTGCTAATTGTAAATACTTTGTAGGGTTAAATTCTTACCAATGGCACGTTTTGAAAAGTTATAGCTGCTAAAGTAGCTGTTAACATGTTTACATCTCAAACAATTTGCGTAGCGACAATGATACAACTTTTTCTCTCAAATCAAATTTAATGAATAAAAAATGCATTAGATATGCGTTGTACATTTTGTGTAATTTCTGGTTATAGGATTCATTTTAAGACTAACTTAAGAGTTAACCTATTAGCATTTTGAAGTTTCATGTACTTTAGACCATTAGTAAAACTAAGCTAAATTGTCTTCTATATTGTTTGCTTAATCATTTTTGGCAATGTATAAACAAATTGATATTTTTTTGTTGATTCAACCTTTAGCAGATCAAAGTCTTTGCTGTTCAGTGTAACAAGAATGGTAGAGCTGGCAAGAAAAAGGGGGGAGTTGCACTTTTTCTCCGCTCATAGCGTGTGGATTTTCCGGTTTTCCTGGCCACTTGCAACACGTCTTCCCTCTTCCGTCTTTGGTCTTTGGTTTTCCTACTACGTAACTGAGTTATGTATGTATATACGTGTGCTTCTTGCAAAGTATGGGTGTGCATTTGAATTGCGCAAGCGCAACTATTGCAAATTGCATACCAAGCAGCTCAGTGGCCGATGTTGCTGTTGCTGCTGTTGCTGTTGCTGCTGTTGCTGCTGTTGCCGCTGCATGCCAACATGCAACAAAACCAGACACGCGGGCAACGTGCTGACTAGACGCTGACAGCAGCAGCAGCAGCAACAGCAACAGCAACATCGCCGCACTGCAGCAGCAATGTGGCAACAAACAAGTGCAAAAGCCGCAGAAGAAAGCCCCAACAATGGCTAGAAGCGGCATTGAAAGTAAATTGCAGACTCGACCAGCAATAGATGCCGATGCCGATGGCGATGCCGATGCCAGTTGCAAGTCCAAGTTGAAGTCGAACCTGCAGTTAAGGCCTGCTGGAAAGAGCTCGGAAAAGTGGTTTTTCCACATTTCACTTTTAGCATAGAAACGATTTAGAACCTGTGCAATCTGTGGAATCTTTTATTTCACCAACAAAATGCAAAGAAGATTTCTTATTCATTTCAGAAGTTATGTTTACTTTTTTTACAAAGTTTCAAATTCAAGACATTTATTTGTTTGTTTCTATTCCCCCCAGACAACGAGTCATTTTCTGGGCTTAGTTCCCTACGGTCTCCGATTCGCTGACCAATCAGATATGTCCGTTTATTGGGTTTTGACTTTGACCTTCACATTGACAACTGAAATTCGAACTTGAAGCTCGAAATGTGTAAACAAACTGTTGGACAGACAAAAACAAAAAACTTAGCTATGACAAACGATTATAATATAAACACGTAACTGCCCACTTATATGTACCTTTTTTATGTGTATTTTTTAATTTTTAAACCTAATTCGCACTCCAAAGTGCTTAAATTATTCCAATTTTTGGGGCATGAACAGGCATGACTAAGTTTTGCTTTTATTTTTTTGTAGTTTCTTAAATCCTATTATAGAATGTTCAGTAAATTTGTAACAGCCCCGGAACAAATTAAAAACCAAATAAAACTTTTTAAGCTGCAAATCTCGGATTATAAAAATTATATTTCAATGCGATCAAGATACAATAAAAATCCCACATATGTACGGATATTTAAGCTTGTGCTTTTTGTTGTTTTAAACTGGAACAACCATGTAAAACGTCTGATTTTGGTACATATAAGTACAATATGGGGTATATGATTCATGGCAAGAAATCGGGTGTGGCTTTTTTACCGAAAAACAATGACAAAAAATTCTTAAAACATTTAAGGCAACTGTTGATATTGGAACACATGAGAAATGTGGCTGAACAATGCTCTTACTGAAAATTAAATTACGTAGATAAATGGATCAATTAAAATTGTTTAAAACATTTTTCAGAAACTAGTTTTTATTTAGGAGAAGCCATAAAAGATAAATTTCAGTTTCCATGCAATAATATTTAATATTATTTTGCTATTGCTCAGCCAATAAAAAAGCTTGGTAAATTTATTCACTTGCATGGAATTCGTATATATTACATTTTTTTGGACTGCAGTTTCTTTTTTTCTGCGCGCATTAACATGGCGAAAAAAAAACTTCCTTTTTGACGGCGCTTGTTAAAAATCTGAGAAAGGTAAGAAACACCAAAGCAAATCAAAAAACGAAACGAAAAAAAAAATTGAAGAAAAATTAACAAGCTTAAAATGGCAGCCAAGTGTGCATAAATTTTTAAAATGCCCGCAAAAGTCCAAGCCGAAACAAATTTAAAATAAAGAGAAAACAAAAACTTAATGAAATGCAATCAAAAAGGCATTTCAAGAGGACTGCATTAAGTCCGGGTTGGACTTGGAGTCCAGCCAGCGTTACCTGGTAGCCGCGCTCAATCCTCCAATTCCCCCGAATATCTCGCGTGAAGATCAGTACATGGCGCTGACGTGACGTTCTCGATGCAGCCGAAAAAAAGACATTTGTTTCCAATCTGGATTGGATATCCCTTTATAGGAATGCATATATGCAGGTACTGAATAAATGCGAGTGGATTGCTTTTTGTTTTGGCAAAAAACAGCTTACATTTGTCATTTCGCGCTGACAGTGAAACAAAATTATTTAAAAATGCGCATATCGAATATTTTACTTTACTTATTATTGTTATGAATTATTGTCCTTGTAGCTTTCTCTAATTTAATACTATTCAAATAGAAGATCCTAAGTATTTTAGTTTACCGATAAGTATGCTTTAGAGCCATTACATACAAAAAAAAACAACCTTAAAATAACCTACAGGTACCAAGCAATTAGTCACGCGTTAAATAAAAAAAAAGCTTATTTGAAGTTACGTTATTGTTTAATTTCATTTAATGTGGTTTTTTACGTGTTTAATAAACAAAGTGATCATCGAAGTTTTTTCCCATTTTTGTGTCACTTTCTACCCACTGTATGGCCAGGGCGGAGAAAAGAAAGCTTGTTTCAAAGATACAACAAAATTCTTAATTTAAAACAGAACAGAACCTTCTGTCTGATTGATTGAGCCGCTGATTTAAGCGGCTTTTGGTGGCCAGAACTGTAACTGGTGGACCATCAAGCAGCCAATTCGAATGAGGTGTTAACTTGCCTTAAATGCTCTGCGGACCGAGTGGTACCGTTATGGGGCTAATTGAACTTTTATAAATTGTTCTCTGTCTTCGGACGATGCTCCTCCTCTTCGAGATCGGCTAATTTAGCATAGTTTATTGTGGGTTCTGCATTGATTTTTTCAATTAGCGACCAATTATGCGGCACAGCTTCGTCATGCGCAAAAATTTTGGCTCATTTGCATAATACATATCAAGCAGATGATGAATAGCCATTCAATAGTCTTCTCAAGTGTTTTGGCTATTGGAGTTAGTTCACTCGAAGTGTCAAGTGGCTCCCCGACGCAAAAAAAAAAAAAAATAAAAGAGGCATAGATAGAAAGATATTACCATAGATGCGAAACCAAGAAGGCCTGCTTGTGGTACTCATTACTCATGAGTATTTGTTTATCAAAGTACTTAGCAGGCTTTTTTTTTTGCTTCTCAAAGCTCTCCCAAAAAAAAGCATTTCAATTGTTTAACGAACAAAAAAATCCCTGCATAATTTTCACTGAGTGCGTGTTCGTAATTTATTATTTATGGCGTTTGTAAATTTCCACTTGGCATTTTTGGAAGTTTCTTTCTTAACTCTCTTGGCGCCCGGCTTTTTATGGCGTTCCATTTTAAATTATTTGTTTACTTATAAAGACCTTTAAAAGCGGTTATTTTTGTGAACTTACTATTTTGTTTTGCTTGAGTTTCTGTGGTTGGTAACTGAAAGTATAAAGAAGGCAAGAGTGAGGTTAGATTTGTTGTAAATAGTTGCGTTAAATTCTTAAAACTATTTATCTTAAGCTTCTATTCTTGACAAAAGTATTCAAAGTCAAAGTTTTCTTGAAATCAGCCAATCCCAAATTTTATTACTCTTTGTTTTTTGTATTAAGTTACAAATTTTTGTTTTTGAAATTATTGCTTAACATTTTCCCTTTATATACTCCTTAATAATATTCTCTTTGTCTTTTGTTTTGTTGGTTGCTTTCGAAGCCTCTTAGTGATTGTTCTAGCTGACAAGTATTTCTAGAATTTAATGCCCATAAAATTTGTGTCATAAAATTTTACCCATAAACAACCAGCTACAATTTAAAGTACGTACACTAATGCGCATGCCGTTTAGTTGGGCCATAACAATTACAGCCAGACCGTTTAACAACAATTTTGAGCGGCTGCAATGCGTGTGAAAAAAATGCAACGAACATTATTGTTTATTAAAATGAGCGAAACCACGAGCGACAAGAAAACCCATTAAATGGGGGCAAAGTGTACAATAAATGTAAAATGCAAATCTTGTCGGCTGCAAAAATAGTTGCTGACGCCTCGGCAACAGCAAAAAAAAATTGTATAAAAATAAAAGATAAATGAGCACAATGGTCTGTCGGTGTGTCTCAGTGTGTGCATGTGTGTGTGCAGCGGGCAAGCAAAATTGCATTGAGATAGGTCAGTCACACACCACACTCACACCGACAACCGAGTGCAGCGTACTCTCTTCTGCAATCGAAGCTTTATGTGTATGTTTGATAACTGCTCTAATTAGGCACCCAGGGGTGGTATTTTTTACAATTGTAATCCCTGCCAACGGCATGACGCAAATTGCAGGGCAGGCCGTAAAAAGTAAAACAAGTTTCTTGCGTCGAATGTCCATGTAAAACTTACACAATCGCACAGCCGCTCTCTCGATTCACTTTTCTTTGTGCAATTTCAATAATTTGGCGAGAGGCCGAGAGCGGGCTGCATAAAGCTCTTCGAGGAAGAGAGGAAGTGCATCCCACGTAAAAAGAGAGGCGGAAATCTCTTCGTTTACTTGCACTTTCTGCTGCACTTTTCAGCGGAAATAGTAGTAGATTTAATAAAACATCACTTTAAGTATAAAGTTTTAATATTGTGTTGAAAAAATAATTTTAGAACGGGAATTTCTTTAAATTTAAGATTGTCAGGAACAACAATATTGGTAGTTTACTGACATAAAATGTATAAAATATAATTTTTTAATAGCAATTGTACGTTAATATCATGACTTGAAAAATATTTAAAATATTTTTTTTATAACAGATATACGGATTAAAGAAAGAATACTTAACTTTGGCAAAAAAGTCTGAAGCACTTTTGCCAAATTTTAATAACATCAATGATTATAACATCTGCCAACTAACATTTTCAGCCGGCACATCTCATTTCTCTTCCATCGCTCTCAATTACATTCCCTGTTTTCCACACCATCCCGACCTAGGTCACCGAAATTTAAATGTCTAAGGCGGTATAACCACCCAATCAAACAAGAACGCCACCCCAAAAAGCTTTATTTTTTGGCAAAACCCAAGAAAAGCTTTTTATAGAAAAAACGGTGGGAGGTAAGCCCTAGTAATACAGACAATACACAAATTATTGCGCAGTAGACGAAATAAGGGTCTTTCCTTCGTCTAGACAGGCAATTAAAGGAATGGGTCAAAATCAGAGAAACCCTTTACAATGGGAGCGGCCTTTGGTTATATGGTGACATAATTAGTGAAAGTGAATTTGAAAACAATCGTACTTGCAGAGCAATAGACAAATGCTTGGGAGGCGAAACGAAAACGAAACTCAAATTCGAAATGAAAACGAAATTATTGCAAAATCTAGGCACGCACACTGCCAGCCGACTAACGGTCGCTCTCTCGCTCTTCCTCTCTGGTTTTTCCCCCTGTACGTGTGTTTGTGAAAAGTGCATTGACTTGTCCACCTATAAGTATGGGTGCTTATTTGCCCCTCTGCGGGTGTGTGTTTATGTGTGTGCGAGTGGCATGTGGCCAAGATTGCAATGGCCAATTCCAATTTGTATTTTGTCTGATGCAGTTAGCTACTCTACTGCTTTTGTTTATGGCCAAAAGGCAAATATTACCAAATGGGCGAGCCGTTCGTGGGGTGATCATTTGTTAATCCAGGGGGAGTTTATGTCCTCTCTAAGTTGGGTGTGTCTAAAAGTGAATCACGGGTCCACAAATAGAATAGCTTAACAGTAAATGTGTTAGAGTAGCAAAAGCAGTCAAAGAGATTACAATTTTTAATAACTTAAAACTGCACCAATAAAGTCAATGAATTGTAACATGGAAAATTAAAACAAATAATTTGATTTCACTTAAGGAAATTCTATACTTATTATAATTTTGTTGATATTTTATTAAATTAAGAAACTTTTTTATTCAAAATAAATTTTACAAAATTAAACATTGAATGAGCTTGTCTATACATCAAGTATTTACTTAAAAGTTTTATTAAAACAAATTAGTTGTTTGATATTAAACAAATAAATTAGGATACTATCGAGAACTACTACCTTACAATGCCTTGTTACACATGGCGCATTGTTTATATGTGTACATTTATCGCGCATACGCCTATTTGCATAATAAGTAAATAGTCATAATAAATATAATCAAAAGCACTGCCTTTTCCAACGTCCCTCTGAGACAACCATTCGACATTGTCGCATCAATTTAATTACACCCAGAGAAAAATTACAGCACCGAGGGGTGTTGTCTTTAAATCAAAGTGTGTTAGTTTTAAATTAAATAAAAATTAAAATCTACAATTACCTATTGGATAAATATGTCAAAAACTAAATTATAATATTTTTAGTTTATTTTAAGTAAGTTTATATTTCGAATAACAATGTTAGATTCAAATATTTTAATGTTTAATTTTACTATAGGCTTTTTCTCTGGGTGTACAAATTCGCAATGTAACAAGAGTAGGATAGTGGATGCAAAACTAGTTTAGTAGGAATCTGAGAACATTCGCTTTGTACTGGCAAAGTTACGTGGCGCTTAATTGAATAAGTGCCCTGTCGCGCGGATTGGATCGGGACGAATGTGTGCTAAATTGATTGAGCTGCAACGAGTGCCATAAATTAACGGACAAACATGGAACAAGTCTGCAGCGCGGCTGCAAATCGTATAATTTCCACAAAAAAATCACAAAAACCTAAGCCAAAACGGAGACAGAAAGCGAAAACTGGGTCAACCTGATGCAGAGCGGCCTACGCAGCTCCATTCAGCCACATTCACATCCACATCCACCTCGTTGTCTATCCGGCCGCAGCCGTTACAAATATGTAACTCAAAAAGATATGCAGCTGTAGATGCGGCCCAAAAAAATAGCAAAAGAAAAAAATACAAAAGCAGAAATAAAATAAATAAAGGCAGAGGCAAATGGAAAAAAGTGTAACCCACGTTTCGCTTCATTTGCTCGCACTGGAAAAGTAAAAACGGCAGCTACACGACGCCAAATTTATGTCTGCTGGATTTCACCCACGCAGTTGCCAATAAAAACAGCAGCAACATCTCCAGCAGGAATCTCCATTGTAGAGCCAATAGCAAAAGATAACTGCTATTTTCATTATGCATTTTTTATTTACATAGGTAATAGTTTACTTATCATAGAAATGTATCCCTTTATGCAGGCCTCAAACATATCGCACATTTACAGAGAAATCTAATCATGTAAATCATTAGTTTTTACAAAGGTGCCCAGGCCTTAGTAACTTCTTAATTTATTTAAAGGCAAGTTTAAATAACTAGCACCTATTCACTGTACTTCGTGTCCACTGTACAACTGGGGGAGATGGTGAGATTGGTGCTGTCCACAAAATCGTGATTCCGCCAGTTGCCGCCGCCGCCTGCCACACAGCGTTCACTTTCAAAATCAGTGAAATGTGACCAAATAAAAGTGAATTGATGTTGCATTGTGTTCAGCTGTCTGTTTGTTAGCTATTCGCATTATTCACTTGGCTTACAAATAGAGGTTAATTTATTGTGACTTGATTGAGTCGAGCATGCGCCTAAAATATGCCAGAGAAACTGCCTCCACGAAAGGTTAGTCATTAAATTATAAAATTATTTTGGGGATTAATTATATTTTTATGTTTTTGAGAGATTTCTGACTTACCCTGCGATCGAAGACTGTATCCTTTTGTTTTTAGGAACTTTACTTTTCCGAAGAAAATGTTATAAAATATTCTTAAACACCTAAATAATCATCAAGATTGAACTTCTTGCTTTTGACACTTAATAAATAATGTTACAAAAGTCAATTGTAAATTGGTGGTATCACAATTCCTTTAAAACCTTGCGATTCCAAGTATCAGAAAGTTAAAAGGCTTTCAGTGAGTCTGCAATCTTTATCCCTGATAAGCAGTATTTATAGTTGCCCTGCTGTAAGAATGCGTGTTAAATGGCAAGTTACCGGGGTCCGAATGCGAAATGCTTGTCTCAATGTCAAGTTTTCCATGCTATTGGAATCAATTACACTGGTCCAGAACTCCACTCACACACTGGCACGAGTTTTAGTTGCAGATGCAGATGCAGTTGCAGTTGCAGATGCAGATGCAGATGCAGACACAGATACTGATACAAATGCATGCTGGCGAGGCAGATAAACATCCGAGCGAAGAAACCAGATGAAACCCGCGTTCGCTGCATCCGACAACGACCTTCGGCGCCGATCTGACATTGAACACTGGCTATAAATGGTATAAATGGAGGCATGTACTTGTACTCGTGTACATTGTGCATTGTATTGTGCGGGTTCGGTACGTGTACATGCCTCCTCGCCTTTAGTTGCTGTACATGCTGTTGACATAATTTATCCAGAGCATACACCGAAAAAAAACGTAACTTTCAAGGCACAAGAAATATATATGTTTCGCAAGTAGCCCTACTATCAATCCAGAAACATAATAGCAATTATTACAGAATATTATATTCTGTAAGGTACAAAATTATGTTTTAATTAAAAATAAGATACATAGCAAAGTTTACTGAACCGGCTTGGTTAAAAACAACTTCTTTAATAAAGAAACCAATAAAGGAATCCGGGGCTTAACCGTCATAATTGCAAGATTAAATAATTGATCTTTTAAATCTCTTAAAATGAATTTAAGAATTTTCTTTAAAATTAATTTATTTCTAAAGATTGTTTTTTTAAATATATTTTTTTTTCATTCAGTTTGTTTGCGGTGCATGCAAAGTGTGTGTTTTGCTTAGCGCTTTTCGCATTTAGCCAATTAACTCAATAGTGCCGAATTCAGTTGTCGATGGAAATGGAAATGGTGATGGAGATGGAGATGTCGGTGACGCGCGCACATTCCAATCCGCCGCGATAGCAAGACGATCCAATCCGCTCCGCGTTTCAGTCGGCACTTCATGTTGCAACAACTTGGGTTGCTGCTGCACTGCTGCACTTGACTTACTTGCCTGGCGGTGTTGCATCTGGTAACTGCCATCGCCATCGCCATCTGCGCAATGCATTTCACTTTCATTATGATGCAGTCAGTTTTTGCCACTAAAAATGGCAACGGGGCAATGCCAATGTGTGGTTTTTCCAAGCCAAAATGAAAACCAGTCGAGAGGCTGAGGCTGCAACAGCAACTGCATGCCGCTCGCACTGCAGCAACAGATAGCAATGCCAGCAACACCAGCAACAACAGCAAGAGCAACAGCAACAGCTGACAGCTGCACTCACCTGGAAACTCACCTGGACTCAACTCAACTTAACTCACCTGGCCTACCTGTGTAGGCGTCGCTTTTCGTCGGTTTTCGTCTTTTGTTTCTGCCTCGCATGGGTTTCGTTACTTGTTTTTACTTTCTTCTAATAGATCGTTAGCTGTGCCATGAACTTGCAATTGATTGCTTATTGTTAAATGAAAATGGAAAGTCATTTTCCAGGCATTGCTTTTCCTTTTTCGTGGCATTTCATTAACGACGCCTTTGCCATTTGTTTTGCATTGTTTTCTCAGCGGCGGCTGTGGCGGCGGCGGCGGCAGCGGCAGCGGCTTTCCCGAAAAATGTGCAAGGGGGTCAAGCATTTAACGTATTCTTGACTTGCGTCGACCGTTTTTATTGATTTGCCAGCTGAGCAAACGGAAAGCGAAAGTAATTACCCTTAGTCATGCCCCACACTCAGATAAACATAAGTACACACCCAAATACCGGGAGAGGAAGATATAGATGTGGTGCGACTGCCCATGAGAATTCCCCATGAAACCGAGCGATAAATGCAGCAACCCCCAATTGCATTAACAGACTTTCGTGATTGTGAGCGAGTGTGAGTGTGTTGCAGTGTGCGTATTTCGCCGCCCCTTCCTGCCCCGCCCTCTTCCCCTCTGCACACACGCAACAGAATCAATTTTTATTGGTTACACAACGACGACGCCAGCAGCGAAGGAAAAGTCCAATGACCCCGGCGACGACTCATGACTTTTAGTACTTCTCGACATACACTTCACATGGGGCATGCCCAAATTACCGGCCAACTGGCAACGAAAGATACATTTTTTGGGATTTGTTCATTATATACATTGATAACCGCCTTAAAAAAATTTCCTAAGAGTAAGAGTATACTTCATATACAATTTATAGGGATTTCAAAGTAATAATTTCTAATGTTGTTAAGGACTAATTAGGGATTTAAAAAAAAACATACTTAAATAAATCATCAAATTATATATAAATCATTAAAATACCGAAGAAAAACTATCAACTAGTGATTATCAATAAGTCAATGTGTGCAATTTTTAAACTTTACATTTATATTTTCTTAAGTTGTAACCCCTCAGCTTTCGATAAAAAAAAGTTTTTGAGTGCCCCTAAAATACAGAGATTTTTCAACATCTGAAAGTCTATAAGAGTATTTCGTAGTTCGGTCAGATAATTTGTTCGTTGGTTTCTTAATATTTCCCTCATTTCTGTTCCCTTTTGTTGTGTCTTTTCAGTTGAGTTACTTTTGAGTAAATAGCAAATGCATCGGCTACTGTTTGTTTTGGCCAGGGGCACAGATCGGTGGATCTTTGGAGGAGGATCCGTCGCTAATGGGAAAACAACAAGAGTCGCGGTAAGGAGTTTGCTTGGGTAAACACATTTATTTATTCACGTGAATCATTTTGTAACCAATTTAATACTCGTGTTCTCGCTCAGAAACGCCAGGTGCCCTGAATGCCGCCGCCGTAGTCGTTGCGATTGAAGTCGAAATTGCGGCTGGCCTGGGCGTAGGCGTCGATGCTGCCACGCCCATCGCGGCTTGAGAACAGATTGTGGTTGTACTGAATACTGGCCTCCCGGCCCACTTGGTTGTCCTTGCTGGCGGTGATGACCACGGACCCACCCTCGGGCGATCGAACTCGCCGGACCAAAGGAATCTCCTCGTGGAACTCCTCCTGTTCCACCAACTGGGATTCCTCAGGATTTGGCTGGGGATAGGCCGTCACCAGAGCCATCAGACAGCAGGCGATGAGGAGCACAATTCCGCAATTGTTGGAGGACATCTTTGCTGGTTAATCGGTTGAATAAAACTGATGCAGGGCCAAGAGTTGTTCGCGTTTTTATAGGAGCATAGCACAGCCCGATGGGATTCACCCAAGCGGGGACTTCTACTTGGCATTCCATTGTGTCTTATCAGCTTGGCACGGTGGTTTTTTTGAAAGGTTCATCCCAATCGGGGATTGTAATCAACGCCTTGTATCAACATCACATACTCTAAATTCAATTCTAATCCAATTATAAATGGTTCGCAGATTTAGAAGCCAAATCACTTTGAAAAGTATTAATACTCAGGAATGGAGTCGTATGCATAGTAAGTACTTATAGTTTCTTCCTTGAAAGATAGATTTTTTATTTGTATGCAACAACAATTTTAAATAAGCAACATAAGGATTAAAATGACTCTGAAGTTATTGTTGATTAAATAAAGGAAGAACCAATAAAATAGATATCTAAAAATAATCAATATGAACGCTAGGTATTTAGTTAAAAAAGATTATAAGTTCAAAGTTAATTATAATTATTTTAGAAAGTTAAAATTATACACATAATTACTTTTATCTTGGGAACTATCGCCTCTAAGCTCTCCACATCTAAGTTCTCCCCCTCTAAGCAGTCTCCATAGTTATGTTAAAATCTATCAATATATGTTAATTCCCAGCTGATTTGGAGTGATATCGACGCGTGTCTAATCAGCCCGAAATAGGGGCGCGCTCTGCCATAACTTTTCTTTTCTAAACGCATTGAAATCGGCCTACGCAACGGACTTTTTGAGATAACAACGACAGACGCACACGCACCGGTGGGCCCGAAAGCTCTCAATAAAAACACAAGAAATCATAGACAAAAAAACGAAAACTTATAAAGAGAATTTAGTTCAAATGAGTTCGTTGACACAGAAACGAAGAAATCAAAATTTAGTTTTCCTGTGCGGTGCGTGCGATCCACGCACGATTCATTAAAGTCTCTGTGGATTGGACGCGCTTTTCGTTTTTGTTATCAACGCAGCGTCGCTGATTAGTTCCCGAATACCCAAATACCCGAAAACCGAGTACCGGCATCGGGGAATAAATGAATGCCTAATCTCGCGAGCGAAACCCTTGCAAACCTTGCCATGAACTTGAATTCGAATGGTTGTGAAAGTACATAGTATCAAAAATTCTGCCGAGTGCCGCAGCACTCTCTTCATTCTTTTCGGCGACGAGAACTGATTTCTAATCACATTTTCGAGTGAGGTAATTAGATGTGCGTACCGCTCGCAAGCGCTCTCAATGCGAAAGTCTTTCTTTCGGCCCATAGATTACTTGCGGGTGAAAGTTTTTGCATGATGGGTACGCCTCGCTTCTGCGGCTCCATGTTTCTTTCATTTCATTTAATTTCATTTACTTTACTGGACTGTGGCCTTATCTATTGAATATCAAGTTGTGCATTTACATCTTTTGTCACCTGTGGCTATTTATCTCGCTGACTTACTCGAAGCCCACGGGGCGTATACACAATGTGAAGTAGGCACCGAAACGGGGAAAAAAGAAGCAGAGAAAAACAGATACAAAACTTCAGAGACACGTGTCGATATCTGAGAAGTTGCCGAGTCATAATTGTACATTTTTATAGATCTCCCCGAGAATTCGGCGGAGGCCGCTTGGCTAGAAAAACAATTAAGCCGAAAAATATCAAAATTCATTGAATGAAAGTCTATATGGTATATATCAGTGTGTTTGCCTTGTGGACAGCCATTTGTCTAGGCCCAAAAAGACAGACGGCACGAAATGCGTGGCGTACGCACGCTTTCAAAATAAATTATATATGCGGCGATGATACGATTTTATATAGCCAAATGCGTGTATATATTTATATTTATATATTGTATACCCGCCGGTTTCTGTATGTGTCGGTGTTTCGCTTGTTGTTTTAAAAAGATTTATTTGCCAAAAAATATGACGACGAGAAGAGCAGTAAAATACTGTGTGCTGAAATCGCAAATGGGCAACTTTTTGCGGCAGCCTCTTTTTGTGTGGTTTCTGCTCTTCAACATTGTCAACAAAGGATGGAGGAAAATGCAGATTAAAATGAGTAAGTGGAAAGATATGTTAATTTACTATAGCGAACTTTAAAGTCCCTATTCGGATGGTAGAACTCCACAAAATGTTTAAGGAGAGATATAAGAGTAAAAACTTTTTAATCATTTCCAAATCTTCAAAACGCTATTTTAAAATATTATTATAATTGTTCTTAAAACAATAAACGTAGTGTATAATACGTTATTTATTTTTTTAAAGTAATATATTTAATTATTTTTTAACTTTAGTCACGAATATCGTCATTTAATGTGTTAATAGGTTTGACATTAATAGGCTCGTTTAAAATTCAAGTTAATGGGCTTTGCTTATAAATAGTGTTTTGTCTGAAGCGTTTTTATAATTATAGCTTTGTTTAAAAACAGCTTATTTACTGCTATACTATTTATAATTAGAACTATGGCTTTCATAGTAATAATAACACATTTATATAATAATTTTTTGTGTCGGCCAAGTGGTGACAAAAATATATTTGATATTTACCAAATTAAACCGGTTTATATGTGAGCTTACTCATTTAAGAGCACTAAAGTTGTTTTGATTAATAAAACTAAAGTTTAAACCTGTTTTATTATTTTTGCATATAAAATATGTCTGGTTTTTCTTTTAACTAATTTTCTTGCCTTTCCCAACCTTAAGGACTGTTTAATATTATTTTAATTATCCATTTAGGTACTTTATCTTTTAAAATTTATAAAAAATTTGAATTTCTAAAACTCGAAATTGTTGCGTGAAATATTAATATCAATTTAATGAAATCTAAAAACGAAAGACCCCATAAAAAGGAGAGACTTTATACTTCGGAGAATGGCGAATCGAGAGTGAAGAGATGTTGTTGCTTGTGGTGTTTTTATTATTATGGTTGTTTGTGTTATGCGTTGCGTTTAAGTCAAGTTCAAGGACTGTCAATTAAATTGAAATCACTTGCTAAAGACGCGTCGCAGCGAGCAGCAAGCAAAACAAGCTTCCAGATGAGTAGAGGAGTAGAGGAAAATATGGGGTCCAAGTGGAGACGCGCATCTTGTGTATCTATGAGGCTCTGTTTTTTGCTCAGTTCTACACGCAGCTCGCTTACAATATGTTGCTGTTGTTGCGGATGCTGCGTAGTTACAGTGCGGTAATTGTCGCTGATGATCATGATTCGTCTTCCTCTTGGCCGCTCCATTCCATGGGCAGGTCATCTGCTATCTTCTAGGCCGGTCTTGAATGGCTCTTTTGTATGTCATCCCGGCTTTGAGCAAGTCAAGTGCGACTTCTGGTTCGTTAATCGTTCTCAAACTGTTGCCATCCAGTTCCCCCGATATACAAATACAAATATCTCAAGTGGGGCTTTTGTCTGTCTGTCCAAAAGAGAGGGCGTGTCGCTGGAGAATGTGGGAATTTATCTTATATATTCATGATTGGCATGGGGAATTGGGGCTTTTCGAGTGGTCTAGGGAGTGTCAAGCAAATGATTTTAAAGACAAGCTCTGCGTTTGAAAATATATTCCCCATACTTTAGATTAAATTTTTCACCATCTATCAGAATATATCATACATTATTTTTTTTAAATATTTGCTTTAAGCTTAAATTGTTCAATACTTTATATTTTTTTATGTATGTATATACAAGAAGCTTTTCCTAATTCTAGATCTGGTGTAAAATCATACAGACAGATGTTTTCGTATCTTCTTAAGTTTTTAGCATCTCGGAGCATATGCGCTAAATTTGTTTGAAATATTCAAAATGTAAATGTAAAATAAGAGCCAGTAAGCACGACCCCAAACCCAGCCCAACGACAATGAACGGCCAGGGGCAATTCCTAACTGTGTTTTTAGGCCAACTTTCAGTTTCTCGAATTGCGAATCGAGGTTTTCATATCAACTGTGGTCACAGCCAGCGGCCTGAGACGCTTAAATAAATGCATAATTAATGACGATTTGCCTGTACGAATTTGTTTCTCCAGTTGATTAACATAATGCCAAATACATACAACGCCATATAAAATTATCAGCTTGGACTTGTGAATAAGACTTTTTTTGTGTACAACTTTACACGTGCTCTAGCGAACGAAGAACGGAATATTGAGCCAGTAAAAAATCGATACGAAATGACTAAACTTCTTGAAAATTTCCTTTGTGTGAACGGTGACTAAAAACCTTTTAGTGAATGTACAGATAAATGAAATGTCAATCCATCAGCTACGAAGAGTTCAGAGAAACGGAAGTGGGGTACACCATCTATGTGGAACTGTATGTCAATATTTGGTAAATAAAAAACTTTTCGCTTCGATTCGTTAATCAATACACCAGAATTGTTGTTTTTTATTGATTTTTTCCCTTATTTGTTGTTTCTTTTTGTTATTTTTTTAATATTTTGTATGCCAAGAATTTAAATTAGTAGTAAATCTGGTTTTCTGATTTCGGGTTCGTTCTCTCGGTTCCCCCTACTTTTTCTTATTCTCCTCCTGTTTCTGCTCTCCGTTCTACTCGATTCTTGTTTTTGTCTGCCCCTTCTCATCCGATTTCTTCATTTTTCTGCGACGTTATTACAGGTGAATTTTATAGTTCTTTCCCTGTTGCTGCCGTGCTTTATTTTTCTGGACTTAGGACGCTTGGCAAAAAAGAGCGGAATCAAAAGCAAATTAAATGACTTTGGCTGAAATCGAAATGCTTTGGGCCATTGATCATTTATTGGCGGCGGCGTCGGCGATCGAGTTGAAAAGAAACCGTGGAAAAATATAGGATTGGCGAGGCAGACAAAAACGTTGTTTGAGGAAAACACCTTATAAGGTAAGAATATATTTATCTTTTTATTGCAAATTTTTGTTCTTTACTTATTTAAAAAAATCATTAGTTCTGATATATGTAATTTTATTCTAGGGCAACATATCAAAACATGAAAAACCAACATGATTTGGTAAAACAAAAATTTTGGAACAATCTCATCAGTTTTATGGAAGTTAAATTTTTATTACTATCTAAACCTAAGAACCCGTAATGTAAACATATAAATAACCTTTAAAGTTACCTATAGGCCAGAAAATAATTTAAAAACTTTATCCACTTTCTCTATAAACATCAGTTCACAAAAAAATTTGTACTTTAAGATAATGGAAACAAATATTTTCAGAAAGGTATATATATATTTAAAAGAATTTTATGGTCCTTAACATCACAATTTAAAATGCAAATAACATAAAAACACTTAAAGCATTATCTCTGTCACTTTCAGATGGGTTTTCTGCGTTTTGTTAACATCATTTTATGTGTTTAATTTTGCATTCCGAAAATAAATTGTTCTGTAAATGTGTACTCATTCAATGAGATCAACCAAATATATATAAATGGATAATAAAAATCGGTGATAACGAACCCGATGTGGGTCAGACGGAAAAGAGTGTTTCTTTCTGGTTTCTGGTCAGAACAAACACTCTTATGATTGAGGTACAAAAGTGAAACTCGGATATTCTGAGCCGATCGTTGCGGTATAAACATTTACATTTGATTAAACAGTGTTTATTGACTGTTTTCGTTTTTGCTTTGGTTCGATTTTAATGCATTTCGCTGATTTTCGGTTTTCGTTTTGCGAGGACAAAAAAGAATGCAGGAAAAAACCCAACCCAACCCAACCCCTGGTATCTGTATCTGCATCTGTGCATCTTTATCTGTGCGTATTTATTTTGGTTTTACGGCATGTAATTACCCAAGGAAAGAGGAGCCAGAAAAAAACACAGAGAAGTGGAGTGTATTTCGTATTCTTTGGTTGGCTTTTTCTCCTCGCGTCTTATCATTATTTCCCAGTGTGTATTGTGCGCTTTCTGATTGCTCTGCCCCCTTTTAACCTTCGTATTTAAGAAATTTCTTAACCCATTACGATTTCACTCAATACAGCGTATGAATTTTGTAGGCCGTCCAACAAAAAATTACATGTTTCACTTTCTCTGGCGCCTGAATAGCTCGCCTCAGAAAAAAAAATAACAAGAACGGCGTTGGAGAACGGAAAGATAAATGCTTAGACATCGTCTGCCCCTCTCTATGAAATTTCGAAAAATCTTTTTTGGGTTTCTGTTTTTGTTTTTCCCCACATCAATCAGAGAATGTTTCTTTCTTTTCATTTCTTTTGTGGCAGCATTGAAAAGGGAAATTTCTTTAGCCCAATTAAATAAAAAAAAACAAAATCAGGTTCTTCCATTGATTTCGTTTTAATTCAGGGGAATGCATGTTTGTTTGGCATTGAACGTTTTTTTTTCGAAATTTTATTTCGCCTCAAAATTTAAATTATAAAATGTTTTTTTTTTTTTAACAAAGAACTGTAATTTGTAAACTCTAAAATTTTTAGCTTTGCATTTTGTTTTGGAAAAGAATTAAAATCACAAGGAATGGTTAAAATTTGTATTTTTGTCATTATTTTGACAACGTTTAGAATTTTTAAAAAATGCATTTAAGAGTTTTTTATGTATTTTTAAAAGATTCTTTTGACGAACTTGATATTTTATTAAAATTTAAGCTATGTATTATCACTGAAAATGTAGGTTTTTGTAGGTATATACAGTCAACTTATTTATTAAAGCTGTACTTACGCTTATCGTTCCTGATTCGCTTTCTGGTTCTGTTGATTTTTTTTCATTCAGAATTTGCTACGCAATTTACGCGTCTAATTTGGTGCTGCCTCTGTTCCCCGCACTTTAATTTTATTGCTTTTCACACACAGAATTTTTTTTATTTAATTGCACACATAATTGACAAAATTAAATGCTAAATTTGTATGTTTGTGCGTTGAGAACACGCACAAAGCCAATAAAAAATTGTATATGCGGCTGGGTTTCAATAAAACAATTTTACGACCACTCACTGGAAATGGATTTTACACTTTATTTGTAATCAACTATGTTTTGGTTTTTTTTTTAAATTAAACTAAACTAGAGGGCTCCCTTACAACTTTAGGAAATCTCAAACAGTTTTTTTTTAAGAATAGAACTTTTTTGGGCACACTTATGCAGTTCTAGTTATTAAACATTTATTCAGTTATATACTGAGTTAAACTGTCTTTTTTTATCTTACAAATTAGGATAAAATTGTGTTCCTGCTAATCACATCAAAATTTGTGATATATTTTTAAATTGTAATGTTTTTAACTGGGTTCTTAAGCACAAGAATCTTTTTTAGATATTTTCCATTCGAGTGTGTGGGAATCGGAGGTATTGGAAACCGAAATCGAAACCGATTCGGAACGGAACCGAAAAAGACGAGCGACGCGTGCACTTACAGCGACGTCTGAGCGGCAAAAACTCGAGAATAAGCAAAGTGCGGCTCAATTTATACGACGAAAATCGCAGGCAAGAAGATACAGATACAGATACAGATACAGCTCTATTGGTATAGGTGTATCTTGAAGATACTTCTAAATGCCGCTCTCTTTCGCTCTCTTTGCTGTGGGGGTGGCCTCTCTTTATCGCCGCTCTCACCCACTCTCGCTCTCTCACGCGCTCTGTGTGTTTTGGTTATAAAAATGTAGTAGATTTTTGGCATTTATCTGTTGTTATTTGCATACGCTCAATATGCACGACCCACATTGTTGTTGTACTCGTTCGCAGGGTATAGAAAATATAACGTATACACATGTGTATTTATTTAAGCTGGCATGTACGCATATTCCCATATAAATAAAAACACAAAATGTACATATTATCTCTCTCGCCCCCCTCCACACACATACACCGGCCGACTCGCACTCACACGCACACGCTGCCCGTCGGAACAGTCCGCACACGGTCACAATTCGAGTACGATACGCAAAACGGACTGAAAACAGCCGAAACTTTTTCATCGCCAACAGCCGCAGCCGCAGCTGCTGCCTCTGCCTCTGCCGCAGCCGCAGTCGACGTCGACAGCGCATCTGTTTGGGGCTGTTGGGGCTCTGTTAGGACGCCAAAGATGTTAGGGCTCTGTTAGCTCAAATGCTCTCGCTGTTATCAGTGGCGTGGGCTCTTTTATCAAAATAGAGGATCAAAGAGGTCAAGCGACACCCTGGGACCCGTTATTGGGTCGTTCGATAAACGATCTAAGATAGGTAAAGAGCATTTAACATGGTTTCTCGATATTGCCCCTCGCACACTTTTTCATAGATCAGTGAGTGGTCAGAAACTGGAGCTAACTATAAGTTTTTTTTATATAAAATATTTGTATAATATAGGCGTGGGATATTTCTTTGAAGTTGTATGAGCTGGCACAGAAATCTTGTGTAACTTTTGTTCATTAGTTTAATATATTGCTTAATTTCTTAGTTGAGTTTGGTATCGAAATTCCACGATTCAATCATAGCTAAATTAAAAAAAAAATTATATTATTATCGCGTTTGGGAGGGTCAATGTGGTTTTTTTTTATAAAAGTATTGGTTAAAATTCCTTAATATAAAGTTTCCTCTAAGATTTGTCAGTTTTTTTATCCACAATTAATGTAAATATGTCATAAAAACCCGTAAGTCATAAAAACCCTCTGCGGAAACCACTGGATATTTCTTGAAAGAAAAAGTAAACAAGAGTGGTTGGTATTGCCAGTCTGTAACTGGATTGATTGATTATTCTTGTCATTCGTTACAGCTATTGCTGATTACCAGTTTATTTTATCCATAAGGACATTTTAAAAGGAGCGTAAGTTTTAAAAAACAAACAATTACTAATCAAAATATTTATTTTAATATAATTGTCGATTTAAAATGTTTTATATTACTTTCAATCAGCTTTGTGTTTACTAAGAAAGGCGTTTAAAGGGTTATCTTTTAGATTATGCATTGGTGTAATTGTAGAACAGCCAACTTACAAAGCAGATTTAATAATTAACAACAATTTTGAGAAGCGTTCAATGTTCTACATTTCAAGTGGTAATGGAATTTTGCTTGCGTAATTTTATAAGTAACTTTCGGGTCGTCTATTAATATTCATATCTGCACAGTGCATATCAATTGCATATTGGGCGCAAGGTCGTCTAGTAGTCGGGCAGATAGGCAAACTGTCAGATTCTTGCGCTCATGCATAGTCTATTTGCAATGATCAAGCAAATTGAGTGCAACAGACGCTGGCAAGCCCGTATCTATTGGATATTCTTTTGGCGAACTCCAATCGATATCGCCTCTATTCGCAGCTAGACGGTTAATTACGTGACATGTTAGACTCGAAAACAAGTTAAACACGCTCTCGTTCGATTTGTGTTATTAACTGCAGACATCAGAAATCGGACGAGCGAGCGCTCAAAAACAAATTCACCTCGAAATGTGCATTGAACTTTTGCGGTTGCTTTTCTCGTCGACTGAGTGTTGTTTTCCCTTTTTCGTAGCTCGCTTTTTGCAACAAATTCTAGTTGCACTCCGTCGCTGATAACCCACAGATGAACCCATGGGTGTGGGGGTACGGCTTTGGAAGGGGTTTTCTGGGTGGGGGTACGGAGGAAGTGGTAGTGGTAGTGGAAGTGAGCCGAGCAGCTGATCCAGTATGTGTTGATGTTTCAGCCTGTAAACAAATGGCAAGCAAATAATGACAAAGTCGGAGACGAAATTCCAAAAATGTTCGTTATTGTTTGTTGTATTGACTTCATCGCTGGGCTTATCGCTAACCGTTGTCAGATCGAATAAACATACACGTTGGTTGGTTGTAGTATATACAGTCGAACTCCTCTAAAACGAACTTCCTTTTTCCATAAGGCAAATAATTTAATTTACTTTAATTGTAGTACTAAAAATCTGCAATTAAATTGGATGCAACTAAATAAAATCGTTATATTTGGAGGTAAAAAACCGAAAATGCTACAGAAATTTTACCGTTCTCGAAAAATAGTGCGACTTTGAATAATATCGACTATTAACTTACATTCTAATGTTCAAATAGTCCCCAAGTTAGTTATAGTTTTTATTAAATATTTCTTTATTTCCTGATGGGAGTTTGAAGTGAGGGATTACGCTTCGCCTAATCTTGAGTTGAGGCAGGAAGCACGCTGATGGGTTGTTAAAGCTTGAAGCGATCATAGCGCATTGCTGGCTTTCAATGTGTGTCAATTGTGATAAGAAACTCTGGGGGGGAGGTAAAGCCATTGTATAAGATCTGAAACGACTCAGTTTGAATTCCTTGCGGAGAGTGTTTATGCCTCACGCTCATGCGTTTCGCCCACTCCATGAGTGCCTGCCATGACTAATTAAGTAACCAACAAAATAAGAAAAGAAGGCAAAAAAACTGCTCAAATTCTCAGCATTAAAACGTGCCGACAACTTTGTAAAGGCTGCCAAAAATGCACATTTTTATTTATATTCCCGTATACGGTGTAGGGACATGCTTTGGGTAGTTGAATTCAACTTGAAGGGGTAATTAAACTTACACGTGAAGCTCATAGCTTACAAAATTATTTAAGTCTTGTGAGCATGAAAGTTTTTTTTTTCCATTTAGGGTTTTTGCGAAAGCTGCAATTTTGAAACCAAAAAACTATACCATAAAACATAATATAAACAATGTTTGGTTTTCGAAAATAAAACTAATGTTAGTGTGTCATGTTTTCTAGTAATGTATCATGTAATTTAGTAATTTTTATTTGTCTTTAATAAAGAATATTTGAAATACATTTTTTATGACCACAATTTAATATTTGGAGAATTGAACGAAATCCGTAGATAGTTTAAGTTTCCTAAAAGTATGCCGTAGTGTTTTGGAAAATATTGATAAGTTTCCCACTAGAAATTGATAATTAGTGTATTTTTCAGTGTGTTATCAGAAGATAAAATTCGTGTGCCTTCCGAGTGTGTGCTGCCATATGCATTTTCGATTCCTGGACTTTTCTGCCTGTGTGAATCATGAGCATTAAGCATAAAACCGACATTTAGCTGATTGATCTTAATAAGAATTTGTGCGGCAGGGCGGAGCACTCGGGTGGAGGATTGCTAACGGATCGTTGAGACGGGTCAATAACATTGTTGGGATGTCTCCTCCGGCCTCCAAGCTTACCTCCATCTCCATCCCCATCCCCAGCTCCAGCTCCAGATCCAGCTCCAGCTCCAGCTCCATCCCCAGCTCCGAGTCCGAATCTGAGTCGCAATTTCGAGGGCGTTGCTGGGCTGCGCCTGCGCAACATAACAAACTTTGTGTTTGTTTCCCTTACTCATTTCTTGTGTGCAGTTTTTAATAACTCAGAGTAAAATTTTGGGGAATGGGCAGGAGCCGGAGTTCCCTTGTCGGAAATCGGAGCCCGACTTTGGTGAGTTATGGTTCTTGAGGGTCGTGTCTCTGATATCTCACGATATCTTTCCTTATAGTTGATACATCTGCGATTTGCACTTAACCTGGCGCAGAACGGATGTCTGTGCTCGATTGTTAATTGAAATTTGTCGCCAAAATCCCGCAGAATTTGCAAAACAAATTTCTGACCGAACTGCCGGCCCTTTTGCATAATTCATATGTTTTGAATCTTGTCTAAAGCCATAGCTTTATGCTGATTGCTCTGCAGATTTATGCGCAAGTGCTTGATCGAGGGGTGGTGGCAATGACGGGCGGAAAAACTGTGCCAAAAACTCAGCCAAAACCTTTGTCTGTAAATAATATGAAAATGCTTTGGTTAGTTTGGAATAAACACACGAACGATTTATATCTTAAACGTTTTATATATAAATACCAGCGAAACTTAACTTAGCTTTATGACAGTAAAACAACGTTTCAAGTCGATGAAAATCGTTCATCTTTGATTTATGTGAGTGAAATACTTTATATTAGACCTAAAATATTTAGTATTACAGTTTCACAAACAAACAAAAACCCCATAAATCAATTCACTTTTATTTGACTTTCCAGCTGCATTTGATTTTTGCTCTCAGGGTGACTTAGTTGCGCAATACGTATCTCCTTCGCACTTTCGACGTCTAGAAAACAAATTAAATCAAGCTGCTAAATCAAAAAATGAAATAAACAAAACCTGATTTTTATGTCTGCAATTCGAATTAAATGCAATTTAACTGAAATTGATAGAACAATTCAAGCGAAACCAGCAATTTCTGTCTGGTCTTCTGTTCCAAAAGCACTTGACAGCATCTCAATCTCCTGCCTTCGATTGCCTCCTCATCGTCCTTTGAGTATCTCAAATTTCGTCTAGCTAAAGTCTACGCTTCTGAGGGGCTTTAAAAACCCTTGCCTTGGGCTTCTGTTTTGAACTTGGGGTTCTCCCGTCTGCTCCCTGTCTGCCTTTTGTGGTCCCTTTGTGTTTGGGTTAGATGTTAGTCAAGTTCTGACCTTTTTTTTTTTGGTTGTTTGGGTTAGTCTGCCGAAATTCTGGGTCTTTGTTTTGATTTCGCATTTTGATATCATTTTTCGGCATGTGCGAAGGGAACGAGGAGTGGGTCTGTGTATTCTGTTTATATAATAAGCGGAATTTATAGAGCTGACAATGGGTAGCTTGTAAGTATATAAATAAATCAAGTATGCGAACAATCAATTTTTAGCTAATTTATTACAGATCGTACAATAATAGTAATAGGTAATGATTTTTTATTGAAACTATTTGTCTAAAAGTGTATGAAAAGTAAAATTAAAACCTTACAAGCGATATTATGTTGTGCGTCTTTATAAAAATTAAGATTAAATCAATACATTTAATGTATAGTTGTATTTTTAAATCCGTTTAAATCGAAATTTAAGAATGTAAAAGTGCCTAGATTAGTAATTTTCTTTTGTCTTATTTATTTTCTTGTATTTTTTAATTTAATTATAGAATTGGCCTAGAGATTTTCGCGCATCTCTGACAAATATTCGCTTGGAAGTTGAGGCATCATTCGTCTCCTCTCCGCCACTCTGGATCTCAATCTTTTGGCTGCCGAAAAAAGTAGCCAGACGTCTGGCTGCATGTGTTAGTGGGTATATATGGTATAGTATCTGCTGTCTGGACTTTTATTGTACGGCTGACCTTGAGTTTATGGAAATTGCATAAGTGGGAACAACTTTGTCATATTAAGAAATATACGCGCACAACAAGAGCCATAGAAAACCGAAGGCAAGTGATGGTGACATAACAGACCAGACACTGGCATTGTGTTGAAGGACTCTAAACAAAATGAAGCGAGGAAGTAGCTTGAATTATGGGACACGGGGGTATTTCAAATTTTATGAGTATGAGTATTCAGGATGTTAATATATTTTCTTTTTCGAGGGCAACATCCATCTTCCACACCCTAAAGTCCGCTTCCTGGGCCCACAATCTTAATGGGATTCCATATGCATGGCATAAACCAAAAATCACATATCACAAAGCGCTGCCAAATGAATTACAACTTGCGAGAACGACGCACAGGCAGTGGGCAAGAAAACAAATAATGATCAACCGCACATAATGCATATCCATGGGCAGATCGATAACCCTTATCAAGTGTGCGGCATCGCGAAACCGAAAAAAACAAATTATGCTTTACAAAAAATAAAAAAGAAACAAACACACAACACACAACAAAGCCACATAAAAGGTAACCGATTTTGCAATACTCTTTACCCAAATTCCAGTAGTTGAAATACAAAAAATAAATGAATTTAACTATCGAAAGAGTTTTTATTATAGGTTTCTGTTACGGGTATGTTATAAAGAAAAGCCTATAGTTTATGACTTGAATAACTTCTGAAATTATTTTCAATAAACTAATAGGGAACATAAAGTGCAAATATGTTTAAATAAATATATGTATATGTGCTTGAAGTCTCAGTTTGCGTGCTTGGATTATTGCCTCCAGTCTTCGAAGGCGTAGTGGGCGTGGCTGGTATTACCCTTACAACCGGAAAAAAACACTCACAAACTTTTACAGAAACTTAGCCCACCTTGAACCTGAGTTTATCAAATTGCAGTCATTTTGTCTTATTTGGACAGGCTCGCAAATTTTTATTAGTTTGGAATAACTGAAATTAGTTGGTGGTTACCGTGGTTGATTTTCACTTTCAACCTGATTATGTGATCTCTGAAAAAATACAATTGTTTTTAAAACGCTTAGGGAGTTTTTGTTTTTTTGAAAGATGTATGTATGTTAAAGGGTATGGAGTAGAAAATTCATATTTTTTTATGCAGAATGATTTTATAAAATAACCAACCTTACATTTAAGATTCAAATTATTATTTTAGTAAGTAATTTCTTATCATCCTTAAACGAAGTTTGCGATCATTTTTAAGTCAACTAAATAAGTGACAAAATTACAAGTAATTAGAACAAAAGTAAGGATATGCGCCAAGTCCAAAAGTTACAAAACTATTATTTGGAATGACCAGGGGCATAAGGACATCAAATGGTGGAATCCCAAGGATGCAAGGATCCAAGGATGATAATGAAAATCAACAATCTCGTGAGATAATTGATACTCGTCAAAAGAGGCAAAAAACACATTCCAAGTCATTAAGGCAACCATTACAATCAACACAAGTATCCAACCAGTATGTGAGCTCCACAAGTTTGAGGTACAGGGGAAGCCACAAGTCTGAAGAGGATTTCGGTGCGTTGATGCAGCGGGATTATAAGGCCCAGAAGCATCACACCGATCGCCAGGCCCTCGCCGATATAATCCTGATGCAGGCTCGACGCATCGAGAAACAGCAGCGGGAACTGCTTCGAATAAAGGCCCACTATGAGTGCCAAGTGTCCACCATCAAGAACAATGCCATCATGCTGGAGTCCCATCTGCAGAAAGTCCTGGCCAGTGTTCACCATCGGGATCGGGCAAAGCGGATCGGCCACCACTACCAGGACATGTGCGGTGCTGTGGAGAATTTGGAGAATTGCGGCATTAATATAAAGCCGCAGTCCGTGGCCAATCATTTGCTGATCAAGTATCTCAACTCGCACCCGGCCAGAAGCACTAATGAAAATATAAGCACCTACAGGAATATGTTGTGAATTGTGCTGTTGTGGGAAGCCCATATTTTCATCAGTTCTTCTAGTCACCAGGCTAGGAATGCTTTGCTTATATCAATAAAATACCCATTTCAAATATTGCTTTGCTTACAAATCTAAAGCGGAATTAAGAAAACAATGTGAACCAGTTAAATGGCTTACAATTTTCTTTTGTATACCTTTATTTTGGTGGGTGTGTAGATACTTAGATGTCGTCATCCAAATAATTTTTAATACAAAAATTTAATTTATTTTGGACGTGTAAATTTACAAAAAGGATTTAGTTAACAATTAAATTCTTATAAGAATGGTAAAAAATTTAATTAAAGTTTTTAATTTTTGTTCATGTTTTTCTCAAAACTTTAGGTCAAAAAAATATCAAAGAATTGTTTTTAATTTTTTCGATATTCGGTTGGCAGTTATTTCCCTTAAAAGTTCGACTGTATCTATTAGTTTTTTTAAAAGACGCAGTCCCCTTATCAAAACCATTCAAAATCACAACCCCAGTGACGAATTTCCAAAACACAGCCCTCCAAACTGTGTACTTTGGGATGTGTTTGATATTTATTTGCTGTCTGGACTGCCAAAATTCGACGGCTTATCTGTCCGGTAAAAAGAGCTGCTAAATTGTACCACAATCGATGCCACACCACGATCGGGCCAAGGCCCGGCTGGAGCACGAGGTGACCCTCCTCCGCTGCGAGGTGGCCTCGTTGCGCTCCAAGCAGGAGCAGCGGCGAAGGTCTCGCCAGGAGCAGGTGGCGCTGCAGGCGCGTCTGGAGCAGGAGATCCAGGTGCTGCAGAACGAACTGGCCGCCACGCGGTGCGATCGGGATGAGCGGGAGTGCGGCGGCGCCGAGCAGTGTTCCCTGCTGAACGAGCGGCTGGAGAAGCTGGACGGGCACGTGGTCAAGCAGGAGCGGTACATTGCCTTCCTCGAGGAGCAGATCAACAACACGCGCACCAAGTACCAAGAGCGGATGAGCGATGTCCGCCAGAACGCCGACCTGGTCGAAAAGGAGCTGAAACGAGTGCGCCGTGAGGTGAAGTCCATTGCCGAGCAGGCCGGCGAGGTGGATCGCCTAAAAAAGCAGCTGGGCTTCCTGAACGCCAAGCTGGACCGCCGCAATTCGATCATCTCCAAGTACGAGGCCCAGCACAAGGAGATGATGGCCATTGTTGGGGGTCTTCGGAAGCAGTTGGAGGAGAACGAGCGTATCAAGGGTGGCGGAAACCCAAGTGGAGGCCACCGCAGAAGGACCCATGTCAGCAGGCAGGACCAAAAAGACGCCAAATTGATGGCTCCTAAAAGTCCACTAGTTTTCAAGAATATACCCAAACCTTCCAGCTTTGTCTATCTCACCACGGCGCTGAAAAAAAAATATAATAACACTAGCCAGGATCTTCTTACCGCTGAGTACGCCATCTAACCGAGGAAATCAATGATTCACAATCAACGTTTTAGTTTGGCGCACCTTGGAAGAAAATTTCTTTTGTAATTGAATACCTTGTAGCACAACAAAATATGTATATTATGTTTGTACATAAAAATTCAATGGGTAAATGAACCAAACGGAACTTCAGTCAGCATGAATTCGATGGGCGGCGGAGTTCCCAGAACTCCCCGCTTTACAAGTTCATTGACAAGCTTGTGGATTATCCATTCAGCAGTCTTGAAGAATCGGGTTATTGATCTGGTTTAATGGATTAGTGTTTTTGTGTGTAAGTAATTGCTTTGATTGCTATTGAAGGGGCCAAACCTGATGGCGTTATGAATTTAAAAATAAACAATGACTAAATGTGGATAGGGTTATCATTTTCATGACCTGTAAGCTTTTGAGTTGGTTTTTCAAAGTCTTATGTTTACTATTTTATTGTGATTGATAAGAACAATCATTTTAAAATATACCTTTTTTTTCATTAACGAATCGTTAATTAATTATCTCTACATATAGTATTTACCATTTAAGCGAGTGTCTTACAAAGACTAAGTGATAAGATCGAAAAAAAAGTTTAAAATCGCAGTCTTTCGAGGTTTAAGGGATATATTTAGAACAGATTCTAGTTGGTAATAAAAATAGATATATATATGCGGATTTAGTTAGCAATTTAGCACAATTTAAGCAGATAACTGAATCAATGCAGAATTTAATGCAGTTCAAGGATAATCTTAATTTAGCTTTTTGTAGCATTACCACATTTTGTATGTATCATTTAACCCATGATCAAAACTAGTAAATGTGGATGAGTTATAATTTGAATAGTTAGAGCCCTGCAGCCCTGTAAGCAAGTCACGTTTGCTGGATGTTCTAATGCAATATTTCAGCATAAGAGCACGTACCGTCAACTAGCGCTAATACTGCGACCGCTGGGCAATGAGTCAATACGGGATTGCAGAATGAAGCCGGCTGAAGTCGGGCGTCTATTGAATTCTAATGCTGCACCAGGAAGTGCGTGCAGACATTGGGCAATCAGTCGCCGGTCAATTGAAATCGTTTGTGGATAGCAATTGAGATTGATTGGATATGGCTTCGCCTCCGGCAAGTGGGCCAAAAGTTCAGCTCTTCTTGGTGACAAAGCCGCCTCCGAAGCACTGGAGCACACTTGACGTATTTGAATAAGCAATCTTATCGCAAGACAGGCTGCCATGAATCACATTCGTCTAATGATGAAATTAGCCAATTTTGGTCTGGATTTTTAGCATGTTCCATGGGAGTTTTCGGGGGCAGTCAGACCAGTTCAACTGGCCTTCGAAAACAATTATAATGCGTTGGGCGTGTTTTTGTGCAAACAAACACAAACACCACCGAAATAAACCGACGACCCTGAGACTGAAACATACAAGTACTAGTACCCAAAATATTACACATATAGGTATTGCGCGTGACGTCACTGCCTCGAGGAGTGCTCCAAAAACAATAGAACTGAAACAAGATTCAAGGTGGCTTGAAGTAGTTATTATTATTAGTTCTTAGCGTACATTACATTATCATTATTGCATTAATTAGACACTATAAATCATCAATCTACGTGCCCGAAAAGCAGCGAAAATTGTTTTTTAACAGCAGGACCACGAAGAAAATGCCCACGGCAATGGATAAAAGCTGCACGTTGACCACCTTCGAATCGACCAAAGCCTGCAGCATGTTGTAGATGCTCTCGCTGCGCACTTCGTTGCCGCAGCAGTCCATTAAGTAACTAATATTCGTTAAAAACTATATAGATTTATTCTAATTGTTTTGTTTGCGAACAGCTGGTTGGGGTGCTAGAGGTGGAACTATCTTTATTCAATCATACACATATATCGTTGAAATCTCTTCCTCGAACATCTGGCAACTCTAAGCAGGTAGGTGACTCCGCTATCGTTCTCATATTACAATTTTCTCGAATCTTTAGTTTTCATTCAAAAGGATTTCAAACGGAACATATAACACAAAGGTCCTCTTCTTTGTCGACCAATATAGCATAAGAGTTCCGTTAATTCCCTCATATTTATGATTAATAATTCATTTCGTATGGAATTGCGACAACCCAAATGTAAACAATCCCAGATCAGCTGTTTCTGCCATTCACATGTCGGAGTAGCGAAGGATTTTGCTAAAGGCGCCAATGGATTCAGACACTAATATTTTTTTACTTTCCTAATAAATACAAAATTTAAGTTATAATTCAATAAAATTAAATACGCTAATCAAAAGTGCAAACTAAAACTTTCAAAGGGAGAAAATGGTAGGCTCAAAACATATAAATAAATTAGCGGCGAAAGAAAGGAAGAATTTATTGAGGCGATGTGCTCTAGCAAGGCCCAATGAAATGGAATGCGAGGACGTAGTTGTAGTAGCAGGGCCTAGCACATCAGTCGCTGTCAAACGTAAGTAAACCGAATAAAATCTAATTGAGTTAAGTTGTACATAAATTAATATATATTTTATTTATTAGAAGACGACTTTTTGATGGAAGCCTTCGCAAAGTCGGAATTCCATTTCGACCTGACCCAAGGATCCCCACCCAACGATCGGGTGGGTGAGCTGACGAAGAGGGTCCGGGCTTTGGAGGAGAAGCTGGAGGCCAACACAAAAACACTTGAAGCCAATACAAGGCAGTTGGCAGAAAGCACCCACCAGGTGTCAAAGCTAGCGGCCTTGCTGCAACTTTTTCTCAAGGGAAAGACAAAAAAAGTAGCAGTCGATGTGGCGTTCCCGGTCTCTAACGATGAGGATCTCTTAGATTTAGACCTAAAGATAAGCTCAGGGACTAAAGGAGACTATGTAAGTCATTATACTCATAGTCAAGATAGGCGTGCAATTGATTTTGATCTTTTCTTTCAGATTCAAGCCATAACTACTCTGTTGGAGCGCAACAATCTGCCAAAGGCAATTAAAAGTGTGTTGGCAGAGCCCCTGCTATGTGAATACAATATAGATGGTGTCAACGGAAAGAAGGCGTTGAAAACATTTCCGGAATTCTTTTCAGTTTTAATCGGTTTGTTTATTTGTGCAAAAAATTGCAGATATTTGAACTGATTCTATTATTTTTTGTCAACAGATAGCATCAGTTCGTTGGATTGCCAGCAGCCGGCGGAGAAGGCCCTGGCACACGCCCTATCTTGTGTTAAGAACAACGCTAATAAGAAAAAGAATAAAAAATAGATGGTATCCACCTCTTCAAAAATAAATACAAATTTTAATTGCATTTATCAGGACTTTGACTTCCGGTGACCTAAAAACATTGCTAATATTGTATGTGTATGGACATACAGACATACAGCTGTATCCTGTATATATAACATTTTGTCGCCAACACATTATTACTTCAGGTGCATTTTTCTGTTTGTCAACCAGCCCAGCTGATTAACATCAAATTACACCTTAACTTTCTATGATCAGACATGTTTTTACTGCCTTAAAAACTTTTAACTGCATATATACAACTTCTGCAAGATTATAGAAATGCCGATCGGACAGAAATCAATCTTAAGTAGGTATCACTATATCATTAGGTGGTTAACTTTGATAAAACTTTAGGTTGGAGAGCTTGTAGAGAATGCAATCTTGGGCTCAAACCAATAAACGAATACAGCTGACTGCTTAGGACAAGTAGTTCTTTAAAATGTTTAACAACCAAACTCATTTAGCTTGTTTTAACTTCAAGACCTCCTGAACACAAAGCCTTTGTGGTTTAGCCTTCCAGCAACCGAAACGCACAACTCTCTTGAACTGTGGGTTTAGTTTTATTAATTAGTTTAACATAACTATTTGCTAGCTGGGGCGATTATTCGTCGTTCGCATAGTCAGCGGGGTTCTTGCGCAGCAGGGCGGTGTGCTGGCGCTCGGTCAGATCGTAGATCAGGTAGCCCAGGATGAAGGCTGTAAAGGGTGGAAATTGGATTATTAGCGAGGACTTGAAGACATTTCTGTGGGCACTTACGTGGGGTAACGATGAAGACGTTGGAGCGGAAACGACGCACCATATTGGGCAGACCCTTGCTGATCGCTCCGGCGAAGGCGCGCTGCTCAAAGGGCGACAGTTTGTAGGTGACGATGCCGTGCACCTTGGCCAAGTTGCCAAAGTGCTGGCCATTCAGGATCGAGGACAGACGCATGGTTCAGGGGCTACGGAGGAGAAAACCACCAGATTAGCAACTGCACAGGAAGTGGACCAGGATTTGGATGAAGACGCAGATCGTTATTATAAACATTGTGGCTTATGGCACTGGCTATGGCACTGGTGCAGCAACCCCCGGAGGTTATGTAATTTTCGCACTGCTCCGCGGAAAAAGACGGCCGAGTACGTCTGACGCTGGGCGCGATCTCTGCACTTTTGGCAGCCCATAATTGTGCATATTTTTAGAGCCAGCCCCTGTCGTAGCACGAATTATGATGCCAAATTTTACCTTGAAATTCGACTTTTACGCTGCAAATTCCTCTTGACTCGTCTCAACCAGTGTGACCGTGGACGGACCGCTTGAATATGCCAAAGCGGTAGGCTTTATTTTTGAAATAATATCCTAAATATGCCACATCAAATAGGTGGTTAACCTGGATACCAACTTAGTGCAGACCAGCACCGTGAATAATAGCTTTGTAGACTTTTAGCATAGACTTAAGCCGATTTTTAGGATTGTTGATTAATCACTTGTAATCGGTATTTGAATTTTGAAATGTTTGGCATGTGATTGATTTTATATTTTTAAATCGTGTGTTTTAGTTGAACTTGCCTATAATGTTCAGTAAAATTCACCGTATCAGTAACAGCAAATTGTTATTAAGAAAACGAACAAATTTCGTTGAAGAGAGAAATATTTTTAAGGTAAAATAAAATATTCCGAAAATGACACACGAAAATGTAAAACCATTGGCTACTATTTTTACTGTTAAAGGACAAATTTGAGTTTTTTAATTGTATATATTTTATTGCGTTACAAGAATTATTTTATAAATACGATTTTTACACTTTGGTTATCGAATTATTTATATATATTTATTTCGATTTTGTATCTGGTAATATTGCTTTATTAATGATTAACATTTGTACAGCTATGAGATGATGCATCTTACAATTCAACAATTATTTGCGTGAGCAGGACTACACAAATAGACAAGATTTCACATAAAAGGCAACTAGTGTCGCTCACAAAACATAGACGAAGGTCCAGTACAAGGCGTTGAAGGCCAGGAACATCGCAGGGAAAAGGAATCGGGAGCGCCTATCGATCCACATTGCGATCTCCTGCGGAGTCATGGTGGTGAATGTGGGCGGCGTATCCTTCTTATCCTTGTCCATGTCCACAATGTGATCGTTGGTAGTCCGCTCACTGCAAATGGACACGGTGTCGGCGCACTCGGTCTTGATGATCGGTAAATTGGGCTAGGGTTAAGAACAAAAGATCACTACACCTGTCTTGGATGTGCTATATATTATATGATGATTACTTACATGAACTGTCAAGTAGTTGTTAAAGCCCTGGTTCATATTGCCATTTCCATTGCGAACACTCTCCGTGCTTGAGACAATGTTGTCCAAACTGGAACAGGATCTCGCCCTGGAATCGTTGCTCAGGCTGCCGCCAATTTGGCGACGTGCAGGCCGCGGCGTTAAAGTGGACTTGATGATGTACTTGCTGTTGACCTTCTTCAGCTCAATGTTCTCCTTGCGGCGCCAGATCGTGTTCACAAAGGCGAACTCCACCAGGCTGCCGAAGATGAAGAAGGTGCAGCCCAGGAACCACACCTCCGACACCTTTATGTAGCTCACCTTGGGCAGGGTCTTGCTCTGCGACGAGGACAGGGTGATAAACGACAGCATGGTGCTGGTTCCTGGCATGGAATATATATTATTTATATATAAAAAAGAAAGTTACTTGAGTAAAAATCAAATTTTCTTACCCAGCATTATACGCGGAGGAGAGGCATCCGCCTGCAGCCAAAAGGACACCCAAGAGATGGCCACGATCATCATGGAGGGCACATAGTAGTCCAGCAGATAGAAGCCAATTTCACGCTTCAGATTGACAGTAAAGCTCAGCGAACTGTAGTTACCCACTGTGGAGTATCAAGTATTTAGAACAAGTCCCTGAACAAACACCCTCTTATTCGCTCACTGAAAGCTCCATGGCGCAGGTTGATGCCATCCGACTCCACCACAGTGGTGTTGTGCCAATAGTTGGCCATGTTGTACTCCGTCAGTCTCATTTCCGGATCGAAGGAGATGGGTTTGACCTGCTCCCATTCCAGGACCAAGTCAGAGGTGTTGTACATCCCTGGCAAAAACGTAAAATGTCATCGAAAATCAAGTTTAAAAAGGAAAGGCAATCGAGTCACTTACAGCTCTCCAGGATCGTGGAGCAGAACTGCTGATCGAAGGGGAACTTCTTGAAGTTCATCCAGCAGTAGAGGGTCGCCTCCATGCGGGTGGAGATAATCACGTTTCCCTCGGGCGACAGCGAAGTCAGGACGTCCTTCTCATCCGTTCCCAGGATACTGGACTCTCGTTCGTTGGCGAAGAAGATGTGCGGCAGCCAGAGGCGCTCGCTCAGGTGCTTCTGGCCAAGGATATTTTCGGCGGGCGGGTCCACAAAGTCCTTGAAGGCCAGACGTTTGTCCTGGAACTGCAGCTGCAGGAGGGCGTGCATCTTGAACTGCAGCAGGTCGGAATTGAGATTCTGCAGGAAGTACACATAGATTCGCGTTTTCACCACAATGGGCAGCTTTTTGGCCGTCACTGGATCGTAAACTGGGGAGTAAAACATCGTTTAAGTGGAGTTCTTTGCTTTTCCTCAGATTAATTGCCTACCATATGGCCTCTCAAGCCGATCATAACGGCAGACATGGGTTAATCTTTGGATAAGTTGGGATTGCTGCAAGCTTGTGTTCAACAAAGGAGGACAGTCCTCGTCATCGTATGTTTCGTTAGTGGCTCTGAAAATGTACAAACAAAGTTTAGCAAATAGCAAAACAAAGTTTTGAATTTTATTCAAATTTTGTAGAAATAGTTATAATTTAAAGCTTGCACTAATATCAGTGTTCATTTCACTTCATATTCAACTTTTCTTTTCGCTCCTTATATGTACCTTAATTAAACAAGTTTTTGTGTTCGTGTTAGTATTAAAATGCCAGTTTTTTAACTAGCTGAAATAACAAACTATTTTCGTTTCACAAAAAAGTGGATACCTTAGGTTATCCCATTTATTAAGGAAATTTAAAGAAGAGACTTTAAGAAAAGGACTTGTCCAAAAGCTTCCGCCTACAAATGAATTTAATCATATTAAAGAACCTTTAAAAACTATATAAAAATATTGTAAAATATTATTAAACGTTATTTATTATTTCATCGTTATTTTTTATTAAGTTTTTGAGCATGAACAAATTTATGATCACAGTTCCAGATCACAATTAAGATGATTTTCTTGGGCTCGACCATTTTTTTTTTACAGGGGAGTTAGTCTGACTGAGCACTGAGCACCTAAGCAGCTGTGCAAGCTCATTTGCAGCTACCTTAAAATGTCAAACAGCAGAATAAATGGCTGAATAAAATAAATAATAGCAAAATATTTGTCTTCTCATGTGGCACTCATTATTTAACTCGCATTTTATTTCTTTATTTTCTCCGTATTTATTTGCTTGCGCAACAACAAATAACAATATTTCATTCAGCTAATCGAGTTGACCTGGTCCCAACTGTAAACTAATTATAATACTGTTGATAAAGAATTAGATCTTGAACTTATCCGATAAGAAATTTTCACCGTTCTGCGACCTTTTTTTGCACATCAAAGACAAAAAGCCGACTGTAAATAATTTTCGGTACTTGTTTTGCGATTTCGAGAAAATCTTAATTAAATTCTAATCTGTGGATTTATTTACGCAGATTGGTTGAGATTTATCAGGCGAACTCCTGTTGCGAAAGACTTAAAAATAAATATCCCAACTAGAATAATGTTTAAAGGCGATAAGAAGGTATGGAAATATCTACGCATGTGAAATTTCCCAGGGACAGGAAATGCTTATAAACAAAGTTACCAAATTCATTTATGCGTAACTCTTTTGTTATCATCTTCAATGTAAACATTTTCATTTGAACATCTTTTGGTTTCATTATCAGTCAACCTATTTGAAGTACCATTATCAAAATTATCAAGATGGGAATTTTTGACAAAATGTATTTAATCTGTTCTCCCATTGACTATCTATCTATTGTGTTTTTCAGTTGACTTTATTATTGTAGGCTTTGTTTTTAGTAAAAATATGTATTTTCATACATTTGTATAACAAGTTTTGTCTATTACTTTTTGTAGTCATCTTTTGCTTTATGAAGTGCAACGTTCGATACTCCGTTCTTCAATGTCAAAAAAAAAAAAAGAAATTATCTAAACATAGACAATTCTGCAATAATGTATCTTTATCAATCCACTGCTGACATATTCATTTGAATGATTTATCAGAACGTTTCTTTTCTGGGTGTTTCCCGGCAATAACTGGCTAAAACTCACCCTACTGAAGCCCGGATGCTGCAGCTGAAGATCAGCGTAATCCACAAGACTAGGTTCAGGTTCAGGATCAGGTTCCTCATATTGCAGGGATTTTTGTGTAATTAATTTTTTTTATGTGATTTGGAGCAGGTTTGCAACTTTTCCTATTGGTGTCCGTAAGCAAAGTGATTCGATTGAGTTGGCTTGTCAAATTATATGCTCATGTTTCACACGATCTCCTCGCACATTCACTTCACACATTCACTTTGCAATTAATGCAAATCCACGTCGTTGGGTGATTTTATTTTTTATTTACGAATTTCCCGCAGCTCTCTCGAGGACGAGTGCCTGTCGCTCCGGTCTCCAGTCGTCGGAGGTTTGAGATCGCGCCGCGTTTGCGCCCCCAGAAATACAGAAATACAGAATAACTGCTCTGCCTCTGCTTTCACTGCCTCTGTCGACGCCGACGCCCCAAAGCGCACTGAGTTGTAGGCGGAATGGCGCTCGGCTTTTTTTTCGGGGCTGATAAGACCAGGTAATGCTAAACTTCGGGGTTACTTCACACTCGACTTCAACTCCCAACCGAAACCGAGCCACTCAACAACAACAGCGGCAGCAGCAGCAGTAGATATTGTTAGCTGGTCAAGAGCTGGAAGGCAATAGCGCAGGGTCGATTGGGGATCGCCTCACTTATAAGCATTCTATAGACCATATACTATGTATTATCACCCGCGTGCGTTTGCCACTCGGAGAAAAAATGCATCACCGGAAAAGTGGTGATTAATTATAAAATCTACTCAAACGTGGTTTTTAGTGCAATTTACAATCCAATAGTCCTGAATACTGCTACCCAATGGAACCTCTAAGACACTCCATTTATTATAATTACTATGATTAATTCACGACTCACATATTACATGAACATAAAATATATATAGCTCATAGGAATCTTTGAACAACTCCATTTGATTTACCTAAATGTTTGGATTCTTTGGAACACATTTTTAATAACATACATGAAAATATTTGCCTTCTGGGCTTATTTAAAAAAAGTGTAAATAAATGTATCTTAAAAATGGAAATTATGAGAGAATAATAGTAGTACACCTTGATAATTATTAGCATCTAAGAATATCGTTATATAAAGTATGAACATATGAAAACAAATAACGACATGATATTGGGTTCATTTAAATTATGGTAATATAGCACCTAACATTTGGGTAAATAAAAATTGTATAACAAACAATATTATCTTTATTTATTTTTGTCTATCCACATGAGAGATAGTTTTAATTTACTTTATTATTGGTGATTGGATGATACCGATTTCAGTGCCACTATTTTGTCTTAACCAATTAGTTATAAGGTTTTTGCGGTGCATAAATCGGAAGCATCGTAGTTGCGTCTGTCAGAAAACCGGTATCGAAGTCGTACTGGAAAATGCACCGAATCAGAATTAATAATCGTAACATTTATGAAGGCACCACTGCCAGTCGCATTTCTTGTCTTACTTCCAGCCATTAGCATACACACCTCGGAGTGTGTGACGAGTGTATGAGAAGTCATACGGCTTAGCTATTTGCCCAAGTGTCTAACCACCCGCGCTTCCATTTCTAATTAAGCCTGTAATGTTTGCACACGCTCTTCGAACTATTTGCGTTCCGCTCCAGCCGTAGATGTAGATGATCAAATTCGAATCACACCCAGTGCCCAGTGCCCAATACTGGGTACTTGAGTGCTGCAGGTTCAACAAACCCCCCATTGCCCCCAAACAAAGCAAACACTATTCAATTCTTATCAGCCGAATGTTCGAGCGATCCTCCTCCTGGTTGAACGATCGGGCCAAGGGATTATGCTCTGAGGTCGGATAAGCAGCTCCACACCCTAACGCCCCATAATATCGTTAATAATAATGAGTTGACGAAGGCAAAGGCAAATTCAAAGGCGAAGCAAAAGCCGCGACGTGACACAGAATTGAGAGTGTGACAATAATTGAATATATGACAAATGGCCAATAGCGGAATGAGTTAATATCATTTTGTCAAACACAATTAGTTGTCCCAACAGACAGTAGTCTGAAACTTGAGTGGACCGTGATTGTTGCTGGTTATGTTTGAATGATTTATTCGCTATTCGCCGGAGGACTGATCTACGATCAGCTAGACTTTGGGAATTTGAGTGGTAGGCACGAGTGGCTTACGAGGGAGTACCAATTTTATTTGATTTTTACCTCTAACATTTGCTTACGCTTCGCCAAATGATTTAATTTAGTTTGTTATACGAGATACAAGATTCGTGTTTTGGAATACAGCTATTCATTTTTATTTAAGGTAGGGTCTTGGGAAAAAGATCTTTTGTGTTCGTTGTAGAAATGCAATTATTTTCTAACACTTCATTTTCCTTTGATTTATATGAAGACCCAAATTAACCCAAATTTTAAATAATTATTTAAAAATATTTATCATTCCTTTTGACAAGTAACTGATGACCGTTTTGACGTAATTTAAGTAAATTCACCACTTCCATTTAACTTTCATTTTGTATAATTTTAAAAAATTTATCCAAGGTAAGTTTTTTTTTTCGCGGAGTTTAAAAACTATATCTGAAATTCACTTGCGTCAATTTCTTACCCGACTTCTCTCATTTTCTCACCTCTTATCGGGGTTATTTTAGGAACTTTAATTAAATGAAATGCTCATGGCTGAGCAAATTTGATCTGCGAATATTTAACAAGAAGGCTTATTTAATTATTGTTCGCATTGCCAAGGCAAACAAGCACTTGTGTTCTATTCAGCCAATTTAACCAAGAAAGCGCAGAGCTTGGTCTGTGCTTATCATCGTTTTGTGCGGCCCATTTGCGCCTGTTTACCGGAGTCATTGCCACGGTAAGATCCGTGATCTGGTCGCAGCCGGAGGAGGTGTTGCTTGCCGGGACCGTTTAGAGGTTATATTGATATTTGCACCGATTTTTGTGGGTCGCTGGCAATGCGATTTCTTGTTTGCCCGCAAATATTGGCCACCCATGTGCGGCCATGAAGTCCTGGCTAGCACGTGATGGCGTGATTCGGTTCGATCTTAAAGGTTCCTCGAGATCCGCGATCTCTGGCTTTATCTCACCTGCAGATGAGTCACATAGGAGTACCGCCGGGGGCTGAGGTGGTGAGTGCTTTATCTCAAGACAACATCTGCCTCCTGGCAGGCAGTAGACAGTTGCTTGTGTTTGGGTCGTCACAGCCAATAAACAAGCGAAAAGTTTAATTAATTAAAAACATGGAAGGGGCCTATGTAAATAGCGGCCAGCGTCAGTGGCTCTAAGCAAATATCATAAATAGAGTGGCGAAATAATCAAATAATCGAAATTAAAAACGTGTAGTATTACCGGGTGAGATAATCAGGGTACAGTCGAAGTCTCAAGTGGGTGTCTAAATTTAAAGCTATGACAGCTGAACGAGCCGAGATGGTCGAGTTGGTGAGTCTATCTCTTGGTACTTTTCACTGGGCGTTTAATAATATTTGGCCTGGCTCTATGTGGCTTCTGGTAGCCAAAACGAGGCACTAAACTGTTATCAGTTGGCGGCGTACGTTCGCCTTCAGTGACGTCTTTTGAATTTTATTTGCTGCACCTCGTTAAAGTAATGTTTAATATTTGCTCTTGCCACCGGTACGTATGCGTAACGTGTTGTCATAGCGGAAGCTGCTGTAAAATGCCAACCATCCAACCTGTGCTGAGTCAGTTGAAGTCAATGCATTGCTGCCAGAGAGTTTTATCACCGATCTGTGCTGAACAAGAGTCGGCCATCTTTTCTATAGTTATTGCCAATCTCGAACATCGCATTGTTTAAAGCAATAATTTCATGTTATCAGAGACAAGACAACAAGTATAAACGAAATCGAAAACAGTGTTGTGTGTGGGACAATATCGAGATCCCTGTCTCCCTGAAAAATAAAGAAATGTATGTAGCTCATTCACGTGCTTAAAAAAGCCCATCATCGTGACAGTGTGCTCGGTTGCTTAGCTAGCCAAATATAAGATCTAAATCTGCCACAAAAACCCGGAGCGGTAGTGGAACAATAAATCAGTTTCCTACTTTTTTCGCTCGGTTTGGGGGATGTGCTGTGACAGCCGTCTTACGTGGAGACGAAAAGATCTAAATAAATTAACAGAGCAAAAAGGCAAATCAGTTGGTTATATATAGAAGCACATTTCAATGAAATAACAGGGTACTTGTATAGAGTTTTTTTAACTACACAGCCAAATATCATGTCATAAAAATATTAATGTAATTACTTTTTTAGGAGATAGTTTAGATTATAGTTTAGTCGTTTTGCTTGGAAAATATATATATAATTAAAATATTAGACATTTTAAGCAACGTTTCTGTTTGGCTTATACAATATGCCAATATAAATTTGAAATTTGTTGATATAAACAAGTTATTATTCCTCCTAATAGATAAAATCGATTTATATAATCTCAGAAACTAAGTAAAGAAAATATGCTATTGATATGTACAGAAAGAAACTGATCATTTCTGTAAAAAACATTTAAAATTGGATTTCTAGTATTTATGACATGAGTTGCTAAGCCTTGTGAATTAAGTTATCCTTAATGCATACGTTTAGTCTCAACAAGTACCAAAAAAATAACTAGTTCTAGTTTAAACTATATCTTTCTCCCGTGAAAACAAATTAAAAGATCAATGGTTTAGGGCGATCTAACCGCTTACCACGTAAATATGTTTATTTCTATCTAAACTGGAAGTTCCAGTTCGATGCGTTTCAGTACGTCGAGAACAGACCTATAGTCGCGGATCCGCAGGCGTGCGGATTGGGGAATAACGACACGTTACTACGACATTATTCAATAGGCTAACTATGAGCTAACACGAAAACAGCCTGCCATTGAAGAGCAGTTGGTTAAGTTACTTCGCCGCACTGGACTCCGGTTCGCCGGTGATCGCCGGCGACTTGGCAAAGTCCTGGAACGTGTCCTTGACCTTCTTGAGACCCCGTCCCGCGTAGCAGGGCAGCATGTGGACGAAGCGGAAGGAGCTCTTCACGCCCTCGTTGTAGTAGTGCTTGGCCAGGAAGCGCATCTCGCCGGTGTTGGGCAACTGGGGCACCTCGAACGGCAGCTGCTTCTGCACCTTCTGGACGTACGGACACAGCTCCGACTTCACGGTGTTGTAGAGCTTGTCCGTCTCGTCCGCATCCCCCCAGACTCCCACTTTGCGTGTGTAGTAGACGATTCCGGCCAGCAGACCGCCGCGCACTAGAAATCTGGAAAGGACACAAAGAGTACCCAAAAATAAGGCTTACGTAAGTCTCAAACGAAAAGAGGCTCGACTCACCCAACAACCATGTTGATTCGTTTGTTTTGGGGAAGAAAGAGTGACAGTCACTTGGGGGCTTCAATTGTATCCAAACAAGGGAAGTCTGGTCGTTTTCGTTTAGAATTTTTGTAAAATTTATTGTTTTTTACTTCATATTTTTGTCGGAGTGACCGTGGCTTCGAAACCGTTAAAATAATGAAAAGCAGTGTGCCCAAATTTGCTCTCTTCGGGGTCTCAAACCATCGACCAATCTATCTCAGACTCAAACCACAATGTACATGTCGGTGGGTACCGTCTTTTTATATCAAAGTGTACTAAGTAGTATTTTAACGTATCTTTGTGGTGTTGATTAATAATTAAGCTAGGATAAAAGATGTTGGTTTATTCTGAATTTCACTTTTGTTAAAGTCATACTAAATAAAATTAAAGAAACAAGGCTTTACCTGAATTTGTATCCAGTTATTTGTGAAAGGTCCATAGAATACATTTACCTGCATATTTAAAATTAGAGATGGAAGGTTTAATGAGAACAGTCCCTTATTATATGCTAACTTCAGAGTTTAAAATTTAATAAAAAGACAAGTCAAAATTTTAAATTTTTTATATAAACATAAAAAATATACTAAACTCTTAAATTTAAGAACATTGATTAATTTATTTTTATAACGAACATTTTAATTTTATTGCGATAGGTTTTTTCTTTATATTGATTTAGTATTTGTAAAATAAAACAGGGTAGTATATACTTTGATAGATAGCGATTTGTTTTATTGAGAGTCCAAACAATTAAGGTAATTGCAAAATTAGTCTAGTATTGTAACCTTACTGTAGGTAAGCCTATGAAATCAATTCGCAATCATTAAATTTTCTCTTGTTATCCTTACTAGGAAGTTCTGACATTACTTAATTTATTTTCCTTTCAAGTTGTCTGTCGCAACTTGTGGTATTTATATTTTAAAGTTACAAGCTACATTTTTATTATTATTTTATAAATATAAATATAATATTTGGGTTATATATTTCTTAAAAACTAAAATTTAATTTAAAATCTTAACCAATTCTCGACTATAAAAAACTAATTCACTAATTCAAATAATTTTTAAAATCGATGAAAACTTTGTATGATTGGGTTTCATGTGAAAGGCATTTGGTTGAATGCCTAGAACTGGAGAGGGGGATCCCCTGATTAACTTCATAAAGTACTGCCGTTGTTTAACTAATCACTGAAGCGGTCCGTTCTTGTTACCGGCTTATCCAAGAAGGCTTCCGCTTTTGTTCCCACTGAAATCTCATTTATTTAACTAGTCGCAAGAAAACGAGGAGTGAAAGGACCCAACTACTGGTACCCCTATGCAACCGTTTCGTTTTCCCTTAGCCTTTGTTCCAATTTTGCGACAGTCGCTGCAGTTAAGAGGATTATTGCCTGGCGAACAAAGCAGGAATTGCCAGGCTTTGTGCCAATTTATTGAAAAATCCCGATTTCAAATCGAGTGAGAATTTTAACGGGCTTCCTTTTTTTTACAGTTTTTGCTGTTTTTTTTTTTTTGGGTTCCCTTATCGTTGTTTTTACCCAATTTCGCGCCGCCTGTCGTCCTTGTGCACGTTCCAGGTCGGGCGACATTGACCCACGTGTCATCCGGGGTTGGCTACGCTTATTAATGGGCTCAGTTAATGTGTCGCACAACCCCTTCTTGCACCCGAAAATTAAATTTTCCCCACCCCTAACCTTTGTTTTTTTTTTTGGGTTAAAAAATTGGCAAGTCTTTTTTGGCGAAAAAAAAAATGAGAAAATGTAATTTATTAATTTCGCATGGACGTGTGACAGTTGGTTGCATTTTCCTGATCCTTTATTTACACAATGAGCGGCAGCTTGGGATTGACCCTTTTTACCCCCGGCGACCCAGTGCGATTTTTATTCGGAAAATGTCAAGAAATTTTTTGTTGCAAAATTCGCATTATCCATAGGAAATTGCAACTTTACAATGGGCAAGGGTTCAGGGCGACAGAGCACTTACCCCCTACCCTTTACCCTATAGCCCCTAACCCCTTTCAGTGTCATGCGAGGATTTCACATTCAGTTCGCTTCATTTGCGCTCAAAACTAATTCGGCAGTGACCCCTTTAGTTTTGGGCTAAATTTTACACATTTTGGAAAACTGTCCAACCGGGCAACCCTTTTCCATGCGCAACAATGCACGGAATTGTAAACTCTAATGAAATTTTTGGGGGCACCATACGCTTCGCACGCGTGTGGATTTCACATTTCACATACTCACATATCCGACAGGCAGCTGCCACGATTCCAGAATGGTTTTAAACACCCAAACTACCCGTGGCGCAAACACGAATACGAACACATACTCGCCAGTATCTTACGCTTTTTTATGGATCTTGTTTACTTATTCGATTTTGATACTATTGGCGCACGCGTCTGTGTTTGCCCACGGCTTAGGGGCCGCAGCCGCGGTTTTTTTTTTCCCGGGGTGTTAAAGATAAGGGAACTCTCGGGGTTTTTTTGTGTAAAAATTGACTTTTTTCAGGCGCTGTGTGTGAGTTTGGGTTGAATTTACGGTTTTTAAATCAAGACACGCGTCGTTTGGAAGTGTGTAACGTCTTTAAATGACGGCCAACTGCTTGAGAGCAATGTGTTTCCTTTTTTGGGATTTGTTCGATATTATAGGGATAGTTATGAAAAACACCAAAATAAATGAAGTCTAATTTGGGATCATTAATTTAAAGTGGTCTTACTATCGGAACTTGTGAATTGTAACGTGGGCATGACAAGAGGCATGTTATACAAACGGCTGTGCTGATAATGCTGATTAAATATAAAGATTTCATTCCACATGTGATTAACTTTTTCTCAAATACATTCATGTACTTAACGAGTAAAAATTCAAACATTTGAGGATTTTCTAGATGACTGATACTTACTTGCTTACAATAAATTTCAAGATTGGTGAAAGATTAAGTAAATGACTTACAAAAATATTTTTTTTAAGGGACAAACCTTCATATAATTCTCTTATAATGGCAATCATAATTTATACAAAAATAATTTATTTATGTTTTTTTCCACATTATATCCTATGATCAAAGCCATTCGATTGAAAAGGGGCTCAAGGAGAATTAAAGGAATTATTACCGGCACTTATCTTATCTTCGGCTCTGCAGTCGTTGATGTGTTTCTGCTACTTCTTGGCCACTTTCTGAGTTTCTGTTCTCAAACATTTTGCGAGATAAAAGTATAAAAGTCATTGGTTTGTTTTGGGGATGGGGCTGTGTGCTGCTTTATTTTTGTGTCCTTTTTTTTTTACTTGAATAATGCAAACTCCCCCTTTTGGACACACTTTCAAAGTCTGACCACACACACTGACCGCCATTTCCCCGCGCTTTTCCTTTTCCCTTATTCCTTTCGATTTCCACTTCCATTTCCCTTAAGCAGCTTACGCACTCAGCAAACGCTTGTGTGTGTGTGCGTGTGATAGTGCATAAAATTTATTGGCGCTTTGGGGGAGGTGGGAAAAACAGGATTTTCCGAAGGAATGGAGGTGGGGGGATAAGGAGGAAGCTCCACTTTCACTTCGGCCTGCGAATGGCAGTTTTCCTTGTTGCAGACATGGCTTTTATAATTTTATGCCATTTCTTTCAATATTTATTTTGTTATTATGTTTTTGTAATGAGTTCAAGTTGTTGTCAACAGGATAGGCAACAACAGCAAAAACCACAAGGAGATTGTTAGAGCTTGGCGTTGGAATTGGAAAAATTGTATCAATAGACCGCCGTCGCTGTCTGCGTATATCGCTTGTTGTGTGAGTGTGTATTGCCATGGAAAATTCCGCCTAGCAAATAAATTAATTAATTTTGTTTTTGCCTTTTTTGTTTGTTGTGTCCTACAACGAGGGGCAGGGGCTGGTAGGTCGTAGGCCTATCGAAATTTTGTTTAATGCGTAGTCCATAACATTGAACTACACAGAACAAATTTCTATAATCATGAACTTAAAAACAAAACGTAATCTAAGGCTGGCAGAAATTGATTAACTCTTACAAATTAGTGAATTTAAATTGTCCTAGAAATGTTTCTGTTCAAATATTGCATTATTAATTAATAATATTAAGTAAGACATTAATAATATTACTCATAAATTATTGTTTGGAAATGATTAGCGGTTTTTGGGACCTCGACAAAATACCTGTATATTAAATTTGATATTACATATACTCTTCTTTTAAATTGTTCGATGAATACTTCTCGGGTTTCTCTCGTATAAATTCGATGGCCTATTCATGGGAACAAGAAATAATGTTTATTACAAACTTTATTTTTTTCTGTGTAGTTCTCTTTCTATTCTCCTCCATCGCCCCATCTTGTGTGTCTTTTTTTCTGTAGTTGGCAAAGTCTAAAGTTACGTTCGTCTCTATTGATTTTCCATAATGAGGCTTATATCGGCCCAACTCCCTTGGTGGAGCCATCGAATTTCATTGCAAAATCACTGCAGGGAAAGTGGTGGCCAGGGGCGGGCTGCTGAGGGGCTTGAGGGGGAGTGGGAGGGGATGGGCAGCTTGGTGAGGCGTAGTCTTCGGTTGGGAACAAGAATTCCTGGCTGTCATGGCTGATTGGCAAACAAACAGACACGCATCCACATTCACTCACACCCAAGCGAAGCAATTTTATTGTCATCATTTGTACATAATGTGGGACATCGCTAAGGTTTCTGATATAAACATGGCATCCTTCTAATAACGTTATCCGTTAATAAGAACTAGAAAAATAAAGTGATTATAAATATCTAGTTTGTTATACGAAATATATTTATATTAAAATAGTAAAGTCTTGCGGTAAGCTAAATGGTTTAAGCTGAGAAAACTTTTTAATTTTTCCAGCTTCTTAAGCTTATTTTTCCTAACCAAAAAACGTTCCCTTAAAAATTAAATTAATTCTGAACGGTAAACTGTTTGTCACTTTTTAAAGTATTCACATAATCCAATTCTCACTGTACTTACACTAGCATTTTTTGCGAAACGCTCTCGCACAAGGACAAAGCAGGATGTTGGTATTGTTTTTGTAGCTGTCAAGTCAATCCTGACATTATGATTTCTACTCCATCAGCAGCAACCTCACCATTCTTCCCGAAACCCTCCCCCTCCAAAAAAAATACAGGCTGCTACCTTTGATAGATTTTTCAATTTGTTATCAGCTTGTCAGTCGTTTTTTCCCTCAATTTTTCCTCTTGTAATTAAGGATAGTAGTTGGGGAGCTTGTTTGTTAATATTATTGGTATAAATAATTTTGCAAGTTTTATGTGGCTCAACTTTAATTTGCAGGGCGATAAATAACAAATGGCCCCAGTCCAAAGCCAAATTCCCACTCCCTTTCCAAATTGCGGACTCTGGAATCCGGATTCTGGACACACACACACGCACATGAATCGGGGGACAGCCGTAAAATGAAAGTGAAAAGAAAAGTGGAAAAGTAGCCGGAGCAACAACTGCAAAAAGTGCTGAACGCAGACAAAGTACAAATTGCCCACAAAAATATAAAAACGAAGCCAAAAGGAGCAAATCGAGAGGCAGAGAAAGAAGAAAGTTCAATTTACTACTTTTCACTTTAGCATACATTCCACCCACCCAAAAAAAATTACACACACTCACACACACACACACACACACACACACACACACACACACGCACAGACACACACACGCACACACACACACACACCCACACACAACACACAAGAATTCAAAGGACACCCTCATTTCGGTTGGCCAGCTGGAAATTGGAGAAGCCAAAAGCCTCAGCATCCCACACACGCTTATAGAATTTTACCAAACCCCGCACCCATTATCCTGGCAACCTTATCCTTGCTCTGGCACTCCCCCAAAAAAAACTTTGCCTTTTGCGTTAAATTTTTCTTTTTATTTTGGAATTTCGTTCGATAGTCTAGCACACATATATATACATACATATGTAGGTACACATGTGCTACACACACAACACACGAGCATCTAATTTCTTTAAGGTCAAGCTGAAATGAAATACAAAAAAAGTTTTTTTTTTTTGCTTGATGAAAATTACAATTTTCGTCTTATTTTTCTCTCAACTTTCATGCCAAAAGAAAGAAATGGCTTGCCCTCTTGTTGCTTCCGCTCGTTCGCTCGTCCTTTCCCGATGTCCTTTCCCCCCAAGTAACCATACAACATGTGTGTGTGTTTGTGTCCTTCCTCCTGGCAAGTTTTATTCCTCATCAACGCCCGTTCAACCTATTCCCCCACCCACCCCATTCTCCACACAAAACCTCAAACTCAAACTCAGACTCAGCCTTAGAGTCCTGGCAGTCCTGGCTGGCATTCACATTTACGCACATGCCACTACGGCTGTGTGTATCCAATTGAAAAGGCAAGGAGCAGGACGAACGGAGCAATCTCAAAACGCAACCGAAACTGAAATAAATCCGTGTTTCGGGTGTCGATGCCTCCTTTACTTTGCTACTTTCTTTGGCTTCACATGCCTGTAAATGAGAAATGGTGAAAGGGATGCAGCCTTTTACCAAGACAGATAAGAGATCTGATTCATGTCACATGGTGTGGCAGGGTTTGATGTGTTGAGAATTTTGATTACCCCGAAATCGACTCAAAGAACTCATTAAGATTTAATTCATGATCATTATCGGGTATAAAGGATCCGGTTTGTGGAACTAATCTTCAAATTATGATTAAATATATGAAAACACATATGGGTTGATAAGTTACGTATATAAGCTACTTTACAAAAAATCAGAGTTTTATAATTTGATTTAATACGAAAGGTAATTTTTAAACAAAACTATGATGTGAATAATCTAAAATCTTGCTTAGTGCTTTCCTTCAATTTATAATACAACGAAAAATATCGAGAGAAAAATAGTATTACCCTGAAATATTCATTGTGGTTGACTATGGTTGTCCTGGATATGATCTACGCCAGACTTAACCTCTGGCTGAGGCGACGCTATCTCAGGATGATCATCCCCTTCGTGATCTTTTCTCTGGTTACCTTAGTCCCGGACATGAGCTTTTTGTTCTTCCAATGTGACCTTATCTTCTGGCGGGACTTGGTAGTGGAAATCCTGGGGGATTGTTTTCTGCTACCAGCAATCATGATTGGCATCTCGGTGGTCGTCAAGTCCTTGGTGGTGGCTACCCTTGTGGCTGGTCACTTCTTTCCCCACCAGTGGCTGCAGTCTCGTCTCGAGCGGCATAGTCGCCAGAAATTTTCAAACTTTACTGTGCGTCGCCTGCTCTTTCAACTGGAATTGGCCAAACGGCGGTTGCCCAAACCCAGAGTGCATCTCGATCTGACCGATGTGATGACCCAGCAAAATTACGAGCAGGTCCATATAGGTCGCCCATCGAGCGGTGGAGATCTTCCGGCGGGACGCTAAGGCGGTACTGGAACAGAAGTCCTCCAATTTCAGTGGGGAACAGCGCTACTTTGTGCTCGAGGAGGAGGAGCAGGCTCTCCGGCGGGATGGCTATGGCAGGATTAATTTACGGGTCACCAATCAGGTACTACAACAGCTTCTCAGTCCGCTGGAGAAAGAACCAAGTGCCAGCCAGTGGCCTAAACAATGATCACGCCCAAATTCACTGTTGCCCTTGATTCGAAACACACTTTACGGAAACCTCTAAATCGTCATTGTTGTAGTTTTATAAAACAATGTATTATATTGTACTATACTATATGATTATAAGATCAAAATAAAAAATTGAAAAATAAACAATTTTTTTTAGCTCCGGGTTTAATTTTTTTAAGCCCTTAAAGACGTCTTAAAAATTCGAAAATTGAAATAGGATGAAATGTTTTGATCATGTTTTTCTACATAAACTTTTTTTTAGTTTGGATCCAATTTAAAGAGTTTGAATATAATAAATAGAACAATTAAAAACAAAAGTCTCCTGCAAAAAAATTCTTTAAAAAGACGAGAGACCCCAAAATCGAGTTATGTGATTATAAACTATACAGGTACAAAGTACCTGGTACATATACCTACTTTTAAGATTAACGATAAAATGCTTCCATTAAAATAATTTTGTTGAAAGACTAGGGACCACAGCTTGTAAATTTAAATATATGTAAATACGACTTCCTTTTCACTTTGTAAAAGTTAAAACACCTAGTTAAAAATGGTAAATGTAATTTATGCAAAAGAAAGACCAAAACAATTTTAGTCGCGTTCTGAAAAGTCATTAGGGTAACCTACTGCCACCACTAGCCTCCCGTTCTCCTATCCACTCGTCTCTGGTGCGTGTCCTTTTGCGTCATTTATTTAAATTGCCGCATTTCCAGGACTAATGTGCATATGCCAGGGGAAAAGCAAATGAAAAACCCACCCCAGATGCCCAGCTCCCTCCGCCCCTCGCCTTTGCTATACATTTGGAAAAGGAAAAAAACGAAATAACAAATACTTACCCCCGCTCCAAAGAGCCGACAAAAATCCATAAGTTAAATTATTAAAGTTTGTAGCCGCTGTGTTGACCCAAGGTCTGGGGGTTTTTTGACACATTCCAAGGACTCGGCAAGCGGTCAATGAAACGAAGTCCCATAAAAGCCCAAAAGTGAAGGCGGAGTCTCAAATATAAATTACCCTCGTTTTTAATGTAATTGTGATTTCAATCATAAATTTCATGAAGTACTTTAATTATTTATTTAATTACTTTATAAAATATTCGATTGTCAAAACAAAAAACAAACAAGTATTTTTGTTATTATTGATGAGGATTTTTTGGAAGTGGCTTAAAAGAAAAATGTATGTCTTGCCGTAACTCTTTTTGAAGTCATCATACTTTTTGGACTTCCATTGCAAGGGGTACTGAAAATGGAAAGCGTTTCCAAAGCATATGGTGACAACAAAAATGGTTATTTGCGCCTGGCGCCGCCTAAACAATTTAATTGAGAGTTGAAATTACTCGTAAATATGTATGGCTACCCACATTCACATGGGGAATAAGTGGGTGAAGTTCTTAGGGCGGCCGTTAATGGTGTTCAATGAGTTTTTTTTAGCCTGTAATTTGTGGGCCTGCGTGTGAAGCTCTGTCAAATCGATTAAAAACTAATTTCCACACACAATCCATTCAAATAACGACGAAAACTATAATTTTATTCTGTAATTTTTTTTAGACATTGCTGTCGTTGATGGATTGGTTTAATCTAAAATTCATTAGAAAGAAGGGGTTAGTTGTCATATGCGCATTTACACTATACAAATTGTTTTTAATTTGGACTCAGGGTTACAAGCGCTAGAGCTTATTTAAACGTTGGTTAATCTCACCTTTATCTCACTGGTCTAAAATACTTGAAATTTATATATAAAATGTATTTTATAGCTTTTTAACTTCCAGCAGCTTTTAGAAGCTGGTTATGTAGCTAAGTAAGAAAAAAAAAGGCTTTGTCAACTGTACCCAAAAACTTTTCCAACTTATATAGTACCAAGCACTTAAAATACTCACCCGGGCTTTTACTTTTACCGAGAAACTATGTGGAAAACATTCTTCCCTCTTCCGTTGCCAAATTATGAACAAGTTTGTTTCCTCGTCTTTTTGGTAACAGGAAGTCTGGACAAGGGACGACAGGACGAGGGAACTATGGAGCTGTCAGGAACACGCGCCAGACGCACATCTCCAGCCCTCGATCGGAATTGATTTCGTCGCATTCCTTTCAAAAATTATTGATAAGACATTTCCACGGGCATTGTGTTTGGCCATTACAGCTACAGTTACAGCTACACTCGCTCGTGCGAGTGAGTGTCCCATGTAATACAAATATTGACATTCTTTGATTTCGCAATCCTCAATACTCGCTTGGGGTAGCAACAAGCGAAAGGAAGGACCTTCTCCGGTTTTCCTGGGGTGGAGGGTTCAGGTCCCTTATTCGCCTTTGCACGTAGAAAAATTATTTTTAAGATATTTGGAGTTTAACTTAAGTTTGGAAAGTTTTAAAGAATATTATTACAAGTGAATTACATAGATATTAGATTATTTTCATGCTTTTTATTTAAAGACTATTTATTTTTATGTTTATAACACAAACTGCATCTTGGGAACACAGGCAACAAAATTCCAGAAAAATATTTAGATTAAAAAAAAAAAAAAAGTTTAATAAGAACCATTTTTTTTTCGTTTATAAACGTTTTTGATTAGCCTTTTCTTAGTCTTGTCTACAAAGTGAAAGTAAAAATTAATTAAATTAAATATAAAATAAATAACAGTTTCAAAAATAAATGTTTTAAATAGCGTTTTTTTTTTCAAGTGCATTACGTTCATCTCTGCCTCCCTTGGAAATATTGAAAAGCTGAAAGCAAATGTCAAAACTCAGAAAAGTTGCAAAATTTCCCCATGTTTGCAGGGAGAGATGAGGGGATGGACTTGCCAGGATTTCCGTCTCAAGGGCCGCGGAATCAGCTTAGAGAAGTCCCCAGCCGACTTTGAATGGGAATCACAGGGCGATGTAAGCACTTTTTAAGCTCGAGATGATGACACTTGTGCCCGAGTGCGTTTTTGCATCAGAGAAGTCGAACTAAAGGAGCTCAGTATAAAATCGGAAGTGTATCGGAAGCCCAGCACCCACAAATCACACGGTTTTTAATTTATTTATATGTATTTGTATATATATTTAATATAATCAATTTAAAACACATACAATTTTTGATAAATGCTCACTTACAATGAAATGAAAAATGTTGGTTCTTCGACCGTTTTTGATTCTTTGCTCTTTCACATTTTACATATAATAATTTTGTCCAAGTTTTCCTTGGTTTCTTTTGATTTTTCTCACACATAGTTTTACATAATAACAAAGTAAAATTGTTTAAGTATATGTAATATATATATATACCGATATATAAGTGTATATATCTCATACATTTGCCAATTGCTAAATAAATGTTAATTTGTTGGATTTTTGTTTTATATTAAATTTAAATTTAATTTTGTTTTGATTTTTTGCTCGTGGCTTTTGATTTGCGCTCTCACGTCTTTTGTGTTGCTTTTCTCTTCTTTTTCTCCTCATTTTCCATCTTCAACATCAATTAAATTAATAATTTCTTTATGCATTTTGTTGCTCTGACTTAAGCCTACAACTAAAATATTTATTAAGAGTGTAATCATTTGTTTTTTTTTTTGCTTAGCGCTAGTAAAATTGTATCTTTGATTTTCTTGTGGTTTTTGCATATAGACCCTACCGAAGGTCATACAAAATTTTGATTTATGCTCAAGGTACTTTGCAAGTTGTTTTTGGGTTTTGTGTTGTAAAATTTATTTAGCATTAGATTTAAAAAACATGTTTTCATCATTTTTGATTTGTGCGCTCTTCTGAGAGGGGGGTTGCAGTCATGCCAAAATGTAAGGAAATAAAAATAATGTTAAACCATTGCCAAAAACCCGAGCCCATAAGGAAATAAAGAATTTGCATGGGGTTGCTGCCAAATCACCCTTGGCAATTGCAATATTTTCTTTTCATTTTATTTTTATATAAGTTGCAATTTTTCCAGTTCACTTTTAAACATGCAAATAGCGGGGAACACCCTTAAATCGATGCAAATGCACCATGGGGTAGCACACCATTTGGTCAATTGATTGCGCCCTTAAAAATTGCTGGCAGCGGATTTTCCTAAATTGCCATAAAAATTCAATAGAAAAAAATTCAGGAAAATTCGGGAAAACTCGGGAGTAATATTTATGAATTTGCCTACCATCCCTTGGTCAACCTGGGGGTTGTTGCTCAAGTCAATCTTTAATTGCTGCGCCGGCAGCCGGAAAAGTATCGAATATCTGGCCGTAATCAATGAGATGAAATTTGCATGGACACGTGACAAATAATTAACTGCCAAAACGGGCGAGATTCCGAACTCAGAGGGTGGCTGCATTTAATCAATAGCCATGGCAATATCGATTCTGATTCCGGCTTAGGAACTTTTTTTTAGAACTTCAAACAACTGCAGCTGCTGACCTGACCCTCCAACTTGACCCTCACATCCCCATGCTGGGTTTTTGTTATCGTAGTTTCTCTGTTTTTTTTTTCTCCAGCGGAGTATAGCCATTCATACAGATGTATTTTTTAATGCAAACATACTAATCAGAGGGTTGGTCAAGGCCTGACCCAAAACCGGAAACAGTTTCACTTATTATGTATTTTTTTTTCTTTTTATGAGGGTGCTGTTTCTGGTTGTATTTAAGAGAGGAAAAAAAAGAAAACCAGCTGCTTGTGAGTTTTTTAAAATGATTAAACAAGTCGCAGATATGCTCTCAAGCTATTGTTGACAAATTGAATCAAATGGCAATTTAATAATTGAAGCGGCCAAGGCGTTGGACCAGCATATAACACCCCGAAAAATGAAGGTCCCCTATGGGAACGTTTTTCAAAAAACCAAAACAAAGAAAAAGGTCTTCCCCTATCGGCGACAACTTCACAGTCAATAAGTTCAAGATACTGATTTTTTAAGACCTTGGACTCGAGTCTGGCACACTTCAATCCACTGGTAAAAAAATATAGCATGCGGTGGCTTGTAATTGGGATATCGGAAATCAACATCAAAATAATAAAAGAAACTCAAGTTTAACAAATACAAATTGCATGACATTTATTTAATACATATTACATATTTAAAGTAAGATATAAGAACTAAGGAATATGGTGAATATAAAATAAAATTACGATCTATATTTGTAGCTATATATAAAAATTTAATTTCGATTTTGAAGTTCAAATTGTTGCTGTTGTGGACTCGACGAAATATTTGCTAAAAGGCACGCAGCATTTTAAAAAACACACGTTTTTAAAAAAAGGAAATTTCGAATATAGCAAATAGTCTTCGCCGATCCATTTTAATCTGTGAGCCATCAACTCATCTTGGGCCACTCTTCTCGCAGAAGAACAAATTCCTTAAACACTACAAAATAATCTGCGAAATTCGTCAGCCAAATCTGAAGAGTTGACGACTCTGTTTGGCTTCGGTATAATATTTTAATTTATGTTTAGTATTATATGTTTGACTAGAATGTTTTGTTTGTTGTTTATGAGACTAGTTCTGGTCTTTGGAATGTTCAAACTAAGAGTGGTTAATTAAATAATAATAGGATATATATACGAATTTTGAATAAACCATAAAATGTAATTCTGTTTTGAGGTAAAGTTACTACAAAAATGTTTTTTAACTTTAAGGGTTGCTTTTGCTGCAATTTTAGGTTTATACGGTTTCGTAGAATTTCGTTATAAATTCATTTTATTTTAATTATTGTTTTCAAGTCCGTCTGAGGTAGCATTTTTGTTATCTTTTTTAACGTTTCATAATATATTTAATTTATTATTATGGTAATATTTTACTTGCGTATGCTTGTTTGGTTTCTTTAAATATGTTTGTATAAAAAAGTACTAATGGTCATTGTACTTTTGCCCTGAGTCGTTTAAATGTTCTTAATGTTTACCTTCTGGCGCTAGTTTTCTCCTCATTTGACCCCTCCTCCCCATCGAAAATCTGAACTTCTCATAGTGTCAACTTTAACAACTTTTTATGTACACGTTGTGCGCTGGAATTGTGTTTTAGTGAAGACATTTCCTTGGATATAACTTGGTTCAGATACGGTTAAGAGTGATTTCTATAGAGGACGATAATCAAAGGAAGTGTAGATTTCCAGGGGCCATCGTTCAGAACATCCTAAAAGTGTAATCTTCGCTAAAAAGATTTTGATTTTGAGCAATTTGTTTGTGCTGAAGCTTTTTGCATATCATTGTTCATATAACCTAAGCACGACCATATCTAGATGAGAAATGTATAATTATAATTTTGATTTTATGCTGCTGCTACTACGATATATATTCCTTCTAATTGGTATATATATATTATAATTCTTCCAACTTTTTGCCTCCCCTTCGCCTACACTATGTACGTATTTGGATTCTTCTCACCCTCCTTTCTCCTTCTTTTTTTTTCTGCCAACTCGTTTACGATAAATTACTATTACGCATAGGAACTTTGATAGTTAATCACTAGAGATAAATGTTATAGGTTGCTGTATGTTATGCTTTATGCTTTGTCATGCCTCTATCAAAATATATAGATCTTATTTTGATGGTTAGCCGAGTGTTGCCAGCTGAAACGGACTTGTTCTTGTTGTGTTATAGGCTATAGATCTGATTAGTGCCATGTTGGACATGGTTAACTTTTTGGGGATTTGGATTAGATATTGATCGATTGTTGTTGTCGTTATCGTTATTATGGTTCTTGTATATTTAAGTTTAATTATGAGCTCAACTAATATGCGCACTCAGTCTTTTGTAGTTCCACTATTTTGTCTTGTTCATGTTCCTAACTTCGTTTGCTTAACTATTTAGTGTGGGGGGTAGGATTGCTAGTTCGAAGTATGGGACACTCTTGCACTTAACACTATAAAAACATTTCAATTGCGAAAGGCTCAAAGAGTGTTCCAAACCACCAACCTTGTTGCTTTGGTTTCTATGGCTTGAACTTACGCTGGCAACACACTTCACCTGCTGCATGTGGCACCTGTCTAGGCTGGTGTTAGCCGGAAGCTGAGCGTGGCCGACTCCGAGGCCCGGACCCGCACGGGCAAGTAGACCAGGGCGGGGGCGAACTGCATCTCCGAGTCGGCGTCGGCGGGCTGCAGGTGGAAGGCCTGCATCTGATATGCTTCCTCGGCACGATCCGGCTGCGCATAGCTGGCCGGCTTGCCGCTTCCGTTGGCCAACTGATTGCAGGCCTCGAAGGGTGAGGTGGCCGCCGATCGAAGGCCACCATTTCCGTTTCCGCTTACGTTTCCACTTCCGTTTCCACTGCCACTGCCCAATCCATTGGGCGTGGTTGGAGGCTTCGAGGAGGATCGACGGCGTTGAATCTTGGGCGAAGCTGAGCTGGTTGCCTTGGGGGAGTTGTTGGCTGGAGCTGGAGATCCTGTGCCTGTGCCGGGAGAATGGGAATGGGCCGCCACCTTGGGTGCCGAGGTGCTGAGGTTGGTGGGCTCCAGAGGAGGCTCCGGTTCTTCGGACTTGATGGGAGAAGGTGCGGCCACTGCCTTGCTGGATTTGCTGCGGGACTTGGCCGGATTACGAGAGGGTTGCGGTGCCGGCGTCTCCAGGGGCAACTCCATGGCCTCGCCGCCGTTGTTGAGCAGGGCGTGGGAGCGCTCGTGGATGAAGAGAAAGGCGTAGTAGGGCGTGGTGAAGGGGCACAGTGAGCACTGGTACTCCTTGAACCTGGACGCCGGTTCGCCGAACATGCCCGGCAGCGGAAGTGGCGGCATCTTGGGCATCTGCTGCTGCTGTTGCATCTGGCCGAAGAGGTGCTGGGCATTGAGGTTCTGCAGGGCCTGGGCGAGATTGGGAGCGGCATTTCCAGCTCCGGAGCCCGCTGGAGTTGGGTTACCATTGCCACTGCCGTTGGGAATCTTGAGCGTGGGACTGTTGGGCTTGCTGCGCGCCGAGGATTGGCTGGTGTCCAATTCCCTCAGCCGCTCCACTCCGGCGGTTCCGTGCTCGTTCATCAGATGCGATCGCAGCCACTTGAAGCTGCGGAACTGACGCGCACAGAGTGGACACACCTCGTGATTGCTGCCGGATGACGATGTGCCGGAAGTGCCCTCCACTGTGGGCGGTGAGACATTCATGGGCTGATCCGGCTGCGATGCTGCAGCAGCTGCTGCTGCGGCGGCAGCTGCCTCGATCTTGACCCCGTTCTGACCCCTGGGCTGCGGCAGCGGGGATCCCTCCTCGATGATGCCGTGCGTGTTGTGTTTGTGCACCCGCAGGAAGTACTTGCTGCAGAGCTCCTTGTTGCAAATGTTGCACACCACTCCGCCGATTTGGGCGCCATTCTCGATCTCGATGCCGTGCATGCGCTGCATGTGCGTCTTCATGAAGTACTTGTTGCACAGCTCCTTGTTGCAGATCTCGCAGTAGCTGCTGGTGGGCGTGAGCGTGTAGGCAGAACGATTGCCGGACGGCACAGCCGGAGCACCGGTTCCGCCCGCTGGCGGCGCCACTGGGCGTTCGGGCGTGAAGAAACCCTCGCGCAGGGGACTGCCACCCAACGCGCCATTCCTGCCCATGTGCACCTCGGCGATATGTTGCTTGAATTCCTGGGGCGTGGCGAAATCCCGATCGCATTGCTGGCAGCGAAGCTCACCACCGGGCGGGGATCTGGCTCCCGGAGCCGGCGGAGTCTGCGGATTGCCCTGGGCATGGTAGAAGCCGACCATGGGATGTGCGGCCTGCTGATCCGGCAGGGGAATCGGAATGGGCATGGGCAGTTGCATCTGGCCAGCGTGCTCGGTCATGAGGTGGGCCCTCAGGGCGTACTGGTTCTCCTGCTCCTGGCCACAAAGATGACAGGGCAGTGGACGTTTGCCATTTATGTCGTTCAATTGCTGCAGCATGGACTGCAGTTTCTGGAGATTCTGCAGGCCCACCACCGAACCATTTAGCTTGTCCTCGTCGTAGCTCTCGGCTGGCGATGCTTCCTGTTCCAGTTTGATCCTCTTGCTGGGCTGTTCCGACTCCAGTTCTGCAGCTTCCGGCGCCTCGCGCTCCTCCCCTTGCTGATGATCCATGCTGGCAGCCGCTGCCTTGGCCAGCATCAAATTGAGGGGCATAAAGGGCCAGGCACTAGGCAATTGGGCCTCCTCCTTGCCTGCTCCGGCCGGCTGCGGTGCCAGCTCCTCGGGCGGCACGAACAGACCGTGGCGCTTCCATTTGTGGGTGCGCAGGAAGTACCGATTGGCGTACTCGCGGTGGCACAGCTCGCAGAAGAAGTCGGGAAAGTGGACGCCCAGGCGACGCAGCTTGTCGGGACTATAGTTGGCCTCCTTGGCCTGCTGCTGGAGATGCACCGGCAACTTACGCGGTGGCGGCACAAAGCTGAGCTCCTCCTGCTCCAGGGTGAAGTCCTCGCGGAAACCCTCGGGCAACTGATACGGCTTGGGCTCCGATTCCTGGGACATTTCCTGCTTTATCTGCAGTTGCGATGGCTCATTGGGACTGCCTCGATGGGATTGCGACGGCTGGGCGGTCTGCGAAGTGGGTGAGTCCTGGGCACCACCGGCTGGCTGAGTGTCATGCTGCTTGGCCCGATGACGACGCATGGCAAAGATATTGGTGAATCGCTTGGAACAGATGTCACAGTGCACCGAGGCCACTGGAGTGGATGCTGCACCACCTGCTGGTGTGGACTCCTGTTTGGCCACCTGAGCTGCCTCCCTCTGCAGCTGGAACATTTGACTCATGGAACTCATGCTGGGATTGGGATGACCACTATTGTTGTTGTTGCTACTGGTGATATTGTTGTTGTTATTGTTGTGGTGACTGGAAGTGTTCGAAGTGCTCGACTCGCCGACGGGATCGAATATGCCATGTTTGTTGGCCTTGTGCGTCTTGAGGAAGTACTTGTTGCAGAACTCCTTGTTGCACAGTTCGCAGTAGGCCTCGGGATTGAAGATGCGCAGCGGCGGACGATTGAGCCCATCCACACCGGGAAATCCGGACATGCCAAGCAGTGGCAGATAGCCAGCTGGACCCAAGGCTGCCTCCGGGGGAAAGGGAAAGGCCGGCGGCATTTGGGGACCATGACCGTGCGGATGATGCTGCGACTGCATGGCCTGGAACCAGTGCTCCTGCTCGCGCTCCATATCCTTGCCATGACCGTTGGTCATGAGGTCCGGCTGCATTTGCTGCTGCTCTTGCTGCGGACTGGAAACATCGGCGCGCTCCAGTTTCACCTTGATGGAGGCCAGGAAGTCTGCGGGATCCTGCTCACCGGATCTATCATCGCCATGATCCTGCAGCATGTGCACACTCAACTTGAACTCCGTTTCGAAACTCTCGCCGCACTGCTTGCAATAGGTGTGATAGGGGTTTTCGCGCTGCTTGCTCGGCTCTGATATGTCTGGCATGGCTCCCGTTTGCGCTTCCGTTTCCGTTTCCATTTCCGCTTCCGGTTCGTGCTGTTGCCGTTGATCCGTCTCTTGCGTTTGCTGCTGCAGCAATTCGAAGGTCTCCTTCAGCTGCTCAATGGACTTTGGTAGGAACATCTTGGACAGCTTGTCGTCGTAGTCCACGGTGGAGGAGTCGGCTCTCCTCTGGCCCAGTGCCACTTCACCAGTGGGACTCGCCACTCAAATTGAGGGCCTCCAAGCGACTGGGATTGTGCTGCTTGCGCCGCTTCTTGGCCGCATCGCTTAGGGCCTCCAGAAGCTGCAGCTGCATGGCTGCCGCCATTGTGGCCATGTTGGCATCGCCGTGCTCCTCCTCCTGTTCTTGCTCCTGCTCCTCCTCCTCCTCCTCCAGCGCATCCTTGCGCCCCTCCTCCAATTGGTCCGCCTCATTTGTGCCGCTTCCCGCTGGCTTGGGCTCCAGTTGCAGCTCCATTGCCTTAACCATGTGGGCCGTGGGTGAAGTGACTCCTCCTCCTTGTGCTCCCGTTCTGGATGTGGCTGTGGGTGTTGCTCCTGTGGCTTCATGTGGATTGCTGCTGTTGCCGTTGCTGTTGCTGCCGCTGGTCGTGTGGCTGTTGTGGTTGTTGTTGTTGCTGTTGCTGTTGCTGTTCCTGTTTGTGTTGAGTGTCGATGAGTTGGAGACATCGGAGAGAGCAGTGTCCTCGCTGCTCAGATCTGGCGGTGGGGTGGCATATATGGATGCAGCCATTTTGGATGATATTACTGCGAGGGGAGGGAGGGAAGAAACCGGAGAGGGAGAAACATTGTAGTATAGAACTTTTTAATTGAAGTCGAAGCCATGCTAGCGGGGGGCTTGGCAAAAGGGGATGGGATAAGGGTTATTTATATGCATGTACGTATAGTAATTTAGCCACCATATGCGGTGGCTTTCATCATAAAGGATGGAGGGCAAATCAACCACAAATGATATAACTTTTAAAATAGTCACAAACAAATAACTGTGACAAAAAAGATTATTTTAAAGCGGAGTTAATATGTAAGAATGTTAGCAAAAGGATGTTCAAGAATAAATTTTATATTTAAATTCTTATTTTAATACATTATAATATTTGAACTTTGTTTTCTATGACAACTGGCTTTGCATAAAAATATAAAAAAAAGCAACTCTCTTAAACCACACAACCAATTATATTCATAAGCCCCCTGCCCATTTTTCTCGGTGTATATAATATATGGACCGAGGCTTAGATCGCATTATTTGTGCAAAAAGGAAAACGCACAGGGAAACACAGAATATTCGACCAAGGATTCCATTCAATTTTAGTTTGGCTTCAACTGAATGCCACTCAAATATTTCTCCTTCACATACACAATCGCATAAGCCCGCACACACACGCATAATATTTGTGTCTCATTTCCGTATGTGCTTAATTTCATTTTTCTGATTCTGTCCGCCTTCTCCTGCTTCTTCTCCATCATCATTATTCCCACCCATCACCGAACCACCCAACACCCACCTCCCATACTATTTTGCTGTGGCTACACTTTTTCATTTTTGTGCAAATTCTATGAAAAATTTTTCCATTATATATGTATATATATATATATATATATATATATATATATATATGTATATATATGTATGTATAGCATACATATGGGGGAAAGGAAACTTTCTTTTTATTTGTTTCTTTTTGTTTGTTTACTGAGCGCCCCAGCTGCCACCCACTAACACACATACACACAACCCCATTGTGGCGCACACGAAAATTTATACAAAGTCATCCGATTTAAGGAATACAAATTTTGCTTATTTTCTTGTGTGTGGGTGTGTGCGGTTGTGTGGCGCACACAGAAAACTTTTTGCGCCTTCCCAGCACACACACATAGCCACTGCCCACCCACTTTCGCCCCCCGGCCGACACCATCACTTGAGTCGAGCATAAAACTTATAAAAATTTTCTTCAACATGACTTGGTAAAATAAATTTGATTCTCAAGAAAAGCAAAAAGGAAAATCAGATGGTGGAGAGGGAAACAAGGGGGAAAATGCCAGGCAACAGGGAGGCAAAAATAGGCGGAGATACACACAGGAAGAAAAGTTGTTAAGATATAATAATTCTTTTCAAATATTGATTTTAATGTGGATCAATAAATATTATTTGTAAACCGAAAAAAATGTTATCAAAGAACAAATTTGAAAGACTTAATACTTTTCCACTATGAAAGTGAAGAGTAAATTCTTTAGAAATTGAAAAATATTGTGATAATTGAACTGGGTACCCTGAGCATTAGAAGCAACCAATTGTTATTTGAAAGTGCAGTATCTATAAATAAAACAGAGTATAAATAATAATAGTTTTAATAATAACTGAGCTAAAACTTTTTTCTGTGTGGGAAAAATTTTTCGAAATAAACCGAAAATTTCTTTTCCCTATTTGAGCAGAGGCAGAAAGGAGAAAACCAAGGAAAAGCAGCCAAAGGGTAGGGGGAAATAAGTTTGTAGGGTTGGGGGCGGCAGGAAGAGAGTAGTAGGCAAAAAGAAAGAAAGAAAATATTCTCAACTATGCTGCAGACATAAATTAAGTTTCCATGGTTGGAAATTGGTTCTCCAGCTACATGTTGTCGATGTAGTTGTTGTTGACTTTGCTTTTATACAATTTCTTCAGGCCGAAACCCCCCTTTTAACCCCCGCATGACCCCGGACCTGGCACTTTGAGGAGTTAAGCAAAATGCCTGCCAGGATGTGCGCATTTCTCTTCAGTATCTTCGTGAGTTTGTGTGTGTGTGGGCGAGTGTTGCTTGTATTTTGGTTGGGATTTTTATAAAGCCTAAGGTAGTTTGATGTTATTTTATTTGATTTTTTTTGCCTGGCTGCCCGCCTTATATCCATCTCTTCGTGGCAGGAGGAAGGAGGATGCCCAAGAAAAATGTTCCAAATGAAAATGCCAACAGAGTGTAAACAAAACCATGTACTCCTTCACTACATATATATGCAGACGTTTATGTGTATATTGTATATTTTGAGATTTCACAAGAGAAGCGGCTAATTTGGCAAGCCAACATATCAAATCAGTCTGTGTTGGGGGCTGGAGGACTTGGAAAGTAATCTTGGCACTGGCCTAGAGGAAACCAATAACGTCAGATTGGTTTTGGTTCTGGCTTAGATTCTTTCTATGGTGTTTCAGAAGAATTTCGGGTAAATTAATAAGATGTTGCAAATGGAAACCTGAGCGTTACAGACGTCTACGCACTTTAACAAAAATTGATATTAAAATGGTTTTTTAATTTTTTCATTTATTATTTTTTTAATATTAAATTTTTTAAAAAAAGGTTATTTGAAAAATTACGATTTCTTGTAATCATAATATAATAAAAAAAAGTATTTAACAATCTCGGCTTTAAATTCTAAATACAATACAAAAAATTAAAAATTTATAAATTTTCAAAATAATATGTTAAAATTTCACTTGTTTTAAATTTTTAATTATTATCATAAAACAACTTTAATTAACTTTTAGAGGTTTAATTGGATTCTTAAATCTGATTTCTGATTAAATTGTCACTTCTTAAAACCATTAGTGAGTTGATTTATTTTAATTGGATGATCATGTCATTATAAGATATATATATATATATATAGGGGATCACTAAGTTCCGTGTTATTTTGTAAATATTTAAATGAATTATTATAATTAGGTAATAACCTACTCATTAAGTATGTTTTTGTGTTTATCGCGGTCCGTAATTTTTCCTTTGGTTTGCCAAGTTTTTTTTGTATAATCACTCGTTTTAAAGTTTACTAAACATTGTAAAAACTCGTTTCACCGATCAGTGATCACTTGATGATCTCGCTATGTTCGCGTTGTGCAAGTCACATTTGCGCATGCGCACTTTCTTTTTTTGTTTTTCGGCGTGTGTTGGGATCGTGTCCTGCCAAGTGGCTAGCTCGTTGTCAACTGCCGCATGACGCAGCGGAATAACAAAAAATATCGGCTATCAATTGCCGGTTGCCGGTTGAAAATCAAAACAGCAAATAGCAATGATACTAAAATCACAACGACACACCAACCCAACCTAACCCTCCATATAGTTTAATACGCGCGCACACACACACACACTGAGACCCTACCCATATCACCGAAAAAAAAACCTCAATAAAACACCCCAAAATATCAAAAATCATAGAATTTCCCTTAAAAAAAATCCATACAGCGACAACTGAGCAGCGCTGCCCGGAAAACCATTATTGCTCCGCCCCTTTTCGCTTTTCTTTTTTCCTCCTCTCTTTTATTTATTTTTTTTTTTTTGAATTTTTCAGTAACCACCACAACTACAACTACAAAAACTGGAACTACAAAAGAAAGGGACGGCGACACATGAATGAGCAACAACCGCGTAACTTGGACGGTTTTCCCCCATATTATTGCTGTCGTGCCAATTTATCATTGTTCGATAGGATTTTCAATTTGTTTTTCCTACTGCAGAAGTTCGTGTGCCGCCGTCGTTGTTATTGGTGTTTCGGCAGCGGCAGTTATATATTTGTTATTTTAATTTATGCACTACCAATGAAAAGAGTCAGAAATTCTTTGGTTTCTTTGAAGTCGCTGTCAAAAAGGCCGAAACTTCTTGACTTAAGTAGCTAGGAATTAAATAAATATTTTCGGAAAGGGTTCAGGGGTAGTTTGATGTTCCTTTGGCTAATTAAAGGGTTTCCGCGGACTCTGAGGTGTTCTGAATCCACACCCAGGTATGAAAAACCTTTTGAAAATATCTTTTAGGGATTTTCCACGGATGCTTTTTGTAATTGTCTTATAATAACATGATTATCTAGGGCTATTGTAAGAAGACCTTTAAAGAACCCCTATAGCTGGAGTATATTTTTAAGAACACAATGTGAATAGCCCTAACAAAAGGATTACGGTTTGAACAACTAAATATGTATAGGGCAGAAAATAAGTTTATCTTTTCACACTTCACTCTTTAAAAGGAAAATAAATCCAAGCGAAGTGGGTAAAGGGTTGATTAACATTATGTCTAAATTGTTTAAATTTCTTATTTAGAATACATATGGGTGTTGAGACAAATTGGTTCGATCGATTGTCGTGTTCATTTTAATTTTTATTAGTTTTAATTAATTGTTTCGTTTTCACTTTTAAATTGCATTAAAAACATTTAAGGTCCTATGCTGAAGGAATTTGAATAACATTAATGGGGTACTTTTTTTTAGTAATTTTATATTATGTCATCTGGACACAATATCGACAAATAAATTATGAAACCTAGTCCCCTGACGATTTATGAAGAATAAACTAAATGAAATGCATGAATAAAGTGCTTTGAGCTAGGGTTCAAACGAATGCCCGAAGAGATTAGGCTTTGCTTCAGTGGACATCTCCATAAATCTGAGTCATAAACTCTCCCCAGAGATGCTAGTGGCTAGTGATTGTTTGCTTTTCATGATTGACGGATTGACTTGCAGATACTTGTACCTCTAAGGACATGCCTGCTGCAAGTGCATGTGTGCGTGTGGGTCCAACCTTGGCCACCCCTTTTCCTTTCTCCATGTATACTTTTGCCACTCGGCATTCAACACACATCAGAGGCCGAAAAAGTGAAAGTGACTTCCCCGTGTCCTGCGGTCGTCCTTCTGGTCCTGCGCCTGCGCCATGAAGGTGACTCTCTTTTTTTGGAGCAGCCGGTCATTGTCATATGTGTACGAGTGTGGCTAGAAAATCGCCGGTTGAACGAACCAGGCTAGCAAAATAGTCCAACAGCAACAGTCGGAGCGGAGCAGTTGGCAACTCATTGGTCGGCAGCTGAATCGAATTGAATTGGATCGGAACCCAACCCGAACCCCGCCAAACCACCCACTCGGTCTGGTCTATTTTGACCTGGTCGCCGTCGTGGTCGTGGTCAAGGTTTTCCCATCGACTTTCACTCTCACACATGTCCACTGTGACGTTGTCGTTGCCGGCACTTTCACTTTCGCTTTCACTCGAGTGGAATAACTCGCACGCACGCACCGAAAAGAGGGGCTTCCCCCTTTCGTAGGCGCATGTCCTTGCAGTGGGCGGAATGTAAACAAACCGCAAATGTCGCGGTATAACCATTCTAAACTTGAAAGGATTTGCAATGGGAATCTGTCTTTACTTTCTTTTAATTAATATAAAAATAATAATAATTTATTTTTGTTATTTTTGTACATTACAAATGTTCTTTTTTATTTCCAAAAAATAAAAAACCTTTTAAGGGGTGTTATCTGATAAGTTTGTATAGTAACCTTTTAATATGTCAACTAAATTATTTGGAAAACTTTTTCTTTTTATGTTAAACCAAACAATATTTTGTAGACTTATTTAAATATTAAATATTTGAAAATGAATTTTAAGTTTGCTTACATGAAGTTTTCCTATATCAAAACATTACTAAAAAATGTGAATTATACATAATAATCTATAAATACACACAATGTTTTGCTATACTTTTTATGTATTAGGTACAGCATATGTGGTTAGGGCGGTCAAAAGACTAGCACCCGCCCAACTCATTGGGTACCCACATGGTAATTATTAAGTTTTAAATTCAAACTGGACCCAACCCACTTCGCACCCTTAGCCTAGCGTGTCCTGACGAAATGTCGGTTATGATTGATACGCCCCTTTCAACCCATATGCCACACTAACTCGGACACCTACAAAAGCAGCCCCTGACAGGACACCCCCCGCCCCAAATGTTGTGTGTAGATTGCAATTAATATTTCTGATGAAAATCAAATTGAAATTATGCGTGGACTCAAAAATGTAAATGGAAATGGGAATAATAATGTGTCAGGGGATTGGGAAATCAACCCTCAACTCGGGAGTAATGATCTCTGTTGGTTTTCCTTCTAGTGCGGGGGAGGAATTTTGGTGTCGTTTTTCCCCAGAAAATGTGTGCGACAAATTACTTTATTAGAAATGCACAATGTACGTGCGAATCTGCTCAGTTTTTTCATGTGCTAAAATTGGGGTGGCACTTTGAAGTCTTTTGATCAGGAATTCATTAGTTAAGGAAAAATTCTTTGCACTAATAAGAAGAACAAATTGAGGGTTATAAATAGATAATTTACTAACTATTCAGCGTGGTGATTAATCATTGTTATTATAAATATGTTTATTTCTATCAGAGAGCAACTACTTGCAATAACTAGCTTTTAGTTGGTATCAAATTTGTGTAAGTAATTCGAGAAATATAATGAGTATAATAAAATGTGGGAGACCCAATAATTGATGAAGAAAACCCCCCAGTTCTTCAGAAATCGTAATCATCTGCCTTGTTAGAAATAAGAAGTATGTCGCAACCATTTCGTAGAATTTTCTTTTCCTTTGACTTAGCAGTAAAAATCCTTTTTTACTAAGACCCTAAGCCAACGACAAAAAAAAGGAAAAAACTGCCAGTTTCTGTGTGCCCTGCTCATTAGTAAGAAATCTCATTAGAAACCAATGAACGCGCAAACAAACAAACTCATATTTGTTGGGTGAGTGGGGAGGTAAACCTTGTAATGAGAGTTTCGGAGGCCTCAAAATCGTTCACCGTTTGATATTTTTCCATCATTTTTACTTTCACATCTCCATGGCGCATGGGCCGCGAAGTGAAAAATTAATTTCCCCCAACCTTTTGTATTTTCCACTCACACACACACACAACCTATTTCCGACCAACCGAAAAGCGAAAAGCCAACAAAAAACTATTTCCATCCTTGTCGGGGGCACTAAAACTTTTTTCTATCAAATATTATTTTGTACAATAAACCAAATGCGTGTGTGTGTGCGTTCCACCCCCTGGGTGTTTATTTGTGTGTTTGTGTATGATAAAATAAAAATACGAAAATTATGAAAAAACGAGGAAAATTAATAATGGAACTCAAACCCAGAGACAAGGACAAATGCTGTGCACATAAGCCAGGCAAAGTGCGTAAGTGTGAAGGGAAATGTGGGTGAGGGGTTGTAATAATCATGTTTATAATAAGGCAAGTGCTATCCCTAGCCCTAATGAGACTCATACTATGTTGCTTATCATCTGCCTTATCAGGAAGTAAAGCCACCCTCAAAAGTATGCACCAAAATAGTTTGCAAGAGAAATCTATCGTCCAAGAACTTTTCATCCAAAACAAGAATACAAAGCAGAAAAATTCCATAAATTCTAGCTTCTTCATCTTCAAACACACACACACAAGCAGAAAGGTAGGGGGAGAAGTTTGCAATTTTATACACACATACACACACAAACAGACAGGAGAAAACCACCCCACGCCCCTTTTTTGGCCCCCGAAGCGAGTTTATGAAACCATCAAATTATTTTCTTTTCCATTTCTGACACTCAAAAGAAACGGCAAACATACAGAAGGAGGGATGAATGTGGGTGGGGCTGTGGGATTGTGTGAGGCGTGGGGTGTGGGGTTTCGGAGAAAGCAAGAAAAGAAGGAAAAAAGGGAGAAAAAATTATTATTTTCCAGTTACAGTCGGCTTGGTCTCCATGGTGGCCCTGGCACATCCTTTACATTATTTTCCTGCTGCTGCTCAAAGTTTTTGCCATGTGGCCCCCACCAAGCCCCTTCTTTTCCCTTAACCCATAATGCCTGCGGGTTACATTTTGCCCAGTTTGTGTGTGTGTGTGTGTGAGTGTGCAGCTACTTCGTCTTATTCGAGTACGAAATTTTTATGAGAAAATGCTTGCCAGTGGCTGTGTGTGTTTATGTGTAAGTTACTGGGCTGTATATCAAAATATTTAAAAGCAAATATAATATTGGGGGAGGTGGGTTGTGCTCAGGGTGCCTGTGTGTGTGTGTGTTTGTGCCTAGCTGGAATTCGGGCAAAAGGCGTAATAGAAAAACACTTAAGCCAACCCCCAACCTCTAGGCTCTGCGAAATATCAAAATGTAAAAAAAAAATTCATATATATATATACAGATATACACAGTATATACTTATATTAATAATGAGCCGCAGCGCCAGCGCAAAGAGAAAATGAGAAAAAAGAAAAATATTCGCTTTGCGGGTGTGTGTCTGTGTGGAATTTATTGATTTTCAGCGAATAAATATTGCCGGAGGAGCACATGGCAAGTGACTTAATATCAGTCGGCTGGATATTTACAATAGACACATGCAAAACGCATATCAATAGATATATTGAAATTGATTTGGCCTGCTGACGTTGCTATATGTTATCGTTGAAATTTTTATATTTTTATTGTCAGTCGCAGTCGCATTAAAAATACTTAATCTCCGACGGCCCAGTTATTGCCTCTGCCCTGTCATAAAAAGTGGGTGGTATGTGGGGCTGGCATTTTAATCATGTCCATATCGAAAATTTTACTTTATCGCAATCCCGAGCCGGCCATATTATTATTATTCTCGTTTCTGCTTTTACGTTATTAGCACCCGTAAGGGGACCTCGTGGCGTATGCTCGACGTGCGATAAAACCCGTGAGCTAATGAGACTTTTTAATAAATTGCCCCATTCCGGCTGGCCCCGTTTTTAGTACAATTTTCATTATTAATAAAACTTTATGACATCTATATATCAGACATTGTGCACTTTTGTTTCATAAAAAAGAGAGTGAGTCGCGGACAGCACACACTCACACGCCATTTATTATTCCAATTAAATTTACCAAACTTCGTTGGCCATTGTTTATGTGTGCGTGTGACTGCGTCATGGCATCTATCAAAAATTCGCATCTATCATTTCGGGCTTACTGCTTTTCAAGCCCAGAATTATACATTCTAATATGAGTAACAAAAGTTAGGCGGGACCATATTTAAATCAGTATAGCATACCTTTAAGAGAGTGTTTTGCGAAAATACTACTTTAAAACCAGCTTTTAATTACTTTGAGCTAATCATGAAGGTGAGCCCTAAAAAGTCTAGCTAAATTTCATGTTATAACTACATAGTTTAAAAGAATTGAATTTTCAAAAAATTTAAGTAAAATTTGTTTAGAAAATATGTTATAAAAAGACCTTAGTCATCACATGAGAAGCCCTAATCTTTTGGAATATTCAATGCAGAGTTTTAACAAATCTAAGTCCCATTAAATCATGTAAACAAACATTCTAATTTCAATTATTTGCTAATAATAATATAAAAATAAGTAAAATACGTAACTATTACACATAATAAGTTATTATATACATACATGCATATATTAACACAAGAAATTATTCTTTTTAGGGTACATTTTATAAGGAATAAAAGACACAGTCATTTAATTTCAACAGCTCTTTATAATGGAATGTTTTTAGATTTCATAACCATAACCACTAGAGCTGTAAAATTAGGATGACTGCAGGGAGTCTTAGTAGGAGTTTTAAGCAGTCGAAAGCATTAAGCAATTTTTTTTGTATTTGCCAATTGTGTTTAATTTCGATTCCATTTTTTCTAAGCCAATTGTAGTTTTGTTCGTTTTTTAGTGGCCAATGCAAGCGGGCACAGTTCAAAATTTCAGTTATATATATTGATTAATTTGGGTTATAGTTTTCGTAGTTTGGACTCACAATGTCTCTGGCCAGAGAGAGCATCTTTAATCCTAAGTGTAAACTTTTGCGAAAATAAACGCGCATCGAACGGAAACTCCTTGGATAAGGCATTTTTTGGGCTAGTATCAAAATTTTTAATTATTTATTACTTAATTAGTTTGTTAACGTTTAAAGCACTTTATGGGGTTTTTAGCACAGCGTTTTTGGTTATAAAAATACAAAATAATCTTGGTTATCCTTTTTTTTAATTTTTATGTGTTGCCACCACTTTTTGATTGTTATTGGCTTATACAAATTTTTGGGTTTTGTCACTCATTTCAAACACTTTGGACACTGAAATCGGCAGATTGCTCATTGCATTTGTTTGGCTTTCATTTGCTTCTCATGGATTTGGTTTGATTTTGTTACAGCTGGAAACTTACAGAACTTGTACAGGGCGTTACACTTATTTGATCATGCCGACAAGTCCAAAACGACGCTGTGGTAGCCACCCGCGGCTACTTCTGCACCACGTACGCGTTTTCTGTAGACTGATTCGGCTTTTCCGTTTTCCCAATTGCCAGCCTGCCGCCAAAGGATGCAGACACCCACACTCGTGCACTGGCACTCGAAAGAGAGCGAGAGTCCGCGAGAGAAACCACCCCCTGAGCCACCCCAAACCTCCAGCGGGCAACGCTCTGTTGCTATTTTGTTTACTTCTCGCCGCGGGGGCGTTCTACGGAAAAAAGGGAGAGATTAAACCGAAGGGATTAGTAGGGAAGGGGGTGGTACTGCTAGGCAAAACATGTGCTAGCCTTTTCCACTAACTATACATTTTTTGGCGCCCATCGTGGGACATTGAAAAAGAACATACATTTTGTTGCCTGCTTTTAAGGTTCTTTAAAATTAAAAAAGAAATATATTTTTTTGGAAAAGGAAAGAAACTCACAAGAAATAAAAAGAGTGCTAAAAAAACTTTTCCTTTAAGCAATCCTATTTTGGCGCCCAACGTTGAGCCTTCGGTCGAAATCAATTTTGTAAACTACTGTTCTCTTGCTTAAAGTTCATTTTATTTTAAAATTAAATTTTACTCTATAAACTAAATTTTATACCCATGCCATATTTATATGTATGCAGCGCGCCCACTTGATGGATTCGCAGTAAAAGCACACACCTACACAAGCTCTAATCCAACCCTCTGCTCAAAGGACATGCGTATTAGATAAGTCAAAAATAAAAATGGCACTCAGAGAATTCCTCTCCGGACCATTTTTTGTTGTTGTTGCTAAAACAGTTTATCAACACAACCGAGTCTCTGATAAAACAATCATCGTTTATGGTGCAACACGCTTCAACCGCCGCCCCCCAGCAGCATAATTGAGATATAGTCCAGTGACCAGACCAGTAACATCGGACCAGGGTGGCAAACGAATACAGTGGAGTGGAATAGAATGGCCAGGACGAGAGGCACAAGAGGTTGGAGTGGACTTGAACGTAGAGTGGTGTGGACATGTTCTGTAACCGCATGATTAGAAATCGAGTAAAGTCGATGACAAAGTGGCAGGAGAAGCCGAATAAGTCCTCAAACGGGGTGGGGAATCGAGCGCTGTGGGTGGGGTGCCAAACTAGGTTAAACTCAAACCCTTCCATTCAAATTTTCGCTTAATGATTTTTCAGCTAGTTTATGACAAACAATATCAATGCAAAGGCGTAACCTGCGTGCGAGTCGTTTAACTGCCTTTCCCGCCCTGTTCGGCCCCTACCAACCCCCTTTAGCGGCTGTTCCCCTCGGAAAATGGAGCACGCGTCGGAAATGAGAGGGCATAGTTTTCGCATTTTCTTTTAAATTACAAAACAAAACTAAAAACAAGAAAGAAAGTTTCAATCACGGTAGTCGAAAAATTTAATACCCTAGTGAAACAACTTAATTAACAAGATTTTAAAACTAAGTGTATAATTATAAAGAAAGTATCTGAAGTATAAAAAATAGTGAAACAACTTAATTAACAAGATTTTAAAACTAAGTGTATAATTATAAAAAAAGTATCTGAATTATAAAAAATATCTAATAAATTTTAAAACAAATTCAAGTTAAATTAAAGTAAACACTTTAATCTAGCTATACACAAAACAGTTACGTTTCACTAAATAATAAAAAAATAATAGTGTAGAAATATAAATAAATTGTACTTAAAATCTTAAGAAAAACCTAAGACTGAATAAAGCAAATGTATTGTTTATTCTGTAAAGAGTATGCATTGCAAGAAAAGACGAATGAGAAATCAAATATGCGCTTAGCACGATATATTCAAATTTTTTACGTCTGCTGCCGCCCCCGAGGACAACGGGTTTTTATTTGAATTTTTATATGCCATATAAACCAGACCTGTGCGTCAGTACGGGACTTTTCAATAAAAATCCCAATCCTCCTCAGTGGGTGGATTTATTTGTCGCCCTTGCTACTGCTTGAAGTTTTGCGCTGTCGGTGCTGAAGCAGCTCCTGGTATTGCTCAATGGATCCATCCTCATGCTTAGACGTAAACGAGACGGGCTGCTTTTCGGCCTCGGCCTGCTCATCGCTGGCAGCCACTTTGCTGCGCTTCGATTTCTTGAGTTTGTCGCGAACGCGTTTTCCCAGCCGCGACTCTGCCAGCACCTGGCTGACCTTGGAGCTTTTCATGTAGCGTGTGCGCCAAGACTGAAAATATCAGGGTTTTAGAGGTGATCAACTAAATTGTTATTTTTAAGAACATTCAAAAGTACCTCGGAGTCTGTCCGTTGTAACTTGTCACGTTCATCTTCGCTGGTGTCTAAAGAGATTACATCGTTGTCCATATCCTCGGGATCGGGCAGCTTCTCCTTCTTCTCATTCTTAATGCTTACTGGAAGTGGCTCGTCTTCTTTAGTCATTTCCTCAATCATTTCCAGATCACCGCCTATTGAAATGACATCGTCGTTTTGGTCTTCATCGTCTAGGGTTGCTGGTTCGGAAATAGTGGATTGCTTTGCTTCTGCTGGAGGATTATGGATAGCCAAGGAAGCTTCCTCTGAGAGCTTTTTCTTTTCTGTACATTTTTCAGGCTCATCAGACGTTTTCGGCGCTTCTTTCTTAGTTGGCTCTATGTTTTTTTCTGGTTCTTCGGGTTGAGTTAATTCTTCTGTATTGGCAGGCCCTTCTGGCTCGGCTTGCTCTTCTGACTTGGCTGGCTCTTCGGGTTCATCGCGCACTTCTCCCTCCTCCGGCTCGCTCTCAACGACTGGAGCTGGGGGCTCCACAACAACTGGCTCAGTCGTTTTTTTACTTTTTTGCTTCGTGGCCTCATCATCTGTGCTGTCGCTGATCAGCAGTGTTTCTGGCTCCATTTGAATGGTTATTACATCTGGTGAAGCAGAACGCGAATTGGAACGCGACGGCTTACTTGTATCCTTAATTGTAACTGAAGTTTCAGAAGGAGGAGGTGGAGCTGCAGCTTCTTTATCTGGCGACTTGGAGGTCTGCCGATAGTTTCGCTTGATTTTGATTTTCTTGCGTGGCGCTTGCTGTTCCTTGCTGGTACTATCCGCTTCTGCCGGGGGATGAGATGTATCCTCTCTGGTTGCTTTAGTTTCCTGCGACTTGCGCTTTCCTGACTCCTTGTTTTTGGTGCTGCGCTTTTCCTTTCGCTGAACTTTCTCCGCTGGGTTCTCATCATCATCATCCGACTTCACCTCTATCTTGGTGATTGGCTCCATGGCTAGCTGGGAGCGAATGGCCCGGGCCCGTGCCTGAAGCTCCAGAAGTTCCAGAACACTCATCTGACCGCCCGCTGTGAAATAAAGGGAATCTTAGTAACCTGAGCAACTTTAAACTCAAACAAAACAAAATGTGTTATTTAGTTTTCATACTTTCGTAAGGTTGGTACTTACACTCCTTGTTTTCATTCCCATTGTTCGTTTTTTTGGCTCGAAGCTTTTTCTTGGCTGAAAGTCAAAGATTGCATTAAAAATTTTAGGTAAAGTAAAGATCCAAATTAACTGCACGACAGAATGCCTGTGAGCCCGCAGGCGGCACCGCTGCAGCTGGACAGCCAGACTGCCGACGGTCTGGAAGGGGAAGAGGAGGAGCAGCCCGAGGACGAGAACCGTCTGGACAAGTTCACAGTGAGGATCAATGGTCAGCATGATTTGGAGCAGCGTTTGAAGGATTTCAAAGAGGCCTGTGAGGCTCACGAGAAGCATGCCAGGCGGCGAAAGCGAAGGCGATACTACCACCTGGGATTGGTGGCTAAACTGGTGACGGAGACCACCCACGATGAGCTCCGGCGCATGCTGGAGAATGGAACCTACACCTTTCACGTCGATACGGTGGCCAACAAGCCCGAGGAACTGCAGGCCATATTGGACACAATGAACATAGCCATTTCCGCGCACTCTGCGGAAAGGGAGCTCCGTCTAACCACCGGCTTGGCCCTGGAGATTAACGGCGAGTGCTGTCGCATTGGCAGACTGAGGAACAACTGCACCGTGATGCTGGCACGTGGGGCGGTGGTCACACTCACTACCGATGAGGCCTACCGCTACAAAGGCTTCAAGGAGATCCTCTTCGTGATCAATCTGTGGGCTTATCTCGCCTCTATCCAGCTGGGCGACATTGTGCTGATCGGGCGGGAAGTTAGGGGTCGCGTGGTAAAGACCTTGCGTGAGGCGCTGACCGTCATGATCTTGGATGCTGGTCTGGTGGCCTCCTACGACTTCATAGAACTTCCCAGGCAGTGCCACGCCCTGGATCCAGATGTCTACCCGGATTTGTACTTAAAGGACCTGCAGATGGTAGCGGCAAGGAATGCCAACTACGTGGTGATGCCCAAGATTCGCTGCAAGAGCTTCCTTCGTGCCGTGCGCCAGACCATAAACGCCAACTTTAATCTAAAGTTGATCGGCATGATCGACTTTGAGTATGTGCGCAGCAATATGCTGGATCTACTGGGCATCATTAAGCTGCTGGACTACATCTGGATACCGGATATGTTCAATATTAGCTGCTGCGTCTACAACTACATAATGGAAGACGTGCTGCCCATTTCGCAGTGCCAGAAGAAGCCGGTAATTGGCACTGTGCCGCTGGAGCGTTGCAGCGACTTCAAGCGGTTCGAGTTGCACGAATTCCTTTGGAAAGTCGATGCCATTCACATCCAGAAGAGTCCGTGGTGCAACAAGTATCCGCTGATTGTCAAGAAGCTTATGCCCATAAAGGATTATCGAGTTGGCGTTGTCCAAAACAGGATGGTGCTGAAGAATATCCTGACCTCTTACCAGACGATAGTGAACTTCATCATTCGCACAATTAGTTCAATTGAGTGCCAGGCCATCTTCTTGTTCACCACGTGCGAAACAGCTAGCGTAGCCCTTTCCCGCACCGAGATCTACTGCCCAGTCTATCTGATGATGCCTCTCGAGGAGACCGACGATGCGGATAACATTGCCTGTAAGGTGGAACTGTCACGAGCGCTTCATTTGCGCCGAAATATGCACCCGGTCCTTTACACCAAGGACCTCAACGAGTGCAATTACAGTCCGATAGAGTTCGGAGTGGACTTCATGCGAAAGAAGGGCTGCTTGGAGGTTGGGGACTTTGTGGTCACCATGGAAGTGGCCAAGGAGGACAAGGAGAACGTCGTCATCGGCATAGGCGAGGACGTCTGCATCCTGCGTGCCTTCTACGTGTCTCCGCTCCTTGCCTGCGAGAAGTTCAAGTACGGCGGCTAACTATTTGGCGTGTAGTTGTGCAGATAACACAGGTTTACTAGCTCAAAATTAAATGTAAAATAAGCCATACTACTCACTTCTTCGGGATTCCTGGCCTCCAATGTCGCTGTCGGAGGAAATCTCCTCCAGAGAAATGTGTTCTGCAAGGGGAGCTCTATAAGGGAATGTTTTATATAGTTATGGAGTGCCTTGACATACCCTCCTTTTGCTCCACATCAGAATCCTCAGAGCTCTCGGTGTCTGTGGGACATCGTGTGCCTTCTATAATAGCTTTCAGGCGTTTGGTGGACAGGCAGAGCAGCTCCTCCAGGCACAGTGCCTCGATCTCGTCCAGGGGGGTTTTCTGAGTAAATTTTAGCTTTAGTAATTTCTTTATAAGCAGACCAATACCAACCTTTAGAAACTCCGGCGCAAGGTTCATTATAGTCTTCGGTTTAAGTGTCCCAAATATCTGTTTCACCAACTCCAGACGATCGTCTATATAGTGGGAAATCGGATGCAGCGTGCGGTCCTCTTCCAACTTTTCCTTTTTTATGCTAATGGGCTTGGGGATCTGGTCACCCTTTCCGCCTTTTTTCGCCTTGGAGCCGCTCATTTCATCCAATTTGTTGTCAAAATAAAAACCAAACAATTTTCGGCCAGGCTGTCAGCGTTGCCACGCCAATGAATAACAGCTGCACAGTGGAAAAACATAGGAAACATGGGAACTAATGTTAAGCCCGAAAATCTCAAAACCGATATCGTTATTAAAAGTCGAACAAATAATGTTATATATTATATACAATAAATTAAATTTCGAACATTACATTTTTTCTAGTTTAGTTTTAGTTATTAATAGCGACGGTTTTTGTTACCTACGATTAGTTTTAAAAGAATAGCGAAAATGTATATGTTTGAAAACTAAAGTTATTCTTATTAGTATTTAAAAAAAACAAATGTAATCTTATAAAATAAAAAAATATTATTGATATACCGACTAAATATTAATTTTACCTCACTGTGCGCTTTTGTTAACAGTGTTGTTCTTGTTTGTACAGAACAGCTGATTCGAGCAATCTAGGCGGCGAAAATTTGTCAAGTGTTTTTTTTGGTCTAAATTAAACAAGGTAAGGACGATTAATAACTTTTTTTGTGACTGTGAGTTTTAAAAGTGGTCTGACCAGCGAAGAAAGGCATTTTTTGTGTTTAAGGTTGTTTTGCTAGGGATAAACATGGGTAGAAAGCTGGTGGGGTGGTGTTACGCGCGTTACTGATATTTACGAAGGATAAAGATTTTAGGTAAATATTAATAGTGAAGTGAATTAAAAGCTATTAAGAGCTGTTGCAATCAAAGAAAATTATTTTATTATTTTATAACAAATTCCATTTGTTATTATCTTAACATGCCGCAAGAGATTTACAGGTGACAGTTGATGGTGTTAAGTAACAGTTCTGGCATATTTAGGGTATTTTATTTGTGTAGTATATCCGGAGAGCTTCGACACGGTCACACTGAACATATGTTCCGGAAAGAATGGCTGCGATTTCGCGTCGGTAAAAATAGCAAATACTTGTTAATGTGCTGTGGGAAAGGCTCCTCCCCGGCCCCAAAGTGGCCCCGAAAAGCGTGAGCAAATGTGCGCGCTGCAAGATAGCCGCCGCGAAACAAACGATAGTGACGAAAGCGCCTAAATCAAAGTACCAGCCGTCCCGAAATTACGATGAGTGTGTCGCGCGGCAGCAACACAACGCTGGACCTGCAGCCCCTATTGGCGGACAGCGATGACAACAAGGAGCAGGAGGAGAAGAGCGGAGGTTCTGGGGGAGTAACGCTACTCAATGGCTCCGGTTCGAAAGAGCTGGGCCACCGCGAACGCGAGGATTCCGCCGTGTTCGTCAAGAAGATCGGCAGCGCCCTGTTCTACGGCATCTCCTCGTTCATGATTACGGTGGTGAACAAGACGGTGCTGACCTCCTACCACTTTCCCTCGTTCCTGTTCCTCAGCCTGGGCCAACTGACCGCCAGCATTGTGGTCCTGGGCATGGGCAAGCGCCTGAAACTGGTCTCCTTTCCGCCCCTGCAAAGGAACACCTTCGCCAAGATCTTCCCGCTGCCGCTGATCTTTCTGGGCAACATGATGTTCGGCCTGGGCGGCACCAAAACCCTGAGTCTGCCCATGTTTGCGGCCCTGCGACGCTTCTCCATCCTGATGACCATGCTGCTGGAGCTCAAGATCCTGGGCCTGAGGCCTACGACGGCGGTGCAGGTCAGCGTATACGCCATGATTGGAGGAGCCCTGCTGGCCGCCTCCGATGACTTGTCCTTCAACATGAGGGGCTACATCTACGTAATGATCACCAACGCCTTGACCGCCTCCAACGGGGTGTATGTGAAGAAAAAACTGGACACCTCGGAGATCGGGAAGTACGGCCTGATGTTCTACAACTCGCTGTTTATGTTCCTGCCTGCCCTGGCCCTGAATTATGCTACGGGGGATCTGGACCAGGCGCTGAACTTCGGGCAGTGGGACGACTCGGTGTTTGTGCTGCAGTTCCTGCTCAGCTGCGTCATGGGATTCATTCTGTCGTACAGCACCATCCTGTGCACGCAGTTCAACTCGGCGCTGACCACCACCATTGTGGGCTGCCTGAAGAACATCTGCGTGACCTATCTGGGCATGTTCATTGGCGGGGACTACGTCTTCTCGTGGCTCAACTGCATCGGAATCAACATCAGCGTGCTGGCGAGTCTACTGTACACGTACGTCACTTTTCGGAGGAAGCGGGCTCCCGATAAGCAGACCCACTTACCCAGCACCCGCGGCGAGAATGTCTAGCTTCGTCTTAGGTCAAACTCAAGCCAAAGCCATACGATATGTTTAGCGTATTCCGTTCGACGTACTTCGTTTTGCAATATGCGATCTGCGACTTCGTATTCGATTTCCTATAGCCACACAGCGCAACGTCTCTGTACATATATCTAGCGATCTATCTAATGAGTGTAATCTAGCAATTATGTAATTTTAATCACTTTGTACATTTGTCCGCATGCAACTGTTTCCCGCATCGAAAGTGTCATAAGTAATATAAATACACAGACATCCAACTCCTCCTCCGCACTGGGTGGGGCAGATAACCGATGTTTTTTTTGTTGTGTTCCATTTTGGCTCATTACCGATAAGATTGGCTCCCTTGATAAGGTCTACAACTCGGCCTTAGCTAATTAAGAAAAATTTTGCTCTCACAAGTGCTATTTCTAATTAGGTTTTTGTTTAAAATACGAAATATTTAGAGCTACGATGTGGGAATTTTAAATTACTAGTGCCTAATCGGGAGTTTATTTTTTCTGGGTAAACACGTTGGGGCCTTGAGAATTCTAGAAAACAAAGTACTGCAGTGCTGGGCAGTCCAATTCAGCAACGTTAACACTTAACATCACTACGTAAAAAACAGCCGGAAGGCTTTTTACTTGTTGGCCGGTCCCTGGTAGCTATATCAGAGTTTTTGGTTTTGTTGTATGCTGATTTAAAAAAACCTCAAAATTATCAGGCTAGAAAAAGATTGCGAGTGGCTGTAATAGAATTTTGATTAAAAGCACGCCTTTAGTTTTTGTGCATAGTTATTATCCGTTTTCATTTGTTGATTGCCAAGTAATAGACTTTTGAAAGCAATTTTTTGTTAACGAATCATTTGCTTTTTTATAAAAGTAAATAAATTTACTCAGCTGAAACTTTTCAATTTATCGTCTCCTAAACAAAGTTATGCTTTTAAGATGGCAATTTTTTTTCTAAGATCTATTTTTTTTTAACCAAGAAAGCGTGTATACTCTTAGCTGTTTAAAACTAATGACCGTATATTGCTAGATAGTTTGTAAATAATACAATTGTTTACACACTAAGCTTTTAAGAAGCAAAGACTTGTCATAGCGCACTTAAGTTAACTTTTTTCGCTTGCTTATAAATAGTGACTACCCATTTATCCAAACAGGCAACAATGACGACATTGAAATTGAGCATTAAATCCGAGAATGAGGTGCCAGTGCCCCCTGCAGCACTTTGTTTAGCTTTTATTTTGGGACCAGCAAAATTGATAGATGGCGAGTGAGGGATTCGGAGTGGGGATAGGTAATGAGGAAGACGAAACAGGTTTTTTTTTTTACATATTTATTAACCGTTGGGCGGACGGAGTGCGGCGCTTGTGCGGTGAGGTAAATTGTTAGCATCAGCCCTGTCCGCGTACCCACATTATGGACAAATTGTTTGCTCATATTCGCTGCTATTGAAAGTGGGCACGTACGGCCCGAGCGACAAGCTTTAACCGAAGACAGGTAGTCAGGGTCATGTTTATGCGCGATTAAGATGATGATGATGATGAAGCCGACGATCGTGCTGATAAGGTCACCGGGTGTACCTCCCCATGCCTCCTCTATGAATCCACAGATAATCATGATGCAACGCTGCTGGCGTCTTCCAAAGCCTTTGGCCCTGCGACGAGGTCTTACTTTGGGCCAGGTTAATAGCCAAACGGTGACCACTGAAGCGCCTGAGTCGGAGCCACTAGACTCTTTCGAGCGGCAGTATCTCAAGGATCGCATCGAGATAACGCCTTTCCAGCGGGTTATCCTTGGAGCTGGATCCTCCATTGCAGCCCTGCTGGATCCAAGACGGTAGGGTATCTAGTTTAAATCAAATTATCCTTAATATTTTACTTAGTTATATTGAAACCGGTCATATATTTTGTTTAAGCCACATTAAATCAACTAAATCCACTTTGTAGCCACGATATGATCGCATGTTTGGGCGAGACGACCGGTGAGGATGCTCTATGGAACATTTTTGATACGATGCAATCCAGTGAGGAGGGTCAGCGCATCATGGCCGACAAGCCGCGTATCCACACCAGTACAATTGACTTTAAGCTCTTGGAAACTTTGCCACCCGATACTTTTGGTGCCTCCTACGTTAAGTTTCTGAAAGACAATGTAAGTCATGTCTTGGGGTGATAAAAATGAAGGAACAAGTGTTAGTAGACACAATACGTACAAAAATCTGGTTCACAGAAATTCTTTTAGGAACTTAAATGAAAAACCAACTCAGGTATTTGTGCTGATTTATAGAAGTTCTTAAAGAAGATTAAAGTGATATATTTAAGACATTTTATTAAAGTTTTCCCTGTTCCTTTAAATTAAATTCCGTTAATTTACTTATTTGAAGTTGAAGTAACTCTTTTGAAGGTAGCAAGCCCTTTGAAAGTTTCATAAAAGTGACTTTGAAAAAAAAAGTTTATTTTGTTTTATTAAATTCGTTAGAAAATTCCAATTATTTTCTAGAAGTCATTGTGGACTATATTTTTAAAGCAAGATAGACAGAAAAAATAATTACATTTGTATTTTATAAATTAGCTTGTAATTTGGGTCACCCACTTTCAGCAAGTCACGCCGGACAGTCGCATGCCCGTGAAGTTTTTGGAGGACCCCAAGCTGGCCTATTTAATGACGCGGTACCGCGAGTGCCACGACCTAATCCACACAGTGCTGGACATGCCGACCAACATGCTCGGCGAGGTAGCTGTCAAGTGGGTGGAGGCTCTGAACACGGGTCTACCCATGTGCTACGGCGGCGCGGTGTTCGGAGCGGTGCGCCTACGTCCCAAGTGAGTTCAGTGAACTGGTCCCCCTAATTATGCCTCCATTCACACATTTGTTTATTTTTCGTCTACTCAGGCAGAGGCGTGCGTACTTGAAGCAATACTTGCCCTGGGCTCTAGAGAACGGCAAACAGACCAAGCCCTTGATGCCGGTCTACTGGGAGAAGCGCTGGGAGCAGAACATACACGAGTTGCGCTCGGAACTAGGCATTACTGTTTTAAATAAAGTTTGATGACAAGTTTTGATTTTTAAACTCAGTTTTGAATCGGGAACATATCATTACAGCTATCGATTAAGGCAATCGCGATCATAGGAAAACTATCTGGCAACTCTTGTTCTGAAGCTAGGAATTGAGAAGCGTTTCCACTGGTACCATTCTAGAATAAATTAATTAATGCAAATTAAATTCCATGTAACGTATGGAAGACAACAATTTTTGCATCCTAAAATAAATGTAGACAGTATACTTCTCACATAAAATCTCTACTTTGCAGAGTTTTCTCTCTTAAGAAACTTTAAATAAAATTTAATTAAAACGGGAGGTGTTTGATAAATACAAATAAATTAAGATGTAAAACTTAATGATTATTCGACGTAAAATAAGTACTTTAATGCGGGTCTGGTGAGAGCACCCTTTACTTCGAAATGATCGCATCGTAACTTACACCGATCTGGCAGCATCGCCCGCTCTGTTTGCTTCTGCTGATGTGTTGTGTTTTGTTTCTCCGTGGATTGTCGTTTAATGGCTAATTATCTGCAAAAACCGCACAATGACTGAGAAATTTAATGGATTTAGCCACGACGAGATCCTCAAGATTACGGGCGTGAAGGAGGGTGGCGTGGGCAAAAGGGCTGCGAATTTGGAAGCAGGTTAGATCATTATGACTGAATGAACCACGAAGCGTGTAAACAATTATCTGTTTATAATAAAAACCCCTTGCATGTGTGTGCGTGTGCAGCGAAGCAGGCGCTCCGGAATCAACCCGGCATTCGGCGGATGCCCGATAAGATCTTCCGGCAGGCAGATCAATTACGGAAACAGCAGCAACAGCAACAACCAACTAAAAAACCAGATGAGACGAAGAAGACCAAATCGGGATCGGTTACTCCCACGGAAAAGCCACAGCCACAAACTCCCACGGCGGAAGATGACGTAGCCAATGGATCGCTGAACCTAGAGCGCGCCCTTTCAGATTCATTAATGGAAGCACTCTACCATGGCCATGCTACAGCGAGAGATAACAAGCCAACTGCCACGTATGCGGATGCTGCCGCCGAGAACAGCGAGGCCACATCCACGGACGACAGTTCGATACTGAAGATCAGCAGTGGTAATAGCCAGACCACGAGCTCCACTTACGATGCCAGCATCCTGCCGAGCAGCAAGGACTCCATCTCGCAGGAGCGCCTCAACACGGACTCGCCCTTCAAGGGCATCTCGCTCAAGGACTTCGAGCAGCACCGTCGCATGATCGAAGAGCAAAACAAGCAGAAGAAGCAATTGCTCTACCAGGCCATCGAGCAGCACACTCAGAAGTCGGCGGCGGAGTCACGCAAGATCGAGGAGATACGCCATGAGCTGTCCAAGCTGGAGAGCGATCTCGCCGTGGATGTGGCCCTGCTAAGGAAGCAGATCGACAATGCCTGCATACATTTTTCCCATGTAGAGTAAGTGGGGAATTATAACCAGATTGATTCTAAATACTAAACTTAAACTATTTCTTTTACAGAAAACAATATGTAAAGATCGAGGCTCAGTTCCTGCGGGCCAAGATAGAGCTACACAATGCTTCCGAGAAAAAGGAGCTGCTCACCGAGCATCTTTGCACCGTAATTGCCCACAACGAGGATCGCAAGGCGCAGAAGCTCACTGAACTGATGCAGAAAGTGGGCCTGGCGCCAAACGATGAGCCCCCTGCCATGCCCCCCAATCCGGAAGTCTAATGTTTTTCGTTTAATTCAAATATTCAGTCCTGTTTCCCTTAATTTGACTATGGATTCAAAAGTACTGCTCGCTAAAAATATAAAATGTCTCGAATAATTAATATATGAATTCTTAATTTATTATAATTTAAATTTAAAGTCGAGCAGGGCTGATATATTTTGAGTGCTCTAATATTAATATGTAATTACTGTTCTTAGTGTGAAAGAAAAAGTGCAAATTGCAATAAAATATGTGTATATGTTATGTGTAAAAATTAAATGGAAATTATTTTGGGTCGTTAAAAATGGAATAAAAAAAAATATATAGAAGAAGGGTGTTAAATGGTGATCGTAGAAAAAGTTTTTTCTGTTATTGTTTGGATTGGACTAGGTGGCAACGCCATAAGCTGGCACAACAGCTGATCGTTCTTTGAGTTGAACAAACGTGCGCGAAAGCCAAACAACAATATAAACGATAATATTGTTATTTAAAACTGAATTAAACACAAAAAATCCGATAATGGCAGGACGTGGACGGGGTGGCAAGACAGGCACCCTCACAGCCGAGCAAATGGCCATGCTGGGCTGTACAAAGGACCTGCCGGTGCAGACCGCGCCGCCTCCTACGTTTCCACCTGTTCTGAACAGGCCTACTACAATAGAGGTGGGTTTAAATCAATTTAAATTCAATAAAATCTAATGATTTCATATTGTCAATATTCATCCGACAGACAACCGCTACACAAAATTACCAGTTGCTGTGGAAGGAGGATTTCCTGAACCGAATGCGAGATTCCCCTTATTACATCGTCTCCGCCAGCCAGGAGACACAAAATCTAGAGCACAAGGACTGGCGTGAGGTGAAAAGCCTACCGATTCATAAGTTTCAATACCTTATCCGATATTCCTATTCCCCCAGAAAGCCATAAAGAGTTTAAAGCTCAAGACCCAGCCCGAATTTAACTATAAAGCCATGCCCCAGGAACTGAACATCTCCAGTAGAAAGCGACGCGGAGCAGATATACGGCCTAAACTGCTGGCCAAGAAGACCAACATCGAGGACCGGCTGAAGGTGTTGGAGCAGAAGGAACTGAAGTCTGGCGGCAACGAGCAGGACGATATCAAGCAGGAATCCGACTCCGAGCAGGAGGAGGAGCAGGATGATCCGGAGGCGGCGATGGATGACGAAATGGACGAGGACAACGACTATGGAGCCACATACTTTGATAACGGAGAAGCCTTCAACGATGAGGACGACAATTTGGATGATGGACCCGTTTATTGAGCTAAATAAAACCATCGAACTGAATACTTTCGGATCTGTGATTTACTATGTCGCCACTTTAAGCTTATTTAACACAAATGTTGGATTAATATACACGTAGGGGGTGACTGGCTTAGTCCAGGCTCTTGGGCACGTAGTAGTTGAAGTGGATCAGACCAGAGGATTTGACCTGCAATGGGAATTTTCGTTAGAATTAAAGCGGCATTGGGAAAGGTGTGCCAGGAACTTACGAATCCAATGGTGCCGGCCAGGACGAGGATGCCAGTGATGAGCGCAGCATTGTACTTGGCGTTCTTCTGGCTGTGCTGCTCCTTCCAGTCTCCAGCGGGCACGGGCAGATCATTCATGGTGGAATGGGGACCATGGCCACCGTGGTAAGCCGCACGCGACAAGGCGCCAGCTAAAATTAAATGTAAACAGATTTTTCAATATATGTACATATTGCTTAAGAGAGCCTCGCGGAGGTTTGACTCCCACTGAGGATGTCATGATCTCATCACATTTCCAGATCGATCCTTAGCTGGTACCAAGTAGTCTTAATCGCCAGGAACTTATAACAATTGAAATATTAATAGTTTTTGAGGGAATTGGTGGTAAGTTAATTTCTTCCCCGTTCCTTGAAGTCCCTATTGGCTTCCCCACATTATGTAATTTTTAAGGTTAGCAGTTCCACTGAAAAAGGGTATTTAGCTGCTTTAACTCACCGTTCTTGAGCAGAAGCCCCTGCTTGACAATGTGTTTAACCAACATGATTGCTCGAAAGTTGCTAGAAATAGGTAAAATATGGTTTATTTTTACGGCTGAACTTTTTTCGCATAAAAACTCACCAGTAGATTACCTTGTGTCAAACAGTGTGGCCGTTTTAGTATAATAGCGAAATATCGACCTTAAATCTAGAGATGTGCTTACGAGCCGTTTTCTAAATATTACTCATGATGCGAATTATTTTGAATTTTTATGAGTGCTTTACTTTACTTATTGAAAATCAAATATGCAAAATAAATTGTATTGATTTAAATGTATGTATATAAAATAAAATATTATTTAAAATTCATGCTCTATACACATATTCATTATTTTAGTCTAGACTCACGTCACGCGAACATCCCTAAGCGATACCCTGTTGTCTGCCAGGAGTTCTGTTAAATCAGCTGTTGATGTGGAGGCGTTCTCCGATTGCTAATTGCAAGTGCAAACAATTGGCAAGTAGTTGATTGTTTGCAGGACTTATTTCGGTTCCCAGTGCCCCGCAAAACATTCCCAAACATGCTGTCCATCGGGGCCATGGCCAACATCAAGCACACGCTGCAGAAGGAGCTGTTCCTGGCCGCCGGCGAACGCCTCCTTTCCGTGGTGACGGTGGTCAAGAAGAAGGACAAGAAGCCGTGCTACCTTTGCGTGGTCACCACGGCACCCCCAGTGCCCGTGGTCACACTGTGCCTCATCAAGCAGTCGGAGCAGCGCGAGAGCGAGTACAAGCGCAAGCGGAGCTGGCAGCTGGACGAGATAAAGTGGGTGGACGGGCGGAATGAGCAGTTCGAGACACATGAGTTCGATCTGCAACTGGAGAAGCTGTACAAGTGGTACGCCCTCAATCCCCACGAGCGCCAGAACTTCCTGGCCGTCCTCAACCGCCAGATTCAAAAGAGCGTGCGTGGCCAGCGGGCGGAGTTCCGAAATGTGCCCGCTGCCTGGCTGTCGGAGAAGTCGCCGGAAAAGGTGGCTCTGGGAAGGGCGGCCCAAAAGACTCAGCACACCGACGACGAAGAGGACGAGGAGGAGGAGGAGGCCCAGGAGTTCACTGCTCTGACGGACAAGGAGGCCAATGAGCTGGGCAAACTGTTCTCCGAGTGTGACTTCGCCATCAAGGATGCCGAGCAGTTCATAGAGCAGCTGTCCCGGGAACTGCACGATCTGGATGGGGTGACTAAATCTGGATTTCTGCAGCGAAAATCCATTACTCATAATTTCTTATCTCCCAGGCCAATATGCAGAGTGTTCTGGCCTCGGAGCAGAAAGTGCTGAAGATGATGGAGCATATCGACAATGCCATCTCCGAAGCGGACAAGTTCGAGAACCGTCTGGACAGCTATGAGGATATCCTGGGGCACGTTAAGGAGACCATGGAGAAGATTGGCGGCAAGAATGCCATGATAGAGATCGCCAACAATAACAATATCAAGCTTATGAAAGAACTTAACAAAGTCATAGTGGGTTTTGGCAGTAAATCTAATTTTATTGTGGCTAATCAAAGCTTTATTTCTTCAGAGCCAACTGGACTTGCCGCACAGCCAGCAGCAGGCTCTGGATGAACCCGATCTGAAGACCGCCAATGGACGCAAAGTGGCAATAGCAGCTGCTCAGTGCCTGCAGCAGGCCATGAACAGCGACATTGATCCCGCCCTGCTTCGCTTGGAGGCGGTGCAGGATCAGCGCAAGCGCTTTGAAAAGTGGAAACAAAAGTTCTCGGCCACCGTCAGCCGTTTTATGAATAACCTGTTTATCCATCTGGGCAACGAAATAGGAGACATGCCAGTGACCAGCACCGAACTGACGCTGCCTAATCATTCCAACGTCCATCGTGAACTGACGCCCTATACGGAACTGATGCACTGGACAAAAGCCATGGATCGAAAAACCTACGATGGCCTGATGCGGGTCTACACGGCCTCGCTCAGCAAGATTTACGACAGGGATGTGAAAAACTTCTTTAACTTGGTAAGAACGTAATATTCTATAATAAAACAAGCATTAATCAATGTTTTCCTACCCCTTTTAATAGGCTAAAATTCAGGTGGCAGAGAAACTGCGAAATTCTCGGGAGGATCTGGACATGTCCACGTCCTCTCGTAAGTCGGCAGTCTATACAATACCGTATGGCACCTTGGGAATCAACAGGGACCAATGGGGACCCGGAGTCGAAAGCGCGGATAGAATTCGTTTCGATGCCCTGTTGGAAAAGGTTTTAGCTGAGCTGGAACCCATTGCCCTGCAGGAACAGCTGTTCTGCATCAATTTCTTTCAAATGGATGTGATTAGTCCAACGACGAAGAACACGCAGACCACGTTGGAAATGGAGAAGGCGGTGGACATGTCGCAGTCCATTATAGCGGGAGCTGTCTCGCCATCAGCTGATGTAGTGCCGCAGAAGCGAATTGATCGCCAAATCAACGAGGATGTGCGGAAGCTGATGATGGGTCTTTTCGGTTGCCTCGAACCCGAGCTTGTAAGCTTTATCCAGAGCTTTGAACGAGTGGACAGCTTGTAAGTAGCCATTGTCTAATGTGCGGCTTTTACTATTCATTTTATAATAATTTGGTTCTTTAACTAGCTACTCTCTGTACGTCCTGGTGCGACTCACCCAGCACGTAATGTCCGCCCAGGACACACATTCCTTTCTCAGCATGACCTTCGCCTCCGCCTTGGTGCAGGTGAAGCGCAACTTTGACCGCTTCATGCAGCAGCAACTGCAGTCCATCAGGGAGGCCAAGCTGCACAAACGCTCCAAAGCCATCCTGCCGTACGTGGAGAACTTTGAGAACTTTGCCCAAACGGCGGAGGGTATTTTCCGCAAGTCGGATCGCCGCACGGACATGGAAAAGTGGTATCTGCAGCTGGTGAATGCCATCTTTGAGGGCGTACACCTGCACTCGCAGGAGCATCCCAAGACACCTTCCCAAGTGGTGCGCATGGAGAACTATCACCACATGTACGCTTTGCTGGCCCAGCTTAAGGTTCCTGGTCTGGATGCCCTGAAAAAGGAGGCCAAGACGCGTTACAACGAGGCGCTAAAAGCGTATGTGACTCAGTACTTTGGCCGGCCGCTCGAGAAGTTGAATGTAAGTCAATGACCCCGCAAAAAAAAGGAAAACCCCACTTCTTCGATTTCCCCTTCATTTTTGCAGCAATTCTTCGAGGGCGTACAACTAAAGGTGGCGCAGGGCGTCAAAGAGACGGAGATCAGCTACCAGATGGCCTTCTCCAAGCAGGAGCTGCGCAAAGTGATCGCACAGTATCCGGCCCGCGAAGTGAAGAAGGGTCTGGAGAATCTCTACAAGAAAGTGGAAAAGCACTTGAGCGAAGAGGAGAATCTTTTGCAGGTGGTGTGGCACGCCATGCAGGAGGAGTTCATTGCCCAGTACAACTATCTGGAAGAGCGCATCCAGAAGTGCTACGCCGGAGCCATGATCAACCTGGAGTTCAACATCCAAGACATACTCGCCTTCTTCTCGGACATAGCTCGCTCCCACTGATCGAGGGTTTGGTATCTGAAAATCGGGGAGCGAATTCACCGGGTTTTATTTTTAAGTGCAATAGTATTTAAAGCGCTGTTTCTGCTGATTGGAAAATATATGGCGCAAATATTTAAACAGATGTGGATATGCAAAGGTTGAAAGCGATAGATCTAAGAGCGGGATGAAAGAGAAAGATCACAGATACGGTTCCGAAAAGTTAATTTAAGAAGAGCATCTGAAGCTGTTAGTTGTATCTTTGGAAGAAATATGGAAATTTGTTCAGTTTGATAAAGACGTTTAATGTTTTACATACATACCTAACTTAAGAAGACCTTGAGTTTTTTATACGGATCTATATTTAAGTGCGCTTTAACGGAAGTACTCTCTAAAAAAGAAATTAAAAGTGTTGGTATCCTATGCCTCTTACACAAAAATGTAAAACCCTAATTTCCATTTGAGTACTCACTTACTTACTTCAGCTGATCGTAAAAAATATAACGCGCATTTTTGAACAGCGACGAGAGGTGAAAGAGAGCTGTTCAAGATCCGAAGAGGTAGTAGAGACCCGAAGAGATATTACAAAGAGCTCCGTAGCTTAAAGTGTGAGCTTTTCGGGGTGACTTTTCAGCCGTGAACAGTTGGAGTTCTGGGTCCAGCTCCCAGTCAAGTCTCGCGCCTCTTTCCGATCGGTTGTCGCTCGTCCCCGCGTCGTTGCCCCCTCTGCATTTTATAAGCATTTTATTCCGTGCATTTTAAATTGTTCTACCCGTACGTGTTTCCGTGTGTGCCCATGTGCAGTGTTGATAACTCCGTGAAATGCAAATGGTAATTGCAAAAAGCCGCAGCGCATGCGACTGAATGTGGTGCATATATTAAAAGCCTCGCCAGGGAGAACAAAAAAAGAAAGAGTTAGACGCCCGCCGAACCGAACTGATCCTCCCTCCTGCTCCTGTCTGGGCTGTCCCATTAATATGGCCACTATAGCGACCCGTCCGACCAGTTTCGTGCTGCGGTTGTCGCTCCTGACTCGATTCTCCTCACCTTTCCTCATCCCACAACCCCCATCTCCCGCTGTCTTTGACTACCTTTCCTTGCCCTCCGTCTTTGCATTTCTCATGCACGCACGTTCCTCGTTTTTTGTGCTTTTCGTGCGCTCCCGAGCTGAAGTTCTTCCATTTTTTCGGCTCCCTGTACTACAGTGAATACCGGTTAACTGATATTCCGGTTAGGAGGAACTTTGCATTTATATTTATTTATGAAAACCTGATCGGATACGACAAATATAAAGGAACTAATCTTTTTTTCTTCTTATACAACCAATATGGACTATTTTCTGAACTCATTTCTAAAATTTAAACAATTTCAAACTAACATAAAATTGCCTAACAAGATTGTCAATAAAAGAAATGTTAATCTAAAATTATATGATTTTTAAAAAATGTTAGGAAGTAAACTTATGAAATTTATGGTTCGAATTCCCTAATATGTGCATTTTTCAAGTTATCCCCAAACCGTTTTCCAGTGTTTCTTCTTTTCTTACCATTCTTCTTTAACAACTTCGCCTTAACTGGCGGTCATCACACAGTTGCTGTTGCCGTACATTTTAACGAAGTTTCGCTGAAACCTGGCCCACCTTGATAAGCCCCTGGAAAGTCAGTCAATCGCGAATGCTTCTCCGATCGTCTCAGCAAGTTCAATGCTACGATACGTAAAATTGGCGGTGCATTTTCGACTTCCGCTATAATTAGCTAGTTCAGACCGTATTAAACTCGTTGGTCCTTCGCCTACAAAACCCACTGTACTTGCTCTCAAAGAAACGGATAAAGTGCGATAAGACTCCAACTATGTTCAGTGCAAGAGTTATCTATACCATCAGTAAACATTGTAATCACTCAGTTGATCTTGAGTCATTAAAAGACCAGCGATGAACTGGCCTCAGTGACTTAGCTGCTTGAACTTGTTTGTTATTATAAATATATATATGTGTTTTATGTTGCATTGACTAAAAAAGTTGTAGGTTAAACCGTTCTTTGATATTTTTTTATTTGTACAAAAAATAAAATCCCAAATGATTCTTTTAAAAATGCCCGTATCTGATTACTCCAATGCCACCTTTAAAAATATAAACATATATTTGCAAATTTGTATATGTGACAGTGTGTGCAAACTTCATTCACTCATTGTTTGTATAAATGATATAGTCTCGGATGTCATCACCGTACCTTGGTTAATTTGCGGCAATATCAAAGTTCTCATTTGTGCTATATGTACATTATTTAATTTCCCTGATTGCCACCATTGAAATGTTTATTTGCTCAATTTTAATTACCGTTCCATTTTATTATTTGCATGTTGAGAAAATATATTTTAGCTCTTGATAAGCGTAGCGAACTAATGGTCCACACATACATAATTTACTCTCTTCACACTTGGAAAAAACTTCAATTAAAAACTTCATTAGAAGTATACACTTTTGGTTTTCTATAACAAATATTTCTAAAGGACTACCTTTTATATATATTTACAACCTATAATGTTAAAAATACCCTGTTTTTGGTTTCGAATTTAATAAATTAAAAATATTTGACATAGAAGTAGAAATATGTGAGACATTTTTAAGATTTCTGGATGTTTTCGAGTTCTAAAGGTTTTTGTTTTTTTGTTTTATCTGTGCTCCTATCTTTATATGCGTATTTCTTAGCACTTGATATCTCCAAAGTAGTACCTTGAATTAATAGTAAACATCTAGAGTCACTCTTGTTTTCGTTCTAAATTGAGTGTTTACTTATTTGCTTGGCACATTTAGAATAATTACAAAGGAAATGGCACATGGCATCGTAATATCCGGTGTAGAATGCATTGCTTAGTAAATATTTGCACTCGTCCATTATCTTTGTTTTAATATAAACTTAGTGCAGTGTAGGGAAAAGAGGAAGGTGCTCCCACTCCCCACACTTTCGGCCAATTTCCCCAAAGGGGGAAAACATAAACATTGTGCTTCGTGACTGAGTCATCAGGTTTTTTTCTCTATCTCTTCGGTTTTAACCTGAACCAGAACCCAAGTTTACTTGAGGTTAGCAGCCAGAGTCAGTATTTTCCCTACCCATTTCTGTCTTCTTACCTTTCGTTCTTTCATTATTTTTGCTTCATTCTTTTTTTTTTGTTTGGCAATGCACTGTGGGCCGCACATTTCTTGCCTCGCATTTTCATTTTTGCCCACCCAACTGACCGTTATTTTCGCGAGCGGAGTCTAGACCTAGACTAATTAAGTCAAAATTTTTCAGGTCTGCTGTCATCAGCAGAACCGTCAGCCGGTGTGTACTTGGCTCCTAATCTCCGCCATACGTGCTCAAATTTTTTATTAATATTTTCGGGGTGTTTGGCAATTGGAAAAGCTTAAACAATAAGCGCCGTAAGTGTACTATGTGCATATGAAAACACCTATATGCAGGTGCTCGTATAGTTATGTGCTTGTTTTATAATGCATGTGGAAAAAAGAGTGTGCGGTGCACATTGTTCGGAACAATGGAACGTTATACGATAAAAAGTGTATAAATAACCCGAAACGGGGGTTGCATGTCACCGGCTCAGCCTTAGATCGCTCGTCGCAGCCCTGAGAAAATGAAGTCACTCTTAAATAAATAAAATTAAAGGCGAGAAGAGCCAAGTGCTAACTGCTATTGTAGTATGCAAGCCAGTCAGCCACATAATACCAGTCGGTGAATCTTTATTTATTGTTGTCGTGTTCTCAAAATCCATGAGCCATGTGAACTGTGTGAACCCATAAAACCGCTGTAACTTAATCAAAAGCGGCAGATGACTTTAAAAGTGTAGAAGCTGGGCGGGTGGAAGTATATTTTAGCCTTTGCATTTATTTAAAAAGGGGAAAAGTAAATCCCTTATGGGATTGGAAAGTAACAAATTTCCTTGTTAATTTAATCATTAATCAAAGGCATTCATTGCTAAACATGCAATGGTTATTTTCTTATTAGCTGTAAGTTATAAAGCCCCTGCTAGCTAAAACTGTTTTTTATCTCATCTTTCGGTTAATGAAAATAAAGCCTTTACTTCATTATATAATTTCTACACAAGTTATGAACATTTGAAACTATAAAAAGCTAAGTATAATTTCCCTCTAAGCTTACAACTGCTGTTCAGATTAAGTTTTTTTTAACCATTCTTGGCTTTAAGCTAGTTTTCTCTAAGAAAATTCAAGAGACATTTGCGATATCTCCTCCAGTTGGCTCTTAGAAACGATGACAGAAATATACGCTTGAGCACGTCATATTCGATTGGGGGTAGAGTTGCAGATTTAGCAGCTCGATTGCTTCACGCAGCAGAGGTGGATAGCAACGCTAGATTCTCGGGAACACACACTACACACAGAGAACTCACATTCGTGGAGAGGGAGAGGCCCTCTTTGGACCTAGAGCACATAACTCCATAACTCTGGGCACTGGCGGACCATTTATGGTGTCAGTAAGGTACACTGCAGCCGGTAATGGCCATGATAATGATGCCTCTTGGCCGACTCGCCACCAGAACGCCGCAAAGTGGTGCAATTTGCTCGGCGGTTCTTGGAGTTGGTGTCTTACAGTCTGCCGCTAGAAAGTGGCCAAAAGGCGGCTGGGAATAGCAAAACAAAAAGCGTAATCTAAAGCAGAGTAAAGCATGCTGCTGAAAATGGCTGTGCACTCATTTTAGTAACTGACAGGTTACTTGGCAAGCCGACTCGGCTATCGTCCCCTTTTTTTTGAGAGTCTGCTCGTCTGGTTTAGTTTGTTTTCACCATGCAAACGTGATCGTGGAAGTGGACGAACTCGTGTCTTACATTATATATAGACTAGTTTCCTCATTTTGATGTTTTGTGCCCGGTTCTAATGCGGTTCCAAGCATTATCCTCTCCCCTCTTTCCCCATGCATGAAGCCCAACTGCCTTGAGGTCTTTAAGACAAGAGGTTTTACCTGGGAAGCTCAGGTGTGACGAAATTGTCTACATAAATCAGCTTAGCATAGGAATATGGAATTATCAAATTAAAAGAATAATTCAGCTATTTTTGAAAAAGAAAAACTAAATGTCTCTGTTTCCGTTCTAATCCAATTATTGCTTATAAGGGCAACATAAGAATGTATTTTTTTAAATTTAATGACTTTAGTAAGAATAAAACTACATTATCATCAACATTGTTGGCTAAAACTTTGTTGATTGTAAAGCAGACATAACTGTAAAATATAGTAATATAAATAAAAGTTTAATCTAAAGTTTAAAAAAAATTTGTGAATTAAAGCTTTTATAAATATAATAAATATATGTAGGTAAACAAAAATACGACCATTACCATCAGGATAGTTAAAGTCGTAAAACTTTTAAGATTTCTAGAGGTTTTAATAATTATACAAATTGGATTTTTGTTAGTGATAATGTTCAATTAATAAATAATTTTTCTAATGAAAGAACTCATTAGTAAGAAAAAAATGTCTGCGGATTATATAAAGAAAATAAGCTTCCAAGAAAATAAAATAAGTGGAGAACAATAAATCAGAATTTAGATTAAGTGCCAACAATATTGTTCGTTTTTTTTTTTGCTGTGAAGATGGTTTCCTTAACTCATCAACTTTTGAATAGAACAAAAAAAAGAAAACAAGACAAAACACTCGCACGTTTCTCGTATCAAAAGGTGCTTAATGCCTCTAGCTCATGATCAACGTCAATAATGCGCAAATGTTCTGGGGCCATGAAATATTTGCTGGATGCATGCTAAATTAATATTAAAAATAATTGTTGAGTTGTCTGATTTATAATTAGAAATGAGCCGGAAACCGGTAACTCTGCCTTCTTTGAAAGTGGCAACATCTCCAATTGTAATTAGTTATTGGCAAAGAATCTTTGGGCCCGCCATTGAATCATCGTTAAGAAAAACTCAAACTAGGAACTCATTAGCATTATGCCTGTAGCGTCGCACTGCCTGGGAACCTTTTTTTTGCGATCGCCTTTATGTTGCGTTGTGCGAACAATCGAAAAGTCAAAATAAACAGAATTCAATTACACGCAGCAAGCGAATGAAGTTGTAAATACCTGAGCGACCTTGGCAAATGGGAATTTACTTAAACCTCACCTTGCCCTTACACTCGAATTCTCACTTCCTCACAACCTCGTCCTTTTCCCGCCGGCAGGAACCTAAGCCAGATATATCCCATCTTACCTGAGGGTCTGGGAATGGAAATGGGAATCGGAGTATATTATACACACACTCGAGTGATTAATTTCCTGTTTATGAGCATTTCGTTTGCCTTATTCTTTGTTGTGCGGCTTCTTTGCCGATCGTTTCGAAGGTTTCCCTCCCTCAATGGAACTCGCTTTTGGGATTCGTATATTTGTTCCTATGTGCTGGATACACAGAAGAAATTTATGTATTTGTTGTTAGGTTGATTCAATAAAAAACAAATGAATTTGAATAAAAGTCATTTAAGTCATTTGATTTGAGTAAAGATAGAGTCCATCGAAAAAAGTGTTTGCAATTTTGACATAACGAAATAAAAAAAAGCTTATGTTTAAACTTACTTATTCATATCATTTTTTATTTGTGGTGAGTTTTTAAAATGTTAATTAATGTCTAAAATTTTATTTAACAAGTTGACATTTTGATAAAAGGAGATTATCGTACATATGTTTATTTTTAAAACAGAAGTGATATTCGAATGTTACATAAATGTACCTTTTTTCAAAAAATATTTTGTTGGAACAATCTTTGCTTCTTGTTATATATGTATATATATTAAACCCGTAGTTGCGAATTAAATGTTCTATAAAAAAATATTTTAATATTATGCAATACAACATAATGTATGTACTTTTTAGGTAAATATTTCTTCAGCCTGCTGACCTTGAAATATGTTATTTTTCGATATATTGTTCGATCTTCTTCCTGTGCAGGATATGGTAAAAAAGAGAGCCTACCTCTGGCTTTGATAACAAATGTAGTAGAGCAATTCAGTATTGATTGATGATAGCTTTTAATTTATAAAATTTTTTCCTGCGCATGATATGGTAAAACAGAGAGCCTCTCTCCGGAGTTATCTTAAAACGGTTTGCGTGTTTTGCTGATATAACCGCAGTTACCAGACGCCTGATCGGATGGGCTAGGAGTCGTGTATCTGGCAGATACATTTAGCTGTTACACGTGTTGTACCGCTCCGCTCCGTCGCTACCTGTCGGGTATTTTATCCACAGTCCCGCTCAACTCAGCTCAGTTCAGCTCAGCTCGGCTCATCGCAGTTCCGCTCTCGGCCTGTAGTCAGTCAGTACCGCCGAACCTGTTGTCGTCGTCGCTTAGTTTTTTCTGTTACCGCAAAACGCTTTGTTATTTGTATTTTCAATGTTTTTCACTGTTTTGTTTTCATTTTTTTCGCGTGTGTGAGAACGTAATTTCCATGAATTTTGTTTCGCTATTGAATCGAAATTGATGACGGTTCCAGTGCCTGAATGATTGCCATTTCGCCGTGTGGCAATCGCTCTTTATGGAGCATTCAAATGAGCTATTTGGAGCAGAGTTACGTCTCTGATTACCAGCAGTTCCAGTTTCGCTTGTTGCCCCGAAAAAAGTAGAAGCCAACTTGAATACAAATTAAAAAATTATCTACTTCCTAACAAGTGATGAATGAATGTCGGCTCAACCTTAGGCTGGCCATAAAAACGGGAAATAAGTTCATTGAAATTCTTAAAGAAAAAAATACATATATTCAAAAATATTTGCAACCTAAAAACTATAATTTATGTGTATGTGAGTGGAGTGTACGTGATCGAAGTAGAACTGTATTATTTTGTGGAATTCTACGGTAATTAATAATTTTTTTTTTGAACGACACCTTTTATTAGATTAAAATGTGAAAAAAAACAAGGAAATATATAATGTTAGCATTTGGTTCAACTAAGAAGTATTTAGTTTTAACATATTTAAGCAGTTATTAGGAATAGAATCAGATTTATGTAATTTTCATTTTTACTAATATTATAATATATAATATATTTAGTGGAATTATTTTCTAATTATTTCTGTAAAAAAAAAAATTTTCTCTTTCTTCGCCTGACGGCTAGTTTCTGTTGCTTAGTAAAATTTAGATAACTACCAGGAACACATTAAAGCCAACTGAAAAACCAAACCAAGTGAAACTTGCACCTGTCCTACTATGAAAAAACTTCTATTAAAAATCTCTTTTAAAGCCAAAACGAGTTATCACCTAAAAAACATAACATCGTACATTTGGCATTAGTAATGTTTTAACAATTGAAATTATTCCGGTAGCATCCCGCCATTTTCATTGCCACTTTAACTATTTCTGTTTGCTTGAATCGATTGCGAAAGCGGCAAATCTAATGTCAATAAGGGGGGCAGGTGGAGCCCATTCAGTTGCTAATGATTCTGATAATTGCCATTGTGCGAAACCAAAGGCGAAACTTTGGTTGTGCAACTAGAGGGGGTAATGAGGGTAGGGAAGGGAAGGAGGGTCTCTAGGTACCAACGTTTAGTAGAGTTTTGTTTTGAGTACCGATTATGATTGCCAGCGGCTTGATGCTGATGCAATTAACGAGCCGCAAGGGCAGCAAGCAGCACGAAGCATTTATATTTATGCAAATCATGGGCTAACACGGTCCTGAGCAACAATTCAATCGAGTTTGCGGTTGAAGCCTGCTGGCTGGTGTATCTTTTTTATGCTCTTGACCCAGTGACAAACAAGTGTCAAACTGGGCAATTTCTTGGCAAATCTCTACGCGCAAAACAGGTCCAATAAAAAAAGTAAAAAGTGTCCACTTGGCATGCCTTGATGTCTGGATAAGTGTTATTACCACGAGCTAAATGCAATTTGCAGAGCCATAATGGCCGAACAAGTTTTTGGATCGCATCTCCAGTGTTTTCGCCCCACTAACACAAAAACGGAACTCGAATTGCCATCGCAGATGTGACAATTTGTTGAGAAAACACCGCTAAAAATTCGATTTGAATGGGAATCAGTCAAGCGATCGAGGGGCGTGGCATGGCGAGATTTTGCAGTGGTCCGTGTCCCCAGAGCGGACAGCATTAATTGCTATCGATTGGAATTGGACAATCAATAAAAGGCAATCAGTGCGATACAGACACGCGCGGATGCCGAGATACAGATACTTTTACTTGTGTCGCCTCAGTTTCAATATAATTTGCACATAATTTTACATAATCTTCCCCTTTTGAGAAACTGTGTCAGTTAGCCAAGTATGTATCTTGGCATTGTTGTTTTTACTTTCGTTGGTGCTGCTGTGATCGGTGAGCCGTCAGAAGTAGAAAGAAGAAAGAGGAGAAATAAACAGACCCATCTAAATAGTTTTTACTTTCCTTTTACGCCAAACCGAGCGCAGACTTTCAATTACACGAATGCAGATTGAGATACAGATACGGCTATTAAAGATTAAGATATGGCCCACAGCCGACTGCACCATGCTAATTGCGATTATTCGCGAGCTTCGGCAAATGAATTGTTGCCGCAAGATTTAATTTGATTAGATTTGGTCTCCGCGGATGATATTCTAATTAGCCACACAGTTGGACACTAATTGGTGCTGGCTGTTTATAAACGAAAATACTCTGTTGTTTGTCCGCCACTTGTGACATTTCTGCTTCGCGTTCAGGTTCAGCCTTTTAATGGGCGTTCGAAATGCTGGCGGTTCGGACTTTCGCCCTGTCAAAGGTCAACCACGTGTGCTCGTTACAATTGGGTTCGAAATTAATCATAGTGCGCCGTTTAATTGACGGTAATCCGCTGGGAATGTTATTATAGTTAAAGGTTGCAGCACAGCGAAAAAAAAAACAGGGAAAAAACGATTCTGATTTCATTTTGTCATATCATTTCATTCTTATCATGAACATTTTTTTTTAATCTTTAAAAATGTGTATAGTTCTTTAATATTTGTATTCTGTTGGAATATTTTATATTTTGTGTTATCTTTATTCCAATGTCATACACAATCAAATATCTATTAAAATTTATTTGAATATATCATACTCATTTGTTTGTCACAAAACCCATTAACTGCTTTGACCTTCAAAAACTGATTGATCTTGAGGTTCTTTGTTTTGTAAGTTTCTCATAAGAAAACCTTTTTGTGATATGTCCGATTCAGCCAACCATTTGCTTTTCCATTAAATGTAATGACTGCCAGAGCAGTTGATTCTTGAGGTTTCCTTGGAAGTGAACCCTTGATAATTTCATCTAAAAAACTTTATTACCAAAGGTGGAATGATCGTCTGAGGTTCTGTGCGGTTTGTTTGAGTTCTCGGGCCATAAGTACAGCCTAAATGGCAAGTTAATGTTCGCGTTCTTTGGTCAGTGGCCGTTGTCTTGCGCTGTGGTTACGCCCGGCTGAATTCTATGGTGGAGGTGATGATGTTGCTGCTGGCACCACCGGCATTTCTATATATAGTACTCTGTATATGCTGCCTTTGGCTTTGGCAGAACCTTTATCAAGTGTCATACTTTTCCAATCCCCAACATGCCGCACTTGTCGCCGTTCGGTTTGAGTGCACAAAGAAAAGCAGGCACGGATATGTATGTGGCACATCTGCATGTACGGGTATAGAGTATGTCTGCTTTCCTGGGCAACACTTGTACTCGCACTCGTACCTGTTAATAACTTGTAACTTGATGCATCGCCGGATCGCGTCCCTTGGCTTCGTCCCGCTGGACTGGGTTTCACAGTCTTTTTGCCAACGGTCGAGCGATCCCGCTTTTAGTTCCGCCCCGTCTCCTCCCAAATTGTATCTGTGTCTGCGATCAGTGTGTGAGTGGGCCCGACACTCGGCCACCAAAGTATCCGACGGCATTCACATCTCTCCGTATCTGTATCTTTATCTGCAACATGCAAATGCAAATCCCTGCCGCTACGGCGCCACATTTGTTTGCAAAATGCTCAATAATAAACAAACGGAGACGCCACCGTCATCCACTTTGGTGCTTTCATTTCGGCGAAGACGCAGTAAACACATCGATACCCGGTACTCATTAATGCCTGTTTGTGGATAAACATCGGCAGGGTGAAGTAATTTGATCAGAAAAAAAAGGAATTTTGAGGGACAACACAGTTTTAAGGGACTGAGTTGTGTTTTTGAGTTTGGGTTAGGTTCATGTATTTGTAGTTATAGTTGTTATTTATATGAAATCATTTTAAAAAAAATAACGAATCCTTTATTAATTTATTTATTTTAATTATCTTGTTAGTCTCTTTAAAAAGCGGCTCACATTTATTTATTATAGTTTTGAAACCAAAATTTTGAATCTTAGTTTGTATGCTGCTCCAGAGTAAAGAAATTGTAGATTACCATTTTTTTCCATAGAGAGTTAATAAATCTCTTTATGTTCACAAATAGATTGCATTACAGGATATCCCTTGAGTCGATTGTTTTTATTGTTAAGACTTGGCGGCCTGAACCGCAGTAAATGAACGAAAATTTGTATAAATACTCGGGTAAAATTGAGATTCGGCCTCTTTTTGGCTGTTTTACTGGTCACCGAACTCAATCGCATGTTAAAAGTTGATTTTGTTTGCTTCTCTCGCTTTTTTTTTTTTTTCACCGAACCTTTTTGGCTCATTTATGCAAGCATGCATAATTATTTGTAAATATGCATTTCAAGTGATTGTGATAAGAGGCTGCTGCTGCTGCTGCTATTGGCAAGATAAATTTGTGTTATTGTGCCGATAAGATGAGAGCAGTCATTAATATAATGACACAACCTTAATAATCGAAATGTTATGTTCGAGTTGAGGTTGAGTCATCGTGCCATTTGAATTGTTTCCAGCGGTGCTAAATATATAAACACCATTCGTCAAACATATTCGTGCACTTGGCTTAATTAATGATTATTAACCGCATATATTTGATTAATTTTCGTCGCCAAGGCTCGAAGACGGTAGCTGGCAAAGTTTGCGAACGTATTTAGGTCTTTTCTTTATCTTTCTTTTAAAAATAAATTTGCAGATTTATTGAATTCCAAATTCGGATACCTATACCTATAAAATTAACATTAATGGGTTAGCCTTTTTGGAAGTTTATATCAGTTTTATCAGTAATGTATTAAACTATTCAAATTCGAATTTAAACTATTATAATTGAGAACTGAACAACTCATATTCTTGTCGATTGAATTTTATGCGTATTTTGGGCTGTTTCATTTAAAAACAAATTAAACATTTTATTTGAATGGTTAAAAGAGAGTGATTTTATAATGTTTGTTTATTGGTTTACTTGGTCCGACCTTAATTAGAAATCTATTGTTTTATAACTTTGTTACCGAGTAAAACCAATTCATTATTCAATGAAAATGAATAAATTTTTTATCCACAAAAATGATGCTACCAATAAAGAAATAGTTATTAAATTGCAACTTTATAAGTTATCTGTCCATTTGGAATTTTAAAAATATAAACTTATCACGCAATGGGTTAACACAATGGCAATGGAACTCTAAAAATATTTCCAGCACAAGAAACTCATTTTCAGGTCAATAAAATAAGTTGGGAAACAGAAAGGCAAGCAACTGGTATCGCTGTGTGTCTTTCGATTCATTTTATTTTGTTTTCATGCATTTTTGTTTTATTTTACCATGTTCATATTGGAACAGTTGTTTTTGCGACTTTGTTTAAGCTCTCATTGTTGACAACTTTCTGTCGAGATGTTTTCTCTGCCAGTATCTGATAAAAATAACCATTCAAGTGAAATTTTAGCAGAAATAAAATAATTTGCTCTGATTTGTGTTGATTTGTATGACAAAGGGCGAATGCAGAATCTTTGGGAACAATGTCATAATCCATAGCATAATATGGCAATCAGTGTGCGGTAGAATGGCCAAAAGGGCTTTCACTTTCGCAGAGCTGCGAATAGTGGCTACTTTTCACTTTCCGTTCAACGGTCTGACATTGTTCTCTCTCGCATGCAAATCCGTTGTCCAAGCAGGCCCAAAACAAAACCCCAACGAATCTCCCATATGAATCATTTCGTTAGAAAAACCACAGCGCATATAATCGTATCTTTAATATGATTTTGTGGCTTCGTGTGAACTCCTCAGGCGGAGTTCAGCTTTGAAGTTATTCTGATATTTCCACGAATTTTACTCACCTTCTCAAAACAAAAAGTTGTCAGTTTTGTTTTACATTGTTTTTTAAAAAATTTGTAAACTAACTTTTTCTTTCTTAAAATTTTTATTAAAAGTAATACCTAGGTTGATTTTAGTAATAAGAGTTCAAAATAAATGTCCGTATTATTCTAAACCTTAAATATTTTTTTGGCAGTTAAGTAGAAAATTAGTATTGTTTTACCTTCGTAATAAAATTCTAAAAAATCCTAATACCGGACCTAAAGTGTTTAATGATTTTGCTTATACTTTCAGTGTTAAACCAAAAATACTTATTATCATAAATTGATCCCTTGACTCAACCCGAAATATTTCACCCCTTTCTTTTTTCGGATGAAATTTAACTTTAAAAGATTTAAGAGCACTCCTATACAAAAGGTTTTTGATCCCCAATTTGTGTGTTATTCATCTGAAAAAAAGATTTTGAATGACAAATTTAGCTGACGTCTTTCTTTTGTTATCGCTATCCGGCAGATCTGATCGATGAGCAGCAGCTACAAGCACCGCAGTAGCGACGAGGCCCTCGCCGAGCAGCTTAGCTTAGCCCGTGCCGGAAGTGGCACCCAGCCCCCGGCCACGCCCACCTACCGCCAGACAGCCGGCGCTATGGCAACCCTGCCGCGCCATGATAACAACCAAAATCACAATGACAACTCCAACCGCCTGCGCACCGATTCAACGGCGACGTCGAGAACCTGCGTCTATATTGGTGGAGCGTCAACGGGAGGAGGAACCGGAAATGGTCAGATTTCCGTGACCTTGGACCGTCGTCAGCCGCAGCGAATGTCCTGGCTGAATATGCGACGGGGCAAGGCCAATGAGGCGGACCTGCCCACCGTCACGCCTTCGCCACAGACCACCCGCAGCTGCATCTCCACGGTGTCCAGTGTGGTGGACAGCGGGGGCGGTCGTACCACCGCCACTTCCGGTCGCATCAGCTCCAGCGGCATCGTCACCCTGAGCGGCAGCAACAACACACTGAGCGAAATCCAGGGCGGCTACCACGACATGGACCACGACGCGGTGTCCAAGAACTTCTCCGTGTCGGCCTCCGCCCACTCCGCCCACAACATCACAACGGCCAGCAATGCCAAGCTGCTGCCCGCCGTCGAGGATGAGGCCAACAAACAGGTGAGTTGTGTCTGAAATCTATTGGAAATTGTATTGTGGTTAAACGGTGGGAAAATTAAGAGGTAATGGGGAAATTAAATGCACTCTACGAGTTGATTGATTTTTTTAGTGGTTAACGGCCAACTTCATTAAATTCAAAATTAATTAAAACAGATAACAGTTAAATGGGAGCTTACTATACAATAACCTTCACTGGATAAATTTTATCACACATTTTATTTTACAGAATGTAGGACGGTTTATTATTATAATTAATGACAGCTTTTGTTTTGTCATAATAAAATTACTTACTGACAAATAATAGAATTAAATAAAATCCCAGAAATATCTTCCAACCAAGTTTCAGCACATTTTGATTTATTTGACTTTGAGATATACAAGTTCAGTCCGTGCCCAACTTATCTAAATATATACACCAAACTAAAAAAATAATCAAAATATACTCTTCTTTGATTTAATGAACCTAATCTCATATCTTCCACACGCCTTTTATTTCGTGGCCTAGCCAAAGCAATTAAAGTGTATGTTTATTAGCATGTTTGAGATTCATTTAGCATTCCTATAGATTAAACTTTCAAAAAAGTAGTTCATCTTCGAAGCCGGAGCTCGTGTATGCAATTTATTTGGACTCCAAGCCGAGTGGTCGTCTTACCTGTTTTGGTTGTTTAGAAGCTATCAGCCAAGATCTCTCAAGTTCAACCCCTTTTGTTCAATGTTACGGGTTAGCCAGAAGCAATTTGATTCATCTTCCTCTTTAAATTTTGTGCGAATAAATAAGAATGAATGTGAATAAGAATAATGTTGGGTTTATTCTCGACTGCCTGGTACTTATAATCAGGTGGGGTGAGTATTCTGAATGAAGCTTCGGCGATTCCGGCTATCGATTACTCACGAGTCGCTTTAAATTTTATTTCTCTGCTTAATAATGCTGAAAATATTCGGACAGACTTTGTGTACGTGTCTCAGGTCTCTAGAGAATATCCACATGTTTGTTTGTCATTCCCCAATCGATCGATTTGTCTAAGCCGATGCAATCGTCTGGTAGTGATATATGTATGTGCAATACTTCCGTACACCAAAAAAATAGTTTAGCTTATGATAGGTAGCATTTTAATTAAAATTCCTTTTATTAATTATGCTATTAATTTTTTTCAATCGCCTAATATTTTCTGAAAACAATTTATATTTTCAATGAAACAAAGATCTGTAATTTTCTATTAGGAAAAATTATATTTTCAAATTTGTCATTACAAAGGCATTTATTGAATTTGATTTCATTTTTATCCTTATTAGTATTTGAATTGTCTTGAAAATATTTCCTTAATAATTTTTCAAAACATGAATGCATTTTTTGGAGTATCTTTTCTTGGATATTTTTGTTGTGTATAGCGGCAGACTTTTACAGCTCACTGTTATATCTTCTTGAGTTAAAACGTGTTATTTTTCGCGCAATTTGTTTGCTTTCCTCCTTTGTTTGCTGATCTTGGATTTGAGGTGTTTGAATAGTTTTCAAGATGAATATTACCTAAGACGACACAGAATGGGTTGCAGCAGAGGGCGCGGCAATGGCAACCTTCAAACACCTGAAGCTCTTTTGTATGGGAATGCAGGTCTTCCAAACAATCCATCCTTGTGTATTGGTCTAATAGTCATTGTTTATTGGGTTTGGCGGGCAGCGGCAACATCATAAACACGATAATAAAACTAGTTTCGGCATCTGTGAGCTCGTATTTGTCTCCTATTTGGGTTAGTAAGGCAGCGGGCACCGGACTGGATCGGAGTGGACCGGATAGGGCACAGCTGGTCGCTGGCCATTGTCTTTCGCATCTACCTCTGCCATTGTTTCCCGCAATTTTCACCCATTCAGGCCAGGTTCCCCAGCCGAGTGGAAGTGCAAGTGCCAAGTGCAATATGAAATGCGTCGTACAGATGCTAATTGCCTTTATTAGGAATACAAACACTAGTACGCCGACTGTTGTGCGTACAGTTAATTTAATAAAAAAACTTATAGGTTTATATTTGAGAGCAAGAACAAAAGTGGGAGAGTCATTTCGTTTTATCGGTGGATGGTTTGTTTTTGTATTTAAAAATTAGTACATATTAGCAACAGGTAAAGGTAAAATTCCCCCGAAATGCTAACTTAATAATGGAAGTTTAGACAGTAAATTGTTCTGTTAATGTACTATTAAACCAAAAACATTTTTCATGACAATACTTTTAAATACGTTACAAAGCCTAATAAACTCTATATAATAATATATACCATAATTATTGGAACGCAAATGTTCCAAGTAAAAGTATCGACAGGGGAAAGGGTATTTAACAGATGAGGCACTCGATTAAAGCGTTCCTTTTGGTTTCTACATGAACTTGACATGCTTGCAACTCGTTTTCTACACTACTTGACATAAATAGAGTAATTTTTATCCGTAGGGTATGCTATGCTTTTTAAACCAAGACCAAAGGAAGTTCAACTGTGGTAAAGTATTGCATAGTCTTCGGGGCAACGAGTTTGTGCCCTGAGTCTTTTGTTATAGCAAAGCAAAGAGTGTATGCACACATATTAGCAAGTCCTAAATATAAAACTGTCAAATTATTTTAAGTTAATCGATCCTATACGGTCTTTGATGTACAAATTAGTATTATATTATAAACTTAAAACATACTTTATTTAAATTAATAAATAAATTTATTTTTACATTTGGCCGATGCATTTAGGAAGTTTTTTCCTTATTCATTAAATATATATTAACTTGGAAATAATAAGTAAACATTTAAACTATAAACAGCTTAAAAATCAATTACTGTCTATTTTTTTGCTGGCAACATTATCCATTCAAAAGTACAATTTATTGACCAATTTCATGGTCCCGCAACTTAAACTGTATTTGCAGCTGAGTTCGGCTAAATCGTTGTCTGTTTGCTTATTTTTACTTTTAACTTGGACTTTTGGAATGTGCAATTTGCTTACCACAATCGATGGCCCCTCGTTGTTGCTGCCACCGCCGCCACTTCCCTTCCATTTTTTTTGCGGCTCATGCGAGTGGCCAAAACCCAAAACCCAAGACCCAAAAGCGAAAACCTCTGCCCATATGCATGTTTCTCGAGCTGTTCAGTTACTTCATCTCTTATGTTATTTCGTTTCCAATTCGCTGATTAACAAGTTCAACAATACACAGTGGCAGCAACTACAATGTGTGCAGATACTTTCGGTGCAAATTCGGCAGTGGCACGTCGCACGTTTCGGCCATAAAAAGAAATGAAAATCAGAGATGACGTCAGGGCTTTTAGAATTGCATCGGCAAATCAAGAAAATCGCATCCAGTGAAAGTGGGCAACGGGACGGAATCGGGCAGAATTGCCTTGAATTGGCAGATACACAATCCCACTGCACGGTACACTGCGCTACCGGGTTTTGGGTGTAACCGAGACCATTTGACGAGTTAACGATATCACACACAGCTGCATGGCTTCATGACTTCTCCTTTCACTGGCCACTGATTAGAGCCCACGAGACGCAATCCAAGTCGTAAAACAATAGCCCAGATGCGAGTACCATAACTACAACCTACAACTCCCCGGGTATACTTGTCCATGCTCCGGTGCCCAGATCCGTTCAGTCAAAGAGATTGTCGAGGCATCGCTTATTCAACAGAAAACTCAGCACTCACAATAGCCTTATTTCGGACACCTTTTGTGACCAGCTCCATTGTGGGGACATTTTCACACTCCAGTTTCAGGTGTCGGCAGACTGAAGGTAATTATTGTGCAGCCTACGAGACCTTTCCATTCTGATACAATTGCGGAATCAATTCTCGATAGAAGAAACCCAAGAGAAACCTTGGCGGGTATTTTTAGGTTAAGTTTCTCAATTAATTGGCCGCAGCCCACGCTTTTACTTTTGGCTTTTCATATTTCTCATATTTGTTATACCACTTAAAAGCTCATTCGATATGCGAGACACAAACGAAACCGTCAAAATGCCAAAATCAAGCAATTATTTATGCTAAATGTGTGGAAGTTCTTGATGTGATCATCGTCAAACCTTTAGCGTTCCGATTTTATTAGCATTTCATACGAACTTCCGCTTAATATGGCAGAACTTTGATGCCAAATATAAATCCTAACTAGTAATAATATTTTTATTTTCCATTAGCGCCCATTCAATCCACCTATTTTGCTCGGCGCTACTTCGATCATTTTTTTCTCATTCCGCCTCTTTTTTTTTTGATCGCACAGTGAGTGCTGTTAATTACGCGCCCAGTGCCAGTTTCGCTCGCATGCTTACATAATAATTAGAAAAAGCCTCGCTCTTCTCTCTTTCTGCGCCAAAAGAACGTGTTAAAATGATATTTAATTTTAGTATGAGAAGCGGCTCAAAGAGCCAATACTAATAGACGGTTTCTGCTCTTTGTGGTGGCCACTTCCTGCTGTGCAGAAGACAGGTTAATTATGCAGATGGATCTCGAGACATGGGAACGCGGTCTAAGGGCATCATTAAGCAATATAAACATAATCTCATTCAGCCAGCATCTTTGTATTCCCTGCTCTTTTTTTCAATTAACCCACGTGGGCGAGCTGAGAACGTTGAAGAGCTTTAATAAACCTGTGACGATTTAATTCTCTCAGAAAAGTTAAGTGCACTCAGCAAAAAAGGGGAACACGTGAAATGGACGTTAAGTGTAGTGATTGTAACTCAAGAGCTAATAACTTTTAACTTAACTTCAAAGTAAAAATATACTAAAATAATTTAATTGACAAACATTATTTTACAACTTTTTTCCCTTGAATAATATAGTAGATTAATTATATTGATATTTTCAAAAATGTTGTGTAAAAACTTATATTAATTTAGTATTCCATGGCTATGTAAACTAGGCTTTTATTTTTCTATCAGTTTTTTATTACAAATAATTTAATCATTAATACATACCTATTTTTTGAATAATAAAATAAATAATGATTTAAAAAATTGCTTGCAATTTAAGGTAAAAAGGATAGACCGCAGTATGTATTTTTTTTCGTGTGCCTGTAAGAAGCATGCATAAATTTCCAAAGAAACCCAGTGAGGCATGAGCTTGGATCCGTGCTTTCAGCAGGCGCGCGGAGGCGTGCGCTGACTTTGCGCAGCCACTGTGCATAGAAAGCCACGCTTTGGTGCCGTCGCTGCTTTGAGCCGCTGCTGGAAGTGCTGTTTTTATTTTGCTGCCGCCGGCACTACGTCAGTCGTCAGTTCTGCATTAATGAGAGAGCAGTTAGGTACGCTCGCTCGCACGCTCCGTGTGGGCCACAAACAACTTCTGGGCTTCATCAGATGAAAAGTCTGCCAGAGGAAAAATCAAGCGGAGAGAGATCCCAAATAAAAGTTTACCCCGAATGGGGGAAAACTTGTTTGGCCATCATCATCTCTCGGTCGCCCCTTTCTCCTCGGGCAGTCGAATTCGGATTCGATTCCATTTTCCCCCCAATCAAAACCATCGTCTGCGCAGTCGCAGCTCGACGCTGCAGCGGTGATGAGTGCACGCGCTCAACTTACTAGCTTTGAAAGGCGAAAAAAAAATAGAAAATAAAAATAAAAATAAACATAAAACCATCTAAGATAAAAAGGAAACGCAGTGCAATCGGGGAAAATGCAAACGTGTGAAGTGAATCGCCTCACCAATGAGTTCTGTGCAATAAAATGTAATTGAATTCCAGGCAATCCGCAACCACAAGCCACTATATTGTTGTATATGGAAGGAGCTGCTTGAGTACTATAATTCCATAACAACTGTCATGGATATGCGTTGGCGATTTGTGTGAAATGTGGAAAAAAAAGAATACAAATACCTTGTATGAAATAAAAACAAAACAAGACAGCGAGACATTCAATAAGCGGTTCAGGGCCAGGCTCTGAAGGTGTTGCCAATTTATTTTAAAAGTCTGCGCTTTTTGTTGGCTCGCTGTCGTCACGTGATAACTTGTTCCACTTGCATAAAAATATTGTTATTTTCTTGACACAAATGCCACAAGTCGAGGCTTTAATTAGCATGATGTTTAAAAAATAAATACGAAATACTTAAAAATCCACACGAGTGCGCCCGCTAATTGTAATTTATTTATTTTCGAGTGCAGTGCAATTAAAATTACAGTTCTAAAGGAAACAAACCTCGCCGTTTACCTACACACACAAAAAAAGCCAAACGAACAAATCCAAACCATAACAGTGCGAAACCAGATTTGTATGTAACAACAAACAAATGCAAGAAAATGACAAGTTCTTTGAAACCTACAAGCAATACAAAGTCTGTCCCAAGATGGATATACCAACGACAAAGTATTTAGCCGACTATCTGTACGTTGTGCACGAGGACGTTCCCTTCCGATACTATCGAAAAGTAAGTGATAGGGCTTCGGGGGTTTTGCGGGGGCCATCATGCATGAAATGGAATATGATTTATATGATACTCGTATGCCTATATAACGCTCGTCATCTGCACGCTCATAAACTCCAAATGCCGCTTGGCTGGGCGATTTTTTTTTGTTTACATTTTCACTGTGCGGTTTTCGCCTTATTAACTGCGTTTACCTGGGCGTCGCGTTGTTACCGCTCTACCTTTGTATGCTGTTGTTGCCCCTGTTGGCAGTTCGTTTGTAAAAGACTAAGAAACACTTCAAAAATTGATAGCTGTTTTTTTGAAGTTTCTGAATTTATTTTAAATGTTTATGCCGTTATGTTATACATATACTAGTTCAAGTGCTAAACAAACATACATTAAATATTTAAAAGAACAAAATTCAACAGGTTTTGGGATTTAAATATATTTTATATATTTCAAAATGACTTATATTTGCTTTTGCAAGGTATTCTTCAGTTGGTATGCACGGTTTTGTACTGTATTTTTTGTGTTGGGCTTTGAAAGTAACCAAAGTGAGGATTGCTGTTAGTTGCTGGCTGATGTTTTTGCGCGCGCACACCTAATGGGCTTATGCTGTACATTTTGCAGATGACTTATGAGAGCCATGAGCGAATTTCGGTCGCCGCCTAATAAGATCCCCTATGACACCCTGCTGTGGCGGGCACTTTCTTTTGCCGCTCACTGTGCAAACACAAAGAACTAAGGCAGCTCGGATTGCCGAGCAGTGGGGGAATTCGAGAAAAATGAGTCGTAAGACAAATAAACAGAAAGCAAAATTGTGTAATTAATGAAAATAAAGCGAAGCATAGCGAAATTACACAAGTCGAAAGCGGAAGTACCGGAAATGACGATGACGCTCTGTAGGAGTATATTTTTGTTTTTGTTTAATGTCGCCGGATGCGGCAACTGTGACTGTGACTGCTGCTATTTGTCTGGGCTACCTGCAAAATAAGCAAACCCAAATGGGCTTGCATATGACAGCAATTTGTGGTTTTGTATTTCTCATCAGCTGTGCAAATTTTTCTAAAAGCTTATTATAAACTCTTACTTTCTTTGAGCGAGGTTCAGGGTTGAATCTATTTACAAAAATATTTTGTGTCTTTAAACCTGCTAAGCTTTTCAATTACCGACTGTCTTTTTTGGTTCCACAATTTTTGGATCTATCAATTCATGTTTCAAATGTATTTAACAATTGTTTTAGAAAACGGTTGGTCCTATATTGTATTTGTCCTTAACTATTAAGCTTTAAAGGGGCGCTTTCTTTTATCTACTTATCTATCTATCTTTAAATAATTAATAGTTTTGTATTAAAATTTTTTAAAATTTAAAAATTTTGAGGTTTATAGAGATATTATTAGGAAGTGTAATTTTAACAATAAGATATTAGAAGTACATCATACCAAAAACGTTCTAAATAAATAAATTGTAATATTAACGAAACAAATCAAGCCTCTCAAACATATTCTTCATATTCATTGCCGAATAACAAATAAGACTTAGTTAAATAGTTTTAATAAAAATTTTAAAAAAGTCATTTAAGCAAATATTTATTTGTTTTTTATTTTTTAATGCACAATAATGTTAAACATTTTATTGCTTTCACAGATAGAAAGTGTTCTTAACATTTCATTTTAAATAAAAGATCTTTTAATGTAGATATGAATTTTATACCTATTAAGGGTATAAAAAATACATGTACTATAGAAGCTTTTACATAGTGGGTGTCCTAGTAGTTGTAGTTTAGGTGGGTGTCTAGTCAATAAATTTTAGGTCAATGTTTAACCCATGCCGTCAAAGCTAATGTAAATATTTGCTCTATTTCTCTTTTATTGCAGACGAAATGCTCGGTGTTCCGTGGGCTCGTGCTGTGCTTGTGCCTGAACCTGAGCTACGCGAACGTGGTCCGCTTCCCACGCGAGTTGGACCGCTACGGGTCGGCGTACCTGCTGCCGTATGTGGTGCTGCTGTTCCTAGTCGGCCTGCCCATGATTTTGCTGGAGATCTCTGTGGGCCAGTTCCTGGGCCAGGGGGCGGCGCACACCTGGCGCGCCTCGCCCATTTTCAAAGGTGAGTGAAACAGGGGTTGCATACTTTTCGGCCGTCAACAGGTGCTCAGAAACGGAAGCATCCATCGCGTTTTGGTGGGAGGGCGATATGGATTTGGGGGTCGAAGCTAAAGCACATGCAGCTGCAGCTTTTTGCATCCCCAATGCAGAGGACGAAGCTTCTGGGGGAAAGCTTTGCAGTTGCAGCGTTTGTAATTCCCAAGTTGGAATTCCGAGGCCAGTTGCTTAAATAGTCGCATCGCAAGGACCTCCAGCGGGCGGTCGTGCATTCCGCAGCAACGACGGTTGGGCACATCCCGTCTCATCCCCACTCTCTCGAATTGTGTCCGTTGGTAGCCGAAGTTACGATTGCAAAACTTTCGTCATCTCTCTCTCACTCTCTGAAGCAAAAACCAAGGCCGAAGCGGGCGCATGTTTTCCTCCCCCCAAAGGATGCAAAAATGCAAACGCAAAAGCGCAGGAGCACAGGAGCAAACTAAATAAACAAGAAAGCAAAATCAACAACCGCAAAAGTCTAAGACATATATATGTATGTATCACGAATCGAAAATGATAATGACAAAATGAGAAAAAAGCTAAATATCAGACCAAAGTTATATCAATGCAAACAAAAAAATCTAAAAAAATACACATAAAATACACTAAAAAAGAGAAGACTTACTTAAATGTGACCTAGTAGATAAAATCATCATCGTGTTATCAGGACAACCGCAAAAAATCTCTGAAAAAATCGTACAAAAAAAATATTAAAACCTCAAAATGCATTGGTGTGTGTGTCCCGTTCGTGTAATCGCTGGCGCGCCACGCCCCCGCGCTTATCGCCCGCCCACTGTCGGCCCGCTCGCCCCCCTCGCCGCGCCCACACTTGCTGCCGCCCCCCCAGAAGCGGGTAGACTGGCGGCCCACAAGGACATTTAGTACTAAAGCCTAAAACAACATCCAAATCAGTATGCCGCCCGCCCCGCCCCCTCTGCCAGGGAGCCACGTGCTTGGGCGGGAACGGAAACGGGAGCGAAAACTAAGCCGGAAACGGAAGCCGGCGAGCGAAAAAGGAAGATGGCGCCGTGGAGCGGTATAGTGCGGGCAAAGCGGTGGCGCGTCCACAAAAAATAACCATAGAGACGTTTAAGGCAAATTCTAAATGAACAAAAGTATAAACCAAAAACAATTATAACGAGAAACAAACGAATTCAAAAATGAGCAATATGAGCAACAACTAATAATGGCAAAAAGCAAAAACGACAACTGCAAATTACGACACAACACCTTCGAAAAGACCTCAGTAATAATAAAAACACCAACAAAAACACGTGAATGCTTGGTGGCTGCAAAGGAATGCCTTCGTTGTATCGCCCTTTTTTGTAGATCATGAATATAAATTCGAAAATACTAATTCCTAAATACTAATTTATAAATGGGTTTATATTATGTTATTTGTGTATTCCTGACATTTATAAAAGGGCCCGCGCGTAAGAAGCTCGCGCTTGGATTCGTTGGGCCAATTTATTGTACTGTTTATACTGCATCGACGTTCCACAATAAATATTATTATATTTTAATAGATAGATGATAGAATAAAAAAACTATTTAAACCAGAAAACATTAAAATTAAATAACTTAAATAACAAGATATAGCAACAGTGCGTATGAGCAATTTTTTATTACTAGTTTATTCGATTTTTAATAATTTCATGCATTAAAAAATAATAATCAACAAAGGCAGACTTACATTTGAGTAGAGAACTAAAGCATCACTGCCTATAAAATCCATTTTATTGACAATTAAAATAACAAAAAAGTCTATTTAAAAAACACTCTAAAATGTATAGTTTTTGTTATACGAATTTAAAATTATCTTTGTTTTTGCGTTAAAGTAAACATTTTGGCAAAGAAAAAACTGTTTTGCTGGAAAAATCCAAAGAATCATCATTAAAGCTTATCCTTGATGAGCCATTAACTTCTTATATGACTTATAAAACTCATAAAAGGCTGAAGGCAACACTTAAAATTGTTAAAGCCAACGACGTTGCCTTTAATGTGCCCATTTCATAGTGAAATCAGCGAGCTCATTGAATGGAGCGCTTCATGAGTGAGTGGTTCGCAACCTATAATTACGATAAATGTGGCAAACGATTCTCGGCACGTGCCGATTGCGTATCCGAATGATTGAAGAATACAATCAATACTTCAGATGAGAAGTGAGTTTCATACTGCCATATAGCCAATAAAAAACAATGTTAACGGAATCGTCCAACGTAATACAATGTGGCTATATGAATAAAGAGGAAGTGTGTAATAACCAAGGAAATACAGTTGCGGTCACTATAACAGACAATGCTAATCAAAATATTTTATTGATGTTAATCGAGCTGCAGAGCCAAGCCCTAAAATCTTTGAAAACTAAATCATTATTATATTTTCAAATAATTTTCAATGTCGTGTTATGGTAGTCCCCAAGCCAATTTACAATACATATATTTATTAACCGCTTTGGGTGTGTTTTAAGGTCAAATTTATCTGGTTTGGCGAATAGGTTTTCAGTCGCTGCAGAATACGTTATAAATGTAAATGTAAAGATATAAAAAATCTCGTTCTCATTCATAACTAGTTTTCACTTGAGCTCTTTTCAAACGATTGGTTTTTCTTTTATGAATTTCGCCATTTAAATGACAAAAGTAATTTAATTAACTGCGTTCCTCCTCTTCCGCTCTTTTGTAGTTCGTCGTTAGCAAGGTGAGATTTTTCGTACTTTGAACGGTTTATGTGTCTAATTCGGGACGCCAATACAGGGTTAAGCCCTGAATCCTACTAAATAAATTCTATTAGAGAAGTTTATATACTAATTGAAAAGTATGAGGACTATCTAGCTTTTAAGAAAAAAGAAACATTGCCACTACATTTTCTATACAATACTTTCTCACTGAATTTAATGTATAAGCGATACTAATCGAAGTTCCCATTCTCAGGGGCCAGCATCATCAGTCGCTTTGCCTCTTGGCTTTCGGCCATTTGGGTGTCCTTGCAGGCCGTGCTGGCACTGGCCTACATCGGGATGTTCGCCTCCAATGACCTGCCATTCCGCGAGTGCGCCGGACCTGTAAAACTGCGAATGGTAACTTATAGCTAATCCTTTAAAGGATCCCAGTCTCATGTATCTTACTCTTCAGAGTGGCTACCTCCTGACGGGAACCAGTGGACAGGAGTGCCTGCAGCAGACCTTTCTCACGCCCTTCTGGCGTAATCCCATGTTCTTTGGTCTGCTAGCAGCTGGGCTTATAGGCCTCTGGATAGTAATAATGCTGTGGTAAGACTAAACCCTCTTATATATATTTATTTGATTAAGGTTCTAACACCTGTTTTTTATTTAACCAACAGCACCCACAACGCGAAGATCCTGCGTCGCAGCATATTCGTCTATGGACTGACTGGTCTGGCCCTGCTTTGCACCCTCACTGGTTGGGAGGTCCGCAACTCCTTCAGTCGTCACTACTTCCCGGAACTGTGGGGCTTCGATACCAGCTTGCTGGCGGAGAGCAACATCTGGTTCAATGCCCTGATGCAGGTCCTCTTCTCGGTTAACTGTGGCTTCGGAGCTCTGCCCATGGTCACGGGGAAGTTCCTGTACAAAGGTGACGCTGTGAGAACCTCGGTGGTTTACCTCTGCTTCAACCTGCTGATCAACGCCATTGCCGTCACATTGTTTATGGTCCAGTTCGATCTGTCGGCCAATGGCTACCAGAATATGGAGGAGCTGAAGCCCCTCACCGCAATCTACGATCGGGTGCTGAATGGCTCCCGGGAGGGCGATAGCCACCTGCTTCAGCACCTGGTTCCGTCGCTCATCTACGTCCTGATCATCCTCTCGGCCATGGTCTCCATCACGGTGGCGGTGTACACCTCCACGCGTCTCGTGCCAAGACGCCCCAACTATGTGATCTGCCTGATTGGACTGGTGGTGGCGGTCATATCGTTTGCGGCGCCAAAGTTCCTCATCGCCCGCGTTCTTGACTCGCGACTGGTGGGCACCATGGTGGTGACTGCCTTGGTCTTCGAGCTGATTGCCATAACTTGGATCTACGGAGCCAAGAACATCTACACCGACCTGGAGTTCTCCATCGGACGTCCCATCTTCCGGATCTGGATGTGGCTGTGGGTCATCTGCCCGGCCATTCTCACGGGAATCCTGGTTTGGTGGTGTGCGGACGATGATCAGTACGATGTGCTGGCCGAGTATCTGCCACGTTGGGCGCCAATTCTTTTCGTGCTGGCCGTGATTGTGATCATTGCCTGTGTGCAGATCTTCAGGCAGGTGGAGTACAACTTCTTCGGCATGATCTGCGAGGCCTCCAAGCCGGCGAAGGAATGGGGTCCGGCGGATCCACTAGCTCGGCACTCCTGGAAGCAGTGGCGTTCCGTAGTGCCAGGACACAGGACGCAGGGACTTCACCCTGCGGCGGAGGGGAACCCGGGACTACACGCACTCCATCAAGAAGGGCCAGTACTCGAGTGCCCCAAAGTACGGCGTTCAGAATGGGGGACAAGCCCAGACGACCATGCATCAGCAGCACTGGAAGTCCTCCACCCCGGGAAATAGTTCGCCCAACTACAGCGGCTCCATGTTCGGGGACTCAGCCATTGAGGAGGACATCAGCGTGGACAAGTTCCCCGGAATCACGCAGCAGCAGTATGTGCCCTTCCAGGCGAGCGACTCGAAGCCCACGAGGTATTCCCAGCGGATGAGGCAGACCGCTCAGCCGCAGACCCAAACGCAGATGCGTCCGCCCAGGGAATCGGTGGAGAAGCATCGCGAGGTGGTCTACATACGCCGGCTCTCCGATGGGGGAAGTGGCACGGGGCATGCCACACGCATAGAGATATCGCCCTCGAACGAATCCATCACCTATGGCAACGGGAAGAGCAACAACAACTCCGCCTCGGCCATGTCCCGCAATCCGCTGGGCCGCTCCACGGGTTGTCTGGCCGCTCCAGTCCAACCACCCCCGCCCAGCGTCCATGTGAAGCGTTCGGCCAGCTCGGTGGTCAATGTCAACTCCCACAAGTTGCCACCGCTCGCGACTTCCGGTGGAGCGGCGGATCACATCTGCTGGCGCAAGTTCAATGTCAATCCGGAAGAGTATTCCACGGAGCTGTGAAGCCAGGGGATAACTAGAAGTAGGAAACGAAGCATTCACATTCAAAAAGACTTGTTGCATCCAAAACAAACGTATCTGTATCTGTAATCCGGAATCCGTAATACGTGAAGCGTATTGCACCTACGGCAGATCTAACTATAAGCTGCGAGAAAGTGTATCTTCTAGTTGCGAGCTGTAAATATCCCTAGATATAGTTCTAGTTCTAGATTAAGTCTAGTTCCTTAGATTAAGTCGAGGAAATTCCGTTGTCATTGCTCGCCGTCTGGAAATCTGAAGCAGGAAGAGAATAAGGAGTATGCCCATCGGGGTTGACATTTAGTCCTAAGCACATTGAACTGTCATGGATTCGAGTGCCTGAAACACAAAAAACACTTGAAATAACTGAATTAACACTAAGTTTATTCAGTTCTTAGTTAGTCCGTAGGCCTATGACCCCATAACTAAGCATCCATTGTAAAGTTACACAAACAAAAAACACAACGATTTCGAAAACGATCTTATGTAATAAATAGTACGATTAGTAAATTATGATTGCCCTTGTGTTCTGCTCGTCGAAATTTTATGGTTATTAAATATCAAAGTTCGGGTGTTTATCAAGTCGGGTGCTAAATTTGTTTCCTAATCACAAAACTTTTACTTAAATATCTCATCCATGGATATTCAAGTTCGAGAACCAGAATTTCAATTAGCATACATGCTCGAACATGATCGGTGGATGGTGTCGTCTGCTTCTGTCGCTGCTAACTACCAAAATCCAGCTTAGAATACATATGTATATATTCTGCTATTCTGAGCTATAAATTTTTGCTACAAATTTGCACAGAATGGTTTCGGGAACGAGATTTTTGGGCAAGTGCGGATCCCAAGATGGCAATTAAAATTTGTTGCAGAATTCATTTGTTTTTAGCCGCAGAGCAAGTTATGCTGACGCAAACACCAACGAAATCGAAAGCTTATAAAGTCAGTAAATTATTTATCGATTGTGTACCGTTACCTGAAACGGAACTGTGTGGGATTCTTTGGTTTATAGAATTCGATTTGATCTGGATTATATATATATATATATATATATGTTGACGTCTGCTTTAAAAATAGTTATCTACAGTTTTAATATCATTTTTAATATTCTGTTTTTAAATTGCTCATTGTTTCTTTAACAATGGTCAAAGCAATGAATGTTTTCCAGTTTTGTTATTCCAAGTAAATATATGTATATATGTATTTAAAGTGAGCAGATTTTTATTATATTTCAAAAAGGTAAGGTGTTGGTTAAAAAACATAAAAGAGCTTGAAAAATATAGTGCGTCTCAACAAGATCTTCTTTATTCTCACTTGATGATCAATGGCATTACCGTTAAAATATTCTTCTAGTATATTTTTGTAAATAACACCATAAATCTAAAGCTTTTTTAAAGGCGTTTTTATCAAAATGAGTTAGTTGTTATTAAACCGTTTTATTACTATTTTTTGAAAGGTCAAACATAAAAGTAATAAATAAAAAGTCATTCTTTTGATGGCTGCTAATGCAAAGCCAATACTTTTATTACAACACAGTAATGAGGTTTGAAAATGTAAAGAGCTATGAAAAACAAAATTGAGCAATTATAAAATGCGACTGGTTCTTGGCTTTGCGGCGCAATTAATACCGCTAAAGAAGTGCAAAGTTGGCTCATTAGTGGTCAATCAAGAGATGTTTTGGCCACTTCTGAGCTGATTCGAACTCTTGTTTGGATCGCCGAGGGGGGCCTTGACTGGGGTATATCGAATGGATGGAACAAGCGTGTGATGTATTGCTTGAGTTAATCGATTCCACATAAAAATATAGTTTAGCCACGCAGAACTGCATTGAGATTGGCTCCCATGGCGGCGTATCATCATTAAGGCAGCCACTAAAATGCTAATCGATCCGAGCTTAACAGGTACAAATATATCTATATACGATACTTTGTATATGTTGGACGTGGTCTTCTTCCTCTTCTTTGCATAATGCCCACATACACACTATTTTATAAAGCTAACCACAGACTTCGAATCTTGTATTACCAGCTGACGTATTTGCTAACTGATGAATTTTATACAAATTTGATACACTCGAGGTGAACTTGATTTTGTTTGGCGGTGTTGCTTTTTTTTTGTCTTTTTATGTTTTCGTATAGAAGCATCTATGTCTAAATGTATCTCCGTGCAGAAGCAGCGCCTCAACGAGTTTTGTTCGCGGTTTTATTTTATATGAAAATTCAAATTAAAGCTAATAAATACTTAGGCGTTCATTGTGGCTCTGGCCCGAGCCGAACTTTATCTGAAATTCATTAGAAAACTGGTCCATCTAACCTTCGCGTCGAGAAGATGCCACCGAGAGCGGGGACTGGACAGGGAACCTCACACTGATTGACGTCTTTGGATTGCATAATCCAATTAAGTAGGCGCTAATCGCCTGAAAAGCGATGTCAAGACGAGTAGATGTCACGAGACATGGAAGGATAAATCAGGACCAAAGCTACATAGCTACTTAAAGAGCGTGTCCAAGTCAAGGCCCTGGTAATACGGAAGACATCGGTTAACTCCCAAAATTCTGTGGATGAATGTGTGGTCTTGGACCCCGGCCAACAAATCATAACTGCCACAACTGAAATTTATGGCCGGGTAGAAGCTTTGTGGCCTTTTTGGTGCCGTCACAAGTGCAGAACGGTGTTCGTGTCTGCCATTACGATCAGACACTTCGCAGGCCTCCGATCGTCCAGACTTCGATAAATTATATATTTGGGACTCGCGAATTGCGTCAATGTGTGATACCTTATGGAGCTACTTTTAATCAATATTAAGTGACCAAATGGAACGCAAAGTCGACAGGGGTTTACCCTTTATTTCATTTTTTATCAAAATTATTTAATGATATTGATTAGTTCAATTAGGAACCTCCAAACTGCTAATACAAATTTTACAAACAAATTTTACAAGTTAATTGTTAAATACGATATAACATAAGAAGCTTTTTTTCTTTGGCAATAAAAGTTTTTAATTTCAGAGTATAACTCAACTTTTCAACATTTGCCTAACAAAATGTAAAACTTTAAAATCGGGGTAGACAATATGTTTATAATTTAAATCTATAACTCATTGTTACCATCGCTACAAAAAAAAAAAAAAACCGATGTATTGTCTAAGAACATGCTAAAGTGTATAAGTCTTTAGAAAAATCACTAATTCTCCTGTAAATCAAAGGGAGTGTTCGACGACAGAAATAAAAGACTGAACAATTTGCATGTCTGACTTTTAATTTGGATTTTGGGGCGTAGAATCGTCGCCTGTCAAAAGTGGTCTGCCTACAAGATATAAGTAAATGGCAATATATTATGTACTGGGACCAACCAGTTGGCTATTAAAATGAGGCAAAATAACCAGTTGGCCAGTTCCCAGTCCGAAACAAATGAATTTTATTCGAATTTAATTTTTGGCTTGTTGTTTTTATTTGGCCAATCCGTGTAGAATTTATACATCCACGGCGAGGGCTCAAGCCTGATCTGTAGCTCCAATTCATACATTATATTTATCTCATTTGTGTATATTTAATTTTGAATTTAATTTTGGCCTTAAGCAGCCTTGTGGCCGTGGACGCGTGTGAGCCGAACTGCTCCAATTTCTGTTTTTATTTGCACTCAAAAGTTTTTCTGTTTCTGTTTCTGCCTCTAACGAGTGCTTGTATCCGATTGTTGGTGTTGTAGGTGTTGTATGTGTTGTGTATCTCGGTCCCAAATGGGCTAATTTGCCAGCCGAGATGGCAGGGGTGAAGTGCACTCTCGAGATGGCCATTAATCAGGTCTTGATGTGAGCCATCAGCTTAAGTTCCATTTCGGGCACCTTCCGTTTTTCTGACCCACCATGCATGGGGTCTCGAGCTTTGAGTTGAACTTGAGACGGGGTGTCGCCTTAAGTGAATGATAGGCTCGATTCCGATTCAGATCTCCAACGGTCGTAGCCTGATTAATGATTTCGCATGGATTGTCTTGTAAATTCTGGTTAAGCTCGGCACTTTCGTTTTAAAAGGCCAGGCGAGTTGGTTAAACTTTCAAGGGTCACTCGGTTATGTAATGGCTCGAGCCCAGATTCGATTCTGTGTAACCGGTTTCCATGGGCTACCTGTCCCATAGTTCCCAGCGCGATGATGGTGACCCTCGGCGGTTCCCAAAAATTGTCTGGGTGTTTCATTTAGCGCGACAAGGATTCCAATGGCAATGGCCCGCAATTGTGGCCCATAAATTGCTGGCCAAAAAACTGGTTAACGCTCGCCTGCCGGTGTCCTTGATAAGGCTTATTTATATTTTTGTTGTTTCTGGGTCTTTTTTAGCGGGGGAAACATGTTTTTTTCTCGCCACACCGCCTTTAATTTGGCAGAAAGCTGCAGGTTTTTGTTTCAAGTAAATTTCACAGATTTTAAATGAATTTCAAACGCCATTTATTCAACGACTTGGAATATCCATTAACTAAATGCCGTTAACAAGTTGTTTATGCGGTTTGCCGATCGCGACTATTAACAATTATTCAATCGCATTGCAAACATTGTACATTTTGCCAAATCATATTCATAAATTAACGGTCGGGATATCACCTAACTGTACTTTTTATTGTTTGAACAAATTCGAGCGAAATCTTGTTGAAAGAATATATTTAGTCTCAATCAATTTAAGGTGAATGTTTCACAGATCTTTTGCTCGATAAGTCAACATTTTTTTATTGTTATGCAGTCCAACGATATATGGTTAAAAGTCTTAATCCATAATGAAATTCATTGTGTTAGTCTGATTAATTAAGCCGATGAATGAAATATTGATTTTACTCAAGGACATTCACTGAAATTCAGTTCAATATTATACTGAAAAAAGATCATTTATGTAGTGAAATGATTATAACCTTTCTAACCTTTTTGTGAACATGAACATAGAAAATACTTTATTTATTTAAAATTTCAAATTGGTTTATATTCTTAAAGAACATTTAAATCTGCAAGATCAAAAGCCAACAAAAATTATGCGACTTTGTCTTGCGTTTAGTTTTTATTATAACATAAATGTATTGGCTTAAAGGCATAAAACTTCCTTGAACCTTAATAAACACAATCAAACTAAAATATTGATTGATAAAGTCTGTTTTGACTTTGAGCAGTAAGCAGATAAAGTGTCAAATTTGTCTTTCCCAAAAACTTTCTATTTTAAAGTTTATCATGTTGTAAAGCCGAGCTCGAGCCTTTAATAAAACTTTTAATGTTTCCACTTCCTAGACCAGAATTCCAAGCCAAAATTTGAGCTTAGCGAAAAAAAGCGATACAAAGTGGGAAACTAGTTAGTCCGGGTCGGGCGTTTGTTTGGTTGGCAGATTTACATAAATATAAATCTTAAGCAGAAAACAATATAGTCCGCCTTGACTGAAGCCATGTAGAATTTATCAGAGAGACGCGGACAAATGCGTTATGTATAGGGATAAATTTGCATAAATCATAAGCACAATTAACGATGTTTCGGCGGTTTGTTCTCTACCAAACGCTGACGCAGGTGACGTGACATTTGACTCGGAAATTTATATGATACCCTCCAAGACAAGATCCGCGAAATTTGAATATCCACGCACTCCAAGACGCGGCTTTATTCATTCAAAGATGCGTGAATCTTCTGGGTGGGTAGAGAGTCATCGGCCTGCTTATAAATATTCAGTGGCGACATCTTGCTTTGTGGTTTTTGTTCTAAGGCGAACACTTTTCATTAGGCGATTTGCGGTCGAATATTTCGTGTGGCTTGCCAAGAGACTTAATTTCAATTTTAATGGCCAGTGCGTGAGGGTATTTAATTTTCTCTAGGATAAGATAAGCCATATTAATTGTCTACCTGAATGGGTACACTTTTAATAACCGAGCTCAATAAATCTTAAGGTTTGTAAAATATGGATGGCTTAAAAAAGATTGTCAATTAAAATTCTATGCCTAATAAAATTAATTGGTTTGAAAAGCACACATTAAAAATATTACCAATATTGTTTAATATTTATAGACGTTTGTTTTGGTAAGCTACTCTTTTACAATTTGTTATAACATTTACAACATTTTTAGTGCCCTCACGCAATATTTTGTAGCTACAATTTAGCTGTTAAAATTTTGTTTATGAAGCGGCTTAGCCAGAAGTTTTTGTGGGGTGTACCAGAAAAAAAACCCAGTTAACGTTATGATTTAAGATTTGTTTACCTTGTTTCATGGTTTTTTCTATGATTTAGTTCGAGCTACTTCAAGACAAAGATTTAAAAAGATCATACCAACAGGAGAATGTTTGCAGCACCATTCGGAAATAACTTCAAGACAAGATCTCTGTGCTGATAAAGCATAATGAAAAACTAGATCTCATGATTTCCGCACCTGAAGACAAAAGGCAATAAACACAAAAGCTGAAACTCCCCTAGATTAGCAACGTTATTTTTAATTAATCTGAATAGCAACCTGTCGAGAATGCGGTTTAGAACAAACACATGTCATGGACTTGTTTAATTTGGCACCCGTGATTCCTAAACGTCCTTCGGCGAGGTCTAAAAATCGAGACTGTGAATTCTCAGCTCCTTCGGAATGCTCATGGAAAACGTTGAAAAACTTGCCGTCTGTTGCAATGTCCGATGATGCGACAAAATAATGCTTTTCCTCTAGCGATCAAGAGTTGAAACGAATAATAAAAACAACTCAGTCGCTTCAGTTATCCGCAATGACAAATTTGAAATGTCAGCAGTCGTCGTCAAGTGTCATTGCCTTTCGTGGGGATGTGCGAAGCAAGTTATGACCCGAATAGTTAGCCAGCAATTATGCAATAAAAGTTAAGAATTAATTGTGGCTCTAAGTGCCGCGTAATGGCCAAAGGGGTGACTTCCGTCTGGCTGCACTTCCTCTGGGTGTTTGGCGGGCCTCGCAGACCCTGACTAGGTGACCACGCACCTTTGGGCCGAAAGATTTCAAAGTCATTTCTATTTTTGGCCGCCACATGAATGCGCGCGCGACTAGTGGGTGTCTCTCTGATTGGTTCATTAAAAGCCAGACGTGACTGTTTGCAAATTAATAAATTCTAGTTATTAAATTTACTTGAGTATGTGCTAAAAAAAAACATTGAAACTATGATTATTTGCAGCTCAATTATTAGATAGTTATTTATATATTTTTATTATTTCTATGGGAGCTATATGCTATAGACGTCCGATTTTGATAAAATTTATACCATAATTCTGAAATAATTAAACATTGCTATATGTCGAAGAACTAAACAAAAAATTAAAAAACAGAAAAGTTATAATTTTTTTCATTTATTTTTCCGATTGTTCCTATGGGAGCTATATGCTATAGTCGTTCCGATTTTGATGAAATTGAAACCGTAATTCTGAAATATTAAACCATTACTATATCTCGAAGAACTAAACAAAAAATTAAAAAACAGCAAAGTTATAATTTTTTTTCATTTATTTTTCCGATTGTTCCTATGGGAGCTATATGCTATAGTCGTCCGATTTTGATGAAATTTAAATCGTAAATCGAAAATATTTTACCATTACTATATGTCGAAGAACTAAACAAAAAATTAAAAAACAGCAAAGTTAAGGCGAAATGCAGGCGATGACAAATGCTGAAACGGGTTTGGGAGTCGCTCGAAGAATGCAGCACTGATCGCTGATCGCCGATCGGAGATCTTCGAGTGTGCGTTTAAAGGTCACTCAGTTGGAGTCAGAGTTGAGCTGAGCTGAGCTGAGCCTACCTTAACATTCAACTCCGGCTGCCATCTGCTGACCCCCGGGCGTACGCATTTTTGGCCAAGTCAACCGGTTCATGTTCGCCAGCCAATCGACAACTGCATTTAGGCCTGCTTCGCCGGGCAAGTGTAATTGTAGTTGCCATTAGCCAACGCCTGATCTTCTCGGCCTTATTTGCCTTGGCGAGCTCAAGCTCCGATGGGAGCCTTGACTTGACTCGGCGAGCCAACTTGTCTCATCGATTGATGAAATTCGGTGGCTCGATGGCTCGATGGCTCGGACCCATTTACCAAATTAAACGCTGCACGACAACGTGTTTAACACTCGCCCAAAGACTTCTGCCAAAATGTACGAGTGTATTTGCCCGCAATCGGAGCTGGCTAAATAGAAATGCCAACAAGAGCAGGTATTTTGTGTGGCTACCTTAGTTGCTCTTCTGCCATAATTGCTGGGCCTTTTTGTCTTAGCCCTGTTATCGGGCTAACTCTGTTAACTTACAAACATCAAACAACTGAGACTGGTTGGCTGGCTTTCTGGCTGGTCAGCAGTCGACTTCGCTGCCGACGAAGGCAGAAACAGCGACTTCGACTTCAGCTCATCTTCATCTGGGCAAAACGCTTTCGATTTCGGCTTTTGGCCGTGTGTTAACAGCTGTCGCCCCGCTGAAGATGCCTCTGTCGCCGCCGACTGAGACGCCGCTGCCCGGATGGGCAGATGCTGGGTCCGAGTATATATAGAAAATCTACAAGTTTTGATGCTTTAGTTGGTATTCCACACTCGACCTAGAAGTTAAACCAACTTAGCTTGGCATCGATCAAATTCAATCGTCCATTGAATTTGATACGATCGGTCGCGTCTTCTCCTTTTCCGATCCTCACTGTACCGTCCGCAAGGATTAACCACCCACATACGCACCGCAAAGGATTACCTACGCATCCGGGATAATTGCAACTGCCGTTTGTAGCAGTCCGAAAGTGTACACCATGGTAACCGAACTCAGTTCCAGTTCCCAGTTCCCATCTCAATCTAATCTAACCCGAAACGAACAATGATCGTGTGCAAAGTGCAAAACATAACGAAACAAGTGTCCTCGGTGTGAAGACAAACAAGGCATTTCGCAAAAGGAAAGAGCAATGCAGAGGGAGAAACAGTATCAGTTTTGTTAGCTCAAAATATTATGGGAGTTTGCGAATATCTTAGATTTCAATTGTGTTAAAAAGGAAGCTATACTCGCATTAATGTGCTATCTTGCAGGCAGAAAGGTTTGACAAAGTGTTTAAATATAAAATTCTGATTCGAATTAGTTTTGAAATATGACAAATGAAAATGTATAATGTATAAATCGTTCTTGGTCATGTGGTTGCGGCTTAAATATTTCATTTTAAAATCTGGTTCAAAAAAGAATACAAAATCTAAAAGTTTAATATATGCTTACTTAACAAGTTACATTTTTATAGGTTTAGTCTTGAGATAATACTGAGATTTCTGCTAGACTAGATCCACAACAAAAAAATTAGATTTCAGAAAAATAATGTTGATGCTGTGAACCAATTTCAATCCATTTGCTCTGATTACAAATTTTATTTGATTACAAATTTTTATTTGATATGGATGTTATTTGGCACCATCGAAATAGAAACTTGAGAATTAATAATAACATGTGATTAAAAATTATTATTTTTTTGACTTAAATAATTTAAAAAAGGTTCAATAGATGCTTATTTGGTGAATCACATTTTTATAGATTTAGTTTTGAGATTGTTTCTAGACTAGATTCACAATAAAAAAATTGTTAATCCGATTAACACTTAATAATATTATTTTATCTTTTGGATCAAAGTCGAGACGGAAATGACTATTGTTGTGATTTTTTCCCAGTGCATCGCAGAGCATCGCAAACAAGAAGAAAAAATAAATAATTGCCCAAGCCAACTGCAGTTCCAATTCAATCGCCAGCTATTTGCATTTCGCATTTCGTCGAGGGTCCAACTCTGGACCCGGGCTATCATCTTCGGCTGAGCGTTGACCAGCTGGCGTCTGACATTTAAGTCGCGTAGAAATTGAGCAAGTGCCATCGAGTGCAATGTTACGCATACGCCGTGTGGGTCGCCCACGGAGCTGAGTCGCCTTGGCGCGAACCGCAATTTGCGTATTAAGTCATTAGGATGGACCAGCTGCATGTGCATTCTGCCATGTGGCGGCCGTTTCTATGTCAGCACTGACATGACTGAAGATGAAATTAAAACTTGTTTTTTTTTATCCATAATTTTCGCTTTTGCTTCTGACATTTGCGAGTGGCAATTTGCGATTGGCGTATTTAGGTAAATAGCCATAAAAACGTTTGCCTTAAGTTAGATTCTTAACGTTGCCATTGAACCGCCGCCAAGCCATTGTTGCCCAAGCAGATGCCGTTTGTTGAAGGGCTCCCAGCTCCCAACTCCTTTCCCCACACATTTATTTTGGCCACATTTCTCATGGTTTTCGGACTAATTTTATTGCCCCGAAGTCTTGGCATTGAGGCGCTGCCCTCGATGTGGTGTGAATCGGATTAATTAGCTGCCAATTAGCATAACGAACAGTCAAGGGAAGAGCGTTTAGCTCATCGAGTATCTCCCCAAGTCCTTTCACTTTCTTAGTATTAAGCACCCCGTGCAAGAGTCAAAACCCGATTTAATTCTCGAATTCCAAAGCCAAACTGTTGCTGAGGCGATAATTCAAACGAGTTAGAACAGCCAAAAGTTCAGGTTCATTAGCATAAATTATTTAAAATCATTTACATACAAAAGTCAAATTTTGGTTTAAAAAATCAGAAGTTTTTTATAAAATGTAGACCCAGCCTCTTTTGGAGGTATGGTCAATAATCTTAGCAAATTTGGTTATAAATGACGCCCGAGGCAGACTCTTCATTTTTTTTGGCAGATGCGTATGCTAATTTCGGCAGGGGACATCGAATTTTCTCACTAGTTTTATGGCCTGTCTTCGCCGATTATTATATAATCATGGCTAGAACTGGTCTGGAGTTTGGGCCCCGGATACGGGCCGGTTTCTGGCATAATCGGCTATTTATATACTCCCCGAAAATTCTCCGCTGGCCAATTAATTGAGCTCATCGACCAGCTGCGGCCATCGATGAGCACTTTCATTAGCTAGCAATGACCTTGTCGAAACGCCAGCGACAAATGCAAATGAACCTGCTGACAGCAGCGTCGGAAGCCACAATTCAGTGGCTGTTTCCTCGGCTCCCAATCGAGCTCATATCTCTTGTGTCGCTTCGCATTTGCATAGGCATTATGTATCAATCGCGGCAATCGGCCAGACTTACACCGCTTCGGGGGCGGGGACTGACCTAGAGATGCTAATGCCTGTCAAAGTTGAATGTCTGCGCTAACATTATGGGTGATTTTCAATGCATTGTGGTAAATCGATGCGACGGCTTTGTTGGCTGAACTTTACCACAGTTTTGAACTGCAGGCCAGCGGAGTTGCCTTGCTTCTTTTCAACCGGGCCAAGTCGCCGCCAAGCGTGAAGAGGCGATTAGCCTAGAAGGCGATCAATTAGTCGCAATCTGGTTGTCAGAGTCAGTCGTTAGTCAAAGCACCTCTGCACCGCGACACCACTGAAGCCCATCGAGCTGTTGCACCACCTAACCACCTAACCACCTGTTCTCCTTTTCTCTTCTCCACAGAGAAGTGCACTGTTCGTCTTGGCGCTTTGCGCTGTGGCGCTGGCCACCGCATCGGCCGATACCCATGAGGTAAGTGAACAAGTCCATCCCTTTTCCACCCACAGGAACTCATGTGCCGACCACTTTCAGCGCAAGACTCGTGCCGCTGAGGGATACTTCTACCCCCAGCCGAAGGTGCCGTTCGATCTGCCCGTGCGCACCACCCAGCCTCCCACGAGGCCGCCAACGCGCCCACCCCCGCCACCACCCACCAGGCCACCCACGCGCCCGCCCACGCGGCCACCACCCACTTACTTGCCGCCCACCAACAAGCCACCACCACCGGCCACCACCCGTGTGCCTCCACCACCACCACCACCAAGGACTCCTCCTCCAACGAGGCCCCCTACCAGGCCCCCGACCACTCGTCCCCCGGCAACCTACCTGCCGCCCACCAACAAGCCACCAGCACCGGTGACCACTCGTCGCCCAACGCCACCCCCGCCGCCAAGGACTCCTCCTCCAACCAGGCCCCCGACTCGTCCCCCAACCCAGCCGCCCACTCGTCCCCCAGCAACCTACCTGCCGCCCACCAACAAGCCGCCAGCACCAGTGACCACCCGTCGCCCGACGCCGCCACCCACCAGGCCACCACCCCCACCGACGCGCGCTTCGACCCCGGCTCCGACTTACTTGCCGCCCACTAACAAGCCGCCACCACCAGCAACCACCCGTCCTCCAGTGCGCACCACTCCACGCCCGACGCTGCCACCCACCAGGCCGCCAACGCGCCCACCAACCACCTACCTGCCGCCCGTGACTGTGCGCACCACCCGTCCGCCGCCACCACCCACTCGTCCCCCGACTAAACCACCAACTACCTACCTGCCTCCCGTGACTGTGCGCACCACTCGTGCCACCCCACCACCAACTAGGCCCCCAACCCGCCCCCCAACCTACCCAACGACTACTCGTCGCCTAACCACCCCCGCTCCCACTTACCTGCCACCGACTAACAAGCCACCACCACCAGCAACCACTCGCGCGACAGTTCGCACCACAATCCGCACCACTCCTCGCCCTACTCTGCCCCCAACTCGTCCCCCAACTCGCCCACCAACCACTTACCTGCCTCCCCCAACTGTGCGCACCTCTCGCCCACCTCCACCACCAACTCGCCCCCCAACTAGGCCCCCAACCCGTGCTTCCACTCCCGCTCCCACTTACCTGCCACCCACCAACAAGCCACCACCACCAGCCACCACTCGCCCCCCAGTGCGCACCACTCCTCGCCCCACTCTGCCCCCAACTCGTCCCCCAACTCGTCCACCAACCACTTACTTGCCGCCCGTGACTGTGCGCACCACCCGCCCTCCTCCACCACCCACTCGTCCCCCGACTAGGCCACCAACCACCTACCTGCCTCCCGTGACTGTGCGCACCACTCGTGCCACCCCACCACCAACTAGGCCCCCAACACGCCCCCCAACCTACCCACCGACTACTCGTCGCCCAACCACCCCAGCTCCTACTTACTTGCCACCCACCAACAAGCCACCAGCACCGGCTACCACTCGTGCCACGGTTCGCACCACTGTTCGCACCACTCCTCGCCCAACTCTGCCTCCTACCAAGCCACCAACTCGCCCACCAACCACCTACTTGCCTCCCCCAACTGTGCGCACCACTCGCCCACCCCCACCACCTACTCGCCCACCAACTAGGCCCCCAACCCGTGCTTCCACCCCCGCTCCTACTTACCTGCCACCTACCAACAAGCCACCACCACCGGCAACCACTCGTCCCCCAGTGCGCACCACTCCTCGCCCCACTCTGCCGCCCACCAGGCCACCAACTCGTCCCCCAACCACCTATCTGCCACCTGTGACTGTGCGCACCACTCGTGCCACCCCACCACCAACTAGGCCCCCAACTAGGCCCCCAACCAGGCCACCAACCACCTACCTGCCTCCCGTGACTGTGCGCACCACTCGTGCCACCCCGCCCCCAACTCGTCCCCCAACATACCCACCGACCACTCATCGCCTAACCACCCCCGCTCCCACTTACCTGCCACCCACTAACAAGCCACCACCACCGGCCACGACTCGTGCCACAGTTCGCACCACTGTGCGCACCACTCCCCGCCCCACTCTGCCGCCCACGAGGCCCCCAACCCGCCCACCAACCACCTATCTGCCTCCCCCAACTGTGCGCACCACCCGCCCACCTCCACCACCCACTCGCCCACCAACCAGGCCCCCAACCACCTACCTGCCCCCCGTGACTGTCCGCACCACCCGTCCACCCCCGCCCCCAACCCGCAGGACCACGGTGTACGTGCCACCACCGACCGTGCGCACCACCGTGTACGTGCCACCCCCACCCACCAAGCACCAGGGCTACTCGTACCCAGTGCCCAGCATCCCCTTCAACTTCTAGAGATCTAGAGATGATCCGGGATAGGGCCTTCGTCTAGGGCTAGATTGATCTAGTCAATACACTCGTACTCGTACTCGTACAGTCTAACGTTACACGATGCCGCCGCCAGCGGTGCTTGGACGACACTTGTTTGTTTTTATTTTATTTTTGTAATTAATGAATCGCATACTCATACAGCTAGGGATCATTGTCTATGAGAGCCCCAATTGTACAGCTAACAGTCTATCCAACTCTTGCTATGTTCTACCACTATGCTACGATCGATGGGCGGCCGTCGTCTGTGACGCTCGCCAGCTCAAGACTATATAGCTCTATATTACGATTAAATAAACCTTTTATTCGGATCGCTAAAAACCTGAACAATAAAATAAGTTTTTCGAATATTTACAAGCGTTTCTTCAGCTTTTTGGGATGGGGAACTTGCTATCTTGCGGTCTATTTAGCATTTTGTGTGTTTTGAAACCCAAAACATACATGTTTCGAGTATTTTCACGCATTTTCTTTTCCTTTTGGCAAACGGGAAATGGGAGCAAATCATGTCCGGGGATTTTGTGGTATTGTTAAACGCTAATCTGTTGCCGCTCATCATAAATTTCGGTTTTTACGACTATGCTAAGGAGTTTGTTGCTGGCAGGCAATAAAACGTTAAATGTGCTGGTTAAGTCTTAACCTTGACATTTAATTCTAGTCTCTAGCAATTTTTATATCGGATGTAAGAACTGGTTAGCTTAGTTATAAGGGTTGTGCATTTAAAAAAAATGTTGAACATTCTTCTTTGAGTTCGTTAAAAGCATAATAATAATAATAATAATAATTTAACTTCAAATTAAACATACCTTAAAATTAACCTTGGGATATGTTTAGAAAAACGTTTAGAAATAAATATAAAAGGCTTGACTTGTAAAAACAAAACATTAAATAGCATTGCAAGGGACTAATCGAAAAAAGTTGATTTTAAATATAAATATAAAATTAAAATATAAATAAAATTAAGATCCGGCTAAAAAAGGGATTTTTTTAAATTTAAGTACAAATTGGTAGGCCTCAGTTGCATAGGACAAGTGTGATACCTACTATTTTCATATTAAATTTGACTTTTTTGAGCTCTTCTGAAGGAGAAACCCTGTATTGTGTTCTTATCAACTCCTCCGTCAGAGCATAACCACTTCGGATTTATAAGACCCACGTGATATTCCTAGCTACACCGCTGCGATCTTCAGATTTTCATGGTCAATGCGTTTTTTAATATCTCTTTCTTTTCCACATGCCTGGGAGCACGAATTCGCATGAGCAATTAATTTATTTGTCTGTAGATTGCTGTTTTGCTTTCGCAGCCAAACCGTATTAAACTTTCTAATTAAGCTGTTGCACTTGGGCCGATATAACCGATGCTTTTTAGGCGCCGCCAGCGCCCGGCTGCACTCAGTCATCGTTGCGATCCGCGATGAGGCAGAAGCCCAAGCCCACATTTATAAAGCGATAGGCAAGCCGAGTGGTTCGAGCAGCAGAGTCCGGAAAGATGTTCATGCAGTCGGCAGTCAGTCAAGGACAACGAGACACTCGAACGCGACTGGATCCAGGCTCAACTGAAGGCAGACGGTGGATTATGGGCCTGATCCTGGGCTACACAATTGTGAGTTGACAGCTTAAGCCGTTTTCTAGAAGATTAAATCTGAAAAGAATAAGGGACAGATAAAATTTTATGGATACACCTGATGTATATATCTAATAAAACCAATAAATATTTGAAATATTTAAAAAAAAATTTTAAATTGTTTATCAGTGAAAGTAATTTTCCAACATAAAAGTTATACATTTCAAGCGCAGATTAAATTCATAAGTAATAACGAAAAAACCTGCGATTACATGGCAAACTTGATACGATGAATTGGAACTGTAGTTGTACATCCCTCAAGATACAATCGCAAATTTTTGGAAACAATTATAAGATGAAATCGTTTTTGCCCAAATAACCAATTACTCTCGAGCACATGTAACCTTATAATCTTTGATCTTATTTTGTGTGTGCCTTGCAGATGTCTCTCATGGTAGTCAAGGTCGCCTCAGCAGCAGCTCTTTATCAGCAGCAACATCTGCAGCAGCAGCATCTACTGCATCAGCAGCAATCGCCCAACGACATTGAGTCCTCGGCAGACGAGCCCACGACCACGGAGCCTGAGCAATCAGACAGCGACAGCGACATCGACAAGATGCGGGCCAAGTTGCAGCAACTGCAGCACGAGCAGCAGCAACAGTATCTGCGCCAGCAGCAACACCAGTTGCAGCTGCATCTGCAGCAGATGCAGGCCACGCAGGGGGCTGCTGGGGAAACCGCCTACTTATTGGAGCGTGCCGACAGCAACATTGCACCCATCTACGGGACGTGGCGCACGAAAGCGCAACGGCAGCAACACCAGCAACACCAGCAACTCCAGCAACAGCAGCAACAGCAGCAACACGCAACATCATCGCACGAAACTGACGACACCCATGTGTATGAGCGTCTGCCCAAGCGATCGGCGACCATGACGCCTCTGAGGGGGCTGCTGCGTGACCAGATGCCACGCCCCCCGCGCCTCACCACCCAGGACATGCAGTTGTCCTTGGGCTCGCCCACGCCCCCACCGGCGCCCACAAAGGCGCTGCTGAGACGTCAGTACTCGGAGACCCCGGGATCGCGAGCTCTGCGCAACCAGGAGGAGGGGTACAAGCCCAAGCCCTTTCACTTTCCCTACGAAGGCCCCCTGCCCGAGCAGTTCAGCAAGGGCGAAGCTCGTCCGGAGCTGAACAACATCCAGGATATACTGCAGCACCTGCACATTGGCGGTGTGGCGCCCAGCAATCTGCCACCCATGGTGATGATGCCCACGGGTCTACACATTGCCGGTAGCTTCAAGAACCTCAAGTCCAGTGGGATTGGCAACTTCTTCCGGGGCAAGCGCAACAAGAAGCAGTTGCAGTTCAGCATCCCCATGCCCATGTTCCCCATGACCATGCCCATGCCCATGTCCATGCCCATGCCCATGCAGTGGTATGCTCCGGGTGTGCTGCCCCACCAAAGGGTGGCCATCGATCAGTTGTACCCCTATAAGCCCCGTTCGCCGCAGGATGTCAATCTGCTGGCCATGCAGCCGCTGGGCAACGGGAAGCCCCTGTCCAAAAAGAAGAAAAAGAAGCAGCAACAGCAACTGCAACAGCAGCAGCAGCAACAGTTGCAGGAGCACGGAAGTCATCAGCACTTTGTGGCAGACCCCTTCGTGCAGCACTTTCCCCAATCGTTGCTATCGCTGAATGCCACCAGGCAGCCGCAGCTTAAGCGGGTGCCCTTCAAGGTCAATCTGGACATATATCCGGTGCTGCCGCCATCGCGACCCGCGTCCGTGATGCGACACCCCTTCCAGCAGGAGTACGCCCTGCCCTCGGCGGCTGCCTTGACGGGCACCACGGCGAGCGGTTTGCACATGGGCCAAGGTCATGGCCAATACCAGACGCCCTTCAAGTTCCCCACCCAACAACCCGTGCTCTTTCCCGATCAGGCCACCCGATATAGTCAGCAACAGGCTTTGTACCAGGCGCAGGCCCACAAGTTTCCGCCGCCCAAGAGCGTGCATGCTGATGAGGCCATTTACGGCCAGAGTCTGGGACAGGGTCAAGGTCAGGGTCAAGGGCAGGGTCAAGGTCAAGGGCAGGGTCCGGTTGAGAGCCAAGCGAACCCCATTATGCTGCACTTGAACGTATTTCCCAAGCAGAAACCCACTGCCACGATTCGCAGCTCCACCAATCCGTTTTACAACCACAACATGCAGCGCCAGACGATGAACTCGAATGACTTGCCACCTCCCAATCCGCCAAGTCCAATAGAACCGAGACAGGCGGTCAACGGCAACGTTACTCACCTGCAGCAACAGCAGCAACATCTGCAACAACTTCATCCATCGCTCAATCAAACCCAGCAGCAACATCAACCGACACAACAGCAACATCTGCAATCGCTGGCCGGCAATCGTTCGAGTACCATTTCCCGCAGCGATCACCTGCCGCTGATTGACTTTGAGCATCCCATAGTGGCGGCCGAACTGCCGGATCCAGTCGCTTTAACCCACATTCGGCAGGATCATCGATACAGGAAGACGCCCGTGGACGACCACTTTCGCTACCAGAAGAGCGCCAACATCGAGCAGATGGCGGCCGAGGCCCAGACTGCCTCGCTCTTCCGCTTTCCCGTCGAGGACCTGATTCAGTTCCAGGTGGACGATGCTCTCTAACCACGAGTTACGCTAGTTTTAATTAGACTTAGATAGGTGTAGCAACATCACTCCATATAGCAACCATTTGTTTGCCCATAAATAAAATATAGATAAATTGTACTTTCTATTTGTATAAATACGTATCTCAATCTATTTCACGAAATGTTTTTTATTTATTTTTTTTAAAGGTTTGAAAATATAATCAAAAAATTGTTCAGCCTTGGAAACCATAAAAGTGGTTTGCTTAAAAAATCGTTTTTAAGTTTATACCCAAACGATAATTATCAAAGAAACGAAAGTATAAAAATAAAACTTGTGTGGCTTAAAGTGAGGTCTGAAACAAAAAAGTATTGGATTTATATAATTTAGGAATGAATTATTAGATACTTTTACCTTAATACAGTCTGTAGTTTATTTTCAAGACACACTTGTTTTTTTTTTCTTTTGAAAATTTTGGTTGAGAACTATAGATTAATTTTATGCAATATTTTTTGTTCCTTTATTTTGGCTTGGTAATAAGAACACAATCACAACTATTATGTTGAAAATTCTTTAACTTTTTATTTTTTCCAGACGAATTTAGCATAGATCAGTGAAAGTGATGATGAGAACTATGGCAACAAAATAAGTGGTTTATTGTTTTACCTGAAAATACTTTTGTTTTGCAGCCCAAAAGTAGGCTTCCAAAGCGATTGTCAATTTTCATTGCCAATTACCTTGCGCTTGCGCGAAGCCACAGCAAAACAGAACCGGCAAGAGCGGAAAACCAGTATTCGGAGCTCGGCGACTGAGACCCTGCCGCTCCGGAGAGCCAAGAACGGGCGGCAACAGGTAAGTCCGGCCAGAAGGTAAGCGAGCGTCGCTCCGTCCAGACGTTGCCGCGCTTCAAACTCTCGAGTAAATCGGTATTACCCGCGGATACTACAAGATACCGGAGCAGCAACAACAAGAAGGCGCAAGATCAAGTTTCGGACCCTAGCGTCATTCGTTTTGCGGTTTCGAGAGTGTGTGTGATTTTTGCGTGCGTTGGCCAAAACCAAAAATACCCATAAAGTGTGGAATAGTTTAGTGTTAATTATAGTTTTTGCCAAAGCCATTTGCCCTCAGCCCCCTGAATTGCATTTTTGCTTCCTGTTTCCCACCACCTTCCTTTTTGTGTTTCCTCTTTCTCTCTATTCGCTGTTCTTTTTTGGCCAAAACAAGTAGAACCCATAGATACCTACTACGAGGAACCAGTCTGTTTGCCTGTGTGTTGTTTATTTGTTTTAGCCCTTTTGCACATTCCCCGTGTTTCGCTCAAAAACTGGTGTGTTGGTTCGTACCAAAAGAAAGCCATCACCATCGCATTTGCCAATCGCCGAGAAGTGCCCAATGATCGGAACTGGCAGACAGCAGCCGCCTCATCATCATGTGCCACTTTTCACATGTGCATAAAGTGAAATCTTCTGTGTTCGCCACTAAATTTTTTTAGATCTCCACGGAATATCTTATTTTTTGCTGTTTTATATGTTTTGCACATCATTGGTGGAATGCGATCGAGAGCTGGCAAAAGTTCAAACGGCAAGGCTGAGATAAGTAAATCTGCAAGCTAAGCCAAAGTCTCAGCCATTCCCATTCGTTTGAGCCAACCCGCGACAAGGCCGACTGGGGGGAGGGCGTTGCAGCTAGCATTGAAAAATCGTTGTTTCGGGCCACATAAATAACCAGCGTTTTTGTTTTTATTTTGCATTTCGGCCAGTCCAAGAACGCGAGCAGAACGCGTAGTGAGAGATACAAAAATCAAATCAAAAAAAGATAATCGAAACTGTGTCGTTCTACATGTGCCAAATACTCGAGTAAACACCATCGAAAACTTGGACCTAACGGATACGGATACCTAACGGCACTGGAATTAGCAACGGCAACATGTTGCCGCTGCTGTTGCCGTTTTTTCTATGCCTGAGCCTGGGCCTGACCGCCGGCCAACTGGTAAACCATCCGCCACAGTTCGTCCCCGGAACGGGCGATATGTCCCGCTTCAGCCTCTCGGAAAACACGCCCGTCGGCAGTCCCGTCTTCCAGCTGAAAGGTGAGTTTGAGTTAGAGTTTGAGTATCAGTTCCAGTTCCAGTTCTAGCCAGGTGTTTCACTGGTTTTTGAGTAGGGGGAGTTCTAGCCAAGATTGCATGCTCGACATCTTATCAACATGTGTAGTACGGGGCCATCACGTTTCATAATTTTATGCGGAATTGCTTCATGGCTTTCATTGCAGCCCCGAGACAATGTGCACCAATAGCCCAATTCCCACGCAGTTTGTGGCAATGCCTTTCACTGGCAGTAGTTTGTTTTTATGTTGGCCAAAAAAAGAGATGGATAAGACCCTGGTGGAGTGGGTGTGTGGGAAGATGTTTTTATTAATAGCTACATATATGCGTTAATATTTAGTGAAAACTAATGCTATATAAGTACATACCTCATAAAATTTATAAATTAAATTTAGCCCAGAAAAGTTTGTAGACCGCATACGCTATAAAATAAGATAACATATGTATACAAAAGTATAACTTATCTAAACCTTTCTACCAGACAGATAAACTTTAATATTGAGTCAGTCACGATCTTGCACTAATTATCAAATAAGCTGTTAAATTATTTATCTTGCCCATTTACTTTTGTGCGAACAATGGTATTATAGTTCGGTCATGAACACTTAATAAAAATGGGGGCTGGGTCTAACCAATATTAAAAACTTGTTTGAAAATTGTAATGAATTTAAATGGTTTGCAACTATAAGAAAGAAGCAAAAGGTTTAAATCTTAATGGTTACGAAGCTAAAATCAACTAATTAACTTTAAAATTTGAATTAAAGGCTTCTCTAAAATTAAGTCTTAAATAAGACGTAAACTTACAAATATTGCTTTGGTTACAAAATATTAAAAATATTTTACTCATGTGCTTGTAGGCAAAATAATACAATAATCGTATTTTACAAAAAAAACGTTGTTGCTAAAAATAACTAATAAATAATTCAATCAAAAATAGAAAACTTTTTTATTTAGTGTATGACAGCAAAAAAAAATATGTATTTTTGTAGAAATGATAAAATAATATTAACGTTTTATTAATTAAATACATTTGATTAAATATATTTATTTTTCAAACTGAAATAAAAATTTTGTTTGTCTGCAGCCATTACATTCACTTAAACTGTCTTTACCTTTTGTAAACTATTCAAAAGAGTATTCACATTTCGATTCTGACACACATTACACAAAAACTGGCTCTAATAATTTTGTAATTTGGCTTTTGCGCATACCTCAAATTACCAGTGGTGACTTTCATTTCTTGGACCAACTCTGCTCTGGGTGGGCCACCTACTTCGGGTCAACCTTGTGCGGGGTATTGGATTTTTGTGGTTGCTGCACGTTTTCAGCACCCTCGTATCTCACACTCGACAGATACATACGTATATATACGTACGTATAATATCGCGATTGCATAATGCAAGTTGGCTTAAAATATGCAGAGTGGATCTGCAAGAATGCGCGATAAGGCAACAAGATATTCATGTTTTTTATTGTTTATTTTTTTATTACAATTTGTGTTTCTGGTTTACAGTTTTTTGAAGTTAGCTCGCTCAAGAATGCAGTTTGCTAATCAATTGACAAACAAAAACACACAAAGACAGGCGAGATACATATGTATCTGATGGGTGAGCAGGCGGAAATGCATTTGAACACGTTTGTGCGTAGCATCGGTGATAAGTGTTAGTCCACGATAATGGTGATTGCCATAAAGTAATGGCTTCCATTAGATAGAGAATGAAACCAGCACTTTTACTTGGAACGAGAGTGGCAATCAATCGAGAGTCGATTTCCCATGCACACGCATATTAAGAGTTAATAAACTTCGGGCGGTCCCGTCACTCCCCCAAAAATGATTATTATACACCTGTTCCACAACCGGGTGACACCCTAACACAGAGGCCCAGTTAAAAGATAGAGATACATTTGCAGGTGCGGTTTCAGCCCGGGAGGCCTGCAAATTGATGCCGCTCCATGGCAACTTCATAATCAGATGGGGCATTGTCTTAACTGGTTGCCGAGCGTGTGCCAAATCGCCTTGGATGATGATGCTCGCCCAATGACTCCGCATGCATCTGTAACCGAGACTCGGATCCAGATGTAGATAGAGATGGAGACTGGTTGGTTTTGCAAGCGGCATCCGTGAGATACGAAACACGTTTGCTTCGGTGCGTTGGAAATCAAGAGTGTGCCGTGGAAAACCCCTCGACACCAAAAGGTAAATGGAAAAACTGACCAGACCAGGGAAATTGCTTGGACCAAACGGCGAGCCGGGAAACTGAAACCATATCTGGCACAACATAATCCCAAATTGCAACTCAATTCCGAGTGTCAATTGTTGCACAACTCCAACGTCCACTGGGATTACCTCCTGGTGTCGAAACCAGAGGATTTTATTGCATGAAATGTTTTAGTGGAAACTCCTATCGGTTAACCGCTTAAGTTTTTTTTACATACCCACTTAATTACATACTGCCCACAGCCGAAAACACTAACTAAAACGAACGATTGTACGTATGTTGGTACATGGCGTTCTTTTTTTTCACTTCTTTCGGCTTATCCACCCTACCATGTGTAATAACAACCAAAATATTAACAAATACGCTCCGCCAAGCATGAAATCACAAATTATTTCTCCCGCATCAACAGCAACAACAATAGTAACCACAACAATTACACCCACCCCCCTTATGGAAGAGCATCATCCATGCTGGGCAAAGTGAAAAGTAGGAAAGCTTTTCCACAACTCGCACGTACCCGCAATTACAGTGCTCACTCAGCTTTTCTAGTTTTCCCTCAATTGCCCAAAAAACTATGCCCATATGTACGTTATACACACATACTTGGATCGAACACGAGAATTCATAAAGAGAAAACTAACGAGAATCGATAGATAGAGAGGGGTTGATCTAAAGATACCCTACACTTCTAATTGTTATATTTCATTTTATCAGTTATTAAGATAGCTCAGATAATCTACTATTCAATAAAGAGCATTGTAAATATAGTTAGTGAAAATATGTAATGTAATGCAATATGTAATATAATCTATAATATTTTCACCAACCAAGAATTTTATTTCATTTATTAATTAATATCCAAACGCTACAATTACAGTCTTATATTTATTAATATTAAATATAAGATATAACAATTTGAGTAAGGCTTTACAATTTGGTTTATACATGAAAGGAAAGCTTTGCAGATAGTTTTACTTAAAATAAGTTACAACTATCTTTAAATACGCTAAAATTCAGATAAAGCTATCTGTGACTCAAAATGATGTCCAACAAGAACATTAAAAATTTCTTTCAATAAACCTAGACTTCATTTTGTTCTTTTTTTATTAAATGCTATAATAAATATGGTTACATTATTTATTTAATACTTTCCATAAATATTTTGTATTTTACCTAATTCCGAAAAACCCCAATCACCCCTCGATTGCGCGGTATGAATAAGCGTAAGCCCCGAAAAATGATTATGTACATTGAAAAGTTAAAATGCTCACTCACGCGCCAATGCAATGGGATTGGGATTGGTATTGGGATAGAGCAATGGTTGTAGGGGAACCCGGGGAACGGAAATGTTATCGGTATGTTTTGGTTTTGGTTTGGGTGAACTGGAGGAGCGGCTAGGCCTGTTTGCTTCCCGCTTTGAGCCGTGTTTTTGTTTTGTGGTCGTGCTGCTGCAATTGTCGGTGTACCACAAACCCGCTCCCAACTATTCTCCAACTAGCCCCCCTGCAAACTTGAAAAATTTGTCTGCCAAAAGCTGTTTTCCCGACCGCTTATTGGTCTCTGTTTTCTTTTGTAAGCTCTTCGGGTTCATTTGTTTTCTTTCTTTTCTCCATGATTGCTTTGCTAGAATTTCTAAAATAATTTCGTGTTGCCCCTGGAGCTGATTTTTTTTGGCTGCCCAAGTTAAATACTAGTAGATATATTTCCTGTTATTAGACCGGGGGCATAGAGAAAGAGAAAATGACGGGGGAATGACACAATCCACTTAGGGTTAGACGCAGACCCACAACTAGTTGCCCCAGTTCCGAAGGGGCCGGAAAACCGCACTGGAGGGGAAAAGTCGGTGGCGAAGGAGGTTGTGGGAACCGAATTAGCATTTTTCACACGCTTTTACATAAACCCACGGGCGGCAACAGCGGCGGCTCTACTGAACGACTTCTACGAAGTGACAGCCTATGACGCTGGCTCGGATTACTCGTAATTAAAGCAGTGAGCGTGTCAAACACGGGGAGCCACCGGCAAACCGACAAACCAACTAACCGTCGCCAACTAATTTGTTGCACTTTTTCCGGCTGGCAAACACACGCCAGCCAGCCACACACAGAATAACATATTGATATTTATAGTTTATCAACAACTTCTTTACAAATAAAAAAATATACGTTTATAATAGTTATCTCATGGTCATGCATTTTCTCAGGCTATATTTCTTTTAATATGCATATTGGAATTTAGTAATCAATCTACGGGGGGCTTAAGTCTTAGCCCGCAGTACGCTTGGCACTAATAAATCATTTTTTAAAGTTACTTTATAAAAACAAAACCGAAATCATTGTTGATTCAGTCTGCTTAAGAGCTTTATAAAAAATTGTAAGGCGATTTATTTATAGTTGGCTGTAATTTTGTGCCAATATTAAAAGCTGATATTACAGGAAATAACTGGATTAAGCTAAAAAACAATTTCATTTTACTCTTTATTAAAATATAAAAGATCGCTAATTTGATATATAATTTTATATTTTTGGTACTATTATAAATTTTAAATTTAAACTATTTTATAAATATTTTCCATTGCAGGCACCGATCCAGAAGGAGGTCGCCTGAAGTACAGTATCAGTGGACCAGTTTTCTCTGTGGATCGGGAGACTGGGGTGGTGCGCCTGCGTCAAGAGTTGGACCGAGAGACCCAGGACACCGTAGAGGTGATCATCAGCATTACGGATGAAGGTGTATATGGTACGGAGCCTAATACCGTCTCCCAGCGGCGGGAGATTCCAGTGCGGGACTACAATGACAACCAGCCGACTTTCCTGGGAAGACCCTACACCGCTAGTGTGAGCGAATCCCTTCCAGTGGGTGCGGAGCTAACTGTGGAGCCACCCATCGTGGTCGTCGACCGGGATGAAGGCATCAACGCCGAGGTTCAGATGAAGTGTTTGGAGGTGAGTGATTAATCAAGGGGTAAATTATATTGAAAATCTCACTGTTTTCCCATTCTTTACCAGGAAAATGACATTTGTGACATCTTCGAGGTGCGAGCAGTGAAAATCTCGGACGGAAACTATACAGCGCGAGTGGCACTAAAGCAACCACTGGACTTCGAGAGTCGTCCCTCGTACATCCTGACCATCTCGGCCTCGGACAGTGCCCTGGACAACCGCCTCTCCTCACTGGCCACCATATCCATCAATGTGATCGATATCCAGGACCAGCCGCCGGTCTTCACCAATGCCCCATACTCAGCAACTGTTCCGGAAAACACTCCTACAGGAGTGAGCATACTGACGGTCAAGGCCGTCGATGGGGATGTGGGCATACCCAGGGACATATTCCTGTCCCTGGAGGACGAACCCTTCGGACACTTTGAGTTGGTACCGTTCGGAGATCCCCGTGAGGGAACGGCCGTTCTGCAGACAACCTCCGAACCCCTGGATCGCGAAAACGCCGAGATTCTGCAGAATGGCGGGGTGTATGTGTTCACTGTTAGAGCCACTGAGCTGATAGACGGAGGCATTCCTGCCGAGCACTCGCTTACCAGAGTGACCATAGTGGTCACCGATGTGGATGATCACCAGCCCACTTTCAGCGGACCGCACTTTAATGTTTCCATAACAGAGAACCTGGCTAATGGAATGCCATTGCCGGGACTATCGATCTTTGTGGATGATCGCGACATGGGCGAGAACAGTCGGTATGAGCTTTCTTTGAGGGACGTGGCCAATTCAGACGGTGTATTCGCAGTCTCACCCACTGAAGCTCAAGGCCGGACACCGGTGGTTGTCAAGGTGCTGAATGCCAGTCGTTTGGACTACGATGTTCCAAATCCAGAACTACGGAAACTTGAGTTCGATCTGGTGGCTTCCGTTAAGGGTGTGGAAAAGGCAAAGTCTCGGGTGGAGATCCATCTGCTGGATGCTAATGACAATGCTCCGGTATTTGATCAGACCACTTACCGTTTTACGGCAGCTGAGGATCTTCTCGTGGATGCGTTGATAGGTCATGTGAAGGCCACCGATGCAGATTCCGGAGAATTTGGACATGTTCGCTATGTGCTCAAGGGTTTCGGGGCAGACATCTTCTATGTGGATCCGGAAACCGGAGGTCTTTACTTGCAGAAGCCACTGGACTACGAGAAGCAGAGCAGCTACAGCCTCACAGTGGTGGCCAGTCGATGGAGGTGAACGTGAGGCGAACGCAAATCTCTTCATCGGGGTCACGGACGTGAACGACAACCATCCAAACTTCGAAAGCGGGGAGTACAGTCGCACCATCCGCGAAGGTGCAGCCCTCTTCGAGCCCCAGTTCTTTGTCCGCGCCCACGATGCAGATGGTCCCACACAGGGAAACGGTAGGGTTAGGTACTCCATTGTGTCCGAAAACAGCATAGCTGGGAATGTATTCCGAATCGAGCCGGATACGGGAGAGATTGTCATCCAGAAGGCGGCGCGATCCATGGACACGGAACGCGGCGAGTACGAACTGGTTGTTTCAGCTACGGATTTCGGTGAGTTAACTGCATACTATTTGAAATTAAGTTATTAATATTGAAACAATTCTTTTAAGGCACACCTCCTTTATCAAACACCACTCGTGTTTTGGTACGGGTTGGAATCTCTGGAAATCAACGGCCCATCTTCCGAGGGCATTTCCAAAATATGGAGAACTTGCCGGTTATAGGACCGCCCAGCTATCGGGTTTCCATTCCCGAGAATGCCGTGGCAGGATCGAATGTCACTTCGGTATCTGCCCACGATCCGGATGGTCTGGACAGCCTGCTTCGGTACAGGATAGTGGGAGCCAATGACAACTTTGAGATTGATGAGCTGTGAGTATCTTTACAGACTTTAGTGGATTTATTATATTTTAACCGACCATATTTTTCTGACAGTTCCGGCTTGATAACAGTCTCCCCGCAAGCCCGCATCGATCGCGACTCGAACATGAACAGCTTTGAGATCATAGTGAATGCCGTGGACTCGGGAACGCCAATTCCGGAAACTGCCACCACTACGGTTTATGTGAATGTGAAGGACATCAATGATGAGCGTCCCAGGTTTGAGCAGAACAGCTATGCGACCTACGTGTCTGAGAGGACAGCCGTGGGCGAGAGTGTCCTTCGGGTGAAGGCCATCGACAAGGACCTGAACTCGAAGTTGGAGTACGGACTGGTGGGTCCTGTCACGGCCACCACAAAAGCGGGTGTAAGCATCACCAATCGGAGCAATTACCGACTGCAGGAGGCCTTTCGCGTGGACAGTCACAGTGGTGAGATCTTCGTCAATGGTTCCCTTCGTCACGATGTGGCCGCCATCATCATTTTCACCGTGGGAGTGCGGGATCTCAATGCAGAGGTGGATCCCGAGGGGCAAGTGGACAGCACCGAGGTGACCGTGTATGTGCAGTCCTTCCAGGACACCAATCCCGTGTTCAAGAACCCCGGCTGGAGCAGCTCCCGACCCGTGATCGATGTAAAGATCAAGGAGGAGATGCCCATCGACAGTGCACTGTTTATTCTCCAGGCGGAGGATCCAGTGACCCGGCAGCCCATCACCAGCTTCGAGTTGGTGGAGCCCAAGCAAGTGGACTACTTCCAGGTGGCCGAGCGCACTGGCGAGGTGATCCTCAAGAGGCGACTGGACTACGAGGCTCTGGGTGAGTCTGGTCCCGAGTTTGAACTGCAAGTGCGGGCCAACAGCGCCGATCGTCAAAGGAGCACCGTCAGTCGGGTAAATATCACCGTGGAGAATGTGAACGACAATAGTCCACGGTTCGAGCAGAGTTCCTATCGAGCCACGATCATCGAGAACAGACCTCATCCGGAGCGAGTGATCCGGGTGAGAGCTCTGGACAAGGATGCAGTGCTCAATGCCCGGGATGAGCGTTTGGGCTACCACAAGATCATCTACTCGCTGCAGGGCGAGCATGCAATGCTCTTCGAGATCAACAACACCACTGGAGAAATAACCGTGGGCAGCGGACAGATCATCGATAGAGAGCGTACGCCCAGGATTCAGTTGCAGATCAAGGCGGAGGATTCCCCTGGACGTCCCACAGATGCCAAACAGAGTGTGGTAGAGCTGCAGATCGATGTCTTGGACGTGAATGACAATGCACCGGTGTTCACGCAGAAGAAATACAGCACTGTGATTCCGGAAAATGCCCAGATCGACTCTTTTGTTCTCCAACTGGAGGCTGTGGATGCGGACGAGGGTCTGGGTGGCGAAGTGCACTACGAACTGGTCAACGAGGGCGAGGCCAATGGACTCTTCAAGGTCGATCCCAAGAGTGGTCTGGTATCCACCCGACGTAATCTTACGGGCAAGGGTCGCGCCGAACCCTATGTGCTAATAGTACGAGCCCAGGATAATGGCAACCAACTTCCCAAGCAGCCCACCCTGTCCACTGACACCGATGTCCGGATATTCATTGGGGATGTGAGCGCCAACGACGGAGTGCCCTATTTTGTGGCTCCTCGTGTCGGTCAGATGGCCAATGTTACTGAGGTGAGTGACTGATAATCTCTTTTCCCATAATAAAAACATGTTCCCCTAGAATGCTGTCATTGGAGCCCCCGTATTTCAAGTGATTGCCAGCGATCCGGATGATGAAAACACTCCCTCTGGCACCATTACGTATCGCCTTTTGCCGGATACTCCGGATGCAGAAGCCTTCATCATAGACGCCCACTCGGGATTGATAACCACCAGGCAGTCTCTGGATCGAGAGACAAAGAACATGTACAGGATCCTGCTGGAAGTGAGTGACAATGGACAACCCAAGCAGTCGGTGACGCGAATTCTTCAGATTGCAGTTCTGGATGTGGATGATCACGAGCCTCGATTCGCCAGAGAAGTTGTGAGTAAACAGTACATTTTATGGGAAAACCAGGTAACAATTTAAACTTATTTACTTTCTAAAGGACGAAGGACCCTTGAGCATGGCGGTAAGAGAGGAGGAACCGGCTGGCACCATTGTGGGCAACTTCAGCGCATTGGACGAAGATCTAGGCGACAATGCGGCCATTGACTATGTCATCATCGAGGGCAACAACGAGCAGTTGTTTACGGTCGAGAGGACAAACGAGAGCCTGGCCATTCTCAAGACCCAAAAGCCCATCGATCGAGAGCAGGTTGAGTCCTTTACCCTGACAGTGAAGTGCCTGAAATTGGGCGAACTTGGCTACAAGTTTGTTGGCGATCCTTACGATCGCCGGGATCCCTCACACTTGCGCATAACCATTCGAGTGCTGGACATCGACGACAATCTGCCGCAATTCGAGCAGCCAGACCCCACGGTGGGTATCAGGATAAATGTACCCATCGACACAGTGGTGACCACTTTAAGGGCCAGCGATGCGGATGCCGAGGCTCCGGCCATTGGGCTTTCCATTGAGAACGTGACCTTTGTGCCACAGTTCTACAAGAGGAGTCGAAGTCTGGCAGTGGGCAATCTTCAAGGACTCTTCACCCTCAACAACCGAACTGGCGAGCTGCGAACTGGAGGCTCATTTGCTGACTACGTGGATGGTTACTTCCTGATGCGGGTGATGGCCAACAATTCAGTGGAGCCCAAACGACAAGCCCACAGTAACCTCAAGGTGTTTGTGATTCGTGACAAATCCCTGCTGAAGTTCGTCTTTGCCCGACCGCCCAACGAAATCCAGCACAACATTCGGCCCTTCCAGGAGCAGCTCCAGAAGAAGCTGAAACCGCTGGGACTGGAGCTGCATGTGCTGGATACCCAGGTGTTCACACGACCCGACATGAGTCTGGACTTCACTGCCACTAGTTCGTGTTTCCAAATGTTCAAGAATGGAGCAGCCTTGTCCTACAATGAGATGCAAAAGCTGATGAACTCGCTGCAGTTGCGACAGGAGCTGTTGGATATATACGCTGCCTATGGAGTTAGTGAAGTGGAGTCCTGTTCGGTGAGAAGGACTCATGCGGCGGCCCTCTTCGCGGGAATGCTCACCTCGGCAGGGGCGTGGCTGGTCTTCCTGGCCGCCCTCATTGGCCTGGCTGCCTTGGTTTCGCTGTGCACGGCCTGCTGTTTGAAGAAGAAGTAAGTTGGATTAGGAGCTTGGGGAGATACTAGCTTGATCTAAATAAATTCTTTTTTTTTACAGGCTAAAACGTCATAGCAAACGGAGCCTGCAGGCGAGTCTACGGACCCCAACGGAGCACACACCCACCTCCTACAGCTACTCCATGCCCGCAGTCCTCTACTCCGAGCCCATTTACGGGCCCTTGTAGCCGCAGCTCATCTTCTGCACGGGAAGGTCCAGGTTCAACCACTGACCACCAACCAACCAACCAAGTAGACTAGTGCCCAAGACTCAAGACCCCTTTGCACCAGCGGAGATCCTCGCAGCTGGACCTCCGCTCGGCAACTGCGAACCGGGACTTTATTCTAGCAGAGATTGGTAGACGGTAGAATGCCAAATCAGTCCATATACCATAAGCTTAAGCATACTATGCGCGTGATCTAGTATGTACATGTAGCACCAATTAGCCTAGGTTTTAGTTTTAACATTTATATATATATAGAACTGTATAAAGCGTAGCGATAATCCAATTGAAACGATAGCTTAAGTCAAGTCAGTTCTATGTGTCATTTGTGTTGAAGTGCTGGTTTTACCGGCCGATTTCGCGGGTTTTGGCAGGTCTGGAATGCATTTATTTTTATATATTTATCTTATCGTCTATTTGCCAACCACATGTCGAACAAGTGCAGAATAAATATCGCCCCAAACGCAGCCCAATTCCAGCTCCACAATCCAATCCTCGACCAGGAGTCAAAGTCAGGCCATGTGCGTGTCGACCGAAAATGAGTCTACCGTTTTCAAACAGAATGCATATGCTCTCGCTATTAAGTAAATATATTTATATACGACTAAGTAGTTTTTCCAATGTGAACATGTGTGCAAATAAATTCTATTAACTACAAAAATGTGAAAAAACAAAACGCGAGCATTTACTCATTTTTCCCGACGCGTTTGCGTTGGCTTTTAAGGCGGACGTGTGAAGTGATATGCAAATGAATCGTATCCCCCCTAATGGCCTGAAATCCAGAAAGGTGTGGGCCCTGAAAGTGGGTTCGATCAGTATTTATTGGTTTTTTTGGCAGAATAGTTATTGTTTTGAATAGAACATAAATACTTTTGGACTCTAGAACTTTATCTGGGGCAAGGATATATACTGCTTTGTTTTAAACGATTTTCAAAACAAAGTTTTGAATGAACAAAGCATTCATAAAATATTAAATAAAAGAAACACACCTAAGTATGACTTTTGAATTTTAAAGTAATTTAGCATTCAAAGGCTTATTGTTTATCATACTTTTCTTTATGTTCGTAAATGGTTACAGATACAAGTGAACCACGATTTCGCATTATCCGTTTACATGTCTCAAGCCGTTTTAAGTACCATCAGATCCTGGCTCGAGTTGTTAACTAGGCGCTCCGGATTCCAGATTCCAATTAAAGTTGCCGTGCTTATAGTAATTGCAAATTCCCATTTTGAGTTCATTTTGGGAAATGCGTCACTATGCAGGCAAGTGAAAATGTAACGTACAAAGTAAATATCGCAGTGAGGGTGAGCGGGTCAGGGGGAGGGAAAAACCCATAAATAATAAATGTTGTTAAAACTAATGTGCGGCGCTCATTAGCCCCTGGCAACGAACGAGAGAACGGGCGGGAAAACAGGGGATGATGCTGGTCCTTGGTCCTTAGTTCTTGGTCCTGCCCCGATCCCCGATCCTGGCCCAAAATCAAAGGGTGCAAGATGAACTCACTCGGGGGTTGCTGGTTGCTGGCACTCTCCGGCGACTTATTTTTATAACTTTTTAAAGCGAAACAACATCAACAACACAAGACAGCGAATCAAGTGCTGTCGGGGTCAACTCAACTGAACCTTTGGGGGTTGCTTTAACCCCCTCCCAGAGATGGTGTGTAATTAAACTCGTTTCCCCCACTAGCGAAAGTCTCTCGAATTTACATAGAGCCCAACTAACCTGGATTGCAGTGCCCTTGCAGTCTCTGGTTTTTTTGTGTTTCGCTAAATCACCTTCCACTTGAACAGTGATTGATGATGGCAGTGTCATCCTCATAAATCACACTACAAATTCGAGTGTCAAAGCGGCTCGCGTTGGGAAATTACTTATGGCGCCAACCATCGCGACCTAAAGTTCCGGTAATCGCCAATTAATACCACTGGATAGATGTTTTTTTTTTCGGGGCGCCAATAGCTTTACTTATATAGATCTGCAAGTGGGAAACGTTTGCGTATTTAAAAGACAAAAAAATATTTTATAAAGTGAACTATTGCAAGTCTACTTAAAATGAATCCTGCTTCTAAAAGAGATCTGTAATTTATTATGTAAACAACTATGGTTAATGGTTTCATTAATACTTAATGCAGTATCATCGCAGCTAAACAAAACATCTGATCATGGATTAAAAACCTTAAAAAATTGAAACTTTAATTTGTGACGAATATAATATGTTAACATTTTGGAATAGGCAGTTAGTTATTGAACTCCTTGTGATAAATTTTTGATATCTAAACTAATTGATGGTCTTTCCATTTAAATGTTTAAAAAACTAACGTTCATTTTTGTCAATTTAAGTTAGATGCATACGCTTCTATATATTATTAAACAAAAGATACTAAGTACATTCATTCAAGAGAAATATTTGAAAATATATAGATTATATCTATTCAAACTTAATATGTATATTAAGGCTATTGACTTCCGATTTAATCTGATTCATTCTATTCTGGTTACGTTTTGTTTGCATTACACATACTATATAACGCCTGTATGCAGGTGTCCACAAATTAACTTTTTACCCCAGATTCAATTCCCTGACAGCTAGTGTCGGTCGTCAGTCAGTTAGCCAGATGTCCAGCTGACAATCCGACAAACAATGCCAAGCAATTAATGACTGAGCCCGGCCGTTTCCTTTGCCTTGGGACCCTCCTCCTCGTCCTGATCGAGCAACAAATTGTGAAAAGCCTTGCGTGCATACCAAAAAGTGAAAAGCCGGGCAGGAAAGTGAGGCAAGGAATCATAACGGTCGCTTTCTGAGGTGGCAGGGCCATAAAAAAGGACTTAGGGGTTGCGTAATTGCAGTTAACTACTAGTTCAGCTTCCCGTTTATATTTTGGGGTAATTTTCGCAATTTATTTTTTGCAAAGATTTTCCGCAATTTTTGCCGAATTTTCCTTTTTTTTTGTGTGGCAGTCCGCACAATGATGGAATTACCGCGGGGTTTTCGCGCGAATTTCCGCTCTAAGCCGGAAGTGGAATTCCCAGGATGCGTCAGCTTAGGCTCACAGAAAGGATTTCACCGCCGTAACCCCCATCGCTCGGGCCGTGCCGGTTGTTTACATTTAACAATAACTGGGCATGAAACCGTTGTTTTGCCGACATTTTAGTGCCAACCTTTCGATTCAATTTATGCAAAAGGGAAAAAAAATTAACAAATATCAACCATAAATTAGAAATGTCAGCTTCATTATGCACATGGCGCTGCATAGTAATTAGGCAGCTTCTCGCGTCCTCGTAGCTCTCTGCAAACTACCTATAAATTTATGACCACTTGATGAACTGCACCCGGATCCGAGACGGAATCTGGGGTTGGGCTCTCACATTTCGTCCTGGTCGCTGGTTGCTGGTTTGCTGGCTTGCTGGCTAAGCTCATTTGCATAACAATCAACTCATCGTTTGCGGTACAGCTACCATCTACCATCTACCACTCCTTGCTGCCAGGATTTTTCCATTTTCAGCTGGGCAAAAGGGTGCTCTTGTGCTTCCTCCAATGCTAATGTTTCGCGTACACTGGCGGGTGTGAAGTTGTAAAGTTTAATGTATTGTTTGTCTAACAGTTTATTCATTTGGAAAACGAATATATTTGAAATGGCATAGTCAGAATGTGACTAGAATAAAAAATTGTTCTTATTGGGGGTTGGCTATTCGAATAACTGTTTCCAAAAAAATTCTTTTAATAATCATTCATGTGTGAGGCCGTTTGTTTTCTTCAACGAAATTTAAACTGTAATTATTTATATAGAAAGTAAATTTTACGCAGAGTAAATATCTTTTTTTTAAACGCATCTGTAAACCTTTTTACTGATGTATTTATCCACAAAATTACTTTTTTAAAATTATTGTAATTTATAAACGTCAACTAATAATAGTTCAAAGCACTTTAGATTATAGATATAAAACATGTGTTACGTATTTCATTTTTAAACCCATCTGTAAACCTTCTTACTGATATATTAATCCTCTACATTAGTTTAATCAAAAATATTGAAATATAACTAATAATAGTTTAAAGCACTTTTTATTTGAGATATAAAACAAGCGTTTGTTTTTTTTTTATTTATTTTTTCATTTTTACATATGTCTAAAAACTTAAATAATAAGAATTCATAATGTCCTGAAACATCCATTAATTTGTTTTGTCCGCAACCTTAATCGAATTTTCTGGTCCTATCGGTCGTGGGCATGAACATGATCTCAATTCGATTTGGCTAATAGAGGAGCATGCACGATATAGTTATCTGATTCTTGATTTACATGTGTTAACATTTTCGCTTTGTTTTCCCTTTTCTGCGTACCACTTTCTGGCTCAACAATGTGACACAAATCTGCTTAAATTTGACTAAAACCGCTCTGATCGGATTAAAAATCAGCGCTTGCATAACATTTTACAGTTTCATTCGAGGGACCGCTGCACACAAATGCGACAGATTGGCTTCCTTCCACGGACTTTGAAACATATAGAGAAATAAATAGGTCCCGCTTGGGGTACGGGTACTAAGTGTAACAAAATACTCGAGCGGCTGTTTGTTTATCCAATGTTTTTCGGTTAGATGAGCACACAGCTCAAAAGCGACAAAGGTAGGGCACACATCGCATCTCTCCCTGGATTTTTTGTTTTTTGTACTTGGAACAGTAACGTATACGAGATTGCACACCCCGGAAGGCTCACAAAAAAACAACAACAAGATCCAGACAGAGATTTCACAGATAAACCAATTCGAGCAGGGCAATGAATGGGCAAAAAGGTCGAGCAACTTGCCGCTAAAAAGAGAACGTGTAGCTGCAGCACCAAAGCGAATGTTTGATCAGGACCAAAGGGGTAATAAACAATAGGGCCGGGTACTGCTAAACACACGTGCATCGGCAAAGGGTTCAAAAATGTGTGCCAACTTCTTGCTAAAAAGGCGTAAAACAATCAATTCGGCAAATAAAATTCGATTTGCGAAATGGGTTTCGCAAAAGGGCGAGGACAAATTGGCGCGGTGTTGTCTGGAACGGTGTGATATATGATCTTAATATTTCATGCCTGCCAACGCTGGGGGTGAGCTCTGATTTCGTTTTTCATATGCATATCCAACCTTTTGACCTAAAATTGTATACATAGCCAAAGGTTCTAGAAAATATTTATTAAATAACCAGAATCTGAACCCATTATGTTTTGTTTTAAAATGTAAACTGAATTTATTACCTCTTACAATTTTAGAGTAATTATAGTATTTCTAACTTCTTTCTAAGACATGAAAAAACCACACATTTTTAACGCTAACATTAATGAACTAATAAACACAGGCAACAAAAAAAATTTTGTTGAACACTTTAATTTTTGAAACTGTGATTTTGATTTATAAACTTGTTCACAAACGGAATATAAATGCAAAATTGTAAAGCAAATTATACCCTACTGTCTCTTGAACAGGCCAAAAAGTGTGCAAATCAAAGTAACAAATAAAAATAGGAATATGTTTGGTCCCTGAAACAAAAACCACAGAAACTATATATAATTTAATAATAATAATAATTTAATCTATATATAATTTAGTGAATAGTTTCGGTGAAGAAATACTTAATAGACATAAATTTAAATCAATTACTTCTTTCACAAAAAAAAACTTCAAAGTAATCAAGAGACAATCATGTTTTGATTCGATAAGAAAGCATAGTATTTGTTATGGTCACTTGTGTTTTATCTATGCAGACAAATCCCTGCATATTTACAGAGATACGATTACGTTTGGGTATCTGCCAGTCGAACCCTCCGCCATTAGCCGACCCAGATCCTTTGTGCAGTCTCATCGGACCGCATTTGAATCGCTCTCCAAGGACCTGCACTTGCCGCAGCCGAAGATGCCATTGTGTGTGCGCCTTTTAGCATGTCCATGGCAATTTGTTTCCATTTTGGCTTGCTTATCGCCTTATGGCCATCGCCAAATTGTTTTTCCAGCCTCGCACTGCATTAGCATCCGGGGAGGGGAGCAGAGCCGTAGATGTCGTCATTGATCCGCCGATAGCCATCGCCACGGAGCCACCCCGTCCGCTAATGATGCCAGCCGTGCCAGGTTTCGTCCTCATCCCTCGACCAGAGTCCTGGAAACAGAATGCAGCTTAGCTGGCTCGCCCGCTGCGTATTTGCGCCTTTGCCGCACCACGGGATAAGGGAATGCCGGACCCATGCCGGTCCATAATAATGATTATTGTAAGGATAAATCCCGACACCTCCAACAAAGCTGCTCAAATGACAAACGCCGGCTTAGATGCGGAAATAAAGGCGAAGTCCTACTTATAACCCCAAATATTACCAAAGTGCAGTTTTTTTTTTATTTGCCTGCCAAAATGAGAGTTATTTAGAACTCCAACAAAAGAAAATTTATTGAAATGCAAAAGATTTAATTAAAAAAGATCTGAGTACACTCATTAGTTTGAATTTTGTAACGTAACATACATTTTCTATAGATTTTAGTGTATTAAATCTAAATCTGTCCACAAAAAGGAGTTAAGTAAAAAGATAAAATTTTAATTCTGTACTAAGGACTAATCAAATGGCAAATACTGACATTCTGCCATGTTCTTAAAGAATTTTTAAAAAAATTGAGTTTACCTTAACTTCTCTACTATGGTCTTTTTTGTCTTTTAAGAGGTGAAAAGAAAAAAAAAAAGACTTCTAAGTATACAAATCCAGTCAAATAAAAATCAATAGAACAAAGAAAAATCTAGAAAAATCTTTTAAGCTGCCTTTGCAGTTATCCCTTTTTTAAAATTGCAGCATCTAGATGGATATAGGAACATCTTAGTGTAATCCTCGGGTTGAGATGGCTTTGCAGCATCTTCCACACCTTTTCACCCTTGCCTCGTAACGGAAAATGTCAGTCAGTCAGTTAGGCAGTTAGGCAGTAAGGCAGTCAGTTAGGCAGTTTCCCTCGACTCTTGCCGGTTCATTCAACTAAATAATTTGAGTGGCATTCATGCAGGTCCACTGGCTCAGGGCTCATGTTTCATGTTTCAGGATTCAGGATTGCGGGTCCTGACTGCTGCTGCTGCTGCTGCTGCTGTTGGTACATTTGTTTTGTAATTGTGTGGCAGGTGACGGGCAATCTTCCATTGTTCGAGGACCAGAACCCGGCAGTATGGAGTTCAGTTTGTACTTGAACTCACCCCATGTCGAATTGTAAGGGCGAAAAGTGCCCCCTACGATAAAAACGAGCTGCAGTGCACACACACACACACACAAGGCCATTCGTTTTATGTGCACTGCAATATACAATATTTATTTGAATTTAAGTCCATTGTTTGGGATCTGAAATCCGCACAGAGCCGTTCTGATTCTAGGGTTGTTTGCTTTGGCTACTATTTTTGACTTTGCCCGGAGTTCTCCCATTCTCTCTCCATTTACCCATCAATTTTCTGGCTTTGGTCGTTTTGATCGTCAACTTTATTTGCAAAAATAAATCTTTATGGCTTTACATCGATATTCAATCTTATCACTTTAAAGTTGTGGCCCTGACTAGCTCGCTTTCCTTGCATTGCAATAACTGATATAGAATCTGGCATAACCTGCTTATCCAAATACTTAATCGATTGTACATCCATAAGATTAACTATGACTAATACCTGGTACATTTCAGTGGCTTTTGTGTATGCTTATGTCTAAGATGGCAAGGTACGTATCTGCTTACACTAAATGGACAACCGATTTGTACTATATAGTCAAGAAGTCGGGGAATATGTTGAGAGAAAGAGTGATATTTAAGGATAGGCACTCTTAATTCAAATATTCACTAGAGATCCGCACGAAAGAAACCAATGCATTTGGACATGAATAAAGTAAATGCGAAATTATTGACTTATAGTTAAGTAAATATATATATAGATTTTTGTATAAAACAGCAACGATTCGTCTGTTGAGGATCTCTCTATAACATGAAATTAATTGAGTTCAAAGATTAGCTGGAGTTTGCAACTTGGGTTTTTTCCAAGGGTTTCCAAGTTGCAAATATAAAGATAATCTAAGCAATCAATTAGTGTCTCACTTACTACCAATATCAACGGATTGCGAGGGATTCGAGGATAGTAAAGTAAGGAAATCGCGGGATAAGTTCCGTAAGTTACTTTTAATTACTTTCAAAGTAAGTCAGGGGAGTATCTCTTGAGCATTTCCTTAAATCAGTTTCCTGCGTAACCCAGCAATCTTTAAATATATCACGCTGAAAGACCTTAGATCGCGGTTTTGGCCCCCAAAAGTGTGCTACACCTGCGGGGCGAACTGCTTGTAGCTGTGCGAATGTGCCTGATCCTCTGGATAGTCCTTCCACGGCGGCGTCTGCGTGTAGAAGCTGCTCTGCTGGTGAATTCCCGAATCCAAGCTGGCCGGCTGCAGATTGGCAGCTGCCTCGAAGGAGCCCCTGAACAGATCGTATTTCTCCTGCGAGAACTGCTGCGGGCTGGACTCCTGGCGGGGATTACCAGGCTGCAGATGGTGAGGTGGCTGCTGCTGTTGTTGTTGGTGGTGGTACAACCGCATGCTGCCGGTGAAGTCGAATCCTGGCGGCTGCTGCTGCTGCTGCTGCTGCTGCTGCGGGTAGTCCATGCCCATGGCCATGCCAATGCCCTGCTGGAAGCCACCCATCGCCGGCTGATGGTCCGCCGGCGGAGCAGACTGACTCTGGGACAGTCCCTGGCCATAGGGAAACATCCGGCCGCATCCGAACATGGGAAAGGGCTGCGGATTCACGAACAGCGCATCGAACAGCTCCTTGGTGATCCGCTCGCCACTCAGCGTGAAGTTCTGCAGCTTCTCCAGGTCCAGATTGATCGAGCCGCCACTCTCCAGCACCTGCTCCAAAGCAAAGATGTAGTTGTGCGCAAAGCGCAGGATCTCGATCTTCGTCAGCTTCGTCTCCTCCGGCAGCGAGGGCAGGGTGACCCGCAGCTTCTCCAGCGCATCGTTCAGGTTGTGCATCCGGTTGCGCTCCCGGTCGTTGGCCTTCATGCGGCGGAACCGCTTGATCCTCACCACCTGGGTGGGACTGCGCGAGCGCGTCACCCGGTTCTTGCCGACGGCATATTTGCGCTTCTGGCGCGGCGCATCCGCATCCTCCGGCGACTTCATCGGCGTGCTGGTCAGCGGCGGATCGAAGGTGCCGCTCGAGGCCCGGCTGTTCAGGTGCTCCACCAGCGTTCTGCCGCTCCGCGTGCTGTGGTTGCTGCTCGTGTCCAGCAGACCCACAAATCCCGCTCCCGATCCCGCTCCCGTCGGCGGTGAGTTGAGCGGTACGGTGTCCCAGGCGACGCCGCCGGAGTACGGCAGCTGGACCGCCGCGGCAGTCGGCGGAGTGCCGCTGTAGCGGTCCCCAAAGTCCAGGCGCCGGCGGGAGCTCAGCTGGGCCTCCGTCTCGAAGCTCTTCTCGTAGCCGCTGTCGAAGGAGGCGTCGTCGTCGTCCTCGTCGAACTCGAAGGACTGCGATCCCGCGCTGTAGGCATTGTAACAGGCCGCCATGATCTCGTTTGTGTTACTAGCTCACTGCGATTATCCCTTCAGAACATTTCCGATTTTGCGAGAGAGTCGTTGTTTCTTCGTGTCTCGCGTGCCCGCACCAACTAAAAGCTGGCGAGGACTGCGCACCGGTTTTATGCCTTCCCAGCCAGTCAGCCAGCCATTAAGCCCGCCGATTTGGGTCTGGACGGGCGGGCAACAACCCTCGGCGCATTGTCGTCGGTCGTGGCGGCGCCATAACGCAGGGCAGAGTATAGAGCACGGAGTATAAAACCCTGGACGCAAATCCCAACAGATATGCGCCGTGATTGCCGCCCGGGGGTGGCTTTTACCCACTCGCACACACACACACATACGTCATCTAGCCGGGACTCCAGGGTGCGGGGTGCACTGCGGGGAGAGGGGAATTCGTTCTGCAGACAGCGCTACCAGTCAAAATACAAGCATTCTTCACGCTCTGCTGGCGAGCGGCGCTCTCTAAGCCAATCGGAAGGATGTCTGGGTCCGAGGATCAGCGATGTCGCCAACGGCATCATCAAAGTACCCAACTGGTTTCCATACCCTTCCTTAAGGGTATTTAAATATTTAGTGTTAAAGATAATGCTTTGCCGAAGTTTAATTTTTGCAGTTTAGTGTCTAAAAGAAATAAAAAATAAAAGGGCCATAAAAAATGTATACGTTGATTTGAAGAAATTATCTCAAATGATTAAAACTAAAACTTAAATCAAAATATGTAAAATTTTTAATTTAAATTATGTTTTTCAAAGGTGGTTTCTTATTTTTAAAACAAATTGAAATGATGCTATTTTTGATATTCGAAACTGAAATTTTATTAGATTGAGTTAAAAAGTTTGATCTCGAAAAATAAGCAGTTCTTATTTTTTAAATACAATTGAGTTTTTTGGAATAGCCTTAAAAAACGTACATTAAATTAGGGGTTCAAGGCATTATTAATCTTACTGATATTTAAATATTCCTTTGTGATGTTCATTAATAATTATATTGTCAACCAAAATGACTATGTCCTTATCACTTTATAGCCTAGATTTATATCTAATTTTGATATACCAGGAATATTAAGTCTATCCACTTCTGAAATCTATTTAGAGTATATGGATTTCGTGAGCTAAATAAATATTTTTGTATTTTATCGCAACATCGAACTTAGGTGCGCTTAATGCGATTGCCAGTCAAACGATTCAATTACTCGCAACTCTTTCGCTTTTCGCCACCAAACCGCAATAATCGTTTAGGGCTTACGCCTGTCGCTAAACGGTTTAGAGGCACGTGGCCAGGACACCGCCTCCTCCACTTCCGAAAACGCAACATGTGTAGTCGGCCGGAAGCCTCACTCCTTCACTCCTCTACTCCTCTACTGCGCCAATCCTCCTGATCCGAATACCCAGGCGTCGGCACGTGCCGTGGTCTTAACGGCTGCTCAAGTGGCCAAGTGTGCCGACGTGGATTTCCTATCTGCGGCCAAGCTGCTGAAGGAGGATGAAGGATGGCGGATGGAGGATCGAACTTGCAGTTTCAAGTGGCCGACGGGTGCCACGTGCGGATTTGTTGTGATATCCGGCCATCGTCGCAAATTGCCAGCACGAGCGAGCACTCGAGGGTGTCGTCAAGGGGGCTAATTTGATAATGTGCCATATTTCAGATTTATGAACTACCGATTGCTGTCTAATGGGTATTAATTAAGTGCTTCCGTTGAATAAATATCTACTATTCTTGTGAATTTATAAATAATTCTTCTCTAATTAATCTTATTTTATATTGATTGTTACCTAATGTTTAAGTGTTAAAAATTCACAAGAATAGTTAGAAAGGCTAGAAATTATTATTGTATTGTATATTTACTAAACATTATTACTAATGGAAACGAATGGAATGGAATAAGTTCATATAGCCTTGCTGTTATACTTGAAAATGATAGATATTGTTCGAAAAAACTAAATATATATATATATCTACTACCTGCTGGGTTTTCAAACATGATTTGTTTGCACAGAAAACAATACGATTCGCTAGCTTTCGATCTGACTAATTAAATTATATAGAAACATACAATTATAAAAATTTCAATTATGGCAAGATTTTTATTGTATACAATTGTTAATCAAAAAACTAGAAGCAAAATAAACATTATTAATTTAAGCAATATATATAAGCAATATATTTTATATACAAAAGGATTTTCATGCTTAATTTGTAAATTTGATAAACTCTTAAACAGTAATAATCCTAACGCGTAGCTTATTTGAGGTCTTAGTGAGCTACGATCTACTAACAATTTTCCATACACTATATTTCGTGTTAGTTTAGCACATGGGTTTCCCTGCCCAGCTTTTCCACCCCAACCCATTGGTCATTGATATATGTATATATTGCCACCAAAGTTTACACCAACAGCCACGTGTCGCCGGCGTCGTCATCCATGTTAAAGAGCTCCTCCGACGCGTGTAGCTAATTTGGTTTTTTTAGAACCACAATGCATATCAATTAGCCAGTTAATTGAAGAGCGGATGCGTTTGCTTTTTCCATTGATTTCCATGGCACAGGATTCGACGAGAGTTCTCTTTTAGAGCGCCGCGGGCGTCGTCACAGTCCAAATAAAACCGAAATACAATGCCCGAGCCGGGGACTTGGACAAACAGATGTACACGTACATAACTTCATCAGAATCCGGGCTCGGTGCTAGCCAAAGCAAATACCAAAATGTGCCCCGGGCTAATTGCATTCTAACAAGCGAGACAAATTCGATTTTCCCAGCTATGCTCCGTCTTCCTCTCTCTCTCTCTCCCTCTCTGCTTTTCCACATTTCCATTCGCTCTGTTCGTCCAACCTCCTTGCAACCCCTCTCCTGCATTCGTTCCGAGCACGTAGAGCCTCGCCTGCGGCTCAGCAGCAGTCTGGCCGACTTGTCAAGGACGTGCTAGAAGGGAACGATTTCCTCCTCGTACAGTGGATCCATCTCCATCACCTGCGAGAAGTGAATCATCGGATGGTTGCCTCCTGGCACCGGTGAGCTGGAGGACAGCGAGTCCGAGGACAGCTCGATCACGTCTGGCGGATAGGATGGCGTTCGCCGGGAAATCGCTTGTGTCTTGCACCTGGGCCCGCCTCCTCCACGACCCCGTCCGCGACCGCGTCTCCGTGTGGTGGGAAGCGCTGGCGGCACGTCCTCCAGATCCGTGGAGGAATCGGATGTTATGTGCTTGAAAATCGGCTTGGCCTCCATAATTCGCGGCGATGGCGTGGACGACAAGGAAGGGGCCGGCGAGTCCGATGTGATGTGAACGAACTTCTTAAAGCGCCTCTTGTTTTTGCGCACATCGGAGCTGTGCGAGGATGCATTGCTGTCTTCGGTGTGGGAGCGACTCTGACTCAGCAGGCTGGCGGCGATTCGTCTCTGCTTGCGCAGCGTCTGTTCGCGATAGTAGTCCACCAAGTTGGTGCGCCTTATCCGCACTCGCACTCCGCGCAGCTTCTCAATGTCCTGGGCTGTCAGCATGTTGAGGCACACCTGGGCCGGACGGGTCAGACACTCGTGGATGAGGCGCTCCCTCTCCTCTGCTGAGGTTCCTCCTAGAATGGTATTTTGATATACTGCCTCGTCGATTGGGTCCAGTTTCAAGCGCTTGCACTCCGGTTCCTTTTCGGTTTCTTCGTATCGCAACGTCTCTTCTGCTGTGTCCGTTTCCGTGTCCGTTCCGGTAAGCTGTTTGTTTTCCACGATTACCGTGACATTTGCCGCCATTTGCGGTAACTGATTATTAATGTGCTCCTTCTTTTGCTGCCTTGTTTGCGGGAGATCTCCGACTAGGTGATCTAAAGGATTACTTGTTCCAGTTTCCAGAACCTCTTCTTTTAGCTCTCTAGATTCCATGACCTGAACTCTTTCCAAAACCTCTTCATTTAGCTGACTAGTTTTTAGGACTTCTCCTAGTAGCTGTTGGGTATCTAAGGCCTCATCTTTTAACCGCCTAGTTTGTAAAGGCTCCTGACTCCCCCTTTCAGTTTCAGCGGTATCCTCGGTCAGGAATTCAGTCTCCATTGACTCCTGCTTTACTGGTGCAGTTTTTAGGGGCATCTCGACCAGCTGCGGCTCGCTTTCTTCGGCGGGCTGCAACACTTCAGTCTTCATGGTAAAATCTGACTTGAGCGGCGGCGAAGGCGTTAGCTCTTTACTTACACCGGGGGAATCGTTGTCGTAGGTGTCCTCGTTGAAGTCGTGCGTGGCCATTGTGGAGGTTTCAGAGTTAACGCTCTCGGTTTCCGATCCAGTGCGAACCATCCTTCCTGTTGACTGTGGAGCTGGCTGCACGGACTGCTTTGCCGCTGCCGTCAGCTTGAGGTTCTTCCAGTTTTTGAACTTGCTGAGCACTGAGCTGCACTCCATCAGATTGTTGTCCTCGCTGGCCACGTTCTGGAGCTCTTCCTTCTCGAAGCTCCAGATGTCGGCGAAGGCCTTGAAACCGCCGGTTTCGTTGCTAAATTTGGTGCGTGCCTCCATTAAATCACTGATCGTGCGCTTCTCATCACTGACAGCTACCTCTTTTGGGGATGCTGGCTGCGAAGGCTTGACTTCGATCTCTGGCGGCGCCCTGAATTCGGACTCCGGGTCTGATTTAGCTTCTGATGTCTCCGGAGAGCTCGATCGTCGGCCACCGCGCATACTGCGATCCATGTCGGATAGCATTGCATTGGCCACCATGGCTGCTGCTCTGATCCGAGTCCGGCGGCCATTGCCCGTGTAGTAGGGCTCCGAATCGCTCGAGGCAGCCTCCTCCTCGTCTTCAGAGAACACTAGAAGGGGATTTTATATTAATAATACTATGCAAAGCTTATTAAAACTAATAAAGCAAGCTTCTACAAAATATAATATTTACAGAAATATGAATATATTTACAATTAATAAAATGTTTCTACTAAGAAAACCATGACATTCTCACCCTCATCCCAGAACTTGCGCCTAGCGGGTCGCCGCTTTTTCTGTTGCGTGGCTTTTGCAGCATCTTCATCTACCGCGGGCGTGGGTTCAGGTTCCTCCTCAGCCTCCGGTAGGTTAGCCGCGTTCTCGTAGCCCTCCTCGATGGTGCCGTAGTCCAACTGCGGTCGATCCCGGTACTTGGCATAGTCAATCTGGAGGAACTCCAAGTGGTCGCCTGCCTCGGCCATGTTGAGAGCCACAAATTTGTTCTTCAGGTCCTGGCTTTTGAGCAGCGCATGACATCGCTCGTGCAGCGTGTGCCAGTCCAGAGCCCAGGAGTAGCGCTTGTTGCGCGGCTGGAAGACCACCGTCAGGAGATCCTTGATCATGCTGCGCGGAAGCCGCAGCGCCTGCAGAGATTTGTATATGGGATCGTAGTCGGCAACTGGGGCGTTATGGTTTGTTATGGTTACAATCTCATCGACATCGATGGTGGAACTGAGCAGCTCGTACTTGACGTTGCTGGATGCCGCAGCTGGCGGCCAGTGGTCCTCCTCCTGGCGCTTCTTCTTGATGCGCGAACAACGCCTGACCTCATTGTAATTTAAGGCTATCGGGTGGAGATAGAAAGCAGTCAGCCAGAATTCAGCCTCCATGAATCCGTGGTCGGTGAAGACCTTTGCTAAGTCGGCATAGTTCGCGGACATTTTCTGTTCCAAATTGAGCATGAATTCGATGGTCAGACCGGGGTGATAGCGCCATATTTCGATGACATTCAGTTGCTGGCCAATGATCTTCAGCAGCAGGGCAATCTTGGCAAACTTCCAGCCAGAAAAGTTCTGAAAAATAACTTTTTAGTCAACTTGATACATGAGTAAGATGTTATCACTTACCCGCTCGGCCAGCAGCTGGTAGACAAAGGTCAAAACCTCCTCGTTATTTGGCACATTTTGAAACACCGGATCTATCTGGCGGTCCTGCTCTTCGTCCGCCTCCGGCAGCGGCTTCTCATCGTCGTCACAGTTCTTGTAGTTGCCAATGTTGCTGGCCCGGTTGCCCTTACATATCTGCTGCTGGTAGTTCAGATTGAGCTCCACCACCTGTGGCTGAAAGTGGCTGTTGCGCTGGTTCTCCATCTTCTTCAGCTCTTCTAGGAGGAAACGCTCGCTGTTCTCCCGCTCCTCCACGTAGCGATACATCAGCACCTTGAACTGCGGCAAGTGCTCCAGGAAGTCGTGCTCGTTGAGGCCCTGCAGCTCCATCAAAAGATTGCCCAGCACATAACTGGAGTAGGTCTCTAGCATCACGGCAAAAGAGGTGACCAGGCTGAGCTTGAACTTCTTGAAGCCAATCTGCTCAAAGAAGCCATTCTTGCCCAATTGCAGACGCACACAAACCTGGGCAATTAGACGGGCCGGCGTGAAGTTAATGTTTTGGGAGATCGAAGCTTCCTGCATGCTCTGAACATAGAATCGTATGTTGTGCATCTGTGGGGTGGGGTTTTACGATGAAATAGGTTTGAAAAGTTGCGTATTGCTATAGTTCTTACCAAATTGTCAATAACATAGCCGCGGTTTTCATCTCTCACGAATATGGTCAGTAGATATAGATGCGCCACCAGGGTAATGGAGTTTTTATCCTGTTCGAAGGACACAAATGGGGCATTTTCGTGGGCTTTCAACCAAGCGGCAAGCATGCGAAGCGCCAATTGCTTCACAGCCTCAAAGTTGCCGGCGTTGAAGAGCTGCATGAGTCGCAGGAGTAAGAGGCACAGGCCCTCCTGTATCAGAAAAGCAATGTCTATGGAATAGAAAAAAGATAAGGATTAGGGGCAATCTTGTATGGAAAAGTAGAGTAAACAACAACCTTCTCCTGTTGCCACAGGGACTGTGTGTTCGATGGCATTGTGTTTGTTCTGTTTCAGGCTGAGAAACAGCTGCTGCAAGTATGGAAGGCTCCAGGGTTTCGCCTGGAATTGCAGGATGTATGGCCAGTCGATCTCGGCCAGGTCGGGGATCTGGTAGAACGCCGGCACCGCCTTGGTGAGGCTGTAGAGCAGCAGGTGCTTGAGGCCCTCAGAGCAGGTGATCCACTCCTGGCTGAACCACATCTGCAGCGAGTGATGCGCCAGAACCTGGACGATGTGGCGCAGGGCCGGATCCTTGAAGGACTCGGGATCGCGGGTGGGCAGGTGGCACACCTCCCATCCGTAGATCAACTGCGACAGCCGGTCGTTGCCCATCAGCTCGAACACGTCCACGTCGCTGTGCACATTGCAGAATATGAACATTTTCTGAAAATATGGATTTTACCCTTAAACGCAAGGACACAGGAAGTAAACAACGCAATTTCTCACCGCCGAGAACTCATCGTAGTCCACCTTCGCAGCACAATCCAGGAACTTCTTTGCGTCGTGCGCTTTTTGGGGCAAAATTATTTCCATTTTGCAGGTTTCTTTTTCATGACAGGCCAGTAATAAGTGTTATTTTCTTGGCAACCGGCTTAATTATTTTTGTATTTTTTTTGTTATGGATTTGGAGAAACATCGATTCCAATGTCGATGTCATCGATGTTGTCAAAATATCGGTCCTATCGATGTTTTCTTGCCACTGTTAACTTCTCATTCCAGTTCTGGCTCACTTCACTCAAGTTCTTGCACACTTGGCCTGATTCCACTCCAGTTCTTTCACACCCTCTGTTAAAAGTCTTAACATCTGCTGATATACACTCAATTTTTAACACAACTCATGTGAGAAATTGCTTTTAAATTATAAGAGTTGAATTGAATATTATTAATTTGTAAAACCCTTCGTAAAAATTAAAAGCATATTCAATATAAAAACACTGCTGAGTTCGAAGCCGAAAAATATATTTATTAATAGGAACGTTGCCGTTACAAAATCGACGATTTTAAATTTCGAACTTTGAACAAAACTGATCAGGGATTTTGATTCCGGCTCCATGATCGAGGAATGTAGTAAAGAACTGGAGCCACTTCGTTGTTTTTCAATCTCCAACTGCGGGCAAGATATATATATATACTATATATTAATTTATATTTAATTTTTGGCAACCGGCTTTATTATTTTTGTTTCGCTTGCCCAGGAATCAGGGATGTTAAAAGTTTGGGAAAGTAAATCGATATTTTTCCAACGATATACATATTTATGCCTGTCAGCTTTGGTCAGGCGTGCTGCCTGGCGCTTACATTTTTTCAATTTGAATTCATGAAACTTTAACAATATTCTGAAATATATATTAAAACAGTGCAGTGTTTATTTAAAAAAAAAGTTTATCCAAGTATAATAAATAATGCTCATTACCACATCAAATAATAACTCTTTCTGTTGTAAGTTCACTTATTAACAAACGTTTTTAAAGCGTATTGTTTATTCAATACAATTTTTTTTTTACCATATTTGAAAGCATAATTCTTAAGTCTATTTAAAATATAACATATTCAAGTGGGGTAAGATTAAATTTAATTAAACTCAATCGTAATAATGGATTAATGAAAATAGCTATAAAACATTACTTTTAATTTTAAAAAATGGTGCTATACATAAATTTTGAGTGTCATTTTCTGAACCAGGGAGTCAAACAGCACCGGAAAATCTAGGTTTGTTCGTTTGATTTATTGTTTGTTGATTTAAATTGTAAGCCATTGCAATTAACGAGTTGTTTTTAACTTTTCATGAGTTTTGCAGATTTACCACAGCTTAAGTTTTGCCTTGACCCCCAGCAAAGTGTGTTTCCCATGACTTTCTCACAGCCTGCGCCTGCCCTTTGTTGGCCAGCTGGCATATGCAAAGTGCAAACAAATTATTATTAGCTGCCAACAGAGCCAGCTACATCATCTTGACAATGAGAGCGCCAGGGGATTCCCATACAAATGTGGCGTTCTGAAGAAAGCTGGGGGCGTTTGGTCAAGGCGGGGCTTCGGTGCATTTGCCATTGTGCGGCCCGAGCTCCGCCTTTAAGACGAACCCACTTAATTCACTTTGTCACCATGCAAATGGAACATTACTGGTGACGTACCCAAATGGATCGCTCAAAGGTCTCCGTCGCCGTCGGATGCCTGCAATTAGGCCAGACACGTAAATGGAATGATTTACAATCGTTTGCTGCTCCTGTTTACTGCTGCTGCACTCGTTCACCCATCAAGCGCACTGAGAAAAACTAATCATCTTTATCTATGCAACAAAAAGAAGTACTAAGCGATTAAAATATATATTATTGAGTTTTTTATTGAATTGATGAAAAAAAATAAGTTATTTTTCTTTTGAGTTATATAATTATTAATAAACGATTTTTTGATTTTTATTTATATTAGGGTTTTTTCTTATTTACTGCTCTTATCTTTAAATTTAAATTTTTTTAAGGCTTTACAATTTGCGAACAGTTTCCAGCAATGTATTAATAAATACAATTAATTATTTTTTATATCTCCTTTATCTCCTTAAGTAATACTTAAATAAATATAAAAACATATTGATTAAGAATAATTTGTATATGAATAATATTTAAAACTAAAATAAATATAAATAAATATATAACTTTCATAAATATAAAAACATTTTGTTATAGATTGATTTGTATATGAATATTGTTTAAAACTGGAAACTATTTATGCTTTGATTTGCAAGATATGCTTTCGTTTTTCTCTCTTAAAAATTCCGTAATCGATCAAGCCTTTTTTCCGTGTTGCGGAGGAACGGACACATGTAGCTGTCACCGGCGTTGAGAGTCCGCAGCGATTTATCAGTGGCCAAATCAATTAGTGGCTACGTAGCTTATCGCCAGGATGGTGCAATAAGCGGTGGGGAGGGGGCGGTGGTGGCGCTCTCATAGCCCATTCATTGTACGCACCGGCAGAGCAGTGTCATAAATATTCCCATCATCGTTTATTCGGCGTGCCATCAAATGGCCGCAAATGAAAACCTGTTGATGTCGCCCATAGAAAGCGATACACACGCCCACTTCCCACTCGACATCTTCGGGGCGACTCTTGTAATTGAAGGAGCTCCTTTTTTCCTTCATTTTTTTAGTAACAAAACAGAGGAGGCGCTGTGTCGCCATAAATATTCATGAAGCACTAAAAGGGTTCTCGTCCGGATGCTTAGGTCCTGACGGGGAGTCGGAGTAGCATTCGCAATCGCACTCCCATGCGAAGGTGGATGGATATCGATGGTAAGTGGCGGCAATCGTATTTGTGTTTGGTCAATTGCCACCCGGCGACAAAGAAATGCAATATGCAATATGCCGTCATCGGTCGTTCCATTTGCTCCAATGTACACATATAGTAAGTGTGGGGAGTGTTTAATTTTAAATGCCCCAAGGAGGGTGCGTACGTGTACCTGAATTTGAATGAGTCCAAGGCTCGCTTTCCCCAGGGGATCGACAATGGCTAGTCGGGATTAGGGGATGTGGCGGGGGATGAGGGATGAGGAGGTAAATAAACAATCGCGCATGTGTGCCCTCAACTTGGTGGTTCCACTTGCTCACCAACTCGCCCCGCTAAGTAGGCAACACACTTTTCGGCCACTTCCGTTGCACAAGCGACGACAAGCGGATATCCCCTACCATTGTGTGCGTGCGCATTCCTGTCCACACACACCACACACACACTCACACCCCACACACACACACACACACAACACACGATGTACCCTTCGTGGACACATGGACTGGCGTTCGGGCGGCGGTTCGCTTCCGTTTTGATTTATAAGCGACCGCCGCGCCGGGCTGCGTATCATTAGCAGTTGATCAACAGGTTTGCGCACATCCTGGACAGGACCCTCACCACCACCATAAGATAGCACCATAGCACCGCTCCTCGAAATCAGTTTCACACGGGTCAAGTGAGAGCGCTAATTGAATTGCAGGCGTGCCTGTAAATTCACTTATAAACGCTATTTCATGTGAACAAATTGCATAAAAGACATATCACGAAACTATAAAAAAAAAATATATATATATTGAAAAACATTGGCCGCAGTTTCCGCTGGTCGCACAAAATAAAACGCACCCGAGAATCGTGCAGAAATATACTCAGGTGAGTGGTCGGATCAAAATTCAATATGTTCGTAATTCAATTGGGTGGCCCAGGAAATGATTTTCAAAATAAACTTTTGTGGCTACTGAAATGCTATATCTTTTGGCTGCCCAATTCATTTTAAACGTTGGCGTTCCTGATGCTTTTCGATTTAAAGCGGTGTGAGTTTCTATACTAGTTACGTCCTGAAACACGAAATAGATTTGTAGATTAAATTGTGGCGCATTATAATTTTGCTTAAATTTGTAGACTTAAAATGCCTACTAATCTATCTATACGAGCAAGTTTAAAAGAAAATAAAATAACGTTAATAATATATAACATCGTATAAATTTGTTGGATCGTAAAATAAATTATATTGATGTACAATAAAATTAATAATACATTATTATAGTAAAACGAGCAAACAATTTAGGAAACACATTCACGATTCAAATTTGAGAATATAAAAAACAAGTAATTATGTTTTCTAAAATGTTTTATTGAAGACATGGCTACTTATAGATACTATATCATTTAGGAAAAAAAAAATGTATAATAATAAATTAAAATAAAACTTGGTAAATCAAAGAAGGCAAATGTTTTTATAATTCGATTTTCAATATTCACAAAAAAATAAATCGATGAAAATTAAACTATTTGCGTTCAATTATTTTCATGTCAAATTTCTGAGTAAATCTAATTTTGCTGAATTTTGGTATAGTGAACAATTTAGCAAGAGCCTTTTCAACAATTAATTAAAACCCAATGACGCGATTCATACCAACAAAAAAAATTAAGCTACAAATATATTAATAGTACTTTTTAAATTCCGATGGCTTATCAGCGTAAATTTATTTGCAAAACGTGGCCAAATTATGCAGAACTCCTTCGCCAAACAAGCCCACAGAACTGAAGTGGGAATGAGCGGCACCCACGACTAACCTGCTTGAGACGAGCAATATATTTACTCTATTGCGGATATTTTGTTTATTTACGAATTTTCGTTAATGTCCATGTCCCCGAGAAGATTTCCATTCGGTGGCAGCCGGCGACGAGTTCTTGAGCGTGGGTGTTGCCGGCAGGAAACCTATTTAAACAAAGTACTTATTGGCAAATGCCATCCTTTGGCAAATATTTGCCCCAGCTATTTATCGAAAAATACAAAAAATAGCAGGAGCTGGAAAATTCGATTTGCAACGAGCTGTTTAATTTTGGCGCGAACATTTGTTTGCCGCACTTGAAGGAGTCGGCATAAGGAGCTGATGTCCTGGAACTTCTGTCCGTCCTGACACCACATGAATTATTCCGCAACAGGCTGGCAAATTAATAATGGAGCAGCAGACGAGCGAGTCAACTACCGAATTTGGAGGAATGTCAGCCACAAGGGCCATAAATATTTTCAGTTAATTTCAATTACAAGTTGACCCAGCACGTTTGCCTGCCCTTTGACCCGCCATTCCGCCATCCTCCCCCATCGGGGGCCATAAAATTCGATGCGTGCTCTATCATCGCGGTGGCTATATATTATAATTTGGCGTAAAGCCGCTAAAACTTTCATCTGGGCGGCGTCAATCAATCAACGACAAGCGCACAAATTAAATCCAGCTAAGCCGGAAAAAAGCGGCCAACTCCGCACTCGGACAATCAGTGAGGAGTCGGGAGTCGTTAGTCAGGAGTTAGGGGACATATCCGTATCCAGCAACGGGTTGGCCCACCGCCGACGCTCCTCAATTAGTCGGCCAATTTTAATGGCAATGGCAATCCAAGCGGGCGGCCAGCAACATCATTTAATCAGGCGACCTCCTAAATATCCCAGATATCCCAGATAAGATACCACTGGAAATGGAGGCAGGGCCTCTGGTTTAACTGGGCTTTGAATTCCTGGTTCCCGACTGATGACTCTCCATGTTGGCGCCCAGCAGCTGCTGCTGACGTGCAATGACCATAAAATCTGACGGGGATTACGGCAAATGTGCTTTTTCAAATAGAAGTGAGGCAGTTAAGGGATTGGGGTTTGTTATCTCTATGGATAGTTTCAATTTGACTTATACCTTTTTAATAAATTTTGAACTTAAACCTTGATCTTGCCCTTGTTTTAATAAACAGAATCATTAAGCCAACAAAAATTATTAATTTTAAAATTGGTTTAAATCATCATTTTATTTTCACATTAATTCTTAAAATCAAAATCAAATTGATAATCAAAAATATTTATAGTTTCAAGTCAGTTCTATAAAACATTTCGTTCTTTTTTTGGTGTTTTATTTAATTTTGTTTTATTATAGAAAAAGTTGTCGAAACTGGCAAACTTAGTTGTTTAATTTATTAAAAACCATGACTAGAAATAAAAAATTATCATTGAATAAAGTTTCTTTGGAAAAAAGGTTCAATTAAAATCTAAATTTATTTCGAAAAATAATTGCTCATTGAAAACCTTATTTGAACTTAAAAATACCAAAAAAATTGCAAAAAGATTTCAATTGACTTATTATCAATAATCATTTATTACAGATTGCTCATTGAAAACAGTATCTAAAATCCGATTTATAAAATATCTTAAATGTATTATCAATCTGTTGTGACTGAGAAAACTCCCCATAATGAATACATAATTCCCGCATAATAAACTGTCGCTTCCGCTTCCTTGGAGTGTCCTTTAAGCAGGATGTTGTGGCTTTGTTGACAGCTAATACTAGAATGTATGCAAATCAATATGGTTGCGCTGCTCATGCGAGCGCATAGGAAAAACTACTTTGGCAGGAAGTGCAAACAAACGATGCTTTCCCATCCACATCCCCACCCACGTATATAATACCATATACCGATTTTCCGTGAATTTAGCTGTGGCTTTTGTCTAGTATCTCGAGTGGCCGCAAGTGCAATCGCAAGGCACTTAAGCCAATGCGTAAACACGGCCATAATCTTGACTGTGGGGCGGCATATTAACGTTTCAGGCATCATTATCGACTGGGATTCATTCCAGCTCGAGTTGCCAATCATTCGCTGCGTTGGCTTTTTACGCAGCCCCATGGTTGTTTTTTTTTTTTTGCCGGGCCTACTCGCATTCCAAGTGCCCCCGGAAATTCCTGCTCCATAGTTACCTACACCCCGCCGCTTTCCACCTCCAGAATGGACATTAATAGGCCATAAATTGTAACTGTTATGCGCTGCTGCCTTTTAACGCAGCGGTAGACAGGCGGCATAACCTCAGCCATCCTGCCGGAGGTGGGCCACCCCCAATGAGGCCCACTCAGCCCCCAACCGCTTTCAATTAGAGAGGTTATTTAGCTAAATCGCTACGCTTGTTCCCCGCACTGCTGTTCTGGCGCGTGTTCGAGTAATTCGGAGGCGATTCGAGGCGAAGTGCGGGCGGAAATGATTGCCGCCAGGACTCTCCACAGGATATGCTCCAGGACGATTCCCAGCACCCCCAGGGAGCAGTCGAGTGGCGTCGGCAGCGGCTTAATTGAGCATTCCGCGAGTGCGGCTGTGCTTCCTCCGCAGGATCAGTCTTTCGCCAGGCATTTATTCATTCATATTTACACCTTTGCACTGCCATCAATTTAGTTCGCATTTCGTTTGATTTACTCTTATAAATTTATATTTAAAAAAGTAAAAAGTAAACGAAAAACTGTTGATTTCTGATCTCTTAATTGCCAAACATGGCTTTTTATTTTGCTTGCTTAAAAAATGTCTTCGTTTATTTAACATTTTTTTTGGTCATCAACGTTCTTTGCAACATTTTCTTGTTATTTATTTACTTTATGTTTTCAATTACCAATTTGTAAGATTTATTTTATTTTTGTTAACTCTCAAAACGACTTATTCGATTTCAAGGAAATGTTTGGGTAAGCAATATTTTATGACAGTTCTATTGCAAAGTAATCTGTTGACATCCCAGTGTATTTTAAGTAATCAGAAAATCAAACAAATGTGGCTTATTTTTAAATTGTACTGTACGTACTTTGGCATAACTTGTTAACTGAAAATAAAAATGAAATAACCAAACAATATAATTTGTGTTGACAAATAGAGAATATTTTTAGTTAAAAACGGACAAGTTATAACTAACCTTTTCTTACAAGATAAAAAATTTCATCATTTGAAAAGTGTCTAACTACAATCCAAAAGAACAATAGTTCTAAAACTCAAGTATACAACAAGTTCTGAAGGTAGAATACTTTATTAAAAACATTATCTAAGCAAAAAAATATCTCAAAAGTTATAGAACATTTCAATCAGGCTAGTTTTTTCAAAAGAGTTAATCCTTAATAGTTTAAGATATAATAAAAAAAAAATTATAATAAATATTTTAACCTTTTATTTTTCTTAGCATTTCTAAGGCCATTCACTAAACTAGCACCTTTGATTTCCCTATTTCCGCAGTGATGGCTCACACGAAAACGCGGAGAAGCTACGGATTTCTGCTGGTGCTCCTGATTTTGGGCAACGCCTGCGGCAGTTTGGTGGCCAGCGGAGGAGCCTCCAGTGCCGCCGCCAACGAACCAGGCGGCAGCGGCCTCTCCGAGCAGGTGCTACTGGACCAACTTAGCGAGAGCGACCTGTACGGCAACAACAAGCGCGCATGGCAATCGCTGCAGAGTTCGTGGGGCAAGCGGTCTTCCGGCGGAGATTCGGGCGATCCGGACATCTACATGACCGGACACTTTGTGCCGCTGGTGATTACGGATGGCACCAACACCATCGATTGGGACACCTTCGAGCGACTGGCCAGTGGACAGGCACCACAGCAGCAGCAGCAGCAGCAGCAGCAGCAACAGCAACGGCAGCAGCAGCAATCGCAGTCTGGCGAGGATTTGGACGAGCTCGGAGGCGAAGCAGACGTGGAGAAGCGCGCCTGGAAAAGCATGAACGTGGCCTGGGGCAAGAGGAGGCAGGCGCAGGGCTGGAACAAGTTCAGGGGCGCCTGGGGCAAGCGCGAACCCACCTGGAACAACCTGAAGGGCATGTGGGGCAAGCGCGACCAGTGGCAGAAGCTGCACGGCGGATGGGGCAAGCGCTCCCAGTTGCCCGGCAACTAATCCGCCCAAGGAACCGCCACCGCCGCCACACAACTTGTAATCAGACTAAACTAATCCACCTGTATCTAACCGTATATAGCATGTGTGTTTCCTCCGCGGATGGGTTCCGTTCTCAGTGTCCAAGTCGCAATACCCCCAATGCCCCCGATCACTGGCCACTGAAAGTCAATTCCGAAAATGTATGAAAGCGCTCGCCTGTAGGCTAGTCTAGTCTAGTCTAGCGATCCGGATCGCCGTCTCGATCATCCAGTATTATACGCATTATATCGTATGTCTAGTCAACTATCCACCCTAGCACCTAGTCTCCAAGTATACAAGATCTTTCCGAAGAAGACCGCTCTAATCTAGAAACGTTAACTAAGTTAATGAATTGTGCATATACATTTATACTTAAATATACATCAATACCTAGCAAATGGCAACTATCAATACTAAATAAAAATATGTTGAAAGTAATGCAGATGGGTTTTAATTAAAAATTGTATATTTTTATTATATTTAAATAGTTTTTATATACAGCCGCCATTCAAATATAAAGCTTAAAGGTGGCATTTTTTGAAGTTCGTAATGTAAAGTTTTTTTAAAGGAGACTTCAATTTAACTCGTTTTTGAATTCCAGAGAAAAGCATTTGGATCTCAGTCAGCCGTGCTTTAAAAGTAAGCAGCTTGTTGAAAAAGATTCTTGGATATTCGATTTTTCTAAAACCGACATTTAATTAGTCAAAAATGATATTCAAAAATGTGCAGAGCAAGGATTGGGCATGTTTCTGGGTGACTTTTGTCGTGCTGTTGGTGTGCCTCAGCCTCATCTCAGTCTACTCGGGATTTGTGCACGAGAGCCAGAGATTCAGGACGATGATGGTGACCCTCATCCTGGTGCTGTTCTTCCAGTTTCTCATCTACGAACCGCTCCGGTTCTTGGTGCTGGCCATCGACTACGCCACTTGGCCGCAGGAGGAGCCGCCCTACAAGGCGGAGAAGGGCATGCCCACGCAGAACAACATCGCCTACCTGAAGGTCCGGCTGCGCAGTCTGCGCTCCGAGCTCCTCATCACCGAAGGTCACCGGAACGAGGCGCTGAACCGGCGGTACAAACACATCACTGGCGACCTCGTGCTCTACGGCCTCATGTTCCTTACCCTGATGGTGATGGTGGTGATGCAGGCGGACCAGTACCACTACTACAACACCTACAACATGCAACGACTCTTCTGGGACAACACCTCGGAAACCTTTGGCCTGTCGCAGATATATTTGCTCTATCAGGTGGGTGGGCTTACTAGCAAACTATACATAACATACGCTTAGAAAACCAAATTCCTCGATTTTAGAAACAAATTCTTAACATGGCCTAAACAATGAGCCATTCATGTATATGAAGAAAAATGACTTTAAAAATGTTTGTGTCGTTCCTATGGCATCTATAAGATATCGTTTTCCGATTTAAAAAAATTAAAAGCGTAATTCTGAACTTTAAACCATTACTACATCCAAGATATATCCAAAATAAAATTTTAAAAAAATTAAAAATTGAGATATACTTTTTTTTTATTAATTTCATAAATCATTTTCATCAATCGTCCGATTGTTATCAATTTTAAATCGTAATTCAGAAATAATAAACCATTGCTATATATTTAGATACTGAAAAACAGCAAAGTTATATTTTTTTTCCTTTCCCCGATTGTTCTTATGGGAGCAATATGATATAGTCGTCCGATCTGGCTCGTTCCCAATTAAATACAGGAGTATAAAAGTAGGTTAACTTTTTACAAAACTTTTAAAGCAATGGTCAAAAGAAGCAATGTTATACCTTGTTGAATTCGTCATAAAATGCTCAATTAATTGGCATTCACGGCCAGTAAATGTGGCTCATGCTGAACTAAGCAATGTCCTTCAGATCCACAACTTCCTCAGGATCACCATGGTCGAGGCGTTCTTCAATCCGAACGCACACTATGGCTGGTGGGCCATCGAGCAGTGGCAGAAGATCGGAGTGCTGCGACTGCGGCAGGTGCGGGGCGTGGACACCCGGATCGGACTGGGAGAGCCGCGGTGGGACGACATGACGTATGCGCCCGAGTGGCGGCTGCCCTACCAGCGAATGCACTACACGGACAAGTTCTGGCGCATCTACGACCCCTTCAGGCCAGCCAAACACGAGCCCAGTTTCTTAAATGGCTTGCTGCTCAACTTCGATCACCACGGCTGTTTGCATCACTACCCGGAACTCGGCGGCTATGTAGTGCTAATGATGAGCACAAAGGTGGGGTAGTATATATAATATATTATATATTATAAACATATTTTAGTCTGGGAAAATATCGACAGGCAAACTGCCTGAAGCAGCTCGAATACCTGCGGAAGTATAATTGGCTAAACCAGAATACCTCGGCCCTGTTCATTGACTTCACGATGTACAATGCGGATGCGAATGCCTTCACGGTGCTCACGTTGCGCATCGAGAACTCGCCGTTCGGACCGCAGATACCGCGGGTGCATGTGGACAGTGTGCGGATGCTGGCCACCGTGGAGATGAAGACCAAGGCGGAGCTGTTCGTGATGGTCGTGTACGCCATCCTGGTCATCCAGTTCGCACGCGGAGTGCTCTCGAAGATCTGGCACGATCCGGGCAGCATCCGCCAGGCCTGGACCATCGTGGATCTGACCATCTGCATGCTAAACGTGTTCCTGCTGGGCCTGTCCATAATGCGGGACATCGAGACGAGCACGCTGCTCGAGATGATCGAGACGTTCACCAAGGGCCAGTACCTGGACTTCCAGCGACCGCTGCGCCTGCACCAGTTCATGGCCATCGTGAAGGGCTTCCTCGTCTGCATCACCACGATGCGGCTGTGGAAGGTGCTGCAGTTCGCCGCCGTCTTTCAGCACTTCACCCAGACGCTCTTCTCCGCCTGGCGAGCGGTGGCCAGTCTGGGCGTGATCATCCTGGTGCTTCTCATGGGCGTCGGCATCGCACTGGCCGTGCCGAATGGCAACAACGCAGTGGTCTTCCATCACCTAATCAAGGCCGTTGTCACCTGCTTGTGGTAAGTACAAACCCTCCATATATATATAGAGTCTTTGGTATGTGTTTATGTCTTGTCGGAACTCACAGTGTTATAACATTTAAGTAATTATATTTATCAAATTTGTTTTGAATCTTGGTCCTAACCTATCCCAAACTAGGCGTTCTTTTATGGGTTTTCTATAGCAATTTGACAGAAACATAAATACAAAAATTAGAAATGTTATAGCTTTGATGGACTGATAAAAAAATGGAATATTAAAATTTAATACCTAACTATTAAATTAAAAGTGGTATAATAAATATTAGAATTAAAAATGAAATTATAATATTACATACAATACATATTAAATTAAATGATCATATATTAAACATTTAAATCAATGTGGAAAATATTAGATATATAGTTCAAATTTGGTTTAAGTGCATTTTTTTTGAGTTTAATGTGGTTTAAATTTTAAATAAATTTTCAGATATTTAAATCAAACATGTATATATTTTCTTAATATTTTCATATTCATAAATCAAATAATAAAAATTTTTGTTTCAGGTACTCAGTGGGCTACAACGCTGGCATCAGGCCCACGGAATTCTTCTACGGCGGCCTCGTCCTGGGGATCCTGCTCTACCTGGTGCTGGTCTTCCTGCTGGCCATCATCCTGCTGAACGTGTTCGCCTCCGTAATCTATGACTACTTCCATGTGACGGGCAGGGACTTGAAGGAGCATTTGGGCCGTAAGCACATCTCCTTCCTCGAGTTCCTTATCATCGAGTACGGGGATGTGTGGCGCCGCTGCTTCAGGTGCCTGCGGAGAAAGTACCAGCCCAGTGGACGCACAGTGGCCCAGAATGTGGAGCGGGCGCTGAAGGAGCAGGAGCTGGACAGGATACAAAAGAGACGGAGAAAATCCCCAGAGAAACGGCTCACCAACGAGGAGCGGCAGGCGGATTACCTGAGACGCGGCGAGCGGATGTTCAAGCTCATGGCCATCCTGAGCCTCCAGGTCGAGATTCTGGAGTGTTTGATGTTGGGCGATAAGGACGGCAATCTGCCCACTCCGCCGGAATCCGACTCCGATCCGGAGGACATGCCAGAAATGTATCGCAGGCGACCAAGTATTCCGCGGTAGTCGGTCGACTCAATACTACATTATGTCATTGAACTGTTCATTTGATCAGAATAGGATATTGCAATGGCATAACTATTGTAATCTCCTGTTATTATTAATTTTTTCTTCATAAATTAAAAATATACTTAAAATAAATTATTTCAATATTAAATTTTAAGAAATCTTTTGAAAAGTAGCATGAGACTTTAAGCGCTAATCGCTACAGCTCATGATATATCTTTTAAATTTGTCAGTGAATTTTCAAGGTCTTTACTGGGCACATATTCAAACTGAGCACAGGAATTTCACAAATTTATTAAATAGAAGCTATACTTACATAATACTACAGTTATCTTCATTATAACTTTTATTTATATATATATATATATATATATATATATATATATATATATATTATATTTATATTTCCCCCTTTTATGGAGTTACCTTGAAAACATATCTATAAATTACTGTCATTAAAAGCCTGTAAGTCGATGGTGTGAATAGGGTAAACACGCAAGTATATAGAGACAAGAACAGTCTAAAACATTGCGTCAGTCTTCTAACAACTCTTTCATCGGTTGTCTTCAAGCATTTTCCATAGGCTGAACTTTCTTTTACACCAAAGTGAACTTCTCCAGACCCTGTCGACCTCGCCTCCCCCTCGTTCCCCTTGGCTAGGCACGCCCAGCTAAAATAAGCAGCGATAAATGATTTAATTAAACGGAGATTGCGCCTTCAGCTTTTCAGTTTGGGGGCGCGAATAACTCCACTAATTTCCATTTGCTTAGCTACGAATTTCGGCTGCACACGCTTTATTTCAATTTAGACCCAGAGAGGGACCAATTGGCAACTACATGCCCGATGCTCCGGCTGATGAAATGCCATGCCTGACGAAAGAGTGTGGAAAGAACCGTCTGGCAATAAATGTACATTCAAAACACATTGAAGAGCTCCCAAGCTGGCGGCTCTAATAGTCGCTGCCGAAACGCACTGCAGACGGCTCAATGCCAGCAACCAAGCGGCCAAATTGTCTGCCTGCAATTTGTCGCCACCGCCTGTAATGCCACCCACTCCAGGTGACGACATGACTACATGTCTGCCCATGGTTATGGGTACCCTTATAAAATCCACGGCTCTGAAGGCGGCGCACTCAGTTGCAAATGTTCGCGATCACAGGGAAGTTACTCGCGGCCTTTGGCCTTTGGCTCGGTTTCTTTATGACAACAGTCGTTGCCGCGCAGGCGCTGAATTCGTCCAAGGAATCCGACACCTGGAAGCCCCTGCAGCCCCAAAAACGGCAGGCCATTGTGAAACTTGACCCATTGGGCTCTGCAGCAGCCAAGAGCTACGATCCACCGCCGGAATTTTACCGAGGACCAGGTTCAACGACCTCCAAGTTGGACAGCACAGCAGCCGGGTTTCTATCCAAGCCCATTGGCGCACTGCCTCCGGCTGGTGGAGGTCATCAAGTGGGCAGCCCGAACGATAATCTCAGCGAGGCCTACGACAAGTGGCGTTTGGGTGGGAATTTCCAAGATCGGATTAGCGTGGGTGAGTTGAGAAGGAGCCGGAAATCGAAGGAATATCTAAAAGATTATGTTGTTTCTGGGCAGGTCACTATGCCGGCAGTGGCGGTGCTGGGAAAAGCTATGGCTACGAAAGTCATCCCTATCCCTACGACTACGGACCCTCCAACGGACATGGCTACGAGCCAGGACCTGCTCCTGGTCACGGCTACTCCTCCAGCGGGGAGTCGGGACTGGGAGTGGGAGTGCCGTACCACGCGTACAGACCCCGACCGGATCAGGGTCGCTACCCAGGTAGTCCACCAGTGGACTACTCCTACGGCCCGTACCCCATAGACTCGCACGAGATCGTCGCACACAAGGGATCGTCGGAACTGTCGCCCAAAGCCCTGCTGGCCAAGAGCTTCCTAATTCCGCTGGCCAGTGCCACCGTTCTGGGCATCGCCGCTGCCCTGATCAGCAATCCCCTCTGCTGCAGCTGGCTCCGGTTCCCGGGATAGGAGTGGGCGTGGGCGTGGGCGTTGGACCCTCAGTGGTGGGCAAGCGGAAGAGGAGAAGACGGGCTGCGATGTTACGGAATTGAGCTACTCGTTCTGTTCTTTTCATCCAATGTCTTTCCCTCCAAAAACTCTGTATGTCAGGAAATATAATAATATAATATATAAAATATGTGTTTATTTCAATTCGAGATTACAGGTTCCCAGAAATAAAAAAAAAACCACCTTGGAACTGAACTTGGAGAGAATTAAACCAACTCTCTGATTGGGCATTTATGTTTATGTACACTGGTAAAAAAATGGAAGAGGTAAAACCAGTTTGTCTATTGAATTCCAAATGTTATATTTCTTATTTAAATTATATAAAATATATTTTAAAAAATGTGAAAAATTTTAAATTTTAGGTAGTTTCTGTTTGATTTTAATGCAAAATATTAAATTTTAATATAGTTCAAGTTTAAATAGAATTTTAAGATGTTAAAATCAATTCCAAAACTAGTTAAATGAACAACTTTAAAAAAATGTTATATTTTTATATTCAAAATTACTAAAAAACGGAATGGATGACAATCAATGCAAAAAACATTTAAGCTTAGCACTAAATATTTGGACTTACTACGTTTTGTTTGTTAGTTGTATAACACGGTGATGTATTTATAAAATATGTTATCAGAAGCTTGCAATGCAGTCCACATTTAGTAGTGTATCCTATTGTCGAGACAGCCGACTTCAGCGACTTTGCTAACTTTTCGACAAGGCGGTGCAAAACATCCGCTGAGTTATCAGCTTTAATGCAGAGCTCTTGGAAAGTCAGCAAGCAAAGTCAGAATCAGTCTTTCAAAAGCTTTTGCTCTCACTGGTCGTTTAATTAAAACATGTTCAAGTCTTGCATTTATTGTTTCTTGACATTTCTGACATGCAATCTGCATGGATTCGTGGCAGCAAGACAGGTCAATCCGATTCGATCCGTGTGCCTGTTGAACGACCCGCCAAATCAATGTGGAGAATTCTGCCTTGAGGCACTGAAGCCAATGCTCGATCACATTGCTCTTCACCAGAAGGAGTGGAGCACTTGCGATCCTCAGAAGCTTAACGATAGCCAGGAAAGACTGGACCGAATCGAGTCCAATCTGCAGAAGTTGCTGGACCAAAGGGAAGCTTCCTCGAAGAACATGGATCGGATTGAAGCCCAACTGGCAGCCCTGCAGGAGAGTCTATCCAAAGCTGGCAAGGGACGTATATCTAACCTGTTCACGCGGATCGGAACACGATTGATCTTTATCGAGAAAGAAATTCGTCAGACCTGGAAGGGTGCCGAAGCTATTTGTCGCCAAATGGGCGGTCACCTGGCGACCATTCAAGACCAGTCGGATCTGAACGCCATCGTCGGGAAACTGGACAGGGGCTGCAGCTACTGGCTGGGCTTATCAGACGAGGCCAAGGAGGGGGAGTTCATATCCATGGCCTCTGGCAGACCAGCTCCCTTTCTCAAGTGGAAGGTTGGTCAACCAAACAACTTTCAGGGCAGGGATCACTGCGTGGACATTTACAATGGCGAAATGTACGATACGGACTGCAACGATCCTGAATACTTTATCTGCGAGGCTGTTGGATAAATTATATAGTAACAGTAACTTTGTTAGTTACTTGCAATGTACTGTGCATGTTATAAAACTTAAGAAATTTTGTTTGTGGTTTATTAATTGCTGTCGTTCAACTTAATAAATTAACCAAATTTGTTTGTCAATATGAAAACAGCTCATAAATTCCAAGACCCCTTATATCATGTTAATGGTAATGGATCATCTCAAGTTCAAGTTTCTACGTCGTACTAAGCTGATATGTACTACAGCTAGAAGCAGCAGATTTGGAGCATATTCTATGTTTTAGGGTACTAATACCAGTACTGCGCCAGAGTGAAATTGAATATCAAACTCATTTCAGTGGCTTCTGAAAATTCAGGATTTCATTTTAAGTCCATATATATGCAAATTATTGTCTACGACAAGACACCAAAGATCACTCACTGACTAAGTAGTTTTCCAAGAGTGTTTTACATTTCTGGGACCATGATGACGTAATATGTATATATGGAAGTATTTGAGTGGGATTAAATGATTGAGTTTTTGCCAGCGCTAAACTTACATTGAGTAATTGGCCGACGGCGGTTCAACCCGGCTCGTTGGTCTAGAGGTATGATTCTCGCTTCGGGTGCGAGAGGTCCCGGGTTCAATTCCCGGACGAGCCCAAGTGGAAATATAAAAATGTATTTTTTATTTTTTCCAAAGCTAAAATAAACTTTAAAATTATTTCCAGCAACAATAGCTTAAAAAAAATAAAGTTGTTCAATACATCTTTAACCATACCTCACTACTTCTGTGAACTGTATTGTAAATGTTTGTTTCATAGTTATAAGTAAAACAAATATTTTAAGCCATTAAGAAACAAATTTTTAGTTGGCTGTTAACTATTTTTTTTAGTTTAAATGTAACTCTTGTAAGCTGCAGAAGTGCAAGAAATAGCCATAAAGTATCCAGAACAGCAACACTGCTCAAAACATAAATTTACATTGTTTTACATGCATCTTACAAAATTATTCTCCTCAAGCTTGTAGAGCGACATCTAGCTCTCAGACATATTAACGTGTTTTCCAACTCTAACACTAATGGCCAGAGCGGCGCAAAAGGTTTGAAACTTGGATAGATAAATAGTGAGGGGAAAAAATAAAATTTTTATATTTCTCTTGTATATTTCGATAGCAACTTATCGACAGCTGGGCCATCACTTGCTGCAATGACTGGCGTATTTTCCAACTCTAAAGCTTTCCAGCACTAATGACCAAACAAGCATTTTACAGAAGGGCCACACTCAGCAAAACCGCCAATTTTCCGGCATTTTCGCAATTTCGGACACTCTGTTTTAAAATTTCGCCTGCAGACAATGAATTTACCCAGGAGCAACTGGTGAGTGAGCGGAATGAATCCAGAAATCAGAGAATTAACCCCTTTAAACAACCCACAGCTCGCCGCTTAGCAGAAATCCCGTTGTGCAGCGCAGTCTGGACTTGCGACTGCGAAGCGCCCAGGCCCGTCACTACCTCAAGTGGTGTTCCATAAACGTACTGCTCCTGGCCCTGCTGCTCTTCGACATGTGGCAGGCATGTCGGTCCGTCTACCGGACGTACTGGTTCCTGGCGGAGTGCACCATTACCACCTTGATAGCCCTCAGTGCGCTGGCCTGCTTCGGCAAGTATTTGTGGTTATGGTTTGGCGGCGACCAGGTGATAGGAACCGATAGCCAGAAGTGCCTGCTGGACGGCCGGGAAGGTAAGGAAGTGCCACCCGATGTCTTGCCTAGCCACTAAATCCCTGCATTTCCTCATTATTCCCGCAGAGAACTCTTTTCGGACAGTGTGCGCCAGAGCGGTGATGAAACCACGCAGCTACGAACCCGACTCCGATGCCGAGGACGACATACCCATCATCAACTGGCACTCCTCCTTCGAGGACTCCTGCTGGGGCTCGCAGTCGATGCGCCGCAGTCCCAGTCCCACCAGGACTCCGCAGCAGACGCAGCAGAACACCTCCTACAACTCGTCGATGGTGCAGAACAACTCGCTGAACGCCAGCAACCTGAGCAACGAGTCCACCTACATGTCGCCCTACGCAGAGGTGCGCCGGGATGACTTCATCACCGACATCCGCAAGCTGCCCGCTTTGATGAAGCAGGCGGAGCGGGAGCGCAGCATGGTGGACAGCTCGGAGGCGCCCAGTGTGCAGAGCATGGGATCGGCCAACTCCTTCTGGAACTACTGCAACAATGCGGCCTACATGCTGAAGACCACCATCTACCAGTTGTCGCCGGCCCCCGCTGCTTCCACCGAGAATGCTCCCACCTCCATTGAGGAGTTCGGTGGCTTCCAGTTCAGGGACAGCAATTCGGAGGTCATCAAGCGCATATCCACGGACAAACTGTCGCAATACGTGGCCAACCTGAGATTTGTAAGCTGAAACTGGGGACCATCTTTACAGTCTACTTATTTGAACCGTTTTTCTAGTGGATTTCCACCACCATACTGCAGCGTTTGGTCAAGGAGATCAACTATGTGGACGATGTGTTCCGCCAGCGGGGTCTGATCGACCTAAAGATCGGATCTGTGAGTCTGGAGCGACTGCGCAAGACAGCCGAGAACCAGCAGTTCGTGCAGACCTGCGCCCCCATGCTGCCGATGCTGCTGCCCTTCCTGGACTCCTTCAGCAACCAGGAGTACCTGGTGCAGCGCATCAAGGAGCTGTCGCAGGGCTCCTGCATAGCCGACTACCGCTGGAACTCGGGCAAGACGCACAATGGTCAGGAGTGGGGCGACCACTTGCCCACCGACGCCGCTGTAAGGGTGCATCCCTACTAGGAATTATGCGACTATTAACACATTTATTGTCATCTCATAGATACTGTTCCATTTGTTCTGCGTGTACTTGGACAGCCAACTGATGCCGTTGCCGCAGGGCGGCGGGCGGCCCTTCCACTCCCGCTACGTGCTGATCCGCGACGAGAAGCGCTCCACCAAGGACGTGGTCAACGCCGTGCACAACAAGGCGCACTGCGCCATATTGACCACCAGCAACCAGCTTAACCCCAAGTTCAACTTCATCAGCGACAAGGAGCTGCACAACTGTGTCTACGATCGGAACAACCTGTTCTACGTGATCATTCAGTTCCTGATCTACATGCGCCAGCAGCAGGAGTCTGCCTTGGAGTGCGTCAATCTGGGCAAGAGCGGCATAAACATCTTGTGCGTCATCGAAGACTGAAGCCACTACCTGTAGGACTGACTACCTCTAAACACTCGTTAGCATCTCTAAGCATCCCACTCTGACTCGACCATCGCTTGATGTCCGCGCGCATCCTCATCCATCATTCGTTACTATTAAATTATGCACATGGCAATTATTAAGTTAACATACGACAGTTGCGGTTTTGCGGTTATCAAGTGTCATGTGCGGTGCGGTGCAGTGCGGTCGGTGCAATTAACTTGTTTGGCAGTCGGACTGCGGGAAGATGGGTGCACACAGGTGCCCGGCCTTAATTGCCCTTTCATGACTCTCACTATTGGCCGTATTGGACGTACAGCCCGGCCAGTTGGTGACCTGGTCAATGGCCCGGCCTGCAAGCTCCCACATGCTCGCCACTTTACACTTCCGAAAGTGACAAAATTAATGGTTTCCGTCGAAGCTGTCGACATTTTGTCGAGTGAAAGACATTGAGAAAACGCTCCAAAGCGAAGGAGTCGCTGGCAGAAGGCCCTCGAGGAAGTGGCTGGAGGAGCACAGGATGGGCGCTCTCGAACCGGCCGCATTACCATTTCTCTTGGCCACGCTCATTTCTGGGCTCTGGCTTGACGTTGAATCGGTTGGCTGGTTATTTTAATGCTACCCCTGCTCCCGGATGGCTGGATGGCTGGGTGACTGGATGGCTGGCACCTCGGGTGAGTAATGTGCCTGGGCTGTCAACTTTACACTTTTATCCCTCGCATTATATTTGCTTTACCTACACAAACACTCAGCCATCCACCCACCTATTCGCTTGTGTGTGGTGTGATATGTTTTCCTGATACTTTTTCTCAAGTTGTAAATTGGCTTAAAAATAATTTGTCAAAGCATCTCAGCCGGCGGAGATGCGATGCCTAAAATGGGAGTTGGAACTTGAAGCGCGAAGCGCGAAGCTTCGAGCTGGGAGCTGGTAGCTGGAAACCTTGTCTCGAGCCATTTTCTTGTCACAATATTTTGGACCCTCGGCTGATGGAGTGAAATTCCTTTAAAGAAACGCATGTGCGCGTCTTCATATCCAATTAGAAAAGTTTTCCTTCGACTGCTCCGTAATTGTGTTGATTAGTGCGGCTCGCTGGGCTGCTCCAGAGTGGGTGGTGGATGTGGATGTGGATGGGGATGAGGATGGGGATGGGGATGGGGATAAGGATGGGGTGGATTTGCTACTCGCACCACGCTGTTGACAAAAGAAGCCTTCTTGGATGGTTGGCTGGGTGGATTGGGCGGGCGTCCCCAGCTGCTGGCACTTTAAAAAGAAATTCGCATTAAATTCGATTGGCAATCGTCTCACACTCTCGCTCAATGGGCTTTTTTTTTACGGCTTACACAAATTTTCATCTAGTATCGCTTTGAAGCAGCTTAACTATCCCTGAGATGAGGACGTCTTCGGGGGCATGGCATGGGCGGTCAGGAGGATTCCAAGTGGAACACTTGTCAGTCGATGAAAAGGAAAGTGACGTATTATATCTTTCAGTAAGTATGCTTAGTATTGGAGTAACCCAATTCCAATTTAAAAACTATTTTAAGTGTTACTCTAGGCATACCTGTTACAGTAACCAAAAATGCTTTAATATATTTTATTCAAACATTTTGAAATCTCAGATAATTTTTACTGGACAAATATTAACATTCGGTTCGCTAGTAAAAAAAAGTGGTAAATAAACATATTTTGTGCTTAATTTAAATATTTTTCGCTTTGGTTTTCATACATTATTCAAATGGCATTTTTCAGAATTGATTTTAATATAAAAGATTAAAAATATGTTAATAGTTTATCATCCAGTTTAATATGCGTTGTATTTAATATTATGATGCAATACTTAACTTAAATATTAAATACAAAATGTTGAATTCAATAGTCAGATATTTATTTTACCTATTTCATTCTTTATCATAGTATTATTTATTATTATTACTAAAAATCAAAAAGCATTAAAACTATTTTTGTTGTTGACTTAAAGATAAAGTTTGCACAAGTTAAATAATAAAATTGTATTTTTATATGAAAATCAAGTCAAGTGTCAAACATTTTAAAAAGCTTTTCTGCATTAATGTTTGCCACCAAAGAATGACAACAAAAAATAAATAAAGTATCCTTCTTTAATAACTCCCAGTTTTAATTTCATTGTGCTTCACAAAGCCCTATCAAACTGCAGGCAGCGAAACTATTAAAATGATTTTATTATTCCACCTCCGCTTGTTGGCCAGCCAGGCAGCCCAGCCAGCCACTCACTTAGCCTTGGTCAACCAAATATTGACACACAATGAGCTGGTCACAGTAGTCGCAGCTTTTACTTTTCGGCTTTCCTTTTCGGCCCTGCTTGTTTATTTATTTTGCCATCTACTCCGCCGGAGCATGGGACATTAATGAAAAAAATATTTTTCCCCATTATGCGCCAATATGGTCAGCCATATTTCGGTTTATTTAATTTTGCGCAAATAAAACGGAAGTGGCGTTTTTATTTTTCCCCGTCGTCTAGTGGCCTTTTTTTGGGGTCCTGGTGCCGATGGTGGTGGCGATGGTGGTGGTGGCGCACGAAAATGCGCTACATAAAATCCTGATGCTGATGCTGATGCTTGCGACAATGTTCAAATACTGTGGATGTGCGTGGATGCGAAGCTGGCTGGGATGAGCGTTTTTTTTAGCGCATATTTTAAACAAGCAATTTGTGTAGCTCCGGTTTAAAGAGTTCTCTTCTGGGGCGCCAGTTGCTGGCTTTCCCAAGCGCAGCTAAAAATGGAAATGGCTGTCATTTCCTTTGAAACGGACCCTCACGACGACTACCGACTCTCGCCTTTTTACTTCGCCAAGCATCGGCCATTAATGGCCGAAATGAGTTTCCATGCTCAGCTATTCAGCTATACGGCTATTTGGCAGTAGCAGCAGTAGTAGAAGTATTTGTGAGGCTGCTACCGGATTCCTTATGGCTTTAAGTTTCGCAGAGACAGGCAACTGGATCGGTCATTGCAATATTAATTAGTCGTATAACCGCTTGGCCACTGGGAATTGCTGCAGTGTTTGCCTGACTGACGATAGCTGCAGTGCAACCACTCAAATCTGGTGGCTCCTGACCCACCTGACCCACCTGCTCCATTCTCATTCCCATTCCCACTCCCATTTCCACTCCCACTCAACCTCACTGATAACTTACGCAACTAATCTGCGCTATGGATGTGTGTACGTGGTTCGGGGAATGGGGAATGGGGATGCGGAGCCATTTGCATTTAATCGGATTTGGCCAGATTTCAGGTTGTTCTGGTGATTCCAGAAAAACGAAGAACAGCCAGTCAGCTCCCAAAGTCCATTTGTTGTGTAATTTCCGTACTGCCGTATGCAGCATGAGTATTCCTGGCTGGCCGGCGGATGAGTGGACCACAAGCAGAACTAGTAAGCAAGTGGCATCATGACAAATTAACATGGCCCAGCAGCCGGACTCGCCAGCTATTGCCCTTCCTCTGACAGTTGCTCCATCACACAGTTGCCATGGCTCGGAAATACACAGCGAAGTTGAAGTGAAGCACTTTTGTGCATCTCTCATCACATCGAAATATATCAAGGTTACTTGGGTTTGGGATTTAAATACTTGAATTAAAACTTTAATTTTTGTTAGACTATAAATGAAAGTCTTTAGTCTTCCAAAATATATCTATCAATTATTTATTTTACATAGATATTAAAATTTTATCAATCTCAAAAATTGTTTTAGTCCCCCAAAAGCAGTTAAATTGGAAACAAATCTAAAGTAAAACATATTTATCTTATAAAAAAAAATATTATTTTTATATTTAAATGAAATGTAACAGATGTTTAAAAGAGTGTTTGAAATATATGTATTCAAAATATTACCTTAATAAAATACTTTAAAGTTAAAGTAAAGTTTATAAAATGTTAAAATATATGTATTCACAATATAAACTTATTAAAATACTTTAAAGATAAGGTAAAATGAAGTATATCATGTATTTATTTAATGTTTTAGTAATCCACTTATTGTTTAAAATTTTTATGTAAACATAATTTATATTAGATAGTTTGAAAAACTCAACTATAATGTTTAAGCGACTTTTGTTCAAGACTTTCCCTTGTATCATATCACATACAGGGTATTAGATATATTGAAGGGCATTCCCGATACGGCCACTTATTTCGCTAAGCTCTCATTGCGCGAAGGTAACGAACCGGAAATGTTCTTAGCATTTCCGCTTTATATCAAATATAAAAAATGACTGCTTTTAGACGTATTTGACAAAAGTTGTCTGTCAGCCGCACTCACGCAGTGCGGATATACACATGCTCCGCTCCAGCACCCATATATAGAGACATATAATTGCATAAATCAAACTCAAGCATGCAACATGAAAAATCGCATTAATTTATCTGCTCACTGCTCACTGCTCGTGCAGCCGCCGCCTATGTGGGACACTGCCACGCCCACTACCCAGAGAACGCCCCAACACGGTCCGGGAAGGCGCTGGGTAACATATCCGCTTATGTCAATTTTTTTTGCTACCACTTGGAGTTGGGGGCAGCATCATCAACGCTGCTCCTTGTGCTCCCCGTCACTCCAGCCAGTTGTCACTGTCAGTTTTGGCTTCCCCTCCAGTGTTTTGTCACTGCTCCTGGTTGGGATTCAGATGCTCCATTCCCGCCCCATTCCCCTCCCCTCCCATATCGTCTAATTCTGCTGTCGACCGGTTTGTTTGTTTAAATGCTACATTTACTTTATGGATTGTTGCTATATTTTTTCTTCAACTGGCAAACCCGAAAAGCCGGGAATGGCGTATAAATTTCACGTCAATTTTTATACAGTGAGAAGCAGTAGGGGAGCTCAGCTGGGTGAGCCCTTGACTGATTGTGACCTGTCAGAACTTGCTTCCTTTTAATAACTTGCCCACACACACAACACACACACATTCACACACACAGCACACACACGACCAAGCTCACCAGGATATATCCGCTAATAACCTGGCTTTTGCTCGGTTTTCCTTTTAGCCCACTTTAAGTGTCCTGTTCACGCTACATAGTTTAAAATTCTTTATAATTGGATTCCCAGCTTCTAAAGCCCATTTTTTATGGCCAGTTTCGGACGAAAGAGAGTAGCCGGCTGCATGTCAAAAGGATTTTACAGTTGACGCGTGCAAACCAGACCCAAACCCATGGCACTCATCCTTGGTCCTTAGTCCGTAGTCCTTTTTCTTTTTATTTTTTTTGGTTTTTTTTTGTTTTTGTAGGTGGCCGTAACCCCGGCCAACACGCACACAAATGTGGGTGAATGTGTGGAGTCGGGGATGTGATGATATGTTCCATTTCACACGGCAGCGGCGACGGCTGGCAATCCTTTCGACCGCACTCAGACATACTCCAGCCAGGCCGCAGGAGCCGAGATTTATGTTTTCTTGTAAACAAAATAACGGACATGCTCGAGGCCTTTCGCCAGTACCTCCAGGTGGGTGGTGGAGGGTGTTTGTTGGCCTCAAGGTGAATGAGTGGGTGGTTGAGCCGGAGTCTGAGTCTGAGTCTGATACAGCCTTGGGCCATCCGGCTGACAACGGGATTAGGCGCATGTAAACCTGCGTGTTCGATTTGCAGCTTTCTTGGCTCCATCCACAGTTCAATCGGATCATCCTGGATGTGTGGGTATGTGGGCGTGTGTGCCTTGCCTCAGACGCTTTAATTATTCAGGGGTTTTTCGGAGGAGTTCGCCCGACTGTCAGGATATATCCTTCTTCTACCCGTGGCCCCTTTATGTTTTGTTTTCCGTTTACATATTTCAAGTGACTTCGCTTATGTTTCTTTAATAGCCAGCGAATCATGCCCTAAATCGGAAATCAGTGCGTATACTTGATATGAATATCAAAAATATCAAATTGGAAGTGGTTAGGCATTTATTCAAACAAATTTGGCTTACGTTTAAAGACCATAACGAAAGGACACTTAATATGAATATAAGCCAATGTTTAAAATTTAAAGACCTTAACGAAAGAATACTTGATATGAATATTAAAGATTTTGAAGTGAAAAGGAGCAAACCATTTTTTTTTAGCAATTCTTGGTGATGAATGAAAATTTTGTAAAACAGTATTTATTTCTAATAATAATTTTGGAAAGTGAGGGGCAGGTTCAAAACATTTTATTCTGAGAAAATTTTAATGAAAAATTTAGAGAACTCATGAATAATTTGTACCTTCAAAACAACTTCTAGTCCAAACTTATTATCTTATTTTCCAAGAACAACATGGTACTAGCAAATGCTTGAAAAGCTTTTGAAATGAAGACCATTGTCGTTAAATTTAATGACAACAACACAAGCCTGTGCATTTCGTGGAATTTTCGAAAAGTAAATATGTACCTTCCCTTTGTTATACTGACCAGGTCTCCGGAGCTGGTTCCCAATTATGTCTAGACAATGGACAGTGCCCCCATTCCCAATGCATCAGCATGTTTGGTTTTACCCTCCTGTGTTTTTTGTTTTATCTGGCTGATGCTAGGACGACACACGTGCCTGCCATATGAAAATAAACCAATTTGCATATATTTTACATAGTAGGCTGGTAGGCGGAGGTTTTCGTCGAAGGCTGGATATCTGGTCACTCATACGCCGCGTGTGCCACAGGTGGAGGGCAACGTGAAAATAATGAAATGAAGGCGCAGCCAACTTAAAGGCAAGAAAAATTAATTAAGACGGAAATTATGCACTCAACATTTTTTTTTTTATTTTTTCCTGAAATTAAGGGAAGTTTTACATTTACTTTTTCTTGATTTCTTTTTTTTTTTTTTGGTTAAGAAACCACATTCTTGTTTGTGTTTTAGAATAAGTATTTTTTAAGTGTAGCTCCCAGTAGACAAGCCATTAGGAATCGCTGGCAATTTGGGTCTCAGTCTAAGTCTAATTGAGCAAATCCGCCAAAGCGGCCATTTTGTTGGCCCACTTCGTGCCATCCTTGGCGTAATTATAAATCAATCGCTCGCAGGGACCCGCTGTTTAGACTGCCATTCCGATCGAACGCCTTCCGGTGGGGTAGTCTGTAGTCTGTAGTCGGTGGCTTGGCGCTGGCAGAAAGTTGCGTGACATTTGGCCAATCCCTCGGGCGGTCTTTGGCAGACTTCTGCTGGTGGTGCAGCTTTCCGGGGTTCGTGACTTTTCGCAGGTCTCCATCTGTTTGCCGTCGTCCATCGTCGCTCGTTTGCTTTCAATCTGCTTCTGGATGTTTTCAATTTCTTTCGGAATTTGTTTTCACGAAAAAAGCGAGCGAATCAGCAGAATGCCATAACCCAGAACCCAGAATCCAGAGTTTGCCCACGGCCCACACGGCTGCCGACACAGACACAGATACGGATACGAATACGGATACGGGTCGGGATTTATGTGTACCTATCCGTACGTATAATGTTTTTTATGTGTTTATACTTGATGAGTTCGCCGCTGCCGGCGCTTGTTTCTCCTCCCCGGTGTGGGTGACTTCTTGCAAATATTTTCGCAGATTCGAACCCCCGCGGCGGCTGTGGGAAATGGCCCCGTAAACGTTTAATAAAATATGATTTCAATTGATTCAAAACTCGCATTTCAACCGACTGCTGCTCCAGATATGTACGTACGTACGACGTACGTGTCCCGTCCCGCCGGCAATCAATAAAGCAAAAACAAAATGCCCCAAAGAGAGACTCCGCATCCGCATCCGCATCCGCGTATCCGCATATCCGTATCCGCATTCGCATCCATCGTCGGTCCCCGGAGACTGGCGTTCGCCTTGACTTGGCCCTCGGTTATCCGCTTAGATCACTCAACTAAAAAACTCAATTTGCATATTAATATTATTTGGGTTTTTCCTGTTGTTTGGCCTTTCTGCCTCCGCCTTTCATCCTTTTTACCAGGCAAAGAGAACAACAACAGGGCGGTGAATCAACAGTGGTGAATTGAATTTGCTCTGCTCCGACGCCTTTTCGGTCGTCCTTTGATATGGCCAGGATCCGGGACATACCCACACATGAGCAGCTGCTCCCAGGTGCATACTTTGTGGGTAAACGAACCTCTCCCCTCCACCCTCCCTTCTCACCGCCTTCTGGAGCCTTGGATCCTGCCCGGCTCACCTGGCGCACAAAGGCCGAGCTGTCAGTCAGTGTGCCAGGGCAATTTCGTTTTTATTGGAATTATGTCAGTGTTATTTTAGCATAATCATAAAAATGATTGTTTGCGGCTGTCCGCCGAGAGGTAAATGCAATGAAGCGAGTGGATTAGGACAATGATTTGATTTTCAAGCAGAATAAGTCTTTAAAATATAAGCTCTTGTCCGCATTTAAGTTGAAATTTTCCGTAATACTATACAAAAATTATTTAAATGATTGAGTTTTTGAAATCGTTATGATATTGTTTTGAATTTCAAGTAGACGAATTCTTAAGAATATTAGTTTTTACCTGCAATTAACTTTGAACTCGCTATAGGACTTTAAACAATTTTTGAAAATAAAGATGTATAAAGTTTTTTGATTTCCATAAATTAATATAATATTCTACATCCGGTGGGATAAAAAATTGATTGGATTTGATTTGCTTAATTTAAAACGTGCTACCTGAAATTAATTTTAAATTTTAGTTTAAGTCTTAAGTCTAGTTAAGTCTTAAGTCTTCAAAAAAGTCACATAAAAAAGAACAATACATGTTTAATCTTGAATGTTATTCAATTAAATAGATTTAATTTATAATTACCCACAATTACTTTTAATATTTTGAATATAAATAGCAAACGGAAGCGTTTTGGTTTTGTTTGACCAGATGTCACATGTTTTACCGCTGACATGGTTTGATTTGAAAGTAGAAGCCATCCTTACAGCTCTAATAATCACCCCTCTATTAACTCCAAACTTGCCACTTGATTTGGTTTTGTGGCTGACTGCCATTTGGTTTTGGTTTCGATTTCGGGTTTATTTTGACAAACGCAAATGAATCTGAATAATTTATGATTGGGTCATGAATTTAATATTTCCTCGGGCCGGGGCCAATTAAAATTAGAATATAAATGGGAGTCCGTCCGGGGAGACGGCGTGCAGTCATGTCCATCCGGTTCCGTCGCTACAGACCCCGTCTGCCCGGCGGAGAGCTGGCGCCGATGCCCTGGCCGGTGTCCTTGTACCGCATTCTAAACCACATCGCCTGGCCCCTGGAGGCGGACTCGGGTCGCTGGAGCGTTCTCCTCGACCGGGTGCTGATTTTCGTGGGCTTCCTAGTCTTCTGCGAGCACAACGAGGTGGACTTCCATTACCTGATGGCCAATCGGCAGGACATGGACAACCTGCTGACGGGCATGCCCACGTATTTGATCCTGGTGGAGATGCAGATACGCTGCTACCAGCTGGCCTGGCACAAGGATCGCTTTCGGGCCCTGCTGCAGCGCTTCTATGCGGAGATCTACGTGAGCGAGGAGGCGATGCCCCAAATGTTTGCCGGCATCCAGCGGCAAATGCTGCCCACGCGGCTCAACTCCACCGTCTATCTGCTGGCCCTGTTCAACTTCTTTTTGGTCCCGGTGACGAACGTCATCTACCACCGCCGCGAAATGCTCTACAAGCAGGTGTATCCCTTCGACAACACCCAGCTGCAGTACTTCATCCCGCTGCTGGGGCTCAACTTCTGGGTGGGATTCGTCATCACCAGCATGCTCTTCGGCGAACTGAATGTGCTGGGCGAGCTGATGATGCACTTGAACGCCCGCTACGTCCAGTTGGGTCAGGACCTGCGCCGCTCCGCCCACAGGCTCTTGGAGGGGCGTGGCACTGCGAACATAGCCACCAGCTATCGCCTGCTCCTGACCCACATCCTGCGGCGGAATGCGGCCCTCAGGGACTTTGGCCAGCGAATGGAGGAGGAGTTCAGCTTTCGCATCTTCGTCATGTTTGCCTTCAGCGCCGGTCTCCTCTGCGCCCTTTTCTTTAAGGCTTTTACGGTTTGTTTTACTGACTGTTAGATCTATAAGTTTACTATTTTCTTGAAAAAAAAACGGTTTGCTAAGCTTAGATTTTCTAATTGGCATTGCTCAATTTAAATTCTAACTGTTAGGTTCTCAAATCACAATTTTACTACTCTATATATTCTTTTTAAAAATATTTTATTGCTAAGCAGTTTTATTTCGCTGCTTAGAAAACCGAACTTCTGTAACTGAAGGTGCAAAATAAGTTCGGTTCTTCCCAAAAAAAAAAAAATTTATTGTAAGTAATGAACTTCAAAGCGGCAAGTATCTTTTATCTTTAGTTTATGCAACTTAGATTTTTAAAAAGCTAACTTCATTATGCACTTTAATTTCTAAAGCTTGATTACTAGCTAAAACCGTTTACAAATTCGATTAATTGTGTTCATAACTAACAATGATTGATGATTTCTAATTTACTTTAATTCCCGGTAGAACCCCTGGGGTAATGTGGCTTATATTGTGTGGTTCCTGGCCAAGTTCATGGAGTTGCTGGCCCTTGGCATGCTTGGGTCCATTCTCCTCAATACGGTGAGTGTTTCTCTGCACCATAGTCATTAACACTAAAATATTACCCCTTGCAGACAGACGAACTGGGAATGATGTACTATACCTCCGACTGGGAGCAGGTGGTCCATCAGTCGGACAATGTGACCGAGAATGTCAGGCTGATGAAACTGGTGAGCCTGGCCATTGAACTCAACTCGAGACCCTTCTTCATGACGGGCCTAAAATATTTCCGGGTCAGTCTGACGACAGTGCTGAAAGTGAGTTACATTTTGGATTGTTTCGTTTGGAAAACCTACGGATTTCTGGTCCATAGATCATCCAGGGTGCCTTCTCCTACTTCACGTTTCTCAACTCGATGCGGTGAGCTGTGCCGCATTGCTGGAATAATTGTGTTGCCAATTGGAAATTATGCGCTCCCCGGTATCATTTGTGGCCTGACCCATGACCATTTGTCCGCCCCAAAACGGGATGCATAGCCCCACGCCCCCATTCACCTTTTGTGTGCTGCATATCCGCTGACAACAATGGAGCTTTCGAGCGCATTCAAGGATATTAACACGTGCATGACTCTGATTTATGCACCCCCCACTCGGCGGAGTTGTGCAAGCAGCAGGCGAAAGTACAACTGCATCTGCCAGTCGGGGCATCATCAATCCACTGGCCCTCCACTCCCGACTCCGGAGCAGCACTTTTAGGACGGGCGAAACTAAATTTGCTGCTGCGTTGACAGCTGCAATCCGAAGACGTTACCCGGCACATATCCATATCGATATCTATATCCATATCCCAATCCATATAGCCATAACTGTCAGCCATGACTGAGTGGCAGCAATTGGCAGGGGAGAGTGGCTGCCGGAGATATCGTGGCACTATATATCTATCTATAGGTACATGCTCATCCACTGGCAATAGCACAATGCAATATATTCACTATTCCAGCGTTATTCCATACAGCTGTGCTCAAAATAATAAAGCTTATTTAGCTTCATAAGGTTAATAATTCTTTTTTTTGTGAGTATATTTATTCCACATTTAGTTAATAACATTTAAGAAGAAGAAGTTCAAATCAATTAAATTTTCAATTCTTATATATATATTTAAATTATACTTTAAACTACTTTAAATAGAGCTGTAGCTCTATTCTTATATAACTATATATATGTATGTCTTAAGCAACAGAATATTTTATTCCTTAAAATCTTTTTTGTTTTATAACAAATACTATTTTGTTGAGCCCTTATGCCATATACTTGCTTAACTAAGCATGCATATTCCGTATGAATGGGAATGTGTGTGAGGATACATAAATCGGGGAAAATGTCGTTACAAATATTTTATAACAGGAAATCCGTTATTTATACGCACATTGTGCTGCCAGTGGGTGGTGAGGGTGGTGAGAGGGTGCAGGGGGGCAGTGAACTGTGGGAAAGGTGGGTGGTTATTCAGTATTGAAGGAGATCAGCAGAATGCAAAGGCAGCTTCAATCGGCACTTGGCAAATATGAATGAATGTTGTTTGCCAGTCGCTCGCCTGTCCTGTGGTCCTGAATCGCCCACTTCCCCCCGGAAACCCCACCCCCCCACCACAACATCTCCTCTTCCAGGGACCATCAATTGCCTGATTGAAGCGACAAAATGCGAAATCCTTATGAATTGGCTACAATTTTATTTATTATTACTCGTTCTATTTGCTGCCTTGCACTTCGAGTGCTGTACTGAGAAAAAATCATGGCAATTACTTAAAGTTTTTTAGAAATGACCTACGAGTATAATCCTATAAGAAATTACTTTATTGGCTGTTCTTTGAATGTCAGACATCTCAATGCTGTTGATTATTTTTCAAACCTGATATTGAAATCGTGAACGACCTGATCCCAAGAACTATGTTAGTATCAATATTTCCTTATTAAATCTCTAATCTTTAAAATAATTAGTAGTTATTAGTATATGAGTAGATTTTTTAAAAACATCGTAATGATTCCCAATGTATCTGATGTTCTTTCCCGTGTGTACTTGAATGAGGAACATTTTCTCTGGGCTCGAACTATGTCACTTGCTCCACCCCAACTCTTACCAGTATTTGCAATCTTCTCTAGCATCTTCACAATGCACTGTGCACAGTGCTGGCGAGGAACGACTTGTTTTGAGCCAAACAAAATGACGTTCCCAAGACGATTCCATTATAATGGCCTGCAAAATGTTGGCAAATTGCAAAAGGCGCAATTGATATTAGCTCTGTGTATTGTGTGAACAAAGTGCCAATACCGTCAGCTGAAGCAACAAAAAGTGAGGGAGCTGGAAACGCGTAAACTTGCGATATAATTTCAATAGTCATCGAATAATTGGTTTCTTGGTGGGAAAATAATAATAATAATATAAAATCGTATCAAAGAAAGCTGATAAAGTAAGGAGTGTGTCAATGCTGCAACCACAGTTTTGCACTATCGCTCCAATATAAGTTATAAATTCGTTAACTTTTTATTTTCATTAAAATTTTTTCTTTTTCATGGCATTGAGGCTTTTGTCTTTTTTACAAATTTAACTCAAACACAATTATTCTCAAATTAAAATGTTTGGAGCAGGGCACAATGAATCCAATGAGTCCCCGGATATTCAGAAGGAGTGGCATCAGGGACAGAAGGCAGTTCAGCTGCTGGATTTGCCGATTGATGTCTTGGATAGGGTGATGTCCCACTTGGACCCTTGGCACCACAAAATGTGGCGTAGTGTATCAGAGGAGCTGAAACAAGTGCACAATTCGTTTATCTTGCACCACCACAAGTGCTATGAGGTGGCCCATCGGGAAATGCCAATGGAGAGTATCAGGGTGCGCGATACAAGGATCATGCTGCAGGTGGGTTTATATTTTTTCTGGCTTGCACTCTGTACTCTACTAAATATCCTTAGATCCTTCGGCAATCTGTCGGTTACTTTGTCCACGAGGGTGTCGCCGAGTCGCACATCGTTGACAGTCTGATGACCTTCCACGAAGAGCTACCCTTAAGTTACAACGACGAAGGTATCCCGAAGGCTGACCCCCTGACAAGATTCCTTGGTCGATTCCTGCTTGACCTGGAGTTAAGTACAGATGACAAGAGAGAAGTTCAGGACAGACGCCTCCACTATACGATGGCGGTTTTTGGCCTTTTGAAGTGGGTAACATTGCATTGTTTTTAAGTCTCCATCTGATGAGTGTTCGAGCTTGCAGCAATTCCGAAAATTTAAAGTCTCTCAGTGCGGCATGAAGCTATTGCACTGGCATCTGCAGGTGGAGTTGGCCAACATCTGCTTCGGAGGCATTGACGAGCGCGAAGATAAATCACGCTTTATTGAGAACGTCAAACGAATCTACTTCATAAACATTATTGCCGAGCTGCTCTTTTATGATAAGATGAACAAAAACTTTTGGTAAGGGATGTGTTTAAGATCTTTACTATGTCATAGATTGTCTGCCGACAGAAACCTAGTAAACGTACTAAAAAACTCTTCCATACCCAGTATAAATTCTTGTTAATATACACGTTTTTAGTTGAAATCTTAGTACTTATATGTTGAACATTATTCTCTCTCACAGGGGACACAAGAATACAGATAATTTTATATGCACCTATGGAATCGGGCCCTCGTCATCTGACAATTCGCGACTTTTGCTAAAATTCGTAGTGTATGCTCCGAAGAGTGTAGTCGATCTGCTGCAGGATGTCATTGCCGGAAAGGACGATCCCAGCAAACCTTTCCAAATGCCACCAGAGTCGGACTTTAGTGCTCACGTCGAAATCAAATCTGTGTGTGCCCGCAAATTCATGTATTCTGGCACCTTGCATCTCAACATTTTGAGGTTGGCTGAGCTGGTCTAGATGAACATCAGTTTTGCACCCTCATAAAATAAAAATCATTTCCATTTTGAATATCTGTCAGTTTAGCCAAGTTAAATTGTACCAGTATTAGGTTTTCAAATTTCAAAGTTAGAACTCGGTTAGGTGCTCCGCATACTTCCTTTACTTCCTCATTCCAAATGACCAAGATCATCGGCAGCTGGCGATGGGTTTTCTCCCAAGTTCGACTACACTACGAAGTTGTGGGGATCATCGCCTTAGTTAGCCTACTTGTGATGGGTGTCGTGGACTTTGGATATTTCTTCTACGGGGTGGACATCCTCTGGTGGCGCAGTATAGTGATGCAAGAGAAGATCACTCCGCTGACTGTTATGTTTCACTTAGCTGGCGTCAAGGTGGCCCTCATCCTGGGACTCACGTTGTGGAGCTACACACGAGAAGGGGAAAAAACGGATGCACAGGACATGCCAATCTCATATGTTCGCAGGCGGTACGGCCGATTCCTCATGATGCGACTACTGGCGTCCTTGGACGACCTGGTCTTGCTTCATCCTCGGTTGGAGGACTACCTTCAGCGGCACAAGGACTTCTGCGAGGCAGTGGAACTCTTCCGCTGGGAGGCCCGAAAACTGTTCGAGCGCAGCGATCTTCAGCTCAGTTTGCCGCTCCACGAAGTCCTTCTAGTGCGGGATCAGCAGGAAGAGGAGCTCCTTCGCCGGGGCTACGACGAGCAGTTGCTACAGCTACGGGAGCTGGACATTCACAAGCTGGTTTTCCAGTCCTGAGCTGGGTCCTGAGGTTCGGGGATGTTGGCCACCCGCTTTACCAGTTGCCAAACTTTTTAATTGGGTTTCGGCAACAATCTTGGGCTGGCTGTTGTTAATTTCACTTTGCCAACATGTTAATTTTAATGCAGCTCCCGCATGTGAGTGGGAGTTCAAAGTCCCCAAAGTGCCGGGCCCTCCCTTCAATTTCGCTGGAGTGTGGATAAAGCGTAATTAAGTTTTGGAATTGGTACGTTGCATACTTGAGAGGAGCCTGAAACTCTTTTGGATTAATAAAAACTAAAAAGAAACATCAAAATAGATAAGATATTTATAAAAGTTTCAACACGAAATAGTATTCAATATTTTGAGTTAAAAAGAGGATTAAATATTTAAGATTTAGGTAAACTCCATCTCACAAAGAGTAGTATACAAAAAAAATAACAATTTAGCTAATCAAGTAGAATTAAGCAATGCAGATCCATAATGAAAAATTTATATGTATTCCAACATGTTAATTTTATTCTGAAAAAATAACTAAAGAGAATTCAGTAATAATATACATTTAAAAATTGCATCCCTAAGATGTAGTTGTACTTCATTTTACAAAGACATGTATAGAAATATATATATTCTTGATCAGCATCACTAGTAGAGTCGATCTAGCCATGTCCGTCTGTCCGTCCGTCTGTCCGTCTGTCCGTCCGTCTGTCCGTCTGTCCGTCCGTCTGTCCGTCCGTTTATATGCAAACTAGTCTCTCAGTTTTAAAGCTATCTGCATGAAACTTTCCCAAAAGTTGTCTTTCTATTGCAGGTAGTATATAAGTCGGAACGAGCCGGATCGGACGACTATAGCATATAGCTCCCATAGGAACAATCAGAAAAATAAATGAAAAAAAATTATAACTTTGCTGTTTTTTAATTTTTTGTTTAGTTCTTCGAGATATAGTAATGGTTTAATATTTCCGATTTACGGTTTAAATTTCATCAAAATCGGACGACTATAGCATATAGCTCCCATAGGAACAATCGGAAAAATAAATGAAAAAAAATTATAACTTTGCTGTTTTTTAATTTTTTGTTTAGTTCTTCGAGATATAGTAATGGTTTAATATTTCAGAATTACGGTTTTAATTTAGAATTCAGTAATAATATACATTTAAAAATTGCATCCCTTAAGATGTAGTTGTACTTCATTTTACAAAGACATGTATAGAAATAACTAAATCAGGTAACTTTTAAAAGTACAATGAAGCATTGAAGATGCATAGTGACAAATTATTTTTTAACCCTTTAGTACCCTTACTTACTTTGTTTTCAATATTATTTTCAGTTGTATTAATTTTCAAATATTTAAGGCTTAAAAATGTTTAATATTCGAAAGGAATTCGTTTTTTTTTTGTTTTATTTTCTTTCCTAATAATATACATATATATAATTAATTTTTTATCTACATTATAGTTGAGCTAAGTTTATTTTAGTGTTTCTAAATCAGGAAGATTCCAGACTGGTCGTAGTTGAGGGCCTTGCGATGGTCAGGCAGCAGAGGATTATAGCGATGAATTGGAGGTGGCACTGCTGGTCTTGGGGTGCTTCTTTGGGGAGCTCTGAGGGTAGGAGGAGGCATGTGGTTCCCAGGTCCGTCGCCCTCTCTTCGCCAGTGACCCACTGGACGGAGCTTGACCGGGGGTGCGGAGTGCACCGGGCTCTGCTGGTAGAAGTGCTTGTGGATGGTCACTGGCCGCAGGTTGAGCTTCAGCTTCTCCGCCTGCCGTTGGGCCAGCCACCGCTTGCGATCGAAGGCATTCACATTCCGCTTGACCCCGAACACCAGGTGCAACAAGGGCTTGACCAGCACACTGAGGGCCACAAAGCCCAGGAAGCCGAAGACGGCGGGGGAGATCAGGGTGAAGAGGAAGACGCCCAGCGTGAAGGGATTGAGGACCGTGAAGAAGGCCACAAATTTAACAAATGGATACAGCACCTGGCCGACGTGGCTCAGGTACTCCTTTTTCTTCTTCTTGAAGATGTTGTTGTGCCTCAGGAGATACTTGATCTTACTGAAGGGACGATGGGTGGTGGTGGTCGTCACCGTGCTTGGTTTCTTGGTGGTCAAGGCGTTCAGCAAGGCAGTGGGTATGGTTTGAACTTGCATCTGGTTGTTCGCCGGATAGGGATATCCATGGGGATGGTGATAGTACGGCTGCTTGGTGGGATTGGCAAAGATCAGATGGGCCGGCTGCAAAATCGAGTGCTCCTCGTGATCCTCCGGCTTTTGCTGCTTCTTCCGCTTCCGCTTGCCCTTCATCTTCTTTTTCTTCTTGTCGCCCTTGTACTTCTTCTTCTTACGCTTCTTCCGCCTCTTCTTCCTCTTCTTCCGGCGACGACGACGTGTCCTTTTCCGGCGACGGCGAATTCGTTTCCTTCTACGGCGAATGCGTTTCCGTCCTGCGCTTTTGACTTTGCTTGGCCCGCGACTCGGGTTTTAACTCGGCCTTGTGTTCGGCCAAGGGATCCAGATCCGTGGACTCCAGATAACCCTCTTTCAGATCCTTGTTCCTTAAGTCCTCTACGAGGGTTCCAACTATGTGAAAAGGCTTAATGGTGGTGCTGCGCCTATCGGCCTTGATTAAATCCTTTTCCAGTCTTTGCAGCACATGAAAAGGCTTTGTGGTTGTGGTTGTCTGCTCATAAGCCTTTTGATCCTTGTACAACTCTGCCAGGATATCAAAACTAGAGTTCGGCTGAGCCTGCAAGCGGTGAGCCTGCTGCTCCTGTTCCCAGTCCAAATGCTGCCATATACTAAAAGGCTTCACTGTAGTTGTTAGCTGCCATTTCGCCTCGAAGTCCTGCTGCAGTTGATCGAAAACATGGAACACAGGCTTCCCTCGCACCAGGCCACGCCCTTTGACCTCCCGAGGCGCGAGTGGAAGAGCGGGCGGGGGCGTGGCCGTCAGCAGTTGCGGACACAAAGTTTCGTATATTTTCGCAGAATTAAAAACAGGAAGAGCCTGCGCGCTAAACTGCAACTTTGCTAATCCATCACGCCCGTGGCTGCGTGCTCGGCCACAGTTTTGTGCGAGTAAAATCAACAGAAATATGGCAAAGTTGCTAACACTTTTGGCACTTCGTCCCTGCCCCATTTCGATTCATTTTGCCGGCGGAGAGGTCCTTTTTCCCGTTCTTGACTTTGCGATTGAGTTTGATGTTTGATTTAATTTCAGCCTCCACTCCAGCGCTGGCCAACTACAACTGAAGTCCGGCCCTCGGCCAAAGCCACTTCATCAGCTCGGCAGTCGCGAACTCGCAACTTGTTGAGCTTGTCGACGGGGTCAAAAGGGCAGTAGCAGCAGCGGCAGCAGCAGCAGCAGCAGCAGCAGGGCCCGTTTCACTTCTCGCCGGCTCTTGATCTCTGGCTTCTGCCTTCTGGTTTGCTTTCGCTTCTCCCCAGTTCTACCATGGCATAAAAGTAAAATTTATGACTACTTAGTACATTATCAACGGGCTCTGCTACTCGTTTTCATGGGCCGTTCTTGCTTTCCCCTTCCCATGATGTTATGACAAATTCCCTCACAGTCAACAACTTGCAAAGCACTTAATTATGTTTCGGGCACAAAAACCGTCGAAAACTGCTGCCACCCGGGAACCGGAGCAAAACGAGGCCGAGACTATCACAACACGAATTATGTGAACTGCCATGCAAAAGACTTTGGAAAGTACTTAGTGGCCAATTGCAGTTCCCATTTTGCTGCCGCTTTGTGGGACCGCCCAACTTTTGGCCGACCAACATGCACATTACCATGCATATTTGTTGGTATGCTTGTGGGTCGGAGGCCTCTTAGAAATTGCATTTTAGTGTTAGAACAAAAAAACCATAAACCATAATAAGATTAAAAAACAATTTTCTTTAATTTTTAATTGAAATTGGTTTATTGGTCAGTAATAACAATTGCTTACAATGTTGCATTTGATTTAAGCCAGAATTTTTGACTATTTTGTTTTTGGTTGAATTTGTATTGCCTTTTATTTTTCGAAATCTAATCTGACTGCAAAAATTGTATTTTTTATTTTTTACACAAAATATGTTTGGCTAAGCTATTTAATTTAAAGAACATATATTAAGCTCGGTTAATTTAAAACATAACTTAGGTTATTTGGAAAAGTATCCAGAACAGCATTGCAAATTTAACAGCCCCTTGAAAGTCATGAAATGGTTAATTTCCTTGAGTGCTGGCAGGGGTCACAAGTGAAATTTCGACAGTTTTTTGTGGGGCACATGTGCTCCGGTTCCTTGATATTAGCCCATTACATGCACTTACAACATTAGCGTTATGCTCTCTGCAGTCAATGCCACTTTGTATGGCCATTATCCTAATTGTTTATTATGGATTTTGATCGGATACTGCGCTAACATAAAGCCTACGTTTTACGATCTAATCTTTTCGGACTTGTATATTCACGCGTGTATATATTAATAACCCGTAATAAAAACGCCGTAAAAAAGCAGAGAAACAGGTGGTGATAAGCGAGTTACCGTGAAGTACTCTGGGAAATGGTCGTCCTTTTTTCCTTTTCCCAGGCCACTAAGCGACCTGCAGCACCTATATTGACAATTAAGAGAGGCATGCAATTTGAACAATTTACAGCAGGGCTCTTGATTGGCATGCATGTTCACCACATCCACGTTGTCATGGCGAGCAGTTGGCCAACTCGTTTTGGTGACTATTTCGCCAGCATTCACCGATTTCCAATATAGGTAAACAGAACATAACGATTTCACTGGCTCTCACAGAGGTGTCACTAAATATTAAATTAAATATTGCACATTGCAAAGGACAAACTACGTTTTTTAAAAATGTATAATAAATGTATTGGCGAAATATTTTAAAGTGTAACATGTAATTTAAAATAACAATACTAGTAGTTCTTGAAAAACTTCATGGGACTTTCTTTCTATCTCTGTTTTGTACCTATAACATAAATTAATATATCTATATCACTGTTCATCCAAGAGTTTGTTCAAAATTGATGTGGACGCTTAGCTGTAGTTATTTATATGACAAAATTAAGTAAGCATATCATTATCATTAATTGAACTTTATCAAAAAGCATTAAGCTCATTTGTATTCATTTAACTACCATTAATTTGACACTGATATTAATTATTTGCTGCTTGATTTATTGAGAACAAAGCTGGTTAATGGCCACTTATATAATATATTTTTTTGTGTATGCTAAGAGGAGAATGTCAAAGGGATAGGAATTTTAATATTAAACGTTAGGAAAGCCACACGCTGGAATATCATATTTTTCATGCCGAGATGCAGCGCTTGCTTCGGGGAATCCGTTCCGTCCACCTGGCTTCCCTTCTCCGAACCGCAGGAGGCGTCCAAATGGATGCCTGTGAGATGCGCAAAAAGCTGAAGTTCGAGTTCTCGGAGGACAACCAGCACAGGGTGAAGGCACTGCTCGCCTGGTATCCGGAGGCCGAGTGGAAGGGAGCCCTGCTCCCGCTCCTGGACATTGCCCAGCGCCAGCAGGGATGGCTTTCGATCAGCGCTGTTCACGCCGTGGCGGAGATTCTCAAAATCGAGCCGATGAAGGCCTTCGAGGCGGCCCAGTTCTACACCATGTTCTTTATGAAGCCACGAGGCAAATACGTGGTCAGTGTCTGCACCTCGACACCCTGCAAATTGCGCGGTGGCGACGAGATCTTTGAAGCCTGCAAGAAGACGTTGAAATTGGAGCACGGTCAGACCACGCCGGATATGCAGTTCACCCTGAAGGAGGACAGCTGCATGGGCGCCTGTGTAAATGCCCCGGTTTTGGCCGTTAATGATGACATGTACGAGGACCTGGACGAGCAGAGTCTGGGCCACATCCTGGCGGATCTGCGATGTGACAAGCTGCCGCCGGCGGGTCCCCAAAATGGGAGATATGCCAGCGAGCCGAAGGGAGGACCCACCACCCTGAAGATCCAGCCACCGCCGCCCGGTTTCATGATGCAGGATCTGCCAGATCCGAAGACCAAGAAATGCCCATAGCCATCGATTAAGTCTTTAAGCAATAAATTCCGCCTGCCATAGGAAAAGCAATTCAATGGGTTCAGGGGGTCAAGGGGTCAGGGGTACGCAGGCCAACAGCTGTTGTTTTGCTAAGCTCCTGCTCAGCCGCATTCTCGCGTCCTCCCTCGCTACCACTGCACTTTATCCCCGGCCAAAGGACATGCCTTGGATTTCTGCAGCGCTGGCACAATAAACAGACAGCAGCAATGACAAAACAACAGAAGTTATGCGGTTTGCCATCGCCGACGCTCACATTCCCTTTTTGATTGACATTTTCTGGATTTAAGTAGTGCTCTCATAGTGCACCATTTCAATATCTTTTTCTTCATAATTTTTTTTTGAAAAACCAAACTTTTTAACATTTTCTTTAAAATAAACTAAACTAAACAAATATATAATATAATACTTATATATAATTAATTAGTTTTGTGTCTTTTAAATATATATAATATTTATATATAATAACTCATTCCTCGTCCACATGTATTAAAAAAAAAGACAATAGAGAGCCTATAAAATGAAAATCAATAAAGATACATTTCAAAGTGATATATTATATACTACAGTCATACGATCTATTGGTTTTCTAAGTTAGCAGTAATGAAAGCAAGACATTCAGCAAAGTTTTAGTCTTTTATCCCCAGACCTGTTTAGCAAACGAATTGCGAGCTTAGGAACAACGAATTTGAATAACTTTGCGGCAAGGGTATAACCAGCCAGGCCAAGCCCCATGTCCTGTCAGGCATTGCCACTGCAGCAAGCAATCAGCTTTGCTCTTGTCCTTTCGCCTTTACCCGTTATCGCCCTCTGGTTGCCACTCCCTCTTGCCGCTTTCCGCTTGCCACTGCCACTGCCACTCCCACTCATCGCCCCCCTACTGCGGTTTGACCCCCGACCCGGCCTGCATTCTAATAAAATGTAGCCAGCAGCGAACAACCCGCGCCACGGAACTGCAAACAACTGGCAACTGGGAAGGCTGGCGGCGATGGCAACAACCCGATATTGTTTTGGCCAAAATAGTTTTAATTGTTGCCCGCTCCCCAGCAGCTTGCCATCGCTCCCCCTCCCACTTGCGCTCCTTTGGCACTCGCGCAGTTAAATTACAATGGATACTTTTCAGTTTTTCAGTTTTCCAGTTTTCATAAATCTGTTTGTCGCCCCACTTCAATGGCCATCAACAAGCGGTTGGTAGCTAAAATGCCAGTTCGCCCGCCCACGCTTTCCCAATTTCCCCAACAAATTTCCCCAACACATTTCCCAAACCCATTTCCCCAGCCCCTTCACATTTCCCAATCCTCTCAGCCTCAGCGCCTGTCCCTGCGCATGGTGTTGAATTTTTAAATGGAAATTGTTGCTATTGAAAGTTTTTAATTTGTGTGCGTGCGTTTTAATTTTATTTTGCGTCGGTGATATTTTCAGAAGCGGTCGGGGTCCTTTGACTTTGGCAGGTCTCTTGGCAGCCTTAAAAAGCAAGTTCTGCTGAAAATGACGAATTAAAAATGTCATTAACAGCAAAAAAGTTTTAGAAATAAGAAGAAGTAGAAGTAAGTAAAACATGTAATAAAAGTTCAGTTCAGTTTTTCTGAAACAAAATTAATAAATCAATTCGGTTAGTTTTATATACATTTTTCCACTTTGTTCAGATTTTTCTTAAGGCAATGTATTTTTCCGATTATGAATCACTGTAAGTTTAAATACTTAAAAGAAAGTCAATGAAGATTAATAAATTGTTAAATTATTGATTATTTTATTTTTTATGTTTAAAAAATGTAACAATTGTCCAAAGAGTATTTCCTCAAAGTAAGTTAGAAACAATAATATATTCATGTACACAGTACAAATGCAAAGTCTATTATTGTTTTATGTCACGTAATCGCAGTACGGCCCGTTGCAAATGAATAACAGTGTGTGAGATGGGTACTTAAAATTTTGTGAATGAACTGTGAAGCAATGAATGGACTACTTTGTACCTCTAATTGCAGCCTAGGGTGTGTAATATTCCGTCTGACAAAGGCTCCACTGCTTTCCCGGCTCCTGTTAAGTTGTCCCCCGACTCGATGGCCCACTCCAGTGCGACGGTCGCATTTTGCGTGATTTTCGCCGGCAAAAACGGCACCTTTGGGAAATTAATATCCTTTTTGGGCCGGGGCACGAGGCGAGTCGCCCGCAGGAGTGTAGGACTGTAGGAGTGTAGGAGTGGAGCAACAGAGTCACGTGGCTGGGGCCCGTGAACAGGGCTTGAACTTTCTGCGGCCACGTTGCACGTCCACGCCCCCGTCCGCTTCACCGCCCACCGCCCATTGTCCACCACCCACGATCCACCAGCCAACGGCCATTGCCATGGGCTTTTGTTTTAGTGCCGTTGCCGTTGCTGTCGTTGACAACTTTTGTTGTATTGCCCTCGGACCGCTTATACCGCACTTATAGCTGCTGGCCGTGGTGTCCTTGTGCCGTTATCTCCGCCCGATTGCCTGGCCTTTGACCACCCACCCACTACGCCTTGCGTAACTTGGCGTTCCTCTTATTACTTTTTTTTTGTTTTTTTTTTTGTTTTGGTTGCGCAATTACTCGTTACATTATTGCATTTCCTACTGCTGATATACACGCATAGTTGACTGAGCCGGGGCAGAAAGGATGTACCCAAAGCCAGAGCGAAATAATTAGAAAACATCTCTTTAAAGGGCGGAAAACGGGGGAAATGGAGAAAGGGGGCAACGGATGCTGGGCGAATGCGCCTGGTGGCCACTTCCAATTGCCACTTCTGTGCATCTGAATGAGCTGCATTTTAGCATTTCTCCGCTTTCGCCCCGCGGCTTTGTCGCCCTCCAAAAAAGTTTTCATTTGCATGTTTTTAGTTAATTGAATTTATGCAGAACTTTACGCTTTGGTGCTCTGGGCAACGGCATTTATGTATATAAGCGCCAACTGGCTCAAAATATTAAGCATACGCCCCGCAGGTCCGCCGATCCGCCGGTCCGCAGAGCTTATTAGCCGCGCTGCTGGCCCAAGTTTCCATAGCACTTTACTCCCTGCCAAAGCCATTTAGTGGGAATACGTCGACTGACTCTTTGACTCTTTGGCCAGCTGCGGATGGCTTCCTCTCAGGTGGCTTTGATTTCCTTTTATGTGCCAGTCATAAAGTCCAAACAGTCGAGAGCCAAAAGGAGCTTCAACTTTATTACATTCCACGGGCAGGAACAGCGATGGAAGCCATGTCATCAGCTGGCCGTAAATGCCTCCACTGCTGGCCCCAAGCTCTTTGGCTACACAAAGATGAAAATATCAACGGCATTCGTCATCAATTAGAGTATTTCAACAAATTAACGTTATTATATTTTCTACAAAGACCAAAAAATAGTTTTTTTTAAGTTTCAAAAACAGAAAAATGTTTGTTTGTTTCGACAAAACATTTTTATTGACAACATTTTTGGTTTAAGTAGTGTAATAGAAATTATTTATGTTAAGTACATATTGATTTCTAAAATCTGGGCTCTTAAACTTGATTTTATTTTAATGTTTTTTCAAATCTGCTTAGCACTTTCTCCCAACACTTATTTGTTTAGTTCTATAAGAAATGTGAAACTAAAAACCAAATTAATTGGGATATTAAAATTTTTCTCAGTGTACACTCCACACACGAAACTGCGAGGAATCGACGAATTTCTGGTGCGTTGTCAGCCGCATTTAAATTTGATTTTTATGAAGCGCAGAAATCAAAGTGGAAAATTTATCTGCTGTCCCGCCCATTATGGCTGTATATCTGAGCATGCCAGGAATATCGCAGGCCATTTTCTCAGCTCATCCTCGACACAGACTCTCGTACATAAAGGCAATTTTATTGCTCAAGTTGTGCTGCTCGATGGGATAAGCCCCTCATTTATGCCCGTTGCCCGGCAACATGTTGCCTCAGCTGGAGTTGCCTCGTTTGGTTGTCGTATTCCACACCCACGCCCCCATTTGCCCCGCCCCTAGAAAAAAGCGGCGTGGGAGTGGCAGGCGGTAACTATTAAAGTGCTGTTAACTTTATTATTTCGAGCACTTGTTGTATAATGTGGCAACGCTGTCATGGCAACTTGGAGCTATAGTTTTCTGGGAAAAAACACAAGGGCCAACAGCAGGAGCAGCAGGACGAGAAAAACAAGACGGAAGCACGAGGACTCAAGTCATAATTTGTCAAAAGATGCTCGGCAAATATTTGTTACAAAATACGTTTTCTATGCTCAGCTTCCCCACTTCATAACGCAAGTTTTGCTGATGTAAATTCTTCGCTGCTTCCCCCTCATAAAAAACATATAACGTCCAACTTTATTTCTCACAAGTGGCTCGTTTAGAAAAGTTCTTTAATACCAACAAATGTTATTAAATAAAAGTTTTCCGCTTGATTGCAGGCCACTTTTTAATTAGAACTTCGATATGTATGGGTATACCAATTTATATTTATTTTCTTTTTATATTTTGTTTATTTTTCAAAGTTCATATTAGGGCCTAATGTGTTTTTAATTGGATAATAGGTATTTTTCGTTGCACAAAGTAATCTTTGATTTACCATATTTTATACCCTTGCAGAGGGTATTATAATTTAATGAAGGAGACATTTTCGACCCTATAACGTATATATATTATTCTTGTTTCTATTAATATACCTTGAAATACCTTGTTTGATTTAAATTTATGTGTTGTTCGCAACTATGACATTATGCCCAGAAACTTTTTTAACTTACTTTTTGATGTCAAGTAAGTACATAATAGTGTCGTAAAATATTTAGTCATCAAATATTATTATTTAAATTAAGAATCCCCTTAATTTAAAGCCTACAGGTTTTCTTGAACACTTGTATTTTTATTTAATGATGTAATTTAATATTCTTAAAATGCTAATATTGCTAGGAGGAATAAACTATTCGTCTGAAATAATTAATGGCTACAATTTCAACTTTGATGGACGCAGCATGCCTTTCGTTGAGTTTGTAAAATTTTGCCAAATGAATTTAATTCTCTTCAATCATTTATGTAATTTAATATAGATAGTGCTTTTAAATTGTGTGAATTCCCTATTGGCGATTAATTTTCAATATAAATTTAAATGTATTAAAATTTGTATTATGTGAATAGTATCAGTTTTATTTTTATTATTTAATACGGCTTATCAATGATTTGGTTGCTGAGTTGTATTCTTATTTCGAGCCGCGATGCCCAGTCGCAACCCTTGAATATTGAATATCAACAAGAATTGCGTTTGGACAATCATAGCTAAAAATCGAATTAACCAAATATTTATTTATTTTCGCTCCGCAGCGATAGCTTTTCCATCCTGTCTGGCTGTGGGAACTTAACCAAGCTGCTCCCAGGATATCGTCTAACACTCCCGGGAGCTGGAAACTGGAAGCTGGAGGTCCAAAAATCAAGGGTGTAGGGGTAAATTGGGAGCATTGTCAGCTGCGCTCCAGTTTTCCATTTTTGTTGCCCGTCTGCATTACAAGTGAACTTTTTCGCTTGCAACTTAATACTGAGATGGCGATGCGATGGCTATGCGATGGCGATGGCGATGACGATAGCGATGCTTGCATAAAGTCTTTCACTCTATTATAGCCAAACACACCCAGCAATGGGATGTGTATATACTATACATATATATGGAGGGAGAGTTTGAGTGTCGAGTTTGGTTGGGAGCCTGTCAGCTTGGCTTGGGCCATAAAGTGTCGGAAGAATCACAAAATCATTGTAAATGTTGAACGAATCTCGTATTACACGCAAGGGGCTGGACGCCAGGACATTTTAGGGGGGGAAAATGGATTGAAGGGGAAGTGGAAAGTGGGAAATGCCACCGCTGACACTTTGGCTCGCCTTGCACTGCACTTCTTGATTAAATTTTTGCACTGAAAATGAACTTGGTTTACTCCCGCATACTGCCACGTAAACTCAAACTCGTCCGGACGGACAGCTGTTTGTCCGTGGGATGTCCTTTCCTGGCCGGGACGAGACCGGGTTTGGCGTGTTTTGTGGTTTTTATTCCAGCCCCAGCCACGGTTTTATTGTGGCTTTGACCGCTGCCCTATTGTTGCTAACTGCAAAATGCATTGCTGCGTGGCCGTTTCCTCTGCTTTCCTTCGCCTTTTCTTTGCCATTGTCCTGGGGGCTGCTCCTTGGCTCCTTGGCTCCTCCGCTCCGCCATTTGCCAAGGATCAGATAGTCGTCCGTGTCGGGCAGCTGTTATTACAATATCCCTTTCTGCGGTGCCCTGAAACGGCTAGAAACGGGTTACTTTCGAGATAACAACATCAAACCGTTCGAAGCCATCAAACTCACCCCAACTTTTGTGGTTGCTTCTTCTGCTGCTTGCCATTAAACTTGAAATTAAATTGTCGTTCCATTCTGGATCCAATTTTTATGCCAAAAGGGAGCTGGCCTAATTGGAATTGATTGAAAGTTATTTGATGTTTGGCCTTTTTGGCCCAAAAGGGATTAAGCTCTAAGTCCCGTCCCCTCTCACTCAGGGAATTCGACTGGCTATCTCGCTCTGCCTGTGTGTTGTTCATAGACTGTGTTGAACGTAATTAACATAATTTAATTATGTGCTTGGCATTAATTTTACGCACGAAATTAAGTGTTGAGTTTTAAGTGTCTACACTTTAATTGAGCGACATTTTTATGCACTCCCCGCACACAAACACGTGCTCTTTAGGGTAGCATTTCGGGTATGCCCGGCTGTTAAGTTAAAATTTAAAACAAAAATAGAAAGGGCTATTGTAATAGAAATCGCTCGGATCTTAAAAACAATTACAGAGGGTCTGAAAAATGCAAGAAAAAAGTTTTTCGTTAACAGTCTATCGAACTTTGAGCATGTAGCATACTGTGATTTAAAAGATTTTATATTAAAATGTTTTTAATACATTGCTTTAAATAGTACAAGTACTGTTGAAATTTATAAATTTACGTTGGATTTTTATGGCATTGCTTACCCATCTTGATAAAGGGTATTTATGGGTCGTGGCCAGACCCTTTTTAAGCCTAATTGTTATTGCTCCTCTACGGTATGCGACCAATAAAATGCCTGTACTAATAACAATGATATTCGGGGTGTGGGCTTTTCCGAGACTAATTAAATTAAACAAAAAGTAACACTCACTCTTGCGGAGAATGGAGCTGGAGCTGGAGTTGAAGTTGGGTGGGTGGTGGAAGTTCTGGGAACTGTGTCTGGGGGACTGTTGCTGCTTTTATGGGCTATGAAACGATTCGCTTTCCCTCTCTTAGCTTTTAGCTCCAGCGGAGCCTGGCGCCGCCTTCGACATTAAAAGGGCTTCGGTGCGGGGCTCGTAAAAAAGAGGATGCCTAATAAAAATGCCGCAGCACGTACGTCAACCTGCAGGCATTAGTCCTACTTACCGCTCATACACCCACACACACAGGCACACACACACACATACACACAGAGGCACACACATTGTCCTATCTGGCAGGATGAATAAAAACAACAAAGACAAACCTGGCACACAAGAAAACTCATCGCTGTTGTTATTAATTTGCAAAGCGCAAACTTGTTCCTTGTTCGCCGGCAATATCCTGCCTGAAATGTTGGGCTTCGAGGAGGCTGGCAGACTCGGGGAGTAATAAGCTGAAGCTGAGGCTGCAACCTCATCCTGGGCCATCCTTTTATTTAGCTATTTGCAAGCAATTTGATTTTGTTTTTATGCCCATCGTGTTTGCCCAATGTATCAAAGTCGTGAAAAACTCTGCACTGAAAAGAATTGATTAATTTGGCCTGATAAGGTAATATTTTTATATATTTTTGGTATAATTGTTTTACTTAATCGTTTTCGATTCGGAGCTTACTGAAAGATAATATTTTTTTTTTCGTTTTCTATGTTTGAGTATTGTTGGAATTTTCCATTTCCATTTTTTAAACTTAGCAAACATTAGAAAAGATATCGAAGAAAACAAAAATGCTTATTATAAATAAATTCTTTTTTTTTTAATTGTATTTCAAAATAAGTTATCATCACCCGAAAAATTTATTATTTGAATATTTAAATATTTTTTTTTGAATTGTTTAAAAATAACAAATTTAATTCAAATCTTCTCTAATTTTCGTATCATTTATTTTTTTGAAATTCGATCATCACGAAGTTTTTGCTATTTTTTCCTGTGCAACCACATCAATCCACTCCATCGATCGATCGCATCCGCATCCTGGGCATAAGAATCGAATTGCAGTTGGTCGCCGGTCCATTAGGCGTCCACTTGTCGTCCAGAGCTTTTAGCCAAAATGGGAGGGGGAATCAAAAACAATACCGAGGAAAGAACGCCCGCAATGCCAAATATTGTTTTGGGCCGATGGCTTTGCCACAGATAGACGGCGCTATCAGAAGTCGACGCCTTGTAAATTGAGCTGCTAATGGCCCGGGCACACAATGCCAAACAAATACAATGGATGATGAGCACAAAAGCGCAAAGTATTAAAATAAATATATATGTATAAAAGGGAGCAAGGAGCAGTGTGGAGTGTGTGCTCGAGTTCCCAGGATGACAGCATCGGCCACTTAATCCCGCCAAGACCCGCCTAAGCAACTTTATTAGGCCACGTCGACTGGCACTTTGGCGGCACTTGAGTGCCGACTTGAATGCACTTAGTCCTGCATCTGCAGGTTCTCAACCCCTGGATCCTTCGGCTAAATGCTGTTGCCTCTGCGGGTGCACCTGACAGTAGTTGGCTTCTTGAAAAACTGCCATTAACTAGTTACAACTTCCGGCGCTGCCTGCACTTCCTGTGATAGGCTGAGCACCACGACTACTATCCCACTATCTAACTTTTTGCCATTTTCCTTTATTTTATTTGAGCGCTTAACTTTTGCCGGGACTTCCTGGCGCCAACTTCATCTTTCTCACACCGAAGGACGCATATTTAGTTGACATTGGGCGCGCTCATTGTTTACCTGGACCTGGAACTGGAACTGGAGCCCCTTGACAGGTTCGCAGCCAAACAATTTGCGTCAACGGCACCTGCTTCACTGCTTCACTGCTTAACCTTTCCCATTTTTCCTTCAGTCTTGGCCCCAGAAAACTGCCAGTGTTTCTGCTCACCATAACCATCAACATCAACATCAACATCAACATCATCGTCGTCGTCGTCATTATAATGAGAAAATTGTTTCAATTATGTTTGTGTTTAGTTGCTTCAATTTGCTAAGCAACATCATTAAGTGCCCCAACTTGGCCCCCTCTCATAAAAATATAATTTGAGTTCGACTAGGATAAGGGTAGTTTCGCCCAGCACCCAATGCACCCAAGTCGGGACGAATAATGTACTATATATGAATAAGTAAACAGCACACATTATGGCAAACGCAGAAAGGAGGAAACTAAATACAAACACCAACACAAATTGCGCACGTGAAAAGTCCACGTTCACGTTGATGCCACCCACTTCGTATATAAGGTGTCACAAACATAACAATAAGAATTATGATAAATAAAAATCTTAATAAATCACCAATAATAAGTAACCTCTAGATTAAACGGTATTAAACCAGGACATGAATAATATGTTTTAAAAAAATCCTAATTTATCAAATGTTTTGATTTATTTCCTTTTTAATCTGGTCTTAAGTTGGGTTTTTTTATGTATTTATACTGCCTATCTATTGGATTATTGATTATTGTTGTTAAGAAACCTAATACAAAAAAAATAGAGCAGTGCTTAAAGTTACCTAACTTTTACAGGCAGTCAGTAAAGGATAAACCCTTTATGATCAGTACTAAAAGTTTAAGCACCACTGTACAGCCCTTCTGCTCCTGTTATGTTGGCCATGTTTTCTATTTCTGGGCTTGGGCTCACGTGGCCATGACGGCACCCAGCGGAAGTTGCCGCTCGTAGAGTCTGAGTCTCAGACAGAAAGAGAGGCAACGAGTTGCTAATACTTTGATTTCCCCGCACCACAAAACTTTCACGAGGATTATTTTCACATTACAAACAAAAGGGAACACCAAAACGAAACTACAAACAATAATAATAACCTAACCAAGCGGAAAGTCGCTTTATGGCTTTCGCTACCCTGGAAAACTAAACAAGAGATTCTTTGGTGCTGGTTACATAAAGCTTTCAAATAACATTGTTCTTCCCATAACTTTATTTATAAAATGAACTGATTATATCATTCAGAAAAAGTTTCTAAGCCTTTTACTAAAGAAATCCTCCTTTTATTGAAAAAACATTGCTGTATTTTAAACTTCATTACGCATTATCATGCCCCTTGGCAATGGTAATGTTTTTTTTTGGTAAAACTATCTATGTACATAACTTATCATATTAGGTTTTATTGAGTGTGAGTTTCTTGTTTATGAAAAAAACTTTTTTCATATGTTTTAATTTCTGTAAATTTATGATTAGCTTGTCTATGAAAAAGAAAAACAATTTCATTACGTGGGTACGTATAAATAAAGTAATTTTGAGAGTTAAGGAACTGTAGACTTTTATTTAGTTGATGACTATTTCAATACATCCATTTTTGGATAATGTTCTAGAAAATTCCGCTATTTCTTTTGTTTTTGTTTTTAAGTGTAGATAGTTGATTCTAGAATCACGTTTTAGTCGTTCTCAACTAATGTAAATTGAATTCCCGAACTAAGTATTACCCAAGTCGGACCACTTTTTCCCTAATTAACGTCTTACAGACAGTGGTAATTGGCGGTGGGACGTAACTCCGGCAGAAGTTATTAGTTTTGGTCACCGCCAAGTGCAATTAAGGCCTTTCGGTATAATTGCTATGCGCATGCCTTTTACTCCTGTTGGTTTTGGTAAGGATACAGAAACAAAACGTATACATTTGGCAAATATCCGATTTTAGGCGCTATAACTAAATCATACACAAGTATAAACTATTGTCTATGGGGTGACTTCGGAAATATCCATGTGCCTGTACGAACATACATGTATATTGAGTCAGAGGCCAAAGGCAATTTATGGAGCATATTGTGCCGTTGGCTGGAATCAGTGCAGGAAATCCCACAAAAAATCTCCTTTATTGCATGCACAGCACGTTTCATGTGTTTGTCTGACTGCTCCAGCTCCGGCTCCTGCTCCTCTCCCAATTCCCGCTGCTGCAGGGAGTCCTTTTCCTGCTCCTGCTCCTCCTCCTTTGCCAACGTTCATTTGCAAGCAATGTGATCAAGCCTGCAATCTGCAATTTTAAGCAGAAAGCCGAGAGACGCCCAAAGGTATGGGGAGGGGAGGGCAAATAAAGTTTAATTTGAATGCTTCTGTTGAACGTCACACGCTGGGGTATTGGGAAAGCGACAGGGATGGGGATTGCGATTGGGATTGGGATTGGGCGACCTGCCTGTGGGTGTGTCTCGCCCCAAAAGACTTCCCACGGCGAAGGGGCACCGAAATCAAAGTTATTTGTATTTATTTGCAAAATCGTGCGGCGCGTGCAGGAGCAGCAACAATGCCCCGGACATGATGTACGGGCACCCCATGCATATGTGGTGCAAGGAGTAGTTCTGGGCCAACTTGGGAGTGAGATGTTGGCCGTGTCAGAAGGTGTGGGCTCTGGGAACGACTCGCTTCATTGCCTGCGATTGCCGTTGCAATCTGCTTATTTGTCCTGAACGAACCGAGAGAAAACACGTGGCGTTTCCTTTTGCAAATTGCCGTTTATTTGATCTAAATAATCACTAGTATTAGGTCCGTTTTGTCGGTCATTTATCGTAGTCAACATTTTAATAATTATGAACATAGTGCCCAGTATTAATGGCCTAGTCAATATCAAAAATTTACGGCAATGGGAGTAGGTGTTGCACTTCCTATATGTGAATATTGAACTCATTTTATTTCAGACTATTGCATACAACACATTTGTATAATACCTATTTCATTGCATATTTATTAAAGTTCCATAATTGTACTTATTGGGAAAATGATTTCTATAAAGTAAACAGAGCCTATGGGAGAAATGAATCACATTTTCTCTTTTCATTGCTCATGTCAAAGATTTTTAGAGACCCAACTGCAAAAATTTGTGAAACATAACTCACAACATTTGACATTTTTTCCCTGTGCAGTTGTAGTTTGTGCCTGGAATTTATTCTTTTCAGTGCTCCCTCTTTCAGTTTTCTGTTTTGTACTTTGCATAGCGGCACGTTACGAGTGCCGAGGAAAATGTTAACGTCAATATGAAATGCATCTACCAGAGACTGAAGTCCTTTGAATTTTTGCACGCACGTGCGTCACGTTCCTAAGCCAGACCCGCACGAAAACACGTTCCTCTAAGCAAAAGGACTAGGGTCCGACTCTATACAGCTTTTAGCTATTGGTTCGGGTTCGTGTCGGCATGCATCGACACCTCCAGAGTGTCGGAATTGACTTGGGCCCATAACTAAGTGGCCGCTATTTACACATCACATGGATTTTTCTGAGTTACACAGTCCGAATTCTGGCTAAAAGCAGGGATGCCCAAGAGATTCACGTCTGTTTGTTTCGCATTTTCCTGCAAAATTGCTTAGAAAATATCATTATCAAGTATATTCTTATTTTGACAGCATTTCACTTTTGGGGTAAACGTTCGATTTTAATTGCTTCTCGCCCCATCAAATCATTTTGGCTGCTTATAAAACATTTATTTACGTCCTCCGTCTGGGCGGTGTCTGCCGAACAGACTCGCTTTGGGTTCCTTAGGAAGTGCAAGTGCAATACGTTTTGCTGCTGCCAGAATGCAATGCATAAATTTATGGCATCCCGATGCCGAGCAGGCAATTAAGAGGAGGAGCCGGGTGTATCTCTGAAAGGATGTTCGAGGAGATTGGCTTGCTTGTTTCGGCAGGGCGTGTGCAGTGAATGCATAAAATGAAAATCTCAAAGCCCGAATCCAAATGCGGCTCAATGCAAAACCAAAAGCGTTGTTGCTCAGACTTCAGTTGTGGTACACAGAGAAAACCACAACTTAAGTTCGAGATTTTGGGCGGAAAATTAAGTGAGCTGAGTTATTGTTCTACTAATCGGATTACACTTTCTAATAACAATGCTTTTGTCTTATATTAATGTGGGTTTTATAAGTAAACGCTAGTATGGAGTGTTCAATGTGAATACGGGTTTTAAGTAAACGAGGGACTTGCTTTATTTAAGGAGGCGATTTTTTGCAGCTTAATACTTAATAAATAAGGTAAGCTATTTGTTCGAATTGAAGCTAGAATTATTTAACTAATTTTATGTTGCTTCGGGACTAGTCCTTTACAAATTTTATTTGTGAATTTGGTAAACTTTTTTTTCTCTGCATAGCTGTTGCAGTTGCACTTGTTATCGTTGCTGCAGTTGCAGCCATAAATAAAACAACCGAACATGGCGATGGCGCGGCCAAGAACCCAATCCCTAGCCCAAAGACAAACCCAAGCCCGAATTCGGCCAGTTTTGTGTCTGTGTTGCTTGTGTATATGTAATATGATTTAAATTCAATTTGTGGCATTTGTTATCGATATCAAGACATGCCCACACGCACACAAATACAAACACTCCAAACTGCACACATAAGTGCTAGCACGCAAACAAACACACTCAATTACATGGAGTGAAATTTGTTTTCAATTATACATACGATATATGGCTTAGATGTCTGCCGTCCTTGTTCGTCTGCCTCTGGCCCATGTAGTGGTGTTTGTTTGTTCGACGGCATAATGGGGCGTATACGCAATATTTTATGCATCAGCTTTAAAGCAAACCCCTCTGATACTTCCTGCCGTGGTCCTTCTCCTTCCAAGTCCTGTCAGGATTGTTTATGGTCTACGTTTTGGCATTAAGTACTGAAAAATTCGCATTCGTTTTGTGTATCCTATTATCGGTTAAATCTTTATGGTTGCCAGTTGCGATGAAAGGTTTTTTTACACGTTTCGCCATCGAAACGATATTGCCAAGTAAACATGGCGAACTCAGAAAAGAAATACAAGATTTTTCTGTTAGAGATACTCTTGAAACTAGCTTTAACATATTTTTTCATATTTATTGGAATATTTAAATAAATCTTCAAAATATATAGATTTTATATAAGAGTTTTTCTCCCATTTTCGACAAATTTAAGGACGAAACCGTTCAGGATGTGGATTGAAATCGTTTGGATGTCTCATAAATTTATACATCGGTGAGCAAAATCCATTTTTTAGAATAAGCTTGTGATTTTATATTTTTGCCTTTTGCAAACCATTTTGATTTAAAGCTCAGAACTCTTTAAGGATATCAAATAAGTGCTTCTGTGTGGAGTGTCACAGATGTGGCTGAACAAAACCAAAACCACATATCCGAAAAAAAGAAAAAAGCAGTAGTGCCGAAGCTTTTGGCAACTTCAACCGCAATTTACTCATTTCATTTTGAGTTTTGTGGTTTTATTTCGCTTACGAGCGAAATCCATTTGAACAAGAGCCCAACTTTTTGCGTTCTATTTTCCGTCGAGTTTTTTCCAGGCAAGCCACCCCGTTAAGCAGGCCAACTCCGCCGTAACAAGTAAACCCCATCAGCCATCGGCAGGACCCAACTTCAAGTGGCGGGAAAATCCTTTGCTTTTAGCCTCCTGTTCGCTTTTCGCCGCTGTTTGCTCAGCGAAAGTACAAATTGCATGGCGCCCAGCTCATTAAGAGTCGACATGCAATTATAAAAGCACGGCAAAAACTCAAACGGCGTTGGCATGACGCCCGAAAACGAGTGAACGAATGAGCGGGCCAACTCAAATGAAACTCAATTCGACTCAAAGGCAAACGGTTTATTCCGTGCGAATACGTTCGCACAAAAGTCAGCCAAAATGCGTCATTACACACAGATATGTGTGCACAGAAAGAAATGTTTTATGTAAAAAACATTGGAAAGTTACTGAACTTTTTTTTTACAAATAATTAATGTATGGTATTGTGATATGTATTCAAATAATATTATTTTCTTTGTTCAAATTGGAATTAATTGAAAGCCGAATTAAGAAATAAATTTTCTCAAGCCAAAACCTATTTTCCTTGATTACTTAATTTTGCCAGTGCAGAGTGTGAGTGTTTCACGTGTTGGCCACTTGACTCATTAAAAAGCCGGAGGTTTTTTCACTCTTCACCGGCTTTTTGTACGGTTGTGTGGGTGAGTGTGTGTGGCAAAGCGCTTCAATTGCAGTTTCAGCTTTCAACTTGCCCTTTGCAACTGCCCTGAAGTGTTGATGGAAGCCCCTCTTTCCCTTCACCCCCGCCCCTTTTCAGCTTCATTTATGCTGCCCTTACGCTTTCCACTTTCCCCACTTTTCCCACTTTTCCTCCCGTGCCCCGTGGCAGACATTTTCATGTAGCAATTTGTAAGCGCTTTTAAGCCGGGGCACAAGAGCTCGTTATGCCACTTTTCAATGAGGCAGCGGCTCAGTTGGAATGGCAACTGGATTGGAGGGGGAAATGAACTGAAGTGAGGTGAAGTGAAGTGCGCCAAGGTGAGTGCTTTTGCGGCTCAACAGGTTGTGCATGTCAGGCCAAATTAATTATGCATTATGTACACTGGCGAACGGGCGCATTAAGTTGCATAATTTGCCAGACTCGACTCGACCCGACCCGACTCGACTCGACGGCCACTTACCACTGTCCTTGCGGCTAATCCTCGCCAGCTTTCCGTCATTCAAAGGCACGAAGGCGAGCACACAGCTGCCTGCAAAGAGCAAAAAAAGAAACGGAAAGAGACAGTCAGTGACGGAAGCTAAGTAACTCGAAGCGCCATGTTCAGTTCACAAATGTGACGCGACTTCCGCAGCTCACTTCTGCTAATGTTGATGTGTATGCTCCTCTGTAATTAATAAAAGTTTCACCAGATAGATAAGCAAGTTTGCTGGCCAAACTTTGCTCATTTTTGCACCCCCACTTAAGTTTGCTCCCCCTGGCATTGCATAAATTGCGTCAAATTAGACAGAAATATTTAATTAATCTCGCCGAAAGTTGCTTTATTGAATTATTTGCCGCTTCGGCCACGTTAATGCGTCGGCGAGGAGAAACTGTTGGCGAACCATTTAAGCCAGGAGTCATTAAACGCGGCGTATGGGTAATTCAGCTTTAAGAAAACCACTCAAAGGATTTGGCATTAGTATCTACGACAAAAATAAATATAAATTATAATTTAATCTTATACATGTCCTTTAATGTGACTTTTGAACATATATCATAGAACATTTATAAAAATGTTAGATCAATAATAGTCATCGCTAGCTCTGATTTATTTGTAAATTTGATGGACTTATATTTCCATTAATTTAAAAACAATAAATTAGTTATTATAAATGGAACATACGTTTTAGGCAGGAAATACATTATTATAAGCTATAAATAAAATATATATATATATATATATATATATATATATATATAAATATATATATATATATATATATATATATATATATAAGATATTATATATAAAAGGAAAAATGAATAATGTTTCTAAAAATGTGAGAATAAAATAAGAGTTGACTCATTGAAAAATTTGTGTCTAAGAGTGCTGTGTTTCTTTTTTGGCGCTTTAGTTGAGTCTATTTTCACTGTGCAAAAACTCCATGAGCCTGACAATTGTCATTAGGCGGTTTCGCCTCACGACTCGCAGTTGTTGTTGTTGCGGGCAGGAAGAGCGACCATCTGCCATTGACAAATGACACGATTTACATTACACTTGATGCAATTTTTCAGCATGCCAGCCGACTTGTCAGCAGTGGACACAGCAGGCAGAACGGGCAAACAAATGATGATGATGCGGATATCTCCGCCTCCGCCTTCAGTGAGTGTGAGTGTGTGTATACGAGTCTGGGTTGCTGTGATGCACGCGCCATCTTAAGCGCCGGAAACGGAAGTCATTTGGCCGACGTTCACGATGCCGCTCTGTTCATGTCGCTCCGTTTGCCGCTCGATGGCGCCGAGTTTTATGGCGAATGCAAATAGATACGCACACAAGTGCACATAAAACGTAATTCTTTATTTACGGCATCTTCTTTGCCGCCGCCAATTCCTTGGCTCATCCCATTTTTTTTGTTTCTTGTCTTTTTTTTTTGTTTTTTTTTTTGTTTTTAATTTGCACTACGCCGGGAAACTGTTGCAGTTCCCTGGCAGCGGAAGTGTAGAATTTCTTATGAAAGTTACAAACATCAAGCGGATGGCGCTGGTACTTTGTCCCTAGTTTTTCGCTTTTCCTTTTACATTTTTGCCCCCGTTGCCCTTCGCATTTGTAAGTCGATAATTTCGTTTTGTTGTTTAGCGTTGTGCATTTTCGCTTCGCAAATGTTGTCCCCACCGTAATTGACATAATTTGCGAGTTTCTCTGGAGCACGTCTCATAATATATTCAAGTGCTTGGTAGTGAAGCGAGCGAACCAATTCCGAACTAAGCCAACTTTGGAGAATATCTCTTGGAAAATTGTACGCTTTTTTTGTCTGCATTCACAGACATTTCCCATTAGCCGTGTATAGTATATAGTATACGTATATGTACAGACAACATCCCCAGACACGGTTTATGTATTTTGCATGGAAATCGTGCTACAAAGGGGCCTTTTGACCGTCCACAAGTCGATAAAGACGTCGGAAATGTCAACATGATGACAACAAATTTGTAAAAAATTCTTGATTTATTTGGCCCCGAAACCACAGCAACAAAAAACAACGACGGGCTAAATGAAATGCTCTCCGGAGTCCGGACTCAGGGAAACCGAAAGAAGGGCGCTCATGCTGGGCTAATGGCACATGGGGGCGGTGCCACGCCCCCTGGCCATTCAATGCCGCCATCAGCCACACAGCTCACGTAATGAATGCGAGAAAAGCCAAAGCGTAAAAAAATTGCAAGGGAACCGAGATTGAGAATGAGAATCAGTATGGGGCTGGTGCTTTAAGGGGGAGGTGCTTCAGGGGGTGGTCACCCACTTTAATGGTGTGTGTGTGTGTGTGTGGTCGCCTCGCATATAATTTGACAGGCAGCAAAAGTTAATAACGCACCCATAGACGATAATGGTAGGTCCGTAACGATATACAAATAGTCACAGCATAACACGGAAAAAACTGTTTGAAATACCTTACTTAAAAACAAAAAATTAAAGCTCTCCGAAAAAATTTATTTTAATAACCAAGTTAAAACTGAATGGCCCAGATATGCTTTTATTTTATACATATAAATCAAAAATTTAATTTTTTTAAAGATAGTTAAATGATTTTTCTTTAAAATAAATGTAGGGGTAGCTATAAAAATCATTAGCGTTTTGAAAATATTTATCTAGAATCCTAAAAACTCTGGACTAAAAATATATTTTATAAATAATATTTTGTTATAATTTATTATTAATTTACAAAACTTAGCGATTTCTTTAGCACCTCCTTTACATTCTGTTTGCCAATGTGAATGTCTTTAATCAAATCAAACTTTATTCTACAAAGACCAAAAATGACAAAACCAAGAATAAAGTTCGCACATATATTTTTTCACAGTGATGGCAGGAGCAAAAGCTCGTTTAGAGGCGCAACCAACCTCATCCACCCTGTAATACCGTCGCAAATGACCGAGATTTAGCAGCGTCGAACGAGGGTCAGCTCCTGTCCTGACCAGAACCCCCGCACACTCGGCACCAAAGTCACCTACATCAACGGACGACAGGATGTGATGTAGGTGGACTTCAATTCGATTGATGGGCTGTACTTCTTGCGATTAAGTGCTGGACGAGGACAACAATCGACGGAGAACCGAGTTGAATTTGTGGCCAAAATTGGGGGAAAGCCTTCCTCAGATATTTAAATTGAAAGGAAAACTAAGTGTAAGCATTGAAAGTACGTTTTTCAGCATATGATAGAAGCTCGCAATTCGCTGGTAAAATTGCATCGACTTAAGTACGCTCTTGAAGGAGTTCTTTTCTAAGTTTCCATTGTTTGCTTTGCTCTTTTGTAGGTTTCCGCAAGTTTCCTTTTTATAGGGGCTTGATCGGACTTTCATTCAATGCTGATATTTCAATATTTATGGTTGAGGAAAGAAGGAAAAATGTGATTGAGGAATTTCTATTTTGTAGTTTGATGAATTGGTTTTTCCTTTAGTATATCTTGACATCTATGTAAAATATTTACTTCAAAAGATGCTATGAAATGAAATAAGTAAAACGCATTGAAAATTTGATATTAATTTTCCGTATAATTCATTCAATATTTTACCAAAATCAGCAACCCCCCGTATAAACATAATTAAATACTTAAAATTTATTCGCATTACCAATTTAATCGGGAAATTTAAACAATTTTATTGGCTGGTATTAGAATGTTTATGGTGCTGGCTTGGTCTGCTGGAACCGCCATTAATTTCACGTCAGTATCACCGCGTGCCATTTTTGTAAGTCCCTCTCGAAATTCCTTTTCGCCGCTGCGCTAAATCGTGGGCAATTAACTTTGCTGATGACTCCTGCCAATCACAGCGAACTGACCTGGCCAAGCTGTCGTCCTTTTTGGACCCCAACTAGACTCCGACCCGGACATTGGTCAACTCGTCCCCTTGCGTTGGCTCCCATGAAACTTGGCCAAATATATATATAATTAATTTATATATATATATAATATATATATATATATATATAAACTAAGTGTAAGCATATATATATATATATATATATATATATGTTCTTTTTTTGCGTTGCGGTTTCTCGTGGACAGGGATTTTCATTTAAATTAGCTAAACACGTTGGAACAGCTGAGGGGGAATCTTGGCACACAGGGAAAAATTGTAATATATTTTATCCATTTGATAGTTAAAATATATTAGTTGAAGTTTTTTTTATAATTTTTAACTAATCCATTTTTTTATTATAATTTAAATTTGCCTTAAGGATAATATCTTTCAAGGTATAATTTATTTGTTTAAAATAAACCCTTTTTTATATAGAAAAAATACATTTTAGCTCTCAGTTAAGTTAATGCAACCATGAAGTAGCCTCACAATTGCAGACCTTATTTTGAGTGCACTTTGGTTCACCCCTTTGTGATGTTCAGCTAAAACTGGAGTGCTTCCTCGACGGGGTCGTACATTAAGGAGATTAGTGGACTTAAATTCTTTGATTTAGAACACGTGCCCCACTAGCTATATGCGATAATTAATTCCCAGCTACCAGGTACCCTCCCCACGCATAAATCCACATGCACCACGGCAGCACACTCAAGAATGCATGAGGGGATCGGATCTCCTATGAAAATGGGAATGCACGGGTGTCACCGCACAAAAGTAATAAGCTGAAAGCCTGACGATGATGAAGACATGGCTGCGGAGTCATTTACAATGCTCCTGCAAAAGGATGCACAAGGCGGGCGGCGAAAAATGTGCGCCATTTTGGCCTGGGTTGTCGCCGAAATAAGTCAGCCATTTCCTAACCCATTGTGCCACCTTGTCACCTTGCCTCCTAGCCACCTTAACACCCTGCCACCCACTCCCGTTGCATGTGCATTCTCGCATAGGCGAAAACATAAAACACAATGCCATTTGGCCATTGAAGAAGAAGGAGTCGCGGCAAATGAACATAAAATGCCACTTACTTGTCCAACAGCCACGCCCAAAGGACTTGATAGTGCGGTGGTGCGGTGGTGCATAACTCTTGCATTCTTTATGAGTATGTACTCCTTTTGCTGCCAGCGAGTGTAAATTTGGGTTTGGTGTTCGCGCGGCGACGGAAATTTAATGCCTGCAGCAAGTTCATTTAACTTTTTAACCCATCTCAAATGTATCTGCTTGCTGAATCCTTTTCTCTTTTCACTTTTTTTGTTTTTTTTTTTTTTTGGTATGCAGGATCAAAAACACGAAATGGGTTAGGTAACAAAGAGAAAGGTTAAGGGGGATGGGCTGTGATGTAATGGGGAATGGGGAAGGAATAGGAAAAGAAAGCAGCGGAGCTTGCGGCTGCTGCCACACAATCTGCCATATCACTGACAGTTTTATCGACTTAACAAAACTAACTGCCATTAGTTTCACTTTGCTGCGAGTGTTGCTGAAAAGCTACGACATTTTCGCCCGCTCTCTCGACCGATGCAAAAAAGTCGGAAGGAAAAATGGAAGGATGGAGGGATCGGGATGGAAGGATGGCAAACTCCGGGTCACAGCAGCAAGACAAAGGCAAAATAAACACGGAAAAAATGGGACGAGCGCCACGAGCAGCAACAACATCAACAATGGGCTACCAGGGAGATAAGCAAAATGGGACTTGGGACTGGGACTGGGATGTGTGTCAATGGGGGTGGGGACTGTACCACCCGACTGCTACTGGCAGACGTTGAAAAATCACTTTAGCATGACCCCAAAATGTCTATTTCATTAATACAAATAAACCCGGAAGGGGCCGAGTATCGACTACCGAATGCCGAATAAAGAAAACCAAAAGAACAAATGCCTCCCCAATAGCGGGAAAGGCCAAAACAAATCGTTTGCGCCCGCTGCAAGGACATTTGGACAAATTAAAATGAACATGAAAAGCGGCGGCAGATAAGTCCCACGAAGTCCACGTCCTGTCCGCTGTCCTTCCCGCCACCTCGTCCTTTTTTGCACGTCTTCGACTATTGACATTAAAATTTGTCATTCGTTTCGTCGTTTTTTTTTTTTGCCACTCGATAAGATTTATGTTATCTTTTTAAAGAGTATTTTAACATGGCCTTAAGGTTTGACAAAATCAGTTGCAAATATATTTGAAAACCAAATGGCTAAACCAATTTTTCTTTTTTAAGAATTTATGTTGAAATTTTTAAAGACCTTATTGATATTTAAGTTCATATATAATTTTTAAAATGTATTATTTTCTCAAATCTATACAAACTACATTTTTTAAAGAAAAGAAAAGTTCCCAAATATGAACCAGTGTTTTTAGACTCTGCAACGTTACAAAACATATTTTTTTCAAATTCTTTTTAAGGACAAAAAAGGTTAAATAAGTAACGATTTCAAAAATTTTTTGCTCAATATAATAACCATTATTATTTTTATATCCTATAATAAAGCATAACATAAGCACAAAGCATTAATAAAAAAGAAATCCTTATTTTATGGTTTTTTTTTATCCACGAAAGAGCATTAAAACTTCGCTCGCTTGAAGCGTTGCTGTTGCCGTTGCCTTTGCCGCAAAATGGCTTAGATAAACAGCTGGAAACATGGCGTCTCTAATCGGGCAAGTGCTTGAAATAATTTTTGAGAAAATGTGCTGTGAAAAGTTGTTCGATTGATGACCATGTCGGTCGCTCAGCTGCGGAAGCTGTCATTGTTTGTTCGCCGCTTCATTTATATTTGTATTTCATTAAAATTATTGCCCGGCTGTGTGGGCGCTGCTGTGTGGCGGCTCTTGTGTGGGAAACTAATTGATTGGCACAGTTTTTGCCAGGCCTTGATCGATTGATTTAATTTCTTGTAAAAAGCTGCTGAAATTGATGGAGTTGAGAGGTCGAGTCGGGGCGAGTCAGCACACCAAAAAAAAGAGGGAATCGGTCGTAATCCCATTAAGCCATGACGGAGCGGAAAGTCTGGCCAATGGATGGAAGGGATCGAAGGGGAAGTGGAGGTGGAGGTGGATGCCCTGGCCATCGCTCCTGGTAATGTCATCAAAGTGGCTACGAAATGCATAAAGCGGCCAAAAACGGCAAACACCCGAAAGACTCAAAGGCGGGAGCAGCTAAAAGCCAAGGCGAAAAAATCGATAAGACTCTAAAGTGGCTTGTGGCCAAGAAGGCGATGAGATGCCGATGCCGATGTCGATGTCGATGTTGATGATGATGATGATGAGTCCACCCCATCCGCATCAGTATAGCCATTCCCAGCGACTACTCCTTCGCTTTGAGTCTCTTTGTATAACAAGTGTGCAGCGAAAGGAAGGGACTTCAAATTGCACTTTTCATTAATCAGAAATGCGGAAATGAGTAAAAATCGACGATCAGATGCCCTCTGCTGTCCAACTTGCAAATGGCTTAGTTTGATGACTACATTGAGAAAAAATTGCTTTAAGAAGTTGGAAATTATGTCATTAAACCATGGAAAGCATTTAATGTCAGACTGGATTACTGTGTCTGAAATAGACTTAGTATCCTCCAGACCCACACATAAAGTTAATATATTTGATTTTTACAATTTTCAGTTCAGTTTAATTTTATAAAAATATATCCATTGAAGCCATATAAAAATTAATCTGTTATTCATATGAATGTTATTGTGATCCGTTTTGTAAATGTTATACGACTTTAAATATTCCATGGAATCAAGCTGTGTTGGTTTTGTTTGGGCAACTGTAGCATAAAACATTATTTTTCCCGGTGCCCTTGCTTGTCATTCATCAATGTTTGTTGGCTGGCTGGCGAAAACGCCGGTTCCTTCGAAATTAGCTGTTCTGCACTGGCAACTGACGTCAAAGTGCGTCAAAGGAGCAAACACAAAAGACCAAGGAGCAAGCACAAAGGACCAAGGGGAGTACTGCTGACAAGCGCAATGGCAAAATAATTTACACAACTTTTGCCATCTCATGTGGCTGAAATCGCAAGAAAGGAAGGGAAAGGAACTTCAGGTTGAAGTTTGAGCAGCGGGAGGAGCGGCTGGCGCTTTTCAATTTCCGTGACAAACGCGGCAAATGTTTGGCCAAATTCAATTTGGCGCACGCACATGCAGGCAGCCCTAAACGCCGTCGAGCATTTAAATCCGACATTATTGAGTTTGCCAATGAATATGTCAACAAAAAAGGCGAACCTGGAGTGGGATCCCCAGGTCCTGCCGCCGCCAGACGACAATCAGCTAAATAGACGAGCCGAAATGCCAGGCCCGCCAAGTCGACTGACTCCACCGACTATACTGACTCGATTCGACTCAACTCCGTAGACTGACTGACATGCTGAGCAAATGATGAGGAATGAATGCGAAATGGTAATCAGCATCAGCGACGGCAATGAAAATGGGGAGTCGCCATCGAATATGCAAATGGAAATGGGATGGGTTTGGGTTTGGGTTTGGGTTTCGGCTTGTGTTCGGGCTTGGTCTTGGGTTTAGAAACATTTCGCATTCGCATTCAAATGAAGATGGAAATGAGAATGAAAATCAAAATGTGTGGGACCCGCACGTTCTGATTTTGTTGATTCAGCGCCAAAGTCAGATCTAAGCCATGGTCAGTTGGCAGGACCAAATAAAAGTCAACTCCTCCTCGCAGTTGCTTAGAAGTTCGCCGGGTTGCATGCACTCAATTCTGGGGCATTAATCAAACGTATCGAACCATGTGGCCATGTGTGAAATTGTGCAGGCCACTGATTGCAGAAAAAGCCGGGCAAAGGGGGAGATACTTCGCAGACAGGACCTCCGAGTACGTGGCGCCCTGAGTTATGCAGTGAAAAATTGTTGGCAGCAAGATGAATGGTGGGCACGGGGCAGCAACAGTAACTCGAAAACGTGGTCAGCTGGCCATTCAGCCAGCCATCCAGCCAGCCAACCAACTATGCGGTAATAAGAAGCTCCAAAAAGGTTATACAAAGCGAAGATAAAGACAGGGATAAACTTAATGGATAGGGGGGAACCGGAACCTGCCTTGCTTGGCCAAGCAAGTATCACGTTGTCTGAACTCCATTCTCCCACTTTGAGCGCACTTTCAACTTGTCAAACGCATTGGGGGAATGAGCCTGATTGAAGTGCCTCTGTCGCTGCAAAATGCTCAGCGCATCTCCTTAAGCGCCTTCGCATTTCCCGCCAAGCTTTTCATATTTCAACTCTGCAGCTGACTCTGGATTGCCATGATTAATCGCAGTGCCTGCAGATACTGCCTGCTTTTTCGAACCACTGCGAGAAATGGTGTGAGCCTAATCTAAAGTTTGGATTACCAACTCATGAGGAAAACTTGTTAATGAACGATGAACATTCTTGAAACATTATTATCACATTATTTTATTAATAAACATATTTCTAATAAAAAGTAGAGGTTATGTTAAAATAGGGAAAAAATAGAAAGTAAAAATGTTCAAATCTTTTAACAAGCCCTGTTCAAGTTCTAAAAACTTTTTTAATATGGGATTTTTGTCAATTTTAGGTTTTCTAAATAACAAAAATAGGTTGTAGTTCAGATATTTTTTTTCGACATAGTAAGTCTTATTTTAATAAAACTTTTTAATTTGAAACATTTACTTCATTTTTTTTACCAAAAACAAAAAAAAAAATGAAAATGAAAAGAAAATTTAATTAATAATTTAATTTTTCTAAATTGGTGTGAAAGGTTTTATGCGAACAATGCTGAGATTCCCTTTTTTCTTATTTTAACTTTAAAAATACTAATTAAGTACAAATATTTTGATCGCAATAGGTAATGGAAATGTTTTAGAATTTCTGTCGGTGCATGTGTTTATGTCCTGCCTGGCAGCGTCGTTGTCTTTGTCCTGCCGCGACGGCAAACTCTCCTTCGTCTTCTTGGAGGCTCTTGTTCGTCGACGTTGTTGGCAGTTTGTTTTACAGCCGGCAACATAATTACAACAACAGGGCCCGGGACTGTTGTACGCATAATTGTGTGACAACGGCAGCAGTGGCAGTGGCAGTGGCAAATAGATGAGAAGCAGTAGCAGAAGCAGGATAAGGATGAAGCCAGGATACACACTCACATGCGCAAACATACACAACGGCTGGCGCCTTGGTTTTGATTTTGACACTTTTCAGCAACGCCTCAGCCACCTCTTTATTGCCCCGCAGTGCAAACAAGGCTGTCATAAATGCATTTTATGATTTTAATGAGTTTTCTGTTTATGCCCCTCTTAACCCCTATTCTGTCGTTTGGTGCATTTCGCGTGGCCTTAAATCGAATTTTGTGCGATGCAAGCTGCTCAGTTATCGAAATTTAATTAAAGCAACTGATTTTCATACAGATCGGATTGATGTGCCTGGTCGGAGCCGCAATTTAATTACACTTTGATGCCAGTTCAGGTGGAAAGACATCAATAGAGCAGAGCTTCAGCTCAAGTGTCAAATTAAAGTGAATTTAAGGAAGTTTTGGCTTTAGAGATACCAGAATGTGTGGGTATACATCCGCAACCCGTCCAATAACAACGGAACGCATTAATAATAACGCTACACCCATTGTTAAGCAAGTGTTATAAAAATTTGTTGTGTGATAAATGCAGGGGAAACCGCAGAATATCATGTGAATGATTGCACTCATAAATAATGGCCAACTCACACACACCCTCCGTTTCCGGTCGTACCTTTTTGGCATAATTTATGCCATCACACTGTGCTATTTGTTGTTTGCATTTAATTAAACGCAAGTGCAAATCCAACAATACAAAATGCACATAAAAACAGCGCACTAAAGCAGCCGTTGCTGCTATGATTTTTAATTAGAAATCAAATAAAATAATCGCTTAAATCAATGCCCAGCACGTGTGACAGGCACAACCACAACAACTGCCATGCGACAGACAAACGAGCAAACATAAAATTGAAACGCAAACAAACATTAAATTTTCTATTTTTTCTATTCCCACTTTTGATTGCAGTTTGGCCTGGCAAACAATTCAACTGCTGTTCCGCCCGTATTTCCCGGGCAAAACAATTACAAAAGTGGATCGGATCAGTGGGAAAACCACCTGGCCACCTAGTCAAACTATTCGCTTTTTCCCATTTCCTGTTGTTTGTATAGCAGTACGAATCCAAATCCGAATCCAAATCCAAATCATGTCCGCCGGCCATCGCTCAAGTTGGGCACGGAATGAGAAGCTGAAAAATTCCGGGATCGGGGTGTTAGTCCATTTTTTATGCCAGACCTACGGCCAATTTGCGATTTCGTTTGCATTTTTTGCGTTTAAATTTATGGCTTTTATTTGGGAGCATCGAAGATTAGTTTTTTCTCATCCACAAATAACAAACTGATTAAAAACTTGTCTAGGCAGGCAAATAATATTGACAATATTTTTTTGGCTGCCGCTGGCTATTGTAAAGTAAATAATTTTTCCAAATCGATGGTCTGCATTTTTGTAGAGTTTGCTCTTTAAATAAATAAATATGTCTCGAATTGTTTCTTAAAGCGAATTTAAGCAAAAGTAAACGAAATCGCTTTTTTTTTTGTAAAATTGGTTTTGATTCGAGAATCTTATAAGCAATCAACGATTATAATATCATAATGCTTTAAATTTATGAAAGGAGCTGAAAAAATGAAATGAGTTCCTATTTAAATCACCTTATTTATTTTTATTTATTCAATTCTATTCAGTTAAGTAAGCTGTACACTTTAATTGCACATATGATTTAAATACGGAATTAATAAAAAGCTTTACCTATTCCTTCTACAAAATGTGTTTGTTTGATCTTTCAGCACTCTGTTTATTTATCTCCCTTCCGATTTGTTATGTTTTGCATGCAAAATCAATTAGGCTTCAGCGCATCTGCCAATTATCCTGGCCACTCATATTCGGATTGCAATGGAAAGGTTTTCCTTGGGATTGTGAGTGGGTGAGTTTGCAACATACAAACTGGATCAATAAAAACGTATAAATGCGATCAGGGAGCAACATAAAATTGGCAATTTAATGCGCATTGTTTGAGTGCACACAAGCACAACCACTCACTCACACCGAGGAGAAAGTTACGTAGCCGACCCGTAGTCCTTGTCCGGCTACGTGTCCGTGTTCATAACCATGTCCGTGCGCTCTTTCCGTAATTCAATTATGTTTGTCTTTGGTAAATCAGCAAAATAATATCGCTTGTTTTGCAGCTTGCAGATTGCCATTGCCATTTCATTTGGATTTTCATTATGCGTGGTGCGTCACGTGTGCCGAGCTTGTAATTACTCAGCGAGCAGCAGCCATTCAACACATTCATCTTGCACTCCTAATTGCGCATAACATTTTAAATGCCAAAGCCAAGGAAACGATGTTTATTGCTTAACGCAAACACTGCCCGAAGGACAGTTTTTGTCGAAAGATACCTACGCAGATATGGATATCCATCCCTGCTGATAAATGTGTGTAAGGGACGTGGGGGCGAATATTTAATTGAAATTCAATTTAATTGAAATCAGCAAAATGGGAAATTCATTTGGGTGGCACAAATTAAACACATATGACAGATGCATAATAAGAAATTGTGATGTCATTTCAGCCCCAAAGAGCGCTGTCCGTATAGTCCGCCACGCCGTCTATTTACAGTAAACACACGCCCAGATGGACGGGCCAGCAATCAGCGACATTTTTCCCAAAACCACCTCCCAATTTTTAACCCTCCTCCGCCATGCATTTTCCATTTTCCCTGCGCGCGTGTCCAATTACGTTGACATCCTTGTTGTTGGCTTCGCCGCTGTTATTTACATATGCACATTATTATTTTCGTTTCGTTTCGCTTTCGTCTCACTTTATCTCAGTTTATTTATTTTCGATCCCGTGAGCCCTGCATTCTGCGTGTATGCCACGCGATTTTGCCTGCTGCCCCCTTTTTTTTATTTTAATTTACGCAAATAAATGGAAAATCAGTCAGAAAAAAGTGCTCAACGCCATCCATGTTTGGCTTCGGATTCGGATACGGATCCTGACTCTGACTCTGATTCTGATTCTGTTTCTCTTTCGGATGCGAATCCGGATCCGGATGCGGATGCGGATGCAGAAGCCGAATGCAGAGTATCACGATGCGCTGATGCGTTTTAATTGGAATTTCAGCTTTTCGGTTGCGTGAAAATTAAAATAATTTCACCGAGGGACGCAGTGCATCTGGCAGCAAAAACAGGGATTTGCAGTTTTGACGGGAAAATTGTTTCCACCAAGGGCTGCACCCAGAAAAAGGATAACAAGCGACCACGCCCCTTACGACATAAGCCACATTAGCATTAGGTTTTCAATTGTTTTAATGTGGCAAAATGAAGCTGTCGTTAAGTTTCAATCCAGCCAAAAAATCTACAAAAGTATAGTTGACCATTAGGGGCGGTAAATGGAATTTGGGGATATAAAAATACCTCCTTAAATGGTCCTGATGTCTAGTCTAATGAGATATTAAGTTCAATTCGTCTGGATAATCCTAAGCATAATCGAAAAAGATAAAAAATATGATGAGGTCTCTAAATTTGGTGTTTTTAGATTTTCGATCTGGGATGCTTGCTAAAATTGTAAATAGAATAGTTCTTACATATTGAATCTTATTTAACGGTATTTTTTTCTAAATTTACTTTTTAAAAAATTAGAAACATTTTTATACGACTTAGTTATTAACTTGAATTCTATTTTGAATAAATGAAGCTCATTAGCGCTTGAATAATTCCCTTTACCCAAGTGCCGCATTGAGCAACGCAACAATGGTGCCGCAACAATATAATAAAGTGTACGAATAAATAAAAAATGTGTTTCCCAGAAATTCTGACAATGACGACATTGATGAAATGCCCAGAAATTTAATTGACCATTTGATGTGGCGCCCCTGGCGACAGTGCCGCTTCCCCAGTCCTCACTACCCATGCCAAATTTCGACGCTGTGTTTGATGTGGGCTTAGGGCCGCGCCGACGCCACAACTGCCTCCCACTGGGCCAGCCTTTTAAATGGGTTTTTAAATAAATTTCAGCCACTTTGTTTGTCTGTTTGCTGCCGCGGCTCATGGGCCATAGCGCTGACAAGGCCGCAGATGCCCTTTTTTAACGTCCATAAACGTGCCCCGCAGCAAATACTTTTTTAAATGCAAAATAAACATTTTACGGCTGCAAAATACTTAAAAATGCTTAAAACCATTCTGCCTCTGGCACCCACAACAATGCTTCGCCAAATGTTTTAAGCTGGGCTTGTTTTAGTTGAAAAACGCAGCATGAACTGAAAGAGTTAATGACAGAAATTATATTATTTTCAACACGAATGAATCCCTGGAATGCTTAATTAGGTAAATTAAATAAATTTTAAAAAACTTGAAAGGTTTCTTAAAAATTATAATTCCTTAAAAATTAATGCAAGTAAAATCAACACGACAAATAATAACGTTTTAAAAGAGTAACTTAAATTTAACAAAAAACATGTCTATGCTAAAAATAAGTAAGCAGATTGTGTGTCTTAAAAATAAGTCCCTAAAGTATCAAATATTTGTTAAAGCTTTAAATTATTAAAAAAACAATTTTGAAATTTTATAAACATTATTGTAGCAACATTATTTAAACAAATAGGCTTGGAGGGTTTTCTTTCATAACAAGATAAATTATAAAAGGAAAACCGTGCTAAGTGCTAAAATAAAGGCAGCTTAATTTTTGAGGCCTCACTGGCATTATTATTATTTTTATTATCACCCTTAGGCAAACAAAAAAATTGCCAAACAGGAAGGAAAACATCTGCTAAGCCTTAATGCGATGAAATTTAATAAATGACGACAATTCGTCCTGGAGAAGGGGCAGGGAAATTCCTGTTAAATTGCGGCCTTTTGGGCGATTAAGTTGCCAAATAAAGTGCAGCTCGCGCGACGAGGCGCGGCAACAAAGGGTTAAGGGTTGTGGGTTAAGCAGGACGGGTCACGGCATTTAATATCAAAGGAATCCAAGGGGTCCGGTCCTGTCTTGTTTGTGCTGTGATTTCTCTTCTCTGGCCATTGCTGATTTTTACTTTTAATGAATTCATTTTAAAAATGCTTCGTTTCTTTTGCTCCCTTTTCGCTTTATTGTTTAACTGCTTTTGTAAATTTTTGTGCAATAAGTTTGCCACCCATCACAGAGCCTCTTCGTTTCCCTCCCCCTTTTTGCTGTGTGCTGAACATAATTGAAATCCATTTAATAAAAATACGGCCGCAAAAAAATGAAGGAAAAATTTTTCTTGATAAGACATGGGCCTGGACCGGACCCGAGGGGTTTTTCCTCCTCCTGATGGGAAGGTGGATCGGCGCGTAATTAATGACATGCCAGAGTGAGTTCGGGCAAAAAGATTATCTATTTATAGATAACGGAGTGTGTGCGTCCAGCACATCCGGATTGATTTCGCACAATGGTCGCATTCAATGTTTATAAAGTATAATTATTGATAAATTAGGCTGCGACTGTGACATGACAAATGGTGGCTGTGCCAGTGATTGCCTTTTGCGGTCCACCCACTGGTAAACTTGTATGTGGGGTATTGATTTTCCGTTTGTTGGATGTCTGACTGCAAAAAAGTAGCCGAGAAACAATCGAAACGCCATTAGAGAGACAAAGTTTAAAGCGCAGAAACAGGACCCATGTCGAGCATTGTCCAAATACGAAAAGTAGCAAAAAGTTATTTATTATATTTGTCCGAGCGCAAACACAAAGGGCAGTATATCCTCTCCAATCCTCGTCCTCATCTTTTTTGGCTCCTTGAGGCGAAGCACTTCCGTTACGCACTCCAGGCAGGCTGTTATGGCTCCCGATTGGCCGGCATCTTAGCATTTTGTGTTCGATTTAAGACTTCCGGCCGAGCTTTCGGCCTGGCCCGCAATAAACATGCAAACAACAAGCACGATTCAGCGAATCCCTCAAGTTTTGGGACTGTACTTTAAGCCAAGTCGAGGCTAATAAGCATCAATTCTACTTGATATACTTGTGTGCTTGATTGAATTTACACAAAGAAAAAAGTTGGGGCACAACAGGCTATCATTATTTGTAGGACTTACAAATATCTTAAGCCTTGGAAATAATACAAAAAATTTTAAACGAATTCCTTACATTTTGTATTGTAAATAACTTTGCTAAGAGAGACCCCTTAGAATTGTAATAATAAAATCCATAAGAAATCATAACTTTAAATATTTTAATTTTTAATACTTATGTTGAAGATACTAAAACCTTAAAACACCTTATAAGTATTTTGTACTATACTCTTATACTGTTTTTGTTCAGTGCCCATATATAGAACATCGCCCTTGTAGGGGATACAGAGTAAAATAAAACATTATAATTTGCGATCAAATGAAATCAATTTCAATACCATTTAAATGAAGAACGCGGCCCAACGAGTGACTGACATGCCAACTGGGACATGCCACCGCCGAGGAGCTCAAGGATACGGATACAAAGACACAGATACAGGCCACCCGGCTACAGGCACAAATATATATAAATGTACTGTCGAGTGCAGTTGCTTAGCAGCTATTATGTGCACATGCTCCACTGCAACCCACTCCACTCCAGATCATTCCGAATTGACTGTCAGCGATGTAGGAATCGCAATCGAACTGTCCTGGGCCCATGGCCTCATTTATTCATTCGTTTCATTTGGCTGACTGGGTAGTTGGCCCGCAAACTCCGCCGGAGGACATTTGGGACTGCTATTGGACGACGATGTCGACTTGAATGGTCCCATGCTCCTTCTTCCGAGGCTTGTTATTGTGTTTATGTAGCTGGCAATGCCCCTAACGAAATCAAACCACATCAATTGTACACGTAAATGGCCAAGTGGGACCGCTTACATATTCATTTGGGCCGGCCTCTTTGGACATGCTGCTCCTGCCCTTCCTTAAAGTTGCTTAAATTGTTGGCCGCTGGCCTTTAATGAAATTCATGCTAAACACTTTGCCAACTCATGCAATTGTCACTTTGGGGACGAGGGCGGACGAGGGCGGACTTTGCAAAATGAAATTAATTCTGCGTTTGCAGTTAGCACAAAACACTCATGCGACATGTTGCCCACGCTGCCCTGCTGCCAGTGACATTTTGCCGTTTTTGTGACTCGCCAGCATCCATCCTAACCCTGCCTTTCGTTTCCTTTCCTTTCATATCCCTGACTTTCCTTTCCTGCCGCTATGCATTTCCATTTTAACTTTGGTCACACATGAGCGGGGTACGTCTCGGTTACAGTTTCCACCGGATCGTTCGTTTGCGTTTTGGCCACCTACCTTGCTTTTCGTTTTCACTTCCATTTGCAACTTGGACCGAATTGTATGCTCAGAGCGACAAAATATCAACAGGACACACGGAAAAAATGCCAGAGAATAATGAAAAAAGTTTTATAATTGCATAAAACTTTCCAATTAACAAGCTGTCTTTGGTTTTGGCCATGTTTGTGTAATGCGTTTTTCTGTATATGCATTATATAAAAAATACCTTTTTTTTTGCGGGCTGTGGATGCAAGCCCCAAAAACTGTCAAAGCCGGCAAAGTGGCAATTAGACATTAAGATATGGGACCAGTCAATTATCGGGGATGGATCGTGTAATTTGCAGCTCTCTCGAGTCTCTTTAGCCGCAAGGCATACATTTAAATTATTGCACACTTGTTTTAATTGAAAGGCATTCTTTGGGATTCCTCGAGCGTAAATATCAACAACTTCCTTTGAGGTCCTGCTTCCCGCTATCCCCATTTTCCCCATGTTCCCCATTTTCCCGACCATAACTTATCTGCAGACACAGTCGGTAGTCGGAACATGTTCATGTCTTGGGCCTGTCTGGGAAACAAGCTAGGCCCGAAATGGAGGACGGCGAGGGGGAAAGGGTGTGACTGTGGCTGAGGCCTGCCAACATTTCATTAAGTTTTGCTGCAAAACTTTTATTAAAACAAATACGTGCCACAGCCGCAACTCCCACATACATACTTGCATATAAATATACACAGAGAGGGGGCGCAGAACGAGTGGGCGGGTCTTGTGTCTCGTTACATTTTGGCCTCGATTTTTTGCCACCATCTTTGCTTTGTTTTTCCTGTTTCTGCTGTTTTTCCCGCTTTCCCCACCCCCTTTCAGTTGCTTACGGTGCGGTACGGGTGCGGTGCGGGCAAAAGTCAAGTCAAGTAGATTTGGGCTCGCAACGGCAATATACAAAACCGAAATGCAACAATTTCCTGAAAGCGGCTTTCCCACACCCCGTTTTCCTCTGCTTTTCCCCTCGCTTAAGTAAGTTGCTTAACTCTACGACGATGTTGTCTTTGCAGGCGGCGCCAAAAGTCACAAAAATACACAAGGACATGGCCTCTGAAAACCTCCAAAGGAAGGTACATTTCGCACGGTCATGTAAGCCGAGCGGCAGCAAAGTAAAGTAAAATGGCATCTGGAAATGTAAACTTTTTTGCAGCTGCACTTCTTTCTGAATACTTTTGCCACCGACTTTTCAGCTGCCGCCCCATCTTATCAGCCCCCCTTTCGTTCTTTTTTTGCCTTTGTACCCCAGGGATTTCGTTTGCGAGGGCTGCATTTAAAACAGACCCGAAAATCTGCAATTCAATGCTTGCGAAAACCACCGAAATCCTCCGGCTTGAGATTGCTCTTAAGCAACTTAAAGCACCTCGAAAGGAGGAAGTGGAAGTTGTCCTCGTCTTCTTTTTCGCCATAGCCATCATCATCATCATCACCATCGTCACCATCATCAGCAGAGCTGATTTGATTGTATGCCCAGGGGATTTGATTTGCAAATGCCGGCGACATGTGTTCCCCAAATTGAAGATGGCATATATAGAAATCAAATTGAATGCGACGGTAAGCGATTGCTCAGTTGCATCTGGCTTTTACTAAGTCTTTGCGTTTAATTAATGTGTCGTGAAAAGTTAATTGTCCTCTCGTCTTCATTGTTTTGAACTCGATGTGCAAAGGTATGGTGAAATTGCCCTTAACGAGGATTTGCAATGTGAAATAGAAGTCCTGGAAAGTTTAAAGCCGCAAACTGCAGACAATGACAGGCCAAGAGCTTGCATAATTCCTATGTTTTAGCTGTGCGCCTTTGTCCTTAAAATGAGATGTAGATTCAAGCAGATAATCGGGTTTTCAAGAAACTCGGTTATTTTATAATGAAACTAAGCTATTCTTAGGCAGCTTCCTAGTAGACTGTAAATCACTAGAAACTTCCGAGACTTAACTAATTATATATATAATATTGTATTTTTTAAACTTTTGTAATATTTTACGAGCCATTAACTAGTTTAACATAATAAAATAACAAATAAATTAAACACAAATACTTTTGAGAAATTCTCTTATAATATCTGATCTCTTGGGATTTTTAATATCTTGTTACTATCTTTATTTGGTGTTAAGCTAATTTCTGCCAATCAGAATCTTAAACTTAAGATAGGCTCCATAACATATGACTAAAATCTTAAAATTGCTAATTTCTATACACTTGTGAAGTACTCCCCTTCACTTTTATAACTTTCCCGCTTCAATAAATACTTACCACTTGATAAAGCCACACATGCTTTCATCTTTTGTGGATCTAAAAAGACAAGAATAATTCTTGGTTACAACTTTGGCCGAACTTTCTGCATTGGCAAAACACTAAAATTGTAAACTGATAACGAAAAAAGAAGGCGGCTGGTGGGGGTGAAAATTAAATTCGCAGACGTAAATTTGTGGTGGCAACTTTGTCACTTGCACAGAGGGACAACAACAACTGCAACAACAGCCAGGCACAACAACTTGATACATTTTAGTGTTTTATCTCATAATTAATTGCGGCGACTGTGCTTGCTAAAGGAGGCGCAACGGGGCGCTGGGGCGTGGCACTGCTGCTCAAAACAGACACGAAATTAATTGCGCTTTACGCGGGCACGATAAACGGGGCAGCAAGGAGTTTCGAGCCACAACCCGAGCCTCGGCCAGTTACAAATGAACTGGCTCGTAACTGAAACCCGGTTGGGGAAAAATAGAAAGGGGAAGAGGGAAAAGGGAAAAGGGGAAAAGGGGAAAAGGGCCAACGGAGGACGACGTGGAAGTCCCGCAAAATTAATTAAAAGTAAATCCAGTAAAAACTATTAAAGTTAAATTTGGCATGAACTCGACCACAAATCAATCTGCCACACAGGGTAAGCGCTTTGTGCGAAGGACAACCCACAAAGTGCGGATGCTGGAGAGGTGCGGCATTTCAGGGGGGGCTGGAGCATTGGAAGGACCTCCGACAGCTGGAGAGGATTTTATTTTCGGCTTTGGCTCGTCCTCGCGTGTGTGACAACGGCATGTTAAGCTGTTTGAAGAGCGTTTGAAGTCATTTTGGTTTTTCATTCGCTCGCTACCCTGTAAAGAGTGGGTAATATGGCACTCAGGGAGGGTAAAGTATTTATGTTAATGATAAACATTTCATAAAACTATGATATAAATTATAACGTACTGTTTGTAACATTTAAATAGCTGTTATAAATATTAATAATATTTTATCAGTTTTAAATCATGCTTAAGCAACACATATAACTTAGTCCACAAAGGTTTTTTTGCACAAGCCCCATTTCCCAGGGTCTTTTGTAACTTTAACAAAAACCCAAAAAAATAACAATTTTACAATCTTTACTTCAATTTATTTTCCACATCCACAGGGTATTTACTGTTTTCATCACTTACCAAAAAAATAAATCCATTTTTTTGATAAATCCAAACAACACCCACACTCATAGGGAAAGACTTACACAGATTGGCAATAAAGTTTTTTCGAGTGGCAACTTTTTATGTCCGGTATCTGAGGCTTTTTACGGTAGCTTGAAAACATTTTGATTTCTCATCTATGCTCGGTGATTTGTTTCAGGACTTAATGCATAAGCTCCCCAACCAAAGAGCCCAAGCTCTTGTATATGATTTGCATTAATTTACTAGAGATTTTGTCAAATCACAGGGCAAGCAACAATGACAATTAATTGAAACAATTTTTGGGCAACCAAAGGCGGTCCTGAGCGGAGAATCTCACAACAATTCCCAGTAATTCCCTAATAATTCCCCCCCTCTTGGGCAAAGCGACCCCCTAATGTACAAAGGAGAAGTTTTGCATGGAATTAATTTAACTACCCCCGAACACACAAAGAATGCCATCTAATCTGTTGCCATTTGTGTGCTGCCTTCTTATTGATCCGCCTCCCGAAGGCTCAACTAACTTTTGCAGCCAAACTTGGGGACATCATTGCAGGGACGTACCCAGGTCATCCGAGGGTGTGTGTGAGCGCCATCAATCAATAGACCATTTACTATAACTGCAGTTCCAGTTGGGGCAAAAGAAAGGCAGGACGAACAGGAAAACGCTCGCAATTTGATATTAACTTGCCAAAGGGGCGGGGACAATGTTACAAGTCATTCATTTTGCAATCAGGGCGTTGATTTAATTGGATGGTCATGGCCCACGGTCCACTGTAATACACATTTCGTGGCCATGACACGGAACGGTCATATATCAAACTGTGTAGTTTATTTTCCCTTTGAGCGAACAGTTTTCCTCATTTTTCACACAAAATTTCATACGACATTGCAGTCAAAAGTTGAAATTGTCCAAACCGAAATAAAAGGACACCGAAAATATGGAGAAGTAATAAAAATATATATGTTTTGCCTGCTGAGTACCATTGAACGTTCGATGTTTTCACATTTTTTTATCAGGAATTTTAATTGAATTGCACTCTCTGGTAATGCTCGGGCAATTATGTCGCCTGCAATCGAAAAAAACGCACTGCGAAAATAATTTAAATAAAACAGTGTCTGCAGCTGACATTGGTTTTATGATCGCCACAGAGTTTATGAAACTAATTTGAGTTCATGACATTTTCATAAAGCATTCATATGTGCATAAATATATAACAAAAAAGTAAGGGAAAAAAAGCTTATCAAACGATTACACAACAAAATGGAAATATTTTAAGTAAATTATACCAACACAAATTGCATTTTGTTCGAAGTAAATTATAAAATTCTATATCGTCCGTTTCGTTTGCATTTAATTCAATTATGCTACAAAAATGGTTTAAGCTGCCTGATCGAAAGGGGAATAAAAAGGAAATTTGCGTTTTTGTATGCTTGCATATTCCGGACAAACTCTGCATAGCATATTTTCAAATTAATCATGATTTCCTTGTCATAAAATAATTTATCAACTGGTCTTTGACGTGGTTACTTTTAGAAAATGTTAGGCTTACATTTTAAATGTCAATTAGTTATATATTTAATGTGTATTTATTTATATTTTATGTTCAATTTAAATAAAAACGACTTAATTGCATTAACTTAAGCAATAAATTCAAATTATTTTGTGGTGGTTCTTCAGTTTTATTATTTAAGTTATCTGATTCATAAATACATTAAAAAAACTATATTTATGCATTTAAAATCACATTTTAAAATAAACAAATTTAAATTAAACGACTATAAAAATATCAAAATTAAGAATCGAAACATAAAACTGAATTAATATAAATTTAAATAGGAACAATTCTTACGCTCCATTTTTCTTTTTAGAGAATCTTAAACGGGGATCAGACTGATTTCTTTGGTTTTACTTTATGGACATTTGACTGAAAGTGTTCGCTTTAATGTGATGAGAACATAAAACGTTTGCAATCGCATCCAACGGTTATTTAGTTAAGCTCCCCAGGCACCCGCCCCGCCCCCTTTCGCATAGATCTAACGCCCCTTTCTCCACCCCAAGGCCAGATAGCACCGTGGCCATGGAAATGTAGACGGGGGCAATATTACTTATGTATATTGCCGCATAAGCCGTCACTTGTGGCAAAGTACAAGCAATTTGGCCTGGCCAAAAGGGGATGGTGGGTGGTGGCGGATAAGAAACGCATTTGTATTAGTTTTACGCGCATTAGAGTCTCATTGCCTGGCTTAGGCATCCCCACACACTTACACCCCGGATTGCCACCCAAAAACACAAGACTCTCCAAACTTTGGGCCACCAAAACCGCAGCAGAACGAGCATAAAATAAAGTAATAAAAATCTTAACTGGAAGTTGCGTGGGAGCTGGTCGGGTTGGCTATATCAATGGCTTGGTTTGATATCTATAAGATGCAGACATGTATATATGATATTTATATGCTGGATGCGTATGTGTGTGTGGGGGGGCACTACGTGACATTTAAAGGGGATAAGAAACGTCTAAGACCCAAATCGAATCATAAAATACGAGTTGAAATGGCATTTGTCGCCTTGGGCGCTGTCAAACTATAATTGTCCTTTTAAGTGAGCATTTGAAAAACAGTTATCTTCAAGGATTCTCACTGGAAAATTGGGAAAGTGTATCCTAGCGTTACAAGTTTCAGAAACTTATGAATTATTACGCTAGAATAATTAAAATTAAGAAAATAAAGAAATATAGTAAATAGTGTATATTTCCTTAATTTTCCTTAAAAATTATCTTAAACTTCTGTATTGTATCCCAAAATGTATAAATATGAATTTAAGAAATAACTCTTCACTATTTTCCGAAAGCCCACTTTAATAATCTTATTTGGTTAACTTGACTTGTAGTACCTTTAAATTGTCTAACTTATTTAAAAGTTAACAGATTGAATTATAGAAATCCATCAGAATTCTTTCAAATTCTTTTATTCTACGAGCATCAGCTCCATAACTTCCGAGGTAAGGCCATTAAATCAGCCAAGGAGCTTTGTAGCATCCACAGCTTTCGATGTCGCTGGATGTTTGTCATTGAAACAAATGCAGCACGAAATGCACCCAAAACCCCAATCAAAGCCAAATTACCTAACGAGTAGCGCCATCAAGTGGCATCCACATCCCTGCTCAAACTTATAAGGAAGACGAAGCCGGGCCGAGTGGCATTAAGCTACTTGAGCTGATCTCGGGCAGCTTAAACTTTTTACGGTCGCAGCGAGAGCATCAGCTCTGCAGCGGAGCATCATAAAATGGGAAGCGACCAACCGTGGATGCTACGGATTCCGTTTCGACGGCCCCAAAGCGGTGGGGAAATCGCTCAAATCAAGTCAAGTTTCAACAACTTTTACTTGATTTAAACCCATTAAAAGTCACTTTTTTAACACTTTTGCCGCCCAACGTGGTAGAAAACACAGGGCGGGGAGGATGGAAGCTCACCTTTTGCCATTAGCGCATGTCGAGATGAAGATGAAGATGGAGATGGAACATCAGCACGAGCACAGGCTGTGATTTGGAGTTTGTTGCCGCGGTGTCCTGCAGACAATGGAGTGTGTCCCTGTAGCCGTGTATCCTGCATACCTGCAAAAGCATGCCCTCGGGGCCGTCGTCTTTTAAAAATGAATGCAAGCGCAAAATCGTAAGCCAGGCTGAGATGGCGACGGCGATGACGACGACGACGATGTCGAGGGGATGGGCATGCAGCTCTTTTGGTCCTGCTCCTCAGCTCCTGCTCCTGCACCTGCTCCTTCCACTCCTGCCTCGTCGTGATGCCAGGAAGACATAGACAATGACAATCGGATGAGTTGTGAATGATAATGTGTGTGGGGGTCGGAACGCAGAGCTCTGGGGGAGACAGGAAATAGCGAATATACATAGATGAGCGATGGATTGAATGATAAGTAGCTGCAAGGGGAGGCTTAACCCCTTGACAGTACAAAGTATGAAGGCGTACTCTTCTAAAAGATAGCATTTACGATATTCAATAAACGAACTTTATCGGTAAATTTTGCGAGCCACAAGCTGCCATGAATTTCTTACGATGATATAAATTTTGGTTATGTTTTTTAAAGTACATTAAATAGAATTTTAATAAGTTTAACTCAGGTAAAATGGGTAATTTATGGCTCATATATATTTATATTCCGGCAGACGGAGAAAAATCCTAGCCGATACTAAATTATTATTTTCTTATTTGTAACATACAAATGTGTGTCATTATATTTGTAAAGCTTTGTACTTTGTGTTTTTCTGCTACTGTATTTATATTTGTTTTTTAAAATTTTAAAGTTAGAGAAACGTATTAAATTCATTAAGAGAAGATAAGTTTTGTATTATATGTATGTCAATTAAATAAATATATATAATATATAAATATTTGTAAAGAAAAGTAAACCTTTTTATAGTTTCTTTTAAAGAGGGTATTTTATATGAAAAATACTTTTGTTGGTTTTATTTACACCTCATTAAATAAATATTATTTCTAAACTTGGAAAATAGTATATGAAGGTATAAGGGCAGCCAGTCTTCTTACCAAAAAGAAACCCTAAGTAAACCGAATTAATTAATTTGGGGAGTACCCAAATCCTGTTGCTGTGGACTCAAAAGGCATTTGTGTCACTCAACTGCGAATTACTTAAGTCGAGCGGCCTGCATGACAATTACGCAGATAGGCGGCCGGAAACGCAATGCGGCAATCATGTAAATACGGCAGCCATATCGGGGCACCACTGCGCCGCACTAGGGGGCATCAGCGGCATTAGGGGCTCTCCGCCACCAGCTCGTCCCCATTAGCATTTGGCATTCCACACTCCGCACTCCGCACTTCACACTCCACATTCCACTGCCGGCACGCACGATTGCTGGCCAAACAGAACGACGCTGCTGATGCGGCGGAAATAATTGTCTTGACACAGATAATCTCGTTACCTTTCGACCAGCAGCGGCAGCAGCGGAAGTTCCCCGGGCACCACAAAACGGGCCAACACCACCAGGCCATTTCTTGTTTCTATTTATTTGCGTAATTTATGCCCCACCACCCACAGCACTGACACATTCAGCCTCATTTGCCATTCCTCCCGACGGAGTCCTTTTCCCGTCGTCCTGTTGCCTGCTCGTCATTGCTAAGCTCTTTTTTGGCCGGGCAAAGCCGCTGTTTAAAATTCAAATCAAATATCTTCATAAATTTGGTACAGCTCGTTACCAAAACGAGAATGGAAACGAGACGAGGTAAATTTTTGACAGCCCATTGCGAGTGAGATAAAAAGTATATAGGACCGAGATATTGGTGTTTACAAGCCGAAAATACAAATCAATTTGCAATTGATTTAAGCAGCCAAGTATGGCATGTTGTTTTGTGTACTTATCTCTTGAAATATTCACAAATTGGTTCTAACATAATATGGCAGAAATAGAAAAAATAAAATTATTCATAGATAATCGCATTTAGGTAGGATAAGTCTAAAAAATGTTAAATATCATTAAAAATATAGCCTGGAATTGATTTCAATTTTTTTTTCCTTTCTCATTTAAATAAAAAGCACAAAATTAAGTTTCATTTGAATAAACAAAAATAAAAATTAGGTGTGAATTTAGTTGCATTGCTTGAGGGATATTTTACATTCGAGCCTTCAACTTTCGCTTGCCTGTTCATTTTTGGATCTACTGCTGTTCACATCGCTGTCACTTGGCATGGTCTTCAGAAATTTTGATTTCTTGTCACAATTTGTTGACATTCATTATTTTTGTTGGACTTTTCTTTGCCAGGGCTGCGTTTGTCTGGCCACAGCCAATTAAGGTGGCAAACGGCAACTGGCAACTGGCAACCGGCAACTGGCAACCGGCAAAGTCGAGAGACTGGCAGATAAAGACACGTTCGACACATGTTGGAGCTGCTGCCGGGGAGGGGACAACGTGGCGCATGCTTTATGTATTGATTTTGCTTAGCAAGCAGCCGAAGAGAGCAGGCGACAGAAAAGTCCTTCATCGCCTGTGCTACACTTCCTGTGCCCGGGCACTTCCGCTTCTGTTTCGGCAGACCATAAGCGTCCTGCCCGCCGCCTTTCACCTAATTGCACGACGAGGACTCACAACTAAGGACTAAAAGCCGAGTGCCGAGCACTACTGAGCAAGTGTCGAGTGGCATCGTCTGCTGCAATTTCCGCACTTATTGTTGATGCAGTCAGCTAGTCAGTCAGTCAGTCAGTCAACCAGACACTCTGCTAGTCAGTCAGCTGAAAGACTTTAAATTGTTTCCCAGCCAAAATTAATTTGTGTGCCTTGGCTTGCGAGTGTTTTTCCAGCCCGTCCTCCATTTGGTCCTTGTTTGCTCAGCTCCTGGGAACATCTCAAGTCCTTAATGGCTAAGGCAAACATGCACAGCTCATGCCCCCTCATTATTTTCGCACAAACAATAACAATTTGGAGGAGCGTTATGTATTTTGCAACTCAATTAGAAAATGTTTACAATGCGAATGAAAATTTGATGTGGATGCGAGCGAACTTTTGGCTGCCTAGCCGAAAACTTTGATAAAAACAAAGTTGTCTGAGGGCGAGCCCGAAACGGAAATGGCTCCATTAAAAGCGAGGCAAGGTAATGCCTCATAAGATTATTAAGAGTTATGGTGAGGCACAATGGCACTGGGGGTTTTGTGTGGAAAAATAGGCGCCGCACTGGCGACACTGCCGCAACTTGGCCAACTTTTGTCCGCGTCTGCAGAATTTTCCATGGCGTCAGGTTGTCGCTGGCGTTGCAGTCGCGTTTTCCAATTCCCTGCACCTACACGGTCAGCAGAAAAATGTCTTTATATGCGGAAAGCCACATGGCTTTTCCTCCGCCACCCCCACCCCTACACTATTGCCCGCCAGACAGGCGGACAATCAATGGAGGAGGAGGAGGAGGAGGACAGAGCCTGGCCATAAAGATAGCGGACTCTACTCATAACTTTAAAGTTCGAAAACTAATTATGCCCATGGCCTGTCCGAGAAATGGCTGCTGCATTCCCATAAATTAGGCTACGTAACCGGCGGCCCCTGGGCTAATTTGCTTTTGCCTTGTGCTCATTTTATGGCTAATGGTTTTTGAATAACAATTGGCCAAGTCCGGGCCAGGAATCGTTCTCGATATGTAGTACATAACATATTTGCAGGCTTAAGTGCCGCATTAAAACAAGCCAGGCCAGAAAGAGGACGCCAGCTTAGCCCATCAGTTCATCCCCAGATCCATCACCATGACAATAAAGGCAATTGACGAGCAGGCAAATGTCGAAAACAATGATTAACGAGCGGGCTAGATGAAATTGGGAGGCATCCTGTGGGGCAAAGGGCGGGGTTCCTGCCACTCACAGAGGCATATAAAAAGTAAAACGAAATTCGTAGACATTCCAGCATTCGAGATGGAGCAGAATGGCATGGGCATCATCAATGATTTAAATTAATCGTCGTAACACACGCAAATCTCGCACATGACAACCGAACGACAACAAAGGAAGTGGGTGGTTGTGGGTCTAAGGCTGGGGATGGGTATAGGGATTCCTGGCGGATGTAGACGATTTCTTCCTGCTTTCCTGCTGGCAGCGGATATGAAGTCGAAATCACCGTATCAGGCCAAATTACAAGAGCAAACATAAAATGGCTCAGCCAAATGACTAAACGAAGTGGCAAGCGGCGGCACTTGATGGCATTTCGTTCTGGGGAATCAACTTAAAAGGCAGCCGAGGCCAAATTAAAACGAAACGTTGCGATGACGGTGACGATGAAGATGGAGATGGCTATGGAGATGGCTATGGCGATGGCTATGGAGATGTATATGTATATGGCGATGGGGATGTGGAATGGGAATGGGGATGTGGAAATCCAGGGGATGTGCGGCTTTCGGCTTGATATCTCTGCACTCACGCAAGTCACTGCCAGAGAGTTTGGGCCACCAATCAGGGCGGATAACATGTGAAGTGGCCTGGCTTCTCCCTCCCCCCCCTCCCCCTTCCGAATTCTGTCTGCCGTTGAGCTATTTTGACAGATTAACTCACGCGTGCGGCAACATGACCACCCCCCAACCGCCTTCCGTTTCCGCATGGCCATCTTCACCCATCCTACCGCCCAACTCCCATCTGTCAATTGTTGATGGGGCCGGCAGCTTTGACAAACAAGCAAGCAAAAAACTGGACACTGGCAGACCAGAACTCCATTCTCCAACTGATCTGTGGGCGAGCAGAGGAGCGGAGCAGGAGCAGCCAGAACGAAGTCCATGCCAGATTCAGATCAGAACCAGACTGAGACCCCGGACTGAGTCAGAGAAATCGCGTATAAAAATACAAATGCAAACAGTAAAACGCACAGAGACATAAAGCCGAAATTCAGCAGATAAAACTCGAAAATCGCATGCTCTTGAAATATTGCATTTCATTTAATTTAAATTTTAAAATTTAAAACATCAGCTTAATATATTTAATTTTATTTTATTACAAATAGTAAGACAATATTAATAGTTTGTCCGTTTACTTTATTTAGTAAGTTGTTAGGCTGTTTTTTTTCAGGAATTCAAAAGCCAAAGACATGTTTACATTTACAAAGAAACAATTTAAATAAAATGCATTTATAAATTAAAATATGGTTTTGTTATTTTATTTCTGTATATTTTACTTTTGCTTACAGAAAACACGACACAAATATAAATATATGTACATTCGATAACCTGAGTACCACATCATAAAATAGATGGAATAGAGAGGAATAGACTTGATTCCCTTGAATATTCCAAACCAACTCTGGGTACAAAGTTGCTGCCCAAGTGTATGTAACTCGAAGTGAGGGCAGAATTAACAGGACATCCGTTTGGCAGTGTCAGCCATTTGCCGCTGCATGTGTTAAATTTAAGTTTTGATTTACGACCTCAACTTTGTAGGCTGTTGTTGTTTTATATAGGCAATACATTCGCTACCCTTCTGCCTCCTTCTCCCCCTCCCCCGCACACACTCACACACACACACACACATGCCCGCTTTGATAGTGATAAATTGCGCTGTCAGAAGTTGGTAGCTACAATCGCAAACTCTCTAGCCTGTTTTTATTTCAGCTTCATTTTTTCTTGCCTTTCCTAACTGAGTTGAGTTGAGTTGAGTCGATTTGAGTTGAACTGAGTCGCAGATGCCGGGGAGCCAACATAACGTATACGCCCTGTGGCGTATATCAAGATATTTGTGCCATGGCATAGGTTGCTCCACTCCACTCCACTACACTGAACATCCCATCCACGTCCATATAACTGGGTTATGAGCCCAGCTTCGAGCATTTAATGGCTGTTGACAGTCGTGTCGGAACACAAAAGGCGTAGCACAGCATTGCATAGCCTAGCCGGCTTTTTGTTTCAAGCCTTTCGCTCTGCTCACTTTTTATGGCCAACTTCTTGACGGGCTGAGCAAGTTATGTGCCCATTTTACTGCATTGTTGTTGGGCCTGAAGGGCGCTTATAAATTTGTAATAAAGTTGCTTATGCGCTGCCATTGTGGGATTTATGCGGCCCTCCGGCACATGCTGCGTATGAGCAATGTTGGCCCAGCGGACTTTAGCTAATTGTGTGCATTAAATATTAAGAACTATTGGCTGGCCATAAATTGCGCCTGCACTTGTGCAATTGTGCTCCGCTTTTTTACGCTCCAATGGATTTTACAAAAGGTGGCGGAGTGGAGGGCGTGGGGTTGGAAATGTCTGGCCAACCGGATTAGCTGGCATTTGGTGTGGCTCTTGGTCTACGCATAAATTATGCAAAATGATTTATAAGCGAAAAGGCAAAAGCGAAAACCGCAAAGCGAAAAAACTAAACATTGACCAACCGCATAAATTAATTGAATTATGCAGGGCAGCCCACCATCACCCCATCTCCACCACGACCTCGCCAAACTCCCATTCTTCCATGCACCGTCTATTCATTATTATTATGTAAATGTTGCATGTGCGTGGGAGTCGATTGCTGGCATTAAATCATGCGATTTGAACTTTCACTTGATTAGCGCCAGGCTCAGTTGACAGATTTATGGAGGTCCTGGATCCTGGGCTCTTGAGCTTAAAGCTTAACCAAAACCGAAATCAATTTGCCAGCGCCTCATGTGCGTAATAGCACCGAAGTCTATGGGGACTGCCTTTGAAATCAATAAACCACGCGCTGCTTTTATGGGCCAGAGCTATATACTTCGGGATATTCCGAGTGTGTGGGTGTCAGCCATGAGCATGACATGTGTCTGGGCCTTTATCCCCCCTTTCCCCTTCCTCATATACACATCCTACTTTGGCAGCAATGTCTTTAATTTCTTAGTAGCTGCATAAATAAACTATAAATTCAATTTTAGTACGTTAAGGAGGCACTTGTCTGGCCTTATAGATGGCTTGCATCTTATTGTATTTAGGTACAGTGACTAAAAGATTACTATTATAATACGAAAACGTGTTTATTAAAACTTATACTTATACTTATATGGAAATATTTAATATACTTCTAAACTAGATTATCTTTGGCTAAAAAATAATCATTATATTAATTCGTGGACGAAAAAAAGTTTAAAATATAACTATTAAAAAAAAATTAAAAAAAGTATTTTATAACATTATTGGAGTCACATGGAGTAACATGTTGGAGTCACTTTGTTGTTAATATTATTATTCCACTTTGGCTATTTGCTGATCAAAAGCTTGACTAAAACATAACAAATGCTATAAAGCTTACTTAAATCTACCAAATTTTGGTTGGTATTTATCATAATAAGTAAGAAACAACCTTGTTATATTTGTACTTCCATCGTTTCTAACAATTGTCCCCAAATTGCCAGTGGCCACTGTGCGCTGTTGAAAGAGCAATCCCGGATTGCCACTCGAACTGGTTGCATATTTGCTCAGCTTTCACATAACTATAAGTATTTATGCCATGCGGCAAGCTCAAATAATGAACAGGAAAACTTATCCGAGAAGTGGCGAGTCGAGGGCAAGAAGCAGCAGCAGGAGCAGAAGGAGCAGAAGGAGCAGCAGGACCTGCACCAGCTGATGAAAATGGCGAACGTTTATCGGGCCGTAAATCGTAGCTCGCTTTCATGCAGCAGGACTCTCGCATGTGCTTAAAATTTAATGACCCTTAAAGACCCAGTCGAAGGCAGGCGACTTTTATGAGCTGTGTGATTGCGCGACGGCATGTGCATGTCCTGTGTGTGTGTGTGTGTAAGTGTGTTTGGGCCACATTTAAGGACCCGCATCCGCTGCCAGCGGCCAACAGAAGTCTTTGCCATCGGAATTGGAAGTCATTGAGACAGCATCGGGCAAATGCAAAAATATGCAAAACGAACGAACGAACAACGTTGTCATCAAAACTTGCAATCATCGGAATCAGAATCAGAAACAGAATCGTAATCGGAATCAGGGAAAAACACATGGTATCAGTGACATATATGAAAGGCAAAGCTGAAATCACCCACCTACGTGCAAGAGGTGTGCTCCAATGTAAATTCAAACAAAAGTGCCCAGCGTTGATGGCAAACCAGGCCGAAACTCGAGTGCCAACCAAACCAAGCCAAACCAAACCAAACCAAAACCTATTCGATCCGATTCGAGCCCAAAGAGACCAAAACGGATGGCCAATCGCAATCCCCAGCTGTCCGTGGGATAGCCAGGATTAACAGTTGTGCGAAATGAAATAGATAGGACGTAAAAACGTTATGCCGGCCAAAAGCCATACAGCAGTTTAAGCACTTGCATTGCCATTTGGCCATTTCCCATACGCTTCTTCGGGGCACTCGCGAATTTATTAGCCACTTTCCAGGGACTTCCCCCCAATAAAGCAGAAGAAAACAGACGTTTAGTTCTAAAAATAATGGTAATAATGCTGTAAACGATGATTCAATGATAGATTTTGGAAACCATTATTAAGAGTATGGTGTTGTAATACAAAGGCCTAAGAAATAAAGCGCTAAGTGTTCTTATAAGGGTGTTTTTTTTTATCAGCTGCCTTCTTTTTGCTTACAATTACTAATTTAATTTCCCTTAACGCCTTATTAAATTTAAAATAAAAGTTAACTTACAAAACTTTGTAGGGTATTCTTGGTTCGTTCCCCGAAAAAATAAACATTTCGCCACACAGTTTCGATTTTTTGCCTGCGCATTTTTGCATATTGGCCACGTGCGCTTTGATAAGTGAAAATTGGAAAAATCCTCACTTTGCATGCAAAAATAATTACGAAAATATTTGCAGTCGGGCAACAATGTCGTTGTTTTTCTAGGGCTTTTAGCTCTATTTTTTTTGAAGGGGGGCTTCCGTATATTGAGCGTTTAAATTGTGCAGCGGATTTGACAACTTAAAGCTGCAACCTCAGAGTAGTTGAGCGTTTCAGAGTCGTAGGAAGTTAGTGGCTACACACTCGGGCTTATGGCCAAATTCTCAGGGCAGCGGGGGGCTAAAACGAGGGGCATATATAGGGAAAGTCCGGCAAACAATACAGTGCCGAGGGCTCCATTGTCATTCGCCGCTGTGCAGGGCCCAAAGTTAACTGACGTTCAGTTTGTTCATGTTTTTTTTTTGGCCAAACTTGGTTTCTTTTTCTCCTACTATTTTGCTTTGTATTTCGTGTGTTTGTGCAGTGCTGACTGCAAATGAAAAGGCCATCGAAAACAAAAGCTTGCGTTGCCTATAAATAGCGTGAGCCCAACTTGACTTTCCACTTGCCAACTTTCTGCCACCGCCAGTCGCGCCTTTTGGCCACGAGTCTTATCTGTTTATAGCGTTTTTAGCGTGTAAGTCTTTGAGCATTTTCCGCTTTTCTTTTCGGCACCCATTTTCCTTTGTTTCGGATTCGGGTCTGGCGGAAAATTCCGGCTATGCGTTGTCTACCGCCATAGATCTGGGTGGAATTTGGCAGCGCCCCGAACTATGTTACTTAATTGCATTTGCCAACCATATAAGCGTTAAGCAGGCTCACAAATCTAATTGCAATTATGCAATTTGTAGCCGTTAAGGCAAAAAACATATAATGTGCCATAAATTTATGCAACGATAATGGTCGAGGCGGGTGCAGCGATGTCAACGCTTGTTTGCAAATAAACACAAATCGCTAGCCATAATTTATTCGGTCGTCGGTGTGAGTATGTTAACATGGCAACACACTCGCCGGAATTATGCACATCGGGGCTACAATATAATTAACAAAGCACAACAGGGCTCAAAAAACAAAAAACGGAAAAAGATTGCAGCGAACTATGGCAACACATTGTTTATTGTGTTCAATAAATTATTTTTGCAGCGCGTCTCGCGCTTTTTTAATTGCATTTCAATGTGGCAGAGTGCGTGACTCCGGCGCGAAAAATTCAAAAAACTTTATTAAATTACCAGCAAATAATGCAAATCACGTGTGCAGCAAGGCGTGGTTATTTTTGCCACCTTTTTTTTTGAATCAGTATGCCCCTATAAGTATGCTGCACTTTGTCGAGCTAGTTTTTATGGCTTAACGGCTGTTAATTGGCAAACGATATTAAAGTGTTTGGAAAAAAAGTTAATTGCACAGAAGATGTAATATTAAATCTGGAATTCTTTATAAACTGTTGTATCTCTGTTTTAACTAGAAATAAAATCTTGTTTTTATATTTTTTATGTATTACATATTTGTTTCTGATGTCTGCATTTTTCATTTTGTTATAAAAAACGATTTTTTAAGACATAATGCAGTTATATTTTTAAACTAATTACTATAATTAATATTAAATTTCTTCCTGTGTATAGTTTTTGCTTAACTATAAAAACTGAAATTTAAACTGATTGCATTTTAAACGGCTCTCGCTAACCCCAAAGAGCATTCCGCCAAACTTGGACATACTTAGCTAAATAACAGAATTAATGAAACATTTCCAGACCCTTGCTGTGCAAATACAGTTATTTATACTACACTCAACTTAATTACAAGCAACAGCAGCCGCAGGAGGCATCGCTCCTCTGACAGCAGCAACACCAGCAGCAACACCAGCAGCAGCAACATCTACTAATCCGGCTACATAGCCACGGTTCATTAATCAGGAGCGACTATAAGCCACAACAAAACCAAGCATCAGGCTACCTACTGCTCTGGGATCCTGGGAACCAGGAGCCACTAGATTCCCAAGGATAGCAGGGAAAAAATTAACAAGCAACTTAACACTTTAACGCCTTTCACTTCACTTTACGATGCCAGCGAACAATGTAATTACTTCAAAACAAGACGATGCTGACCTCCCTCGGTTCGTGGGCTCCTGAGTTCTTGGGTTTTAGGGTTTTGAATTTCTGAAGCCTTGAGTTGAGTTCAGTTTAGAATGAACCGGCTGAGAGTCTGCCTTGAACGCTTGGCTAGGTTTTCGGGCAGTGTGCCCTGGCTGTTGGGATGCTGTGGCCCCGACTGCATTACCATTTGATTATAGAAAACATTTATTTAAGTTGCCCTGGGAAAGGCAACTATACTATTACGTAGCCCACAAGTACACAGAGCGAAAAGCAAGGCAATATAAGGTGTCTTTAAGTTTTCGGGATGTTTGCATATGGTTTATTGGGTACTGTAAAAATATGGTTTAAATCAGCATGATCCAAAATAATAAGAAAACTAAGATCAACAATTTATGAAATTTGTATTAATAATTATTCAAAATGTTGAGACAAAATCTAATAATATATAATATTTTTATATGTACTTTTTTAATGCTTTGATTAAGCTTTAATTTTAAGTTTCCAAGAATTAAATCCCTTAAAAAAATGGAATATGTTTGTAAATGCTAAAGAATATTATCTTTATATTAAAAATGATGAAGTATATTTTTTTTTTTAAGTTATCTATTATATTTTATTTTTTTTTGTTAGTGTGTATCAACACAAGACGGCTAGGAAAAGCAGGGAAAAGCTGGGCGAGCCAAGCCGAGCCAACAAACTGAACCGCCAACTAACCACAATGCAAATCCGCAGAGCAAACAATGTCAGGTGACGTTCGTTGGAGCCTCCGCAGTGGCGAAGTGGGTGGAGCAGTGGCTGCAGTAGGTGGCTTGGGTGGTGCTTCGGGGGGTGGTTTAAGGGCCGGCTGTGGGTGTGTGCCAGCCACTGAAAGGCTGCCAGACAGCGGCACACCTCTGGAATCAACTTTGAAAGGTCCCCCAGCCGCTAGCCCACACACTGCTCTCAAATTGGTAAACGTTGACTCGAGCCTCTGCACGTAATTCAATCTACAGTTTCAACTTATTCCCAGCTTCAAAATCAGCAGGATGAGCGAAGAAGGTTGGCTGGAGCAGGAGAAGGAGCAGAAGCATCTGTGTCAGATTTGCCCGTCAGTCGTCGGGTCTGAGCATGTGTTAACGGCTTTTCCTCTGCATCGTCGTCTTAGCCAAGCTCAAGCTATGGCCATTTGTCTTGGCCAACTGACAGCCTACTTTCGCAAGCCGCAAAGCCCGGTTCTAAGTGCACATGGCCATTGGTGTACGAAAACCCATTGCAAATGCTAATGGCAAGCCCAAGTGAGGGGCCAAAACAACGATTCTGGTACCAACTGGGCTGTAATTAATGCTATCAGCCGCCGACTGTGACAAGCAAAAGGGGCCTGCGAATGGCGGCGGAGCAAACTTGATTTTAGAACGCCTTTTACTGAAAATTAGGGTGCTAAAATGCAAGTAAGAGGGTTCGTTGACCCTCTTTCTTGGCAAAAATTACCAGTTGTTAGGATACAATAGTTGTGTATTGATTTAAGTGAATTGCAATCACAACACTGTGCAGAAATCTATATTTGGGCAATAATTTTTATAGTGTTTTTAAGCTATATTATAGAGAATAAAATGGATTATTCTTCAAGGCAAGTACGGGGTAAAATGTGAAAAGCAAAGCTTAATAAAGCGCAATAAAATATAATGTCAAATCCATTTTGGACACGCTTAAAAAACTATTTTTAACGTAAATTATATGTTATTTCCATTACTCAGTATTGCAATTTTCATATTCACACTGATCTTAAAAGCCCAACTGCCTTTAATGCGCACGTGAAATACTAATATATTTTGGTGTATACCAAATTTAGTATGCAAAAGTCTAAACTACATTTAAATAAATGTATTTATTTCGAATACGCCGGAACACTGAATTTATGTTAAAATAGAAAATGGCAAGAATGCAATTTACAAGCCCTATCAAGTCGGGGCGAATCCCCAAATGGGGCTTTCGGGGGGAACTCCATTCCACTTTGCAGACCGGATATACCCTTTTGCAACCCTTGGCCAGGAATCCGCGCATAAGTTTTCAGTTGATTGCATTCGGGCAGGGGCAAGAATCGAGGGTCGGGAGTCGGGAATCGGGAATCGGAAGTGGGGAAACTGGGGAAAAATGGGGAATCGGGAGTCCTGGGCAACTGGCTTTTGGAGCAGCGACACTTGGCCCAAGTGGCATTGTAGGAGAGGCGAGAAGCGTCGGAAATGGAACCCTGAACACGCATACGTCTTGGGAGGGGACGGAACGGAACGGATCGGATCGGGGAAATCGGAAGAGGACCGTTCTGCGTGGGACATAATTAATTTAAAGGCTCGCCGCGCCATGGCAATGTTTGCAAAGAGGGTCAGGTGTTTGGGTTCGCAACTATTTATCATCGGGCGAGTGCATTTGCATGGGCATCGGAGAGTGGATAGCGATCGAGTTGATTTATTATAATTACGCTGCAGCTGACAGCCGGAGCGGTAAATGCCCTGACAGTCGGTTTAATTACACATATCAATTAGCAATGAGTGGCGAATGACAGGCGGCTTATGCCAGTCAAAGGATACTCACCATTATCATCAGCATCATCCAGTAATGAGGCTCTCCTCCATTCGCTTAAAGAGATGTCGATGGTTTTGCTTTGTTTTTATTTCATTTAAAGAGGACCCTGTTCGCAACACCCACACAAACACAGAGCCAACATATGGCAGGGGGGCCTGGCCACGTAATGTCCACAATGCGCTAAATAACAATGGCAAATGGCTGGGAAAAATAAAACAATTTAAGAACCGAAAACAAGTCATTTGCCAGGCTGCCAGTCCTGTTCGTCCTGGTCCTCCTGTTCGTCCTGCTCGTCCTGTGTGTGTTTGTGTGGGCGTTCAACTTGCCTAGGCCTTGGGCGTAGCCATTGTCGCAGTCTTCGGGCCAATGTCTCGGCAGGTCCTTATCTCACACTCACACACATAATGTGCTGCACAGTTTCAGTTTCAGTTTTTGTCACTTTAACCACTTCTGTGATGGTTTTTGTTCCCTTAGTTTTTACCCCCCTTCCCCCTTTTTTTTTTTTTGCTTTATTTTATTTGCACACTAAACACTTTTCAAGGCACAGGAGCAGAGTGTGTGGGTCCTGGTGGTGAATCCAAGGGACGAGCGCACACAACCACCGCTGCCGCAGGACGACAGCCAACTGTGCGCTGAGCCCGAGTACCGTTGCCAGGACGAAGCGCCCATATCGTCCTAACGGCCAGCTCGAACTCGAACCTGTTCGGTTCGCTTGCAGACAAGGACTCTCGCACACCGAAGCCCGAATAAGGACTCCACCTACCTCGTCCTGCTCCTCCCTTTCCCCCGCCATCGCCATCCTGATATTCTTGTTTGCCGCGACACTTGTTACGGTTTACGGCGAGGGTGTATGTGGGTGTGGATGTGCTGGCCGAAGTGTTCGGGCTTGTTTGCTCGCAGCTACGACAGCGACTCTCGTACAACGTGTCGTATGCGCACTTTTGCGGCATTTTTAACTGTTTATTCCGGGTGCCCCCAGCACCCAAAAACCAAACACAAAAAAAAAGAAATGAAAAAATAAGGTACCTACATACATTTGGAGGGGTGGATGGGTTGGTAAACAGGCCTTGTTCGAAACCAGACAAGCGACCACTTCAAATTTATCCTTTATCGATACTCATGCATTTGGGATTCGAAAGAGTTTTGCTTTCCTCTGCATGTTAGACACAAGCTAACTAGATTATTGTACTACATATCATTTTACCCCTATGCGAATGAGTGGTCACGGTAGCGGAGGTACTTATATTAACAGTTTAATATTAGATTTAAAAATGTAATATGTAAATGTCTATATTTATAACCCAAAACATAAACATTTTATTAAAGCTCATTAAGCGATTTCAGAAAAAGTTAAAACTTCTGGCTATAAAATATTAGATGTCGTTATAAAATATTACACAGAAGGAATATAATGAACTATGCCTCTTCATTTTAGACTTTAAGCTAACATCAAAAAACATTATTATAAATTGTTAAGCTATAAAATGATAAATATAAGGTTTATCTTGTTATCTGTACCTAATGTTTTAGATGTTAATTAATTAATTATAATTGCAAAAAAAGATTTTAATACTCATGTTTCATTTAACTACTTAGCAATTATGAACAATTAGAAAACTTAATTTCAAAGCTGTGTAAATTGCTATTTATCTAATGCAATTATTTGCTTAACATTTATTGTTGTATAATATTTTTCATTTGCTTATTAGCACCAATAACAAAAAATATTGTGGCATGCAGTCGATGCAAACAAAAATATCCATTGATTTTTTAACAGCCTCCGGCACGAGCAACTGCAAACAATTGACAATATCTGCTTGTGATTGGAAAAGGTCTGTCACTATTATTTAGCAATCTAAACGATTTTGGGCGAACACGAACAATGTGAGTGTGGTATGTGCGAACTCCACGGACGTATTTACAATGCTGGGCGAACGTAAATCGAGTGTCCGGGTGTTTGGAGCTTAGTGATTTGGTAATTGCAGCATCAACAATGATGTCATAGCCCATGCAAGTTTCATACGTTGCCATGGGTGTTTTTGAGTGTGTTTGCGGGTATCCAGTGGCCATAATGTGCCACGGGACAATTAACGGCAAGCGGCCAGACAGTCGGGCTATGTAAATACGGCCAACAGTCAATTAAATTCGAACTCGTGAGTGTTAAAGCGCTGAAACGACTGAAACGCAGCACGGGGCCAAGCCAGTTGGCTCAGTCCTTAAACCAGTCGGATAAACACGTCTGCATATGCATACCAATTTGATTACACTTTTTCCATTTTTTTCCAGCCGAACAAAATTTGTAATTCAAATTAAAAGCGCAAATAGTTTTTTCAGCAATCAGTGGAGGGGAGTGGAAGGGCTTTAAAAAAGGGAGACAGCACTTTAAAAAAATGACCCACTTTTATTTGACAAATTGTTTTTCTTAGCTATATTTCTTAGAACATGACTTTTTTTTTAATATCCAAAGTACTTAATTGAACAGTTTAAAAAGGTTAGTCGACAAGCAAGTCATATTTGCAAATCAAATACTTAAAGGCTTTTTTTATACACAACATTTTCATATATATTTAAAAGGAGGTCTCTTTTATTTTGTCTTATAATAAGGACTACAAAATATTTAATTAAATTAAACTATTATGTAAGTCAATCATATAACATTATTAAATTTAAAATGCATTTCATTTGATCTTAATTGTTGGAATAGTATTTTATCTGTTTTTCTTGTAGTCATTTACAATTGTGTTTTAGAAAATACCTTAAATTATTTCTCGCTTTGGGTCGACTCACCTTCTGGCTGATTTTCCTGCGAGTGTGGAGCCTGGGGACAGGAGCAGTGGCGGGCAGCAAAAGGCATACCAAATTACTGGTGAAGCGTCTGTCTCAGTCGGGCCCTGTGCCCGGGAAGAGGCCAACCCGTGTCCTGAGTCCTTGCAAAAGGCAAATGAAACGCAGTCAGTGGAAATGACGGCGCTCGGCGCGAGAGAGAAATGAAGGCAACTAAAAAATGGCAAAACAAAAATGGAAATAGAAATAGAAAATGCCGCCGCATCTGAATGCTGTGGAGCAACAATGTTGCATTCCACTTGGGCACTTTGTTAGGGACTTTGTATACAACATACATATATATATATATATATATATATATATATATATATATATGCAGCAACAGTAATATTGTGGCCGCACACACACTGAGTCTACGGGTTGGAGGAGGGCTTTAGAGGGTTAAGGGTGCCCGAACGGGCTCTGGGACAAAAGGGCGAAAAGTAAAAGCCACGCAGGCATTTGGCACGGAAAATATTTTAAAATTCCAGCAACGAAAGTGCAGACAAAACTCTTAAATGACGAGCAGCACGTGCCCAAATAAAATGATGAGCATAGTTTTGTGGCTGGTGAGTTTGGGGTGCCAGCCATTCCTTTCTATAAATTCGGGTCTATGTGAATGTGCCTTTTTCTCTTCCCGGTTCCTTCAACTCAATTTCGCACAGACACACACTCGGTTGATCCTGGCTGGCGGGTTATCCTGGTAGGCTTTCTGCTGACTTTTCAATGTGTCAAATCGTGCAGCATTAGATTGGACTTACCAAAGCCAAGACGCTGGCAGGCTGCGATGCAGATGGGTGACAAGTGCATATGCCAGCGAATCGAAAATGGCTTATTTATTCTGATATATTGATAAGCATCACTGCCACATGGCAGTGGCCATGGCAACAGAAAGTCCTAAAAAAAAAGGGAGTCTTCAGGATGGAAGTCAAATTGGTCTTATGCATTGATATCTTTTCCATTTGTCGCACTATATATTGTTTGTAATAAGTTAATATTCATATTTAATATTCAAATTTCTACAATGAAAATATTTCTATATATATAAAATATATTAATAAGCGCTATTTTGTAATAATTTAATATCTATATTTAATATTAAAATATCTATAATGAAAACATTTCTATAAATAAAATATATTTTAAGAGCTATTTTATTTTTATTAGCTTGTTATTACCGACACATACCCAAAAATGTAATAATGTTAGAAACTATTTAGGGACAAATATAAATACAAATCAAAATTGTTGATTTGCACATTAAAAATATCTTGAATGCTATTAAATAATTTATCCGTCAAGTTTTGAATTTTTACTGAATTAAATTTTACCCACTGAAATATAATTTATTATGTCATTTATTCATGTTCTTCTAAGTCAATTACTCATGGTTGTGTTAAACCTAATTTAATTTTACAGAGGAGCCCAGTCAAAACAATTTTTTATGCTATTAGTTGGTTTTAATTCTGACATCATAAAACTTCATACTCAAATTGACAGTCATGCAAATGTACAGTTGCGTGTTTTTTATAGCTGAAGATTATCGCTGGAGAAGCGTAAATCAGAGCTCATTATGTAGCTGGATATCATAATAAACGGCAGCTAATTAAAGTTCCACCAATAATTTGCACATTTATCCACTCGAAAGGGCTTTTTTCCCATTCGAATTAATTTAAGAAATTTGCATAAAATAAACATTGGAATTTACGAGAAATCACGCAATATTTATGCAATCTAAAAAAATTAAAATAACAAAAACTCGTTTGAATTGGACTGGTCGGACTGATGTCTAGCAATAATCAATCAAACGTGAAATAAATGAAAATACCCCGAACAAATCGAACAGCAAAACGTTTGTCAGAACTGCTATATTTCTTTTATGTTTTTCGTATTATTTATTTGTTTTTGTTGTCTTGGCTTGCTGTTGCTCTTTAATGCGACTTCCTGAGCCCTTAAATTTTAGCATAACAAACCAAATACTTTCCGACCATTTCCGACGGCTTGTTTCAGTGACATTTAAGCGACACAAAAAAGGGGAAACCGGTCGAAAAAAAATCTACACAAACTGCAAAGTGCAGTAAAAAATTTGTTGAAATATGCGACGAAACGCGGAGTATCCTCGCCATGTCCCGAAATAACAAAAAGAAAAAGGAGCCAAACTGCTCGGCGTTTTATTTGCACTTCAATTTTGCCCTCGACGACGAGCGACGGCGCACTTTATGGCGATTGCAATCCCAGCTGCACTCGCCTAACTGCACTGCAGTGCAGTCCCGAAGTCCTGAAGTCCTGGAGTCCTGAAGTCCTGAAGTCCAAGGAGTTCTGGCTCTCGACTTACAACTCCCGACTCCTTGCCACTCGCTAGACAAGTGCTACTTACGGCTATTTTATGTTGCAAAATGTCCTTTGGAGCTTATCAGCATTTAACATCGGACAGAAGTCAGCCCAAAAATAATGGGCACAAAAACCCAAGCTGCAGGTGAACGGAGCGAAGCGAAACGAAACAAAACGAAATAAAATCATGTGACACTTTGTGGTTAATAACGCCCGGCTATGCATATATATGTGCTATATGCATAAGAGTTACCGGCTTCCATTGTCTCACCGTGGAACGAACCCCCGAAAAAGCAGGACAGCTCACACAACCAATTGGCGGGGGTGGCGGTGATTTAAATGCAAATTTATCGTCATGCAGCAGTAAAAAGGGAGCCAAAAAAATCATAAACGACCCCACAAAATATAAATAAATGGACACACACGCAAAACGCAAAAAAAAAAAAAAACGAAAAAAAAGCGAACAAAAAGAGCAAGGATGTAATAATAATATTTACAAAATGTCTGTTTGAGCGACTTGTGACGAGAGAACATTTTAATTTTTCCCATTTGCATTTACATTTTGATTAAACGATTTGCATATTGCTGTGCCACCAGCGCCCATTTAGTGCCGAAACTGATTAATTTATTGAAAGCGATTCGAGGATTAATCAGATCATAAAGCCAAGACCATTCGCTGCTACTTCGAAGCGCCCACTTGCTGCATTCTGTACAAGTTGAACAGGAATCGAGTGCGATGAGTGGCACGATTATGAGTGCAATACTGCCGCCAGACCAGGCACATTGCCCTCCAGGCGTAATAAGCCACCAGGGCCAGCATCAGGGCCAAAATGCCGGCACAGCTGTAGACTAGCGATATCCTGGCCCAGGACAACTCCATCTGGTAGATCCGCTCCCGCGCCTGGTACAATGCAAGACAGTAGGCCATCGAGAAGAGCGACACGTAGAAGTAGATCGAATGGTAGAAAGCGGCCAGCCGTTGCAGCAGCCAGTTTTTGTAGTCCAGGCTCATGGTCTCAACTCAAAATAGGATATATGGCTTTTTTTAATGCGAAACTTTACTTGACACCAAAATCTAGAAGCCAAACGCAAGGTCAACTGAGTCAGAGAAGGCTTATATGTTAAACAAACTTCTGTAGTAAACATTCTTATTTATTGCATTTTTATTAAATTTGCTTTTAATGGTTTCTTTTCCTCAAACGTCAATACATCTAAACCAGTAACTTTTGATTTTTAAAATAGTTTATTTTTATATTTTTGATCATTTTAAAATTTTATTCGAAATCATTACTGATCTATAAATGCCGAACAAAAATAGTATATTTTTAAACATTTGTAATTTCTATTTCTATTGAGGAAAATATTTTTGTTTCTTTAAGGGGCTATTTTTATCTTATTTTTAAATTTGAATTAAACCAGATTCAGCAATCCTGCAATAGGCAGAATACAAATCGCTTAGTATGGGCAATACTATTATTATTTATTTGAAAACCGGCTATTCTGTGCATTCCAACCATCCAGATCATCCTTTTGTTTTCTCTTTTCCCGAACTTTATGTGCCAGCCAAACCAAAAACGAAATTGCTCACAAAGGCCGCACTCTCTGCTCATCGTTAGTCATTCCCGTGCTCCCCGTTCTGCGGATTGGAATTGTTGTTTAAGTTTGCCATTTTTCAACAACTCATCAATCTGTTCGATCTGCGATGCTGCCACAGTTTCCCTGCCAGTCTAGGTTCCTGCTCCTCCTCGCCAGTTCGTCCTGCGTCCTTCGTCCTGCTGCCGGTTAACGGTTCTAACTTATGCGAGGCACGCACTCTCACCGCAAATGCAGCAGCATCCGTCTTCGTCTGCAGCTCGTACAAATACACAACCACCGATTTTCCTTCCTGCACTGGAAAAAATAGTACCAGATTCAATATATTATTTTCTTTTTTTTTCAAAACAATCAATTTAATTATGAAATTTGGCCAAACGCCAAAGCAGCATTGACTGCTATCTTTCGCTGCAGCTTTAGTTTGAAACTATAAGCTTACAGTTTGTAAATAAATATTAAAAAGTCTCTTTAACAGATTTTAAAATAGTTTAAGGTCTTTTGAGATGTTTTTTATTTTGATTTTCAAATGTTTTGTATTTGGATTGATATATAGACTTTTTAATGTAATTAAATGTAGTCAAAAATCAAAAAATAATACTTATGATGAGAATAGCTTAAGTAAAATTAGGAAATACAGATAGGTAATTTGTAATTTTTTTTTTTTTTGTAACATTATCTTATCTGGGATAATCTTTTATGTCATTATATATAAATTGTAGATTATTTTCACAGCTTTAAAGGAAACAAATTTTGCTCAGTGTCATTCTATGAACAAATATGGATGGCTGATTCGAAGCGAAAGCAGCTCGCTGATGGGCCTCGAACCGGCAGGAAAAGCCAAACCGCCTGTCGCCAATGACGCTTAACTTTTTTATTATGTATTTGCCGCTTTTATTATTCATCTATCATCGCTGTTATAGTTTAATAGAAAGTTTAAAAGTCATCATCGTGGCATCGGCATTGCCAATGACTTGCCAAACACCCGTGCGCCATATGCTCGCCTCCAGAGCCATTTCCACTTCCACTCCAAACTCAAGTTTCCGGCTCTCATTCGGGCTTTTTCCCCACATGATGCTGGATGCCGTTGGTTGCTGCAGGCCAAAAGGCATTTGGCAGGTTCTGGCCTTCAGCCAGCTCAGACGGCAGATAAACAATTAAATTTATGCAGCGAACGTTTCATTAGCATTCGAGGACTCCTCGCGGAGCAGCAATCCTTGTTTAGTTTGGACGCTCTTTTGGACCGGGCCGTTAGTGTTAATTAACTTGGCGCGAATTCAAGTGGCCAAAACAAACGAAATGGGTATCCCGCTTACACTTTGAACTTCCTTTGGCAGCATCAGGCGGTCGATACAGATACAGATACAGATACAGATACAGAACGTACTCATATAAATTTTTTTTCCTATGCTGAAATAGATGGCTCAGTGTCCCAAATTCAATATAACTGCCACTGGCCATGGGACGTTAATAGGACCATCGGCTACGCATGCAAAAAGCCAACACAACCACAAAGTGTTTCTAATAAATTTTTCAACGGCAACTACAACAAGTGTTTAAATTTATCGCATCTGCGATTTACCCTCCTCCCCTCGTCCTTAATTTTGCTGCCAGTTTGCCTCGAACTGAATAAACAATATTTTATATGAGCTCAGGGCTCGGGGTTCACTCGTCCAACTCGTTTAACCATTGCACTGCCCGTTGGCGCTAACTAAACGATGCTGAACATCGATTTCATCACTTTGTGGGGTAAACGATTTGGCAATACCCTAAATGTTATTGGCCAAATGTATTTTGTTTGTTATTTTAAATTTATTTATTGAGGATGTATTTTTTTTATTTAATACCAATATTTAAGTGTTATAAAATGTAATTATTATGCCTTATCTTAAAATAAAATTAAAACATTGATTTGTTTCAGTTATGGTATATAGGGCAATATGGTTTTTAAATTCTATTAAGATTAATTTTCGGAGTCATTAATTATGACGTATTTTTAGAATATTAAAATAAATCTTTATTTTAACTGTTTCCTTTTATGCATGCAAAGAAAGGATTTAAAATAATTTTTTTATTTATTAAATATTTGCCTGATACAGATGGCATCTGAAAACATGTAGGCCCTGCATTCTGCTGTGGGATTACAGGGTGTGGAAACCACGAAGAGCAATTATGATATCGGGCATGATTTTGTGGGCAATTGGCTTTAATGGCTACCAGGGCAGGGCAGTCCGAGCCAAACGCTGTCGCCAACAGCAACTGCCAGCATCGTCCCTTCTGTGAACTCCGGCCATCCATTCGCTCTGCCGCTTTATTCACAACCACTAACCGCTGCTCTGTATGTACGTGTGAAATTTATTTAAATGCTGCCAAAAGGCAGCAGCAAAAGGCAACAGCAACAGCAACCGCAGGAGCTGAGACTGTAAGCAAGGCAGGATCTGGAACTGGAACTGATGAGGCTGGAGTTGGACTCGAAGGAGACACTCGATTGTCCTCCGTTTCGGGACTAAAGTGTCGCCCGGGCAGTTCGTTATTAGCGGCGGTCTGGGTCCTTGCCAGAATGTCGGGCCTAGACTCCGATGCCTATCAGCAGCAGGAGCTATACGGAGAGAAAATATCCTCAAGAGAAGCTATTTATTTTGATGTCCTTCGTTGGCACATAACTTCTGGCTGATTTTTTGTCAAATTATGATTTAAACATATGAAATAATTAAAGTATTTAGCTTTTATAGTTGACTTTAATAAAAACTTATACAAATCATTCAAAATAGGACAACTTCTGGACTTTTATTGATCTTAAATATTAAACTTTAAATTTGTTTTCATTTTTGAATTGTTTTGAAACCAACTAAAATTTATCCCTATCTTTTTCCTTATTAATATATTAGTTATGCTAGATAAAAACGTTAGATTCGATAGATGTAACTGCTATTTCCATTAGATCAGCTTTGGCTTAGTCTTAAAAAGGTTCTCCTAATAAAGTGCCAATACATTTTGAACAAAAATATATTTTTACTTAATTTTATGAACATTAGTAGCGATATATCTAGTAAACTTATCATTTACTATCCAAGGTATCACCAGCACCAGCTGTTTAAGACTAGGGTTAAGATAATATATATTATTTTCCCCTGTGTATACACAAAGGGAACCAATGTGGCCGGCATCCCTTCCATTTCCCATGTCCTGCCTTGATTTTTACCATTTTTTTGTTGGCGGCCTGCAATTTATTTTTATATTGCCTTACATGATAATCGTTTGCATTAAAAATCGTCCGGCGTTGTCTGGCCGTCTGGCAGTTTGCCTTTGCCAAAATGTCGTTGCTTGTATTTTGTATTTATTTATTATTCAAAGTGTTATCGGTGACAGAGCAGTGGTGTCGGTGGGGGTGGCGGTGTGGGCGGATCCGCATCCGCATCCGCATCCGGGGGCATGGCAGCCAAAACCCAAAGGATTAGTTATGATAAATGTGTTTTATAAGCGTGACACACACGCCGTGGAGTGGGTCGCGCCGAGCCAACAGAGAAGGCAAACAACCAAAGCGGTTCGTGTCCCACTTTAATGCACAGATAATGAGTTCCTTTGTTGGCAATATGTCAAATCGCTAGGCCAATATTTCAGACCCGAAAGGATTGGGATTGGGATTGGGATCGGGATTGCCATTTGCCGTTTGCCGTTTACCGTTTAGCATTTAACATTTAACATTCACCATTTCGGCGTTTTGTGTATGCGCGTTGAGTCGTGTTAATTGCGAGCCGGCTCTGGCTCTAACTCATGGCCACTACTGGATGAGATTAGTCGGGCTGGATTACATAAATCAGTGGCATCAATTCTGATCGGTTACGCAAGACAAGCCGCAAGCGGAAGGCTGATAATAAATGCCAGTGTGGTGAAACTCGAGCGAAGAAATCAATTAAAAGCGCTTCAATTGCTTCGCCAGCCATTTTCTCCTTGTTGTGGTTGCTGCTCCTTTGGTTGCCATAAGGATGATTGGTCTGCCGAGGATAGGCATATCGAAATAATCGATGCACATGCCACATTAACGTTGTGATTTGCGGTCGAAACTCTCCAAATTAATGAACCACTTTTGAAGGCCATAATTGATTGTTTAAGCCTCTGAATGAATATTTTTGAGCACCAACTTATGGTGTGCGCAACACAATAGGTTTCAGCTATAGGTTTTTAACGTTGTTTATCAAAATAATATTGCAATAGTGCCTCAAAATGCACTATTTTTTTAAAAAATGTAAAAAAGTATGCAGTAGAAGCAAGGAACGTTTGGTTTTGTGATATACATATATATACATATTAAAAAAAAAAGTTTTTCACACTTTTAGGCAAATTTATAAGTAATTTTGAAACCTTAGTGATTTTCGTAGCACTCCCCAATTTTAAAGATTTTCATTCAAGAAACGAATTTTATTATTTAAGGGTTTTTTTTTGCTAAGCAGAATTTAAGACCAGTCAAAACAGATATAAAATATTGTACAAATTTAACTTTTTTTTTTAAATAAAAGGTTACAGTTCTGTTTACACATAAAGGTAAGAGTATTACAGAGTTTATAGTGCTGAACTGTTGCTGATTCGATTATGTTTCGATCTGCCTTTAGTTTCCATTCACAACTGCTGAAATGGGAAAAATGCAATTATGTAAGTCGGCAAGCATAATCGATTAACGCTTGGCATTGATGTAGCTGCTCCTGTTCCTGGGCCTCCCGCCTCCATTCGTCCTTGCTCCTTCATTATGCCCCCACCCAACCCTCCCCTCGCTGTGCATTTTCTCGATTGTTTTTGTGATTTTCTTCGGAAACTGGTTGCTGCGCATGAGTAAATGGGATTGTGATTGTGTTTAATCAAGACGTATACCTATAGGTGCTTATAAATTCGATTAAATTACCGGCCACACCCACTTGAGCTGCTCTTCTCGTCGTAATTCCACTTTAATCGCGTGCCACGAACGCGTGACTGGCGAAGTGCCGGGGCTAATAAATATTTCACTTAACTTACGATTTTCACGCCTACTCTTTTCTCACTGGGCCACCTGTGAGTGAATTGTTACAAAACGCTTTCACCATTTCACCATTTTTCCTGCCAGCCTGCTCGCGCATTGTCAGCGCTTTGTGGGCTCTAAATGTGTGGAAAGGTGGGCGTGGCAGGAGTTTGTAGTCCGTAGTCCGTAGTCCGTAGTCCGCTGTCCGGACTCCCGAGTGCCGAAGTGCAAAAGTGCCGGAGTGCCAAGTGCTGCCGGCGGCGTCTCTCGCAATGAGTTGACACTTTGCATGTCAGTGTAATTTTGAAATATTAATCATACGGCATGTGCAGCTTTGGTGACGATGACTGCCGCCGAATGGCAATGTTTGCTTGGCATGGCATCAGCATGAGCATGAGCACGAACTGTGGGGGAATGTATCTGAAAAAGGAGCTGGAGCCGCCGGATGATGATGATGAGGCCGAAACTATTGTTGCCCTACCATGCTGCATATTACGTTACGGCACACACCAACTCGAGTACGACCAGAACCATAACAAAGGAGCACTGGATGCATAATCAAATAGAAAATGTTCACCTAGTGTTGAACAAGCCAAGTCCACTGAGAGAAATTACTTTAATTAAATTAAAAGTTAATTTAAAGTTATTTTTTAATGTACTACAACTTCTAATCTTAAAATTAAGATCAAAATTGTTTTTCTCTGCTCATTTTTATTTTGAAAAATGTCTTAATTTTTCTTCATTGTTTGAAAGTATAATAGGGATAGATAACATATTAGTTAATGACTTAATGAAAACGGTAGAATGTTTTTCCAAAATTGTAACCTCTATAATGTCATATTAAAGTTTAATTTTTAAATTTTTTGTATTCGTAATCTTTTGTTTTTTGATATAACATTTTTTTTCGTAAGTTTTAACTTGTTTGCTTGCAATGCACAAAGAGTTTCTCTCAGTGCATTGTCCTGCCTCGTCGAGGTGGCATAAAGCAATTAGTGTTGCATTTTATAGCCTTTAATGTGGTAATGGTTTCGGGTAATTAACAATTATGTCTAACTACAAATGCGACACGTTGCCGATTGCGTGCGTTGGCTGCTTGGCTGCCTGAATGCTTGGATGCCTGGATGGCTGGCTTCGACCCTTCCGCTCCTCCATACTAGTATTTGTGCCCCTGGAGCCCACAATCTCAATCTGCTGCTAGTTCCTCCTTGAGGTTATTACAAATTTTGCATATTTCAAGTGGCCACCGAAACTTGCTGTTGCCAAAGCTCCGGAGTGAAACTTCATTTCCATTTTCCAGCTGCAAAGGAGCAGCTGAACAAAGCAAATTAGCCATGGCTGTGAGAAGTAACTAAGTGGTTTGCTTATTGTTAGTTCGTTTGCCATATTAAAATTCCAGAATTTGCCGAGCAGCATACTTTTAATGGGCAGTGGAGGTACGGCACTCAAGGGATCCCTTCAGATTAATTACCCATGCAGAGTTTGGCTCCAGCGGATGAAAGTGAATTGGTTTTGGGAGGGGGGGTGCAAGTCCGGGTCCGGTTTCAAATATCCTAAATGGCATAGCTGGCGACCTAATGAGCCAAACTGCATTCAGCATCATAATGCACATTGTGTGTGTCCTCCTAGCTCTATGAATTGCGAATGATTTATAGTTCCATTTATGCTCTGTTTTGCGACATAAAAACTCACTTTGGGTGGTGCAATTTTAAGGCAGGCCTTTCACTCGAAATGGGACACACCATGTTGCGGTATTACTAATTACCAATTACTAATTACTACTATTTGTATGTACCCTACATATTTTTAAAATTTATTTGTGTATTCCCATATATTTTTTGAGCTCATTGGAAGCATTGAAATCAATTTTACAATGTTGCAAACCTTTGTATGGTAATAAAAAACATTTTTTAATTTACCAGAATATAAATAAATATAATGTTTAAATGTATTTACCTAACTATTATTTATCTTTTTATTTAACTAAAAAGAATTTGGACTTTATGTATGGTGTAACCCAATATTCAGCAACAAAATGAGTTCATGTTCAGTTTTCAATTGTTTTTATCTACTTTTGTTGCATACTAATAAGCTTAACGAAATGTACCTCAAATGTAAATTTCGAGTGATTATGGAGAAGAGCTAGAGGTACCCAGTGGCAGAAAAAGATTTATTTGAGCCAGTGCTAGTCGAGCCAGTTAATTTCCTACGGCTGAAAATTTCATTTTAAGCGGCAGCAAACGCTCGTTTGGCCATAATTAAAAAGCCCCAACCTAATGGGCCTACTGCCCCCGTGTACCCGTCTCCCAAAACCACTGCCACCAGCCCATTCCCCAGTCAGCAGGGATGTGGTTGTCGGGATGTGGAAAGCGGTTGCGCCTGGGACACTGCAAAAGTCTATTAACGTACATGAAACTGTTAATTTCGCTGATGCAATTTCGGCTCAATTTATTGTGCACCCACAAAACACAATAAAAAAAAAGTAAATGGGACGAGCAAACGAGGAAAACGAGCCGAAATTGAAAAGCCAAAGTACATAACAACAAGCTGGCGGCCGACGCATGGCCCCCAAATGCCAATCCCAGGCGCGAAAATCAATATAAATATGCTCGGCACATGGCCATGGAGCCTCCACGCCCCTTCTGGGCCCCTCCTTATCCCAATCTCCCCCTTTGCCTCCAGCAGGGTCCCTCCTCTGCTCTTGAAACATGACAATTTATGTGCATTTTGTATGCAGGCGGCTAAATAGACAAGGCTAGGCGACGTCAGTGCTCGCGTTTGCAGCTACACTTGAGAAAAAATGTCCAATATAGCACATATATTTATATTATTCAAAATGGTTTCTTTTAAACTTATTGTAGTATTTTAATTAGCATAAATATTGTGTTTAATGAAGGCCACTATTTTATAGCTGTCAATAAAAATAAATAAAATAAGATAATAATAATCAGATTGAAGTTTAATGATTTAAAAAACCAGTTACCCTATTATGAATTAAAAGGGGCTTAGCTAAAATTCAATACCTCTTTTTCTCGCAGTGTATGCGTGCGCCGGCTGGACGGGCGCAGCATAATACAATGCCTGTGCCAAGGACACCGAGGAGCAAAGGCAAACGCACACGCACACGCAAACGCAACCCCAAACCCGTAAACGCCTGCTCACACGTAACGATAAAACTTGAAAATGCTGTTAGCTACAAAAATTTGCTGTCGGACTTTTTGTCCGGGAGTAGGCCTAATTTGACTGCCTGCCACCCACACACCCACACACACACAGGCACACTCTGCGGAAATGCACGCACCATTGCATTAGTAGCTGTATCTGTAGCTGCGTGCGTAAGCGAACGCGAATGCGTGCAATTGCAAATTTATGCACTGCGCTGTAAACAAGGCAAACATTTCCGACGTCGAGTGTTGTGCCGCCAGTGTTGCTAGTGCGAAATTCGAATGCGTCGCACAATTGTGAATTATTTAAAGCATACTTTGGCCGACTGGCGGTGACTTTGACTCGTTTCGATTCGATTCGTTTCGAATCGATTCGATTCGATTCGATTCCATGTGAGTCTGGTCAGCGACAAACCTAATTACAGTAGCAGCAACGTGAGGGAGAAAAGGGAGGCAGGTCCTGGAGCCTTTGTGGACTCGTTTAGCCGCGCAAATTGCTGTCCATTGAGTTAGCTTTCCGAGTCCTTTGCCGCACGCACACCTCTTTGAATTCAACGGCCGAGCCACATAACTTTCGGTCCCAGCGACAACTGGCTTTTCAACTCCGACTCCTGCTCCTGCTGCTTTTCCTTTTCCCTTTCCATTTCCCACACTGTCAAGTGGGGAGACGTCCGGGGGGTGACCCAGACCCTCCATAAAAAAAGTGGGTAAAAACTGCCTGCTGCAAAATATTGTGCAATGCGCTGCCAAATAACAAAGCGAAATAAAAGTTGCCAGAAACCAGTGCTGCCAGTAGATAGCATAAAAACCGGGATCGATTAGACAAACAAAATCGGCCATAGCACATTTTAAATTTTACAAAAAAAAAAACATCAAGAAATTTTGTACCAACATTTGCTTTAAATAAATTATTCCTTCTCATGGTTTTAATGCCTTTTAGTAGTTTCCAAAATAAGCAAAAAAATTTAAGGCAATTTATTTAATTTATTTGATACCAAAACAAAGACATCGAAGCCAAGGTTTTGAAAACAAATTTGTGCTAAATGACCAAATAAGAAACTAAACACAGAAAAAACAGGTATTAATACTTTATAGGAAACGGAAACGATTTACTCGTTTGGGGACATAAACGTGTAAACATAAAATTAATTCCTTTGAAACAGAAAAATTACGTTGCCAAAAGTTTGGGTGCTTACCAGACCTGATGAAAAAGACTATAAAAAACATTAAAGTATAACTTTTTATAATTGGAAATACATGCGAAAAATACATTAAAATAATATAAATACTCACTAATCTTATACAACTTATTTTGTTTAAAAATTTTTTATTATAACTAGAATTTGTTGTATTTTTTCGAATGAAAACCAATTCGGTTTATTATTTTAAAATAATTGAAGCAAAGTCCCATAAAATTTGCTGGCCCCATATACCCCAGGGCTACCTTTTTTGGCGGAGATGAGTACATCGAGTGTAAACAGCAACAACGAAAAACCTTTAACGCCAAATGTCGAACCTCGACCCTCGACTGTCGACTGTCGAACGTTGGGTGTTGGCTGTCGGTAGTTTGCAGTTTGCAGTTAGCAGTGTGCAGTTGGTGTTGGTAGTGGCTGGTTTGGGCCTGCTTTTCGCCGGGCCCAAATGCGTTTGTCTGTCCCTGGGTCTGCGCCTGTTTTATTTTACTTTTGCATATTTTTTGGCGTGTTTCAACTATACTGCGGCGCTGTCTCTACATTTTTCAAGTTGTCTGCGTTTGACGTGCACGGATGGGCGCTCCACTGCGTCGGCGGTGGCAAAAGGGGCGGCAGAAAGAGAGTGGCAAAGGGGTGGCAGAACGGCAAGGACGGCGGCGGTTGGCGTAGTTACAGTTTTGCCCATCGACTGGTTTTCCCCGCGCTCCTTGATGCGGTTGTGGTTCGTTGCTTGGTTATCGCCAGCGCCACTACTCACACAGCCAAAGACCACTGCCTTTTCCACTTCCAGTGCAGCGGGAACTGCAGATGCACTCGGACAAATATTACATACCGAAACTTTATTGCCATGACATACATTTGTTTTTAGTTTAATCTTTAACTCTCATTTTTTAAAATCATTTAACATTTTTCAACGTTTAAAATGAAAGTAACCTAATGTACGCAAGGACTCTTATTTATAAACTAATCTTTTCAAAGTTTTCAGTAGGAAATAATATTTAAGTTTAATAAAAATATTTTTTAACAACAATTTGTTGCCTACTTTAATATAGTATCTATAATTAAAACTAATTTTTGTGCACCAGCTTAATTTATAAAGTAAAGCAATATTTTAGTACTCAATAATTAATCCTAGTATAAAGTTTTGTATTTATTTATTGACAGTTTAACTATCATCATGCTAAAACATTTGGGCAATACTCACAAAACTAAAGTGTGTTGTCTTATGGTATTTTTGGCCACATTAAGTGGGTTACCTTATTGTATTATAAGTATCTATTAACATATTCGACTTATGGATAAATTTTTTACTGATTAGGCAAACCACCATGTTTTATTCCGAGTGCAGGCCAACAGTGGCAGCAAGTTGGGTGCTGTTGGTGAGCCTGTTTTTTAGTGCCTTCCGTAACCATTAAATTTTACGTTTTTATTAGCGCGCGCACACACAACCACTGAAATGAGGGAAAGGCCGAGCGCTGCCAGATAGGCACCCACCAAACGCCCATCACCCACCGCCCATCGCCTCCCACAACCGCCCACTCTTCCAACAATTTTTGAATATTTCCGTTTTGGCTGGCAGTATTCGGTTTTCGGCTTGTCTACAAAATGCAGTTTTGCATGCACTTTGGCCTCGGCGCAAAAAGTCAACCGAAAAGAGACAATAATAAGTGCACAGCACAAAGAACGGAACCGAAAGAGGGGGAAAAACAGCAAAAAGCAGCACAAAACAGCGAAAAAAGGAAAGCCAAGGAGCACGGAAAATGGAAAATTGCATTGCGCTCAGAAGTATGCTATCGTTTTCTTCTTTTTTTGCCTGCCTTATCAACGTCTCAAATCGGTTAACAGTGATAGCACGGTGGTGGGGGCGGGGTTGGGAGGGTTCAAAAAGTTAGCCGAGATAGCGAAATGTTGTCGCCCAACAAGGACCTGAATATTTTCGACATTTTCGGGGCCCTGCAGCTTAAAAAAATATAATAAGAATAACAAAAAGTCCAAAAACTTAAAGCGGACTCGAAGTTCGAACACACATGTTCGAGTTGCTGTCGTGGGCGGTTCCAAGCGAGTTGTGACAACCAAAAACAGTTGCCAGTTCCAGGGGGAGAGTTAAATTTGTGCGAGTGACGTTAAAACCCACTCGAACCTTTACAGAAATCAACGATTAAACTCAATCCCATCAGACCAATTTAGTTCGACCCTGCCTTGTGAAGCAAGCAACTTGTTTGAGATCCACATGGATCTATGTTGCAGGGTAAGAGTCTTTAAAAAAGCTCTTATACTCTGGATTTTTACTCAAAAATTGGTTAATAGCCGTTTAGTTGTTACGGAAACAAAGGACTTTAAAAAAATAAATCAAAAATTTATAAATAACTTAGGTTTTATTATTTTTTCATTTGCAAGACTTTGAACGTGTCAATTTTTTGTTGCCTTTTTTTATGTAAAGATATATTTGTTTTAGTTTTATACAAAAGGCTAATTTTGCTTATCCTTTTGAATTCAATAGCCAACTCAGTAGGCATTCTTTTTTTATCGATTTTTAAGCAACCGTGTTTTGTTTATATTAAACCGATGTTAATTTTTTAAGTGTTAATTTATATAATAACTGTCACACTGATAAATAATGAAATTAAAAAAATAAATATCTGCCTATTCAGTTCAAAATAATATTAATATTAATATTTAAATTAAATATGAAATCAATATGAAAGCAATAATTTAAATTTAAATAAATGGGATGATTTAACATTAAAACATTTAAACTAATATGAAAAATAAAAGATTACATATATATTTCCAATTTAATTTAAATTTTCAGATATTAAAACTCATTCTTTAAACAGTTGAGTACAATATGTTACTTAAGTTCAATACTGGCGGTTAATAACAATGCCAAAAAAATATAATTATATCAAGCTGTATTAAGGTCTAAAATTATCTAACTGGCAGAACTTTGTTTTTAAGATGGTTTTGTTACTTTAAAGACGATTTTATAACCGTTGTAAAGTTATGAGACCCTTCGATATATTACCATACTGCCAACTAAGTAGACATGCCTGAAGATTCAAACTAAGGCTCACCCTGTTCGGAATCTCTACCCAAAATTAACCGGAACCAAAATTCGAACCCTGTCTGTCTTCTTGATTCTTCCGAGACTTTCTCAACAAAAGATAGAAGACAGGCGACACGGAAGACAGGATACAGGGTATAGAAAACGATGGATCTCTGGCAGAAGCTTCGAGTGCATATAAACGAGTTCTTCTTCGAGAACTACCCGTACATAGCGCTCTACAGCGGAGTGGGCGTGGCATTTACCGCCTACCTGCACTACCAATGGCAGATGCACCACTACGACCTGATGCACTGGAAGCACCTGACGGAGGCCTTCTCGCAGGACATCGACTGCTTCCAGCTGGCGATTCTGCTGGTGATATTTGCGATCAACGCCATCTTCGTGTTTATCATTCTGAGCATTTACTTGAAACCGGGACAGGGAAACCCCGACGACGGCGGTGAGATGTCCTTGCCGGAGATCAAGGATCGCTATGCCCGCTTCATCCTGCTGCGGCTGATAGCCCGCCTCGATCGCATCCACTCGAAGATCTCGGCGAAGCGGAAGACTCTCACCTTCCAGCACTGTGCCAGGGCCCACGCGAACATGGCCAAGGCGGTGGCCCTGTTCCGCAAGGATGCCCGCAAGCTGATCCTGCCGAACGAGTCCGAGATCCTGATGCCCATCGAGGACATCTACGGCGTGGCCGAGGACGAGGACCGACTGCTGCGGCGGTCGGGCTACTACAAGCTGATCATCGACACCACCGACGACACGGTCAAGGCTCTGTTCAACGCCAAGTGATCCTCAAGCAGCTAGCCGAACTCCTTTTCCCCCGATTCAGACATTGAGTAAACTGCAGCCCGCACACTAATTGCCTTTATCTACACTTCGAGGTTCTCTTCTTAAAGCCGTTTTATTGTCTCTACCAGCTTTTTATGGCCGCATTGTGCACCGGGCCAACAATAACGGGCCAGTCGCAGACCGTCGGCAGCCATCCCCCAATAACAATAACAGCCAAAGAAACTGAAACAGAAGCAGCAGCAGCAGCAGAAGTAGAAACAAAACTCCAACCAGAAAACAGAAACAGAAACTAAAACTAAAATGCCAGCCCATGTCGGCACGGCTCAAAACAATATCTAATGTTGTCTACGGCAAAATATTTTGCAAGCGTCTTTTTGTTTTGCCCGCTTTTTTGTGTCCTTCAGGCTTTTGTGCTATGACTTGCCTTTAAAATCAGTTGAAAGGCTGTGCACATTGAAGTCAGGGAGGGTATCTGGCAAAGCCTTAAGTAATTTGCACATAATGATGGGAAAAAGTGATTTTGGTAAGAAAATGCATGATGATTCATATTAATATTGTCTTTAAAAATGAAATAATAATAAAATTAAGGGTGGTTATCTGCATAAGTTTGACTTATTTTGGCTTTAGATTAGAGCTCTTAAGTAATTGCTACTTATTCTGTTTAAATAAATATAATTTATAATGATTATAGATATACATGTATACGTTTTAAATTAATCTATTTTTTTTTTATAATTTTGTATCCATTTAAAGCTCCATTCCGCTAAAAAATTCTTTTCCCTCAACTATGTTTCCCTTGTCCTTGCTAAGGACTTCAAAGCTTTGCACGCTTCGCTGGCCCCAAAAAGTAGGCAACACAAGTCTGGGTAATGAAAAGTGCCGAAAACACGCACTTTTAACTTCATTTTTGGAGCTAATGCGCGAATGGCCAAAAAGTGACAGCCTAATTTTCGGTAAATGTGCCGTGTCCTTTGCTTTTGGCCATAAATACGCGCCGCACGTGTGTATGAGTGTGCGTTTTGGCCGGAATGTGGCAAGTTGCATTACTTCATTCACAATGCGCACTTTTTTTCGCACCCGAACCCGAACCCGAACCCGTACCCATCCGCCCACCTCCCGGCGAAAAAGACATTAAGTAGATTATGGTCTGATTGCATATTTGCGGATATGCGCGCCATAAACACGTTCAGACGTGCTGCAACCGCAACAACGGCGAATCGCGAATGGCGAATGGCGAAAAACACGGCAGCGCAACAGCCGAAAGCCAATGCGAAAAAAATTTACATGGCTGTAACAAAACAAAAATCAAAAAGAAAAAAAAATTCGAAACACAAAATAAAAGTGAACAAGAGCATAAAGAGCGGGGAGCGAAGAGAAAAGAATCGCGAACAAAACATGAAAACGTACGCGCATCTAACCGCAGACAAAGTGACGCCTCGCCACGCCTCCCCGCCTTAGAAACCAAGCACTGCCCTCCTTAGTCTCTTACACAGAGAAAAATATATGGTCATCTGTTAAGGTACTACGAAACTTTCGAAAACAAACTATTGAGCGTTGTATATATGCATAGGGAAAGGGTTATAACTCTTGTTGCAAGCCGATCAATTGGCCAAGATATAAAACATTTGTTATTTATTTGCAGCTTGAAAAAAATGTTAAAATAAAAAACTCTTAATACGAAATAACCCTTAATGAACATATGCATTAGGTATAAATGTTTAATGGATTTGGCATGCTTTAGAACCGAATGGGATTTTTTAACTTGTTGGCAAAGTATTTATCGATTATATTTTTATAGTAACAAAAAAAAACCTTGAAAAATTCCCACCACATTTGACAATTTTGTTTTTCTTACAATGGCTTCTGATAAACTAAATCTTCAATTAAATACATTTTTTTAACAAGTATTTAAATTTTTTTTTTAATGTTGAGTCATGGTGTCAGATCTTTTAAACAAAAGGTATTGCGCATTGATTCTTCTAACACCTCCTTCTGGGTTTTGAAGATTTGAAGAGCTGAATGTTCAAATAAATGTATTTTCCAGACAAGAGTTGATGTTTTGTGGAAACCAATTTTTGAAAATAACAAGTTATGGTGTCTAAATTGCAAAGCAAACTGTTTTTCTGATCGGTATACCGTAACTTCTCCTCTTTGAAACCTTAATAGTGCGCTTAATTGATGTTAATGCCTCTATTAATCCCCAAAATAATATGAAGGGGTTGCTAGGTGCATATTTTTTTACCGTGCAGCCATCTGCAGCTTTGCCTTTGGCTGCGGCTTCTGCTTTTGGCTTGGCGGAAGAGAACAACAAAGGCTGTATTTGTGTCTGCCGGAAGCAGAGAAAATTTTCCAAAAACACATGTAGCTGCTCCGCGTCCGTGTGTGTGACTGTTTTATTTGTATGTGTGTGTGTCATAAACCCAAATAGCAGCTATTACTTTATCGCCGAGGCAACACCACAAAATGGCTGTCTATTGCAGCTAAATGCTGCCAGCGGCTTTGCTTTGCATGTGTGGGTGAGTGAATAGGTGGTGTGGGTGTGGGTGTGATTGTAACTGTGAGTGGGTGGTGTGTTAATTCGTCCAGGTGAAAAGCGGCAAACGAGCCGCAAGCAATAAACAAATAATCATAAATAATGTTGCCTTTTTAACATCGCCTCTAAATTAGCTATTAATTGCACCACCGTCACCACTAATACCAGTGGCCACCCGCATTGTGGGTCAACCTCAACACTCACACCACCACCCTCCTTCACGGGTGGTGGTGATGGAAATGGTTGAGGTGGTGGAGATGGTGGAGGTGGTGGCTCCATACCAATCACAGCTGGTTCAATTAGGCTTACGCCTTTGTATGCAAATGTTGAGCCATATTAGCATACTTGCTGGTCCGTATTTCACCAAAATGCGAACTATGGGTTAGATTCGCATGCAGGTTGAACTCGGCTGACGGATAGAAGAAGTCTGAATTCTGTTCATTATCTGACATAAGATTTACGGAAGATTTATTGTGATTTATTGTTTCGCATAGAAGTAATTAATCTTATTTGGTGGCCAAACTTTTGAAACATAAATGAAACTATTGAAATCATAGAAATCATAATTATCACTACGTATATGTTCTACTTACACCTAAATAAGATTTAATAGTTAAAATTTATAACCAAGATATTCACATAATTGCTTTTAAAATATTATCAATCTCCTTATAATCAAAATTCAACTACTTCTCATAAATTGTTCTATTGTTCTATTTTCCAACAAAAAATGATTAAATTGATTTCTAATCCATATTTTTAAACAAGTATAGTCACTTTCAAAGTGCAACTGAAATGTGTATTTTTGCAACGAAATAATTTTCCTCATAGCTAAAATATCGGAAATAAATAAGTTATGAGAGGAAAGCTGCATATCAAAAACACTTTTAATTAGAGGCCACAAATGCAGGCAGCTAGTACCGGCAAAAATAAACAAGTATTAAAGCAAATCAAGCTTTGTGTGTTGGCTTTAAGGACCTGGCACCTCCGACCGATTTGCCCACTGTACCTAGTGAGGGGCACTTTAAATTTGATTTGATATGATTGCCATGCGGAGGATAATTTCACAGCATGAGTTGCAGGCAGGGGCGGGTTGAGGGGCAACGGAGGACTTCAATCAGCTATGTAAAATCTATGTAAAATATTTATATTGCACTGATGCATCCTGGGGGAAGCCGGCTCGAACTGGCTGCGTGCGTATCGTAATCAGGAGCACGGCATGGATTCATAGTGGCATGGCCTCAAGGAGCTGCAGCACGGAATTTGCATAAACATTGCAGATACATGCCGGCCAGATGAGATGCACTTCGCCCTCGTCGCCCACTTGCCCACTTGCCCACTTGTTATGACATTTTGATTATTTATTTAGACAAAAGAGTGGCTCGTTATGTGGATCGAGTTCGGACTTTCCCAGAATGGCCAGCGCAAATAGTTTGTTTTGCAAGAAACCTTTTGCAACTGCTGGAAGTGGAACTGAAACCGAAACCGAAACTGAAACTGGAATTATTATCAAATAAACAAGTGCTCGGGTAAACAGAGAAGCCGATTCGGAAAACTTTCAAGTGCTCTGTTGTTGTTTGGCCATACAAACTGATGGCTCATGTGCGTCCTTATGCCAAATCTATGGCTGGCAACTTTGTCTGGACCTGGACCTGGACCTGGACCTGCCTTTGAGTTGGCCAAAAACCAACCGACTTGCCTCAAATGCAGCATAAGTAAATGTTGGCAAATAAATATGCATACATGCTCGTTCGGATGGAGACCTCGATGGAGATGGAGATACAGATACCCACACACGATGCATTTTTCATAGCTCCCGGTGCGTCGTTCTACGTATTTATTGGGCAGACCAATTGCGGCCAGCATAAATCACTTAAAATTTGTGCCAAACATGTACGGCCAAAGCCACAGGATGCCTGGATTTGCATGGCAAAAGTCAGAAGCAAAAATGCTTATGCGAGCTTAACAAGTTTAAATATTTATGCAAATCAACTACAAGTGAAACATTTTTAAACTTTAATGGCCATAAATGCCTTAAATGGTCGGAGCAAAACGTTTTGCAAATTAAAGAAAACTTTAAATAATAGAGGCTATTAAGAGGACGAAGAAGTGCATAGAATTGCAAGCCAATTGTAAGTAATTTTGTGTGGCATAAATTAAAAGGTAAACTTAAGCTAGATAAAGTTGATGCTCAAAAGAGTTTAATTTATTAAGAAATTGAGAAATGCAGATTACAGCTTGAGCAAGACAAATTTATGCGTATCTTCAACAATTCTTGTTTAGACACGAACATGAAACACAACATTTAGAAATGAAATTTTAAGAAAATAAAAAACGAGCTTTAATGAAGCCAAACGAATGTTCTTCTCAATCTGTCTGAAAATCCCCAGACAAAAGAGTTTGATTTAAAAAGTAGTTTATTTGTGCCGGAATAAAACGTGGATTAAAACCCCTCTGATCCGAGTTTGGGTAGTGAAATGACAGAGCGCCTCGAGGCGCATATGCAAAATGAAAACTTTGCCGCTGCCGCAGGCCACTCAGCCAACTGCAGATCCGAGACCAATGTGTCGTATGCGCAACGTTCAACTTGGCCAGGCGTAAATGGATATGGATGCATCTTGGCAGCAGCAGGCAGCAGCAGGCAGCAGCATAAGTGCCACATACTCACACACTTTCATACTTACACACACACATACACACACACAGAGACGCTCAAACAAAACATGATAACAATTAAAACTTTGTACACTTGGCGTATTTACATTATTCATTCGGTGTTGGATTCTCTTGTCACATTTCGTACCACTTCTCCTGCACTCATTTTTTGTGCTACTCCTTTTGTTGCAAGCCACATTCATCTGCAGACATTTACCAACATGTCCATGGATCCGCAGCCAACAGCGATGGGAAAGTTATCGGCCATTTCCACAGAACCCAAAAATGTACATTAGTATCATAAATAAAGTACACATACCGTTTAAGACATATTTATCAATAGGGAAAATCAGGAATTACCTCAAGCTATCAATTCCCAATTCACCCCAAAAATAAAACAAATATATAGTAAATAACTGAAATATATTTTTAAAAACATTTGAAAACCCCAATTTTAGATTTTTGTTTCATTGAAATTGTTTATGTGTATTTAAGCAAGCATTTGTACTGAAAGGCTTAAACAAAAATGAAGTAAACTGAAAATTTACAAGTTGATCAATAACAACAAAAGTAAAATAAATAATTAAAGTATGTATATATTTTAAAATTTTATTTATAAAACAGATATAAATTTTATTTCTTTAAGTTCCAACCCATAAATTAATTGGCATAATAAAAATCTGCAAAATATATTATTATTTGTTGAACGAAATAAAAAAAGAAATTAATAGAATTCCATTTGTTAAAAAAAATATCCCATCACTGCTGGCAATTTGCATTTGTTAGTTCTATTTTTTTTTGGCCACTTGAATGATGCCAAGCCATCAAGGAAGTGTGTAATCCACAGCTTAAAAAATAGTGGAAAACGAGGGAGAAGGAGGAAGGGAGATGGCGAATTGCGAGACAGGGACAGGATGTTAAGCACTTAATGACATTTTAAAATAAATGTTAAATTTATGACAAAACGTAATTACCGCCCAGACCGAGCCTTGGACTCCAGGGCCACAGCTACAGGTTCGCGCCGCATGAAATATGAAACCATAATTACTTTAATTAAGCAAATATTTTGTGCCCGCAATTCTTTTCATTATTTGGGCGAGAAGAGGCGCGAGGCATGATTGAGCGTATTTATTAAATGGCTATTATTGCTCGCACATCGCGCGGCAATAAATTGATGCATTTTAATTATCGTTTAAAAGGCCGACCCACGTTGACTTCACCTCAACACGCTCGTTTCCCTGTGCCATCGCAATTAAAGGCCAGAGCTTGTGGGAAAACCCTTTTCGTTTGCAAAAGACCAAAAAGTATAGATTTTCTTACATAAATAAATATTGTTCATCTGATGCTGAAGTTTATTTTATAAATCTTCTTTGATATTATACTTCATGAAACTGTTTGTATACTTCTGCAACCATTGCAAAAATGTAGTTTAGATGACGTCTTAGTATGTTCTATAGGTTTAAAAATTTTTATAAAAGAAAGAGCTACATAAAACTTAATTAATCTGTTGAAAAATATAAAAAAATGATGTATAATTAAAAATGTGGGATGACGGTATAATAGTTTGATGGTGAAATTCGTTAAGACAAAACTACCAGTAAATAAATAGATAAATAATAACAATAATAATCAAACTATTTATTAATTCTGTTCGCATTTTAAAACCATCCTAATGAACACTTATATTGGTAATATTTTATCTTACTTATTCATACTAAATATAACAGCTAAGGTAAAGCAGATAAAGGGCAAAACATGCGATATTGTAATGTTTTGTTTTGTATTAATGCTTGCAAATTTAAAGAACCTCATCTTAAAAGTTAAATGTTTTTCTGAAGATAACATACACTTGAACAAAAATGGATTGGTAAATTATAGAGCAAACTTCCATACCTTTTAATATTTATATCGGACGGAATGTGAATCATGTTTCTTTATTCGAACAGACAGACCTACCTAACTGTTATACTTGTCATTGGTCTTGAAAAAGAAACCACAGATCATTGAGAAGGCACAAATGCGAACGTTTTTGTTTATCAATTCATTTTATTTGTAAACCAATAATATAATATTTCTATGCTATAACGTTGTATTGAGTATATAATTTGCAATTGCTGTGCAACGATGTCTGATCGAATTCGTAAGGCACCGGCATGACAGTCACTAAAACAATAAAACAAGTACGTATTTATTTACACTGCTGCCATAAAAAGTGTCGATTTTCGAAGATATGTGTCACTATATGTCCACTTACTTCTTGAGTTTTTGGAAGTTTGTCATCTTTATTGGTGCAATGGTAAATAATTAACAAGATAACACCGGCAATAAAAACGAATGAGTTCACTGCAATTATTAATGGTTTACTGTTCGCGAATGTCATCATCTTGATTATTGTTTTTGGCTACAACCGATATGGTACGATCACGGAAAATAGCGTTGTTCTGCCTCGAGAAAACCAGAGCGAATGATCGAGCTCGGGAAGTCGCACACTTTTCCAGAGAGACTCGGGTTCAAAACGAGCACCCTCGAAGATAAATAACATAAAAAGGCTCTCTTAACTCGCTCTTCTGCCTATATACATATATATAGTAAGATCGGGTATATAGCGGCGACGCTTATTAATTTTAAGAGAGACTATCTCATTTTACCAATTTAAGACATTATATTTAGCCAATAATTACCTATCTGGTGTTGTTAACAATTTTGTAAGGTTAAAAATTTTAAAAATTGAAAGTTTACAACATATTTTAAAACAAAATACAGTTGATTAGTATTTCGTTGATATAGTACTGATGTAAGATAATTGTTAAAAGATAACAAGAATTTAAGCAAACCACGGAAAGCCAAACTTCATATACTCTTGCAGCTATTGCAAACATGAAAAATTTTTGAAAACATTAAAATGTGATTTATTTGAGTATATGATTAAAAACATCGAAGATATGATGGAAAACAGACTGAAAGTATTATTGCAAATTCACAGAAGATCCAACGTAACAGACTAGAAAATTTTGAAAATCTCTCGTTAATCGGATTAAGTCATTTGATAAGGCGATATAAATACATTTCTGTAGATATGTAATAGATATATATGTTTATATTATCCATTTAATCTTAAAGCAATCAACGTCTGTGGTATCTCGTAATTATTTTGTATTCGCTTGCAAAGGGTATTTTAATTAGGGTCTTAGTTTTTCAACGCTTTTAAGTTAATCTCAGGAAGCAAACTGTTAAGAAACATTTTACTAATTATTACAAATACAGGTCTTTGTAGAACCCTGTCAAAATGAAATTGCCTTAGTTATGGACATGATGCACAAGTATTTTTCGGTGCACAAATACGAACCAATGTAAGCTTAAAAAGTTGCAATTTTTGTGTTTAAAATTTGAATTGTTGTTTGAATTCAAGAAAATTGTATTATATGGGCAATAGTAAACTCTAACAACCATTGTTCTGGACCAGCTCAGCCAATTTCAAGTTATTAATGTGAAAGGGACCAGAATTAAGGACTTTTATATATTGTATATTGTAGTTGAGATGTTTTTGCTTAATATGATTTATTCAGAGGTTGTAAATGCAAACTGGTTGATAAAGTAAACGCAGTTTTTTGTTACCAAACTTTGCAAATATTATTTGACGTGAATCAAATGTAGGTTACCAGAATAAAAATGCCATATAAGTTAGTTTTGTTTTAAAAATTGCATTCTTGAAATATTTTTTAATACCTACATAAGCACAAATTTAAAAATTTTAAACTTTTTTGAATGTACCAAAACGTTTTATTAAATTAAGGTTCGTCATTGGCCGAATGTAGAAATCTGCAATTAGTTTTGTTTTAAAAATTGAAATATATTTTAATACCTACGTAAGCACAAATTTAAAAATTTTAAACCCTTTTGATTGTACCAAAACGTTTTATTAAATTAGGGTTCGTCATTGGCCGAATGTAGAAATCTGCAATTGTGGAGACAGGCTATTATATAAAATTTACATTAAATGGATTGAGTCTTAGCTAGGCCGGAGCGAACTTCCAACCCAGGGTTTGTGTCCCCAATTAGCGATATATATCGATAAATTGCCATATCTGACAACTCTATTTCACAATCGCCGCACCGCTCCGCGTAATAATAAGAACGTTTTCAGCCAATTCATTCGCGAGGCAAAAACTTAACCGAGAAAATTCCAAACGAGGCGGCGACTTTCGGTTTCGGTTCGATTCGAGAAACCCGGCATCAGTATTGTACTTCCGGGCCAAATTGTGTCAGTGTGAAAGGCTTGGAGGCGGTGGCCACGCAATCCGATTCCGATTCCGAATCCGGGCGACCGATCGTTGGGTAACCTAGCGCAGACCGAAGACCGAAAAACCGCCGTAGTCATGGCGTTCCGGCTGTTTGGCACGGCCAAAACGATGGCCGGAATGATGCGGCGCAACTATGCGACGGGAAAGGTAAGGGGATTACATCGCAAAAAAACCAGAGGAGTCTCAAATATAATACCTACCCTCCTAAATTCCAGGTTCATCGCACATCTACGGGAGCCACTGGCGCCGGGGTGTACATTATGCCCGCGGAACTGTCCCCCCTCCTCCGGTACCTAGTCAAACAGATCCAGCTGCTGTGCAAGAAGCCGCCCAAGGGATTCGAGAAGTACTTCGAGGCCGGCGGCAAGTCGACTGGCCAACCCAAGGGAGCCGTCGGCGACAAGAAGCCCCCCTCGGGAGCCGCCAAATCCGCCTCCGAGAAACCTAGCACATCGGCAAAACCCGCCTCCGCCCCCGCCCCCGGCCAATCCCGATCCCAGACGGAGTCCAAGTCGGACTGGAACTTCGGGATGTTCAGCAACAGCGCGAGGGGAGCGGCGGGAAGGGGGGCGAACACGCCGGGCGGCAGGCCGCTGGGCGAGGGCGGCGGCGGCGGCGACAGGGAGCGCTGGATCATCCTCGGCGCCATCGGAGCCGTCGTCCTGGTCGGCTCCTTCGCCTTCTTCGAGATGGGCTACAAGGAGATCTCCTGGAAGGAGTTCGTCAACAGGTGCGCTTCAAATTCAAGAAGAGCTTGTTTCAGTTTTAAATACTGATGAAATCATGAGAGGTGGAAATCGAACAAATATTTGTTTCCATCTACCTACAACTATCTTCTGCTGCAAAATGTTTTGGAATTCGTTTTTAAATTTTTGGTTTCATTCACATCAATTTCAAATAGTTTTGAGCCAGGACTGAAATTTAAATTAATATGTAGTGTATTTACCACAAGGCGATTTCAACTATTTCACATTCCCCAAGTCGATCCAATACATGGTCATTAACTAAAAATCTCTATTAATAATGCTTTGTATTTGCAAACATTTTAATATAACTTTAATTTGATTCTTATTTTCAATTTTAAATGATAATTCAAAATATTAGCATTGAGAAAATTTAAATAACTTATTATTCTCAGTCCTAATATCATATTTTACAAATTTTTAATTTACGCAAGAGCAATCAATCTTAATAGAGTATATAGTTAACTATAAAAGAGGCATAAAAAAAGGAGAACAATTTAACTTAAAAAAGTTTGTCTTAAAATATTAATACTCATTTATTATCCTTATTTCTTTCGTACATTGTTTTGTGATTCTAAATTTTAAACACAGAGCTTAATTTATAGTACACCTCAGCGTTAAATATAATAAGATAAATGTTTGATTACATCAACACTCTTACTTTTGAGCTCGAGACTGACTTATAGTAAATAGGAGAATCTAAAAACCACTAACTACTATTTATTATCAATAATCATACCTCTGTTTTCCTGCTCATAAACAGCTACCTGTCCAAGGGCGTGGTGGAGAAGCTGGAGGTGGTCAACAAGAAGTGGGTGCGAGTGCGTCTGCAGCAGAACAGCAACAGCGGCGGCGGCGTCTTGTGGTTCAATATCGGCAGCGTGGACAGCTTCGAGCGGAACCTGGAGACGGCGCAGACGGAGCAGGGAACGGAGTCCATCAACTTTGTGCCCGTGATCTACCGCAACGAGGTGGAGGCGGCCAGTTTGACGGGTCTGCTGCCCACGCTGCTCATCATCGGCTTCCTGGTCTACATGATGCGCAAGTCGGCGGACATGATGGGCGGCGGACGAGGACGCAAGGGTGGTGGCCTCTTTGGCGGCGTTATGCAGTCCACCGCCAAGCTGACCAATCCCACCGAGATTGGCGTGGGTTTCAAGTGAGCCAATGACACTTCCTGATCCACCCGCTTAACTAATACCCATTGCTTTCTCCCTGCAGAGATGTAGCCGGCTGCGAGGAGGCCAAGATCGAGATCATGGAGTTCGTGAACTTCCTGAAGAACCCGCAGCAGTACATCGATCTGGGTGCCAAGATACCAAAGGGGGCCATGCTGACTGGTCCGCCCGGCACGGGTAAAACGCTGCTGGCCAAGGCCACCGCCGGCGAGGCGAACGTGCCCTTCATCACCGTGTCCGGGTCCGAGTTCCTCGAGATGTTCGTGGGCGTTGGTCCGTCGCGAGTGCGCGACATGTTCGCCATGGCGCGCAAGCACGCTCCCTGCATCCTCTTCATCGACGAGATCGACGCCGTGGGCCGGAAAGCGCGGCGGCAAGACCTTCGGCGGTCACTCGGAGCAGGAGAACACGCTCAACCAGCTGCTGGTCGAGATGGACGGCTTCAATACCACCACGAACGTGGTTGTGCTGGCGGCCACCAATCGTGTGGACATTCTGGACAAGGCTCTCATGCGACCGGGTCGCTTTGATCGGCAGATCTATGTCCCAGCGCCCGACATCAAGGGCAGGGCGAGCATCTTCAAGGTGCATCTGGGTAGCCTGAAGACCACGCTGGACAAGAACGATCTGAGCAGGAAGATGGCGGCTCTGACGCCGGGATTCACGGGCGCCGACATAGCCAACGTGTGCAACGAAGCTGCCCTGATCGCCGCCCGCGACTCCAAGGACTCGATTGTCCTAAAGCACTTCGAGCAGGCCATCGAGCGTGTAATCGCTGGCATGGAGAAGAAGACCAATGTCCTGGCGCCGGAGGAGAAGCGAACGGTGGCGCACCACGAGGCCGGCCATGCGGTGGCCGGCTGGTTCCTGGAGCACGCCGATCCCCTGCTCAAGGTCTCGATCATCCCGCGCGGCAAGGGCTTGGGCTATGCCCAGTACCTGCCCAAGGACCACTACCTGCTGTCCAAGGAGCAGCTGTTCGATCGCATGTGCATGACCCTCGGCGGCCGCGTGGCCGAGGAGCTGTTCTTCAATCGCATCACCACGGGTGCCCAGGACGATCTGAAGAAAATCACCGACATTGCCTACTCCCAGGTCGTGCGCTTCGGCATGAACGAGAAGGTGGGACAGGTCAGCTTCGATGTGGGCCAGGCCGGCGATCCCGTCTTCAGTAAGCCCTACTCCGAAGACACAGCTCAGCTGATCGATGGCGAGGTGAGGTCGATTATCAAGTGCGCCCACGAAGCCACCACTGGTCTGCTGACCAAGCACAAGGAGGATGTGAAAAAAGTGGCCGAGCGACTGCTCCAAAACGAGGTGCTCAGCCGAGATGACATGATCGAGCTACTGGGACCGCGGCCCTTCAAGGAGAAGTCCACCTACGAGGAGTTCGTCGAGGGAACCGGCTCCTTCGAGGAGGACACCACCCTGCCCGAAGGCCTCAAGAGCTGGAACAAGGAGAAGGAGCGCACGGAGCCCCTGGACGCCGGCAGCACGCCCACCTCGCCGCCCACCAAGCCCGTAACTGCCCAGAGCAGTTAGGCCGGGACCCAAGATGCCTTGGTGGATGGGGAGTTTCCGAGTGGCAGTTCGACGAGGGTGCCGACATCTCTTTGTTTCTGTTGTAATCCCTAATCGCGAACCGGAGAAAGACCCGACCTGTGGCGCAAACAGAGGGGCTGGAGGAGTTCGTAAACCTCCTGGAGTCCCACTTCTCCACGACGCGTTCATCATTGTTTTTGCATATTTTTAAGATAGCCCCATGGATAATACCTCGTTCCTGTGTTGAGCATATAAGCGCTAGCCCGTACTAAATTTCCCGTTTGCCGTAATTTCAACCTGTCAGTGTGGGAAAAAGAAATTAAACGATGTTTTGAAGTCGATAAATATTCAACATTGTTGTTTTTATTATGGTGGAAAAGTATAAGAACTTTGGTAATAACTAAAGAAATAGTGCTATGCACTTTGGATTTTCATCCCCAGATATAACAAAATTTCTTACAGGTACTAAATATAAGATAAATAAATATTAATCACACGCCACATTGGCTGTATACGCAATCTTGGGTTTTTGGTATAATAGGCATACCATTTTGGGTTTTGGTTGCTTACGCTTATAGCTTTTTATTTATTTATTTCGTTGGTAGAGTGTATTTGTTCTTTTAAATGCTAATACAACCATTATGACTTTGAATCAACGTTTAAAAAAAGTAAAGGAATGTAGTTTACATAGAAACAAGTTTTGTTTCAAATTTAAAATGAGTACTGCGGGCTACAGTAAGATTTTCTTATTTTATTCCTATAGCACCTAGGACTTACTGTTTAATAAGGTAAATTATGCTGTGCAAAAAAATTATTTTAAGTCGTGAAATTTCCGAAATAATTACTCACACGACATGTTATGTCAGTTAAATTAAATTTTTTGACCAAAGGCAACAGTACGTATGAGTGATAATTTTTGAAGATAATGCTCATACCCTAAAACGATTTTTTTTTCAAAAAAATTTTAGTTTGGTAAGCCTTAAATGCACCAAAGCGAAAACTATAGGTGGGTGAAAGTAGCACAGCTTGTTCTTTTTTGTGCAGTGTGAGCTTTCGAAGCTTTGTGGCGTTTAAGAGAACGACTCTCTCTCCGTTGAGCTTTTGCCGGCTGCCAGACACTCTCTTCCTCGCTGCGGCTTATCACTTATCAGCTGTGATGCTGAAGTACATGCGCCATGTGCAGCCGGTAAATAGTGCAACTGCCTCTGCCGACGTCGCTGCCGGCACAAAGCTCCGCTGGGGCAGCGGCGGCAACAACAACAACCCACAGTGCGGCGGCAGCAGGGCAGAGAGTGCAGCAGCGCTGCCGCCGGTCGTTTGGGGCCGTCAGTTGGGTTTTGGGGTCTCGCCGCTCAGTGTCGTCTTGTTGGCTGTCGCGTTCGTGTGCGCGCACTGAGAAAAACGGAACGCCACAGTTGCACTTTGCGGTGCAATTTCTATATTCCTCGAGTCCCCCGATTTCTGAGTTGCCGTTGCCCCCATGCGAAGTGCGTGCGCTTTGGCCAAAACAACTACCAAAACGCGTACCGCAGCTTACAAGATACAACCAATAAAATAAGAGGCACAGAGAATAATAATAGAGGAGAGAAACCCCTGCTGTGGAGGGCATTTGCATTTTGTTTACCTCGATGGCTGTGTGGAGTGCATAATATAACGATTATATAATATAAAACAAAAGAAATAGGGAAAACAAATAAAAGTGCGCGGCATTCGATTTTAATTGCAAGCAACTACAATAACCACTGAAGAAGAAGAGTTAAGGCGCAACCCTCTCTTTCGCACCATCACCACCCTCCTCTCCTCTCTCCCTCTCACTCCCACTCCCACTCCCCTCGTAGCCCATGGCATTTGTGTTGATCTTCCTACAAAATGGCTGCCGGCCGGCAAAATAACGATATTTGATCGATAAGGAAAGAGGAAGAGAGATCCCTAGTTATACTTACATATAGCCGTGGACTTCGTTTCTATTGATTATCGCTTATTTTTCGCTTATTGGGCTTTGATGTTATTCAAATGTCATTTATAAAATATCTTAAAGCAATTGCCTTTTAGATATAGAACATGCGACTGATTTTAATCAGAAACTACAAATATAAAAATTGTATTTAATGGAAGCCTCTTAACCGTCATTTTCGTATTCTCAATTTAAAGTGGTCTAAATTGGTTTATTTATAAAAAAAACGTTCATTAGTCGCATTTTGTAGTACTTTTTTATTGGCAGAAAATAGAAAAACCAAAATAAATATGTATAAATTACATTAGAGAAGGTATGTACCGATACCACCAATTTTCATAACCGCTCTTTAAATAGAGCATTAATCTGAAAGAAAAATTACGTATACGACAAAGGACAAAAAATACTTATGAAGGTAGAAAATAGTCTAAGCCCTGCAGCAATCATTTGTTGAGCTTTTAGACCTATTAAACTGGGGTCTAAAATGCAATTTAGTAATGATAACTGAATATGAAATAAAAGGATTTTAATTGGAATAATTATAGGAAATTAAATGATCTAACAGAAATGTTTTATTCCATTTTTGTACCCTCTTCTTAAGCCTCTCTCTTAGCAAACAGCTTTCACTGATCTCTCGCACAAAATGGCTGTCGTCGGGCGGAATAACGGTAACTTCGATTACCGATCAATAGAGATCCCCCGATCGTCGATCACTGGCCGACCATGTGTTATTTTAGTTCTGTTTTAGATTTTCCATTTATTTTGTTTTATTTTGTGCTGCCAATTGTCGCAATTGTCGGGTCACGTGTTTGTTGCTGCCGCTAGTTAACTTCTGCTCTCGTTGTAACGGTGCATGTTCTCAGCGTGTGTGTGTGTGTGTGTTTTGTGCTATTGCGGGTGTACGATGGGCTATGTGTGTGTGTGAGTGTCTGTTTGTGAAAGCTTGCATGCTGCGCGATATTATATTGTTGTTGCTTTTGTTTTTGTTGAGGGAGTCACTGCATGCAATGTTTTTCTCTCCATCTCTCTCGTTCAATCTTTCTCTATTATTGTTGTTGTTGTATTTATTGTTGTTGTGGGTGTGGGAAAGATCAAGGCGCGTATTAAACACAGAAAATGCAAAAAAAAAAATACTCAAAATATAAGGAAAACAAAATAAAAAGAGGGAGAAACAACGGCAAATAATGGCATTAACAACAAAAGTTCAAAGCTATAAAATTTGGAATCCTCAATTTTTGATTTCCCTTCTGTAAACCAAAGTTTTTACGGAATTTTGTTAATTTTATGCAACTTTCAATAATTCCTTTTTTTTTTAAAGAACTATTAAAATAAAGAAAGAGACATTAGTCAAGCAATTTTGGCAGTACAGACATCATTAATTGTTCTTGACTTTCAACAATAGGCTCCAGTTTTGAAGAGTTTAATCTAAAATATATATAAAGTTTTATTGCTGCCACAAAAATAAATTAAATTTACTAAGGTCTTCATCCCAAAAATTTAGTTACAGCTAAATTACGCGGAAAATTAATTTTTATTTTCTTGAATTTTTTTATGCAACTATTTCCGTGTTTCTTCGGATGATTTTTTTATAGGAGGTTGGAGTTTCAATTCTCATTCTAGCAAATTAATTTGACGGTTGTTGCCATATAAAGTGAGGCAAATTTATTTCAAACACAGATCTCTTGTACTCGCAGTACCGCATCCCAATTGTCACTCAGCCGTCACTTTGCCACCCCCTTTTCCGCCCGTTCCCCACTTACTTTTTTCACCGCTTTTCCTTTCTCTCTCTTTCCCTCCCAATCGGTTGCACTTTTTGCATTTTACAATTGTTCGTTGCGAATCATTGCATTTTACGCGGGGGGTGGGTGTGGGAGGGCTGGGGTGTTGCAGCAGCTGCGGATGGGTGGGAAAGAGGGGGGGAGGGAGCGGCGGGGAAATTGCCTTTTCAAAAGTTTCCCCGGGAAAAGTTTAAAAATGCAATTTAATTAATTTTCACCAAACACAACCGAAAACAAATCAAAATAAAACAGATCTTTTGCAGTAATATGTTGCCTTTAAATCAATTGGGAAACCAACAACCAAAGTTAACGCAACGTTTCTAAAACTTAAAGTCTAAATACCAAATAATAAGTACACAATAAAATAAAATTAAAACCAAACCAAAAGTGGCCTGCAAAACGAAGCAACTAAAATAACCAAGAAATGTGATTCACAGTGTGCAATGCAACCAAGTTATTAGTAAAAAGCAAACCAAAAACCAAAGCAAAAATCGTGGAAAAACAGCGGAACACCCGAAGCCAGGCCAAATGGAAATCAAGGAATCCGGTAGCCAATCGAATAGCCAACTAGCAGCCATCGTGGCCAATGATTAAGGGAGCACTCTGTTAGCCAACTCGTAGTAGCAGCATTCCCCGTCCACACATTACACCCAAAACACAGCCACTCAGCCACACAGATCCACCCGACCTCCCCTCACAGCCCTCGATGCCCGGAAAGAAGGCGTTGGAGCAACAATTTTAGAATATACAGACAGTCAGACAACCACATCAGCTCCGAACTCCAAGCTCCAGCTCCAGCTCCAGTTCCAATTCAACCTCAATCCCGACATAAATCGCCCAACATGGACATCAAGATTGAGCAGCAGCAGCAACAACAGCAAGTGGAGCTGGGACCCTGTTCCCCGTCGGAGGTGCCCAATGATCCCGGGTAAGTACTCCGGCATTAAGCCGGGAATACCCTTGCTTCAGGTAATTTCTATAAGTGTCGAAAAAGGGGCAGAGCACAACTTTGGTCAGTTTACAAACTAAATTATTATACTTTTTTTAAATAGGTCTATTAATGAGTTTGATAGTTTTATACAGTTGGATCTGCTGTAAATCATTTCTCTCAATAATCCAACGATCTTATAAAACATTGCTTTTTAATTAAGAATCACTTTCTCAGTAGGTCCAAAGTCTTTACATTTTATAAAATATTTTAATTAAGACTAAGTAAAATCCATTGCTTAAATGTTTTTAAATTAAGAACTACAAGCTTTTGTTTCAATGAATTTATTTGGAAGTATTACTTTTGACTAAAAGTTAATTAGAAAATTGTATTGCGATTAAATCTAGCTTAGTAATCTATTAATAATCCTGGTAATATACATTGGTTTGGTCTTAGTTTGTATGTCATTTAATTAGATTTATGCTTTTAAGATTCAAAATTACAAAATTAAACCCAACAAGCAAGAAACAATTTCTAATCTTCACTAAGCATGAACATTTTTCTTAGAAAGGGCATACAAACTTCGATGAGCCAAAGTAAACATGAACTTTTTTATTTAGTTTGAGGTCGTAGACTCGTGGACGTGGCATTAATTGTTTAAGTTTTAAGTTTGTCATTATTGAAGCGCAGGGCGCCGGAAGGGAATGAACCGAGGGCAGTGCGGAGTGGTGTCAAGGCAGCTAGAGTTGTTGACAGAAAGTTTTCTATGTCAACTAGGGCCGGAACTGGCCGAAACTGGCCAGAAATGGACGCAGGCTCAGCTGGGGATCCAAGTCTGCGAAACTAATTAGAAAACAATTTGCCAAGGACATCAAAATTCAATTAAAGCCATTCGGCTTAGTGCTCTAGTGCAGTGCAGTCACTGTTCTCGGCTCGCTTTTCATCCTTCCGGCTACAGTTTATAATCAGACCGATTCCCCAGCCGGCATCCCCTCATCCAACATTTATATTTGTGCCAAAATAGGTTAAGTTGTGATTGCGGTGTCATATGCAGCAGATTAATTGCGAGCTGCATTGCTGATAATTTGCATCGGTTTGCAGTTGGCTTTCAGTTTTGGTTGAGCAGGGTGCTGTTTTGCTGTCAGAAAGTCAGACTAACAAATGGATGATCCAGTGATTGGCAGCCAAGTGGGCTGATTGAAGGTAGTTGTGGAATGGACTTTTGACGCAGCCCATAAAGTGAGCAAATTATGGAATAGAGAGCCCATTGGATTGTCAGAATGATGCATCGATTATGATGCTTTAATGTGAATGAATTTGGAAATAGATGTGAGAGTATCTTTTCACAAAAAACTAAATGGTAAAAACTTTAAATAGAGATCTAATACTTAACATGAAATATATTCTAAATACAATTTTACTGAGACATTAAATAAAGCAATAGTTTAATAAAAGACTACTACAAATCATGTAAAAAAGACAGTTTATTTTATTTAAGTCAGTTAATAATCATAAAAATAAATGACGGTCTTCATAATGCAAAAAGGCATTATAAATTGTATTACTTAACAATTCAAGTCATAAGAAGTATGTAATGTGGCTTAGGTTAACGTTGATTAGGCCATGAACTAATTTTAAATAAATTCAAAGACATGTATTGGCTTATGGTCCATTTAACTTAATCTTTTTAGGGGAAGCTCGGAGAAAGACTTAGCAACTGCTGAATGCCAAATTTATCTTGACAAGCCCTTTGTCATTTCAGTCACCCAAAAAGAAAGTCCAGCAGCTCGATCAGAAAAAAATCGAGAAGACTTAGAAAGAAATGGGGGACTGGAAGACATAGGTACAGCCATATGGCCTGAACAGCCGTCGCAATCCATTGAACACGCAATGCCCATAAATTATGCAGTTCATGCATGTACATCCACATAGATGTACGGTTATAAATATATCTATTATCGAAATGCTGCAAATTGTATAACCAAGTGAATTTCAGCACTCCGCGAAGGGGGCGCGGATGCTGATTGCAGCTCATCTTGTCTATTTGCATTAGTTTGGCCAACTTGCAGCAACGCAGCAAGCAAAAATAGGCCTGGCTGGGCTGCCTGCCCGCCGTTCCCTCCAAATCCCTTGCCATATTTCTCGTGGCGGGAAAGCGGAGGCCACCGGATAAAAGAAATGGATCACCTGCTGCTCGCTGAGCTCCGACGATGCTGGCAGGTGCAACAACTGCAACTGCAACACCAGCAACTGGTGCAACTATTGCAATTGCAAAGAGTGATGGAGTGTGGTTGTACCTATAGGTACCATTCAAATTTAAATGCTTGTTGTTCTTCTTTTTAAGTGGCTGAGTCACAGATTTCATTCAATTTCTTTATTTGATAATGTCTTGGTTGTAAATCGAATCTGTTAAAATATTGGTCTTAAAAACTTATTTTCTGTTGAGATGGCTTTAAAAAGTAGCGTTACTTTTTATAACAAAGTCTTAGAACCCAACTAAAAAAAATTAATGTATACATAACAAATATTTTTCAATATTATTGTTAGCAAAAGTATTATGTTTGTATTTATAGTGTTATTTTTTATGCAACTCGTACCTCACCTAGGTATTACATATCCATTCCCATCACTGACTGCAAGATGAAGTTGGTGAAAAGTTTTGTGGCGATGCGAATGGGAAATGTGGCACCTAGCGAATGTTGAATGCATAAATCTTGAATTAATTCAAAATACCTTTTGATGACGCTGCCCAGACTCACAGATACAAACGCATCCGCATCTCTGCACTTGTGTCTGTATCTTTCTCTATTTTCGTTGTGCAACTTGGCGAATATCGTTGAAAACATGCGAATACAATTCCATTCACAGTTTCGTTGACTGGCGCGGCGATCGCCACGGCTCAGTAATTTTGAACGCTACCGCCCCCCTGCCCACGACGCCCCTCGCCACCCACTCTTTTGGCAAACTTTATAAATCTTTTGAAGGGCCAACGGAAAATAAAACAAGAAGAGCTGCCTGCTCGGCGCAAAATGGCAAAGTAAATAAACACAAAGGCGAAAGAAAATGAAAATAAAACAAGCCAAATCAAAAAAACAACACACAAAACTTTGAAATAACTAAATAAATGCCCTGCTATTAATACAATTCACTTCGCCAATGTATTTTTAGTGTAAATGCAGCAAACATCAAGTGAGAGAGATCGTTTTATGGGATGATCGATCACTCTTATACCTTTTTTTATTCAATCATCTTAAAGTCGCTTAAGAACTCAATATTTATTAATAACACAAACAAATGTATTGCATTTCATAATTATAATAAATTGTGTAATTCAGAAGAATTGTCTGTATATATCAATAAAAAAATATGTAATTCTCATGCTAATAAAACCTTGAAAGCAAATTAAATTCTCAAAAAATGCAATGTATTTTAAAGCCATGCTTTATTTCTTTAAGTTTGTAACACGTTCATTGGATCGTACTATTTTTAATTGCATATTACAAAGTAGTACGTTTTCATATATATAAGAATTAAAAATGTTTATAGAAATATTTTATAATTGCTCATAATATTGTCTTTCTAACTTTTTATACACTGAATTTTTATTCATTTTGCTGTAAAATCTTATATAATTGGGTTTCAGATGACACTGAAGTCAGCAATGTAGTTTATATTTTTATTTTTTATGATTTATAACAATTTACTTAATTTGCTTTGTTTTCTAATTTAATAAAGTTACTCGTGTCAATAATTTGAATGCATAGCTGACATTTTCTGACGTTTCAAAATATTTACAATTAACGTGCTCACAAATTATACTACCAAACCCTAATCTACAGCATCTTGATAAACTAAATTTGCAATGACTTTCCTGGAAAATCCTTTACGCATCATCATCTCGTAACAGTTTTGGTATTGCATTATATGAAATAATTTTCTTAAGCCCTTATATAGCTCAACAACTTAACTTGCAATGACATTCCTGGAAAACCCTTTGAGCGTCGGCATCTCGTAACAGTTTGGGACCCTGGAGTGGAATCAACAAGTGCTGTTGGGCAATTCCCCCACCTTTGTAAAGCTAATCCCGCCATTGCTACCCTTTCCGATCCGCTCAAGAATGCCGCTCATCGGCATGCCAGGCCGACAATTATCCATTAGAACCGACACGCGGGTCCCAATTCGGGGAAAAGCAGCAAGAAATGCAAACAAAAAATGGTCCAGGCCCCTGCGTCATTTAACGTGGCCCCAAAAATTGTGCATTGCATCGACAGGCGACTGTCAGAGGAATTGCGATTGCAATTGCAATTGCAGTTGCACTCGCTGCTCTTTTCATAATTGTCGTTTTGTTTCTCGTCTCTGTCGCTCTCCCGGCGCTTGTAATTGCGGCTTTGTTACGTACCGTAAATTGATTCATTGTACGCCGTGCTTGGAGCACGGACTGACCCAATCCCGTTCCCGTTCCCGTCCCCATTCCTATTCCCGTTCCCAGTCCCAGCCCCAGTACTCTACCCACTGCTGCCCAATTCCCCCCGTGTTTGTCTGATATAATTGCTTTCAAATGATTTTGTGTCGTTGTGTGCGCACTTTCATATCGCCCGTAGTTTTGTATGTTTGTGCCGTAACGTAAACGCAACTGTCATTGTCCGTTGTCCGATTTCCCTACGCCGTATGTTTGTCAGCTGTACGGCTGTTTGTGCCGCCTGTCCGGCCAATAAGCTTCCATTTTGTATGCATAATGAGGCCTGCGGCAATTTGACTCTAGGACAGCCATTAGCTTAAAGTGCCGGCTTTGTTGGCCAGCATCTCTCCCAGGCGAATTTTATTTTACGGTCAAAACACTCATGCTAAAACAATTTTCTCAAATCAAGACTGATCAAAATATCTACCTTTATAATGCAATTGTAATTTTTTCTAATAAATATTAATTAATATAAAACTGTGATAAACAAATTTATTTTACCAAATAAAATATCAAGATAAATTTTTATTGTCTTGACTTTTACCATTAAATTGTAAGAATTTATAAAAGTTTTTTTTTTACATCATAAAGAGATAAAATATTTATTTCAATAATAATAAGAACAATAATCTACAAAAAAGTGGTTCTTCCTCGCTATACTATCACCCACAACGCCATTACAAATTACTGTTTTTCAGATAAATGGCCAATTAACAAAAGCACATAGCTGAAACATTTGCCCCAAAAACTTCCCACCCTTAAACAAACATTGAAACTCATCTATTTATTTATCAACTTGTTAACATATCTAAAACAATTTATTGCTAAACGAACAACTGTTGACTTTTCCCACAAAAATCGGTAAGCGATCGCTTGAAATAGTTTTGATAAACACAAGAGTACCACCTCTTAATATGTCATTTAATTTCTTAAATTAAATTTATTTATATACCTAATACAAAATTATTGTTTGAATGGTATAAATTGAAAAACATAGTTTTAAATAATTACAGAATCGGTAAAAAATACAATTTATTGTTAGAAAAATAATTATAAGCACAGAAATATTTAATGTTTAATATTGAACTATGAATTTTAACCTAGTGCAAATAAGCACATTTCCAAATGATTATTTATCGATGTTTGTGTGAAAAGTCAACAGTTCTCCGTGTGTTGTTACTAAAGTGTTTTAAATATGTTAACAAATGGCAAACTATACCCTCCCAATGTGATTTAAATGTTTGTTTCCGGGTGAGTGGTGTTTGGGCCTATGTTCCAGCGTTGTGCATATGTAAATAGGTAATTTGTCTGCACTAACCGTAAGTTGTTATGATATTGTGGGTGGATAGCCTACACTGGATAGATATAGAGACAGAGGGACGGGGGCGGTCCACTTAAACCGCAAGAATGGCAAAAACTTTTGTGCCGTCCCACGATTGACATTATCAAAATTCAATTTACAATCTACTTGGAGTCTGACACGCCGAATAAGAAACTTTTCATTTGCTTTAGTTGCACTTTTAAGTAAACAGTTCGATTAAAATGGAGTGACTTGCGGAAGTAGGCGGGATGTGGGGGTGTTTCGAGCACAATACTTGGCCTAAAAGTACATTTCCCCCATCTCCATGTGTGTACATATATTTGCTCTCTTTTGAAATCAATGCAAGGCTAAGAAAGTTTTCCCTCTGCTAAATGCAGTCATAACTTTTGGCAGCGGAATAAAACGTAAACTCTTTTTGGTTAGGAAGTATAAGCCGCCATTAGAAAATGACTTTAGTGTGTGGAGGGATAGGTGGCTGCAGTAGGAAAAATCATGAGAAATTTTGAAAACAAAGGTTTGACCACCATCAACAAATATATATAAAATACCAAAACAAGCTTAATCTTTAGTTTAAGCCTTTACAATAATAAGCAAAAAAAGAAATTCTAAAGATTAGTAATCTGCAAATCGTTAGAAGTTAACATTTTTTAGCTGTATAATTATGTAGAAACAAAATCTTAATATGGAGACAAAAATATCTTTTTTTAACAAAAAATTAATATATGACATAAAATGTTGTAAAGAAAAAAGTTCTTGAACTATTTTTTCTTCTCTGTAGCAAACATTATATTGGTCGCCTGTTTGTCGACCCACGCCCCCTTTCAGCCACCGCCCACCATTAAAACGAGGCGTATGTTATGCAATATAAGACGATAAACGGGAGAAAGAAATGTGAAAGGAGAACCTAGTGGAACGGAGGAAAGGCAGCGCAAAAGTTTTGCTATCTGTATCGCAGACGGGGCCACAATGCATCCTTTGAACCGCAAAGTGCAGCGGGTTACGGCCTTACCACTACCCCACCAACTGCCCCTTCCCCTTCGACCTTTATTTCCCCCGCCCCTGGCTTGCAATTCATTATAAATTGCATGTACTGGTAATTGTGTTTGTGTTTTGTAGCAGTAGAATTGCTTTAAATGAGCCGAGCCGAACGAAGCGTATCCCAATTTAGGCTGTACCGCTGCGCCGTCCCCTGTCTGACCCACGGCCACCCCTTTTTTCCGCCCACCGCCCATCGATGCTCCAGACGCAGTTTTCCCCCATTTTCCCCTATCTTTTCCTCCTTCATATTTAGCTTTCCGCACGATTAAATCGATGCAACTGTAAAGTTCTTTTTCTATTACGCTTTTTCGTGCACATTCGCATTACGCACACTACCTAAGCCCGCACACGCACACACCCTGGAAGACACACCCGCACACACAGTGGAATAATATGTAAATCATTTTCGATGCATTTTTATTGCTTTAAATTATTCCCTAGGTTTCCTTTTATTTTACGTATCCTAAGCTATCAAATCCTTCGAAAAGTCGTTAAAATCATCTTTTTTGTTGAATTGCAATTTTACAGCTTTTGAAGTTGACTAGTCCTAAGAGATTTGTTAGTTTGGAAAGTGTGCCAATTATTAAGTTATTAAGGTTATTTAAGTTGATAGAAGCATTTGCTTTGGTGATTGGATTTTTATCAGGGTTTGGCTTTGCCTATAACTGTTTGTTTTTAGTTTCTTTCTATATCTTTTATTTTTGTCTCTCTTAAAATGATACTTTCCTAATGGGATTCTTGTTTTATATTTCGTTTTAAAAAACATAATTATTTTCTTTTTGTGACCACTGTAGCCGCATCTCCCATGGCTATTTCTCAGTGGGTGCTACATAAAACATTTGCCTCCGCCTGGCCAACATTTTTAGCCGCCGTTGGCTGGCTTTGTCTGAGGCTCGCTTACCGCCTTCACCCACCCGTTTCCGCCTACACATTTCTGCTCTGTTTTGCGTGTTCTGGCTGCTCCATATGAACGCCGGAGTCACCCAATGTGGGAAAGCCCCTTTGGAGCTCCCTTAACCCCCTGGTGCCCCGTGTCTCTTTCACACACTCACCATGGGCTATGCCTTCGAATGTCTCAGACAATTGTCGGCAGCATATTTATGCGCCGGCCCAGCTTTTCAAAATTCTGCAGCTCGAGTTCCGACTATGTGTTTCTAAGCGTCTATCTCTGCTAAAGTATAGTTCTGCACAGTAAAAATCAATTATAATCGTAATAATAAATGTTGATGGGTCAATTTGCAGTTAGGAATTAGAATAAGTTCTGAGACATAATAGTCGTAGTCACATACCTACTTAGATTTAACTTGTTTCCCATTTTGTACTTATTTTAAAGCTGAATGTCCTTGACAGCTGTCTTAAAACATACTTTGCCAAATAATAAACTAAACGTCAAACCGGAATATGTCAATGACATAAATTGAATGCTTTTAAAAACACTTTATAATTCTCGGAATTCAATGCTATGATCAGAATGTCAGTGTACATTTATCTTACTCCTTTTAATGTAATACCTACAAAATTTAGGATAAATTTCTGTTGCTCGGCATTTTACGATAATGAAATATTAAAACTGAAAAGTATTTGTGCTCTTAATCTCTCTTTTGTTATAATTTTAAATATTCTAGAGTTAATATACATTCATTAAAAATATTTTGGACCAGTGTTGCCGCATCTCCCCATGCGTTTCAGTTTTTCCTCATAGTTTTGTGTCCAGCGTTTTCCGCTTTCCCCTCCCCTTGTCCCCTCGTCCCCTCGTCCATTCGATCTCGAAGTGAAAAGGTTGTAACCACGAAGCAATTGCAGTGGTTCTTCCCCTTTTTCCCTTTTTTGCTGCTGCTGGATGTTGGTGCATTCTGATGATGTTGTTGATAGCCGTACATGATAGTCATCAGGATTTGGAATGGGGATTTGCTGTTGTTACTGTTGCCCCAGTGGTTGTCACCGCTGCTGTTGCTTTTGGGCTTTGCGGGAGTCAAATTGTCCAGAGGTTTTTGTGGATACTCCTTCATAGCGTATGAAAATTGGGTCGAGGCGGGGTAAATAAAGAAATGTGCGCATTGGTTTGCAGTCCAGGTTTCAGCAGCTTGTACAAATCGTTTTGTAAAAAGGTAAAGCTATTATGGCCTGTTAAGGATGTCGTGTAGTTTGTTGTTGCTTGCAAAGTGCAGCAGGTATTTATGAATTAAAGGATTAAGTGTTTGCCGGAGCTTCAAAGTTGCTAGGGAAACGGTAGGAATGAATGGCAAAGATTATCAGATTATGCTGCCAAGAAGTTTATACTAATAATTAGGTATTTTGATTTGTCAAAGGCATATCTTTCTTGGAACAATCACTAAGAATCTTACACAATAATAAAATAAAAACTAACAATTCGTTCAACCCGTTGAATTCCTGTTTTTCAATATATTATATTATTTAGTGGAATCCAGTTTGTCTTATTTAATTGCAAAACACATATTTTTTATAGCAATAAAATTGTTGAGATTAGAGAAGATATTTATATCACTTTCGAAGAGTTATGTGCTTAGGAGATTGTTTCAGCATAACGTATGAATAAACGAAAATTATCTTCGTTTAAACAAATAAACATTAGAACTCGAATTGTAATCATTTAAATATGACATTTCATGACAGGTTTATGAGCTATGTATTAGACCGCAGAATTTAAGAACTTCATATTAAATGTTACTTAATTCAATAGCCTCTCTGTTGGGCGCCACATTGTTGCATAATGCGGACTGTCCGCTTTCAAAACGCCACAACTCGGCACCTTTTGGATAGACTCTCTTCTCGGGCCCTCGAGTATCTGTATCTGTGTGTGCGAGTGCCTTTGTATGGGTGTGTGTATCTCCATGCATGCCCCTTTGTTGGCCTCTCGACATACACCCCCCTGCCCCCTTCACCCATGCCACCTCATACAACCCACTTCCCGCTTTGTCGCTGCTCACATAATTTGTCATGTGAAAAATTACTAAAGTTACAAGATCTGCACTTTTATTTCCATGTAAGCGGCAAGTCCACGCAGCGGAGATGATGTTGGCGATGCGGATGCACCGAAAAAATATACATGGTGTCAAACTGCGAAATCTAATAACCTAATTTAAATAAAGTAATAAATCCTCAAAAGCTAAGGTCATTAACCAACTAAATCAAGCGAACCAGAAAACAGCTGGGTTTCTACAAAAACGGATCTTGTATAAATTCAAGCATCATAAAATTTATTTTGCAGATAGTTAATGATTTAAAATATTAAGGAAACATTTTACTCTGTTTGGCATCAGTAATGTTATGAGTTGAGTAGCCTAACAATTGGATTCTAGACTATGAGAACCGAAAGAGTTTATAAAAGAGCAGCATTTCAGAATGTGTTGAAAGTAAACTTTTTGTGTCGTCCTGGCATACTTGTGCTAGTAATGTAAAATGCAAACGTTTTTTAATTTTGGTCCAAATGGCGGAAAAATATTTTCTCGGTGTAGACAGAGAAGGGGAGTTTTAGGGGAGTTGTAAGCCGAACAAGAGGCATGCGTGTGGTAAAAAGGGGGGTAGCGAAAAAGCAGGGTGAAGATGCAAAGAGCGCAGGGGTAGCTGTTTTGCTATTTTCTTTTTTTCGTTACTATTTTGCACATTTTTCTATTCAACAATGAAGCCACAATAGAAAACGTCAACTAGTGCACAGAGAGAAAAGATGAAGGGCTGGGAAAACAGGGTGTTGGGGTGGGGAGGTGGTGAAAGAAAGGCGGACAGAGATAGCATTATATGCAAATGTAGTGCAGAAGCGAGAGGGCAACACTTGATGGTGCATACAAAGTCTGAACGGATTTTGAATGGCAAACAAGCGGCAAAGCGAACGGCGACTGCGACTGCGGCAGCGGCAGCGGCAGCGGCGGGCGCCAAGTATAAAACCCAGCCCAGGGTAAAGCCAAACCGAGCTAGCCAAGCCGGGTCCGGGTCCGGGTCCGGGAAATGGGTCCGGGAAACGGGTCCGGGCACGGGTCTGCAACTGTAACAAGCACACAGAAAAAAGCATTTCAAAACATAAAAGTATTCATTTGAAACCATGAAAAATCACACAGAAACTGTATTAACTTTGGAAATATAAACGACATTTTTCAAGCCAACATATTTTCATCTCGTTAAAGCAGCATTTAAGGAACAATACTAAAATATTAAATAAAAAATTGTTTAAGTCTAAGTTCTAACATAGATCAGCTTTATAGAATCAAATTTACCAAAAAAATATTTTTTAGCAATTTTAGCCGGTTATTTATTTCTTTAAAACACCGAGTGTCTTTAATTATTTCAATTATTATTATATTAGATTTTTCCAAATATGACAATTTAATAAATGCTTTAGGCACCTAAAGATTCTTTAAGTGCATTTCGAATTGTACGTCATTTATTAATTCCCTAAATTATTAAAAGTTAAGTTGATCTTGTGTCATTTGTATATTATGAATGTATTTTTATGTTTTGGCTATATATAAAAATTAGCCATTAAAATATACATATTTAAAGATTTAGAAAGATGCGAGGAACAGGAATAAATACCGTCTTGCATGATTTGCCTTACTTTTTCTTACACCGTTTATTTCATGAACAAAGCCATCTTTAATGAAGCGTTTTAATCTTGATATTTTATGTCGTTTTTTCGCCCAGTGTGTGGCTGGGACAGGCCGTGAATGGGCGCTGACGACTTGCGCATGAATGGCCCAAGTGTGCTGCCTGCCGGGGGGTGTGGATATAGGGGATGCAGGAGGTACAGGGGGTTGAACATGGGCTATATAGAGGGCGAGCGGATAGACAGACGAAGGCCTATAGAAAAGTGACGTGCGCTTTACAATTATTTCGTAATGCAAGCAAATGTGACCAAGCTGAGCAGAATAGAGAGCAAAAAGCGGCAATAGAAGCTCAGTACACTCAAAAAAGAAGGTTTTCTGATTAAATTGGGTTATATTTGATTGATTGGTATGTGAGCAGCATCAAACAAACATTGTTAAGTGATTCTGTTTCTGCCTTCCATAGTAAGTGCGGTATAACTTAATTTAGGACCTGCAACAGATGCTACAAGGACTTGTTGTTTATTAAAGTTATTATTATAAATTCAGTAGGAATCTGTTCTATTTAAAGCATCTAAATTGAAATAATTTCAACCGTTTATAAAATCCTTATGGCAAAGGCGTTAAGCCTTCAATTTATATGAATTAAAGTTGAACAAAAACACACACAAAAATACAACTTCTTTGAATTGTGTCATATCTAACATCTTCTTTAACCATACACCATAAATGTGGACTGAAAGAAACGCAGGATTTAAATGCCTAATTCCAAGACAAGCTGCTTAAATGTTTACGTTTTGCCATTATTTGCATGATATGCACGAGGATATGCACACAGATTTATTTCTCGTAGTGCAGATTAGAGTTGCATCTTAGGCTCAGGCAGTGGGTGACAAATGTCAGTCGGTGGTTGCTCTACTAATCGGACATGTTGCGTTGACTTGTTTATGACTCTGGGCTTAGCTGCCACACACTAAACCACCCAGTCAGCCAGTCAGCCAGCCACCCAGCCAACCAACCAAGTACGCAGTCACCGACCAAGAATGAATTGTCTGAGCGGGCGAACTTGTGGGAAATCTGTAAATAGCTGCGAAAACTGCATAAGCCGGGTAGTGGAAGCCCAAAGCCTAGGGATATGGATAGACAAAGGCAAATGTCATCAAAGTTGGCACCCGCGGGAAAATGAATGAGAAGCCCGAGGAACATAAAACAATTGACGGGGGACACCACTGCGTATGCGTAATCTTGTGCAATTTGTTCTGTTGAAGTCTTTAAAACAGCTTTCAGCATTCGGCGTTCAACGTTGACTTTGACACTTTCGCAGCCCATTCCCCCTTCACCACCCTGCACCATCCGATGGTTTTCCATTTCGGTTGTTCTATCATGTTTTTTTATTTTTCTATTTTGCCTGCAATTACTGCGTCACACAGCTGGACACAGTCAATGCAAAACCAGAGCCTCAGTGCACAGATTTGCAGTGTGGGACAAGGTCGCATTTATTTGGTGCACTTGCAATTGGCCAGAGGTGTGGTTTAGGGGGGTTTTGGTGAGGGCGAGGGGCCCAGTCATGCTGCGGCAGAAGGTCACCTGCAGTGCACCCCATGCCCACAGACAATGTTGCCAGTGCTGAATTATTATGAAATGAATACAAATATTTGCGGATCAGTCAGCGGCGTCATCCTTCAATTGATGGGCGGTGCGGGGTCTTTTCAATGGGTGCAGTGGGTGGCAATGAGGAGGCCTGGTTGACAAAGTGGAAACCAAAATGTGATGGATGATCTCAGCAATGAAATCGAACGGAAGCCTCAAGTTAAAACGATGAAATAAATGTGTTTGTTACTTTTTCTCTATTTCTTTACATTAGAACTCATTTGTTTAAGGTTCTGTGAATATTAAAATGTATTTGATCAAAGACGATTCCAGAAGTGAAAAAAAATTTTGAAAATTATGAAGTATATTGTCATAGAAGTAAACCTAAATATAAATGAATTAAATTTAAAAAAAAACTCTTCTGTTGTTCATAGATATTATAAAAATAACCTTTAGGACTACAATCTGCTTATTACAAAATCCATAAAATGCTCATCAAAGGGAACAACTTTTCGATGACTATTTAGTATATTTATCTATTAAAGAAATACGTTTCACGTTTTCAAAGTCAAAAAGAAAATTGGAGCTAAAAATACTTTTTGCTTGAAAAATGTTTATGCCATTTATCAGATATTTTTTTTATTGTCTCTACTTTTCCATGAAGATTGATTATTTGCAAAAGGCAGAGGCCTAAATCAAAGCAAAGTGGAGAAACAGGAAAATTCCAAACATTGATTAATGACAAATTGTTTGGCATCGTCTAACGTGCAAAAAGTTTTGGGTTTCCTGTCGAGTTGCAATTCGAGGCCTATTTTCATTGGGAGAACTGTGCAAACTCAGGCCGAAACGGTTCTGCAGTGCTGTTACTTTCTGCCTTACCTTGCCAACGCCCGCCCACCCATTTTCCACCCACCTACCACCCCCCTTTCCAGCTGTTGTTGTTGACGCTTCTTCCGTTCTTCGGTTTAGTTTTTCTTTTAGCTTACTTTACGCTTTTGTTGCTGCCGCTGTTGCATTTGTTGCTGCACATTTTATTAACATTTTCATTTAGTTTTGCCCTCTCTCTCGCTCTCACTTCGCCTTGTTTTATTTCGCTTTTCATTGCAATTTGTGTTTCTGTGCATTTTTGTGTGTGTTTTACATTCGTTTTCGTGTCGCCAGCAACATTGCCTCCAACTGCATTTGGCTACGCCCCCCCCCCCCCCCCGGCGGACCCGCGCCTATCGCCGCCCAATGACCCACCACCCCCTCTTAGCCCGGTCCACTTCCCTTTATGCCACTGTTGCGCTCTTTTGCAGTTTGTTGAAGTTTTCATAATCATTGTCGTCGTCGCTGCTTTTCCCACTCCTAGTGCTTTTCCACCGCCTACTTTCGTTTCGGGCACAGTCTTTGCCTTTTGTTTTCCACACGCTTTCCCTGGGGAAGAGCCTATTTCAATTTGCGGCTCAGTTTGTCGGCAAAAAAGGTTCATAAGATCATTTTTAGAGGGGTTGTCGCCTATTTTTGCTTTGTTAACTCGTTAAATTAACTTATGTACATACAATAGTATGTGTTCTTAATGAAAAATGAAAATGCAATTGATGGTAATATCCTCTATCAAAAATATAACTGCTATAAAAGACCTTTCGAAAAAAGTTTAAAGATAACATATTTCTCTGAAAACTTTACGGAAATCAGTTTAATAAAAATGGGGCTTATAATATTTACAAGTAGATTTTATGCTAAAGCAACCAAGATTAGTATCAAACTTGTTTAGTCATCGTATAACATAAACTACCAAAAAAAGGAGAAGTAAATAATAAACTCTTTCAGAAACAGTTTACACAACAAATAGTTGCCGAATTTATTTCAAAACTTCCTTAAACCAATACATTATCATAATGAGAAGTGCATCTGAACAGTCTTCTAATTAGGGCCATGTTACTATCTTCTTTTTGTTATATAAGCCGGTGCAGCGGCTGGCTGGAAAATGGGTAAATGGAGGGAGGTGGGGATGAAACGAGACTGGGTGGAAGCCTGGGAGTGAGTGGGTGAGATTTCCAGCATGAAAACAATGCCGGGAAAGCGGCTTATTTTCTATGATTTAAATAATGACGAAGACGGCAGACAACAGGCAGCTACCGCAACTGGAACTGCAAGTGCCACCACAGCTGATGATGATTGAGATAATGGTAATAACGATGAGGGCGGTGATGATGGAATGGGCTTACCGGTAGACCCACGACAATGCCAGCCACCTTCACCGAAGTGCAGAAGGTTGCTTAGGTTTAGGAAGTTTCCGGACGTTGCAGCTGATAAAAGATCGCTCAGCTCGCTGTTTGTTTGTTGCCTTTTGGCCAGGCCATAACATTTATCTAATTTTTTGCTTGTGCCTCGTACATACTGCTAATGCCTCATTTATCTTATACTTCCCTTCTCTCCGCTCTCTTTCGTTGCAGAAAAATGTTCATTGGCGGCCTCAGTTGGCAGACAAGTCCAGGTGAGTGAAAAACAAGTTAACTGAAAATTAGTGGATCTGTGCTAAAAAAATGGACTTGTTCGGATAAGGGGGTCAATTAGCATTAGATTGAAATAGCAATCCTGCGCTAACAAGTGACCAGGAAATGTGGAAGTTTACCAAAAAAATAACAAATCTTTCGTTGATTCTAAGCCTCTTTTATTTAACTTAACTACTTAAATACCGGCTCCAAAAAGAGATGTCCCGTTTTAGAAGTTTTATTACTCTCTGTTAATATTTGTAACCTCAAGCCAAAAAAAAAACGCATTTTTAAATTAAAAACAAGTAATTTTATACAAATTGTATTCCTAAAAATATTATTTACTCCTTGAAGTATATAAAGCAAAAATATGTTCCCTTATTGTTATGTGTTACACCTTAGAAAAATAATCTTTCTTTTTCTTCTTGTTTCTTTATTTCCTCTTTTCGATTTCTCAATATTTGTGTGCATCTGAATGTTGTATCTCAATTTGAGTGAGAATTGATTCGGTTTCAGTTTGTGTTTTATGTGATTTCACATCGACAACAATGAAACGAATGGCAGGGCTTTGTTTAAATTGGAAATGGTAATTGATCAACTGCTTGAGATTTGCTCCCTTTTTACGAATTTGAATTTGACGTCAATTGAGGAACGACTTGAGATCCGAAAACCGAGATACGAGCACTGCGGAATGGGGATGATTCTCCGTGAGATTGGCCCCATTCCTGCCGCATAGTTTCATTAGGCTAATCAAAAGGCAACTTGCCATTTGCCATCAAAGCTCGGCATGCATATTAACCGAATTTGGATGGCACTCCAAAAAAAAAGGTCTGCAAAGTAGAGATTGCAACCGTCTGGCAAGATGCGCTTGCCTTTTGGGAGCCCTTATATGTAGTATCTGCAGTGCTCATAAAAAAAGAAGCAAAACCCATACAGCACATATATGTACCTATATATCGCCGCTTTGTGTTGTTGCTCGGGCGGGCTTGTTTTTTGTTTAGCGAAATTGTTGGCTCCGCCCATCATCAGAGTGCCACTCGGCATTACGCTAACATATTATAACCTATAGCGCATATCTACACACAGCCACGGGCTTTCACGTATATAGTTGAAGAGTCAATGCGGTCTTTGGTTTGTCTCTTTATTTTAGCCTTTCTCAATGTTTCCCTCATTCTGGTGTGTGTTTTTTTTTTCCATTTTTTTGATATTTTTCTTTTTGGGGGCGGGAGGGGGCCGGTTTCCTGTACCTGTGCCAAAAAATTTTCAAATTTTCAAATGGCTTCTTCAATACGAATGCCCGGTATGAGTGTGTTTTTGCTCGGCTCTTTTGTTATCTTTTGCCATTTCGGTGTCCGATGTGTGTGTCTTATATCTTTTTTAATTTTTATTTTCGCTTCTTGGCAGCCGCCAGTTGGCCCCATGGAGCTGGTAAATTAGGCAAAAGCCAAAGGGCCCACAGAAACTCAGCATTGGGCCAAAAACGAATCGCTCCCAGTGCAACGAAAAAAAAAAGTCTTTGGTGGAATTCGCGACAGAGCAGAAGTCAATTGGAATGGAAATTGCAGCGAAGGGTCAATGAGTGGCACGTGAGTCGATCAAAAAGCGATGCGACGGGGAATATTTAATAGTTTTTATGGCTAACTTGGTCTTAATATTTTATTTTTAAATAATGAAACTATTTTTTATTTATTTGTTTATTTATATGAAGGGATTCTTCTAACTATAAAGACATGGTACGCTTAAACCGATTAAAACAATTATGTCAAACAAGAATTAAGATCAATGTTAATAGGTACTAAATTATTTTAAACACATTTTTTTTAGCAAAGTCAAATTAATAAGTAGAATTTTTAGTTTGTAATCTTTATTGGGAAAAAAACTCTTTTTTTCATTTAAAACTATATTTTTTACATATGAAGTGAGCTCGCAAGCAATGATTTGCTAACCGGTTAAGTTCGCAAATCAAGCTTCTCTGTTTTCCCAGCAGGGAAAGAAAACAATTCAATTAGCTGCTATTTGGGCGCAAGGAAACAAGCTTTGCCCAAGTCCGAGTTTGGAGATGCCCTGCCGTCTATTTCTTTCTTGGCCCACTCATCTCAGCTCACTCCCCCAACTCTTGGCCACCGCCAGTTGTATTATTATTGTTGCTATGCCTGTCGAGCGGCCAAGTTGCAGCTCTGGCGCTGAAGGCAGAGGCCGGAACACCAGAACATCAGAACACCAGAACGAGCGGCTGCGCCCGGCTCAAGTGGCTCCCACTTCCACTCGCGCCAAAAGCTTATGCTTTGGATTTTTCGCAGCTATCGCCACTCGAGCACACAGTCCCACATACACCGGCGGTCGGAAAAATAGCTCAAGAAATTGCAGCATTTTCATCGCTTTTTTTCTCGGGAGGCAAAGAAAGGTTCTTAGGATTTTCTACCTTATAATAACCTTTAGTATATTATTTCATATTTTTTCCAAATCAACCTTTTTAAGTTTTTAACTGTTTAAAAATTGTCAGAAAAGCATTAGTTACTTGTAAAATATGAATTTTAGTTTTTTTTTCAAACTGTCTTTAGCTTTGCAGACATAATAAATAGGTTGCAAATCCTCTTTATTCTTTATTTTTAAATTGAAGTTGAAAATGAAATGCATTTTTTAATATAAACTGACCCCTTGGTGGACCTCAAGTGGGTAAGAAATCTTAATAAATATGTTGCAAGAACCCGATAATCTCTTTAAGGACACTTTTACCTTTAGGTGGCTTAAAAAAATAAGGTAAAGTGATATTCATGGAAACTAAATGTCAAAATCATTAAACTTCTGCATTACAAAATTATTAAGCTACTATTTTGACCTCCGCTGTGCATACACATGCCCAGCGCCTCCTCCCGCACAGTACACACTCGAAATGTGCTGACAAAGACCTAATCTAGGGCGTCTATAAACATGCGCTCGGGTCTAGCGTATATGGTATAAAGTATAACGTATAGAGAATAACATATGGCGCAGTGGCACTGGCACTGGGTCTAACGGCATAGTTAGGGCTGCTTTGGACAGGTCGGATTCGCAGGACTCGCAGGACTCGCAGGAGGGATCGGGATCTGAAGCTAAAGCTGAGTCTGCGTACGTGTTGATAACTGCAGAGATGATGACGACGATGACGACGGTGATGATGGGGGGCAGTGGAATGGAACAGGACGGAAGCATCCGCATTGCAGTGGGGGCCACTCAGGAGCGTTTGACTCTAGTTGGGGCAAGATTTTTAATGATTGGCACGATTGTCTTAGCTACTTAATGACGTTCTCGAGTGCTGCCAACAGCCCCCGATAGGTGCCGCCTTTGTGCCGCTTTCGTGTCAACTAGCAAGTCATACTACTACTACTATACTCACTCGTACAACTGAATGAACTTTGCCGTCTGCAGTCGGGCATCCAACCAGTCAGCCTCATTCGCCCCATCCGCCCCATTCTCCTCGGGAAATCAGCCCCGGCAACGTAATTTAATTTTAATTTCGCAAGCAGTTTGCTGGAAGTAATTGTATGCATTGAAAATGTATTTGCTGCTATCGCCTGAAACACTCGTCGCCCATTTCGACTTCGACTTTGGGGCTTTTGGCTCGGGATCAGTCTCAGTCTCATTCTCATAATCACAGTCAGAGTTCCTCTTTTCATCTATATGTACATATATGAATCTCTGGATGAAAGGCCGTCGCTGGCTTTTCGTTTGGCTCCTCCTTGTGATTTGTGTCAAACTTTAACAACATTTTTGAAACACAATACGCGACACGCTCGGCGTTTTGCTATTTTGGAAGTGCGTTCAACTGAAATACTATTTATATATGCACCAAAGATACAGATACAGATACATTTGCATTTGCAGAACGGTAGCGTACGGTACATTACTCATGCAACAAATAACCAAATAGGACACAAGAGCTGAGGGGGCAGCAAAAAACAGCCAGAAAAGTGAATTTATCGAAAAAAGTGAGGAGGGAAGACAAAAAGCAAGTAGAATCCATGCATGCATATCGCTCACATTTCGATGCCGCTTAGCGATAAAAGCGGCACCAGACTCTGCCCGAGATACTTTGAGCAAATAAATATGCATTTCTCGATTTACCCCTCGCCTTTTATTATTATTATTGTTATTATTGTTTGTCTGTTTGTTTGTTTGTTTGTTTGCCAGCTTGTGTCATGGAAATGAAAATGAAGCCAGCTCGAAGGAGAGCTTCGCCTCTGTTTGCGCCGAGCATTATGACTGTGTGCATATCCGGGCTTATTTCTCTCGCAGCGCCTCTCGATTTGACGCCGCCAAATTGTCCAGGTAAAGTCAATAGATGGCTGAAAAGAGTTCAAAAGGTTGCAGCAAACAGCGCCGAGGGATTGTCTATCATGTGTCGAGGGTCATACATACAATCGGTGACAAGCAAGCCTTTTTTGTGAATTGATATGAACCGTATGTACTGCGATTCACTCGTAAAACACTTATTTGAAGGTTTAAGGAACATATACTACTACTAGTTATAAATGTTTTTATAAATTGATTGTAAATATTTGTTTAATTAAATATGATATATTGTTGTGTCAGGAGGATATATTAATTATTACCAACCTTCCAGATTTTTAATATTTAGGTAAATATTTGTAAATATTTTAATTATTGTTTAAAATATGCTATTGGCAGTAATGTGAGTGACATTTTAAGTTTTTTAATTTGATTTAAGTTTTTTATATAGTATTAGAGATAAGTTGATTTTCTTATTTTACTTTTCCAGCATAGGGTATATTTAAACACAAACACTTATGCCAAATAATGAACTAAAAAAGATGTTGAATTCTTTTTTCGCCAATAACACCAACCGGTAATGGAGCACTTAAGAAACGGTTTAGTGCGAAAACCATTTACGCGCTGCAATTAAAGTTTTAGCTAACACTCAAAACTAGATTTGCCACTCTATAACTCTTCAATTTGTAGACTAGAACTGACAGTCGATTGCCACCCGGCAGTAGAAATTCAATCAGGAAACAAACGATGATGAAAAATATTTTTGCTGCTGGTTTTAAAAATCAAAAATTTGTGAAATTTTTGGAAACACGCCTGGGCGAACACCTCAGGATGCAGACAAAGGGGCGTGAAAGGGGCGTCATAGTCATCGTCATCACCATTGCCATCGCTGTCGTTGCCTCGTTCGATTTCCTGATTAATTTATGCCACTCGACGGCGAAGGCAGTTAGCAACAATTTGCCGCAAGCAGAAGCGTCAAATTGAAATATCTCAGCACGGCAAGCGAAAGAACGGAGGAGAAGAAAATAAAATTGTCAATAAAATAAGTGCCGGACGGCTGCCCAGCTACCCTCGGTTTGTTTCGAAACGCCCACCTCTTTCTCAATTCGAATCCGAATACGAATCCCCTGCCCTTTCCCTATTCCCAGCCAGTTACTCAGTGCGTCCATCAGTCAAAGTTCAGTGCTTCCCTTTCTTCTCATTGAATTTGCCGTGCAACATTTCCTGTTTCTTTCACAGTCGTTGACTTTCACCCGCCGACTCTTTCTACACAATGCGAAACTCAGTTAGTTTCTTAAGATTTTAGAGTTAAAATAAGTTTAAATAAATAGCAAACAAGACGTGGAACACAAATAAGGACAACACAAAAGAAATTTGTATTCATTTGTTTTTAGATTAGTAACAAAAGAAAAAAAACATATGTACACAAAATTTAAGCTTGCTTAAACTTAGGTTATCTAAAATATAATGAAGAATGAAATGATTTCTTGTATTTAAGCAATGCAGTGTACAGTATTTTAGAAAAGTTTATATAAATCCTTGTGTTCTCAAAAACCCTAGAAATAATAATGATAAAATGGTATAAACAGGAAACATGAATTTTTAATTTCGCATACAAAACCTTTTTGTGTTTTACAGTGCACTTGTTTTTTTAACCACATTCCCCGATCTATCTTCGTGGATGTTTTTGCAGCTCGCTTCATATTCTTTTGAATGTGATTATCCTGAGGCTGTGGCCACCGCATCTTGGCCCTGATAGAATGGTTTGTCGCAAACCGAGTATCCGCCTGCGTTCGCTTTTGCATTGCATTTAATGTCCTGCTGGCTGGCCAATGGCTCCTCGTCCCTCCGCTTCTATTCCAACCGCCTGCTCTCCACTCCTCTGGGTCTGTCTCTGTCTCCAGTTTCGCTGTTTTGTTGACTTTGGCACGAGTTTGGTTAAAAAGTTCACACATGCCGCACACTCGTTCTCGTTTTTCAGCTGAACAGCTGCGGTCAGAATAACAGCAATGCAAAGCAATGCAGGCCAAGTTCCTCAAGTTGGCTTAAATGGTTTTACTTAAAAAGTTTTAGTACAATATTGTTGTTAATTAAATTATGGTTTCAAATATTATAATATCACTTGAAACTATCGCACAAATATTATTGCACTTTACCATATAAGCAAAAAATCGAAATATTAAAAGTTCCATGATAAAATCTGCTGATTTGATTGATATTGTAGGTCTTAAGACATTTATATAGAAAAATATAAATGTTTTTTAAAATCAATAAAAATCTAAGGAACGTATATTTAGACACTTTGTGTGTTTCGAAATTTAATGACATAATATTTTGGAAGAAACTTAAAAACTTTATAGTATTTTATAATCTTTAGTCAACAGTTTTAGTAGATTAAATTTGTAACTATCATATTTTCCTAATCTTAAAGATTCCTTGCATCTACTATTTTGATCCTGACCGTCAGTGCGAGTGCCCTGGTCTTCTGGCCATGTTGTTGCGCCTTTGGCTCTGGCCGTAGACACGTTGTTGTTTTACTCCTCCATCTTTCCGCCGCGTTCTCGTGTTGGCTATCAACTTTAGGGGGCGTAGCTGGTTTGAATATTTACACAAGTGACACTGAATATATAGTGTGTGTGTATGTGTAGAGCGTTCCAGCAACTACAGGACTGCAGGACTGCTTCTCGCTCTGGTCCTGCCAACAATTAATTAACTTGTACGAAGTATCAAAATGTCGTGTAGCCTTTGGGCCCCTAAAACCGTTTTGGATGCGGAGATTTTTCGATGGGTGACAGGTGGTGGGGGTAGCGGGATTGAGGCTTGCAATTTCAAGCCGGTGCCTAAGTGCATGCTACGTAAATTTTAAATTAATAAGCATCCAGCCTTATCCTGTACCCACTGCCATCTAGGTACAGTCCGCCCCGCCAGCTTTCTCCTTCAATTGCAGCCGCATGTGGCGCTTGTCATATGCCATTATTATGGAATGTTCATTCTGGCCCAACTAATAGACAATTTTTTGGCAGCCAAAAACGGAACACGACAATGCAGACAGAAGGGCAGAGAGAGAGGGGCATAGGGCAGTAGATAGAGATAGAGACAGAGCACTGAGGTAGGTGGAAGGATACAAGACGAGGCCATGTCGTGACGTTGCCAAGGATTCGCCTCGTGCTCCGTGTGCAGCGGAAGCATTTAAATTAAGGACGACACATTAAAATTATGCAATAACAACAAACTATTATTATTATAATAACGGCAGAGGTAAAGCGAAAGCGGGAAAAGGGTATCCCAAAATATAGATTAAGGCCCAGCATGCCGCCCCATGGCTTTTCAATTTGCTAAATCTTAACAAGAACATTATGAGTCGAGCAAATACGTAGGGACCAGCTAACTGAACTTTACCAACTTTTAGTTGCAAAAGACAGAGAAAGCTGGGTGCAGAACATTTAATGAGCGCTGTGAGTGTCAACACCAAACTTGTGGGAGTCTCGTCTCTGTGTATGTCCGACCACCCCCCTTTTTTTTGGGTCTTTTCGCTTTTTGTCGGCTCGGGAAGTCATAAGTCGCTGGCGAAAAGAAGAGAAAAAAAACTGAAAATAGGCAAAGCAGACGAGCAAATATGCAGTCAGACAGTCGGGCACAAAAGTCGAGCCACTGCAGCACACTGCTTTTGGAGCTCCTCCTTCCATATATCCTCCGATTCACGTCACACACACTCGCCATCCTGGCCGGGTTATCGACTTTATGTGTTTGTTGTTTGGGCCCTTCCCTCGGTGTGTCTTTGGGCCCGTTTCAATTGCAGAACGAAGTCTCCCACACAGAGAAAATAGAAAATTATTGGCATCCTAATATTGGTCATCGTTTAAAATTTAGTTCCAAAGACATAAAACAGTCTCTGAGCCTATCATATGTTTTAAACTAATATATTACTTTACAGAATTTATATATTTATAAAGATTTGTATAGACCACAAGCTAACATAAAAACCCATAGAGTTCCTTTACTTAATTTGGTGGAAAGGATCTTTTCCTTATGATCGTAAAACTAAACTTAGGGACTCAAAGTTGGGCATTTAACACTTATGTTTTGTTATTAAGTGTACACATTTTTAAAAATTTTTGTATAATTTTTAATAGTTATATTGAAAATACATAAATTTCACCGTTTTTTCCTGTGCACTTTTCAACCTTTATATTGGTTCTACTACTCTGACTTTCTTTGAACAACTGAAAGTTTTTCGTCTGTTCGTGGCCAGTTTGTTTGGTGCCAGGCCAGGCAATTTTGACACGGCAAAGGTAAATATTCTTATCCTCGAGTGTCCGAGTTCAATAGTGAAAGCCACTTCGATATCTTTGCTTCCAGCTCAGTCTCATTAGAAGTTCCAGCAAACCGAACTTCGCACCAAAAAACCACTGAACAGCGACAACTTTTGCCTTCATTGTTTCCAGCTCGTTGCTCCTGTTTCCCTTTTTCCTTTCCCTCGCAGTCCCAGTCCCGGTCCGTTTTTCAGCATTTTCCTTTCTATTTTTGAGACTCTGCCGGCTGCAGTGCCTCTAAGTGACATTTTCCCCAACGGTTGTTAACCGCTCAGCCCAGCCAGACTAGCAGCCCATTTTCCCACTTTTCCCCATTAGAGGGCAAGTCACCGCACCATTGTCAGGGGCCTTAGCTGCGCTTCCGTTCGCAGAGCAGTCAAATATATTGCTAACTTCCTGCCTGCTACCAAAGCCAAGCTCCTACTTGATAGGCTTCCCTCGCACACTCGCACACACACGGCGGAGAAATGAAGGAAGTGCTGGAGGAAGAATGCTCAGGAGCAATGAACACCCCGATACCCTAACCAAGTTTCTTCAGGAATTTTCATAAATTTTAAAATAGGTTTGATCACATTTCCTTGGAAGAAGCTCGTGTTTTTTGCTTTTCCTAAGCTATTTGTTAAAATTTTTTTTTGCGTTCCCGATTCTTAAGATATATATGGTACTCATTAAGTTGTGTTTATTTTTGATTGTACTATTTTGTATTTAATTTAGTTTGGTTACTTGTATATTAAATTATTGTTAGTACTTTGAACTCAAATCAATGTATGTACTTTTATTTAAACATAATGTGACCAATAAACGGCTTTTTTAAACAAAACTTTTTAAGCTATTTATAAGCTATTAAAATAAATTAAAATATAAATTTATTTTAAGAACTTGTGTCCACAGTATTCAACACTATTCTCTTATTAAGTCTGTTTTTAACTTAAGCCAATAATAGAGTATGCAGCACAAAAAAAAATCGAAGAGATGGTAAAAATCCGCACAGAGTCGACATCGATTAAGTTATTACGAAATTGTGCGCTACGTGTCTTCCGCGCTGATTCTACTACCACTTCTTTCTTGACTTCCTGTGCTTCCCATGGATATATATAAGTATACGTGGGTCCTAGTCTAGCCGAAAGCCACCCGCAATCTGCCAGGACCTCACGTAACTCGCTGTCTGTGTGAGTGAGCCTTTCATTTTGCTGGTGGCCTTAAATTGGGTCAGACCAAAAATTTGTGTAGCTCCTTTGCATAACCAAAAATTGTTTCGGTTGTTGCAGACAACACGGATGAATGTTGGTTGTTGTTATTGCTGCTAGCTGTTGCAAGTTGCTGCTGGTGTTTTAGGGGGTTTTTGCTTGGGTTTCTAGAATAATGTCAGCTGGAAGTTGGCTCTGATTGACATGCGTTTATGGCTCTAGTCTGGCTGGTGTTGCTGCTGCAGATGTTGCTGCTGCTGCTGACGTTGCTGCTGTTGTTGTTGCCGCCGCTGTTGTTGCTGCTGCTGAGGTCAAGTCAAAGAGTGTCACAACATGTCTGCTTCCGGTAGACGCACACACATTCGCAATGTCACACAGACACAGGGGGAGGTGTTGTTTACATATTAAAGTTGCATGACCCCGCTGCAACAACAACACCGGCGACAGCAGCAGCAGCAGCAATCATTGCATCCACGAAGTTGCAGCCACGAAGTTGCAGCTCGTTAGTCGTGCGAAACGGTCCTTTAATGTGCCATCATCCTGTGTGATTTGAAGCCTGGCACGTGACTAAAACTAAAACACGGCACCAACGTGCAACGTGCAACGCGCAACCTGCAACACCAGTCAGCTGCTGCTGCCGAGCTCTCTTTGTCTCTCGCCGCTCTCTACCGGCTCTCTTAGCGGAGCCACTCTCTTAAATGCTCTCTTCAAGCTTTGACGCGTGGAAAGCGCTTTTCATTCATAAAAATGGCGTCAAGCTTTTTGCCGAGTTGTGGAAAAGCCTCGCCAGCTGGCGCCACTCTGACGACGTCTTCAAGGAAATGCCAGGCCAGGAATTAGCAAAAAAGCAGCAGACAGCGCAAAATGCATGTCTCCTTGCACATCCTTTCGACCATGTCCAACTCCGTGTCCATTTTCCATTTCCCATTTTCCGAGTCCGTGTTCGTGTCCGCCCCTAAATGTCAGCGCTTGTTTTGATGCTAGCTCACGCGCCGTAAACAACTTATTATTATTGCAAATGCTCCTTCGACTTTCGGCCGTCCCTTTTTGCACCGCGGCCAGAACTTTTGGCTTTCCCCACATTCCCTCCCTGGCTGCCTTTCAAATTTCGTTTTTTGTGTGCCGCAAACATACCTCTGGGAAACGGAAACGCAAACGCAGGCAGTTCTATTTAGCTTAAGTTATTGATACCCTGTAGAACGGTATGGTGGTGAGCAATGAAACAATGAAGTTCTGCTAAAACAACAAACTGGCTGCCTTGATTGTCAGTCAAGTCTCTCGACTTTTCCTTACATCATTGTTAAGATCCTTTTTATCTGATTTGAAAGACTATAAACTTATTACTGTTCAAAGTTTTTGAGCACACTCATTTCTCCAAAGTTTTGTTATTTAAACTATTTTTAAATTTAAAATAAAACTTAATATTTAGTGATATGCACCCTATATTTAGCAGACAATAAAATGTTGCAAGGATTGAAAGCATCTAATTATCTTGTTAAGCCAGATTTTTAGAAGAAATTGTAAGATTTTTTTATTTACTTAATATATAATTAATTAACTATAAAATTGTGTTTAGTACATATGACATATGACATAGTTTGACAAAGCTCTGAAAAGAATTTAAGGTTCATGTGATGCTTCGTAATTAAATTTATTGTCAAATAATTAGCTACTTGCAAGGAATTAATTTTTTTTAACATTTAAGTTGTTTGATTTAAGCACTTTCCACAGATAGTTGAAATGTTTGATCTGCGGCTTTCCTAGGGTATCTCCACATCGTCTACCCATCTGCTACTCATTACTTACCCGGTTTTTGCTACCTTTGTGCTCTGACGTTGGCAATCTACTCCGGTGGATCAGTTGCCCACGGACTCGGGGGACGAGGGAGCTGCAGGACGTTGCTTAAGTGGCTCCTGCTTGGCCTCCGTCCATGTCAAAATCTATCTCATTGGCTGTGCCAACTTTTTGACTGCGAGCCCGAACTCTTTCGCTTGCATTTCAATGCAACTACGCCCTCGACCACGCCCCCGATTCTGTCAAACTTTTATCTACGAGGTTGCCCAGCACAATATATATTAGTTTTTTTGGAGCTTGCCTCCTTTTTATTTGCAATTTTTTGTTGTGTTATGTGTGTGTGTGTGCTTATAAATCATAAATACATATTTTACGAGCTCGTTTGTGGTAGGGACTCACATTTCATTTGAAATAATTTGTGGCATATTGGCAATTATTCATTCTGTTCTTTATTTTTTCCTTGCCATATTTCGCAGTCCTTTCTCGGAACGGCTTAAGAGCGTCGGCAAATTGTTGTGATGTGGATTTCGTCCTGGATTTGGCTTGGCTTTATCTTTCGTCCTGGCAGAATGTTGCTGGTGACATAGCACAAAAGGTGGGGCATCTTGGTTTTGGGTTCTGCGATATCTGGGATAGGTAACAACTGTGCCTTCAGCGGGGGCAGGGTTAATGGGGCACCGAGGCAGAAGTTGATTTAGTGCCTCGGTCGATGATAAGCCGCGTGTACTGCCTCTTCCATTCCCACGGAACCATCATAATAACTGCTATAGGGAAATTGAGTTACGGCCAATACATGCGGAAATGGCTTAGGACGCTGAGATGAATATATTAGTTTTCGGGGGAATGGTTGAAAACGAAAATTACTTCTGTACTTCAGTTAAGATGTGTGCCTTAACAATATTCCAATTTTGAATTTATTTTCATATGGTAAGATATCTAGTTACAAAGTACGAATAAAATATCTTTATTATTTGATCTCGGTTATGTTTGTATAGTACTCAAAATTAATAGGTTTCTCACCGCTTATAAAAGTATGATTTAGTTAAGAACAAAAATACTTGTTTAAATTTTTAGATGCGTTTAAAATTCTCGCCAAAACTAATTTGAATAATCAAATTTAGTCCAATTTGTTGCCTTTTGCTTTGGGGATACAGCCAATCCGACCGACATTCGATTTTATAGAAAGTGGTGGCAACAAAAAGGGTTAGAGAGGTTAACTATCATTACAAATTTGACTCGATTAACCTTTTCAATTTAACACACACACTCGGTGAAATACAAAACGAGTCATCAAGTTCACGAGAAACCAAATCAAAAGGCTAAAGGGATCGCCCAAAGGGGGCGTGGCTTGCACTAACTCCCTCTTTATCTATACAGCTATTGGTTTCGCCCTCGCTTTCGTTTCCGGTTCGTTTTATACACTTAAAAAAAGTGTCTTAATTAAGCCCTAAAATTTTTTTTATAATACTCCTTAATGTTAAGTGTAGTACATTATCATTATATGGTGTGGTGTTTATATTAATGAAGACCATGCATTTAATTAATTTCAACATTCCATTATATTCGTTTTTAAAAATGCAGAATTTAAAAAAAACGAAGAAATACCTACACCGGTTTTTCTCTCTGTAGACAATTTCAATTGGTCTATAGGGCAGGTGTTAATGTATCTTTCAAATGCTGCCATTGAATTGAATTGAAAGTTAATTTGCCAATTGGTCCCAGAGCCCCCAGCACAAAAGGGGGTGATGAAAAAATGGGCTGGCAAGGGGTGGAGGTGGGTAAATTAAAGGAGGGGTAGCTGCAAGCTTGCAGTTTCAACTAGTTGTGCAAAGTGTGATTAAATGTTTTGTGTGCTGCAGCTTTCAGCTTTTGTTGCGTGTTTTTATTGCCACCCCTCAAACAAAGGGATGGTCGGCGAAGAGGGGATTTCGGAGGGGGTTTAGTGGCATGGAGTGCACATGACATTAGGCAACACTGTCCCACTGGCGAGGACATTTTCAAAATGTGCTGCCACAGACAAAGCCTTCCATCCGTCCCCAACCCCCCACTTGTTCCCACTCATTCATCGTGCTTCCTTTTTCTGCTGAGTTGCTAAAAAACTTCTTTTCAGCAAATGTTCTGTGGTTAAAAAGGGGGGGGGGGTGTTGTGTTTGCCGCAAACAAGCAACAAGACGTGGCAGAGAAAGGGGGCGGGAGGCGGGAGGCTATGTGGGTGGGAGCCACAACATCCCCAATGAAAGTGAAAAAAATCTGTTTGCATATTACATAGCCGGGCGAAGCCTTGTTGGGGATGCTGAGGACGCTGGAGGAGGACAGTGGGTCGCAGGACCTTCTTTTCCCCCCACCCTCCACCTACCGCACTTTTTCTTCCTGCCAGCAAATGCAGCTTCCAGCTGTGCACGCTAGGTGTCGCCCGCGTTGAAGGCAGGGCAAAAGGCGTTCGAGCATCTTCAAAGTTGAAGTAATGCGGCCTCAAGTGGCAGCCACCAACGGGGGAAAGCCCCTTCGCGTTCTTCTACCCCATACCGCAACTCCTGCACTCGGAGAAAATATATTTACATTTCCTTTTTCATCACTAGATATTAAAATAACTACAAACTCGGTGCCTACAAACACGATGTGAAGTAAAATGGCAGTCCCTTTAAGACCCAATTATTCCTGCCTCAAAACGGCCAGCAATTCAAAGGCTCACAATGAATTTTTATGACTTTATAAATATGAATATTCTTAAAAATTAGAGGCAACAGAAAGCCAAAATATTTTAAGATGACCAAATTCTATAAGAAACTTATGTTCTTTTAAAAGTCTACTTATTATAATTAAATAAAAATATTTTGTTCGAAAATATAGGATTGAAATAAAAAAATATTTCTTAATAAGTTGGTTCCCCTACAACATTTATTGCAGTGTACTTAGGCTGCCTGTCGCCATTTAAAATTGCTTGTCCTCACCTGAGTTTGGGTGTGTGGGCGTGTGTACCTGTGTGTGTTATGTTTGAATGAACGCCTGCGTCTTTTATCTTTTCATAAATTTTCCTGCTTTTGTGCCTCTTTCTCTGCCGTTTTCCCCACCCCACCATACACCCCATTCCCCTCTGTTTCGCTTGCCCCCGGCCGCTGGTCGCACTTACAATCACTTTTATTTCGCGTCCCTTTCTGCGACTTTCCTTCGGCGAGTTTTCCCAACTTTTCTGCAGTCAGGCCAACAACAATTTTTAATGCTTACAAAATTTGAATTGAATTTGCCAACAGCACAAGGATGCTCTCTAAACTGCCGGAGCGCTTTCTCCGCTTTCTTCGCTGTTTATGTGTTTTCTTTTTATATTTTTTGTTTTTTTGTGCTCCCTTTTTCCAATTTGCATCCGCCGGCTGCCTTCAATTTGAGGACAACTTCAGCTCCAAATTCAACTTCAGATTCAGCATTTTGCCTTGCTATGCCACCTGCCTTTGAGCCAGTTGTCGGCATCCTTTTTGCCTAGTTTCACGCTTTGGTTTTCCTTAATCGCTTATCCCTGCAGCACTCACACACATACATGCAGTGAAAAAATTATCACACGCTAACAAGCTTTTATTCTTTTAAATTAAAAAAAATTATTGGAATTTTTACACATTTTAAAGCTTTTAAATATATTAAATATATACATTATTTTATAATCAATAAAAAGATTATTTATTTTGTTTTGAAAACTAATTTTGAACTATTATTGAAATTTTTTTGATATTGTATGTTTGTCAGACAAAGCTTATTTTTGTGGTGAATAATATTTACAAAATTTTGTAATTTGTTTTGTAGCTATATAAATTATTTCTATACATATTTGTTGCCACTGAAAGATTAAAGGTAATGTTGATAACAGGTAGATTTATTTCAAAATACTACACTAAAGTTGTTAGTTTTATATATAATGGTTGTGAAATTCCTTAATATCTCTTAGGCATACTGTTATTTTTTCTCTCTGTACAGACATATAGCCCGAAAGTGACGTAACAATGCCCAGAGCGACCAAGTGCAATGTAACCGCCCAAGGGCCTGCAGCTCTTAGTAATTGGAGTAGCATGAGATTTCGGGGCGGGGGAGGTGCAAATGTGCATTTAATTCGTGCGAAAATTGTGGCAAGAAAGGGCGGTAGAGGGGGCGTGGTCGAGGAAGGCTGGGAGGGCAATGGCAAGCTGCGAGCCGAATGATGGATGGAGTTGCAAAAGCTTTTGATTTATATTGCCATCGTCTGGCAAGGCCATAAATATATGCTGCTTGTTGATTATGCATTGGACGCACCGAAAACCTTTTAGTTTGTGGTGGGTTCATGTGTGTGCGTCCCTTGTTTGCGTGTGCGAACTTACGTGTGCGTGTGTGCGTGCGTGTGTATGTGCGACAAGGTTGTGGTTCCAGTTCCAGTTCCGGATATTGTGGTAAACAACAGGAGGAAGTGCTGTCGATGCTCGGGCAGAGAATCAATTAGAAAGACCAAAAACAAGCATTCTAAGAGGAACCCAAAGAAATCAATACACTTGGCTTCACCACTTTAACAAAGTTTAAAGATCGAAAATAGGGGTAAAAGCGTTTGCTTTTGCCTAAAAAGATTTCACATGTATCGGATATAACATTTAAAAAGGAATTGTTATAGAGAAGTTAGTAAAATGAAATTAATCCTTAATGGCCGAGCTTGCATTTACAATTTTTCCTTGGTAAGTGTTTTTTTGGAATATTTAAAACATCCTTTATCTTCAAATGAGTTTCTTTCGAAATTAGGTAAATAAAAAATGCTTCGCCATGATTTAAAAAACTGGGAAAGCTGGGTACTAAAATACTTGAGCGCTTGGTGACCAATTTTACTGAAATAGTAGGACTACAAGTCTTTACTAAAATCAGTATTTAGTAAATCGGCACGCAAAGCTATTCTATATTTAAAAACCGACCTATTGCAAAACAGAAATAATGTTATCAGTTGTTCAAATAAACCTTTGGTGAAAATTAACTGAATTTTGTTTTAACTGAACTAATTTCAATTCAACAGATATCTTAATATCACCCTTTAAATATATAATGTAAAGCAGATACCAAACATAACTTGTTAATGTCAACCGAATTGTGTCCCACAAATGCAACTTATTTAAAAGGCCTCATTCTGAATTAATTTTTTTTCATTTTGACAAGTTGTCTGTGCTTCTAATGGATTGGCGGCTGCTCTTTCACATAGCCCGAAATTTCCATCTCCCCGCCGCCACAGCCATTCATCATAACCATTCAAAGTTGCTCAATCCTTTTCCATATCCATTTCACAAATATGAAACTTGTTCATTGCCAACTTTAAAGGAACCAACTCGCTTCATCATTTAGGCATTCCAATGCCAACTCCTGTATTTTTTCTCATTCTATTTTGTGTGTGTGTGACCATGCATGTGTGTGAGTGGGATTCAGTGCGGCTGTGTGTGTTTGGGCGAGTAGGGGCTATTTTGCAACTCTCTTTTATATAGACCACAAATGCCGCACTTACGTAATACATCACAAAATGTCCAAACGAGGTAAAAGGATTTGCAGAGGTGCCCAGCAACTGCTGGCTGGCTCGGCACTGTTCTCCATATTTTTGTAAGCCAAAATGCAGCTTAACATATCAGCGCCAACGAACGATGCCAAGCGAAACGAAACGAAGCAAAGTGAAGCGCTGACCGTGCTCCATTCCGCAGCTCTGAAGGTCCACCCCCTACTCATTCCACTCCTCTGCCCGGCCTAAAGCACCTGCCAGGGGGCTGAGAAGAGAGGGGTGGGTGGAGGGGGGAAGGACCAAACCATGCCGGGCTAACGTGTTAGCTCACACAAACACACACACATTCAAGCTTGGAGGCTGCTGCGGTAATTAATGCAGCGCGTTTGCGAAAATGCGAATACGTTTCGCCAGCTACGAACGTTTTCAAGGTATGCCCTGGCCAAAGACAGTGGATAAAAACCACAAAACTTTCCAAAAAAAAAATGTGAATGTGAAACATGGAAGATAAAGAAAATCCCTTTGCTGAGCAAGTTAACAATTTAAATTTTTCAATAAGGTGAAAACCCAAAAGTAGTAAAATTTAAATTTTCCATTTTAAACTTTTGCTGAACACTTTATAATCACAAAAAAAGACAGAAAATGTATAACCTAAAAAGTTGTAGTTCTTGTATTCTGGATAAAGTAGTAACAGTTTTATAAAAAGATATTTTCGCATTATGTTATGTAGAAAATATGTTATGAACTATTTAAATTGAAAACGTAATGATTATAACAGTAAAAGGACAGCATTTCAGCCACTTAAGTAAAATGACTGTAATTATAAAAATTTCAAGCTAAAAAAAACATAATAAATATTGTCCCATAGCCCAAAAAATAAAGTTAATTATTATTTTATTGAACTTGTATCTTGGAAAATAAAACGTTTACCACAACAGTCATCAAATACTTCAAATAGTGAACCCGAAAACAATGCATGTTTAATAAATTTAGATTTCAGCATACCGACGAAGGCATTTCAAGGCTTATACCATCCCTACGAAAAATTTCACCCACAAATAACTTATGGACAAATTGAACCCCCCTAAAAATCGAATTCATTTTTCCATCTTTGCACGCATAACAAAAATACTTGCGCAAACTTTTTGAATATTTTAACTAAATTACTATGCCTGGGAAATGGAGTTAACTTGAGACTCGGCAACCACTGTCGAAATTGCAGGATATGCAAAGAGGGGCGCTAGCTCGGGATGGGGGGCATGGCCGGGGTTGACACATGGAGACGGGGCAAATGTATTCACGCTGAAACGATTTTGGGTGCACGGCGACACCTTGGTTTGGCGCCCGCTAACTGTAAACACATACATATGCACACTCGTACTTACACACACATACACACTCACACATCTGCATGTGTGAAAAGTTCCACGGCTAGCGCTGTTTTTGGCGAAATTTGCAAACGAAAACAGCTAAAGCGGGGAAAGCGGGAAAATCAGGCGAAATTTTAAATTTGAATATGTTTTTCTTACCCATCTACTTTTAGCCCGCTCCTTCGTCCTCGCACTATCTCTCCTTTTTGGCTGTCCAACGATCTCGTTTGCCATTTGTCTGCTCGTTTTGTCTTTTCCGAATTTTTACCCCATTTTAATGCCCTAGTAGTGGGTAATTCAGCACTTTGTTAATCATGGCTTGATTTTAAATGAATTTCCAAGCCTGTGCTTTTATTTTGAACTTATTTGAGGAATTTCTTTTTAGAGGATAGACTCTTCAGTAGTTTTTAAAGCACAAGAAACTCAATTATCTGATTTACCCTCAGGGTTTGCAAGAGTATTCCGATATTCGGTGACCGAAACTAGCCGTTCCTTCTTGTTTTTTAGTGTGTTTGTCTTACACACTCCCGTTGCTTGTGTTATTTATTTGTTAGTTTTGTGATTCAAATGTATTCCAGACCGCCTCCCCTACCCTCCCAGCACATGGCATCTTCTCCAACTGATTCTCTAGTCTATACGTAGCTTGTTTTTCTTTTTCATTCTTCTCCAAGTGCCGCTTATTATGCACATTTTAAATCATCTACGCAGCGACAAAGACTCAGGGAAACGGAAAGACGGGAGGGGCGAGGGAGCCGCTCTGCCAGCAGTTAAATTAAGCACATTTTCATACGATGCAATTCATATCTCAGAGATACAGTAGCTCGCATATTTTCCCAGAATATAATTCCTCCTCTCGCTCCTGCTTTCGCACTTTCGACTCACTTTGACTGCATATTGAAAATAATGTATATGTGGGAAAAGAGATTATGAAAAATTGGTTTGGCCACAAAAATTGCTCGAGGCTTATGGCAAGATGAAAAGTGTGTGGCATAATCTCCTAAATGCATCTAATTGCTGTCTTTGCGAGCGGAAATAATCTGTGGGCTCCACACGCTTCAAAATAAATATTCAAAGAAATATATTTCGACAGCAAAAGTTTATCCATTATGAAAAGTCACTCATAAATACTGCACTTTATTCAATGAAATCTATTGTTAATTTGATTTCAAGTTATCAAATTTTGGATTGTTTTTTCAACTGAAAACATATCTATTAAGGTAACAAAACTAATATTTTTGTGACAGGTTGACTTCAGCATAAACTCGATTGCTTGAAAAGACACAAAACAAAAATACATAAAGCTACAAGTATTTATTTATAGGAAATTATTAAAAGCATTGTTGCTTATGAAATACAACAAAATAATGAAAAAATAAATGCATGTCCTTTTTAACTACATAAAATTAAAAGAAATAATTACGAATTCCTATATTTAATAAACCAGGTCAGGTCGATCAAAGAAATGGGGAATTGGTGTAAACACAATTTGTGGCTATAAGAATTTTTAACTAAGCGGGACACGCAACATACTTGGGGTCTTCTATTAAATCGTAAAACATACAAAACTTCCTTTTTTTTGAGCAAACACACTTCAACCGGCACAACAGTTGCAGATTGCAGTTGGCAGTAGCATAACGGTAATTACGGGCCAAATGTCAGGCAGTATTCTACCGATTTCCGCTCTAAGTAACAACCATTGATTGCAGTTATTGTTGCTGCACTTTGATTGGTCCCCTCGCCCCATTTCCAATTTCCCATTTCCCACTCTGTAAACTCAGTTTACTGCTGGTTGTTTTGTTCGCCCACGTTTGAGCCAATTATCATAAGAAATAATTTATAGACCCAGTGCTGCGTGACAAACGAATAAAAAAGTGCACTTCAACTTTGATATTTTTACCTTGAAACTGTTTCCAAGTTGCTTCTATGTACATGTGCGAGTCTTTGGCAGCGCGAGTGTTTGTGTGCCATGCCCTAATGCATGCCAAATGGCTATGGGCATCAATAAAGCGTACGTCACTCTAATTGCACATGCCCCCATGTACTGCACAAAAATTCCATTTCGTTTACCAACAACATTTTCTGTTCGGTAATAAAAGGTATGCAGCTTTATATATATATATATATATAACATTTTTTAAATATTATATTTCCTCTATTTTAATTGTATCTTTACTTGAAAATAAATAAATTAATAAATATATAATATTGTATTAACATGATTAAACTGAATGACTTACCCAATCTGACCCATTTTTTTCGGCAGTGTAGACTGACTGGACACACATTGCAGTTACACTTTGCTTTTTCGCACGCTCCCTCTCGTTCTCGGTCTTTGTATGCAGTCAAAGGGGTGAAGGGCGGTGAAAACGTGGGAAAGGGGGTGGAAATCGGTGGATCTACGATTGGGTGTACGAGTACTGGATGGAACCGGGTGAACTGTAATGCCATTAGCTGGCAGCGGCGCGCAAAGCCATTTGAAAGTTCAACACGTTCAAAGGTCCCAACATGCTTCACACTCTTTCAGACTCGTTCACCCATTTTTATGGCCATCTCTTTCTACTGCTCCTTCCGACTCTTTCACTTCTGTCTTGGCCGTGTCCTTTTTGCGCAACTTTCACTGTTTATTCTGCTAAAAGCGCTAGCCAACACTCATGCACTCGAAAGTCTTACCAGCACTCGAAAAAAGAATGGACACTGGCCAGCCTATCTTAATGTTGTTAACGTAATGAATATTTATTATTTAATTTAATTGGGCAACAAATCATGTTCGCAAGCTTGTGATTTGTATCATGTTCTCCAAATCAGTTGTTTGTTTGGAAATATATGGCAGACAGAATTTGGCTTGTAATTTTTTTATACCTTATATGTTTGTTTAAAAAAATTATTTAGGAGCTACAGAAAAAAGCATAGGTCATAAATCATAGCGAAGATTTTTTTTTGTGTAAATGGGCGGGAAAAGCGAGCCAGGAAAAGTGGGCGTGGGGCAGACACTCAGACAGCTGGGTGTACAAATACAAAAAACTCAAACCGAAGCGCAGCTGCAAAAGCAACTGCCACTGCCTCTTTTAATTGACTTTTTATGCGCTCTACCCGTTTCCGACCCCCCCAAAGCAGTTGAATTTTACGCGCTTTAAGTTTGCCAATTGCATTCGTATTGGTCGGGTTTTCCCCGCTCTGCGATCCTCTTGCCAATTTCCATTGCCTATTCACAGGCGCCCAGCCACTGTGACACTTTGCAAGCCATTAAGCATTTTCATTACCTGCCTGCTGCTTTGCATTTTGATAGTCCCTAACCTTAGTATCGTCATTGTCGTAAGCTCGGCCCCGCCCACCGTTTGCAGGACCTCCATTTCACGCCCCCATTCCATCCTAGCACTGTGCTGTGTTTTGTTTACGTGTGCGCTATTAATTGCCAAAATGTCCAAAATGCAAATTGCAAATGCAACTGCAATAGCAGCTGCAAGAGCACTCAACAAAATAATGGTATAGATAAATACACTTAAATAACATATAAATACAGTTTTTATTAATTTTATTTAATAATATACAAGCTTAAGGTTTAAGCACCTAATTAACAAATAAATTATATACAGAATTGTAAAAATATTAAAAAAAAATGTCTCCCAAAATATTTTAACATGTAATTTCCCATTATATGTTTAGGAATATTTGTAAAAAGTTACTCATTCCACACAACATACAACAGTTTTCATTTAACAATAGTAATTTTAAGCTTAAAATTTTCATGAATAAATATAAGATTTATTTATAGAAAATTTATGCTTTAAAAAAGTATATTCTTAAAAATTTAAATAAAAATAAATAAAAAATGCAAAAAATGCAATAATTTTTGTAAGTGCAATTGCAATGGTAAGCTCCATATCTGAGGATGAAAGAGGCAGATCGGTTAGTGGCTTTGTGCCCGGGGACAATGTGAATTATTGTCCTGGTTTGCATATTATGCTCAAGTTTCGTTGCCTTTCGTTTCGTTTGGTGGGTAATTAAAACGCTTAAAGACGCATCAGTGCGTGACAAATCTAGCTTTTCACTTTTCCCATGGTTGGAGATGCGGAAAACTGGCAGTGGAAGTGGAAGTGCAGTCAAGTGGCTAAGTAGCCTGGGCCGTGTCCATTGTTTGCCTTCTGTGGAGTTAAGTTTCTTACACATTCCGACTGGGACTGGCTTTATTCAAGTTTACTTTCAGCCTGTTGAAGATAAGGCCAATACGTACTGGACTTTATTGTTAGGATTCTTTTTTTGGCAACCAAACGATTCTTAACAGCTACAAAGCTGGCTTTTTGTTAAACTTTTAACTGAAAATCATTGCTTCTGTCAACATTTGTTTGGCTGCTTTTTTAATCAATAAAATGTTAACAGCTATAAATCAACAAGCACACAAGCTGTTGCCACTAAAATTAGCTTTTTTACAAACTTACATTCGATTCCGTTTTTGCAGCTTGTGGAATTTGTATAAAAAAGCTGTACAGTTTTTATCATATGTTGTGGTTCAACACATTTTTTTTGCTAGCTATAATTTTCGCTCATAACTGAGTGTTGGATCAAGATATTTGCTTACTAACTTATAAAGTTGTTGGAATTTTGCTAACTAACATATAAAGATTTTATAAGTGACCATTGTAGGAAACTAAATGTGATTTGTATTTAACAATTGACTAAATTTTTTAATCTATTTAATTATGTGTATTAGTTTTTGGCTTCCCTTCATTTGATGTTAAAATTTTAAAGGCCTACGCGTATTATATTGTGAATTCTGTTCATCAACAATTTACTGTCATTCAGTGTTTTTCCAATTTTAAATTTTAATAAAGAATTTGCAGACAACATAAGTTTCCAACCCATGGAAATGTCTTCAACCACTTCTTATTGATTTCCATAGAGTTTTGAGTGGCCATTGAGCACATCACTCCGTGCCATCCACTGCATTCATCCCATCTTGTCTTGTCATTGTTACGGGCGACTTTTCCGCCCCATCCACACCCTGGTTTTTCCTCCGATTTTCCCGGCTGCCTGTCGGCCGACGTCGTCGTCGTCTGGCCCACTCGAAAAACTCTGCACAATTCATTCAAGTAAATTCTTATGAAAGAGTTGAAGTTGTGTGGCCAAGAGAAGCAACATCAGCTGCTTCGATTCTGTCTGTGCCAGCGGCAAACACTTGACCAGCGGATGATGGAGAGCTGATGCTGCAGTGCCGTCCTGAAAAACTGTTGAATTTCCATTCCGTATGGCCGCCACAAGATTTTGGGCAATTAGTGGACGCAAACGCAAGCGCAAGCTCGGGAATTTGTCGCAAATCTGAAAAGCCAAAAAATGACTTAATAGCCGAAAGTTGGGCATGCGACAAAGTAAGCGTTCGTGCGTGGCATCAACGTGAAATGCCACCCAGCGGGGAGGGGTCCTGGGTTGGGGGTTGGATATTTGCGGCTCATATGAGTGACACAGCCAGGCTGACTTGTCGTCACCAAAAAGGGCGGTTCTGGGGGCTGGTGGCTGGGAAAATTCAGGAAGCAGGCAGCGCGTGCCGTTGGGAAAGTTGCCAGCAAGCAAGCCGGGCCAACATGAACCGCTCGCCAGTTAGCCAGGCCGCAAGAGAATGCGTGCCTGTGGACAAAACATGTCATCAGCCTCGTCCCCGTCCGTGTCCCCATATATATATTTAGTACATGCACTTGCCTTAATTCATAACGTTCTATGAATGAAGTGAAGTGTGGCAGGCCCGCGAGTGCAAACTGTGTTGAGTGTAAGGCAAATGCTCAGCTGGCAATTATAATTTCCCATTTCGTCGCTGTTAAAAATATGATTCAATTTGTTCTGCCTGCCCCGGCGAACGAGGCGAGAAAGAAATATAATTCATAATTTTTTTTCGGGCACACCAAGGGGTATTTAGGGGGAGATCAGTTCAACGAAATCGTGACCCTGAAACAGTTTAAGATTAAAACTATAAATTTATATATATTTCTTAATTTGAGTTACACATTTAACAATCACTTTGACTTTAACTCTTCAAAAGAATTTTAGAGCTTATAGACTTTACCGGAGCTCTGATCCATTTTTCCTCATGCTTAAGGAATTCTTTGCATTACCTGCTAGTATTTTAACAGACTTACATAATTGTTTAGGGTACCACTTTGCCTGCCCTCTGATGTACAATTTTTTTCCCTCCACGAAAATCCCAGTAACAAATTCGACATTAAAATTGATTCGCTTACCCACATCGCCGGGGATGGGAAAAACAATGTGAAAGAAAGATAGCGAGAAAGGGAGAAAGGGAAAGAGAGATTGACGGAAAAGAGACGGGGAGAGATGTTCAGAAAGAGATAGCGAGCCCTCGACTGATGGCTGTCTGGGCTGATTAGACTTAGAGACGAGGATAGACGACGGCGTGTAAATGGCGCCTGGCAAAAGGTGTTGATGATGATGTACATAAAGTGCCGCCGGCTGAATTGTCTGGGGATCAGGGGGCATAGAGGGGGCGTAGAGGAGGCGTGGTCGGGACTGGGAAACTGGCTAAAACTTGTCGCCGCGCACGGAAGCACAAAAATTAAATTGACATGACAGTCGGTTGTCCCTTCTCCAGCTGCCGTTCCTGCTTCTGCCCCTCATCCTGCCAAGCCCACATCCTTCTGCTCCTGCCACGGATCCCCCAGAAACTGACAACAGTTTATGTTGGGCACGACAGTTCGGAGCACGCTTCATAAAATTCATTTCCGCGCCGCCGTCGCCGATGCTCCTGCTGCTGCAAAAGTGATTAAAATTATAATTAAACTGTGATGGTTGTCCCTCCATCTCTCTCTCTCTCTTTTACCAACTCTCCTGCTCTGCCATGCACAAGGAAAATAAGTACAGCATCTCAAAAGTGGATATCGTTCATGGAGTCTACTCTTAAATACATACTGGCGTTTTATGATGTACTATAAAATGTTAAGCTTTCCTGGATAATGAAAATTGAACTTTCTTTTCTTTTTAAAAATGCGTAAATATTATTTTATTTATATAGGCAATCATCAAAAAGATATTGTTAAGCAATATATTGTTCAGCAGTTCAAAATCTTAGATTATTGATATAAATTAGAAAATTTTTTTATATTATTTTATTTGAAGGTAGTATTTCAACGTACCTTTTATTTAGTTAAAACAGTTATTTTCCAATTCAAAATATACAAAAGTCATATATATTTAATAAATGGAACCGACTACTTGAGATAGTGACTTTGGCTTCAGTGTGCCCACTTTTCACATCTCTGTGGTGCAGACAGCCCTAGGAATATTCAATTTAAACTAAGCCCAACTCTCAAGTACACGCGGCGTATGAGCAATGTCCGAGGGGAACCGAAAGGAGGTGTTCGTTTCAGGGAGGCATTTTATGCATTCAACATCCTATCCTGCAGTCTGTCCATGCATTCAACGGTTCATTGGTTGCTATAAATATATAATACGTGACAAATACGTGCCGAGTTCTTTTCAATCCGGCTCTTTGGCCACCCTCACACACACACACACACACTGAAAACGTGTGTAGAGCGTACAAATGTATGTACAAATCCTTGCCAGAACATTCGCCATTCCTCAAAAGAAAAAAAGTGTGGGGGAAAAAGAAAGAAATGGTTAGCAATAAAAGTGTTCAGCGTACTGTTGCATGTGCCCCCAAAAAGTGGGAGGGGAACATCCAGCACAGGTTGAGTCCAAGATGGAACGCACTTGTTGATTGGCACTCAATGTTGCGTCTTAAAGGATTGATGTACTGCCGTCGGAGGACTGGGAAAGGCATGGTGGAGAAAGTAGGGGGTGAAGGTGGTGGTAGTTGCCCGTGGCAACAACTGTAGCGATGCACGTGCACCGTCTGCCACCATCCAAATCGCTCCTCTCACTTTTTCTGGCCAAGTCGTCACACAAAGCTCTGCTATTCGGGCTGCCAAATAGATGGGCATTTTTAGTGACTAACATGAATATTTCAGTGGTAGGAAAATGCAGTACCCAGATGGAATACTTAAGTGATAAGTGGGTTCTTGAATATTACAGGCTAGAAAAATATATAAATGATAATTGACTTGCATGCAAACATTTTAAAAGCGATTCCCAGATTTGAAATTATTATCAAATTGTAAGTGATTATACAAGAAATTATTTAAGTATAAATTATTACCAAAATGTAAGTGATTATACAAGTAATTATATGAGTATAAATATAACTACCTTAAAATATAAAAAAAATAAATATATATAAGCCATCGCTTGTCAAAAGTATATATTATAAAAAGATGTTAAATTAAGTCATACTATTTTTTAACTGACGTTTACAAAATGTACATCCTTAAGGTGAAAACTTTCCCTTTCAACCTCGTGAGCCCTAGGCAAAACCAATACAAAGGGCATGCCCGTGGTTTCCATAGTTTCTCGGCAGGACTCATCAATCCGTCCGTGCTCCCATCCATCCTCCTCCCCCCGAGCCATCCATCCATCCATCCATCCATCCATCTATCCATCGGCAACCAGCCCGAGCAATGAGCGCGCTTATTCCATTTGCTTAGACATGAACAAAACGGGGGGAAAAAAGACGGAGCGAGGACCCAATCCCAGGACCAAGCCCAATCCCAATCTCAATCGGAGTCCCAGACGCACAGATCAAAGGGGAATGTGGCGGATGGCGGGCTGGAAAAGCGCAAAAAAGGAAACGGAAATTGAAAATCTGAAGCTTTTGGAGAGCGAGTGAGCTGTGAATCCTATTTCAAGTGCAATCTTCAGTCGCAGGTTGAAAGTAATTCAATAGTTGGCGGCTCTGCGTGGGCTGTGGATGGCGCCCGACCTCCCTATTCGCCCTATTCGCCATATTCGCCATATTCGCCATCCTGCTGCCGGGGATACCCATCCTAAGCCGCTGCTCCTGGCATTGAATGGCAATCGAGAGTGGCACGTAATGCCAACAATTGCACACCAATGCAAACACAGACGCTGCAACTGGAAGCTGGAATAGGGCAAAGGATAGTGGGATTGTAATGCGCTCGAGAGGGAGATGGCGGTGGAAAATGAAGGGCCAGCTCATTGGTTGCATGTTGCACATCGCACATCGCACGTTGCACGTGTGTAGATAACGTTTACTGTTGCGGCGGCAGCTGCTTAGGGCTTAGGTGGCTCCTACTGCTCAACCACTCAACCCGCCGGTGCCCTTTAACCCCTCAAATCCCCTTGGGACCCCCGACACCCTACTCCCCCACAAGCGACTCCCATGCGTACACGAAATTCATTTATGTGCACGCAAATCCCTAATCCGTAGTTTTTGCTGCCCGTTTGTCTCCCGCCTCCGGAATCCGCCATCCTCGAAGCGAGGATGCGACACCGACAACGATGCCGACAACATTTGCGGAAATGACTTTTGAGCGGTTCCTCCACGGCATCTGCCACCGACACTGCCACACTAGCTCCTACCGCTTTCCCTGCAGAGAAAGAAAATGTCCGCGTAACTACCCATATATAATTGGAAGTTAGCTTGAACAATCCAAATCAAGTTTCTTTGATAAGTATTGCATTTTATTAGGCAAAAACACAAAAATCAATTGCTTTATAAAATCATTAATAAAGGTATTTTAGAATTATTATAAAATTTACTTGACTTTTTTCCCGGCGCACGCTTTTCCCCGCCTTGCTCTTGGAAAACACACGCTGTTTCTGCCCCGGCTTAGTTACAAAATTTAAGTTGCAACCAGTTCGTCGTCGCTGATGCGCTCGTGCATCCTGCATCCTTTTCGGTTGATGGCTCTTGGCTGTCCCGACTGTGCTGGCTATCCTGGCTATCCTGGCTCCCCAGGATCTCCTCACCTCACGCACCTGGTGACGCATCACCCAAGGCCACCGCCTGCGCCCGACACAAGATTGATGTAGCATTCATTTGATGCGGATTAGTGTTTTATAGCTGCACTTCACTGCCACGTGGGGCAGCCATCGCACCAAAAGCTAGCAGGTCCTGCACAGTTCCTGCCTCGTTCTTCTTCTTAGCCATGTCCTTCTTCGATGTCACCCTCTCTTTTGGATAGGCTATGCTGTTTTTGGACAGTATAACATACTGTTCGTTATTACATTAAATATTATATATTGATTTCTTGTTATTGAATATAAAAGTTCTCAGCAGTTATGAAATTTACATGCATCAGCACCAAACACTTCGTTTCTATATATATACATATATTGCAAGTAATAAATAATTCTGAATACTAAGTAAATTTGTTTCTAAAAATTGATAAAAAAAACAAGTTAAGGCATTTGTCCTACTTAAAGGTTTCGCTTAGATTCCTGATCTTGATTTAAATGCCTTTAAATTAATTTAGAGTCTTAAGAAGGCTCATACTTCTTAAATTTATATTAGAAAATAATAAGCAACTTAAAGTTTTTCTCCCTAAAAGCCAAAAATATATTAAAATATTTCAATAAGCTTGAAGGACAACAGTTGCGTCTAAGGGTAGTGGAAAGTTCGGCCTTTGAAGACGGATTCACCCCCAAGCCCCTGCTGTTCCTGTTCCGCATTTTTTTTTTGTTCTCGCATTCCTTGCAATTGATTGCTCCCCCCTTCGCCCACGTCCATGTCCCGTTTGTGTGCGTGTCTTGCCCCCTCTGATTGGGGTCAGCTATTGACAGGAACGTGGGGCAAGTGAAGATGGTGGTGGATGGGAAGGGGAAGGGGAGGGGGTTGGTTAGGTACGGTGGTTGAGCCCCGGGCTGTTGTTGTTGTTTAGCTGCTAAGTTGCTTACTTGATTTGTAGCACAAATTCAATTCAATTGGCTCGCACTTTGGTAATCAATAGCATCTGACCCCCGGATTTGATTTCACTCGGCAACAAAGTTTCCAATACAAATCCAAGTGTTATACATATAACACCCGGCTTTTGTTATAAAATTGCTTTGTCGCTCAATAGTAAAACATTGGATTTGATTCATAGCCATAAGCCAAGTCAAACTGAAAACTTAAGTGAAGCTTAAGAACAATCTCGTATAGCTGGAATAGTTGAAAAGCATACGAGGCTTAAGAAAAATATGTTTGGTATACTACAGTAAAGACTTTAAATTTATAGAGTTAAAAGCTGAATTGCTCAACTTTGCAACGCAATTTTTCACAGTGCAATTGGACCGTCAATCATCTTGTTGGACAGTGTAAATCGTTTGCTGCCTGCTCGGTTTGATTTGTGGACTGTGTGTGGGTGGGGATCTGTGAGGTGGCTTTCTAAGGCATAACCGCAGGATAGATGGAATGCGAAGCTAAGGCTGCCGTCGGCCGACGTCGTCGTTGCTGCAGCAGCGCTGCAAATTAATTAATTTTGACGAGACCAAGGAAATGGCAACCATTTTTCCTGACTGACTGCCTGTCTGCCTTGAAGCCTGGAAGCCTGGAAGCCCTGATGCCCCAGCATCAGCGTCAGCGGCAGCTTGGCAAATATAAATTGTGTGCCGGGTATGCAAAGGCCGGGCCACGCCCCCCTCAACTAACAGCCCCTAATTCCCGCCCCCCTTCAATGGCTGCTGATGTTGGGTGTGAGTGTAATTACTTGCACACCTGTCGACAGCTACACACATTTACTCACTCATTTAATGGAGAGGCAGGCGTGGCGAGGAGTTACACAGTTCCGAAAAGTTTTTAAATCCGGTCATAATACAAGTGTTTCTATGTTAAGAAAAAGGTATTCCCTCTTTCACCACATGTTAATCAAATATTTAACCATCATTCTTTCTCTTTCAACTGTTTTTAATTATTGTTATTCTTATCCTTATTTCTAAATCAAAATGTATACTTTGCTTAATAATTATTTAATAAACAATAGCTTGGAGAGCAAGCTAAGTTATTTAAATTCTTATACAAGAGTATACACAATAATCAAACGTTCCACATATTCAACATGTTTTTTATACAACAAAGAAAAGATTCAAAGAAGTACTTTATTCACCCAATTATTTTAAAGCCCGCAAATAAACCTGGATACACATTTCATTTCATTACGCATTATTAGAGAATGTTGGTTTTACAAAATAAATTATTTTTCCGCCAGCCAAGATAAATATGCCAGTATGCCCCTTCAAAAAGCTTCAAAAACTTAACTTTCAAAAATTGTTCTGTGTGCAGAAAGCAAAGAGAGAAGTTAGTTGTGGACCCAGCTGGCGGGTTAAAGTAATTTCGACCGCTCTACGAAGCCATTACAGGTCGCCGACTGCCAACTGGCAACTGCCACAATTGCAAATGATTTTCACTTTCAGATCGAAATGAATACTCCACTAGTCGGAGGATTTGGAGCCATCCCCCCAGCCACGCCCCTTGCCCTAGACAGCTTCCCAGTGGAGACGGGCGCATAAATTTCCTTGCCGCACAGACATATACACAGGTATATTTAGACACACCTTCACATCCTGCCACCTATGAGTGTCGGGGGCTTGAAGGTAGCGCTAAATGTTGCCGCTCTGCCTGATAAATGACCCTTGAACACCTTTAAGTCTTCGCCCGTTTCCCTCGCAATCCCAGAGCCAAAAACTTTGGCCTGACCGCCCTCGAGGCATATAAATTGAAAGCTATTTATCATACACATGCCACACACACTTTCGCCCAGGGAAAGTGAGCTGTGTGTGCGACGATCTCTGTGTGTGTGCGTGCTTATGTTAACTAAGTTTTTGGTTGCGCTTGGTTAGGCCCGGGATTCGTTCAGGATTCGTCTCATATAATAATTCTGGGAAAGTAGAAAACATGGAGTGAAAAGAAGTTCGGTTGCACCCATTAAATAGGAAAGGTATAAGACGCAAGAATACTCTGGATGGTTGTTTTCTAGAGTCTTTTTCGGAAGCAATTGCTCATAAAAAGGGTAAAGAATGTTAAATAATATAAGTACACAAAAATCTTACAAAATGTCAAATGAATTTGTAAAAAATAAAAGGAAAAGAGAAAAGCATGCAAATATTTAATAGTTAGTCAAGTAACCTCACATATAACTTAAATATAGATTGTAGGTCAAGTAACCCAACATACACTGTTTTTAACAATAAAAAAACCTTAAGTATGGTAAGATTTCTGAGATTTGTGATTTCTTTTCTTAAAAGATTGCCCTTGTCATCAAAGTTGCTGCCAATAATCCATTTTGATCACGTTTATTTTAAAGATAAATCCCCATTTGGTCGCATTCCTCACGACGAAACCTTGATACCCCACTTCATCATGGGCATGTCAAAAACAAAAGCCCAAAAACACTTATTACCTTCAAATGGGGACGCTTCATTTCCGGCCACACTTCAAGCTAGATGCGGCTGAAGGATTTCTTTCTAGGTTTGGGCTCCTTTTTCATTTTCATTTTCATTCTTATTTTCCTTTCTGTTTTTATTTTTGGGTTTCACTGGCTGTTTTTTTACATTTCTTGTTTTTTTTTTTATTAACTCAAGCATTTACTGTACATTTAATGCAACACTGAGCCGCATAAATTGCCACTGGCCTCGGCTCGTTTCTTGGCATGCGCCAGCTGCTCCAGCTCCTCCTGCCACATCCCGTACATTTCTTTGCCCACCACCCAATCTCTATTAGTCTCATATGTGCCATAAAAAATTCGTATAATCGTAGAAAGCCCGCTGCTCCTCCTCTTCATATCCACTGCTGACTCCTGTCGTTTGTCTCGCTGGTGAATTCGTATCCGCAGAATCGTTTTCGTCTGCCATCCGCTCGAAATGGCAGCTGGATGCAATCCAAGGCCATTGTTTTCCATAGTTAGCCACTGCCATTGCCGCCTGTGGTGCACCAGAAATAACTATAATGGCTCAGTAGAGAAATTGTTGAATAAACGGACCTGATATGGTGGTAAAAAATTTACTAATTGATGAGTTGAAAATTGATTTTAAAACTTTAAAATACATTCGAATCCAATTTAACGATATTTTTGGCTCAGTAAATGAACTTAGCTTCCTTTGAATCTGTAATTTATAAACTAATCTACGACAAATAAAATATTGCGTAGATAAAAATCTTTTCTTCCTAATTTGTATGTTTGATTTACACCAAATGTTTCGGATATTTAATTTAAAAAAAGTTTTGGGACTAAGTAATTTTACTTCGAATTTTTAACCTTTTTTTGAGGCTGTTTCTTTATTATTATAATCAATAAATTGATGCAAAAAGTTCTTTAAAAAGAATGAAAAATAAGATAAAAACTAAAAAAAAAAAAATGTGTGATAAAATTTTATCACTTGGGATTATTTTGTCAGCTGCCAAAGGATATATATATAAAGGATATATGAAAGATGAAGATGTCTGTAGCATGGGCGTTTCGATTATATTGTAACAATTTCTGAACTCATTTAAAAGTCACTTCCAGGTCATTACTTCGGTAAGCCTGATCCCATTCCTTATGGCGTTTCCTTCAGCTCTACGCCCCCCAAGCTCCCAGGCTTAACTTCTTAGCCCAAAACTCCTTGGAGTCTCGAATGTTTCCGGCATCAGTTGGCAAACTTCAAAATGCATTCGTACAGCAGGACCCTCGCCCCGACCGAAAACAACAGAAATGGCAAGCGCACAACAAATGACAACAGATTTACGGCTACAAAGTCTAATTAGCGATAAAGACTCCTCTAATATTTGTCACTTGAGACCGAAAAATGGCAGTAGCAATTGCGGTAGGGCTTTTGGGAGTTGGCAGCAAGGCGGGCGGGCGGTAGGTTGAAATCCGCGCCGCAAAACGCTGCCAAATTGCAGCTGGAAGTTGTTGTTTTTCCCGCTGGCAGCCAAAACAGATTTTCCCATTTTGTTTATGAAAAACGAAGATAACGATGGTGGGAAATGCTGGCGTTTCTTGGGCCAAAAATTTCCATAGACATAGACAAAGTCGGCGGCGGAGGCGGCGGTTTTTCCAGCCCCGGATTAATTGCAAAAGGTGAGCTCTCACACAGCGGCAAGGAAATTCCGACCGAGTTTTCCCGCCCACCGAGGGGCGTGTGGGCTAACGTTGGCCATTAGGCGAAAGGTGGGCGGGGCCAACTCAACTCATTTGGCATTTCGAGTGCTTTTTGACTGGTTTTATTGTTGTTTTGGTTTTGGGTTTGCTTTCGGTCGGTCTAACTGCCAACAGCGATAAAATAAAATACACAGCAAACGAGCGAAACTCCCAACAAACAAACGAACAAGCAAACTCGGTCTCAAAACAGCAGGAGATTACTTTTGGTCTAGATCCAAAAAGTCGTTGGCCATAAAAACTTAACGCTTTTGCCGTTTTGACCACAAAATGATGCATTATCCCCAGTAACGAGAACTTCCCGGGCACAACCTGGGCCTGATTAGCTCAATTTGACACTAGGGACAGCCCTAAAACAAACTATTGGTACTTTATCTAGTCCAAAAAATATGGGGGTAGAGGACTCGGAAAACAAAAAGGAAAAACCGTTCGAAGAAAACTCATTTGCTTACTTGGCCTTATTGAAATTTTATGCAAAAACTCAAAGTCGAATGAAAACTCACGTCATGACTGGGCAATAATTTGTTGTCCTGCTCTGCGTTCGCCTCCTGTTCATCTAATATTGCCATGGGCCCTCGTGCAATTGCCGTTTCAAAATTTATTTCACTTTGCACAGCCAAATGAAAATGAGAAAATCTGAAAATTCCCAGGCAAAAATCGAATATTTGTTACCCTAAGTGTGAGAGCTTGTTGCATGCTTTATTTTGGCAAAGTCTTAAGGGATAAGCTATAAATTGTTCTTTAACATTTTAAATTCAATGCTCGTTTTATTTTTTGTCTTTTAGACAACCCATTTGCAGAACAACTTTGCCCAAAATTATTTTACTCGAAAGAAAGTATTTCATCATTAATTTTGAAATCTTTGAGTTGTTTATAAAACTTGGCCTCTCATATATTTTTCTTTTCCCTTCTCACTTGTTTGCTTCTTCAAACTTAAAACACTTTGATAGAACTTGTTCATAGTTTTTTAAATTTCATTAAGATATCTATTCAATATTTTCTATAGACTCTTTCCTTTTATTCCTGGCACTTTGCTTTTTACCATAATCATAATTTCCTGTGTAAAGTTTGTCTTACTTAAGTGATTGATTTTTATTCAATAATCTCCTCCACACTTTGGTCTGAACCCACTTCACTTTACTGTGTTATACTTTATCAGCTTCTTATGGTATTCATAAGACTCTTCTCCGAGGATGTACCATATAATAAAGAACCAAAACACTAAGAGAGTGGAACAGGGGATAAAAACGAGCTCGCGTAACAATGAAATTGATACTTTTTTAAATGGAGGAAACTGCGGGGGATTTTCGGAGGGCCGGGGGATTTTCCGGGGGGCGGGGAAGGTTGGTTGATTCTGGGGGGTGGCTTATGCCTCGAGAGCTGTTTGCTCGTCAAGTGGGGGCCGAGTGATGAGTGGGTTTGGGGGTGGGAATCATGTGGTACGTGCTGGGAATGCGTGAGAGATTTTTATTTGCGGGGCTATCGATACACTCCCGAAAACAAAATAACACAAAATAACGCACAAGCTCACGCACATATATTTATATATATATATATATACATATACATATTGGTTAAAAAAACAAATGGAAAATGTAATGATTATTTGCTTAGCTAATGCCGCACAAAGTGGACCGAAGTAAGCTATGATCTGTGGCCGCCTTTTCCGCTGGCCTCCCCAATATTGCGAATACGCCCCGTGGCACATTTGATTGCTCCGCATCAATATTTTCATGCCCAGCGTCCTCAGCATCATCTCCTGTTGCTCCTATTTTTCAGCATAGCAAATTAGCAGATATGTAAAATTTGCATATTTGTTGCTTCCATTTGGCCACAGATCTAGCGCTTCTCCGTTCCCCCATCTTTCTTTGGCCATTTCTCCGTTGGCATTTCTCTTCCACTGGCTGGCATTTGTTTACCATTTCGATTTGGCACAATTTGTCACTGGCAGGCTGTCATCTTATGGCTTGTTAGTTGGGTTTGTTTGCCTGTTTGCCCAGCCAGCTTATGGACACCAACAAGTGCCCGGGTCGACTTTAAAGGATCTCTCGCCGGCTTTCGGGCTCCCATTTTCCCAGGCTCTCTGTCTCCGTCCTTTTCTCCGTTTCTGTCCGTATCTCTGTCTCTGTCTCATCTCTGACTGATATGTGGCAGGTTTTGTCGCTGTCGTTTCCCCATCCTGTTCCTCTCCTCACTGCGGGCACTCCGAGAAATTCTTTCAATCATCTTAATTCAAATTTAGCTTTTTTCTACCAGTATCAAAAACTGTATCTATCATAACATCGTGGTCATTATGAAATGCACCTTGGAACCTTGTGTAGCATGGTCTTTATTCAAAGAAAAATCTTAGGTATCGGTATATTCATTGCTAGTGACATTTAATGACAAAATACATGTTTTTGGTACATGAATCAAATATTTTATTAGTGTTGTTTGAAAATTAAAATCCTGAAGAGCACAATACATTTTTTTTAATTCAGAAAATATTATACATTGGAAAATATTAATTTTAATTAGGTAATAAATAAACTCTTTTATGCCGTCTTCTTACAAAAAAAAAAAAAAAAACAAATTGTTTCAATACCATTTGATCAGCAAAAGTAGCCATTTAATCATGTGAAATAATGTTTTCTTAATAGCCAAGTGATATGCCAACCACAATGGTATTACCACATTTCATTTTCCTTTTTTGCCTAAACTTCCCCACAATCAACCTAGGCTTATAAATCCTCTCCTAAGAACTTCGGGATCTGCTGACAGGACCTTTCGTTTTTTCTCCGTGTATGATTGTGTGTTAGCGTCGTTGCCTTGTCCTCGACGCCGTCGTTTTTGTTTACACAGTTGGTAATGCTGTTGTTCCTGACGCTCCAGCAGCTCCGGCAGCTCCCTTCCTTGGACCCACTTGCCATCCCGCATCGCCAGCTCCCCACCCACTTGGCTGGTCAACGTGTGGCTGCTTATTGTTGCCTTCCCGTTTTCCGTTTTCCGCCCGCCTCTGCCTCTCCGGTTAAGTGTCAATTTGATGCTGCTGCTTTTTCATGTTTCATGTTGCCACCACTTCTGTGCTCGGTTCAGTTCTGTTTGCCATAAGTGCCACACATTTTGTATAGCAAGTTAAGCCACTAATGAGCCGGCCACCTGCCGCTGCCAATGCCAATCAACTGGGCAAGCAGCCAGCGAGTGTAAACACAAAACTAAATTGCTTGGTAATTAGTATGAAAATCTGCGTGTAACAACAAAAAATAAAATTAGCAAGGGAAAATCCAGTCGGAAAATGAAACGTAAAGTGATTGCGAGGATTCGAGATACACGTTATGAAATAGACTCAGCTCCAAAGCTTTAAAGAGCTCTCACAAAACTCATAATGCACACATCTCTCGTATTGAAAAATCAATTACCTTATTCCGGATCAGAAACTATCATTCTGATTAAAAAATTAAAGAGAATATAATGGCATACTCTATCAATGCTTCAATTTCTGTTAATTTAATTAAACTTCAAATATCAATTCATAAATGTTTATCTATGGCATATTAAACGTCAAATTAAAAGTAATTTGCAATAAATTGGAAATATAATTGATGCTTAAAATGTTTGCTTTATTATAACTACAATTCGATATGCTTGTACTTTTTTATTTAGATAGAGCAAAATATTTCATTTTACAATTTAACAAAAAAAACTTGTTTGGGGAAATGATCGCTTCATTTTATGTTCATAGTCTTGTTTTTATGAGTTTTTGCGATAAACGGGTGAGGCAAGAAAAATATATATTATTAAAAAGGTTAACTAAAAACCAATTCTGAAATCTGTACTATTTAACTTAACTGGGTCCTTAGATTAACACTGTAATTATCATAGCAAATTATGTAGGGAAAATTCTGAATCATTATTTTCTGATAAAATGATTTAATTCCATGCACAATTTAACATCATAACTTGTAGCCAGATAAGGATTTAACCCAATGGTGGAATGAATAAATAAACAAATAAAATGTCTCTGCCAAACTACCAACTCTATTATCACCAATTGCCTTTCGGTCGAGTCCACTTCTTGATTATCCGCTCGGTGGAATGTCAAATTTGTAACCTTTAATCTGTCCCTCATCAACATTTTAACAGCTGAAATGTGATTGGCGAAATCTATGCCGACTGCGGCCCAGAGCGACCTGAGAGATTCAATTATTGCCGGGTCTCCTTAAGGACGACCCTCTACCCCTTTTGCAACACAACCCCTTGCGTTGCATTCCAAGTTTTTGGGATAAGCTCGAGCTGCCACGAAACCCCACTTCAATTTTTAATGAATCCAATTTCGGGCTGCTGTTCTGGCTGAGCTGCTGTGCGTTTTTTCCGTTTTTGTTGTTTTCGTTGTTTTGCATTAATTTCATAATTTTCTGCTATTAAATATAATAGAATTTTTCAGTCCGTCTCCGTTGCCGGGGCGCCAAAAGTTTTTCGAACGATTCGTTTGGTTTGGTTTGGTCCGGTTAGGTTTCGTTTCGTTTCCTTTCGTGCCCTCGCTCGCCGTTAGTATTATTATTATTATTATCGGCCACCATCATATGCCCGTAATTAAAACTTATTTCGGGGTTTTTGTGTAGCCAACAAACCAAGAACTTAACTTGCCTTACTCTCGGCAATCAGCGGTAGAGATTTCCTTGGATGGATGGGGTTTCATTGCGCAGGAAGGGGGGCTGCCAACACTTTAATACGTCGAAATCTTGGACGCACGTTCTTAAGTAATGGATTCAATTATAAAGTTAAAATCCTCGGCGGCTTTCCTGCTCCCCTCGTTTCTTCTGCTCCAAAAGAGGGGGGGCTGCGTCATCGCCATCGCGGCGGCAATCCAACTGGAAGTGATTCGCATAAATTCACAATAATTTATAAGGAAATCCCTTAGAGCTCCCCCATCTTTCCGGGCACCGCCTCCTTTTGGCCCGATAGTCGCATTTTGGTTTATTGCACCGAACGCTTGACCCTTTTGTTCCTCCATCCCCACCATCCTTATTGACTCTGTCTCTCTATATAGAAAATATATCATTGAGCACTGACAGAAATTATTTAAAAGCCTTTTGTAATAATCTCCTTTTTTTGAAATATTATTTTTTTTGAAATTTAACAAAATATATTATTTGCACACCTAAAAGCATACAAACAAACATACATACATACATAACGTTTTAATAAATGCCACTCTAATCATGAGGTTATATTTCCCAGTGTCTGAGTGAGTGGTGGCATATCTATCTACATACTTCACCTGACTTTGGTCATCCTCTTGCCTCTTCTCCTGGCTGTTACTTTTTAATTTGCTTTCAGTGATTTCCACGACGATTTACCTTGACTGCTAGAAATTTATTCCACTTGGCTGCATTGGCAACAAAAAACTCAGAGCGCAGAGACGTAATAGGAAACGAGCTGAGACTTTGCATTCGTTGGGAGGGAGACCGAGACCTTTCATCCTGGGTTTGCTTGGCTGGGCTTGGCTTGGCTCGTCCTGCCGCCGCACTTTCCCAAATCAATTGATTCGTATGCGTTCACAGACGTCCTCGTTGTCCTCGTCGTAGTCGCATATCCTGCGTGGAGGGGGAAAAGGAGGAGCTGGAGGAGGTGGTCCCCCTTCCGACCATCTTGACCCTTTTTTGTGCTTGACTTCTCGGCTCTTGTCTGAGTCTTTGTCGCTCCTGACCCCCTTTTTTGCGCCGTTGTTTACGTGGTGGGCGTATTGCGGCCAGGGCTGGACATTAGCATGCTTTTGATGCTTTTGATGCCGCCCTGGGTCCCGTGTCTTCCAGAGATAAGAACACCCACACCACGCGCCAGTTCACTTTCTTTCTGGTCCGAAAGTTTTGGCTTTGTGTGCGTGGAAAGTTTTCACCGCCTTTTGTTTGACCAGCGCTTTTTCAACTTGCCTACTTTCTGGCCTTTGTTTTCCATCAAGTTTGGACTTTGATTTTTGACATTCTGTTTAGTTTGGAGTTCACCTTGTGTTGGTGACCCATTGTCCGTATTTAAATGACTTGACCCGAACAAAGGCGAGTCCAGATACGGAACACTCGTACCCCGGCCATTCATCAATCATTTGGTGCGTTGATTTTAATTTGTGCGTCTCAACTTTGAACTCAGCTCACATAAATTATTCAAAGTTGCCGACTCAGTCCATGTTCAGTCCCCCACTTAGAAAATCTACAATATCCAATGCAATTATGGTAAGTGCCATTTGCAAGTTATAGCAATCCATAAGTCTATGACTTGCCATTGCCATAAATCGCACCAACTTAGGCAAACATTTTCCGTAGATCAGGTGAAAATGTTGACGCTTGTAAACAAGTTTTCCATTCTTGAGCTATTGAGTAGGGTTAAAGAATTTTGCGTGGCAAAATCCAGGGGCGTGTGCTTGTGCGTGTGGTGGGTATGGTAAAGTTTTCGCCATTTATTTATCTATCCCAAATCAGAGAGCTTAGTTTCATTTGCATGGAGATGTTTACCGCGAAAGTTTCGAAGGGACTTGAAAGTCCTCTAAGCATATCATAATTAAAACAGTTGCTCTTTATACGGGCCCAGATTAGAGATCAAAGTAGGTCTTATCTTGGTGCAATTGTTTGAGCAACTTTAATTTAACTTTCAAAGTTAGGAAGTGTTTTATTTTACGAAAATTGTTGTAAGAAAAGGATATGATTATTTCAAGAGATAAAATTTGATCTTATTTTCTGAGAAAAGTAATAAATTTTTTGATTTATGGTTTACAGGGGCCTTAATCGAAAATAAGGGTCTGAAAGTATTTCCAATTGATTGCCATATTTTTAAAACATTTGATATTAGTTACACAGTAATATGTTAGACGTAGAAAATTGCTTCTTTAATTTAATAGTTCATTAAAACATTTACCTTGTCTATAGTGTATGAGATTAGAGTTTTATGGCTTTCAAAAACCGGTCATGATATTATGTTCTTATCTGGAATTTATTTTAAAATTTCTTAGAGCATCGGTCGTTCGTTTTCTCGCCCTGGCAACTTGTCCAAATATTATTATTTACGGCTTAGGGCGGAGAGCAAACAGCGACAACTGTTACCCGTGGCCCTCGGGGGCTGAACCTTAACCCCTTAAAGCCGGCGTAATTCACTAAGCGAAAGGCAGGCTTCGCACTGCGGAGATTCCCGGGGGTCAAGGGGGATCTGGGCCTGGGCCTAGAATGGAACGTGCGTTGTCTTGTCGCAAAGTTTTTAAGACTTGCTTGACCGACCTTTGTCAAAAGTTGTTGGAGCGCATGAAAAATGATGCTGCGACCGGGATGTGTTACAACAGGCTCTACTGGTCCAGCTACCCATCTCCCTCTTTGCCTCTACCCCGATCTCTTTCTGCCCCGCTCTGTGTATCTCTTTCTTCCAGTGAATTGCCATCTCGTTTGCTGTTCAGACAAAATAGCAATTTGCGTTTTCCAACAAAACGATACGCTGAGGCAAAAATGGTGTTTTCAAATCCTGTTTTATTTTATAATTAGGAAAAAATTAATAACTTTGGGGTTCGAGTTCTTTGCTTAGGCTAAAACTAAAAATCACGGATACTGAAAAATTATAAAATTTACAATTCAAATAATTAGAAATGTGGCTAATTTAATGGTGCGGTTTTCATCTATTGATTCTAGTCTTCAAAAACATTTCCTTTTTTTCTATTTCTTCATAATTTTTCTCAGTGTAGGTCAGGGCAGAGCTTAACCAAACGGAACAGAGGCTGAGCTTTAGTTTTTGCTGCTCTGGCTGCCAGTTGCCTCAGTTCGCCTCACAATTGATTGAAATCCCTTTGCACACACCTTTTTCACTCATTCTGGTTTTCGAAGCTGTGTTTTGCTGCTGTGTAGTTTTTCCCCATTTTCCAGCCCGACCCACCCCTCCACCACCCGCTCAGCCCCACCGCAGAGAGCACACAACTTCCGCTTTCTTTGGCAAAAACAATAGAAAGCACATAAATTTATGGTTTCAGCATTGTGCTTTTGACAACATGTGCGGTGGCCTATTGGGGACCTTCTGAAGGGTGGTGGGGCGAGGAGGGGTTAAGGCCTGCCAGGACGTTAAGGGGTTAATATGCCTGCAACCGCAAAACGGATTGCCTTGGGTGGTAGTCTGAGTTTTCTTATAAATAATCCCACTAAATGGATTCGGGATAAATTTGCTCTTGGATTCTGTGCGTGTATATGTGTGTGTGTGTGTGTGTGTGTGTGTGTTTTGTTTGTGTGCCAGCTTGAACTAATTACCTGCAAATCCATTTTCTTCTCCAGATTGAACCTATTTTGTTTATCGCTTATAGTTCCTGGCCCCTAACCAAACCAAAAATGCAACAATCAAAATTTTCACTTTTCCGTTAGAATGGTGCGGTAACTTTAATGTTTTTGGCATTTTCTTGCAGCTGTTTCGCTCTGCGGTCCGGGCCCTCTCACTCGCACACGCTTTCCTCTTCAAAATTTATGTTTGCTGGCTATGAAAATGAAATGACTGTGGTAAACATTTTAATTAAATCCAAGTTTGGCTTTTGGCCCGTTACAATATATTTCGCTCTTGTCGCTGCTCCTTTTGTCCTTCCTTCCATCGTCCCTCCGTTTTTTTGTTATGTGTATTTTATTTTTATTTTATTTTTTCCCTGCCGCTGGGTAGCAAATAAATTTTAATTTTATTTTTATTTTGCCGCGTTTTAATTTGTTGACCATTTCCTTTTTTTTTTGTGCTGCCTGTTTTTTGCTTCTTCACATTTACACATTTATTTCGTTTGCCAGCTTTTCTATTGGCCATGTTGGCTTTGGGTCGGGGGCGTGGCAGGGGCGTGCTTTGGCCGGTCAAGTGACAGTTGGCACTGAGCCCTCCAAAAGGTGGGGTAAAAGGGGGATTTGCGGGGACTGTAGACGAGCTCGCAAATATGAAATGCAAAACAAACTTTGCAGCTGTCACTCAAAACTGAAAGTCGCATTGGACGACAGCAGGGAGGGGGAGGGCGGTGGGTTTAAAAAACTTGGAGGGGGCTGGTGCACTGTGAGAAATGGCAAAGGGGTTAATTGGGTGGAAAGGTATGCTCCGTGTCTGAAATATTGTTTGCGCCAAAAGTGAGACATCACACACTGATTGACACGTTGATGATGACTTCATTTTGGAATTTCAACGGAAGTCTGGTTTTGGAGATGAGTGCGGGATGTAAATCAAAAACAAATCGGGGCTCTTAACCAGATTGCAGTTTACAGGTGGTAGTTGGGGAAAAATTTTAACAAAATGCGTTTGGTGGCATTGAAATTGGAGAAGGTGATTTTTTAAGAAATAAAACTCACTAAATCAATCATCATATTCTTACAATTTTAATATTGCACCAAATAACTTTAAAATTTTTTAAAAAATAATATTGAGGTTCATGATCTCAATTTTGTTAAAGACAGAACATTAATGGATTTGAAAACACACTACGGTTTGGGTACTTTATTATATTTATCAGTTATTGAGTGCCTGAATAAATCATTTTTAAAATACATTGACTTAAAGTTAGTTTTAGAGCTTTTGCTTTTATTAATGACCAGATGGGTCTTTGCAATATTGGCGTAGAGTAAATTTACAACAAATGGGGTTATAACTTCATGACCGACCGTAACAAATGACCTGCGAATTCTCATTTCTCGTGACCCACTCGATCACAGTCGTGGTGCAGGGGTGACTCCAACTGGTTTATTTACACCTCAACTTCAACTAATGGCCAAGTCATGCTATAGAATAGTGTCACCCCTACCCCTTTCCTCTCACACATACACACACATAGTCATAGCGGGGCAATTGGCCATTAAAACTTAAAGTGTAGCATACTTTGCTGCGACACATACACATACGCAACGAACGTAACGAAATGGAAATGCAACCCTTTCGCTGCCCCATCAATTTGCATGCCACACACGCACACACACACACAAACACACACGCTCGCCCCTGCTTCCCCATTTCGCCTTTTCCGCATCCGCATGCCACTCGATTCGCTGCGCCAGTTGCTGTTGTTATTTATGGTTCCAAAACTGTCATAAGCAAACAAATTGTTTTTTATTGTTCATAATTATTGTGCATACTTATGTAAATCACGCGACGCGCTCCGCGTTTTGCGTTGCATTGCCCCAACTTGACTGTCTGCCGTCTGTTTGGAACCATCCGCACACAAACCACCCATTTTCCACCGCATTTACCCCGCCCTTTTCAAACCCTTTCTTCCGCCCACACTTCCTCTGCACTTATAAAAAATATTGCTTAGTCGAAATAACTTTAAAATAATATAGTATTGATAAAATAATAAAGCTTAAATTAATAATGTTTATTTACAAACAGGCTTGAAAATTATGAAAACACTGTGTTCATGCTTAAATAAATATTTAATATTTCAAGTATTGATTGGAAAATATTTTTAGTTTGATAAAATTGAATAAACATGTTTCCAAAATCTACAAACACGCATTTGGGAAATCATACTAAAATTATGAAAATTTCTTTGATGGAAGTGAACTTTGATGAGGGTAAGCCTAGTCTAATATCTTTCTTGGCGGTATTATTGTTCTGTTTCTTAACAGTTGTGTTACATTTAAAATTAATTTTGTTGGTTTTTTAGATTTAAGATAAACTGCCTAAAATATTTTGTTCAAGTGTGGCTTTTTGCATCGACACAAGACGCAACTAGTTGCTCTGGCTCTGGTTTTTGGTGCGTGTGTGCTGGTGGTGCTGCTATTTCTGGAGTGGGAATGCGGTAGTGGTAGTGGAGCGGTGGTGGTGCTGGTTCCCTGGTGCGATTTCTCGCACCACATTTATGGCCGGAGCGTCTTGGCCACGCGGCGCGAACGGCAAAATCGTTTGTTTTATTGAATTTTTATTGTAGTTTGAATTTATGACGCCAGCGTCGACACACGACTGGATTAGGGTTCTTCCGCCAGCAGCCAACGGGCCAGAGATGACTTTATCGGTTTTATTTTGCTTGTTTTTGCTGCATTAAATCGCAGCCAACGAGCCTTGGTATCTGTCGTGCGGCACCCGTTCCCTCTTTGTCTGGAAATTTTGTTGAAATAACTTCAGTGCTGCGTTTGTGTGCGTACGTGCCGCTGAAGTGCTTCCAACCGGGTGGAGTCCTATGCCTTAGCCTCCATCCGCTATCCGCCATTCGCATCCTCCGGCCGGAGTCAGAGTCAGATTAGCTCGCAAAACCGCAGACAACAGCTGCCGCTGGCAACCAAAGCAGCGAGTCTGAAGTGGTCTGTATGCTTTGTGTGTGTTTGCAGACAGAAAAATACTATAAAACATAAAAAAAAAATTTTAATACCTTAACATAGATTATAGATGATTTTAAAGGAGTTTAGGTGGTCGGATGGCAAGAAAAGTCCATTAGAAGTCCATTTGTTTTTTAATCATTTAGAAAACAGTTTTTGTTCTCCTGTGAATATTATTAAGTAATAAATTAAGTTTATAGAACAACTATAAATATCTGAACCGAGTTTCCGACAATTCTGCTTAGTTAGAAGTTTAGTCAAACAAAAAGTTCCTTAAATTTTTTGTGTTTTTAACAAGTAAGTGAATATTTTTGTTTGTGTATTATGCGAGTATGCATGTGAATAATGTCCAGTTGCGTATGCAAAGGGTGTGGAAACGGGGTGTTTTGGGGAGACCCTCTGCCAGCAGGAAGAAGAAGTTTTGGGCCCCCAACCAGTTTGTTTACTTGGGCACCACGCGAAATTCGGTTTTCCGCATTTTATTTTTTTTTTTTTGCATTTTTATTAAGCGCGTAACAAAATTAGTAACTTTGGCGTCGTGATTTTGATGGCGGTACTTGAGTGTAACCCCAAGACATTTCATAAACCTGCTTTGATTGATTATTCACTGCATTTGTTTATCTTTCTTTCAGAGAGCTTACGCGATTACTTTGGACGTTATGGTGATATCTCAGAGGCTATGGTCATGAAGGATCCCACGACGCGCAGATCCAGGTGAGTGGTACATTAAAAAGGGGTTGTACGCAAAAAGAGATGGAGTTCTAGAGCTTATTTAGAAGATTTCTTTATATTCTGGGGGCAAAAACAACCTTTTTTGGGGAAGCTTATTTATTGAAAGGTTTGACGGAGTCAAAGACTGTTCCTACTATTTGTGAAATTAAAAAAGATAAAATCTACGTTTTGAAGTTCAGCCGATTTGTTATATCAGCAATATGAATAAATTAGACCTTAATCTAATAAATATGTTATATAAAACATTAAAGCGGAATTCCTATTAAATCGTTGTTTCCGTTTATTTTATACATATAAATATTTATATATTATATATATTTATATATTATATTATATTTTTGTTTGGTTTTTTTGTGTCTTTCTTGTTTTATTTGACTTGTCCACTATTTTTAGGCCATTGAGCTATAGCCTTTGGTTTATCAATCAAAAAGTTCTTCCTCATTCCAATCGAAATTGTATCCGCGTTCGAACGGATTTTAATTATTTCCTATTTTCGTGTAATAAATTTGTTACCCCGGCAACCTTTTACCTTTCAGCCTGGCTGCTATTGACCTCTCTATCACTCATCTGCCGTCTCCCTCCGTTTGGGCAATCTTTGTTGCCGTTGTTGTTTATGGCCATGCACGGCTGCATCCATTTTCAAATTTGAACAGTTTGGTTAACCGCTAATTGGTTTTCATTTTCATTGATTTTTTTTTTTTTTCCTCTGTGTTACTTCTCTACCTATTACTCCGTTTTTCCCCATTTCTGCTGGACATGTGTGTGTGTGTATTTCTGTGTTGTGTATTTTTCCCCTAACGTTTGTCATTTGTTGCGGTTTCGATCAACTTTCAGTTGGCTGAACGACACCCCCAGAGCCCCCACATGCACAAAACACACAGTCAACCCTGCACTTTGACCTTATTTAAAAATGCTTAACGTAAATTAGCTGGTTTTTGCGGACAGTATGAATAATGAGATCGCATTTAAACAAGTCAATTTCAATTTCAACATACACCAAATAGAATTTAAAACTGTTCAACACGGAAGTTGATGCATTCAGCTGTCTTATTCAACTCAATTATCTACTTTCGATACTTATTGGGAATTTAAGCAGGTTTTTTTATTTAATATAATTATGTATGATATTAAAAAGTATTCTTATTAGGCTTATTTTACCCGCTACATTTTTAAACTTTTATGAAAAAAGACCGAAAAAACTGTGATTTATAGATTTTTTATTATTTTAAGTAAATTAGAAATCCAACTAGTATTTTCCATTTAAATCATTATTTTTCAGAATTTGGTTTCTTAATCAAAAATAAATTAAAAATTAACCAGTTGACTTGTATTTAAAAGAACTCACATAAATTGTCTACATATCAAGTTAAAGACCGACCAAATAGAAAGTGTTTATGTGCCGTTTTACTTTTCTCTCTAATTAAGCGTTTTATGGGGCGTATACACAATGCGCGAATGTCACTTTTTTTTTAGGAATTCTTTTCACCCGGTTTAAACAACTCCTGCTGGAATTTGTCCAACGAAATATATCTTGGTTTTAATTGAATTTCATCTAATGTCAGTGGAGTGGCGGCGAAGCTTTCAGGTTAACAAGCGACGAAAGTTTATGCCACCTTCCTGCATTTCTCGTTCGACCCCTGCTCTCGACTCCCGCCCCCTCCACTCGCAGGATCAGGAGCCGTGTGTCCTTTCGCCTTTGTGCATGTCATGTTGGCTGGCAAAATTTTTATGAACTGCGTGCAGCTGAAGCTGGAGCAGTATCTCGTACTGCCAACAGTAAAACAGTTGGCACTTCGCCTTCGCCCCAACACACCGAACAACAGCCACCGAACCCGAACCCTCGGAAAAGTGTCTTGAAAGGCGGCAGCTTGGGGTGGCAGGTGTTTTACCCTCTGGTAGTTGTAAATTCCGCAGCTCTATTTGTTGCCGTTGCTGTTGCCGTTGCCGTTGTTGCCTGATATCATCGTGTCAGGGATTTCTAGCAAAATTTAATAAAAACTTTATGTCGCTTAAAAGAATGTTTATGGAAATTTTTCACTTAAACTTGCGCAAAGTAATAAATGTAAACAGAATTCCTGAGAAGGTGCGACAACAAAATTCAAAACCGGAAGACAGGGAGGCCAAAGAGGATGAAAAAGGGGCAGAGAGGAGCAACAAGCTGCACGCAAAGTTGCCGCAGCGAGAATCAACAGTGTGGTTAATAAATATGCGCCCCAGTCCCGAAACAGGAAACAAGGATACGCCGCTAGGATCAGCCACCAGCAGGCATTGCATACTTATAGGCCACCTCCGCTAACTCGTTACACAAGGCGAAAAAAATGTAACCGATACAATATTCACAATTATAGTTAGACAAGGATGTTTTGTACTTTTCATAACAACGATAAAACGGGCTTATTATGTTAAACAATGAAGTTAAGAGAAGAAATAACTTAAAGACATTTTAAGAAGCCTTAATGTTAGTTTAAAGTTACGAAAAAACTATTTAAATTATGTATTTTGTATTGTTTATCGACCTAAAATTGTATTTTATGTTTGTAGAAATTTAGCAGCTTACGTCCTTTTGTAAAGGGTTTATTGAATCAAAATAATTTCGTTCTCTGTATTTATCCCTTTTCCTTTTGTCCTTGTGCTTTCTGCGTTAGATAGATGCCCTGAGATATCTCACTTCAAATGAGATTGTATATTACAATAAAATGGAGTGAAGTACAAATTAGAAAACTTGCAAATAAATTTTAAGAGCACAAAATGAACAACAGTGGCAGAAGGAGAAAAAATCCAAAAAAAGGACATTGCCGGGGAAAACAAAATGAAAGCAAATGGTAAACAAAACACATTCACAGAAACAGAATGAGAGGGAAAATAGCGAAAAACTTTTGCAAGTTGAGCGGGAATTTTCTTGCGGGTGAAAAGACAAAGCGGGGTCGCTCAAGTGCAGCAACAATAAAAAATTGAGTAAAATGGGAAACGGCAGTGCCGGCTAAGGAAAGCTCGACACCCACCCACCTCCCCATTCGCATAAGTAAATCCAAACAATTTATTGTTGTACTTTTAGCATTCTTCTTGAGCGCGTTGTTGTTGCTGCTGCCGCCATTGAAGCAAACATAAGCGACTTTTCAATGAGTTTCGAAAGTTATTGAAACATAAATTATATCGCACGGCGCACGCACGCCAAGAGCAGAAAGGTCCGCCCCATTTTCCGACCCCCTTCCCCCGGAAAAGCGCCCGCGGAAAACACAACCACAGCAACAACACAGTACAACACCCTTATGTGTGCGTGTATGTGTGTTTGGCAATTAAGTTACATTTTTTTTCACCGCCGCTTGTTAATGTTTTTTCGGTTTTTATTTCGCGCTACACGCGCCAGCAGAAAATTTTCGCTTTTATTTATTTGCCGGACACACACGGCGAATGTTTACCTGAATCTGTATCGAATGAGAAATCGCATTTTCCACCCGCGCGCAATGTTGCATAATAAATTTAACGGGTTTTTAGATAAGAGCCGGTCCACCATACTACTCGTAAAAAAAGTATGCGAATAAAAAGCTGGCTGGTCCAAAGGGATAAGAAAAAAAACGGTGGAAACATTTTGCACAACCATTAAATGTTTTGGCTTTGATAAACTTTGATAGAAGTTCGATTTCGTAAGGCAAATTTTCGCGACATAACTCAATCGAAATGGCAACTCACGCCCCGTTTGCCAAATGCTTTTTAAATGAGAAATATTTTAGGGTAACAAATAAAAATGAAAACGAAAGCGAAAACGGAAACAACTTTGGAAAGATTTAACAAAGACAAAGTGTTTTTTTGTAATGAAGATTAAGGGTTGATTAAAGCAATTTCACACAGGCCAAATGTTTTATTTCTGGAATTTAACGGCCTTTGATAATATGCACTTAATACTTGGGTAATCCCCCAGTTTTGTGCGCCGCATTTAATATCCTTGTAATAATTTATGTACAACTTTAAACTGGTATTTGTCTTGCTCTAACACACTCAACTCACACTCGGTGGACATAATTAACTCAATTTAATCACTTTGCCAAGCTCGCAGCTTTATTGGGCCACTTTATGTGTTTTGGAGGGGTTTTTTTCCGGGCCTTTTTTCTTGTTGCCCGGCGACCTTCTGGCGTTGACCACTCCTGAGTGGGATTTTCGGGGGCATTTTGGACCGATCTCACATATTCGGCCAAACGCGAATGGCAGCTGCGCTTTGCCCTTTTCATGTTAATTTCCATCGTACAAAACCAAATGGCTTTATATTTTCTCACCCCACCACCGTTTCGTACTTCTGTTGCATATGTTGAGTGTCCGAGTGTATGTGGGGGTGTGTGTGTGTGGGTAGCAATTTTTCATCATTAATTATGGCGTCGCTGGGCGAGTGTGAGTGTGTGGGAGTGTGTGTGCCAAACATCAGTCAGTTACAGGAGGCAAAAGACCATTAGGATATCCCAGTCATCGGCCAAGCTGGTTGAGATGTCACTCACACATACACACGGCAAAAAATGTCGATTACTAATGTTTTATACCAAGATTTATTCAAAACTTTGAAATGATAAAAACCTTTAAGTTTCTAGTTAGTTAACTTCTGAAAAACCATTCAAGAATCTGTAGATCTTAACCTGTCATTTTTGACGTTGAAATAAATACCAATAAATACGATTTCTAAGGACCTAGTTAATATAACTTATTTATTTATTTGTACAATGCTAAAAGCAAACATATGACACAATACAATGTAAGTATAAATGTTACAAACTGCAAAACCTGCAAAATAAGTTCTTCCAATTATTGTGTCTAAAAGAACCCTTTATTTCCAGTGCACATACACTTGGTTGTTGTCAACTCGTGTGGCAGCAACTCCATCCACACTTTTTCACTTTTCCCCGTCATTGTTACTGTTGATTATTTCATGCGCTTTCTCCGCCCCCGCATTTTTATGCGCATTTTATGTTTGTATTTGTATGAAAAGAAAAACTCAGCCTCCCGAAATAAAAGAAATGTGGAGAATAAAGGAGGGAATATTTTTATGATCCCCACAGACTCCCCTAATCACTCACTCCCTTGTAATTGCTTTGCGCACCGTACTCTTACATAATAATAATAATAAAATGAATTATAAAATAAAGTCACCTTTTTGCACCGACTCGAGACTTTTTGTTAGCCAGCTGCCGCAGAATTTAATGTGGCAACGACACTCAAAAATTGACATTAGCAGCAGGCATACGACGAAACCATAAAAACATAACAAATGGCCGGCCATAATGTGTGTCCTTAAACTGTCACTAAATCGATAAATTTTCATAATGGCCAGGCCATTTAAATATTTAGCCGAAATGTTGGGGAAAAACCCCTTTTCGGGGCTCTTTCGCCAGCGCCTTGTTCTTGTGTCTGGATTAATAAAATTACCCAAGACGCACGCATAGATAGCTAAAGGGGGCGAGGTCGGAGGCGGGGGGCGGAGGCGGGGTCGGAGGCTAAAGAGGGTGGGGGGCTTACATCAACGCAAGGGCACGCACACACACAACCCGAGGTGGACTCGACATCGTTGACGGGGTGGCGACATAGTCGTCTTAAATGTCTCCATGCCAGGCTTGAGTAGCCTCAGCGTGCTAGAAAGGAAAACAGGGCAAAAAATGTGCATACGGAGAAAAGTAGTAATACCATATGGAAATATATTATATATATTAATGTAAAATTTTAAATTGACTTTAATTTCAAATTTCTAATGTAAAATTTTAAATTGACTTTAATTTCAAATTTCTACCGAAAGGAAATTATTTTAAACATTTTTTAAAAGCCTTAGATAACTAATTTGTAATCCAATTATTAGGTTTAGCATATTCTTTATTTTAAGACATTAAAATATAATCATTATAATAGTAACAATAAATCTAATTCAACTATTTCTTAGGCTTGAGCCAATAATAGAAACGTTAACGTTGATTTGACTGACAAAAGTAATATTTGAAAATGATCTTCTATATAAAAGATAATTTTCAAATCAAAATTGATCTGACCATAGTAGCCAATATTTTTTATTTGTGCAGCAGAGGGGTAGACCTAGGGGGTGGGAATGGGGGGTGGCAAGAGGTTGCCACTCACGCAGGCCCAGTTAAGTGTGCGTGTTCAAGGATGCATTTTTGTGCCCAGGAAAACGACACGACACAAAACGAAACGAAACAAAGACAAAGGCATAAAAACGTGCAAAATGGGCGTGGGCGGTGCCTCTACTTTGTCCTAGCCCTCCTGTCCTTCCCTCCTCCTTTGACATCCCAATTTCACCCCCCTCTAAAGAGCAACCCCTTCCGCCCGGCTTGCGTAGGCTTATAAAGTGCGAGGCGAGCCAAGGCAGGAAGCCACTTGTGAAAGTTTCATGCACGCGGCCCCACTTCACACGACAGCAGTCAGTGCCACGAGGGGGATTGAGGAGGTAGGCTAAGAAAAAAACAAAATTAAAAGAAAGCGAGCACTGATCGAATAAGAGATTCCACGCAGTCCTAAGATGGGCGAATTCATAAGGAGATATTTACACTGATTTTGCAAGAAAAGTGTTTTTTTCCCAAAAAAAAAACAAGTTGCTTAGGATGATTAAGTCTAGAGCAATCTTAAAAGGAAATGTAGGCATTAATGTTATGCTATGAAAAATAAAATCTTCTCTTGAGAGATTTTCTCTTCAGCATTGTGGTATTAAAAACTATGTTCCAATATTTGATATCTTAAAAATGTTAAAACTTGTATTTAAGATTGTTAAAATTTGTTTGTTAAAACTAAAAAAAAAATGTTTTTTTATTAACGGAGAATAACAACGTCCAAACTTACCCAAAAACAGCACAACAAGTATTTCATTTAGTTTACTTTAGTGTCGGGATTTTATCGCAATTTTAGTGTCCAAATTTTAATGAAAGATTAATGGAAATAAAGATGGCAAATGAAGTTAAAAAACGTTACAGGAAAATACAACAATTCAGTTTTGTTTTAATGCATTAGTTCTTATGTTTATTTTTTGGAAATGTTTGATTTAGGCTGCATTAAAGCTAGTGTAAACCTTAAGAAATATATTTTTAATAAATAAACAAATTCCTAAATAATGGGTATCCTAGCAACAAAACATTTGGCCAGTACGAACCGCACAAAGGCGGCGTCTTGGTCCGCCTGCAAGTGCTTGTTAGTGCGCTCGGGATTTGACGTTTTGCTGTAGCCGGGACTTAGAAGAGCCGGCTCTCTTGCAGCTCCAGCACCAGTTTCAGAAACGGCCTCTTCATCCAGCCACGCCCCCACGCCACCTCCATTCCCTCGCCCCCCTTACAGGCACTCCACTGTCGTCTTAAGTTGCATTCCTTTTCGCAATTGTTCGTTCGGGGCGCTTTTGTTTTGTTGTTTCGAAATTTTTACACGAAAAAGTCATTTGAATATGCGTTGCCTACCTCCTCGGATTGAAAGTTTTGTTAGCCGTCAGCTACTTTCGTTGAATCCCCACCCCCAATTGGTGAAATTCCGCCCACTCTCCCCCATGCAGGTATTAGGGTGAGGGCATTGCTTGCGGCTTCTCTGCTTTTAAGCAGCGCATAGACAATATAATGTTCGTCTTTATTTCCAGCCTTGACTGCAACTTGTGTATTAACAACACTGGAGGGAAACTGAAACGAAAAGGGGGGCGGGGCTAAAAGGGGGTTCATGGGAGGGCTTAAGGGGGTCGGTAAGGGGATGCCGGAGACACAGAGACAATTGTTTTCTTACTTCCGCTGACTTCAAGAGCAATTCACAGTAGTTTGTCATTCTGTCTGGCACTGAGGTCAGTTGAGGTTGAGGCAATTAAGAGACATCAGAAAATGGGTTGAACTTCGGGGCGGGGTTAAGGGGTGTTTGAGATTTCCATTTCCTTTCTTGCCCAACTAAAGGTTTCCATTTGATGTGCATATTAAGCAGTGCACGTGGCATTAATTAGAACCTAAATAACACTCCGAATAAATTTTTTTTTATGACAAAACTTTTCAATAAAGTTCGTTGATATTTTAGGAATATAATATGTATATAATTGCAAATATTTTTTTATTTTTTCTATTTTATATTTAAATTCTATCTTTTATACCAAAAGAAATTTGTAAAGTTTGTACCTTTAATCTGGTTTTAAAGAATAAATTTATTCTTAATCGTTTTTGTTAAATCCTTAATGAATTATAATGAATTCTTAAATATTTTAAATGAAATTTAGAATTTTAAAATTAGTAAAATAAACATTAAATGGCATCGAAAGCCAATAGAACCTGATACTTAAATATATATTCTCCGGTGTGCGGAAGACCCATTCTCTAGATGAAAAATATTCACATTTGGTGCAGTGAAACCTTACTCAATTTCAAGTAATCTTTGCCCTGAATATCCTGGATTCTATTTACTCTGTCCGCACCGTAAGCCAACCCTTCCCCCCATTATTTGCCTATAAAATGAGCTCTCGGTTACAGTTTGGGCAATTGCCTGGGGGGCGGAATAACCTCATCATCAACGTGCACCTGATCACTGGACATATGCTGGGACTTCTAATATTGTTATCTGCTCCCATTACGAACACACCCAACCACACACACACACACACACACACACAGTAGGCAACACCTTCATGTGAACTTTGACCGTTTTGGTAACTCATTTAGTTAGATTATTTACGGTAATCCAAGACGCCAGCCACAAGCCAACCGCCAACTTAACTGCAGGCACTCTCAGTTGGCCAGGCTATCTCTATCTCCATCTCCATCCCCATTTCCTTTATTTTCCTGCTGCTGCCCTTCCGGATAAACTACTTACCGAGGTATGAGTATCTACGGGCTAAATACATGCAAGTTGTTTTGCTAAATTGTGCGTAAGCTCAGCAGGAGCAGCATCCGCAGCAGCATCACCAGCAGCAGCAGCAGCAACAAGGATCTTCGGGAAAGTTTCTCAAGCTCTGTCATGCCAATTCAAATAACACTTTTATTTCGCTCTCAGATGGCCCGCTCCTTTTGGCCCTGTTTGGTACGTGTCTGCGGTGTTTGTATGTGTTACATGATTGCCGCGCCCCCTTTTCCTTGAGCTCACCTGACGCACCTGTCCCATCCTTTTTTGTTGCGGGGAAGCACACAGCTTCATCCTTGGTATAAGGCTGCTGGCAGCTTGTGTGCGTGCGCTCATTAGCATTCTGAAACGGCTTTATAAAATTCAACAAGCAACCCAAGTTGCATGTTTTCTAGGAGGGATGGGCAAGGCTGTGGGTGTGGGTGTGTGTGTGGGTGGCATCTCATCACCCACCACCCACCGCCCACTCTTGTCGGAGCCTGCATATCTCTGCTGTTGCCCTTGTTGTTTCCTAGTTTCTCTGCCTTTATCTAAGCTAACACACAGCAAACAAATATTCACAAAAAACTAATCCGAGTAAAACAACGTTTCCCTCTGATTTATAATAATTATAATTTATAAAAAACTTGAAATACCAATAGCAGTTCGTTTGTTCAGGAATTTCATTGAACAACGATTTTTTTTAAAACCTTCTTAAATTTAGCTTGAAAAGAATTGCAAGATTATGCTTTTCATTAAAATGGCACTCTAAAATAGAAAAGGTCTAGCAAATTCATTACAATATATCTTTTGGATTCTTAAAAGAAAAAGATAGTTTAGGTAATTTATTCAATTTGATTAAGGTAGTTTTTCTGAAATATATGTAACAGGCTTTATTTTATATTGGATTTGGTAACGTTTCTGGCACTTCACCGTTTTAAGGAAATTCTATTCACAATAAAATATTTATATATTATATTAATATTATTTATGAGACATTGTTCCATTTATTTTTAAATGAGCTGATTGCAAGGTTTTAAAAATGTTGATTTCTAATATTTAGTTTGGTAATATAAAGCTAAGCTTTCATCTCTAGCTTTCAGTTTTGTTAATAAAATTCTCTTATGTTAAACAAAAAGATATTATTTCCTATTCCCAGTGTTTTGCAAAGTGTATTTGTGTGTGCGTTTTTTCATTGTTGTTGGTTGCACACATTCTGTTGTTATCCTGAGCGCTCCACCCCTCTCGCTCTGCGGCTATCTCTGGCTCTCTCTTTCGTGTGGATGCCGGTCTGCCTCGAGTTGCATAAATTGAATCTGAATTTGTGAGTAAATTGCACACAGGAGACACATTATTTTTGAGTTTTGCCTTTTAAATTTGTGGCTTTTCACTTTGAGTTCCCTGCCTGCCCCTGCCCATGCGCCAGTGGCAGTGCCACCCCACTCATCCAACCCCCCCTCCCCCTCTCCAATTGCAACAATCTCTGTCCTCAACTTTTGTGGCACTCTCCTCCCTTTCACTCGGCAATTTTGTGTGACCCACTTGAACGTTGGATTGAAGTTACGCCTACTGAACCACTCCAAGCTCTCAGCCACCTCAACGCCCCCGAAGGCCACCCCCCCAGAGCACCCATTTAAATCAATATTAATAGGTGCAGGCCTCTTTTTCGCAAATTGCACATTGCACAAATTGTTCGTCTATAAATACGATAAAATGTTTATTTAATATGTACCAGACCGTACCAGCTGTACGGGAATCCGGAAAGCCAATACCAGGACAACAACAACATTTATAATGACTTATCCATAGCACGTAGATGGGCAGGAAAAGCGAGGAAAATCAAAGACACACACAGAAAACCGAAAACCGAAAGCAGAAAACAGAAAGGCCTGGGCAATCCTTTTCCATATGCAAATTGTTTTTATAAATTTGCAACAAGCAATTGTTTGTTGCCATCTTTGTTGAATAGCAATTTGTATGGCAAAACACCGATACAATATTGCTAGAAGAATGTCAAATGGAAAGTTGCAAACATTTTATAAGGATTATAAATTGTTGGGTAGGAAAATATTTGATTTGTCTAATAAATTTAATTCATCCTCAAATTTAATCCTTGTTTATAAATAATTGCCCTTCACTAGGCAATGAAATTTCAATGAAACAATTACATGTCAGCATTATCTGTTTAACTTTTAATTACAAATGATTTAACTGACAAGTAAATTGTATGGAAAAACGCAAACAATAAACTGTTTGTCAAATGTGGAGCAGAAAAGGGTTGAGCTGAATTAACTACGAATAGGGTTAATGGTGTAGGATTGAATGGAAATTACCGAGGACACGCATGCATTATTTGTTTTGAGTTAACTGGCTTCAAATTTTAGAATCTCAGAGCCAAACATTCGAAGAGGCGATGAGCTTACATTTATGTCTTTAATTTGGAAAATGCCTTTGGCGAGTGCTTTGTATACAGTCAAGATTAAATTAAATTTTTATTTACATTACCATATTTACCAAATAGCTAGCTACTCTCTGAGATAATTCGGAACGGATTTCATTCTAGTTAAATGCTGCGTTCTTATTCCAACATCAATGACAGAGTGTGGCTTTTATTTAGAAAATTAATATATGTACCGTATATTCTTGTTCTATGATAAATTTCAAGGCAAATGTATAATAGATTGATATATATGTAGATTACGTAAATTAATCGCTTTATTTGCAAGTCAGTGCATTTTTAAACATATTTTCTGATATATATTTTGAAAGGCTTGTTCGAATCCGCATAAGCTTACATTTTAATATATTTGTTTAACCACTAGTTTTAAAAGTGTAAAAATACTTAGAAGATATATAATTTGTTATGCATTTAAACTAAGCAGATATTTATTTAATAATATATATTTTTTTTAATATGTCCTTATTTCAGAACCGTGTTTAAATTATTAAGTTGTTATTGATTATAGGTCATTTAAATTGATACCTGGACGATAAAAGGTTATTTTTATGAAATCGAATTACTTAAATGTCCTATAACGCAAATACCGTTAAGCCAATCACATTGACTAATCATTAATGCATTAAACATTTCTATCTCGACCATGACACACCTGAAACCGAAGGCACATATATAGTATGCACGCAGGGTTTGTTTAGCTTTCAGTTGACCAGTTGGACCCGGATATGTTAACTGGGGCTGGGCCTGGCATCAGAAATCAGGAATCAGAGTGGAATCAGGAACGTAACAATTGCCACAATTGCAATAGAATCGTCGTTAATTACTGTCTGTGCTTGCGGTTCTCGTTGGGCTCGGATTGAGTGGGGGGTGGTAATGCAGAATGGGTGCTTTTCAGTGGGTGGGTGGTTGGATGGTTGGATGGTTGGATGGTGGGGTTTTTGCCAGTGGTGGGCTTAAAAGAGCAAGACAAATACGAGCATGTGTCTGGGCCGGGCTGAAAGAAGTTGTGAGTTGCGCACCGAGGAGGCGAAGCATCGTTAAGCGTTGCTGCCAAGTGGCAAAACTCAAATAAACATAAACGTGCACACAGGCAGGGGGCGTGGCTGCAGAAGGGGGGCAGCAACAGCCACAGCCACAGCCAAAGCTAAAGCTACAGCCCAAAATCTCTGAGCTGGTTTGTTGTCTTTGGCTGTGTGTCTGCCTCGCCCGGCATGGGAGACTCATTAAAATGCAGTGCGAGATAATAAGCATTTTAATTAAATATTTAACAAGAATAAGTTTATCACAACACGAACGGAAAGAAACAGAAAGAGATGGCTGTGGCAGTCGCTGTGGCTGTGGAAAGAGATGGGTAAGGGCCAGGTAGAAAGAGACGGGGCGAGTGTAATGGCTTGAAAGCGTCTGCCTTCGAACAGTTCGAAAAAGGGGCATTTGTGGATGGGGCCCTGAGACTGCTCATTTGCCCCTGCTCTCTTTTTCCGGCAATATTTTGATGTAATTTAAGCGCCTAATTGGCGCACGTGCTAAACTGACGATGGCAGGTTCAACTTTTGCCGGGGATCCTGTTTCTCTTACCATTTCCCATTTCCCAGTTCCCCATTTCTGTTTCTGGTTCAGGTTCAGTAACTTGGCTCCTGGCTTGGGTAAATATTTGCAGAACTTCTCGCTAACCGTCTCCTGTTTACATCTCCTTCCAAATCTACTTGCAGAGGCTTCGGCTTTGTCACATTCAGCGATCCAAATAGCGTAGATAAGGTACTCACCCAAGGCACACACGAGCTGGATGGCAAAAAGGTAAATGTTGCACACGAACTCTTTGCTTTTTTCGCTCCTTTTTCTTTTTACCTTTTTTTTTGCAAACAGAAAACTCCACTTTAACTATGCTAAATATTTGTTCAAAAGCATCATACCCCCAATATTTTCCCCCTTCCCTCTATTGACAGCAATTAGAAAGTCAAAGCATAACACAGTATAGGTAAAAAAAAAGGAATACAAAAGTTGCCAAAAAAAAAAAACAACAGGGCCTAAAGAGCCAAACAATTTTTAATTAGCTGACATGACAGGCGCAATAACATCAAATGAGCTGCAATCGTTATTTTTTAAGTCGCGCTTTTGATAAAATTTCACTTGTTAGGACTTTTAACAAAGTGGCTGAATGTTGACATCCTTTTTTATTTAAATTTGTTGGTTGAACAACCGTTGCTTAGGTATTTTTTAGGTACCTAATTTTTTTCAATATCAACATATAAAAGTAATATTTTCATATTCCTAAAGAGGTAAAATTTTTATTTTATGTATTTTTCTTTGATGTATAATTGTATAATTGAATATATTAATTTTTCCGGAATCCACTTTGTTAGTAACTTTTTCGTTAAGATTTCGTATCTCTATTTTATCCATTTAATTAATCAGCTTCGACGAACGCTATTCATTTCTCAGCATAAATACATTTCCGAAAGCCCCGTCGCTTCGCATTTTGTATGGGTGAAGCCGCATTTGATTAGCTGGCGCCAAGTACAGTGGAAACCGTGTAATGATATACCACACGCATTACGCATACGCGGCATTGGCATTAGCCTAATTGAGTGAAGCTGCACTGTTTTGGTCCGTCCTTCGGTCCGATTTCCATCCGATCATCCTTTTATGCTTGCCAACTGTAAATAAAATGCGCAGCCAGCATTTATGTGGAAATTTTTTTTTAGCCGCTACCGCCAACGTTTTTGTTTGTCCGGCAACTGCATTTAAACGCGAATATGTGTAATGTTTATATCTATACACATACACACACTATATACACGTCTTCCTGACTTTCGGCTGGTCAGGGATTTTCGAGTTTCCGTTTGGCTGCACAGCGACGGAAAACGAAACGAAACGAATTCATTTCATTTCGTTACGGTTTTTCAGCCAGATGTATTTCAAAAGGGCAAAAGCATCGACATCCTCCAAACCGTTCGGCACTCAGCGCTGATTAGTTTTAATTTTAATCTAAAAATCAATTTCCCGCCGTGCGGCTTCTCTTGTTTTTCGTCCTGCACACAGGAAATCAACACGGCAAACGGCACACGGCGCCAAAAACAAGGACAACCAGCCGCATGTCCTGCCTATTCTGTGACAGATTTTCCAAATATATATGTGCGAATTATTATCGCCAGAGGATATTGCGTTGCTTCCTTGCTCCGTCATTGGCTTAAGATACCCGGATAAATGCAACAGCAGCACTTCAGCTGACAGGATTCAGTGCCCACCCTCGCTCCCTGATTTTTTATTTCAGCCGTCAAGTCGAGCTGTGTCCTTGCACTAATATGAAAGCCGCAGCTCGAACGGCGAAGCCGGAAAATCGGGGAAAAGCGTGGGTAGAAACTGAAAGATAGACCAGGCAAAAATGCTTAAAATTGAATTTTTATGATTTTTAATTATTTTTAATGACGCTGCTTATTGGGTAGAAGCTGTTCGCTTTTTTTTTTCGTTCTCCTTACGCCCGCTGGCCGAGCAATTTGTTACGCGTTAATTCGTGCGTGCTCAGCTTGAAGTCAGCCACTAGTAGACACCACCCAAACACCACCCACGCACAGACCACCCACCACCCACCGCCCACACCCCTTGGGGCAATTTCATTTAATGTGCAGTGCAGGCTTATGCAAGATTTATGCTCGGCTATTAATATGAAGAGTTGTGCGAAATGTTCTTTTCATTTAAATGTCATTAAGCATACGATTTCCCTCGGATATTCCATCGACTCACACTCTCTGTCTTTTTTTTTTTCCTTTCGCCCGCAGGTCGATCCAAAAGTAGCTTTTCCGCGTCGTGCACATCCCAAGGTAAGTACCAGAGAAAAAACAAAAAACTATAATAAGGAAATAAGTCAACGAAAAAATATATTTACTAAAGAGGGGAGACTAGCTATAAAAATAAAAGATTTTAATTCACTATTCTTATGGAATTTTTTTATTTATTTATTTGCTATGGCAGATGGCGTCACATTACATACCTTTTATTTCTAGGTATGGTCCTTATTAAATTAATGGATCTTATAAAACTAATCTCCTAGCTTAGTAAAGCTATGTAAAGTTAACTGTTCAAACACAGCCCGAAAAAATTATTCAATGGTATAGTGTCTGATATCTTGACCACGCCTCCTTTATAGTCCAACAAAATTCTCGGTAAGCATATATTACCCCTTAAGAAGGGTACATGAAATGTGAAAAAAATCAGCAAGCCAGCGAAAAAAGCAGTCACCAAAAATGTCGCCTGCCTTCGTGGTTTTCGGGGTGTGTGGTTCGAGTTGGGTTGGCAAAAGGATGTGTCATAAGTAGCAGTAAATGGCAGATGAAATTAAAAACGGAAGATGGCAACAACAACAGCAGTGTGGGCCGCGGCAGAGCTGCCAAGTTGGGGCGAAGATAACTTTGTGTCTGACAGGCGTCGGTTGCTTTGGCTTCCTCCGCCCAAACACCCAACCACCCACAACCCAACGCCACCCACAATTCTACCTTGACACCAGTTCTCTTAAAGTGATGATGACAACAAAATTTCGGCAAAAATGCGAAGGCATAAGGGGAAACCGCTGCGAACTGCTGCTGTCTGCAGCCATCGCATCAACCCCTCTCTTTCTTCCGCCGATTCTCCCTCTCTTTCTCCACTTGCCACACGCACATTTCCTACCGGTTAGACAGCGCGTTACAAATGTGCCTCTGTTTTAGGTTTTTTCTGTCCCCTTTTTGACTAGGATACCCTTTTCCCAGAAACAGATCAATTCGAATATTGTAAATGGGGAAAATTGTTTGATAGTGAGTTGTTTATTTTAAAAATTTTAAAAATGTGAGTATGCCATAAATTAATATTTTGAGACATTTAATTAGAAGTTCTAATCGAATTAAGTGCAGATATGTAACACTATTTTACTAACAACTTCCATTAAAAGTTCTCGTAATAGTGTATTAAAAAAGATTCAAAAAATAAAAAGTGGGATATGAATAGTATCATATTTAAAGCTTTTGTAGACTTTATCTTTTGTTTGATGTCAAAGTAGCTAGTTCTACGTTATTATTAATAAGTAAGGTCATAATGAAAAAGTGCTGTATGTGCTTTTTATTGTTCGCTTTTCTTTTTGCTGGAAACCCGGTTCTGACATAATTCCTTTTGTGTTCCTGTTCCAAATATTTCCAAAGTCTGAAATTAAAAATATATCGTCCTTTAAAAAACAAAAAAAAAAGAGACTACATATTGTTAATGTTTTAAAAAGTATTTTCATAAACAGTCTATTTAGGAGTATATGGCTATTCGACTCATTCAGTTGGGTAACTTTTTCCCGAATCGGCTAAACGACAAACCGCAGAGCACACCAAAAATACGCACGCAAATGGCGCACACACACACGCTGGTTCAAAGAACACTCAGACACACACACAAATATAAGACAAGGAAACGAAGTCGAAGGCAGTGCCTCCTGTTTCCTGCCACCCCTTCCCCTTCCCCTTCGTCTTCCCCTGATCCTTCAGTTTACGGCAACTCTCCTTGGAGCTATATGCGTGCTTATCAACACGCAGCTGATTTCCGTTTCCAGAGGCGCGTGCCTCCCGAACACTGCCCCACCAACAACCTGCGAAATTACCACCCCCTATCCACCGAACATTACCACCACGTCCCCCGTCCCCCGTCATCCTTCCCCTTACCCTTCACCCCACCGAACAGCAGCCAACAATTATTTACGTAATGTTATTATTATAATATTTTTTTAAACGCATTCTCACTGGATTTGCGCGGCGTTACCAAGAAGTAGACAGCCACAAGGATGAAGCCAAAAAGGATGTTATGGGGGATGGTGGTTTAAGGTTTTAAGACGAAAACAGGCTAAAAGGGGCGGTAAGGAGGCGTGGCTAGGACGTTGGCTATGCGGCATTTGCGAGTGGCTTTGTGTTTTGCTGGAGATCTGCAGCTACGCGCGAATATCCTCTCGCATATTAAAAGGCGTTTAAAAACATAAATCCAACGTCTAACGGCTGCTTATGAAAATTACGAGGAAAAAATGACTGACAGAGCGGGACGGCAAATGGGGTATAGAAAGAGACGGCAGGAGGCTTAGTACGAGGCAAATGGCAGGGACACCCAAAGGAGTTTTCCTACGCAGTACGACAAAATACGAAGAAAAAAAACAAGAGATATCTGTAGGAAAAAAAAAAATTTGCAGGCGACATCAAAAGCAAAAAAAAAAAATGGGAGAAGCGCACCGAAAAAAAAAGAGAAAGGGCAAATGGAGGGGCACAATGATGGGGAGGACAATTTCTCGCACCGTTTGCCAGGACCAAAAGACCGAGGACCAGGCTGAGCAGGAAGGATTGCCCACAAAATGCGGCCCAAAATGCTTGCGGTTGCAGCGAAAGTTAAGAGTTTTAAAAAAGGAGCGTAGACGTAGGCAGTTGGGGGGTCTTTCTGGAACTGAATGGGGGCTAACGGTGGGGAACGGGAAAAACATAATGAAATGAAGCATACTAAATGACGCTGCTAAGTTTTCGCTGGGACACACTAACACACGCAAGAAAGGACACTTAGAAAAATGGCAAATACATTTTAATTCACAACATTTTATTTAAAAATAGAAAATTTAAGAAAAACTTTCAATTTAGAATAGTAATGATAATAATAATAATTAACGATCGTAATTACATTTTATAATAATTACTAAAAAAGACCCTAGAATGAAACCTATTTGTTTCTTAAACTACATTTCTTAAAACTACAACTGAAAACAATAATATTTTTCCCGTCCAGTGGAACTCACACGCATACAGCGCCATAATGAAATGCAAAAAAATGATGATGATATTTTTGGACCATAAAATGCAGATGAGCCGACTAAGCAGAAAATAGTGTGGCAGCCGGAGAAAAGGGGACATTCTCTGCTGGAGGGAATGAGGGGTGTTAAGTAGGCCTCTACTTACTCCACATCCCCTACTTTCACCCCCCCCCCCCTTTCACCGCCACTTTCCCTTCGGCTTTTTTACACATGTCGCAAACTCTTACCCCAACCTTAGCCGGAGTTAATTTCCTCGCTTTTTAAGCGCTCCTCACCATGAATTTGAAATGTATATTTGTGTTAGCTATATTTTTGGGGCGGCTGTGAAGAATAGGATAAAAGGGGACAGGGCGGCGGCGGTGGCGGGGGAGTGGCATACATATGTCATGTAAAAAAGTTCGCTTTTAATGTGCAAAATTGCTGGCGGACTAGGGCCATAAAAGTGCATGGGAATAAGTGAAATGGATTTTTGGGCTACGCTGTCCTGTCCCATATAAGAGCGCCATAAAAAAATGAATTTCCCGAACGGTCCGGGGCAGCAGATATAGTTTGAACTTGGCTAGGATTTATGGCTGTTTGTTCGGAACAAAAGGAAAGTGGAGGGACCCCACATGAATCTCTTGGCTTATTCCTCTGGAGTGCGTGTGTGCGGAAAATATCCCGGAATCGTTGAGTTGGGTAAATCCTTTAATGTTGAGTTGAGGTGCGTACACGAACAGGTCGTATAAGTGGATTATATGCATAGATCGGGTTTCGGGGTTGGCGTTGCTTGGATTAAGTTATTTTATCATCTTGAACCACATAGTTATGGACCAAATAATGGACCCACATAACCAGAGAAAATACGTTTCACATAAAATAAATGTATACAGGTATTCAATAAAGTTTCTTTAGAACAATATTCTCTGGTGCTAACGTAAAATAATCTGAAACGTGATATAAAGAGTACTGAACTTTAATAGGATTTTTATCTTCTTCTAGTAAATAAAAAAAAAAAAAATTAAATCAATAATTAAAAACATATTTTTATCGTTTGCTCAAATGACAACTACATTTGGATTAGGATCTTATGAAAAATCAGATAGTAAAAATTAATATTGATTAATTTACAGTACTCAGTAGCTTCTACATTTTACAAATTAATCAAATCGTTAACACAATACATTATTCTTTACAGCAAATAAATTTTTATTGCAGAAAGTTACAAAATCTTAGATGTTCATATAACTTATTATTCAATTTCAAAATAAAAGAATTCTGCAAGTTTGTAACTCTATTTTTACAGCTGGTAAATTACCATGGCCCACAAATTCTTGTAGGTAAATTAGACGTAAACAGTTGTTCGGCCAATATATTTCCAAGCGAATAATACTTTCTGACCCCTCCTCGGGGATCTCGTTGTGTGACAAATTCCTGACCAGGCGCAGACATCTCTTTCATTCGAGAGCCCATCAATGGAGTCGCTGTGTCCTGGCATCGTTTTTTCCATTAAATTAACACGCTCGAATGTGCCGCTCATGTGTGGGTCTGTGTTTCTGTGTGTGCTGGTTGTGTGAGAGAGTGTGTGTGTGGGTGTATGTGTGGGGGAGTTGTACACTTACATTGTGCAAACTTTTCTAATTTAAACCGGCAGTTTCAGTCAATTGCCACAGCTTACCGCTTTCGACATGAGTTCTACTTTTTTAGTACCTTCGGGTGTGCGACGGATGCGATGTTGGCGCTTTTCATACAGAGCTGGTGAAACGGAGAAATGGAGAAATGTTGAAATGGGGAGACAGAGAAATTTCCAATACATTAAAAGTTGTGTGAATACACTTGGCAGAATCCATTATAACCCAGCCGAACTGAACTGAGCAGAACAGAACAGAACAGAGATGAAAGCCAAGCCATAAATCTAATAAATACGTGTGTTTCTCACCCCTTCACTACCCGGTTCATTCCCACTCACTTCCGGTTCCGCTTGCCGCCCTGTGCAATAACTTGTGAAATATGTAATCAATCAAGATGGAACAGTCGTCGAGGCAGCCAAACTATGTGGCAAGAATGCGTCTGACTGCAGTTTGAGGGCTTGCGGAGCTAAAGGGGGCTGGGAGTTAAAGTGCAGGGGGCCACCGGGTCGATTAATTCAACTTTCTGCTGCAGACAATGGCATGTGAAAAAGTCAAAAAGTTGAAAGTGCAATTTTGTCGTTATTATTTTACATTTACAACAAAAGATAGCAGCAGGAGGAGTCGAAAAGCCAACCGAAAAAAAGTAAAGTTACTCAACTATTTTATGCGACGGGCGGCACGCTGCGAGTCTGTCTCCCTCAGCCTCTCCCTGTCCCTCAGCCTCAGCCTCTCCCTCCCTCTTACTCGTATCTCCATCTCGCTTGCTCGTTCACCCACACTACCGCGCAGTGTGTGTAATTGTCAGTTAGTTGGCGCTGTCAGTCCGAATGTTGAAATTAATTTATTTCAATTGAAGTTGAACTTTTGCGGCGTTATTACTTTGCAAACTTTCTCCGAGCTACGCATAATAAACGAGTGTGGAAGCGAGATGGGGCGAGTTGGAGTGCAAGGGAGATGGCTGCAGTTGCCGCCAGGTGCCGAATGACCTCAACCCACAAAATAAAGCCATCACCACCCACTTTGCATACATATTTATTTAGCCTTTGCCAAAATAATCAAATTGCAAAATTGCAAGTGTTGCCATCAACGTCAACAGAATATCATCTGCTCCATGTCTCATTCTCTCCATCTCCGGCTATATATTGGCCTCTCTCACCCCCGGAACTACCCGTCTCTTTCGTATTTTATTTTTGATTTTCTATGCCAGTATTCGTTGTCTGCTTTCTTTTTTATAACTTTCGGACAGGCGGGGGAGAGTTGAAGGTGAGTTCTGGAGATTCAATAGGTTGATATAAAGGGCGGTGGATATTTCTGTGGGGGCGTGGCAGACGACACGACAGGTGCCGCTGACGTCTGTGCTGATAATTTTTGCGAGACTCCAGCATTTGCAAATGGCAGGCCTTGGACGTCATTGATAGCTATTTGATATGCATATTCCAAATGTTCGCTAAAAATAAATACGAGTAAATAAATAAATACAAGCATAAATATTAGCAAAAAATTATTGATTGTAAAAATGGCGCTAATGACGCCGGAAAAAGTCAGTTGGGCTATGCAATAAATGGAAATCGCCTCCAAACATTGAAAAAGAAACAGGTTGTTGTTTTGAGTGCCATGTTAACTGTCATTCAAGAGTTTGCGTCTAAAAAACATATTAATAACACTTTTTCAAATAGTTTTTGATGTTTCCGTTTTAAAGCAAGAAGAAAACTTAAAGCCTGTACAAGATAATTAATATACACTAAAACATAACAAATATGTTCAAATAATGTTCTCACTTGCACATTTAAAATCAGAAAAGTCTGCATACTGATTCCCAATTCTCCAGTTAACGTTTAAAAAATGTATTTCTTATAGTTTTAAATCTCAACAAAAATGCCTTACATTGTCAGGCCAATGTTCCATCTTTAATTTTCCATACAACTTAAATTAGCGTTTAAATGTGCCTGTGCCAAATTACATATTCTCATTTCCATTTTCTTCTGCTGGATTTACTCGAATCAAATTGCTTCCTAACATGGAATCTAAAATCAACATATTCTCCAGAAATATATCTATGAATTTTAATTTTCTTCATTGCCAGTTTTTCGTCTTCAATTTTCCATTCAATTTCCATTCGAAATCATGTACATATTCTCCTGCTCTAAGTTTTCTTAAAGTGTGTCGAGGTAATTTTTGGTTTTGTTGTTGTTGTTGTAATGCTGCCTTTTAAACTCGAATCAAAAATCAAAATCCGCACCAGCTACAAATGTTAAATCCGCAAATAATTGACAAAGTTTAGGCATAAACGTGGCTCTGTCTCTGGGAAATTGCTGAGGTTGTGGCGCTTTTGGGTGAGGGGGCTGTAAAATTTTGGGGATCAGAGTGGGTTGGTGGGTGGCTAGCAGGAATGCTGTGTGCGGGCCAACTTCAAAATATGTTGGCCACAAATGGCAAAAGTTTGACAGGTAAACGGAATTCGGATAGAATATCTATGTACACGGTACCCACGCGTGCGAGTGTGTGTGGCGAAAATTCAGCGGGGTTTTTCAGCCCCTTTTGCCAAATGCGGAAACCGCTAAAACAGCTGCGACCATCGAAATTCTGGATTTGGAATTTCGGGAGCGTTTTGAAAAAAAAAAAAACGTTCCAATACTCTGTCTATCTATGCGGTTCTAGTTGAGCGGGCGGCCATTCTTGTTTAATGAGATACTTTTTAACAGCCTCATAAATGGCTATGATAACCACTTAATGTCGAAAGCACCGAAAGCCGAGTGAAAACAATTTACATATTAAACTTGCGCCGAGTTGCCAGCCTGTTATCCTCGTCGCACATCCTGCCACCCTCGCCCACTCTCTCTCTCTCTCTCTCTCTCTCTCTCTGTCGCTCTCTTTCACTCACCGTGTTCCCGTCTCTTTCGTTCAGCGTGCGAAATATGTTCGCCTGCGGCGCATTCACTTTAATTTGATTAAATTTTGAACATTTTCACGTAAAAGTTGCTCCTTTGGCTCGGCAACTGGCGGCTCCACTGCATCGCTTTTCCCGCCTTTCCATACTCTCTCATCTGTGCTGGATGGATTGGATGGGCTGGTCTGGTCTGGTCTGCTCTGGTCTGGTCCCTCCTGGTCCATTCTGTACCGTTCTGCTCTGGTCGGATCGGATCGGTGGGTCTTGGTCTGGTTTGGTCTCGTTTCGCTCGTTTTGGTTTCATTGGGCTCGGTCTTTTCGGTCGGACCTCCTGCTGTCTCAAAAAAGCTGATGCTACCTTCATGCTCAGCTGTTGTCCGCCTGAATTTATCCCTCTGTGTGTGAGAAGTTAAATACTTTTAGTACCCTGTAAAAAAAAAACTGTATTAGCTTGTAAATATAAAAAAAATCAATTACTGGACAAAGATTGCTTAAATCGAAAAAATAGATTTTGTGTTGGAGAGTGTTTAACCCTTAAGGTATTAATTTCTTACAAATTTGAAAAGTAAAATGGTGGTTTGATAATCATATCACCTTAATGTATAACATGATTCATTATACTTGTATTAAATGCTTAAATTAATTTATTGAAATATTATATGAGCTTTTAATATTATATGCTAGCTTATTAAGCTTCCTTACAGGTCATCAAACCATCCTTACCTCCACCGAGATCATCAAGTTTATTTCATTTGAGTATTTTGTAGTTTCTGTATTTTATAATAAATAGTTGTTTAAACTTTCGACCCCTCCAGACCCACTCCTGCCCCCCTCCTTACCCACCCACTTGCCGTGGGGCAGTAACACCGCCCAAAAGAGATGTTTCCCACCAATGTGGTGGGCTCTTGTTGCTGCTGTTGCTGTTCGGCTCTTCAACTATTTTTTATGCAATCTGCTGTGGCTCTGCGAGAAACCCCCCCACCCTGCACTTCACACATCGAAAAGCCCCGAGTTGCATTGTTTTGTATCCTGCGCTTCCTTTTGTTTTTCGCATACACTTTTTGCTGTGCTTTTGTTTTTTGTCTGTTTGCCATTTCCTTCTCTGGTAGCCGCACATAGTTATGGCCACGATTTTGGCTTTCGGTTATGTGCACTGAGATTTTCCTTGGCCTTGTTTTTCCCCCCTCCCCAGCCCGGCAATTGTTTTTCCTGCTCTCCGCCGCTTTATCCTCTTTCCATTGTTGCACAGGTTGCCAATGAGAGAACGTGGGGGAACGGGAGCTGAAAATGCTCCAAATTAATTCGCATCATTTAAATCACAGAGAGTCCTGGGAGTTGCAATGGGTATCGTTCGTTAAATCGAACGTTAAAGAAAGAGGAGGCGACGAGAGATTCGAGGCAGTTAAATTATGGCCCACATTGAGCCGGGGCAAACGAACAGATAAACAATAAGTAACTGTGAATTATGGTGGCCATTACTTTTGTCCCTCCTTTGGTCCCTTTGTGTTGTTTATGGCAGGACAATAATTAGGACAAAGCAGTGGGGTCCTTCGGAACGTGTGAACTTTTCCCTTTCACATGGAGGCTAGAAAATTGGTTAATTAGGGGGCCACTCAATTTCCCCCACGAAAAGTATTTCAGCCTCAACAGTTGGCAAATCGAATGGGATTCGGCTCTCGGTGTCTCTTCGTCCCCCCGTTTGCTGTCTGCGTAAATTGCTTATGAAATTGACATCGAAGCCTCGCCTGTCTGCCGGAAATGGAAACAGCGGTAATGACGAGGCATACACACACACACACACACACGCAAACGCACACGCACAGATCCTCTAATGCACACCCCCTGACACACACACACCTAAAACGATGACAGTATAACCCACATAATTGGCAAATCACACACATTGATTTCACCGTGTGCTGGCGTCCTCGTCACCATCCTTATTGCCGCTGTCGTCGTTGTTGTTGTTTTCTGGTTCAATCGCTCACTGCACTCCGCCCACTAACCACCCCACCCCCTCGGCCACCCACCACATCCGACATCTGCCTAAGCAAGACAAGCGATGGAACGACAGAATAACTACACCGGAAAACATGAAAAGAAAAAATATGTTTTAGGTTATTAAGAAAGGCATCTTAAATATTAATATTTTATGTATTTGTTTAAAAAGCTTTTAAAGTTAAATCAAATTAATTGAGATTATATAAGTGCTAAATTTTAGTTACATTAAAACCTACTGGGTTATATGCAAGTGTAATGTCAAAACAAAAATTAAATATTTTAAATATCAGAAAAATATGAAATTTGAAGCCAAACTAAATGTATGCTTTTTACATGGCTGAGAAAGTATGGAATGCGTTGTTTTTAAGTTCTAACCGTTAAAAAGGAAATTGTTATCAAGAAAATTGATTCTTTTGCCAGTTTTCTCCCAGTGCAGCAAGCTTAAGAGAGCCGATAGAAAATATGGCGTATACGTAATTTAAAAGCAACCGTTCCCAAAACTCCAACTCATCCGCAGTCGACAGAAGGTGTGTGTATACGTTTGTCTTTGCAATAACTTGTGTGCGAAAGCCTCATATAGGGCATCATTAATAACACCGATGCGGAGAACAGGCCAAGACAACATCATTAGATCGGAACCCGACCTGCGACTTTGTCTACGCCACTGGCCTTAATTTTCATTGTTTGGCGCTGGCATTGGCATTTCCCTGCCGCTTGATCTTAAATAATTAGGCAGACTTCAGTGTCTTCGGCAGATACAACCCATCAACCATCCGCATCATCATCATCATCACCATCTCATCGCCATTGCCATCATCATCGCGGGAGGGTGGCAAAAAATTCCTTCATTGCTGTAATTTATAACGTTCACTTGTCATTAACAGCCATTTTAATCGTCTAGCGAGCAGACACATACAAACCCATAATGTGTATAACATGTATTCCTGCATCCTGTACGCCGGTTGTGGCATTTAAAGCGTGAAAATATTAATTTATGAGTCTTTTAAATGAGCCTGTGTCGGTGGGCGCAACAAATTGGCAATGAAAATAAAGCAGTAATTGCGGAAAAGCAATGAGATAAATATGAAAATAAATACTGCCTTAATACCAAATGAATACCGGTGTGAATACTAAACGGGAGGATAAATGCATTGATTGAATGCAAGCTCAAACGGATTTTATTTGCGCGAAATCTATAGAATTCAACAGTTTCATAGGCAAACTAGTCGTCTACTTAACTGCCAGAGCAGAAATACATTTTTCCCTGCAACGCCTTTGGAAGCGGGAAACCCGAAATCTATTTATGCCCCAGCTCAAGCCCATAAACCACAGCCAAAATCCAGTGGTCGTCGCATTTAAGTGTCTTGGAGGGTTTCTGTGGGGTAATAGTGCGAGGGGTGGTTTTGGGTGGGTTTTGGGAGAGTTTTGGGATGCTTTCGGGTAATGGGAGGCCTGTGGGTGGTGGCGAACGAACCGCAAAGCAAATTCGCCTGCCCTAATCTGCACTTGGTGCGCGTATCTTAATAAACTATTAAATCAAACGCAAGCCTCAATGCACGCAAGCACACAAATTCCCTTTATATATATTTATCGAGGAGGGGTGCCCAGAATTTCGGAGCTGGTTTCTCTTTTAAAGCTCTCATATTTCTCGTATTTATAAATTCTCGCAAAATGTTGTTTTCTTCGCTGTGCTGCTTGCCCACAACTTTTACTGGTCTCACATATAGTAAATGAATAAATGAGTTATATGCGCGCTCACATTCACATTATTCCCCCACCAGTTGGGATTTATCCTTATCCTTATGCTCTCCTCCCGTTTTTTGGCCCTTGTCCGGTCGGGTTTTCGGTTGTTTTTGTTCTGGCTCACAGGAAACCGATAGGACATGGCGATTAAGGATATTCCAGGAAGCCAAGCCGGACCGAGTCGAAAGCGTTTTCCATTTCAATTGAACGGACACCGGAACGAGGAATATTTTTGCTGATGAATTAAAGCGATATATGCGGTATAACCCATTTTCAAGCGGTTTGCATTTCATGACCTTTTGCTTTAACTTCTCGGAAAAGCTCTTGAATATCTTTTTAAAATTGTGAAAAACATTATTTGGCTAAATATTATCATATATATTATGAAAAATACTTTCATTAATATGTGTTCATATATGTCTTAAATACAGTTTTTAACATATTCCACTTGTGAAGATGACCTACATTTATATATAACTGTTGTCACTGCTTAAAAAGTATGAAAGCAATAAGAAGAAAGGAATAGTGAAATAGTGAATAGACATGAACACATGGGTGACATGACTTCACATTTAATTTCTTACGAACAAATATTCGTTGACCTTTTTCAGAAATTTTAGTCTTTATTAGTCCATAAATTTATAATTAAACTATACATAACATATTTTAGAAAGAAACACAAACAGGAATATTTGGATTATTGATTCTTACATGAGCCATAAAGATTGCAAATCTTAATCGAAAGCAATTAATTAATTATTAGGGCAAAATAAATCTGCTGAATATGCTTTTCTGGTGATCTACGGCGATCTGCTTGAGGACCAGAAGGTGCCACTGGCCTTGGGCAAATCACACCAGATACCCGCACATATATGGGATATATTCTCCTTCTCCCCAGCATCCTTGGCTGACTCTGCTGTCGTTATTATTTATGTTTTGTTATCCGTTGACCAGAGCGTTGGCGCTTGTTTTTTCCACACATTCGCATGGCTCACCTATTTTACGATAGAATGAATATCTCGTGCTCCCCGGTTTCGCACACCTCCCTCTGCGATGGTGAGTAGTTTTTCTGCCACAGTATTTTTCTCTAAGCTTGTGGTGGTGCTGTGTGTGCTGGCCTGCTTTTTCCGCCGACTTTTCCCCCGCTTTTCCTCCTTTTCGGCTGTTCCTGGTTCCATGTACTTCCGTTTTGTAGTGAAAAGAGCTTTGCGTGTTGCGGCATCTCCTGCTCTATCCTCCTATTTTTATTTTTGTGCGTGTGTTTGTTTTTTGCTTAGAGAATTGATGGTAAAAGGATGTGTGTGATTTTGCTATTTTTGCTGTGTGTGTGTGTGTGTGTGTGTGCTGGCCACAAATATCAAGCGAATGAAGTGGCATTTGTTGGCGGGGTTTAAAGCCAAGTGCGCGGCGTAAGCTCTTAACAAGTAGAATGCTTAAATGTGACCGGACATCCAGGCAGGATTTCCCGGTAGCTTGAGCATAACTTATTTATAATCTGTTAAGGACTGCATTCGAAATTCCGAAACTAGAGCAACCACTGCCAATAAAATGGTACAATAACGAAATTTGATTATTCGGGTGAAATTACCTTAAATTGACTTTTAATATTTTTGAAAAAGAAATAATTTAATTTAACTGCATCAACAAATAATAGTCATTTAGTGTACATTTGAATAGTTACTTTGTTGCAAAAGTTCTTATAATAAGTTTCGTTTTTAAAGTATCCAAAAGAAACAATATTGAAAAGTACAAATTAAAGCTTAAGCTACAAAGCAGGGATATTTAGTATTGAAAAATTACTTCAATACAGTCAATATAAATTATTTTCACAACGCTTTTTAAAGTTACACTAATTTGAATTGCAGAAATTTCTGAAATCAATTTATCCAGGAATATCATATTTATGTATATTCGACCTTATATATTGTATTCAAGATTTTCTCTTAGCTCTTAACGTTTAAAAAACTTTATAACTTCATGGGACAAGCAATTTTTAAATCAATATTGCTTGAAAATTTCGCGTTAACATATTGATTCCCTTCGCGTTCATCATTCCCTCCTGTTTATCTATGACTGCTTTTCTAAGTGATTTGAGTTCGCCCGACACCGCTTAACTCTGCCCCACACACTTGCACATAAAATAATGTTTTTATAAGTCTGTTTGGAGCTGCTCGATAGCGCAATTTGAGGCGGACCCCCCGCCCAGATGTCCGCCCCCTTAGCGCCTCCCATGTGGCATTGTTTGATCTGGCTTCGGTGGCTGTGGAAAAAGGCAGGCAAAGCGTCCCAGCGGAGTCGTCAATAAATGCGATAAAGCCAAACATGTTTCATTTGCAATGGCCAATGGCCAATGGCTGCCGCCTCAGCTTACTCCGACCACTCGGCTAAGAACTGCCCGTCCTTCACTCGTCTTCTTTCATCTCGCACACATCTAGCTGCGATATCAAGCAAAAAACCGAAATTAAGAATTGTATTATATTTTCTTGATTTCTACGACTGCCTGATACCCGGTAGCACCATTCCTGTCAATATCAATAACCATAAAGAGGTTCAAATCATGTGAGGGAAAAGTAAGTGAGGGAAACAAGTTGAAACACGTAAATATGATACGGAATTTCCTATTAATATCAAAAGAAAACAAGGAAGTTTAACTACTTAACCAGTTAGAAAGAAGATCCATAAATCAAAAAATTAAATAAATGTTTTATTGCCTAGAATACTTATTTTTAAAAATATAATAATAGAGTGACGATTATCGAAAGCTTAAATATAATTTCAAAAGCAAATACCATTAATAAACAAGCCACTACTTATTAGCTATTAAGCCAAGTTATTCTTAATAAATTTATAAAAAATATAGACAGTATTAGCTAACAGTATGCTTTGAACCAACAAATTTTTTAGATAAAACTCACTTTACACAAATGAAACTTGTTTACCAAGTGTGGGATATAAGAAAGATCTAAAAGATTTCTGACTTTGTTGCTCTAATTGCCTCTAGATTCTGGAATTAGCAAAAAGTGTAAGTTCCTAAACACCCTATGTACCCCAGCATTGTCCCCAAACGGAGCATAAATAGGAGCGCAGCCAAAAACTCATAAAAATAACTGTTCGACTGCGCTGAAAAGCCGAATCCAAAGTTGAAGCGGTGGAATAGGAAATCCAAGGAGAGATAGGAAAACCAAGGAAAAGCTTTGGGACCGGCATCGCCATTGGCATTGGCGTCATCTTCAAGTGTTTGCCACTCAGCTCAGCTCAGCCCGATTCGATTCGCCTCAACTCCTGTGTGGATTTTGACCCATAATTGACTTGTACACATGCCAATTCCCCTGCCGATGGCCGCCCCTTTGCTCTCATTTTTGCTGCGTGTCCAGGCGGGGTTATGCGGCCAAGTTTACAATTTATCCCTGGCCATGCACCTGCCACTTGGTCCACTTCCTGTTCTTTAAGTCCGGCTTTATACGCTTTCGGTTAGTTGCAAACAAAACTATTGTGTATGACATTTTTAATGCCCCCACAGCTATCATTAGGTGGCGAACAAAGCGACGAGCGGCGAACAAAGGCAATAGAAATAATCAATACAAATTTTATACCGTCGCACACTCACACACTCACACACACACACACACACACACAACAATGAAATACATTACAAATCAATTGCAATCGCTCGAAAATCGGCATGCGAATTTCCATAGACGATGTCTGGTGTGGCCGTGCAATTGGATTGGATTGGCATGGGCATGGGCATGGGCTTGGGTTTGGGCTTGCTATTGGGATCGGGATTGGGTTGAGTTGGCTTGGGTTTGCTTCGTTTGATGCACAGAGAAAAATCTAAAAGAAGGCATTTAAAAGTGTCGCCAATTTTTGACTTTAAACATCTTGGGACCGCTTACTAAAACCATAACTAAACTCTCAAATCATGTATCACATATAAGGTTCAACATTTTATAAAATATGCTAAAATACAGTTTCATTGTTAATCGTAAAGCACTTGAGAAAAGTGACTTAAGTCACCATATAACAAAAAAAAAGATAAACTTTAAATAACAAAGTTAAAATTCATTAAGTTGCGTAATGAAGTCATTTCAAATTATGGGTTTCGTGGAATTTGCTTTTCTATAGAAATAGATATTTCTTAAAATTGAAATAAATTATAAATGTTAAATGGAGTTCCACAACTCATTAAACCGCGAGCAGAATTGTTTAATTTAGTGAAAGCTCATTCGCTGATATACAAAAAAACCAGGAATAAAACTAATTAATTAGATTTATAAGAGTACAAATGTTATATTGAGTGATTACCCATTGGGGTAATATTTTTCCTCAGTGCGGCTGGCAAGGGGCAACATTATTATCATCATCAAGCGTATAAAGTTAGTGCCGGCGGGCTTTTCGGCGCGGGGAGATCGGATGAGAGGGCGGTGCTCCAAATCGGCAAATGAAACAAACCAGGATTTACATGTACACAGTTATTGCTGCTGCTGCTGGTTGCAAACACACACATATGTGAGCTCCTGCGTGGGTGTGAGTGTGTGTGTGTGCAGCATTTCCTTTGGGTTATTTTCCGGGAACAACATTTCATGGCACTGATAAAGCTGCCATGGCAGCAGCCTCTGTCGCCGCCGACTGCGCTGTCGCTTTTCCTTGGAGCCAGGGGAAATGATTTCACTGCGCCTGCGCGAAGAGCAGAGAGAGTGCAAAGAAGAGGCAGAGAGGGAGCAAGCGGAAGCGAGTCCTTTGGAGCAAAATTCCCAGCTGCGAGCAACAACAATTGCCCCGGGGCCAACGAAATATTTGACGCAAGCGGATTGTAAGGATGTAGCTGTCACTGTGTGTGTGTGCGTGTGTGTGTGTGTGTGTGAGCGTTGGAGAGTAAACTTGCGTGTGCATGTGTGCGTGTCTGTGTGTGAGAGAGAAAGAGAGAGAGAGAGCGGTGGCGCGTGCACTCCAGGCAATGTCAAGTTGACACTTTCACCAACGCACGAGACACACGACGAACAACAATTATGATGTTGATGATGATGCAGGTACAGATACAGATATCGATGATGAAGATACGGCCCAGAAAGATACTTATGATGAAGATTGTAATGAGCTGGCTTTTAAGAGATGAAGAGTTCTTTGAAGTTCGTTACCTTGAATACGATTCAAATAACAGTGATACACAGATAGTTTCAGTGATGGGAAATAATGGAATAATACAATTATTGATAATGTGTAGTTAGCTTTTTAAATTAATTGTATTGATAATTAAAATTTGATCTTTATTTCTAAGCTGGAAATTTCAAATTATGTTTTAAAATTTTAAATACATGCTTAGTTTAATTTAATTTAATTTTTAGATAACATCATTTATTTAAATTATAATTTATTTTAAGTTTGCTTAAAAAAATCTTATGGTATACTCTTTTTGTTTTTATTTCTTACAACTTACAACATGATCATTTAAAAATGATGTGTTTAATGCAGCATATTTCAGAATTATACAGCTTGGCTTTACCTAGTTTAAGGTATACAATCATACTGTAAATGCATATAATATTTAATCGCAACTATATTCCTGGGACAAAGGATTAAGGCTCTCCTGACTACATCGGCATTATCCTTATTCGTCATAATCATCATCATCGGGACATCAGCGACACCCTCTGCAGAGGTTACATGGACATTCTGCCGACTCGAATCGCTATTGTTGTTTGTTTGCGCCAACGGCGCCCCATCCCTTTTGCTCCCTCTTTACGGCGCCATGCTCCCTGTTCCTTGGTCCTTTCCCTCGTCCTTTCTTCTCTCTTCTCCCGCTCTTCTGAGAGTGCGGGCCACCCACGAAAACAAACATAAAGGTGCAACAATGACGCGCGTGAAGCACCAAATTCTCTCTCTGTTCAGCTCCATTTCTCTCACGCTCTCGAGAGAAAGCCCTCTCGTTATCCTGGCTCTCAGCTGTAGTTGCAATGAGAGAGTTCGCCACTCTCTCTCGCACTGTTAACACATTTCTCCTGCTGCTGAAAGTGAATGTTTGGTGAATGTCAAATTGTTGTTGCTTGTTTGTTTTCGATTGCAACATTGTCGGTAAAAGTTTTGGGAAACGGGGAAAGTAAATGTTGAGGCCTACAAACTTGTAATGTGTTGCATTTGCATGTAAACAAAAATGTCAAAGATAATGCTTAAAAGCATACTGTATATATACAATCGTTAAACTGATTTTAAGTCAAAAGATACAAAACTATTTAAAAAGTTAAGCATAGTAAAGTTGATCGACGTTTTTCGAAAAAAATTCATTGAATTCTCGGAGCCAATATATATTGTTGCATATTCTTAAACCCCATTGTAAGCGATTTATAAGTGGTAACCTAAGTGATTTCTCTTGCACCCCCGCCAAAGTTATTTTACGATTTTAAAAAAATCTGCCACAAAGTATTTGAACGCTTAAGTTTAACTTGGTAGAGTCTACTGTTTTTTTTTACTTCTGTCTGTTTATATATTTCCTATTTTGGGGCTGATTACTTTCTGTAAAACTTGTAAGGATTCTACACCTGCTGCCTATTATCCTAGCAAGACATAATTACAAACTTGGCAACCCTGGCCGGCAGTTAACAGAGCTCCAGCCCGTGTGGGGGTGCATCCTGCGCTCTCGCTCTCGCTCGCTCGCTCTCCCCGGCCCATTGTCCTGCTCGCTCTCTCTGTTAGCCATTTCCGCTGTTGTAATGCTTCTGCGCCGGCCGCCCGCCGACTGAAAGGAAAGGAAAACGGCGGTAAGGCAATAGCAACGACAACAGCAACAGCAACATCAACGACTGCGACTGCGACGCCGGCAGCGACGTTAAGGAGAATCCCGCTGCGCTCGGCTGTTGCTAAAAATCCTACGCAATTCGCGAGAGTCCTTCAGTCGTTATCAGACAAGCGAGTCCAGCAGTCGTTGCGTTCTGTTCCTCAGCAAATTAAAACCGTGCAAGTAGCCTAGTGTGAAACCTACAAATCTACAAACACAACAGCCAACAGCCGACAGCCAAGGAAAATCGAAATCGAGTCATCGAGCCAAGTAATTAATCCACGAAAGTAATCTCAAAAAAAATCCAACCGCTTTTGAAAACTTAAACCATACGAAGCGGCAATCGCGAACTCAGATTTTTGTCACCGTGTGTTTTTAGCAACCAACGCGTTCAAGTGCAATCAACAACAATCCCCAAAACATAAAACCGAAACAGTAGCAGGACATTTGTCGCGCTGTCTAACGTTGAGCTTTAGTAGTGTTTAAAAAAGATTAACCACCCAAATATTAAGAAATACTGACAAAACAAAAACCGAAATCGAAACCGAAACTAGAGCTTCTCAAAAAGTTGTGAAAGAACCTACGAAACAGGGAAAATCCGCTACAGCAGACAGCTACACAGCGACCCAGAGATAAGCAGCCAGTAAATATAGCCAGGATCAGCCAGCCAGCCGATCTTAGCCCATCGAGCCGACGCAGTTAAGTCGGCCCACACACACCCATTTCCTGTCGAAGGTGTTGCTATAAAACCCATCAAGATTTCACACTTTGGAGTAAATCTGTTCTACGTGAAGCAGCCAGCGGAGTTATTTCAGCAGCCGCCGCTTCCGCAGGCGACAATTAAAGCGATTAGTCCGCCCGTGACCGCCGTCGCAGCGCCGCCGCCGCCGCCGCAGTCGACGTTTACGCCGCTGTCGACGACAGCAGCCGCCACAATTCCAACAAAGAAGCTCGTTGTAAGTCTCTCAAAAATCTAAATATAATATAAATATAAATTCAAAAATAAATGAAATAAAAGAGTTTTCCAAAAAGGTTCTTGAGCTTGAATTATAAGCGAATGCTACAAAAACCACTTAGGCCTTGATATCTTTTATAAGGGCGTCCAAAAGTATGCAACAATCTATTTAAAGTCCGGAAGTTCAAATTATTCATTCCGAAAGACGAAATTATATATTTTACTGCATACTTTTAGACACCTTTATAAATGATTTTAAAACTAAAATGATGTCTAAAAGCCTCCTGATATTTTGTAATTTTAAAAAAATATACCAAAAAATATCTTGCTATTTATACATTTTTATCAAATATTAACTTTCGATAATTTTGTAAGCAAAGTCCAACAAATTCTTAAACTCCTCTAATCATGAACTGAGAACGTCATTCTTGAAACAAATGACTTTTACTTTCATTTACCTTAATCATTTGAATATATTTATTAAACGATATATATAATATTTAACGCAAGGCAATAACGCAGCTCATTGCGAGACCCTAAATATCTAAATACCCCCTAATTGCTGCCCTCATCTCTTAATTATTAATGCTATTTAATGAAAGTTTTGGGTCTCGTCCCAACAAAAAAGTATGCAATGAATTATTTTTATGCTGGCAGCTCAAACAATTCAACGAATCGCGCCGTTTGTTTTTGTTTTCCTTCCTTCTTCAGTTTTTGTTCTTAACGCTTTTCCCATTTTTTCACTTCTTTTTTTTTTTTTGTTTTTTCTGGCCAGGCGCGCACGCAATAAATTAATTTATGTCCAACGTCAGGCACGTTTCGCACCCTCCGCAGGACTTCTGGTCCTCGGGCACGTTTCTCACCTTGCCTGCCATCCATTACTAAGATTTGCAAGTAAATCGCTTTAAGTGGCATTGCCCGAGTGAAAAGCACAACACAGAAATTAAAATTCCAACGACCATCATCAGTGGGCGGGGGAATCCTCCACGTCCTCCGGCAGGACTCTAAAATTTAGTTTGTGTCCTCGCTGCCTGATAATATCGTTTCGTTTCGTTTCATTTTCGTTGCTTCGTTATAATTTGCTTTTAATTTGTTTGGCAAACGCCAACACTTCAACACGGTCGCTGGACAAAAGGACCGCGGCCTTATAGCCCATAGTCCTTACAGTCCTTAGCTCCGGCCCGGCTTTCTAACCCACACCTCTGCAGGGAAAAATGTCATAAAAATAATTACGCACCAGGAAAATAAACGCGGCATCGGAATTCGCGTGTCTCCTTGCTCCGATCCTCGACCTCTGACCCGCGGGCTCATAAATTTTATAACCCGGCTGTAAACGCGAATAAACCCTCATCGAAAAGTGGTCATAAATAAGTTGAAATATATTTATAGTGCGGTTTCAACTTGGTTAGAAGTTCTGATGAGGAGTCCGTGCTGCCATCAACTTTTTGTTGATGAATGTTTCAATAGGAGAATGGCTTCATTTGGCCGGAAAAAAGAGGAAGTGATGACTACCCTGAAGTATATTTATGGAATACTTTTTAATAAAGACATAAAAAGTTTTTTATACAATATATATAAAAAATTTATCACATTTTAAATAACAAAATGTTAATTTAAATAAAGAAAAACTTAATTGGATTTGGTTATTCTTGTCATTCAAGTGGTAAAATATTATTACAATTTATAAGGCTTAGAAATAAGAAATCTATTTCTCAATTTTTAGAAGGAAAACCTTTTTTTATTTCGTCTAATATTTATTTTCTGATTTTAATACTGTTTCTGAATCAAAATGAAAAATCATGGTGGTCTTCAATTAATATTTTTTTTTAAATAAAAATTTTTTCGGGGCCTCAAGATCCAACTTTCTTATGATGAGTTTCAATGAACTACTGCACTTCAGAAATTCTTTCAAGCCCAGTCTAGGCCAAGTTCACCTCTCATCAGCTCGCCAATAAATTTGCCATCAAGCGCCCAAATTGCTCAGCTCGAAGCACTTAGCCACAGGATCGAGGACTTGGCAGGACTGCTCACCTAGGAGCTCCAAGCCCATCCTCGTAACCACATTAGCCTCTGTCCCATATCGCTCGAGTTGTCTAACTGCCATTTTAGATTTGTGTCTAGTGACTTGGGCTTGTGGTAAACACTTGAGTTTAATGGTTTGTTGACTGCCTCGGGCTCAAAGCCAGAAGCCCAAAGACGTTTTCTATAATAAAATTTTCGTCTATTGCCGTTGGCCATAAAAGCGAAAAGCGAAAAGCGGCAAGCGGAAAGCGGCAGCCTAAGCGGGCATTAAACGTCCCTATTCCACTCGAAAATCCTCGCAAAACCGGAATCCAGTGCTCGACTGTTTTATTATTTACTAACTATTTTATTTGATTTCATTCCGGGCAACGCGCTTAGGGCTTCAGCCAGCCTTTCTGTGGATCGTCGGATGCCGCAAAGCCAATTCCGGAGACAGCTACATGGATTACAAATGTCTGGCTTTTGCCTGACATGGAAGCCAGTCCAGTCGGTTTTTGAAAAGGGCTTAAAGTTGCAGCCTGCTGTATAGTTTTCCAAAATGGAAAAATGGCCCCCCAAAACCCCAAAACCCTCCACACCCCTCAGCAATTAGCTGCCATTCATGCGGGAAAACCGAAAATGGCAATTGTCAACCAAATTGGCATTGGCATTGACTGGGCTGGGATTTGATTTATCAACATGTTTCACGTGGAGGCAAAAGAAATCATTGCTGTCAGCCAACTGGGACCCGAGTGTACAAGCGTGTATATATGGCAATTCCAGCATTATGGCGTTCTCGTTTCGCGTTACTCGTTTCTCGATTCGACGCCGCATGAAAATGTGCGTTGTGCCAAACCAATTGGGAACTCATGGGCGAAAAATGCGGGGGAAATGTGAGCGCGCCCAACTGACGCGTTTCCGTCAAGTGCAACAAGCTGGGAAAAGCGCGGAAAACGCGGAAAGCCGGGGGAAGCAACCGAGCAGGAGCAGGAGCAGCCCAAAAAAGGAGGACCAGCTGAAGATTCCCCCAGTCAACGTGCAGGGGTTTATTAAAATTTTAATATCAACGCGAATGTCGACAGTCAGCCAAGTAAAAAATGTGTAGCGCAAACTTTGCCGCTGGAAAACGGAGCAGGAGCCAAAACAAGACGAATGTCAATGCATACACAACAACAAAATATATATTTCAGCTTGATATTAAAGTTTAACATTCATTCGAAAAGGTGAATTTGTAATTTCTAGGAAGGATTTAGCTTGTATACGAACAAATTTTACCTTTTTGAAATATAGTTTTATTGACACATTCTAAATGTTATTTTTTTACGAAAGGCTGAGTTATCCAATCAATCATATATATTAATTAAGGTGAATTTGTAATTTCTAGGAAGGATTTAGCTTGTATACGAACAAATTTTACCTTTTTGAAATATAGTTTTATTGACACATTCTAAATGTTATTTTTTTACGAAAGGCTGAGTTATCCAATCAATCATATATATTAATTAACTCTTACATAAATAACTTGTATATGAGATGTTCAGAAAACTAACTGTTCATTTTGAAAAACTACTATTCAATTATTCCGAAAATCGGTAAAAAAAGAATAACCTTTGATATTATTTAAACTTTTATAGATCTAGTGATATTGTAAATAATAATAAGTCGTACAACAAAAAAACAAGGAACACCAAAACGTACATTGAAATTTAAGCCAATTCAAAGTTGGATCATAAGTTATCGTTAGAGAAAAAAATGTTTTAATAGCAGGGATTTTTTCTGTGTATGCTGAAAAGAGAGGGGCAGAGACCAAAAGAAAGGGAGAGCGGGAAAGCAATCAACCCTGTCGCAGGATGCCAGGATGGCAGGATACTTGGATGCCAGGACGGCAGGATGGCAAGCTGCTGCTTGAGGACTTGTTCAATGTGTGCGTAAGCAAAATAAGTCATTTTCCCTTATGGGCCATGCGGCGAAGAAGCTGCAGAAATTCATCGATTGAATACAATACAAATATGTCAACGAGTCGCTTGAGATGTCGCTGCTGCTGCTGCTGTTGATGCTGAAATCTCAGACTCGGGAAAATCGGTGAAGGCGGTGAAAAAGCGGGCAAAAGTCGTGGAGAACGAGGAAAACTTGAGCGGCAGCCTTTGGTTTAACTCATTTCAATGCGCCCTGGGGGAGTTTGTTTTGGAGGCAAAAGCAATCAGTCAGTGGAGTGGCATTCATCTCCATCCGTGGGGTGTTGAATTACGGGTATTTTGTGTGAATTGAATTTGGCATGCCCCGGGAGCGGCCGACCTGAGTTCCCACTTCCCACCATCGGATTGGGGTCCCGAGATTGGCGATGGGGGCGTCACATGCCGGTCCCACACCTTGCCAGCTATTTACGAACGCATTCCATGCCACTCGGATCGTGCGGAAAAGCCAGGGAAAGCCAGGGGTAAGCCAGGGGAAAGCCAGGAAAAGCGACAACCGCCGGCGGCAATCAGGGCGCCAATAACAAGGATAAAAGATGCCAAGGCGCTGGCGAATTGTTATTTTATGAAATTGCAAACACAATCAAGCTGAATTCCTGCGCTTCGCCCACTTTTGTCTTTTAGCAATGTCACAGGCGCTTTTTGAGTCACTTCCCGCTTCCCTCGGAAAATGTTGTTGTTTTCCCTTTTCGCCCTGGCAGACAAATAAATTGAACTAATAGAGCTGTTAACATTGGCAGGCTGCAAACTTATAACTGCTTCGGCTTGGGATCGGCAAATTCCCCAAGTAAAATATTTGAATTGCCAGCGAACAATGCGGAAAGTGCGGAAAGTGTGGAGTGGAAAAGAAACCGCCGAAGCACTCGAGCAACTTGCAAAACAAAATCCGCTTTTCAACAAGCTTTTTTTCCCAAAAAAAATGCAGGGCATTGTTTTTGCGTTCTATCAGTGTATGTGTCTTGTGTGTGTGCGTGTGGTCCAAGTTATTAGATTCATTTCAAGTTGGCCGGGTAAAGTGCACTCCAAACATTGAGACTCCGTGGCGAGAGTCAGTCAAAGTAAAATAAGCCAAAGAGATGCGAATACGAAAAAGTTCAAAAAAGAGGCAAGAAGGGTGGAAAAACAGGGGGCCAAATGGGGTGGGTGTGGGGAAACAGGGAAAACTTGGGGCTGCGGCTGGCGTTGACAACCAGCTGAGGAAAAAGGAAAAGCTTCGACCACAACACTATAAATGTGGGTAGTTTCCAAAAGCGGTACAAAAGAAACCGCAACATCAGCAACAAGATAGAGCAAACAGGGCTGACTGAAAGGAAAGTGGAAAGTGGAAAGGGGGGGTGGAAAAGCGGTGGGCGGGCCAACACTTATTTCAAACAATTAACTTGATATTGTAACGGGGCCCGGGATGCTGCCGCCTCTGCTGTTTTCCAACCTGCCCAACCTCTCGAAAGGTCACCAGGGCCAAGTCAAATATAACCAAAGAAAACTCTTGGCATCATGTGGCCAAGGGAAAGGCGGCAGGCGGCAGGGGGCAGGGGGCGAGAACAGCGGGTCGGAAAATGGGGGCCAGTGCGGTCCCAAAGAAAAACATAATAAAATCAAACCAAAGTGAAGATGCCGACGCCACGGCACACGAAAGTAAAATAAACTGAAAGAAAAACAAAAACTCACGAAAAGCAAAGAGCTGCTCAGGAGTTTCCTCGGCGCCCGTTGTTGTCTCTTGGAATTGCTATCAGTGTTACAGCTGGCGGCGGCTTTTCCCCCGCTTTTCCTCCCGTTTTCCACCCCACCCCTCCGCCCCTATTTTCATCCAGTTGCGAGGCCATCAACAGCAGCCGTCGCAGTTTTTGGCTGCGAGGCGTCAACTCTTGTGCTACAACTTGAACACGAAGTTCATCAACTAACTTAAGGGGGGCGGGGGCGTGCCACAAATGGCAGCGTCCGAGGCGTTACTCAGCTTGTTGTTGTCCACTGCAGTGAGCAAAAAAAATAAGAATTTCTCAGAATAAAACCAGTCATTCGTTGCATAACAGTCCACCAAGATTGGACTTTTCTATTTCTTTTTCTAAAGTTAAATAGAAAAAAGTTTTCTCAGACAGAAAATACCTTTATCCTCTCTCTTAGTTTTTGTATTTATATTTAAACCAACTAAAGGGTCATTTAAACGTGTACAATATCTTAACAACTACTTATAGCTCCACGTCTTTAAAAGATTAATTTTTTTTAAGAATATAAAATAAATTAATTTATAAATAGCAGTTACCTAACCAAAAAAATTTTTTTTAATTACAATAAATTGCCTGGTTATTAAATATGTCTGATTTACAAAAAAGATTTAATAGATTACACATTAAATATTAGCTGTAGTTCTTACAACAAAATGGTATACTATTTCATGAGATTTAAATGTCCCTCAGTTCCTTAAATAGTCTTTATTTTAGGCCTATGTTTTTTCTTCCTGTGTGCTGTTGCTGTTTTGGCCATTGTTGCTGCTGCGTGTTTGTTTGCCACCGGAATGAATATTGCCCCGGACCAGAGGCTCCTCTGCTATTCATTTTTCTCTGTCTTTCTCTGGTGCCCGGAGCTGTTTGGCTTGACTTGGCTTCGGAGCTCGGAAACTGGGGAGCTTGGGAACTGCCCCTGATGAGCGACACAGGCCAGACTTCTTTCCTACGGGGCTGGCCGGGCACCTGTCCACCTGTTCTCGTGCCCACTCCAGTCATTCACCTGCTGCTGGCATCGTCAACAGCAGGTCTCTGTTTTTCTTGTCCAACCCCCCTGTTTGTTTGTCTTTCAAATTTACTTACGCCTATTTGAGCTGGAAATGAGCTGAGGCTTGACTCAAGCTCGGGATGAACCTTGGCGAAACCCAAAGAAGGAAAATATGCTTAAAAGCTTGCAGGGACTTGCGTTTTTATTTTGCGTTGGCAAACACACGCGGCGTATGCGCAATAATTTACAAAATTATTGTATCCAAGCAGCTAGGTCAACTGTAGGTTTTCGGGTTTCAGGGTCTTGGGTGGGAAATGGGAAATGCTTTCTGTATGATTAGTTGACAGAGCAGAACGACTGCAAATTTTTCCGACAAGTAATGAAAAACGCCACAAGGTAACGAAGGTAGAGTAAATATTTAACCAAATTTCAGGCAATGCGAAATTGAAGGGGAAATGGAATGGCCAAATGGCAGGCAGAGATTTCAAAAAACTGGCACAAAGAAACAATTACCTATTTAATCCCTGATGTTCGGTATAATTGCATAATTCACCATTATTTACTCCCGGTCAAACGCTCGCCGTGCATTTCAATTGCCAATCAATCGGTGGCCCCCAGCCATCAGTCCAAACTCGCGCACACAATAAACTATTTAGCCGATTGTTACAGCCACCCCAAAGAACATGTGAACCGAACCGAACAGAACCGGAAATGTTAAATGATAATGCGCGGCACGCATAAAATGCAGTCACTCCCTCGTGCGGCGAGCACACACACGCGGACGTATACGTTATTTTTACTGCGTATACGTAATGCATTTTGATGGCAGACAACGCTCGGCCGGCCACAGCGTAACAATTTAAATCGTCGGCGGTCATTTACGTGCACACCATGCAAAATGCATTTATTGCATGTCGTGCAACGTGTGGAGAAAGCGGAAAAAGCGGGGAAAGCGGGTGTGTGGAAAATGTGTTGTCTACTTTACGGCGCGTGGCTGTTATTTCCGCTTTCCGCCTTTCCTTTCCACTAATAAAAATCGTTTAAAAAACCACATGACAGCAGCAGCGGCAGCAGCAGCAGCAGCTACAATAACAGCATTAAATAATAACAATCATGTGTAAATTTGCCCAGTGCGCTCCAACAGATTTATGTTTCCCTACAACTTCAAACTGCAACGTGGCGCAATAAATCTGGCAAAATCTTGCTAGTGCCCTCCGCCTCGACTTCTTCACTCGCCTCGTCTTGCTGCATTGCTGGCTAAGCTTATTTGTCTCTGCACATCTTCGTCGTCTGCCATTGTCTTCCATTACTAAAATTAAAATCCAGGCAAAACGCGCTGCGATTCTATTACCAAAGTGACTCATACCATGGAAAAACTCGCGACTGTTTCTCTCAGCTGCCGTTCCTATTTTTTTCCTTTTTTCTTGACGGCTTTTACACTTTTAAACGGCGCTGCGGAGCGTGTTATTTCCGCTGCTTTTAGTCTGTCTGGCAGCAGGACTTCCACTCCGGCTTCTGTTCCTGCCGCTGATTGTGACTCTGGATCCGAATCTGCCTTTCCAATTTATACCCATTCCCGTTCCCGTTCCAAATCCGCCATCCTGCCATCTGTTGTTTTTGTCGCTCTCGCCGGTGGATGTGACTTTGTGTGTAATTCGCGTCTTGTCTTTTGGCAACGAAAAATACGTTAAATTAAATTATGATTTCGGTTCTCCGGCTCCTCCGCCTGCCTGGCCCACCGCGCTTGTCTCGCCGCATATTCGTTGAATTCATTTCTTTGCGGATTTTTATTTATTTTTTCACGTTCGTCCTTGCAAAATATTTGACTGCCTGTGCACGTTCATCAGGCCAGGCCCATAAACACACTTAACAAAATCTTTTTGGATAATCCTGCAGACTTAAAAAATTTCTAAGCTTGTTAAAATATGAATAAATTTACATTGATGGCACATAATAGTTAATATATATTTTAAGAAAGGTGTAAAAAAATTTAAAAGATCTATAAAGAAAATGTCGTATTTGAGAAAACATTCATTGTGTTTGCCTCAAAAATCACTTGGGTCTTAAAACCACTTATAAAAAGGTCTAGAAGTATGCATGGAAAAATGGATCAACGTGTTCCCAAATGAATCTATTGAACTTTTAAAATCAAAACAAATTGTTGCATACTTTTAAGCATTCTATATTTACAACAACAATTTAGGTACTACTTACCAGCATTTTTTACAAAAATTCATTTCTAAGCACTGGAAGCATTTCTCTATTTTTTGTGGAATATTTTTATTTAAGTGCAGGACAGACAGCAAAGCGAGTCAGTCAGTCACTTAGCCAGTCAGTTAGTCAACAACAGCAGCAGCAGAAGCGGCCGTGTACCGGGAAACCAGCGAGGCGTGCGTGCCGCAATCCCAGGCTGCCACCCCTCTCGGCCCTCCTGCCCCCTGTACCGCTCCCCTCCACCACGACATTCCCTTTACCGCTCCCATTTCCATTTCCATTCCGGTTCTCGTTCGCCTGTCGTCCCGTTTAGTTGTGCGGGCTGCAAATCTTCAACAATTGCCCTGATTTATAATTTCTGCTTAGCAATGCAAAATACTTGAGCCGCGTTGGGCTGACTCTCTGAAATGGGAGCGGCTGGTCTGGTGGCAGTGGAAGGGGGCGTGGCATTGTAGGGCTTCGCCAGTCGCATGTGTTTGGCTTAGCATACAAATATTTTGCTGTTTGTTTGCCTTGGTGCGCATAAACGGCAAGCTGGGTGGTTGGCTGCTTTCGTTTCGTTTCGTTTTGGTTGGGAAGAAATGTGATGAGCACGTTGACAAGTGAGTTGCCAGCCCCCCAGCCACCCGTTCCCCTAACTTTTCCACCTTCATCACCCACACCCCCACGCCCCACCTCATCCCACTCATACATAATCCAGGCAGAGGCAGCTGCGTCCTGCATCAGACGTCCGCCTGCCTCGTCATAATGTGGCTGGTAGTGCGCTTATGCATAATTTACCTACTCAGCAGTTGGCAGAAAAGCCAGAAAGGGGGCGTACACAGAGAGAAAAACACACAAAAACAGGATCTATTAAATTAAGTTAAACGCTTTTGTGTGCGGAAGTTTCTTTAAAAGGAAATCTCTTAGCTCCTTTCGAAAACATTCGTTAGTCTACAACTCTTAAAAAGTAAGTAAGCAAGCAGCTAGTTTTTCTTTTACATGTAATACCTCTCAAACCAATTTCACAGAGCTATATTTTTGTTTGGCAATATCTATATTTGAGCCACAGAATTTACTGTGGTTTTAAAATCACTTCAAACAGTGAATTAAAATAAGCAATATAAATAGCTTGCCCAAACTTTAATCATTTATATATATATGTGCAACACACACCTTTATTACAAATTTCAAAATTTTCTGTATTTTAATTGCGGCGCTGATGTGGGTGCAACTGACTGCAGCGAAGGGAATCCCAGAGACTGGCGATATCGCTTTGACTTTGTAAAGCGCCAGAGCCGCCGCAAAAAAAAGCTCTCCAATTATCTCCTGATTTATGATTTCTCATTAATTTCCCAACCAAATCTCAGCCACGTACGCTGATAGCCGACTGGGCCACATATGAGGCGGGTCTCCACTTATAAATTTGATAGAAGAAAGAAGGCTCGGAAAACTCGTCTCGAGATGCCTTTGAATTGGTGAGTTTCTTTTGGGGGGCCAAAGGGAACTTATTAGAGAGCGTGTGCCTTTGAATGTGAGTGACTGAAGGCAGAGCTCAGAGCCATGTTGTTTGCTGACTGATTGCTTTGGCCTCCGACATCGTAGCACCCAGCCCCGCAAGCCGTTCACCATTCTCCATTCTCCATTCTCATGAATGGCAACGGAAATGAACGGAAAAGGGGCTGAGCTAAACGCAGAAATGCGTGCGCCATAAATTAAAGTAGTTTTAAGTATTTCTGTGCTGGCCATTGTTCAACTCCCTTTTCTCCTTTTCTCTCTTTCTTCTGTATCTTTCAGTTTCGGTTTTGGTTTTCGGTTTGGGTTTGGGTTTAGGTTTAGGTTAGAGTTTCGGGCTTGGGTTTCCCGGGGTTTTGCCGCATTCGCGGACCGCCCGCTGCTCTGAAGTTTGAGGTTGAGCTGGTTTCGCCCCAAAAATAGATATACAAATGTGTTTTAATGGTCGCATTTTTTCCGTTTCTCGTCCTTTGTTGTATTACGTTGGCTCATCCTGTGGCCCCGCCATCCCTTGCGTTGCTGAATCTGTGCGCTTTGTTATGCCGCTTGTCGTTTTTTTCTATGCGACCGAATTTATTTGCCACTCTGCTCCTCCTTTTCGGCCAGTTTTTGGCCCTGTGCGTGCTTGGCCGCCATTCGCCATTTGCCGTTCGCCGTTCGGCAAAAGTTTCCTTTTTTTTGCCGGCGCTTTTCCTCGTTGTCTGGCCTGGTTTTCCCCGGCTAGGCCTAAGCCCGGGGTGGCAAATGGTTTTGATTTGATTAATGAATGTTCTAATTAAGCAAAACCGTCACCTAGCCCGCCCCGAGTGGCCCGCTTTTGACCTTGGCCAAAAACAATCTACCAATCTACCAATCTAGCAGAAGGAAGGAAAGTTTCTCTCTCTCTTTTCGACCCCGGCACACAGTCAGTCCGTTGAACGGAAATAGAAAGACAAATTATTTGGCTCAAACTGAGTTTCGAGTTTCGGCTGTGTGTGACTGCAAGTGATTAGCGTTAAATGGAAGCCAGTAAGGGAAAACTTTATCGAAATTGACTCCAAATGGACACCACACACAATTTCAATTACCTGCAAGTTGTGATTGCGATAATTATGTAATGGCCGAGCGCCTAATGATGATTGGTCCTGTAGTTTATGAGCCCGGCAATTACGTAAGAGAGATCCAGGACTGGTCTGACCCTCCTTGACTGCTCGCTCCTTGCTCCTTGCTGCATGCTCCCTGCTTCTGGCTGTGTTATGCAAATTTAAAACTTTAAGCACAAGTTGCGGCCGTCCTGGGTGTCCCATCCATGTCCTCTGAGTGTGTGTGCTCGCTTGTCTACCATATAAATTTAAACAATGTTGAAAACATGCTGCGTTGGCACTTTTTAACCACGCTCCTCACACACACACACACAAACAAACACTCTTACTCACACTCACACATCTGCTTAAGCAGAGGCAAGCATTTATATTTATGCTCTGCTCGCCAAGCCAAGCCAAAAGTGTTGCATACATCGAGGGGCCTGCCGCACAATTTACATCTATGTATGCACATACACATGCATGGCAGCAGCTTTAGCTGGTCGTGTGTGCGCGTGTGTGCTTGCCTATGTGTGTATTTAATGTCGAAATTATGGACGACAATTTTAATGACAATTCAACTTAACATTAGAACGACAGGGGCAGCAACATGCGACCAGCATCAGAAACGACTTTGTTGGTCGTTAGTCGTTAGTCGCTGCAGCAGCGACAATAAAGGGTGTCAAGGAGGTTAGATCGAACACTCTATACCCTTTGTCAAAAATTTAAAAATATTTCAAAAATAGTTGATCAAGTAAATCATAACAACTAATTAAAATCATTAAAATTATATAAGAGAAATACATAAATGATCCTAAATTCTATTATTAGTTATATTCCTGTATTATACGTGTACTTGGATGAAATATCAATATCATAATTCGAATATGATAAGATTGTCTTTAATTAAGATTTAAAAGTTTAAAATTAATTCTAAATCTCTTTTATTTTTGGGCAAAAGATTGGCTCTTTTTTAAATTTATATTACCTATTTATTATTTTTGTATACTGTAGGCAAATATGAGTAAATAACAAATTCCTTATGAAAAGTAGTTTGCAGTGAACTTTTGAATGGGCTTAAAACCAATCAAGCCATAAATAGCACCAATTAATGGGTAAGTCAGGCATCGGCAACAACAATGGCCGGGGCTTCTCTATGGCATCGGCATCAACGGCAGCAAAACAGTTTCCGTATCCGCCAGCCGCCATTGTGCCAGGATGCCAATGCCAAACACACACACACACACACACTTAAAAGGAGGGGGTGGGAGGGAAAGGGGGGAAGACAGGGACACACACATGTGTCCTGGTCCTGCCATTGCTTTTGCTCTTGCCTTTGCTCCTGCTGTCGACGACAATGCGTGTGAGTTAAATGTATGCGCATAAATTAATAATTAATTACACAGAATTACATTTCGGGCTTGTTGTATAATATTCATTATTGTTATGCATAAATAAGGTGACTTTCCAGGACTCTGTTGCTCTGGCTTTTGCCATCCTCCTTGCCACCCGCCCACTCGCAACCAATTTGTGAGCGATGCGCCATTTTAGTTTTTGTTGTCCCGCCGCATTATAGAGCTCATTAAAATGCCAACTCAGCTCAGCTCAGATCAACTCAACTGAGTTCTGATCGTTTGGCTTAGCTTTGGTTTGGTTTGGTTTGCCTTGCTTCGGTACAATTTCGGAGCTCAACTCTTCGGCATCAATCTTTGAAAATGTATTTATTTGCCGGCCATATATTTCATTTGATTTACAAGTTTAAGCCGGACAAAAAAGCAGGAATCTGAATTTGCATTCCCTTTGAAGGGCGTCCCCCATCGTCCCTGGGGCATATTCAAATGCTGATTTCTCTATGAACCAGGCCCATTATCCCTTGTCAGTGACAGCAGGAACGTGTTTATTGGCTCGGTTCGCAAGGACATTTGCCGCATAAATATCAACGAAATTAAGGAGCGACCGGAGGATGGGACTTCCTTCTGTCAGGGCAATAAATCAACAAGGAAGACGAACGCCTTGTGTCCTGCCGGATCGCCTGCCTGGCCAAGCAAATTTCGAAGGAAATTGACCAAAAAGTATTAGTAACGGAAATTGCACAAATTTCGTTTGGGCTCAACGCACTGGGATCAGGACCACATGTGTGTCGTTGTGAATGAGGGCTTAGGTGTGTGTGTGAGTGCGTTATGTCCTGTCTGTGGCTGTGTGATTATGGTCATTTTAATTGAAAGCCAGACAAAAACAGAAAACCGAGAACGAAAAAGGCGGCATTGATGGAGCATATCGAATTATGCATAACTGAGGATACCGAAACGTGCACTGTGAATTGAATTATGCCCTTCTGATTGAGAATATTTCAATGGGATTTTTTTTTCGATTTAAGATTCGACTAAGTGTATTTTTTTATATTATTTTTATTTTTTTTTTAAATTTGTGTTCTTAAAAATATCTCAGCTCTTTTGCGTAAAGAACTTTTTTTTACCAATTGTTCCAATAAATCAATAATCTTTAATTCTATTTTTTGCATAATTTGTAACATTTCATTTTAAGATAAAAAACCATGAAAATATAGTTAAGCGGCGGCAGCTGGTAAAATGTGGTTCTTAAATGTATTTACATTCTATGGTAGCCGTCGTCAAGTGTAAAAGGAAATGAGCAAAGATAATGCTTGAATAAGCAGCCTCCATATATATTCCGAACATCTCCTACCCAGTTCTTATCCTGAAATGGCATCCTTTGGCATTTGTCAAACTTTCTATCAATGCTCATATTTCAGGCCGGATCTCTTTCCCAGCACATAAGTATGCAACACTTTTTCCCACGGCGGCCTTCGTTGTGTTGGTGCTCCCCTTTTATTTTGTATAAAATTTGCATGGATAATTTGTCACTTTGAATGATGTTGAAGCTCTTTTTTCGAGTGGGTTACAACCAATCCCATTTTCCTCCAGTAATGTCGTTTTCCGCACCACCCCCCACCCCGGCGGCCAAAATTCTTGCGGGAAGTGCGGCAAATGTTACAAATTGTTGTCGTTGAAAATCAGCCCTTAACCCATGCCGCCATGGGCTCGAAATTCAGGCAATGCATCAGGAATTTCGAGGCGAACTTTAATAAACCCGTTTTTGCCGACTAATTTCACAATAAAACCAAATGGCAGCACAAAAAAAAAGGGCATCCTAGGGAGGCCCGAAAGAGAAACCCTTTTTAACCTCACATTTTATGGCACACATGCGCTAACAGGTTTAAAAATTACATTTAATGACAATTGGCAGAGTGCCCCGGTCCCTCGGCTTTTTCCCGTTCGTTTTCCCCGCACTTTTCTTGCTTTTCCGCTGAACATGTGTCGCCGATTCGAGACATCCCCGCCGTTCCGCGCGCAATTTCGAGGCAAGTTGCTCCCATTAGCCACATAATTTTAAGTGTGTGCGTTGCCCGAATTTCCACCACCCTTCCCTCCCTCACCGCTTTTCACGGTTCGGGACAGGGCTGTCGCGTAGAACGAGCTCATTTAATATTAAAAGGATTTATGAGACATTTTCCTTTCATTTTGACAACGAACGACGGCGTTTGGGGGCGAGCAGGTTGGGCGTTGAGCGTCTGAATGGCGAACGGCGAATGAAAATGCTGCGCCGTTGATGAAATTTTCGCTTAACAGAATTTGCGACGCTTGGCGGACGTCGGCGGAGCCTACGCACGGTTAAAGGGTTTTCCATTTTCCAAAAACCAACCCCCCTGTCCCTGCACCACAAAGCAACCCCCAATTTCATTGCCTTAGTGAAAACCCCTTCCCCAATTTCCGTTTGCCATTGTTGTGAGCTCTCGGCAACTTTGCGCTGGTTTAGCTTACGCCCGGGAATTATTTGAGTGCTTTTTGGGAAGCGTTCCGCAAAGGCCGCCCCTTCAAATGCCACTCCCCCATTCCGGAGCGTGTGAAAGTGCAAACGCCTCGAAAATCCCATGTACCTGTGAGCTTGTGTTTGTGTGTGTACATTTTTGACAGATTTGAAAATTATTATGCAAAATGAATAATTTAGCTTGAAAGTGTTAAATTGATTTGGCCTTTCCCACTAACATGGCAGACATCGGCTTCTCCTCGGGAGATGATGAAGATGATGGCCATGTCGGCATCGCTTTTCATTCCCATCCCCTTGAATTGCTCGGGTGCAATCTGGAGGAGGATGTGCCAAGTGTGGATAAGGTCGGGCTATCAATGGCAGCTCTGTCAGAATGAAATATACATGCGACTTGTCAACCGACTTGCGTTTCGATGAGAGACTGTGATGTGATAAAGTGTCGTTTTTATTGTATATTCATATTTAGATGATACGCCTCATTAAAATCCATAATGTTTGGGGAAAGGCGTAAATCTATTTATTAAATAAGCGGGATAGGTGTTAGGTTGATTTATTGCCTTTTGTTTTACGAGCTGGAGGCATTGTCCTTTAACCCATCTTTATTATTGCCACCATTGAGCTATTAAGAAATTAAGGCCTTACTAGTTATTAAATTTTAACCCAACCCTTTCTCCGTTTAAAATCAGTTTCAGATAACAAACTAAAGGCGTTTAAAATATCACAATCAAATAGTTCTGTCTCTTATTTAAATTTCTTGAGATTAATTCGAAGAATTTAATATGAACTGTATTTATCAAATTTTATGTGTCTCATAGGCCATCTTTAAAGGCTTGTATTTTGATTGTATAAAGGTTTTTGGGGTTCTTAACTCTTTTCTCCATTAATGCTCTGTCGCGTCGACCCTACATTAGACATCCGTCCAAAAGGTCGACTTTCTTGTCAACTGCATTGTAACAGGTCCGCCTTTTGCGCTTCTGTAAGTCCCTCCTCCGCTGCCACGCCCACCGCTTGATCACGCCCACTCCTGACGTCATTTGTCAAATTTTGCGGCATTACCTGGCCAAAAAGACATGGCCATGGCCAAACATTGTGCCAGTTGTCGGCCCCACCCACTCGACCCCCCCTTTCTGGCTCATCCGGCGACTCATCGCAGTCCTTGTGGCTAATATTGACATTCCTAATCTGTGCTCCGCTGCGGTGGCCGTTAAAATGCCGTGTCACTTCGTTAGTATGCGTGTGTGGTGCGATTTGTATTTGAGTATCTGCGTATCTGCGTATCCTTGTATCCTTGTATCCTCATATCTGGGTATCCGTGTTTCCCTGTTTCTCTGTTTCTCTGTTCTCCTGTAGCCGCATGTGTATTTGTCTTGAGGTCGCGTTCGGTTCGGTTTTGGGTGTGTTTTGTTTTTGATTCATGCCCCGCTATCAACACTGGGCGTGTTCCCAAACTGGTTCATTTATATTTGATGATGACATTGCCGACATCGGCCGAGCAATCAAACTCCCGGCTTCAGTTTATTAGTTTAAGTAGCTACATTTTGGGAGTGATTAGTGCGGGGCGTAGTCCGATGTGGTCGGCTGCTAAAAGGGAGCCTGTGGGGTCACTCAGAGAAAACTATGTTTGTTAACAAATGTGGATCATTATTTGGTGGACTCCCTTTTTGGATTGCTTTAAAGTGATAAAGATCTTTGAAATTCTGCTCCAAGATATATTCCACATATATTCCAGAAATTACAAAAATTTAAATTATTTAAATGTAATGGAAAGAAAGCAAAAAATCTACTGTAACACATTCAAAGGTCTAAACACACATAAAGGGTATCAATTTTGGCTTTAACATAGTTTAAAATCCGTTAGTCTGAGTGATATTTTAAAACTAATAAATTTTGATCAAGTGTGTTAATTTAAATGTTAAGTTCTGGTACCAACTTAAAGATATATATATTTTTTGGTTGCATACCCAAAGGCACCTTTTTCGGTGACTTCAAAACACTGCAAATTTCTATAGATTATTTTTGGCTAGTGCACAGACACACTCAAAGTGCTGGCCACTGCAGTTTGAATCGCTTTTTAACAACGCTGCAATTTCTGTACCCATTTTGTGGCTGGTGATGATGAGCCACCCGGGTGGTGCATTGGGTGACGGGGTGGTGCCAGGGAGGTGCCAGGAAGGTGCCAGGGTGTTGCTATAGGTTGGTGCCGGGTTCAACGTTGTCTCGGACGTCATGTTGTTACAGTTACTTTCTTGCAGCGCACTCTCAACTTGATTTCTGCTCGTTTTTTGCCTTCGCAAATTGTTAGAGGGAACGCCCGCGGAGCACCACCCGACCACAAGCTCCAGTCCTAACTCAACCTGGCTAAAGTGCAGCACAGACAAAAAAACAAAAAAAAGAACAAAATAAACCAAAGAGGGAGGAAAAACTAAAAGCGACAGGAAGAAGGAGACCAAAAACAGAAGCCAGGAGCTGAGCAAGAAGACAGGACTCAGGACTCAGGACTCGGGACTCGGTACTCTGGGCCAAAGCGATTTGCCTTGCCAAAAGCTGCACGACCAACTTTGTAGTAACATCTAAACCTCCCCTCTCGCCCCCCCTCGCTCTATCTCCCAGAAATCGCTTGGGTGTGTGTGTGTGTGAGTGAGTGAGGGCGACAGCACAAGTGTTTTAATTTTACGACATTGTATGAATTTTACTGCTGGCACTGCAGAAACATCAGCACCGCTGTTACATATCGTTAGCTTCCTTAACGGACATATCCCACATCGCCCCCGCCATATAGCCTGGTGGTGGTGGAGGGGGTGGTATGAGGGGTTGGTAGTGGGGGTCGAGCTCCATCCCCGTTGTCTGCGCCGTGCTCATAAATTGCAGCTTGCAAGCGTCAGTGCAATCAGCGTCATCAGCTTCATCCGGTTTATTCGAGGGTCCCTCGAACCATGGGCCCCTCTCCACTCCTCTCCACTCCACTTCACTCGCCTTGGATTTACCCATCGCATCCCATATCCAACCCAACCAACCATGACAGCCTCTGAACTTAGCCCAGGTCTCCGGGGTTTACTTAGCTTGTGGGTAATTTTTTAAAAATTATACAAATTAAAATTGGTGGGGCCCTGCGATGGGCCCACTGTGCCTTAACTGCCGTCACTTAACGTTAACAGTTTACGCTTGCCTGCAGGCCAAAAAGGCTGGCGTTGCACTGCACATACGCATGTCCTGACACTCGGCAGCTAGCAAACACGGATGCACTGCGGGGAAATGTCTGGTAAGCGATGGCACTAACGTTTCCTAAGTTTTCCGAATTGTACAGATTGCAAGAGAATCAGGTCTAGTGAAAATTGATAAAGCTGTTTAACTAATGTGAGCAAACAAATCTTAATCAATTGCATTTACTAAATAAGAATGATAATAGTGTGATAAAACTCTTTTTTAGATAATTCTGATACATTTATGTTCTGTATAAGAAACTAAACTTAAAAAAGGTATTATAATTAATTAAACAAATTTTGAAGCATTAGTATCAACTGCATGAAACTAAAAAACGTAAGATTGGAAACCTAATAATGGAATTTCAAAAATTGGAACATTATATTAATTAAAAGAAACTATTAAATTGTTTTATAAATAATACCTTAAAGTACCTTAAGGAACTGGAAACATGTTTTTGTATAGCAATGTTAAGAATTATAGGTTAAACTATGAACGAACTAATGAATAACTTTAAGTAAAAACCTAAAACCTTTAAAACACATTTTTTGAAGTGCTCTCAACGCACGCAAAAGACATATATTTTGTAAAGCCGTCTCTTGATCTCCCCGAGTTTAGAAGGCATTTTTGTGAGTGCACCTACATTGCAGGCCTGAGGCAGCCTGCTCGTCCTTGTCTCGCCATCATTTTCGGTGCTGGGTGCTCGACGGCTGCTGCTGCTGCTTTTGCTGCGCTAACTGCGTAAAGTTGGCACTTGAAACTGTCAGCTTAAAAATGCCAGCTGCACACACACACACACACACACACCGAGGGCAGAGAAAAGAGAATAAGGGGCCATGCATGTAGTACATAAAATGCACAAAATGGTCGAACGACTCATGGCGAAAGTTGGTGGCCATAAGTTACAGGAACTTAAGGGGATGAGTGGGTGGGGTCGAAGGTCGGAGCCTTAAGTTCCCCCAAAGTCTGAGGGGTCATAACTTTGGGAGTAACCCGCGTAAAGTCCCGTATAAAATGCATATTAAAATAGCGCCCCCGCCACTTAACCTTTCCGCTCATTACTAGCCCACTTGTATTAACCCGTTTTTCGCTTTTCTTGGCCCGTTGCAGATGGTGACGAGAACGAAGAAAATCTTTGTGGGCGGCCTCTCGGCGCCCACCACACTGGAGGATGTCAAAAGTTACTTCGAACAGTTTGGCCCGGTAAGTGGAGAACTCCCTTCTCGCCATAAACCAATGTCTTGCAGCCATAGCTACATCGAAACGGGAGCCAGTCACATGCCAAAATGCTAAACGAAATGAAGCAAAATAATAATCATAAAAAATCAGAATGACAGGCAGTGGAGCAAATCATGCAATCTATTCGCACTGCGCGTGTTCCCCCAACAATGTTCGGGGTGAAATTGTATATATATATATACTTGTATTTTTTGCTTGCCGTAAGCAGTGACACCTTCACTGGCTGCCACTTGCCACGTTTTGTTTGATCAATAAAAATGCCAGAAAAAAAAACCAAAAATTACAAAGCCAGCGAATGAAAGAGAAAAACCTCTGAAAAAATTCGAACCAAATTCAATCTTGACAAGTACTGCAAAGCCCAGGACTCCACTACGCCCCCCTAAAAACTCCACTTAAGCACACACACACATATGCATATCGAGTGTGCAGCTGTGTGTGTGCTTGCGGCTGAGTGCCGTTCGAGAGCTCTTTAAGTTCTCCATTCAGCCATGTTCGAAAAAAGGCCGAAACGGAGGCTTTGCCAGACTTGTTATAGCGCAAAAAACAAATTTTTAGCACGAGCACAGAAATCCTGTGTTGTTGATTACGATACTAAACGAAAATCGATTTGTTAGACGCTCTTACACCTTACCGCCGCCGATTTTAATGAGCGACTCTCTCGATCCCGTTGAAGCGCAAAAAAAAAAAGCCCCAAACACGGATTTTCATTAACGATGTGCTATCGGATGGTAAGGGGATATCTGAAGAGCATAGAATATGTGAAGAAGAGTTTAAGAATTAAATGTTTGGTGTTAGGTAAGACTGCACAATTTCTAAAGCCCTAAATATGTAAAGTTAAGGTTGAGTTGTATTATGTTGCTTAAAACCCTTTTTTTAGGCAATTTGGCCATAATATAAAACACTGCAAATTGTTTTTCTTGCGAGAAACTGTAAACCGATAATAGATACCCAAAAGGTATCACAAGATTGCCCTGAGAGCAGTTTGGAAATTTAACTCCCAGTCAATACTTTATCCCATAACTCAAACTTCCATTCAATATCCCCTGCTGGGAAAAAAAAAGGATGCCAATCCTCATCCTCAAACATTATCAAATTTCCGAGTCACCCAGTGACAAATTTGAATGATGGAAAAAAGTAGCTGTATCGGGTAGCAGCTAAAAACGCCAGTATTTGTTTTTTTCTCCAGCAAATTACTCAGCCTGCTCTCGAGGGGATTTTCGACGATTTTTCTCGATTTCCCGGCAACCCATCCGAAAGCCACCTCCCCCGGCCCACCCACGAGAATGAAATTCAACTCCGCAGGTAAAGCTTCCGATAATTGACATAAATTGGCGCAACTTTTTGTCAGCTCCTCGCCGCAAGACGTCAACTGCCATTTGCAATGCTCCATTGCCCCGCCCACTATATATACATATATATATAAACCTATAGCACTTGATAATGCGAATATAATGACGAGCGAGGGAGACGAACATCCATAAACGGCCATCAATCAAATCAGCGCTGGGTAACGAAATGCTTTTAAGTAATTTTCATCATGCCCGGCGAAACTGTCAAAATCCATAACGATCAAATAGTTAAGATACTACATCGCACGCAAATATATGTATGTATATGTACTATACTACTGCATATAGTATGGCGAAAAGGTGAAACAAAAGACGGCGGGCGATTTAACCAAGCGCGAATTCTTAATGGAAAACTTTTCAATTAATCCGCATCGGCAAAGGAAATTATAATAATAACTTGGCTGCGAGTGTATAAGCCCAGTGGCTATAAGCTGTGCGGAGAAACTTTCGACAGGCAAACAAAACAGAAGCCCAAGACCAGTTTCTCCCACCCCGTGGCCAAGTTATTGATTACAACTAATCCCCTTTGGCTTTTCCCTGCCGCCTCATTGGGCAGCTGGGAAAAGCCGGGGAAAAGCTGGGGAAAATCTGACGGGGGTGGGGGGAATGTTATGGGGTAAGCGATTTTCGCCAGGGCCATAAACAAAATAGCAAAATGGCAACCGGCGGCTTAGTTTACCTCTCGTCTTTTCCTCCAATTTTTCCCTGTTTTTGGCGGCAGGTGACCAGCGAAGCGTTAATGACTTTAGCGGCCATTTTTCTTCAGCTTTGGATGATGAGATGAGCGCGGAGAGATTGCTCCTGGCAAGATTGATTAGCCGGACAAGTCAGGGCGCGCCATTCAGTATGATTAATAGTTGCATGCGTAGCACCCACAACAACGGATGCCATATAGACGAGTTTATATATCAACAAAAGATAGAAATTTATGGCGCACTGCTGCCAGCCAATTTCACGTTGCCAGGGCTACCACTTTTATGTCAGTTCGCAGCGAAAGCCATTTCATTTTTATTGTATCTTTTCAAGTACCATTTTCAAATGTTTTCATAGTTGCTTAGCTGCATTTCCACTTTTATTTTGCGGTGCAGGAATGCCACTGTGGGATGCTCTTCATAAATGTATACTCTGGAACTCACATTTCCTAATAGATGAATTTGTTCCATTAAAACTGCATTATAGTGATAGACATATTCTATTCATCAGAACTACAATTTTATGTTTTGTTAAAACAGATTCCACTTTCAAAGCCGTAATCTTCAAAATATGCGTTAATTACATTAGAAATTTAGCATCCATTCTTAAAATATTAAAAATTTGTTTAAGAAGAAAAGGAAAAATTTTGCTTAGCTACTATTTTTCCTTACAAATATATACATTTGTATCATTAGGCCGTCTATGGCCCTTAAATCCCCACCAAAAAGCCCCTTTTAAATGCAAATCACAAAACTATTTTCCAAATGCAAAAACAAATCAAAAGAACTTAGAACTGAGAGAAAAAACCAACAGGATAAACAAAGCACAACGGGTGAGTTTCGAATTTTCCCTGCGCAGGTTTTCCCTTCAAATGTTCTATTTAACAAGCACACACACACATGCATATGGGATGGGAGGTGGAAATGTGGAAAAGTGGAAAAGTGGAAAAGAGGAAAAGTGCCACCCAGCTGACCTCAGATGCTGCAACCTTTGGCCACTGATTTTATTGCAACTGATGCAGCTGCTGCTTCTGCTGCTACTGCTACTGCTGCAAGCTCTGCGATAACGAAAATTCCACATTCGGAGGGGTTGGCAAGGGGAAAAACGAAAAGGCAAGAGGCTGTGGGAATCAAAACAGAAACGTAAAGCTCGTTGGCTAAAAAATTGCAAATAAACTACACATTTTGTAAAATCCCTCCGCATGGAAATTGCCCGGCCAACTATCAGGATCTGGCAGCCAAGTCCTGCCTCCTTTGGACTGGCTTTTAAAGGTGTTTACGGTGTTTGCTCTCGCAGATATACGCCCGTTCCCTATCTCCTATCCCCAATCCCCCCGCACCGCAAAGGTTAGTAAATTTAAGCGCTTTTTATAAGGATTTTATGGGGGCCAGGACCCCGAACCTCGCCAGGCAAATGGCCAAAAGAGCACCATCTCGCAGGGAGCCTGGCCAAAACGGTTGGCCAGGCCACTCAAATGTCAGATAACTCTCTTTCCACCTCTGGCGACCCGCCCACTTCGGTATTAATTATGACAAATCATGCAAAGCAAAGCCGAAACGAAAACAACAGCAAAAAACACCAAACTAATTTCATTAAAAAACAATTTTTTATGATTTAATTATGGAAAGGCAAGCGAGTGTAAGCTAAAATACACTGGCGCAAAAACTAACATAAATCCTGGCGAGATTAGTGATGAAAAATATTTTTACAAAGCTTAAAGCATTACTTAGATAATAATAATAAAATATTTGGTGGAATTACTGCATAAAATATTGTGACTAAAACATATCCATTAACTTTGTGTGGTTTATTTATTTTTTAGAAATTAACACACAAAATTGGGGCTCTAAATTTTGTATGAACACATGTATAAATTTTATTTGAAATAAAAATATATAAATCAATATATCTATAATAAATACTTTAGGAAACAGACTGCCATACAATTTTTATATTTTAATATACTTAGAACATAGAGTTTATGTAATAAATATAAATATTTTTCTGTATACATGTTGGACTTAGTTCTTCATAACATTTTAAATTCTTAATCATACGATATTATGGGGCTCTAGTTACTAGAAATCGTTAGCTAAAAAGCCTAATTTTAAGAAGTATTTTTGGCAGTGCCCAATTCTGGATGAGAATAGGAATCCGAGTGAGTCCTGGCTGCTGCTGCTCCTGATTCTGTCAGAGTTCACCTGGCTGTCATAACTGTGGGCAATTTTTGAGGCGCTCTGAATGAAGTGTCTCGCCCCCTCTCTTTCGGCCCCCAGATAGCTGTCTCTTTCGGGGAAATGTGGGGCTTGAGGGGCATAAATTATGATGCGCAAATCTTCAGCTGGCTGAATGTAAATGTAAATGAAGGAACGCCAGAGTTTCAGTGTGAGTGAGTGTGAGTGTGTGGGTGTGTGTGTGTGGCTGCGCTGACTGTGTGTGAGTGAGTGCACGATGAGTGGCAGATTTGCATAATCCTTAGCAAAAGGTTTCATGACAACGCTGCTCGAAATGTCAATGTGGGTGGATGTGATGTGCCAGTGATGTGCCCAAACCCTTGACAAACAGCAGGCCCCAACTCAAACTCAGGCCGAGAGCCACCCTAGAACCTTTCGAGCCACTCTAAACCGGCCCAATCATCTATAAGCTGCGGTTGCCTCTGCTCGTAATTAACAGCATACATATGTGTGGGTGCACAAACACACACCACAAACACACGGCAAACACTCAGCTGCCATTTACATAGCCAATTAGTTATACATAAACACAGACAGCAGCGACAATAACAACATCAACAACTACAACAACAGCAACAACAACAACAACGATGGCAATTTTCACCTTAATCCCTTGGCCGCAACTAATTTAATTGTGTTCAATTTGGCATAAAGGCGTTTAATGCAAAAGGCATTTGGCAAACAAGTATTCCCCTTCGCCTTTCGCAAACCCCATCCAAAACAATGCAATGCACATTTTTCATAGCTGTCAACTGTGGTTTGCAATCGCAATCAAAGTCTGAGATACTCTTCTATGAAGTCTTATCTTCCGTTGAGCTGAAAACCGATGGGAAATCAATAAGATGCATCCCTTTTTCTTGCGTTTAGGGTATGCGAAAAACTCTATTTCAGACGAAGACGTTTCGTTTTGGTCTCGTTTGGTTTCGTTTCGTTTGGTTTCGTTGGCCGGGCTCGTTGTTAATGCTTTGATAGACACATTACTTCCGTCTCAGTGGTTAGGCTCAGCTACAACTACAGCCATACGGAGATCTGGGGGGAGGGAAATCTAATATGTCTTGCAAGCGAGCGACTCGGCAGGGATAACCGTTTGTTTACATAGCCCAGACTATTTTCCCGGACCGAACTTAGCCACAGCCACGGCCAGGCACTGAGAGAAACAGTAGAGTTAAAAACTATTGTTTCGGAAAATATTTTAAATTTTTTGTAAAGTCTGGATCCCAAAAAACTTGTCACTTGCCCGGAGGAAGCAAAAAACTTGCTGGTTTTAATAAAAAGCATACCTTCATCATTGGTATATGTATATTGCTGTCTTATTCAAAGTCTTCAACAGCTCTTCAACAATTAATTTTTATAGTAATATTACAACAAGATTTCAAAATAAAACTAAAATGTAAATACTTTCATTAAACTTTGAAATAATATATGTAATTTTTTCATGCAATATTTTTTTTAGATTATCTAAACCCTTTTTCACAGATTTTACAAATCTTAAAAGACAATATTGCAAATTTTGTTTTAGTATAAGATCATAATTACTAGACAAAAGATTAAATATAAATATTTATATTTTTACATTTCCAAAGGCTTCTTTTCACAGAACCGCAATTTTAAAAAAGAAATTCGCTTTGATTATTTAATTATTGAAATTTTGTTGCTAACAAGATATGGCAGTACATTGAAAACATATCTTTCCAGTGCACTTGCAGTCGTGGTCGGATTCGAATTTGGAATTGGAGTCGGAGCGTGAGCTCGTGCTCGTCCTGTTCGTCCTGTTCGCTGGTTTCCTTCTGGTTCCTACGAGCTGCTCTGCATATTTGCTTCGTGCCTGGCATGGCTTTGGCAAATTGCGCAAAAAACATTGCACCAGTAAGCAGGAATAAGAAGGATGCAGGATGGGGTATTGTGGATGGTGGATGGGGGATGGGGGATGGGGGAACCACCAGCAGGAGCAGCGGCTGCAGATTTCATGCACAACAAATTGTCATGCGGACAGGCAGGCAGCCCGCACAGACAGCCTCGCAAACACACACACACACACACACACAGATACATATATACTACAGTCGACGAGCTCTGCGGTTGGTCCTGTTCGGGCTCATCTCTGGAAAGCCCCTCTGGAAAACACCCCTTCCCACTTCTTGGGCGGCTCAAGCACATGAAATCCTTACCCGGGCGCAAGTCAAGCAAACAAACAAACCGCAATGACATGCAGGCAACTCTGACGAAGGGGTTCCGCCCCTTCAGCAAATGCGGAGTGCGGGGAAATGGGTGGAAAAGCGTTGCGGCGCAGGAAAAATCTCCTGCTGCTACCCGCAAGACATTGGCATTGCCACAGTTGTAACCGGAAACTGTCGCACTTATTTGGCTACGCGCTAGTTTCGCATATTTCACTGTCAACTTGCGGTAAATAGACTTTAAACAAATATGAAAATAACTCGCAAGAAACTGGCTCACACACACACACACACACTGAGCCATCAGATATCCGCCTGGCAAGTGGGCAAGTGCAACAAAAATGCAAGAAAAATGCTAAAAAATGCGGAAAAAAAGTAAACTGTGGCTAAGCAAATGCCAAGTTGCTAAGTCTCCTCTCCGGCTTCCCAGCTCCGATTCCCTAACGGAGTAATGGAAATCAATTGTTTACTTTATATGAGCTTTTCAAGTGCATATTCAATATCATTAGATGCAGATGAGGTGGCATCATGTGCTGGGATATCTGGGCATCCGACCAAGCCAAGGCCAAGTAATAACATAATCTGGCTTGAAGTAGTTCCGTTTAGAGGCTCCTGCCTAGCCATTCGAAATTAGATTCTCCTCCTTCTGAAAACCCATATTTACCAGTCTAGCAAACTTCTGCGGGCCAAAAACTCTCGACAAACAACTCTCCAAGATGGAGAAATTTGCAAGCGGCCAGCCAGCTGAAAACTTCGCTCGCCAACAGAGCAACTTTTCTCATTTCCAGCTGCTGAAATTGTACAAGAGGAGGGCCCAGAGCTAGCAGGCAGGCGAAATCTTAATTTAAAAGCCAGCTGTTGAATCAAAGGTTAACCCACCGGTGCCCCCAGTTGTCCCTCTTCGCTCCACCAAAAAAAAGAAAATAGCTGGAAAACTCATTTTGTCAGCCATCAGGCAACCACCCAACTGCCATCAATCCACAGTCGCACATGCACACGCTTTGAAAAAACAGCAGCTGAGACTCATTTGCTTGTGCGAACAGAGAGAAAAAGTTTAATATTGGAACAGATTCAATGAATTTTTAAATAAGATTTTTTTTTATAAATCTGAAATTTATATTTCATTTTTCATTTATTTCACTTAAAGTAAAATGGGAAAAATGTATTTTATTCAAAGGCTTAAGGCTTCCCAATTGCGGAACTCTTTCATCATTTTACCTCCAGTAATCATTATTTCTGATACAACTTATGAAATGTTTTTGGTGTTTTACGTAACAACGTTTAATACGATTTATTAAATATTTAAAAAACACATTCTTAATATAATAAGAACATATATATATACATATAGATATTTTTATTTTATATATTTAAAACAAAATCAACATTTTCGAGAACGATTCCTTTAAAGAAAATTAAAAAAGCTCCTTATAGTATTTTTTCACCGTGCATATGTGCGGTAGGTTTTGGGTTGGGGTATCTTTGGCCACCTCTCGAGAGATGCAAATAAGCGAATATTCATTTGATGATACGAATACGAGTGAGCTACACGTGCGATGCGGTTGCCGCCCACCTCCCGTTCCCCGTTCCTCCGCCCCCTGCCCACTGCCCCGCCCCCTTAGCGACAATTTAAATGTACGTTTTATCGCAGCAATGCCACACTTTGAGGGGGCGCGGAGGGGGAGGGGGGCGTGGCAGTGGCAGTGGTGAATCGACAGCTTGAGATAGTCACGTACGCTCCTTTTGTTTTTCTGGCTTTTTATTTCGTGCCAATTGTGCGCCTAATTAGCCACGAATCGCGATGCCAAACGCGGCGGCATCTTTGCAATTAAAACGCACTTTTCCCCCCGGTAAGCACCCCTCCTGCTTTCCTGTGCAAGCGAGATGGCGGCGGAAAAGCGTGTGTGAGCGAGACGGAGCCACAAAATGGCGCACGTTGGCTCGCCTACAAAATTAATTTGATTTATGTACGCCACTCCGTCTGAATGTTGCTTGTTCGCAGTTGCCTTTTGCACCTGCCATGTCGTGTTACCTGCTCTGTTCTGGGCTGTTTTGTTTCTTGTTTTCTGTACTGTTGGGTTCTGTTCTTTTCAGCTCAGTTCAGTTCAGCTTGGATCGGTTCGGCTCGTTTCTGCCGTCCTGTCCTGGCAGGTAACGAATTTCTGGCAAAACAACGAATATAAAAATAAATTATTGCCATGGCAAATGTAAAGTGTCGAGTTTTGCGTGGCATATGTGTTTACGTCGCTCCTATAAAACAAGCAGCTACACTGGACAAAACAAATACGTAAAATAGGGGAACATTTATAGGAAATAGTAAAGATCCACAAAATTGTTTCTAGAACCATAACAATTTACATATACAAAATACTTATAGTGCATGAATGAGCAAGATTTAAAAAAAAAATTAAATAAATTATTTAAACTTCGTTTAATTGGTGTCTTCAAAATATGCTTATATTTAAAACAAATACCTTCTATTGTTGTTGATGCTTCCCAACTTAAATTATTGATGTATACTAATATTTGCCTATTAACTCGTCTTGTGTCCAAAGAATTTCTGCCTCTGCTGGAACCCAATTGCCATGTGTATGTTGCATTTGCCTCCATTTCGGGGGGTGTTGATCTACCAGGCAACGAAACAGCAACAAGCGACTGCCTTAGCCACATATATACATACACATAAGCCAACATATGCGACAATGCAAATAAAAAGCCATAAACTTTCATTTAAGTTTAAAATGGCATTTAAATGAATGAGTGCTAGCTGGGCTTCCAGCTAACTGCCTTTTCGTTTCTGTTGCTTTGGCTTTTGGGCCACTGGAGTCGCAAACACATGTATCATAATTCATTGCCATGTTTTATTCTGCAGCAGCTCCCCGTTTCACTCCGTTTTGTTTGGTTTGGTTCAGTTCAGTTGAGTTTCGTTTGGTTTATTTGCTTTTGGCTGCTGCGTGAAAACATAAATATTCAACACGGAGAACAACAACATTTTCGCTAGCCAAGGGCTGAAACACATATACCCGAATCGTTTCGGGCTTGTTAGACATTTTGTTATGTTCGATTCGATGGGGTACACATTACTCGAATGCCTATAAAGCAATAACCATCGATTTGCCATTGATAAGCCCAGAGAACGGACTGATGGCCCACGCGGCGTATGCGTAATGGCCTGAAGCCCAAAACATAAAAAAGATAAAGACGCCTGTTCTCAAAAAGGTACGACACTGGGAAAAAATTCAAAATGAACTTTGTAAAAAGAATTTTTCACTGTTTAAAGTATTTAACATTGTCTTAAAGAAAATAATTAAAGGTGTTTGAAAATATTTCAATAAAACATTTCGTTGTTAAAAATACCGCAATAATTTATTAGGCGTTACCTCACAGGTATTTGAAATATCTTTTTTCTTTCTGTGCACGCTTGAAAAGAAAACATTTGCCCTTTTTTAAATGGTTTTTATGCGGCGGTAATGCTGTTTGTTTATACTGGTATTTTTTTTATAGCTAAATTCCCATTTAGCTGCCTTATAAATATTAAATAAATTAAAATGGCAACTAATTGTTAATCTGGCCGGCTTGCGGCTTGTGCATATGCGCTTTTGTCAACGCCGGTGACCATCATCCGACTGTCCACTAACAAGCTCCATCTAGGCGCTGTGCCTGCGTCTCTTTCTCTCCCTGCTGGCCCCCTCTCTGTCGCACTTTTGCCATTTGCCGTGTTTTAAACGAAAGCACTTGCTGTGGTCGCTTTGAGCGACCCGAAAGTTAATCTCTGCCAACCGCTGCGAGCACCCTTTGCCCTTCTTTTCCCTTGGTTAGATATTTTGCTATTATTTTTTGCAGCCCTCTCTTTCGCCCTGCGATTCGCCATCTCTATCTGGCCCTGGGTTCGTTTTGATGCAACCGCAACTTACATTTTCACAGAGAGTGGCGCAAAAACTCGTTTGTTTGTTTATTCTGCTGCCACTTTTTATGCTTTCTTCCCGTCTCTTTCGCCCCCACTCTATCTTGCTCTTTCCCTCCGCGCGCGCGTGGGTGTGTGTGTGTGTGTGTTTGATTTGTGGCCGATGTGGGTGGTGTGAGGTCTTTTCAGAGTCATCTAGCCAGGCAATCACCCAACCAAGTCCAAGATAAATCGTCTTTCAACGCAACTCTCTGTGTGAGTGTGTGTGGCATAAAAAATCACACGATCAGTCATTACACACACACACACTGCACACACACACCCAGAACGCTTATATCTGATATATATAAGCACTTATGTTGTGTGTGCCCCAAAGTCATTTTGACTCTTGCATCCTGCATCCTGCTGCAGCAGTAACAGCTCCTTTTTATCGCGCCAACTGCTGCGCTTTAACAATTTTTTTATGCAAGCCGCGCTGCTGATTTGGCGATAGTGTCGTCGTCATCTTTGCAAGTCCTGCAGACAGAAAAAACTACTACTAAATTGGTCATTAATTTCTGGATTTTTGTTATAAGAATGGGATTAATCTTTGGCGTAACCTTCAAAAGATGTTGTTTGTTTCTGGATATGCGCGAAATGACTTACAAACTATTTTTTTTATCGTTCTAACAGTATGCGTTAATAAGGGAAATTACTATTATCAATTGCTTCAGTTAATTTTATAAAACATTGAATTGCATTCAGACTTTAAAATTGTATTGCATTTTAAAAGCTTTGGAAAAGGTATTTGTCAAATTATAGAAGTTTTTTGGCTTCAGCACAATAAATAAATGTCAATACAATAAAAATCTACACAAACCTTAACAAATATCTAATATTGCCTTCATAATATTTCGCATATAAATAGTTTACCAATTTTTCCAAAATTTTTGAGATAGTTGAACTGAAATATGGTTGCAGTGATAATGGCAAGGTGTAAAGCTTAAAGGGCAACCACATTTTCTCTGCGTGTGTCCATGCATCCTGCATCCTGCGTCCCATGTCCTTCATCCTGCTTCCTGGGTCCTGCATTCTGCATCCTGCCTGTCGACTGCTGAGTGCTAGCCCGTGGCACATAAGTCATTTGGCGGCGGGGCAGCAGGAGCGGCGCACTTGTATGAGTTTGCACTAGCTGCCTGCCGCGGCCTTCCATCGTTCCACCCCCCGAAGGATCGCCCCCACCTCCCCCCCACCAAAAGGACCTCCCTAAGTAGCAACACCCACCGTTATAGCCGCTTTGCGTCTCAATAGTCTGTTACTAATACGTTTTCTTCGCCCCAGCCATCGACGCTTTCATTGTCGACATTTTAATGCCTTTTCTTGCCGAGCAGATTCTTTTGAGTGCATAAAAAGGCGGGGAGGCACCCGCACCGCCACGCACCCCCCTCCCTCCATTATCCCCTCGAATCGCCTTGTTATGTCCTCCAGCTCCTCGAACGAAAGAGTGAAAGCCAAGTCGAGAGTCCGGAGCAAGCTGCTGCGTCACTGCAGCCAAGCCATTGCAATTGCTGACGGCACAGGATATTACCGCCGTCATTCATCGACATCGCATTCATATTCCTCGGCTCCTTGGCATCACGCACATATGCGGAGGATGGGGTGGGTTGTTCAGAGGTAGGGGGTGATAGTGCCTCAATACTCCGACGCTTCCGGTATTTATGACGCAAGTAATCAAATTGAATGGCGCACACTGCAGTTTCGTTCGCCTTTTATTTGCCCAAGGAGCCGGCAGCTCAGCATCCGACTTCTTGCAGTGATAAATTTTCTGCGTTTTGCAACGCCAGTCCCCGGTCCCCAACCCCCATACAAAAAATGTGCGAAACTTTCAGCTTTCTGCACATTTTCGTCGCTTATCATCAACGGCTGGTGCAGCTTAACGTCGGACGAAAGGGGGCCTGAAAAATTGCCAGTCGTGGTAAGCGGGGGGTGTGGGAAAATCAGCTGAAAGGGGGGCGGGGTTAGGGAAAATCAGGAGCAAAAAGGCGGTGGAAAAACCCAGGGATTGGGGGCTGCAGAATGGCAGTTCGGGGGCCAGCAATGATAATACTGAACGTGCATGAAAAATGCAAGTTGAGTGAATGGCAAAAGCGAAACGCAGCGTTCACCTAAGGCGCAATAAATAATAAGTGCCCGCAAGTAACTGGGCAAAAACCCCTGAAGAATGGGCCCATAATGAACGACATCTTGAGCAGTTCTCGACTTGACATAATGGTAAATTAGTGGCCAAGGTGGCTGCCCCCTAAGTGCTATGATTTACGCGGGATTAGGGGCAATTGCAACTAGTTCAGAGCGGCTTACGGTAACTATCTCGGTAATGTGCGGGAAAATACTCCTAGCCCTGCGATTAGGCAACTTTAAGCGCTGCAAATAAAGGCACGCCATGGAAAATAGTCTCTTTCACGAAAACTGCAGATGCCAGCTCAGCTAAAAAATAGCAAACGCTATACAGAAATTATCCCTGGAAGCTCTTGATTTATGTTTTTGTTATTGTGTTCCAAAAAAACCAACATAAAAATATGAATAGAGTGGGTAGTACAAAATTGAAAGAAAAATGGAAAAAAAAGAACGCTGGAGAGACAGCTGTCGTCTGAAGATAACTGCCATTTTCTTTTTAAAAGCTTTTTGAAAATGTACAATAGACAACAAATAGAAAGTTTATTAAAAATTATAAAATTAAATATAAAAAATTGTATAAAAAATAAATTATTGAAAAAAAACAATCGCTTATATTATGTATCTATTTTAATAATATAGGACTTGAAGAGATTTTGCTATTTTAAAAATTACTTTTTATTACGAATTAAGTATGTAAATAAATTATCGGTATAAAATAATTAATTAAAATAAAATGGTGCTAGCTAAATTATAACGTTAAAATTTAGACTAAAGCTCGTTAAAACGTCGAATGCTTTAGGCTTGGAAAAGTATTTTTAAACATAAATAACAAACTTATTTGTATTTTGCTCTCTAGTTCTTCAATGTGAAGTTATTAGGGTAGCTAAGAAGATTTATTTCAGCTTTTTTTTTTGAAAGCAACAAAAAGAGTTACAATCAAAACGACAAATACAGAGCAAAACCGAAAAAAACCCAGAAGACAGCTGCTGTCTGAAGATAACTGCAATTCCTTTTTAAGGACTCAATCAAGAGGGTCCTGCCAGGATGCTAGGATGCTGCTGCGTGAGTGTGTGCCCCTGGCAATAAATGAGCAAATTAATTAACAAAACGCAGCCGTGAATTGTGGCACGATTGTCTGCGGACACGGAAATAAATTAATGCAGGCGGAGGACATGGAGGACACGGCGAACAGGACACAAAGGCGACAGGCCACGTTAACGCTCCGGTGGTTTTTCCATCGGCCAACGACGTAGTCCGGCGAATCCTGGAAAGCAGCTTAGCCCGCAGGTGATGCCAGGACGCAAAATCAATCGAGGGAGCTCTGGTCATGCATAGATACGCGATGGGATATAGGATATCAAAAGGGGAGCGATGGAGCGATGGGGCAAGGAGGTGCTGCCATCGCCATCTATCCTGGGGACATGTGTGGGCACGTGCTGGTCAAAAAAAAAAATCAGAAAAAAAATGAAAGGAGAGAGGAGCAGCACCAATAACGACGTAATCTGTTTATATCCCCTTTTCCACTCCTCTTAGCCCATTGTGCTGCGCACTTTTTCCATTTGGCATTGCCGAAGCTATAGCTTTTCCTGCTTTTCCACTGCTGCTACTTCAATTTTCTGGCCGGCAGTTTTTGTCGTTTGTCGTCCGTTCCGTTCCATCCATGGATTGAGTTGTTATTTTTCGCTTAGTGCAATTTATTTTGGCCAAGTGGCAGCCATCGGGCCAGCAGCTCTTAATTTATTATGCCAGCTACTGGCTGTCTTTCCCTTTCTCCTCCTATTTTTCTCGTTTTTTTCACCACCGAAATTGCCTGGCCATTGTTCAATGGCAGATAAAAGAAAAATTAAAGGCAAGCGAAATGAAACGGGCGAGAAAAAATCGTTATTAATTTCAAGTTTGAAAAATTGTTGAGCAGCTTAGCACCCCGGCTATTGGATCGAAATCCAATGAATCCGTCGGGCCATCCATTTATTAGCAGCTTGATAAATACTTTCAATTTCCCCCCGCCAAATAAATGATAACGTAATGCGCCAGCATTAAAATAGATCAAAGCCGGAAAATAATCAACGAGAAACGAAGGACGGGGGCAAAAACTATCTGTTCCTTTTCGATTGTTTGGCCACATGGAGTGCGGCCCGCATAGAAATCCATTATGTCGGGGCCATCAATGGATATGGAGCAAGATTCCCATACAATTATAGCCATCATTTGTTATGTGGCCCCACTCCCCACTAGGGTCCCCGAATCGAATCGAATAGAACTGAGTTGAGCTGAACTGACTGTCAAAGCCGCACACGCGTCAATTGTTGTGATTAGCATGGAAATCATTACAAACACAAAATGAATGGCAAATCGGAGAATCAACAACGGCAACAAAAATAAATGGCAGGAGCGGCACAAAAAAAAGATGACACAGGCGAGTTCCAAAAATAGAAAAGCCAAATGTGTCCTGAATGTTTCTGCTAAGTTGGTAGTTCTACAGGGAGAATAATCGATTGAAAACTAGTCTTTGCTGGCTGAAGCATAAGTTAGCTGAATAAAAAAAGGAAACTTATACAGGTTTAAATTAATATTTTATTATAAGCAATTAAAGAATTTTTCAATATTGAACAGCAATTTTCTTTTAATTTAAATATAAGGGATTTTGTATCTTGTTTATATTTATTATATTTTATTGTACAAATTAGGGAGCAAACATTTTTTTCAACATTAAGTATCAAGTAGGCACATATCCTCAGCTAAAACCTCCTTATTGATTCTTTTAAGCGAGTTGTTGTTGATGCTGCAATTTCTATAATATTTTTTCCCCCAGTGTACATACTTTGTCAAATGTGTTTTTGTGTGTCGTCTCAGATGTGTCAGTGCCAGGGTAAATGGGTGGCTTGGAAAAATCGGTGGAAAACGGGGAGGGTGTGTGGAGCAGCCAAGCAGACAAAAGGCAACCAGTGAAAAATCGAGTTAGGCAAAACAAATAGCAAAATAGTTTTGGACGGAACGTCGCCAGCAACATCGACATAAACAACAACAACGACAACTAAACGGAAAAAACATAAAATAAAAGTAGCTTCGGGGGTATGGGCTGGATTCTCCGAGAATGGGTAAGAAAAAAAACTCTCGATGCCAGGGCCGTTGTAAAAGTCAAGCGAAATAATATTTTCCGGGTGCCAGGCAAAGGCAGTAGAAAAGAGAAGGGGAGCAGGAGGCTGTAGCATTACTTCAAGCGTAACATTGAAAAAAAGGACGCAGGATGAGGAGAGAAAAAGACAAGACGCGAACTTGCGGCCATCATTGTAGGCAATTTGCAAAAATAGCAACGATTTCTCTCGCTCCCTTTCTCTCCCACGCTCTCTGTCTCTTTCTGAATTTAGTTTAAAGGAAATCAAAATAAAAATCATAAAAATGCTGAACGTGCCGCGTGGTAAACCAGCGAAAGAGACGGCAATACGGGCGAAAGACAAGGACGGCAAATGCTGCCACTGCTTGGCACAAAAGATGAAAAGTTGTTGCTGTTTATGGCGGAAGTAGATAATGCCAAAGATGAACAAGGCGAAGGATGTCGCTGCCAGTCACAAGAGTGGGTGGTCCAGTTGTTTTTTTTTTTTTTTTTTTTTGAGTGAAATGAAGCTTAAGGGTCGCTGGGGTCTATAATTTCGCCATTACAAAACAATAGTAAAAACAAACTGCAACAAAGTTTAAGCCGGCACAGAAGTCGAGCCAGTGAGGCGTGTGTAAGCCAAACAATGGGGGGAGAAATGGGGATGCGAAGAAATGGAGAACGGAGAATCGGAGAGAATCGGAGAACTGGAGCTGAAGAGAAAGCTCTGTCGCATTATGTCCAATTACTGTCGCAATTATAGCCGAACGACCAGCACATAAATAGAGTTGCAGGGAGATGGGGAGTTTCAGTTGCCAAATCGAATGTGGATATCGCATATTGTTGACACTGCGTCCATGGCCGAATCATTAATAACCCACTGGCTAATCAAGAGCAGAAACACAGATACAAACCCTACCCCCCATCCATCCGTTCAGTCAACTGCGGCTAATGGGATAAACCCTTACGTGCGATAAGACAGAGTCACCCCTGGGGAGCCAAAAGCACCACCATTCGCACTTCGACTTCCACTCCTGCACTTGGCGAAAAGAACGAATAGAACTTTAATTTCATTTGAATTTTGTTTTTAAGGTATAACAGAGAAAGTAATCAAAGAATCAAATTAATCATTATCCAAAAAGCAAATGTTAAAATTCGAATGCAAATGTATTATTAGATCATAATTTTTTAGTTAATAAAATAAATATAATTATTTTCGATTGCTGTATTAAATATTTTATCAAATTGGTGTATTTAGAAATCATCATGTGAAATCAATTTGAATAAGATTTTTGTACATATCTTAGACAAGTTTACGGGCTAAACTACAACCACAAAGTAACTTATATATTTTAAGAATATTCTGTTAAGATTATTCTGTTATTCTGCATTAAACTCAAATTGATAGTTTTTCGATTTCTTACCATAAGTACAAATTAGTTTTGAAAACAGAATTCCTGAATATACAAAAAAAATCCTAAAATATTTTTAAAGTGTTCCAAAGGCAATAATTTAAGCACAAATTATATTTCTTGTGTACTGCCTTTTCCCATCTCGATTTTGGCACGCGTCGTCGATAAAGTCCAATGCCCAGAAGCACAATCCAGAGGCGAAGGCCTATGCCTGTGCCTATGCCTATGCCTGGATTCAGCTGTTTTGTCACTTATTCACAGCACATTAAACAATTTGCTTTTTACGCCGGCCAACATCATCATCGTGGCCCCTAAACACCCCCATCCCCATTCCCATCCTCATACCGATCCCATAAACAGGACTCTCGGCTGCCTAGCCAACCGCACATTTTAATTGTTCTCGTCATGAACATGTCATAAAGCAAATCAGATTAAATGCGTCACTTATTATTGTGCCCCAGCTAGGGTCCCGGTATCGGTCTATATATAATGACCCCCCCGCCCCCTCCCCAAAAGGCTGGGCACGTGGTACATCTACTCTATCTGTGTGGGTGAGTGGGTGAGAGTGGGTGTATCCGTGTGGACGCCTTTGTTAACTGCGGTCAAATGTGGCAACGCACCACGCAACCCAACGCAGGATCGGGGTATCGTTTTTATTGCATATTACCTTGTCAAACACGAAGACACACACTCACACTAACACTCACACACACACAAACACACACACAGTGGGGCAAGGGTTATTCGAATCGCGGTTGTGGTTGTGCGGATAATGAGTGAATTAATGCCCAATGCTTGCATAATGCTGCCATTAGTGCACATCACATTTCCATCAAAGCGGACATTCGGCCACAAATGTGCACTCAGAAAAAAGAGGGGAACTTTGGAAAAAAAAATTCTATATATCAAAAAAATAATAGATAATTAAATGTCTTTCGTATTATTGTTATTAAATTTAAACTTTTGAAAGATTTTCCTTTGTTAGAAAAGTTTTTAACAAATACTATTACATCACTTGGTATTAAATATTTTTGACTTAAATACCACTGATTTTCTGGGAGTGTAGAATGAATTAGAGTATTCCCATTTCCATTTCCGCATCCGCTGACCAATTCATCCAGGCCTTGATGCACTGTACCGAGGAAGACTTCGTTGTTATAAGCACTGCCTCCTGCTGGTCGAGTGTTAACTTGCATGTTAGATTGTGCGTGCAGCTTAATTAGTTGCAAACTGTTTTTCATCATCGTCGGGTCAAGGGAGTTATTGTGCATGTTAGGCACACGTTCGAGTGGCATGTTGGAAAAGCTGCTGACTTGGGGGGAAAACTTTACGCGTTCTTCTCATCAACGGGACATTAAGCAAATTGACACCGAAAGCATTTAGTCAAGTTAGTGGCACTTTGAGCGCTTATCTTTTAATCGACTTACCTTTATTCATCACCCCTCGCACACATACATGCAAACATTCGAACAATCGAGCAGACAGAGTGAACCGAAACCAATATTGATTTCTAATATTTATGCAATTCCATTTTACAAATTTGCATACCAAATCCTGATTGCTAGGGGACTTGGAGGAACACACATCCTGAGAGTTGCCGGTAAAAGTCAGGGCTTTTTGCACATTTCTCGATGTCTCTCGCTTTCCCTTTGACTGTTTGCCAGCCGCAAACACAATGGGACCAGGGGCCAAAGGTGGAAAAGCTGGCAAAGCTGGAAAAGCTGGAAAAACCAAGGAACCCTGGCACTTGACGCGATCCGACAACAGTCGATTAGTTAGCCAGACAGACAGACAGACAACCGGATAGACAGTCGGACATTATGGACAGATAGTGCTTTCTGTTCACCGTTCAAAGTAATCACAGCCAGGGTAACAACAATGGCGACTGGCAATTTTCAAAATGAAAACATAAAATAATAAATACGATTTGACAGCGCTCTGCAGATCTCTGTATCTGTATTGTGTAACCAATAGATACTCGTACTTTTTACGGGATACATGGGTGGCTGAAGCCGCCCGCTCAGTTTCCGCTTCCTGTGTGTGCCCGTGTGTGTGTGTGGCTGCGTATGTGTAGCAGAGTGTGTGCGAGCATCTACATAATCATATTATGCTTGACTGACACGACAAACCAAGCGCACAAATGTGGGTCCAACTGCATTGAGTTGGCTGAGCTGAGGAGGCGACTGCAGAGCAGAGATTCAAGTAATTTGACAGGCGACATACATTTTCGGGTGCACACATATGCATAGTAACAGCCACACGCGCACACCCATATAGATGCACTGGGAGAAAGTTCTTCTGCACACGATTAACTCTGTTATTTAGTCAGGGGTTGTAAAGCCTGAATTTTTGTCAGGGAAATCGAAATTTTGCACTTGTAGTAGTTTGTCCCAAAATACCCTAATATTTCCTTGCTACCATAGTGTAACTATGCAGCTGATATTATACCAATAATAATATAATAACTGACTCCGGTTTTTTTACTTGGAAATCCTGAAATTCATTAAAAGGTTTATCAATTAATGCCGATTTAAGAAACGAGTGCAAAATTATATAATTTTTTAAGTTTAAATTGAAAGTTAACTCTCTTAAGATGAGTTTAAAAAGCAAAAGAAAAATCCCTTATATAAACAGTTAATTCGAGAATCATAAAACATATGCTTATAGAGGCTATCTTTCCTAAACCTTTTTACAACAAAGTAAACGAAAAAAATCAACTTTAGGATCGAGTCTTTGAATTATGGAGAAATAAAAAGGACATTTTTCATTAAAAGATAAAACTCTAATATACCTTGGTTATGTAAACAACTAAATTAATAGTCTTTTTAAGTAGTCTTTAAAAAAAAAAAATCAACTCTAGGATCGAGTCCTTGAATTAAGGAGAAATAAGATGCAAATTTTTCATTAAAATATAAAACTTTAATATACCTTGTTTATGTAAACAACTAAATAAAATACGTTTCAAGCCATAGTTTCTCTCAGTGCTTGCATTGGTAAAGAGAAAGGGAGTGAGAAACAGCTGCGCAAATCTGTTAGCCAGTGAATTGATGAGGGGAAAAAGCGATAAAAAGGCTTTTGCATTGGTCTGAGCCTCGGAATGGGAAATGGGAAATGCTGCCAGCCTGCCTGCCATGATATGGGAAACTGCCCGACCGTCCGACCGTCCGACCGACCGACCGACCGACAGAAAGACAGACACACAGACAGACAGTAAGTCAGTCAGAGAGGGACAGAGAGAAGAAGTGGGAAAGGGAAAGGGAGGGCAGACAGTTGGAGAGACAGCGCCACCTGGCAGCTGCCAAAATTGCAAAATTGAAATTGAAATGCGACTGCTGCTGCTGCTGCTGCTGCTCCACATACACACGGATGCAGCTCACAGATACACACACTTGCATGCATAATACGCATACGCACCGTGTGCACTGCAATCTTCTGTGGCTGTCGCAAAGACAAGCCAAAGCAATTAATGTAATGAGCAGCAGCATGTCAGAGTAACAGCAACGTCGACGTCGACATTTTTGCACAAGAATTTTCAATCAGGAGACAACATTCATTCACACCATGGTGAAAATGGGGGGGAGAAAGGTGAAAGCAGATAGAGCATAATGTGCAAAGGCGTCCAATGTAATTGTTTAAACCCAGCTACTTAAGTGCACTGGGAGTGAGCTGTGTGTGTGTGTGTGTGAGTATGGCCACCCATTTGGCCCTTCCCCAAACAAAAAGTCCAATCAGGCCTGCTTTAATGAGGCTGGCATGGGCTGGGAGTGTTGGGAAAATGCATGCATTCATTTGCATTTATGTTTTGTGCCAACTAATTTGAAGGCTCTTTGGCTGCGAAACAAAACAAAATCAGCGACGACAAGCCCCTCTTGACGAGACATGCTACCTGGGCTCCAAGTGCATCTAGACTTGCTGCAACAAAGGCGGAAAAGCTACCCCTTTTTTGCCACTTGCATACAATATGTGCATACTCATTAGTTTGGAGTGCTTGCATCAACACGCCAAGACACCAACAAGACGGGGACATGTCGTCTCCAGAACTCACCCCGCCTTTTCTCATCAGCCCTCTTTTCCCGAGCACCCCTTCTTCTTTTAAATAAACAAACCCTTTGCGCCTTCCTTTTAAGTTGAAGCTAATTGTTGTTGCTGGCGGGAGTTTCAGTACTTTTTTGAAGCCTTCTTCCAGCTCATAAATTTTGTTTTCACATACTGTGTTTTTTTCTATCATCATCATCATCATGCAGAACGGAAAAGCAGCCTCATCTTCCGACTTCCAATGTCAACCGGCAGCAGCTTTTGTTTGACGTCGCCCCGACTCATGAATAACTGATTAAAACCATTTTCGGTTTGAGTTTATCTTTTATTTTTCCCTTTTTTTTCTTTTTTTTAATTTTTTTTAGCTGAGGGCGGATTGAATAGGTTTGGATAGCCGGCTGCGCTTTCATTTATAATGACTCGGCTGTGCGAAGCCCAAATGGACAGGAGAGTGCAGTGTCACCAGCAGCAGTGGTGCAGCTTTGGCCTTTCAAAACGCCCAAGTCGCAGATGATAAATAGCTGCTGCGTGAGTGGTTTCTGCTGAGCCAAGGAAAAATTATGCAGCTGTCAATTATATTTTGGTTAAACCCTTCCAGAGTTTGGCATTGTTAAGCAACCGTTTTTAAGGAAAATCCAAACTTAAGGGCTACTGCAAGTCGGGCGGTGCCATTTAAGTCCTATTGAAAATACTCACCCTATGTCATTTCAATCTTGAATGCTGAATTATTCTTACAAAACAGTCTTTGTGACACTTTCGTTTACTTTTTGTGTCGAATGCGTTAATATTAACTTTTCTTACAAGAGAAACGTCATTTATTGTCTTTTACTTAAACAAATCATTTTTTATTGTGAATAAATGCTACTTCAAGTTTTAAAGACAACAATATTGAGCACGCTTCTTATAGCCATATCCATATTCAACAAGAGGTTAAAAAATATGCAATTAATTTAAATTCAGGACTTTGCTTGAATTGTTAAGCACCAAAGCTATTTAGCAAATTTTATTGCTTGTTATTTATTTTACTTTAAGTAAAGATACCTTAACGTTTGTGTCGCAGGCTAACAAGCCAGTTGAACGTGAAAAATATCAATTTTTCCAGCACTTTATGGGTGTAAATAATTTATATTTCCCCCACATTCTGAACCTCAAACGTTCAGTTAAAGTTTCCATCGCCTTGCTGCATCAATAGTGCTGCCATAAAACTCTTTAGCCAACTATTCTGGCTCATAAATACAACATTATTTCGCCAACGTAAATCGCAGCGGCAGCAGTCGTCGACGCTTGTCTGCGAACGTCTCAATTCACTGCACATTTTGCAAATAACAATCGCATTTTTTGAATAATTCAAATCCACTTTGTTGCCCGTCTATCTGCCTCTCTCTTTTTCCCCCTCCCTAGCTCCATCTCCTTCTCCATCCAGCTGCCAGTGTCTTTGAATCGAGGAAAACGGTCGTTGTGGCATAAGAAAAGCGCTGAGCATTTTCCGTATGCTTTTGCTTTTGTTATGGTCGCATGAAAAATGTATAGCGTACTTTTGTGCGTTCGCATACACTCACCAACACCAGTGCACAATTAGAGCACCAACACCATCACAGGGGCATTCAAATATTTAAGCCTTGCATTATTAATGCCCATTTTTTAGTTTCTTTATCTGCTCGCTATTTGCTGGCGTCTTTTTCTGAGATTGCGAGATTTAAATTTATATTTAAATTTGGCATTTAAATTAAAAACCAAATTGCACATCGCTGCCAGACATGTATATGCTTCGGGTATGGTACACAGAAGAAAACAATTTCATAAACTTTTGATTTTGTTTTTTATTCGTTGCAAGTAAACAAAAATGAATTCTAATGGTCTTTTGATGTTTACGTTACCCAAAAAAAAAGTTCACCCTTTTAAAAATATTAGTTTGGATCACAGTTATATTATTTAAAATTGAAAAGGTAAATAAAAATTTTGATGAGTGTTAAAATAAATATTTGGTTGTTTCTAAAACATATTTTTTAAAATGTAATAAAAAAATTACACACACTACATAACAAAGTTATGTTATAAAACGCATTTTAAACTCTGAAAAATAAAATATAACCTTTTTTTATTATTCCCTGTGTACATATACTTTTTGCGAACTGCCATTTGTTGCCGTGTCCAGTCGCTGATTTCATTTAGTTGCTTGCCGGAGTGATAGAGGTCCGGAAGCTGAGACCCGGGGAAAGGTTCAACGGGACTGGCCACCCACAATTCAAAAATCAATTTTCATTTGCAAAACGATTACATTCACATTCATTCAATGTTCGTTGGTTCGCTCGCAGTTTCCTTTTTTTTTCTGCAATTTTTTTTTTGCCGTCCAACGAGGGTTTTTGCATGTGTGTGAGTGTGTGAGGGTGTATGGGTGTGCTATCGGTTGCCTTACACTCGAATGAACTTTTATTCAATTTGCAAAGCAACCACAAGCTGCACAATAGCCGTTTTAAACACTCGAACAACCAGTCAGCGAGCGAACGGGCATTTCGTCATTTCAGCTGAAATGGGAGCCAGGACAGGAACCCACTGGAAAAACCACCCAAAAAAGGCCACCCACCCTTTTTGGAAGAGCACCTACATCTCGTCACTGCCATTTGCATGTTCAACTGTCTGCATTTGCAGTCGTTCATTTAAATGCAACGCTCGTTCTTTTGCAATTTTTCGGCTGTTGTCTTGCTGCCGTTTTTCGGTACGCTTTTTGTTTTTGGTTTTTTGGTTTTTGCTTTCTCGCAAATTTAAAATCTATTTATTCATGCGTTGGCTGCAATTTTAGGACGTCAAAGCGTCATATAAAAGCGTATGTATGTATACTCGCGCAGCGAGCAATCATGTTTAATATATTAGCATTGATTTTCACATTGTTCTGAAAGCCCCTGCCTAAATGGGCCAACTAAAGACTGACGTTGGCAAAAGTATGTAAAAATAAAACAAATAATAAACAAAACAATGGGCATGGCGATGTCGATGGCGATGGCGAAGGACGTCAGAGGAAAACAAAAGAATGCGCTCGTAAAACCGAGATTTAGGCCCGGCCACATTTGTGACCAAAATATATACAGAAAATACACACAGGAAGTGTGCGGGCTGCTGGGGATGGTAAGGAAAAGTTGGAGATGGTGTATAGAGCTCTGCTCATTTTATGCGCTAACTGAATCAGCCCGACAACCATTAACTGGGGCCATTTTATTCAATTTGGCTGGCCCCGAAATAAAAAAAAAGGAAAAGGGCCGGAGAGGCGGGCCGGGTCGGAAACGGAAGTATGTACGCAGGTTACACAACAACAGGAGGACCAGCAAAATGGCCACGAGATGGAAAATGGAGATGGAAAATGGTGAATGGTGAATGGAGCCAAGTTGGGACAGGAACTGCTGCCTTCACTGTTACTACACTCTGCTACGTGTGACAACAATAAAAGTTTTTATTGCCGCAGCACACAGATGCGACTGTGCACACACACACAAATACACATACACTCCGAGAAAAAGGGGGCGGCTGGGCGAAAGGAAAACCCGGAGACAAAGAGAAATTAGCCCTCTGCCTCTGTCGCATTATGCATAGAAGAATCTCTCATACCCGCTCTTATCAGCAACGAAACTTTTTAAATACAACGCAGAAATCTCCTAAATTCAAGTACCTCCGGTGACAACAATAAGTCCGCAGGGTTTACCCATGCAATGATGGGTCCAAAGGACATTTGACCATGGGGAGTAGGATGACAGTGTGTTTTGGCCATCAGGTGCCAATACTTTTAAACTCTTTCTAACTGGTGGTGAAGTGAAGTGCATTACCTTTAAGCAAACAAAATGTTGTCTCCCAAATCAGACTTTTTTCACAAACGAAACGTTTTTAATAATTTTATCAGCCCACAAATCAACTTTTGGGTAGATATTATTTAAACTGAAAATTACAGTGGGTTGTTCTTTAAACATTGATATGTTTTTTTTTTTCAATTTATTTATGAATAATGAATTAAATTGAATTAAATTACTTAGTTAATTAACAAACCAATTTGTATACTGATCTGCAAATACAATTTCATCCAAGTGAAATTATCAAAAGAATATCATACTGTACATACTAAAACATTAGTTTCGGTTTAGCTCCACAATATTATTTATCGTTATAAGACTAGGTTAGTAAAAATTAAGAACTAAAAATCAAATGCTGGAAAGACAGTTATCTCGGTCCTAGAAAAGCCTTTAGTTCACAACTATTCAACTAATTTTATATTTTTTGAAGGTACAATGTGTTTAATGCGGACCACAAAAAAATTCTGAAATTAATTTCTCAATTGTTACCTTCTTTCTTTATTACTTTGGTAAATTGTTAGCTACTAATTGAGAATTAGAACACAGCTTGGGTCAACATTTGGTTTTGCTATTTGCTTTCTATCTTAATTACATTTTCTTTCTTAACTTTAAAAAGCATTTTGATTTCGGTTTAGCCAAACTATGTTGAAAATCAAATTCCATAGAAACTTCATTTATTTCACTGGAAAGTAAAGTCATATGTAACAACAGAATAAGAAGAAATTTTTCTCAGAAAGCCAACCACATAGAGAAATCACTAGATTCCTTCTGAAAATAAAACGTTACATGCAATCTGAATAGCTAAGCTTTAACAATATACAATATTCTTGGAAATTTCAATTAAATTTGAAATTTCGTTTTTGGAAATATTCATTGGAATTGAAGACGTTTAAAATTGAAAAATATTTCGGTTATTCTTTCTTAGTAAAATTAAGAAAGTTCTTGTTTAAAACTTAAGGACTGAAACATGGGTTACTGAAATAGAAAACGTTTTCATTCATTTTGATCTGTTCCAAAAGGCCCGCCGCTGGTTTTACCGCTTTTTCCTTAGCTTTTTCAGCTGCTGCTGCTGATGACGCTAACAAATGATGAGAATTTGAGCAGCGTTTTGTCCATCGGACTTGGCCGCTCTCAAGTGGCCGCCTACGTGTGCCACATGCACAATGGAACGGAAGTACCGTACCCCGCACCCCTACCCCCCGTGAAATCCCCCCTGAGTTGCCGCATTTTGCGGCGTCTTTGTTTTTGAAAAATTGTCTACTTCATTTGGGTCGCTCCAAACGAGAATGGCCATGAAATATAACAGTACTCATTATGTTGGGATTACGATGCAATCAACGCAGAAAAAAGTGTCAGTCAAATAAATCACTCGCCAAACATGAGGAATGGAGCGTCTGCATGGGCGGGTCTGGGTCCTCATGAGAGGGGGGGAGGATGCTTGGGCCTGGCTCTTATTTTCGGCCGCCTTGACAGGCCAAGAAAAGAAAATAAAAGAGGGAAGAATATATATTTCGGGTATTCCAGGCCAGGCGCAATGTCAACATCAACAGTGTTTCAACATTCTGCGTCTGTGTGTGCGTTTCAGGGGTGTTTCACGGGGGTGGGGGGAGCATAAAAACGAAAGCGTAGTTGAAACTGACAGCAACGATGACGCCGGGAAAGCGGGTGAAAATGCGGGGGAAAAGCGGGGCAAAAGCCAGCGGTTGAGGCTGTCACACTGTTTGCTCCCGGGATGGCACAAAACCCATTCCATCCACATCCACCGCCTTACTTTTCGAAGGGTGGGCAGTGAGCCAACTGAGTGGCAAATTTTTTTTAATTATTCAGTGGCCAGCGGAGAGGTTAGATTTCTGGAAGTAGAAAAAACACAAGTGGGTCTGACACACAAGCGGAGTGGGAGGCCAATGTGGCGTGGAGTTTAATCGATTTGCATGACTGAATCTTAAGAAACCAATTTAAATATTAAATAAGGCACTTTTTGAGATCATGCGAAATGGTCTATCAATCATTGTCTAGCTATAAAAGTTTGGGTACACAGCTTTGCGCATTGGAAAGTAAAAAAGAGATTTAAAATGCCAAAAAAGTTGTATCTAAAAACAAGCTAGAAACACTTATAAAATTCTATAAAATGTCTACAAATAATTAAAATTAAAGCAGTAATTGTTGAAAATGGAAAACACTTTATATTTAGAATTCAGTATTTTAATTGTTTCAAATTTGTATTTAAAAACAAGCTAGAAACGCTTAGAATTAAATTATATAAGATGTCTACAAATAATTAACATTAAAGCAGTAAGTGCTTAAAATGGAAAATACTTTACATGTAGAATTCAGTATTTTAATTGTTTTGCATTTCCTATAACTATAATATACATAATAATATATATATATATATAATATACATTTGACATAATCAGACAAAAACTCATGGCAAAAAATATAAATAATGATAATAATAATAACACACAATGAATTGTTAAACAAAATTACTCATTCTAGACCTGTGATTTGATTCGTGTGTTCTTTAAAATGTATTGAAACATTTACATTTAGTTATTTAGAGTATATAGTTCAATTTAGATTTACAAACAAAGCCCCAAGCGGCAGCTTATAAAGTCCCTTGACTCGGGAATCCTATTTCGCCCGCTGCGTAAGCTAACCCTAAGCTCCATTTATAATGTTCCGTGCACTGTGTAATCCGTGACCGCGATAATCGCCTCTGGTCTGGGTCTGGCATAAAACTCCATTGCCAACAATTTGCCCCGGCGACCGGCAACAATGGCACAACAAATGAGCAAGCGATTTGCTTGTGTCAGCGGAGGTCCAGCGGTACAGTGGAGCCCCGCAGCATCATCATCCGCAGCCAGAGCTTATCTCGGTTTCATTACAGTTATTGTCGTTGTCATCAGTTTGCCATGTGCCACAATGTTGCACAGAAGCCAACTTCAACTGCAACTGCAACTACGACTGTGAATGCGTCTGCCATCCCTTTGCCACCCCGCTTTTCGCAGCGTTTTCCTTCAGTTTGTCCCACCCCTTTCTCCGGCAGTTTCTACTTCTTAGCTGAGCAACAACAAGGGCCACACTTCCGCTGGCTGCTTGAAATAAAAACTTGCTTGATTCACACAAAAGAGGGAAAAGCGGTGGTGGGTTCGGTGTGGGTTGAGAAAATTGCACTGCACAGCAACAAAAGCGGTGCACACACACAAATACACTCTCCCAGAAAAAGTAAAACATCTAAATGCAATGCCATAGAAAAAATGCAAAAACGCAGTTTCCGTGCAAAACAGAAATAGCGGAAAAAAAGCAGCTACACAAAAAATGCTCGTACATAATATAAGTGTAAGCGTCGATTTGGGGGCGTACTGCGGGGGCGTGGCACTTCCAGCTTCACACTTGAACACGTACAGAGCCCGCGGCATTCGACGTCTTTGACTTGCCAATGCCAAATCCGCCCACAAGCCACCCAACCAACCACCCACCAGCCTTCGCCTCACATTAAGCGAGCGCTTAAAAGTATGCTACAGGATTTCGCATTTGCTTAAAAGCTGTTTCGACCGATTCGTAGGGATTATTTGATTGTGAGGCGTTTGCATAAATTGATTCTCCGGCAAAACAGCAGCAGCTGCACTTCTAAATTCTCCTGAACCGCCTGCCAGTTGGGTCTGATTTATTAGACTCGTTTCAAACACTGCGGTTGCCGTGCTGCCCGGCAAATGGACAATTGTACAATTGTACAATGCCCTGTGCCTGCCTAATGCGAAATACGTTAAATAATAAATAAATATAATGAAATATATGTGTGGGCTGTGTGCATGTCTGGCTGTCTTTTGGTTAGGCATAAATTCGTTTTATCTGGAGCCGCAAAACGAAAATTGCATCAAAACAAAGGTTGCCTACACATGGCAAAAAAATGGTGCAAATATTTGGAACTTTCAAAACTATAAATAAAAGGAAAAAATTTAAAAAAGGGCCCTGTTTAAAGAATGTTTGAGTACACAACAATATTTTTGGGAATTGATACAATCTTTACGCATTTTTAAACTTTATGCCTGCCAAAATGGGAAATGTTATGACACTATTATTGACTTTTTTCGCTGTGTATGTCCAGCCCCACCCAACGCCCCTTTCCTGCACCGTTGGGTCAACAGTTTCGGTAGCTGTTTGGCGGTGACGTTTTTGTATAATTAATTTTTCTTGTTCAGTGGTTTTGTACAATCAACATTCGATGTAAAAACATTGCAAACAACTGCCACGCATACAGGCGCACTTAAAGCGGACACCCACACTCGGCTATCCTTGTGCATATACGAAATGCCACCGCAGGACAACGAGCAACAACAAACTGCTGCACTCTTGGGCCCTGGACCAGGTCCTCCTCCAGCACCTCCTCCTCGTCCTCGCCCTCGATTTCGTCCTGGCTGCTTGCATATGCATGCGAAAATGTTAAAGCAAATAAGAAAGAGTGTGAAAACGAGCAGCTTGCCATGTAAACAAGTAAACCAATAAGTGCATTGGTGTGTATAAAAAGGATATACACGAGCACCGAACCCTTCGAGTGTGTGGCTTTAAAAACTGACCAACTAAATCCCCGGTCTCAGTTGCAGCTTCACTTCAGCTAAGCCCGTCCTCGGCAGCCGGAGGCAGAAAGCCCACCCACAAAATCAGGACGAGAAAAAACGGAAAACCCTCGATACCAAATATAAAAAGCAAATTGTTTAATGAATTACTCGCTTGTGTTGCCTTTTCTTGTTGTTGCTCGCACAAATTGTTTACGCAACGCGTGACGCTTAAATGCTAAATAATGCAAATGTAAATGCGCTGCCATTGTTTGAGTTCGCATTTATTTGTCTTTCCCGCTCGCTGCTTTTTGGATCCTTGCAATCCCTTTTTTCCTTATAAGCTGGTAATTATGACAGGGCTTCGGCGAAACCCAACCAAGTTGGCATAACACTAAAATAAATTCCCTATAAACCAACAGAGCCTTTGTTTATGCATATTCTCTTCAAGGGAAATCAACCTTGGTAGCTTGTCTTGCTCGACATTCATTGATTGAATAACTTCCTGTTAAAAACATTTTTTATGGATTTTAAAGATTGTGAAGGATTGTGCTGCTTTTGTTTTTATTTGTTCAAAATTATCGTTATAAAATGCTTTATAAACCAAAATATATTCTCCTTTTTTCGAGCATTCCATCTTCGTATATTTTTCCAAATAAATCTGCCCCGCCAATTTCGTATTAATTTTCTTCCTCATCGTGCCGCAATAAACATGAAGCGAAATTAACATATTTTCGTTTGTGTTCCTTTGCCGTTTCTTCGTTTTTGTTTGCACTCTGATCGATTTGTGCCGCGTAACTAACGAGGAAACGGCGCCGCCCTTTTCCATTTTTGGGCAACTTTACAATTGGTCAGGGCTTAACATTCGGGGAACATTTTCAAGTAATCCCCCCTGCCAACCGAATTGCGCCACTAACTTATGATTCGCGAAAAAATTACATTAGAATTGCAAATTGGCGGCGGCGGTGGCAATTCAGCATGGCTAAATAAAAGTTGTGTCTTTGTACCATGTGGGTGGGGGTGTGTGGGCGTGGCAGGGGGTTGCGCTACCGACAACAACAAACAAACTCAAACATTTATGACAATAACTTCTTAAATGCTTTGTTCTTGCCGTTGTTGTCGGGCCTTCGAAGCGGAATCCGCCCCCAAAGGCCAGCGAAAAGTTACATAAGGACAGGACGGGCAGGATCCTTGGCTTTTTCGGGTCCAGCATCTCGACGTTGAATTGAATTACTTTTGCGCCAGTTGAAATTTCAATTGGCAGTGGAGGAAGCAGGATGCCGGATGGAGGATGGAGGACGGAGGATGGCGAATGGAGACATGGCACATGTGCAGCCATATGCAATGCACTGGCCGGAAACGGAAATGCACGCTACCATTTTAGCATGCCGCCCGCACACACACACACACACATGATCGGAGTAAGAGGAAGCGGGGCATACAAATGAGGCGTTGAATAATTGAAGACATAAATTCGCACTTGCACATAGCCAGAAAAAAACAAAAAGAAAAAAAAAAATACAGGCAGCTTTTTATTGTAGCCGCCTCTTGGCACTTGGCTTCCGCTGGCTCTGGATATTTTCCCCTATTTTCCCAGCCTGCCCAATTCACTTTTTATTCTTATGTATTTTGCATTGCTCGCTCCCCGGCAGCATGTTTAATTCCCAATCTCGGGCACAGCTCGGCGACCTGGCCACCTTTTGCACTCGAGAGCGCAGTGGGTGGCCAAAGGCCCCTCAGAGCCCAGCTCAGTGACCCTCGGAAGGAGCAAAAGGAGCAGAAAGGAGCAGAAAGGAGCAGAAAGCAGCAGAAAGGAGCAGAAGGAGCAGCAGCAGCAGTAGCGGTGGAGAGTTGCTCGTTTAACTTTCATGAAATTATAATTTGCTTTGTAATTCGAGCATCCTTAGCAGCGATGACGGGGCCAGCAAAGCGAGGAGGAGCAGGACCTTGCCCAGACCCTGGCCATATAACTACACATTGAAAATATTTTAATTAACGAAAATTGTTCTGCAAGTTGTTTTATATGGAGCCGTGGTATGGAGCCAACTTGAACTGCTATCCGCAAAAGGCAGGATTCGAATAGAACGAAAGGTCCCAGGGAAGCAACTGCCCTTGCCGAGAAAACCAATCCCATTAGAAATCTCAATCCCACTCGCAAGTCTCTGCAAAAATATTGAGCAGCTGCTTCCATTCTTCTTGGAATAGCGCACACACACACACACACACACACACTCTGACTGGAGTACATATATCTTACTTATGCTCGCAAAGATTAAAAGTTTCTCAGTGCAAGTTCTTGCCTAAGCTGTAACATCTTTGTATGGCCCCAATAGACCCCCTTTAACCCACTTCAGCCCACATTCCTCTTTTTTCGCTGCCTTTTTTCTGTGTATAACCCGCTCAAGTTGTTTGGCCTGCCGCAAAATGTGTGTGTGTCTGTTGTGTGTGTATCTGTGTGTGTGCTTTTGGGTCGAGCTCGGGAACCTTTTCAAATCCGAAATCGATATTAATTAAATTTTAGTAGCTCACACGAAGAGCTTAAGAAATCTCCGCTCTTGGTGAAGGCAAAATGGAAAATAAGTAAAAAAAAAAGTGACAAAGTTTTTGCGGCCAGCTTATTAAAAGTGATGACAGGCTGTGGCCAAAAAGAAAACTGTGTGCGAAAACTGCTTTCATTAGGGTTATAATGGAGATTGACGCCGCTTAAAATGCAAGTTTATCTTTCGGCATGGCCAAAGCAAACTTTGCTTGTCCAGCAAATTGATAAGTGGGATAATCCCCGGGCCGAAACTAATTTGAAAATGCTTAAAACACTAAAACTGCAGGCCCCTTCCTTGGTGTGATGAAATGATCGGGGTAATATTAGATTTCTGGCCAATCCAATCAAATTAAAAAGGCGCCCTGTGACAAAGGAAATTTATGTAAATATTAATTCTATTCTGCTGTGCTCTGACCTTTTGGACCCCAGTCAGGTTTGTCCCATTTTGAGGGGCAACCCTTGACCCCATGTCATAGTGCGTGCCATCAGATTTCAGTCGCTTCATTCGCTTTTTTCCATTAATAGTTGATCTGCTAAGCCCGAGTCATCAACTATGCAAAACCGTTTTTCATCGTTCGCCATTTGGCATTCTCTCTATATCTGTATCTGAATCTGTATCCGTTTCCGCATCTGTATCTGCATCTGTTTCTATATCTTTTTGACCACCTCCTCCCCTCAACTTCACAACTCTCTGCACAACAATTTAATATTCATACTTGCGTTCCAGTCGTGCAACTAATGTCGGGGTTTGGTTTCGGTTTTGGTTTCGGCTTGGCCGCTGCCACTGCTGCTTTGGCATAACAAATCAAGTTGCGGATTATAAATGGAATCCTTTTTTAATTGAAATATATATCCTGTGCCTTGGCTCGCACGAGTGCGCCTCATTAATGTGCCACTCGTCTCGCCCTGGCCCCCCCTTTGGTCCTTCCGCCCTTTTGTCCCTGAATGGCTTCGATTGATGCGTTTTTGATTGCAAGTTTACCACAAACAGATCGTCCAATTCAAGGCTTTATATATGTGGTACAAGTGCGGTCGAAAGTATAACTTTTTCTTTACAAATTACATGCCCAATTGAAAATTATTTGGCTAAAAAAGTGTTATTAATTTTCGGGGTATGCCAGCGGTAGCCCTCAAATCTATAAGCTTTACCGTCTGAAATTAATTAGGAATCAGTTCCATGGCTATATTTTCGTAACTTAACTTAAGTTTACCGCTTTAAAAGTTATTTCAAATGAAAATGTTTAACTCACACTTAAGAAATGATTTCAATTGAATTCAAAACTAGCTCTCGTTATTATACTAGCTCCCATTTCATAAGTTTTTCTAGCGTTCTATTATTTTGCCCGCAGCTGTGTGCACATAATATGGGTAAGCAAACGAATTGAGTGGTTTGGGGTTGTGCATTACTCATACGCAGCGTGTGTCGGTGGCAAAAAGCAACTTAAATTCTACTTACAGCCAAATATGTAATAAATACGAGCTTAAAAAAGTTTATCTATATTTCAACCGCACGCAGTCATGTGCTTACACACACACATCGCATGTATGTAGGTATGTATGTTTTTTTTTTCGGTGGGTTTGTACATAAGAACTCGATGCTGTTTTTTTGCTGTCGCCTGGCGAAAGTTTTTTGAAAGATGTCCCACCCACCGCCGGCAACTCCCTGGCATCGCACACGTCCAGCTCGGAAAAGTTTACTTTTCCTATCCCCGTCCCCATCCTCATTCCCAACTTCACATCATACATACATATCTAGAGGGGCTTTTTTCGGTCTCGCACAAACGAAAAATAAGTAAGTGCCGAGTGCTGGGGACAGACTATCATTAGATGTATGACTATTCAGTTGCAGCTTTAAGTTAGCGGAGTTGTGTGCTTTCCCCAAGCATTTTTGAAGAGCGTCGGCTGCCGGGATTTCTACTTTTTCATTTCAATTTCACAGGCAGCCACAGCCACCAAAAACCAAATCCTGACAAGACCGACGCCGTATAAATTGTCGCAATCAAGCAGGCATACAAAAGCGGGAAACCCAAAAACGGAACGGAACGGAGCGGGCAGTCGACATGAATCCAAGGAAAAAAAAATTCTCCGACAGAGAATCGAGAAAACCGCCGGCAAGATGAATTACTGCAAATTATCCAGTTAGAACTTCGGGGACTTTGAAACAAAACCAAAGGCGTGTGGATGGGCAGGCAAAAGCAGTTCGCAAACGGGCAAAGGGGGGGTGGGAATTGCTGACGATTTAACGAGTGGCCGGGCAGAGATTCATCCATCTGTCCCCGCACTCATATATATAGTATAATGGGGGGGTATATAAAATGTGCATTCCGGGAATCTGTAAGCGGCCACTGACAAAGTAGAGCATTCCATTGAAACGCTAACAAACACGATTGTTCCCATATACCGCAAGCCTTGAGCTCCTAGGCTTTAACTTCCGAAGTAAATGCAAATTATCTTGGATTTTCGTGGTCTCATTAGGGAAACAATAAGCTGAAATACTTGATTGCATAGATAGATTGCATAATTGGATAATGAAACAATTCTTTTATGTATTCTTCCTCTATTTCATATTAATGATTTGTCTTTGCCTTTGAACAAAACACAAGTAATGGATTAAATAAGATATTTAGCAAATATTCTATGTTTGAAAATAATGTAAACACACTAATTTAATACTACAATAAGTGATAAATACAATAATTGAAAATATTTTTATTTTTAACAAACGACAGAATTTTTATTTCTTTGAGCTTTTCGATTGTTTTGTTTTTAGCCAATCAAATACCAAAGCTGAAATCTAGTGATAGTCTTCAAACTCTAATATTTAAAGTCTCTTATTTCCCCATTTTTCAAAGGGAAAACTCATTTCTTTGACTATGAAAATGAGACTGAGGGACACTTTAACCTTTCCGCTTTCTAGTCTGCTTTTGTTTTTTTTTTTGGGCTGGCCACTGCCTAATTCTTCGGGAGGCGGGAACTCAAATAAAAATCACCCGCAGCACTCTTTGTCGGCCACATTCATTAATGTCAACAGCAGTCGCCTCGCCTAGGACTTACTGTACACTGTAAGCACATAATGTGCCACAAAACGCATAAAATACATACAGACAGTCGCAGACGGACACATACAGATGTCTGACACTGTAGTCATCGTCTGAATTCTGTAGTCTGCCCGCTGTTTTATATAACGATTACGATAATGAAGCGTCGCCGTTTTCACTGAGCGCAGCATTTTTGTACACAAAATGAGCCAAATGAATGGCCCGGCTTTTGGGCGGTTCGTTGGGTGGGCGTGGCGGATGGGTTTTGTTTTAAGGGGGGTGGCAGTGGCGGTACAGCATCAACGTCTGTCGTTGATGGCTTTTTGAAGTTCTCCGTGCTGGCAGGCGGCGCAATGATTGGGGATTATGACGAATTAATGAATTCAGATTTAAATAAAATTACGCGCGCCTGCTTGTTAGTGGCACACACATTTATATACATTTGCGTTCAATATAATAGCACTTTGGCTTCTTTTAATTATTTAAGTTAGTGAATTATCTCATGATTTTAAGCCATCAGCATAGCATCCGGCTCAATGACTTAAAATAGTGATTTTAAGTGCAACCGCTTTTTATGTAAAAGATGATTATAAAATCAACCCTTTTTAAAATCCTTAAGCATCACTGATCGAAATAACTTTAGAATCTGGAATTAAGTAAAATTCAATAGTTAACATATAATCATAATTATATACACAAAATCTAATGAAATGGAATCAATTAAATTAGATATTATTGAGCGACAAAAATGCATTGAAAATTTTAAAGAATTACGTAACCAAATAAAGTGCAAAATACTGGCTTTTTGCGGATTGCTATTATTTCAACGGCAGCTGTAAACAAAATTATATACATATCGGGCACCACACCGCATTTTTGTTGCTGTTCATATAACGTTTGCTAATAGAATTAAAGTTTGCGGTTACCCGATGAGAAAAGAGAGGTGGGAAATGGAAAAATCGGGAAATCGGAAAACGGGGCGGCATAATGAGCCAGCCACCGATCCAGGGGCAGTGTAATTATGACAGCTATCGGTGGGGCATGCGGCCATTTGGCCATTTGGGCATCGATGGGCGGACATTAACAACAGGCCGCAATTCCAGCGCAGTGTTCGCTTTTCCAGCTTTGCCCGCTTAATTAACAACAACAATTGCAATTGTACTTCCCCGCCTGCCACGCCCCCATCGGTAGTGCTGCGGCCCACCGCCCCCTTATCCTTGCAGCACCTGAGCTGGCAATTTTTGTGTCATTTGGCGCGTGTAACCTTCGCCGTTCGTTTGCATTGTGTTGTGGCATTGTTGTTGATTGTTAATTGAAAAACAATGTTGTAGCTGGTTTCATCGGCGGCTGCACTTGAAGAGCTGCGAATTGCGAGGCGCGAACAACAGCTACATTACACAGGAAAAATGCAATATTAAAATACAATTACATTAAATCAAAAAGGGGGCTTTAAATCAGTAGTTCAGCTATGTGTACATACTTAGGTAAGATGTAAAGCCAGTCAGCATAAAAAGTTTTGAAATTATTCAACCTATTAAAGCTAGGAGTCTTCCAGTTATGTTATTCAGTTATATTACTTAAAGTAAAAGTGTCGTTTCCATAATAATTTGTAAGCTATTTAAACAATAAATTGCATATTTTGGAGTCCACCAAAGTCTTTCAATGTTAAAATGAAATGCGATAAATCCAACCAATAACCAATATTAAATCCCATTTTTTTCTGTGCTGCTACTGAAGCTGTAAAGTGTTCCAACAATGGGTGGTGGGCGTAGAACTGCGGCGCAAGCTTAATTAATTTTTATAAGGCCGCCTTCGCTGGCATCGTGGATGCATTTTAATTACAGTGCACAGGAGTTGCGAGTTGCCTTAAGCGCATTGATTAAGTTTAATCAATGGCCCATAAGCAGGCAGTCAAGCAGGAGGAGGTTGGCCAGGGGGGTTGTACAAGGGGCGGGAAAAGGGTATTCGGGGTCAGCTTGCTGCTCATTAAAGGCCGCATCGCAACTTTGACATGAAATGTGCAATTAGCAGTTGAGCGAGCGAGCGCGCAGCGGGCTGATGGCAAAGTTGTCACATTATAATATTGAATGGCAGACAAGACGCCCTTGGGACACGGCCAAAGGAGTCAAAGAAGCCAAAGGAAATCAGGTGCCATACCAAGAAATCCGATTTATGGCACAAAATAAGCAGATTATTTAAAAATCACTTTAAATTGTCATTTAGGTATTATTTCAACTGTCCAATGATTTACCTTATTTATGCTATAAATATGGTAGACCAAAATTTCAATAATGCGCTGAATCTAATAAGTTTGTTGGCTAATTGGCTGACGTTTTATTAAATAGATGTATTTAAAAAAGCTTAAGGCCGACGGTTTTAGTCAACACGAAAAACAAAATTGCTAATTAAAATCATGTTTAATTGACTGAATATTAAATTTAAATAAAATTCAAATACCCATTCAAATTTAAAATTTCGATGTTTTCACTTACTAAATTTTCATCTGTATAATATAATTACAAACGTTGAAATAATTTAAAACAATTAAAGACAAGTCATTTATAGTTGGCATTTATATTTATTTATATAAAGTACATTGGTTTTCTGATTTGCGCTTTCAAAAACCTTTTAAATCCCTAAATTATTTAATTATAATTATATAAAAAATTTAAAATTATTTAAAATTATTCAACTCAACGAAATAAAACACACATTTCAACCACATATTAATAAAAAGAAATCGTATCTGTTAGATTGATTGGTTAACAGACTACTCATTTAAATATTGGTATTTGATTTAAGCAAATCCCATTAACGACAACAAAGATATGCGGCATATTCCAATTAAACATTTTCAATAAGTACCTTAATTAAGGCGCAGTAAAATGTTATTAAAATGAATAACTCATGCTGTTGTCCGAATACCAAATTTGTTTGATATCTGCCGTCTATCATGCATGCCTCAATTTAACAAGTGGACAATTCCCGTTGACCAATGCAATTGAGCCTCAATCTGATTGTGATGGCCAATTTGGCAGCACATTCGGTGCATTCATTGGCTGCGTCAATTAAAATATCAAATGACAGTCAGTCATTTGGTCATTAAGCCAGTCAGTCAGTCTATCAGTTTATCAGTCTGTCAGTTGGGCAGTTCATCATTCCCTCGTGTCCGGTTAGCGGGTCTGTAATGAGCCAGTCAGCCAGTGGAAAGTCAGCGCAGTTAGTTAGTTAGTTAGTGCGCTGGTTTGACAGTCAACTATCATTATAAGTTCTTTTGCGCCATAATGGGTAAAAGTTTTGCGCCCTCTTCAAAGCGGTGGGCGTTCGAAGGGGTATATTAGAGGGTGGTTACTTGCCTCGTTCGGTCACTACTCTCACACAATGTGTATGTTGGTGTGTGTGTGTGCTGGCCATTGTGCGCACTCACTTTGCAATTAGCAGCAGTTTTGTCTGCTGCGAACATTTATTCAGGCCATTAATTGAGTTGCTCGCACCGAGGAGGCAAACTTCGAATGCTTATGCACCAACTGAAACAAAGAAGCGAACAAGTGCAGCAAAGTCGCGGGAAATGGGTCGGGAAATGAAATATGGCCACTTCATAGCCAGGGAAAAGCCCAAGAGACGATTCAAAGTCTTACCAACTACTGGATTTTATATAAACATGTCATTACAACGCCTGGGCTAAAATGACATCTTTTTCATTTCGAAGCTGTTATTTTTTAGGACCAACGATTATTGTGTTACAAAAAAAAAGATAATTCCATTATTCCAAGCCAAAATAATTTTTAAGTTATCAGAAGAATGTGAATTCTTTAAATCTTTAGCACATGACCATATTGTATGTGTTGTCTCTAAATGATTTTTATTAAAAAATGAAGTCAAATTTTAAGTTATTCAAAGAAATGTAGCCAAGAATAAAATAAGATTTGTTGAATTAAAGTAAACGTATAAAAAATGTATTTAATATATAATATATATAACTTTAATATTTACATTTATCTAACGAACGCCTTTTTCTTCCACTCGACTATTTGCAGATCGAGGATGCCATGTTGATGTTTGATAAGCAGACCAATCGGCACAGAGGTGAGTTTTTCTAATCATAATCATTATAGCATTAAGTATTGCAATCTCTAGTGGTGCGCAACAGTGCCACAAAACATTTGCTATCCCGTTTCCGGACTTTAACGAGAGCGGAAGTGCGAGAGCTTAGCAAATGCACACACTCTTTCGCTCCAACACAATGCCAATGTATCATGCATGGCAGGATGCTCATAAGCAAAGGGCTAATACAGTTTTAAAACGTTGTCGGGGCATTAAAATGGCCGGGCAGCAGGATGTAGAAGGACCCGAAAAGATTACCTGCCAATGCAACCGGATATGAGGGCCATAAGAGACGGGCCATCCTCTTAGCTGTGGGTGGTGACCGGGTTCACAGGTGGCAAGTGGGTGGTGCTGGCCAGCGAGGTCAGCAGCTGAGGTGCGCTGGACGGCAGAAGGCTTAAATCTCCAGTGTACATCCGCTACACGAACTTGTAGCGCACGACTGCGTCCATTGCGTTTGCCCATCTGTCCGTCTGTCCGTCTGCCCATCAGTCCGTCCGACATCCGACCGGTTGTCAAAATGTCCGGCTTGCGCTGCACTGCTAAAAAATGAGGTCGTGAAATAACGAAAATCCTGAAAGCCGGAACAGAAGCAGCAGGAGTTGCACAACTTTTAAGTTGATAATGAAATTAAATAATGATTGGATATAAATTATAAGCATATCTAACTTCTTTTAAACTTAATTGAAATGAATTTAATAACATCATCAATTTGGTACCATCCCGAACCCAAAGGCTTACTTTAGGTGTATTTTTTTGTGATTTCTGCCACAGTGCGTGTCCATTTCGGGTCCTGTTGTGTCGCCTGATGCCTTGTCGTTGTCAATTTTGCTTATTAAAGTTTTAAATGACGCCCCGAATTTCGCATTGCGACCGGGTCTCGAATCCCATTGACATGTCCTTCTGGCAGGAGAGAGGGTCGTCCTATCGGGGATCCGACTACAACCTGAGACTCGGCGCATTAAGATTGATGTGCCCAATTTTGCGCAAACCAAAAACACACTCACTGAGGTACGCCACATCCATCCGCAGAGGTCCTTGCCACTGGCTCAAAAGTAATTAGCTCACACGGACGCAAGCAGCGGCATGCATCAATAGTTGTGGGTGCACAATCATTCCGCCACTTGCCCGGCTTCACCACCCCCTTGAATGACCCACCCCCGCACCACCGGATATTGTTAACTTTTGCGCCCTTCAAATTACGCACACGGGAATAAGAAAACATGATTTTTGCTTGTGCGCAGCCCATAAAAAATTGTAGCATACTTCTGTGCGCCACATCGCAGATAAGCGAACAAAAAGAAGAGTGGGCTGTGAAAAAAGAGAAAATGGGGCGACGGTGGGCGGAGGGGCTACAGAGATAGAGCCGTGGGCCCACAGAACATTTCGCTTAATTGGACGCTGGAGTACGCTGAAACTGCATGATGATGCAGTCATACATACTGTACACAACAAAAAAAAAAGGAAGGCATAAAAGCGGACAGGCAGCGGTGTCGGCAGCCAATAAAAACAAATATGAGGCATTTTAAAAATAATGTGAAGGACGGCCAGGCATCGCATCAAAGATTTAGGCACTCGGGGACCAAGCAGAAAATAATGAGCAATATAAATGAGTTCCACGAATTTTTAACGAATTTCCTGTTTGCCTTTTTTTTTTAGTTACTGTTCGACTTTTCCAATTAAAAATGCATTGCTGGGGATTTTTACTTTTGGTCAACACTCATTCTTATCTTGGGTATTCAAAATTCAAGTATTATAGACCTACTTCAAGTACCAAAGTAAAATATTAATATGAGTTAACAAACAAATACATATTTTTAAGCTTACAAAATAATTAAACAAACAGTTAAATTATATGACTAGTACCCTTGGGTTTTAAAAGTTATGTAGGTTAATTTTATAAACTAATGTATAAAAGTACGAGAATCATAACCTCATTTAGTTAAATAGCTTAAGCCATTATGTTTGGCCCTGGGAAGCCACTTGAAGAAAATTTCAACAAATTACCTGCTTTGCCTGCTTTTGTGATTTGCCAATTTTCCAATTAAAAATGCATTGGGTGGACAGTTCAGCCACTAACACGACCCATTGGCTGAGCAATTCATTTTGGCCGGGACATGTCAGCTGTTGCAAATTACAATTGCGTGCATCGATCGCCGGATGAAATATGCAGACGTTGTTGTTGTCGAGCGGTAAAGGCCAACTGCCCAACTTCACAGGCGACCAGCTAGCAGCCACCAGCGGCCAAGTCAATAGAAAATGTGTGTCGTTAATCAAAGGGTATTAGTTGTAGCAGGAGCCTTCAATGCCACTCGGGGTGGAGAATGGTGAGTGGATAGTGATGGGGTGAGAGGGTGGGGGTGCCAGGACGAGGACGAGGACGAGCACAACGATGGCGACTTTTTGTACAGTCGGACGATGTACGATGTACGATGTACGACCTTATTGCCATGAGGAGTCGGAGTCCGTTGCCTACTGGCACTTGCGATATGCCTGTAATTGCATTTTATCGATCCGATCCGAGAGCCTCCTATATATGGCAATTGCCACGTACACACACACACACACACACACACACACGCCAACTATAATAAAGAAGGGGCAAGAGGAAAAAAAAGAAAAAGAAAAGTGGAAAAGACGTCGTCGGTTGCTCCGGCTACACGGCAGCAAGTTTGTTACTCATTCATAAATCATGTGTGCAGCCCAGCGACACACACAGACACACACACCATCCGACCAGCGGACATATAGACAGATAGACAAATAGACAGACATTCCAACATGGTGGCACAAAACACCCAAACTGAAACACAAACACAAACACACACACTCCACTTGTACATCCGTAAGCCTGGTCACTGAAAATTGCAGCGGCGTTTTCCAGCTAACAAGAGCGGTGGCAGTTGGCCCAGAACTACAACCGTTTCATATGGGTAAAAAGTAAAAAGATATGGGAAGCGATATATGAATATGCCATAAAACAATATAGGCAGGCGCAAACAGCAATAACAGCAAGGGGAATGACAACAAAAACGCGGGCGAGGGCAATTGCAATTACATTGGAGATGCGCCAAGGGGAATTCGAGCATAGTAGTACCTCATTTCTAGGGTTTAATTGAAATAATTAGCCTTAGCTTAAGGGCCCCTTCGCAAATAGTGTAATTCAAACTGCTTGAGTCTTACATTTGTTTTGAAGCTGAAGTTACTATTACTATTATTAGACCTATTAGCAAATGAAGAAAATATACTATATATAACATTCAGTTTTCAAAAGGGTTAAATATTTTGGTCAGCCTTTAAAAAATGACATACTGAAACAACCCATTTGAAAGCAGTCCCAATTTAAAAATGTTATTTAAACAACCTCAAAAGAAGACAAAAAACGAAGCGTGCTGCCTGATTTTAAAGTCTTTATTAAATTTCCCCCTTAGGCAATCTCTCCTGTGCAAATATGGAGTTCACAACACAGCCGAGCTGCGACCCAAACTATGCTATGAATTTCATTTGGCAAGCCAAGGACATGCCCAACGTGAGCCTAAGCAGCCCGTTGTGGGTGGCAGGGCGGTAGTTTTGGCTGGGTGGCAGTGGATGGTGCAGAGGATCGGCAACTTTTGGGGGCCAGCTTGGCAGTTGGCGTCGCCAGCCGCCACTAATATTAAAATTGAAAATTTTGTAATTTTTCTTTTTGGCAAGCCGGCGCAGCGCAGTCATAACAGCAGAAGGCTTTTGGTCCTACCCTACCCTAACCTACCCTACCCTACCCCAAGGCACCCCCTGCTACACCCCCAACCCCCTGCCTACCGTCTAGAGCATATATCTGTGTCCGCTTCTTGGCAATAACATGCATGAGTGTGCAATTTATGCAGTTGCCAAGACCATCGTCAGCTCCAATCGCTCCAGCGCTTCGTCCTGCGGGAAATTTTCGACAGGTAAAAATGGCGGCCGGGCTCAAAACTCCGACTCAGATGCCTCGGAGCCATAAGAATCAAGCCACGGAATTAACTGGGCAACGAGCATTGCCTCAATCCTCATGCTATCCGGCCGCATTTGTATCCAGCAGATACATTTTTGATTGAGTTACGTGTGGAGCGTGGAGCGTGGTGAACACCCAAAGTAGCCGGCTCCATTTGTTCCACGGCTGATTTATGAAGTAGCAAGGGAGTAGAAGAGGCCCCGAAAAAGGCCATGGGACACAGAGAAAAAAGTCTTAAATGTCAATTTCAAATATATCCTTAAACTTTAAGAGCAGAAAAACCATTGATATTTAGAATCACTATTTTATAAAATGTTTATAAGCCAGTTTTCCAAATAAATCATTCTTATGTTATGATGGAGATATACACTCGGTTTATTATTGTAAATTGAAAATAAAAACCAAATTTAATCTATGTTTTGTTTTATATCATACATCTATGATATACAATACAACTACATAGTTAACCAGAGGATATCTAGTTGCAGTATTTTCGTTTTGCACGTGTAGCTTTACGTGCAACGTTGCAACGTGCGCTAATTTTATATAATTAAAGCAAATACAAACACACTTCAGGACACTGAGGAAACAGCCCGCACGTTGTCTTAAGAAAAGGACCTCGGAGCTTCCGCTGCCGCTCGGCACATGTCGCTAATAAGCCTGCGTGTTTACTGTTACTTGTTTCAACTAATTTCTCAGTTACGCCCAGCTCGGCCACGCCCCCGCCCGCACGAGAGTGCAAACACACGTACCCAAACAACATGCGGGCACCAGGGCATCAGGTGTCTGCACTTGGCCTTGCTAATTGCACAGAGAGAGCCCTCCTTTTTCGGCCATGTGAAATCTCAGACAATTGCGCTAATTGAAAAGTCCCGATAAGACCGAAGTGCTGAAATCAGAGGAAGAAAATCGGAGAAGAAAGCAAGAAAGCGTAGCATTAAGCGGATAGCGAGGGCACGGAGAAAGCCTGAAACAGAATTTTATAGAACCCAATCTGATGGGAAGTTGCTTCTTAACTTAAACTACATTCGGGGAGTGTTTTCAACGGTTTTGAAAGAAAAATTTAAATTCAGACATTTCTTTACCGATTAAAGATTATATCAAGTTAAGTTGAATCTAAGCTACAAAACGTATAGTAACATTTAAAATAGTTTTTTTTTTTTTGAAATCATATGTAGAAAACTCATATCACAGTTTACACTGTGTAAAGAGGCAAATTAAAGTTTGCATTTCCGAAATTAAAGATTAAGCCGTAAGAAAACACAAAAATGATAGTTTGAGACCCACTCCAGTCGAAACTCCTTAGTAAAAAGAAATTCAAGCAACCTAACTTTTCCGCCAGCTCAAATTGCAGCGGCAACAAATGGAAGAAATTTAATTAAGCTATAATAAATCCTTTCCCAATTCGGACCGAAAAACCCCCCGAATGACTTGACATTCCAGGAATTTAAGTTCTTCTTCGTCAGCCTCCAATTGGAAGATATCAAAAATAGCTTCACTGGCCAACCATTAGGACAAAGTTATTATGCTCGATCCCAGAGGAAGCCGAGAAGGGGGGGCGGCTAAGGGGGCGGGGCCCTGAGCTGTGTCCGCTGGCAAAGTTTATTATGTAAACTCGGAGCGGCCAGTGTTTGAATTACTCGCCCAGCCGCCACTTGAGGCCCTGCAGGGGATGCATATTGAGGTCAGCCAGAGGACAGATATCCTGGGCCCAAAATACGATGGGTTGAGAGGGTTTTCGGGGGGGAGGTCAAGGGGTGAGCACCGCCTCTGTCTCGGTCTCGACACTTGAGTAAATTATTTAGCCGCTCGCTCACACAAAAGCATATTTCGTTCAATTTTTGTGCAGCCCTTAAACTTTTTTGCCCACTCTCACTCACCAACTCACTCACTTCGTTTCGCTTCCTTTCTCTTGCAGGTTTTGGCTTCGTTACATTTCAAAGCGAAGATGTGGTAGACAAAGTTTGCGAAATTCATTTCCACGAGATAAACAACAAAATGGTAAGTGAAGCGTGGCGGTCTGAATCGCAGCCCTAGAGGCAATGCCTGCTAGTCCTCAGCTTTTAGTTTTTATTTGGCCATACCGAGAAAAATACTGCCCTAAATTGGACATCAATTTAAGATTTTATTGTAGCGAAATTGTCTGGAATATTCTGGAATACATTTAAGAAATATTTATAATGCAGCTTGAATGTCAAAATAAAAATGATGGAAGGCTAAAAAAGCGAAGTCAGTCTTCAAATGAATATGAACTAAGTCTTTTATACTAAAAATAATATGTATAAAGGCTTTAAATTTGTATTTTCAACATCAAAATTTAAATTTGTGTCTAATGTAGAAATGTTTTTCAGAAATAAATTAAAAGTTTTAAGCATAAATTAATTTACTTAATAGTCAAAATTATTTATGGCAAAAAAGGCAAAAACAAAAATTATAATAAGAGATAAATCAAGGAATAATAAGACTTTTTTCATTACTTATTTATTTTTTAAGCCCGGGTAATGTTGTCTAATAATTTTATCTTGCTTAATCGGCTGAACGCAAATGAGGTACTAACATTATCCCGAAGCAATGTAGCCAGTCAGACTTGCATTGCAACAGCAACCAGGCATCTAAAAATATTGCTTAACTTTACAAGAACATATAAAACTCAAGCTGAATGTGATATATGCTTCTTGTGTCCTTTCAGGTCGAGTGCAAGAAGGCGCAGCCGAAGGAGGTGATGCTGCCGGCCAATCTGGCCAAGACGCGGGCTGCCGGGCGCTCCGCATACGGTGAGTTGGTAGTCTGGGGCAGCAGCCACGCCCATTCGACGGCGGCCACGTCCGCCGCCGCCGCCGGTCTGCTGCCGAGTAGTTTAGCCGCTGCCGCCTCCGTGCTGCAGCAGCACCAGCAGCAGCAGCACCAACAGCAGCAGCAGCAACAACAACAGCAGCAGCAGCATCAGCATCACCAGCAGCTGCACCACACACACACCCATCCACACGCTCAGTCACCCGCCCACAGCCACAGCCACGCCCACCACCACCCACACAGCCAGTTGTTGGGCTCACTGCGCTACACGCCCTATCCGCTGCCCGCCCATTTGTCAGCGGCAGCAGTTGTTGCCGCCCAACAGCAACACCAGCAACAGCAGCAGCAGCAACAGCAGGCCGTGGCCGCCCAACAGCAGCAACAGCAGCAGAGTTTGGCCCAAGTGGTGGCCGCTGCCGCTGGTGCTGCACCGGGCCTGCTGCCGCTAGCCAATACCGCTCCGCCTGCCACGCCCTCTCTGTTGCAGTTCGCAGCCGGTCAGAGCAATGCCGCCCTGGCCAATTCGTTATACGCGGATGCGGCTGCTGTCGTCGGCTACAAGCGACTGCTGGCAGCGGCGGCGGTCAGTAGCGGTCTCCGCGCACCGCCCAGTACCGCTCTGGGCGCACTGCAAGCGGCCGCCGCCAATGCTCCCGCTGCCGCCGCCGCCGCCCAGCTGCAGCAGGCCCAATTGCGCCAGAACGCCGCCCTGGCCGCCGCCCACTATCCGCTCAGCGAACTGCTGGCCATGCAGGGCGGCATGGAGATGGGCTCCGGCGCCAATTCCGCGGCGGCAGCGGCGGCCTCGCTGTACCAGCTGCCCGGAATCTGACCGCCCAGGCCACAGTGAGCCCTCTAATCAATAGATTACCATTAATTTTCAAGACTTCAATCTTCAGTATCATTTGCCAAACTCAAGAGCTCAAGACCAAGTATAAAACACTTTCCAAAATATAAATATTTAATATCTTATGATATATGAACACCATGCCAAATTTTTAAACACTTTAATTTTGGGGGCTTTGTTTGTCAAGATTGCCATTAAAATAAATCTTCATCTTTTATAACATTTTTTAATGAAATTGTTAAACTAAATTCTTAATTCTTGACATTGTGTTTACTTCGAACATTTCAGAGCTGTTCCTTAACTACTTCCACTATCTGGCACCCCTTATTCCACAAAAAAAAAAACACTTTCACTAAATACAACACACTCGACTACACCTATATATATAACTCTCATTCCGTCTCAATGTCCAAAAAATATGTTAAGCGGCTAGGCCTAGGATTACGTGTACTTCTACTTACAATTAGCCATGTACTTACTTATGCCATATGTACTATATATCGTAACTTATATATTTTGTGACTGTCTAAGCTGCGTTTAGGCCACGCGGCGTATGCGTTATTTAACTAAATTACTAAATTACTTAAATAGCGGCGCATTCGTTTTCTTTCCTTAGCCATTAAGCGAACTTGACTTACTTAAGCTACATATATCTAGGTTAAGTGCAGGTCCTAGAGAGCTGCTTAGATTTTATCGAGGCCATCGATAATCTTAGACCTTAGACGGCGATCGTAATAATACTTACTTAATGTCTTAGACACCTGGCGACTTTTCTAGCACGTAAGAATGTAACAAAACCGAACGATGTTTCAAATTAAAAATGCAAAAAAGTCATCAGCTCCATAGGACACACTCATTTATGTTTTAAAACGGATTCTCTTGTATATCGAACATTTACTTACAACTTACTTACGTAAACTCATATCTAATAGCTGTTCAAACTTTAAAAGGCGTATTTACCTAGACCCGCAGCCCAAAAGCGAATCGGATTCAAACCTAGCAAATGTATCGAATTAGCGATTAAGTTGGATTAAGTAAGCCAGCCGAAGGAGGCCAAGCAAGTACTAGAAATGCGATGTGTGTAACGAAGTTTAGTTTTGAAAAATTGATGACCGGACTGGGCAGATGCCAGCGTAGCGGCCGGACAGCTGTCGGAGTGTAATTTTCCGAAATGGATCATGGATAATGGATAACGGATGTGCAATGCACTCGGGCCAATTACAGGGCCCTGGCAAATTACGGCTTAGACAGCTGATGGCGATGCCCCAGCTACTCGTCGTCTCCCAGTTCGAGTACTTACATACGTACAAACACATATTGTTTGCCCATAGCCATTAATATTTGACTAAACTCGAAACTAGCTATTTATTATACATGCATAAATAACCACATACACACATCTATTGCATTACGATAAGCGCATTAAGCGCTCAAATTCAAATTTCAAATTCAAATTCGAATCAAACTCAAATTCAACTCTAGTTAAATCCTGTGTAACATTAGCCTAAGTTGCAACAATCGAGCGATGATATAAACAGGAAACGAGCCCACATTCAGCCCTTCGATGCCCAGGATGAACGAACGAGACAGAGAAAGTGATGGGGAAAGGGCAGAGAAATGGCCGAGAAATGCTGGGAAAGCGAAGCGAAAGTGACCCCCGGCCGAAGCAAAATTTATACAAACTCTTTGATTAACATCTAATAGCTGTTAACCTTCCTATATTCTCCCCTTCAGTTGTAGTGTTTATCTAGCCCACATATTTATAGTTTTGTGTGCGTTTAGTTCCGATTTGAATTTTTCCTTTTAAGTTCTCCTAATACATTAGTGGTGGTGAGTGGCAATGGCCTGGAGATATGGAGCATTTTTGTAGAAATGCACAACGGCAGGCCTTAGAATTGCCCCCACTCAAAAGTTTCAAATTAAACAAAATTATATATTAGCCAATTATTCAAATTTATACTCTTAGCATAGATACTAAATGTCTTAGATTATAACTACGTACATATCTAATAAGTGTTTAGAGTTGTGTCATATCTACGGTATATCGAACAAATGTAACTCTACTTACATAAACATAGCTCAAATCAAGGCTGTTATTGCAGAAAATGACTAGGAAATGGGGCAGAATTTATTCCCCCACTAGTTATGCACTAAAAAAAAAGGAGTCGAGTGCAGTCGCCAAACATTTCTTAGAACTTAAAACATATAATATATATTTAGTATGTAGCGGCAGTTTTTTAGTTGCCACTCACACTTTACTAGAACTTTAAGTACACAACGATTATAGTAAAGCAGTCGCTCATATTTACACTCTATAACAATTAGTCCTGATATAATCCGATACTCTATTGTTTGAACTCATTAGCTCTGATATAATTGTGTGAGTGTCAGTAATTATCTGTTTTATGCCTTTCTTTTCTGTGCTCTCTCTTGTTTTCCATGCGACTCCCTTAGATAACATCATGTGGGGACTGGGGACATTGCCCGAAGGTGAGAACTTGCAAAGAACTTAAATGTGAATAGCCAGTAGTTAATATATAAACTTTCTATATTTTTAAATAGGTTTTCCGGCAGCTGCCTATGCTGCCTATGCCGCTGGTCGTGGATATTCGGGCTATCCCAGTTTCGGACTGCCCTATCCAACTGGTAAGTGCGGATCGCACCCACATAGACACAACCACAGGAACACCCACACCCACAGCCACACCCACACACACCTCAACCTGCACACATACTCGTACATCTCAGCCCCTGTTCATTATTTGTATGTGAGTGAGAGTGTGAAGCAACCCCAGTGACTAAAACCAACCATTGCCCATTGAAAAACCAACCGAACCGAACAGTCTGTGCCACTTGATATGACGAAAGCGATACCAATCATTAGCATTACTAACTCGGCTAGTACTCACAACGATTCGTTAGCCCTCGATGTTTTCGCTCGATTCTTGTCTTTGTCCATCACCAGATACAATCAAACAAACATCTATGTTTATTTCCGATTCGACTGCCACACTCTTTATTATTTCTCTTCTGTCTTTGTGTTTGCTTTGCAGCGGGTGTGATGGGCGTAGTGCCGGAGAATCGGATACTGATTGGCGACTACATGGCCTAGGACGATCCCCAGCCCAAATGACCATCTATCGAGTATTGCTCAGAGATCATGATCATTACTGAAATAAATCACTGTTTTCCAAAAAAAAAAATTAAAAATACCCAAGCGTTCGTCATATCAATGCACAAATAGCTGAAGATCGGAATCAATTGAACACACTCACACCATAAGCCACCGCATACGAAATCTAGAATCCCCTAGAATATTGAGTCCTGCGCATCCTGCAGATGTATGTCATTGACGCTGCTTGGCCTTGAGTTTATCATTTGCCCACCACAGAACACACTGACCCCACACTGGCTACTAGGGCTTTTAGCTGATGTCAATTAAATCCCTGCCCCGAAACCCTCTGCCTGAGCTGGAACTGTAAAACAATCGATGCGGTTACCAAAAGAATGTATAGAAATAATTTTTTAGTTTATGGTTTAGATTTCTTTAGCAACATTTTTTATCAAAAACAATATGGGTAAATGAAAATGAAGATTCAAATAAAATGCATTTAAGTACAATGTATAAGTACAATGTTTTTATAATCCAAAAAACCATGGTTTCTTCGCATCAAAAAAGTTTTAGTTAATTAAAACTAAAAACACAATGTTTTCACCAAGGCTATGAGTTATTTGATTGGAGGAATTTAGTATTAAGCTTATAAGACAATATTAACAGGATTATACATTATGCAAAATTCTAGATTCAATCAAATGTTCTCATTTTCTCTATGACTCTTTTGGTTTCTGAGTTTTTAGTAAACTCTACGTAGTCGTTTTTATATTCTTCGGTATTGGCAATATATGCAACTTATCGCTCAATAACAACTATTAAGCATTTTTACCCATCGACACCAAATAATGTACTGAAATTTTTTCTAAGGTAAAATTACTAACTCAAAAATTAAACTATTCGGAGAAAGTATATTTTCAAGCGAATTGTCATTGGTACTTAAGTTACTTTTGTTTTAAAGCTAGACTCTTAATTTACTAGTTAAGCCTAATCCGTAGTCAATTTCCAATCGATAGTTTTACAGCTGTGAGCCCTGGTGCAGACTGTACCTTTCTGTTTGCCCCCCTCTTCCTCTGTCTTTCTCTGTCTATCTCTGTCTTCATCTATCTTGTATCTCGTATGATTTTGTAGGCTTGACAATTTGCGGCATCGGTAGGAGTTATGGTACCGCTTGTAGCGCTGCCCCGGGCCGCAGCAGAGCTGCCCCCGCTGGCGCCGCCTCTGCCGTTGCGGCGGCGGGTGTTGCCCCCTCCGGTGGCGCCCCTGGCCACGCCCAGTCGGCGTACCACCAACAGGCGCTGACCCTGCCGCTGGCCACGGCGCTTACGGCTCGATCCGCGACCATCAAATCACAGTTTCTGGGCAACATAAATTTTTAAATGCGAACCGAAGTCTGAGATTGAGATTGAGAATGAGAATGAAAATGAGAATGCCAATGAGAATGCTTATGAGAATGTGAGACCAAGAGTTGCGTTTTCATTGCCGCCCTTTTTTGTGTGTCAAGTAACTATATCATTCGAACGGTGACAAGTAGGTACAGCCCTTACAAATGCAATGCCAACAGCAGCTGGAAGAGATATGCAACCCAGAGCGTTAGTTTAGCTTGTATCTACGGTAACTGGTAACCACTGCAACAACCAACAAGTAAAATCCACTGCTTAAAACACGGAAACACACTAAAGTGGCGCGAAAAGCGAACAACTAACGAGAGATTTGAAAAGAACAACATAGAAAATGTAACTTCGACACACACACACACACACATACACAGACTTTTAGAGATGCAGTCCATATAGCTGACTCACACAAACTAACGTACTAGACTCTCCCAAAAAGTATTCCCCATATATTGTTGGAGCAGTTAACCAATTACCGCAGCAGTATCAGTAGTGTCTAGAGGCATCCCCAACTTGTTCTACCTATATTTACGTATATTTATAGAGCAGCTAGCACCTGTAATAACCGATCCTAGAGCAGTTCCGTAATCGGATGTAATCAAGTAATTAGAATCGTATAGATTTAGGCCAGCATAATCACTCAAATACTCACAGACATGCGTACACACTTTAATATCTGTCTCTAGATCCCTAATTAGAAATGTGACACAATACTTGTATATCGAAACTTTATAGCGAACTATACTCGATCTTCATACGCTCCTCACCCACACTCAAAAGTATAAATATAGTATATCCAGCTTTTTACACCCTGACCTGCGTCCATTCGTAACCCGTTTCAGGGACGCATATCAATTATTTATAAAACTATTTTACCGTAGCATTTAAATGCAAATTTCATTTGTAGTCCCTGTATGCATAAATTAGTTGCTACCCCCACATCAACGGCGAAAGTGCACATGGAAAAACATTTAGATAACAACAAATTTTAGCAGGCCTGTCACATGTAGTGCCATTATTATCCTTTAATTAATTTGCTGCACATAATGTATGCAATTTTTCCTTTTTCCACAGCGCTTTTCATTTCCATATCCATATCCATTTCCCAGTCCGTTTTTGTTTTTGCTTCCGTTGTTGTCGGTGGTCCCATGAGTTTTTAGATAATTAGCAAACGTGCAGAGATTTTTGCCATAGCTAAAGTTCATTAATTAGTAGATTTGTCCATTATCCGTAGCTGTGTTATTCCGTTTCATATGTTAGCAAACCGCATATGGCCCACATACGAATTGAAGCCTTGAAGCATTCAAAACTATATAAATTCCTTCCTTCATCGGTGCATCGCAAGAATTCCAAAATGGCTAACAACAACAAAAAAACGAGCGAAATTTTCGACATTTCTATTTAAAGTACATATAGACATTACTATATACATACCTATATACTATACCTTATATACATGAATATTTATATATACATATTTAATATACGACGTTTACAAGCTAAGTTGAGTATTCATTTTATACGAAGGGTGAATCGATTGATTTGTACAATAACGAAAAATACAATATTAATGTCCATCCATTTTCGAAGAGCAACTTAGCAGCGCCTAAAAAAACAAACAAAAAAACCAAAAATTAAAGACAACAAATCTCTCTTAAGTTGATGAAAAATGCAATTTTTCTATGTCTTCTCCATGTAAGTCTCACCCACACACTCACACACACCTAGCTACTTAAAAACACACACATTCTCGAACATAATAAAAAAAAATCGGTCAATAAATCTATATATAGATTGATAAGCTGTTACTTAGTTAATTGAATGCAATTATCGCAACACTGTGGCATCCGGATGCCCAGGAACTGCTTCGAGGTATTTTGCAACTATTTAAATTGACAATTACCAAACGCTTGCGAGTTATTTACAAAACCTATATAGCAAACACAGACACGAACACACACACCCACGCATATTCCAATATGTATTTTACACGTATATACTGTGATTTATATGAAAACGCTTCAAACGAGAAAAAGAAAACCATTTGCTTGCGCAGAAGCGATATCGAATTCGAAATGGAAAACGAAAGGTTATTAACTAAATAAATGCACAAAACTAAGATAAATAAAGTGAAAATAAAATAAATGCGGATGCAAAGCCGAAACCAAAAAACCCAAGCAAAAGTCTATCCTTTTGGGGCCTCAGGCATTGACTTCCATTCCCCGACTATGAGCGATGCGATGCGATGGGATTGGAATTGGAATCGACAGGGCAAGTGAGTGACAAAGTGGCCATCGGGGCGTATGCGTAATATTCTGACAGCAACTTGGCAAGGAAAACGCGGCAACAAGAGAAGCAGCAGCAACAACCAGAACAACAGCAACCACTCAAACACTGCTCAGTCAACAAGGTCAGCTAATGGTCGTCTTATAGTTCCAATGCATATTCGTACAAGCATTATACTCTTTTTATATACGTATATTCATCTTTATATTGAACCTATAACCGTTTTTGGCTTCATATCCGAAAAAATTTTCACATATAACGATTATTAACTGTATGTAAACTGTTAGATGATAGAAAAGTTTTTTAGCAAAGAGCGCAATGAAAACACACAAAAAATTGTAAACTGAATGCCTTACGTTGGGCGCCAGTCGTAGTTGAAAAACATTTATATTTCTGTGTAGTGTTCTTCTGTTTGAGAAACTTTGTTTTATACCAAATTTAAAACACATCAAAAACTAACAATACCAAATTAGCTCCAGCGGCGGAGAAATAGCATTTAATTCACCTGAAAAAGTGTAACATGTACCACACTCATTAGTAGCGAACAGCTGTAACCATTGAACATGTATAACCCCACTTATATAAGTATCTATTTTTATGTAAACTCTAGTTTTAATATAACTTTCCCTCCCCCGAAACAAAGAACCTTGTCCAAAGCCATGTAGTATCGTGATCATGTAAATGTCTTCTGTTGACCGATTTTGTTTGTTGAAATGTCTCAATTTAACCTTTTATTGTGGCCGTAACAGGGTTGCCAGGTCGACAGCTGGTAACAGTTGTTTTTCCGCAACCGCAGGACTGACAATTGCAATTTTCCCACAAGCCCACAACCAATCCACTACCAACCCAGTGCCAGCACCAGCGGAAACGCATTTCATGCAATGGTTGGCCGACAAAAAAACCCCGGCTAAATAAGTTATTTATTTACAAAAGGCAACCCTTACAGCTATTGCAAATACTGCTGCTGCTACTGCTGCTGCTGCTTTTACGGGCTCTTTATTTCGGTCCGTGTTCGGATCCGGGTTTTTGGGCGCTTCTTTGTATCGGAGTCCCAGACTCAACACTAATGAAAACAACATGGCGCACCGAGATTTCGCACAAAAACGTAAACTAAACGTAAGCCAAAGTTGATTGGCGCCATAAAACGCACAACGGCGATGACGAAGGTCGTAGGAGTGAGCGGGCGGTGAATGGGTTGAGAACTCCGGGCAGTGGGTGGGGAAATGGGCGATGTGGGGGGCTACAATAAACGAACGACTGCCAGGGACATGCCTCGTTACGTTACGTCACGTTACGTTACATCAATTTTTGTGTTTCCGCAGGAAATGCAACTGCTACGTTACCTCCCACGCCCCAGATTCCCACTATATCCCTATTCCGATCCCAGCCATAACCAGTTACCCATTTTTTCGCCTTTCGCCTGCCTTCATTCACATTCGCATTCTGTTGTCATTTCAATATTGGCGCTGGCGTATTTTTACTTGCTGCTGCAGCTGCGACCATAACAAGGGAGAACAGCTACAAAAAAAAAAAAAAAACACGATAACAATGATAACGGGGCAAAATAAAAACTGGGGGGGAAAAACGGAGGGAAAATCAGGGAAAAGCGAGCAGGAGCGCCCAAAGCAAAGTGCACATCACTGGGCAAACCAAGCGTAGTAACTGAGTTTGGATGGGTTCGGATTGGTTTGGTTTGGTTTGGTTTGGTTTGGTTTAGTTTGGCTTTGGCTTTGTTTTGTCACTGTAGCGTCAACATCCTCTACCCAAAGCTCGTTTAATAACCGAGCACTTTGTGTTTTCATAACCTGCGTTTCAGTTAGCGCTTCCTTCCAAAACCCCACCCCCCAGACAACCATTTATACTTTATATATGTACATCCTTTCGCTGTTTGGTTCGTCTTTTGTGTTTGCGTTTGACATCGTAGTTGTTCTGGGACTAGTTAGAGTTGTTTACTTTCGCTTTTGATTGTTTGCTTCCTCGGCACACCGATATTACAGAGCTATAGCCACATGTATAACAATCGCATACTCAAATACTCTCTCACTCCATACCCACTATATATAAATATATATGTACTCGATCTCCAACTCTGTTTCGTACATGTTCCCGTACCCGCACCCGTACCCTTATCCATACCCGTACCCGTACCCTTAGTGCTCAGCCTTGATTACTTTCGTATACTCTTGTGTCGCGGGCACCTCCTATATGTGCCCGACTTTTACTCGCCTAGTTATGATCCACCACCAGCCAGCCCGCCCCCACTAATGACGCCCCTCTCGCCCTCTTTTGCCACTTACAGTTGATCTAACCAATGGGCAGCTGACCCCCAACAACAATACACCGCTGCTGACCCAGGCGCTGTCAGGTGAGTGACCGCACTTGCAGGTGCTAAATTTGCTCGGCAATGTCATGTTAAAGCTAGAAAGTGAAGCGGAACTAGGTTGCTCTTTACCCGAGGTCCATACAAATACAAATACAAATACATACTAATGCAAATACGAATACAAATCGGTTTTTAAAAACCGTCAGATTCAAATTAATTTTAAACAAATATTTTTAAATCTTTTATGGCAAACGTATTCGATCTATGCATTTTAGAGTGCTTGATAAAATAACAATTAAAAATTAAATCTCCTTATCTACCTTAAGTAGATTGTTTATGTATCAAACAATGCATTCAGGTCATGATATCAAAAACCTGCTATGACTACACTGCGTATGAATGGCATACGTTAGTTTTGATTTAAAAGCACACACATTCCTCATCCAAGCGTTGTCTTTACTATATAATACATTTTGAAAGCCATTTGCTCTGCTTTCAAATTTTGTGTTAAAGTTAACATATTATTTCCTTCACACAAAACAATAAATTTCTTAATTTAATCACTCAAACATATTATTATTGTCAAATGAAATCACGCATACGCACTGTTGCCTAATTTTGTGTGTTTTCAAGCAGTTTAAACATATTTATTGTACATCCTTATTGTCTTTAAAGTAGTGTTTTGTGCTGTTGATAATATTTGCATAACAATAACATTTGTGAATAGAAAACTTTCTGAGCAATTTAGCCACATAATTGGTGAATTATTTTTTTTAACAAAGTTTTACCCCTTCCCTTTGCAGTGATGAACAACTATCAGGCGGCTGCTGCGGCCGCCCACAGCTATGGTCCGTCGGCATCGCCGCACGCCGCCGCCGCCAACACGGCCACCCGGCAGGGATTCCCCTCGACCAACTCGCCCGGCCCTACCATCGACATGTACAGCTCGGCAGCCGCCGACAATGTGGGCTACGTGCAGGCCACCAGTCCGCAGCCGTCCGGCTTCCCCATCGCCGTCAGCCGCGCCCCGTTGAACTACAGCCCGGTGAGTCGTCCTTTTGGTCCTGCGAGCAGGAGAGCCAAGTCCGGGGAGATCCTTGGTCCCTGGACTTGGGCTTAGAGCTAGAGACTAAGCCAGCGATACGAACGAAACACCCACATGAGACGAATGTCTCGCGTTCAGCGATTCGATCCTTCGAATCCGAATCCTTCACATACACAACCACACACTCATACCGTAGAGATAAGGAGAGATTACCGATGTAGAGCTAAACTATTGCGTTATCCTTCTATATATTGTATGTATTTCTCTTTCATTTCGTACAGATTTATTCGTTGAACTTTGCGATGGCTAATATATAAAAGACTGATAACCCAAAAATATAAATGCAAGAGAACAAAAAACAAAACAAAAGATAAGCAAAAAGTAAAAGAAACCCATTATATATATTTAAATCGAAAAAATATATGAAAAAAATACAAATAAAATAATGCTAAACGAAAGCAAACAAAAGAAATAAGAGTATAAAACAAACGCAGTTGCACAAGGTAGGCACACCAACAAAACTACAGCGTGTTCTCTTCTTTTTTCAACTAAACGATTTCAATTATTAACAATCAAATTCTTTTAACTACAACTAGTCAATAAAAAAAAAACATAAAAAAGAAAAACAAAATAAACGTAATAATATTATATGCACGTCACAAGCACAGTTTTCTAGGCCGTTTCAATTAAACTATTATTATTTATTTAAATTGTATACACCATATGTATATGTATTATATATGAATATTTTCATACTTCAATATTTCAATATTCCCTGGCTCGCTGCAAACTAAAATAAATTATATCGAAACATATTTATAATCCATGCCTGTCGGCGAGGTTTGATAACGGACATGACAATCAGGAGAAGTCTCTGCAAATTTGTATTAAATAAATTGGCACCTTTAATCAAATAACAAATAATAACTCCAGCGGAGTTTAAATTGAAAGCCTCTTTTAAATATGAGTTGGTATTTAATACATGTTTACTTGCAAGAAACAAAATAATACATTTAAAGAAATAGGTTTCACGAGCAAATAATTGTCAATAAGTTTTAAATTCCCTTTTTCTTTTTTGGATAAGTTTTTGTAAGAGTTCTGATTTAGTAAAATATGTATTTATGGTCTTAAACTATAATAAAAAAAATTGTTATTTATATTTTTTGAGTTGCCTAGCGAAGCAAATAAGAGTAATGAAAGAAATACATTTTGAATTTAGGAAATTATTTATTTCTTTATCAAGCCTGGCCAGCATTCCCTTTGTTTGTCTAGCAATCGAAATAAAAATTAAAAATAATTTACGATTTTTCTTCTTCCGACAACTTGCCACTTTTATCTCTATATTCAGTACATATATGTATACCTCTTAATGTTTACTTTCTATATATCAATACTTATATACCTATACTTATATAAATACATACATATATGTGTGTCCGTAGATATGCGACTACAAATTGCATTTTATTTGAATAATTTTTGGTGTTTGCTTGTTTTGTTCTCCACGAAACGTTTATTTACAGGGACCACTAATTCCTGCGGCATTTACAAATGGATACCATTAAAAGGTGGCGCCGACAACCGCAATGACAACAACAACAGCAACAACGGCAGAAGCAGCAACTACAGCAGCAATATAACACAACAGCAACAGGAGCAACAAATGCAACAGCAACTTTAGCAACAAATGACAGACACACTTTCACACACACTCACATACACACACACGATCTGCAGTGCTGCAACCACAGAGCGCAAAAGAAAATAATTTAAAATTATATATACCTGCATATATATAAATATAAATCAAATAAAGTACATATTACATATTTGTGTAATTCCACATGGCAAAATGAAATCCGTTAAGCAAGAAAAATCGAGACAACTGCAAGAGCAACAAACAATAAACCAAACACACATATTATAATTAATTAATTAACGTATATTACAAATACGTACATATAAACGCATGGCAAAAAAAAAAACAACATGAAAAAATGTAAAAAAAAACGTTGAGGACGAACTACGAGCGAACACAAACAAAAAAAAATAATTTTAATTTAACAACCACTACAACAACATCGGCAAGAACAACGCTCGGACCGAAAGATGCAACGTGTGCAGCAAAAATCGTTTAAAATGCAAATTAAACGGAAACTGTGCGTCCAACTGGAGTGGAGTGCCATCGCGGTGGGCGGCGCCGGCGGAGGATGGGCGTGGCAGTGCTCACACAGCAAAAAATCGGAGGCCTCCACCCAAAACGCCCACCGCCCACGGATGACAACCAGGCCAAAAAGGGCGTAACCACTTTTAAGTAATGAGAAACCAACAAATAAAAGCAAAAAAAAACGAGGGGTTACTAATAAAACGATAGAGTTGAAAAAAGATAAAGCAAAAATGTTGCAATAATAGCGAAAATGTTATTATTTAATTGCGTATTATTAAAGGCAAATTATTATTACCATTATTATTGCTATTCTTAACGTATCTAAGTTGTAACTTTTAAAGTTAAAGTCGATCTATATATATATATATATATATATATATATATATATTTCTAAATATATATATATATATACAAGAATATACTCTCTTATACACATAAAGTAAACTGCAATATATACAAAGGGAATTACTTGAATCAAAAAGCGAAATCCAACAACAAGTTATTGTACTCTCAATGATAATCGATTTAAGAGTTTGAAAATGTTAAGAATCGGTTGGGCTAAGTGTTCATTTCTCGACTGGGTTGGGGGTGAATCAAATCAAAATTGTGCTTACAATTATAATTATGAATTTATTTTAAAGTACAACAAATCCTTTATTGGCCAAAATAAACAGCAATGAAACAAAATCGAATGTGAGAAAAAGTCGAAGGCAATTTGTTATTAACTATGTTGAAGTTCTCTTTCTCATTATTTCAATCGAATCAGGGGAAAGAAGAGGAAAAACCTATAACTTTTGTGTTCACATTGAAAGCAAAATGGTAAATAATGCTAATTAAAAAGTGGATAGTTAGACAAATATGTTAAAGCATTAAAAATGACAATGAAAGCGAAGTGAGAGAGTGAATTTTCGTAGCTCGAGGCATAAATAAATTTATTTGCTAAAAACAATGGAGAATCCAAAACAATGAAAACTGCAAAAAGCAACTCCTTAAATATGTAAGAAACACACAATTTTTGAGATACATTCATCCACACACACACACACAGACAGAATACAGATCTAACGGATAAATCATAATGAAACACTTAAACAAATTACTTGATAAGAGCATATGCAAATATAACAATGAACTATTATACATACAACATATAGTAAGATTAAGTAAATAAAATATTTATAAAACAAACGCGCAAAATCGCAAATGTTTGAACACTTAACTAAATATATCTGTAAACAAGCGTGTAAAAAGGATCACAGATGAGCCATAAAAATGGATGTGGAAAATTTGAAATGAAATGAAAATGAAAATCATGATGACGATGACGATGACGATGAAATGCAGGCCACGCAATGTGCAATTAATTTTTTTCTAGTCGCTCCGTCCGGCAAATCGACCGGACGATGGATGTACTAGACGTATTTGAGGATTATGACGATAACGACGACGATGCAATCGGGGGCGTAATAGAAAAATATATTTATATACAACTATATGGAGTATTAAATTATTGGAAAAGCAAACCAAACAAAACCTATCAGCTAGATAAGTAAAGAACATTTGTTACACACAGCAAGTGGGGGAAAATTGCAAACAACAAAAAAACCAAGACAACAAAACGAAAATAGCAGAGAAAAGGAGATATTCTATAATTGAAAGGACAACAATACGTTGCGCTTTTGGTCTGTCTGAGATTTTTTGCATTAGGCGACGTGAAAATCAGAAAAATAAAATACAACTAAAACAAAAGCAGAGACAGCTGAATAGGAAACAGAGGAAAGCCAGTAAAAAACAAAAGCAAATGCCGAAACAGTGAAAATGTTCCTTTCATAACTTTTTTGCCAAATTGTCAAACCAACGCTCTCCAGGACTTTGTCGAGTCTCGGACCAACAAACTTACACATAACCTATATAGTAATGGGAAATCGCGCGAACCGAAACCAAAAACCGAACAGCAAACATAAACGATATTTAAAGAGGGACAAAATAAAAGTTGCAGTGTAAAATAAACTACATTTAATGTTTGAGGTGTTGAACCCCCACACGCCGATCATTTCAGATTTTCCAAAGATCGCGGCTTGCGACTTTGCCAAGTGCAACTCACACACATTTAAATAAAAATAATCAAAAAACAGAAGGTAACAAATTAAGGAAGCGAAAAGACAGATATCTTCAATTTTAGATAGACAAAGATCAGACCACTGACAGTCTGGCATATCGGGAGTTTAGACGGAGGACGACCCTAAACAGGTGCGGATTACTTTAGCAGGTCAAAGGTCATTGGGGAGTATTCCAGCCGCAGCTTTTAGCCTGCGGGGCAGATATTTTTAAAAGCTAGCGAACGACAGCAACGGCAAACATGTTATATTTGCATAATATATATATATATATATATATATATATATATATATATATATATATATATATATTATATATATTAAATCTACTTATAAGGCATATATAAATAAATATATTTTTAAGACATGTTCTAAAAGCAATAATTCAAAACAACAACAAAAAGCGTGAAGGAGGCGAAAGTAAATTGAACAAACCCCAAAAAGCGAATACATAAAATATACACCAATATATAAATATACATAAATATATATACACCTACACGTAAATATATATACATGCATATATATATATATTAATGAAAGCGATTAGCTGAAACGCCAGGCGGACCTTCGACTGTCTAGGTCTGAGTCTGGAAAAATCATTTCGCAGGCAGCTAAGCCTCTGATGCTACACTTCTTTAACTAGAGCCCCGCGATCCATGATCAGTGGGCCGGCAATCGTTTGTACTCGTATTATTTGTGGTGTAGGTGAGGAAACGGGAACCCCAGATAATCTTTGGATCCCAGGTTCGTTTACGTTGTAAGTCGATGCAGCTTTAGGTGTAATGTTGAGTCTTTCCTAGAAGTTTCCCCAGCATTTCCCCGCTAACGATCGACTCTAGGCTTTCTGTTTGTGTTTTGAAGTGCTCTGTATTCTATTAGGATCTTCTTCGGAAGCTGTAGCCGATCAAAGACATATAGCTATTGGTATACCGGATCAATTTCAGCAAATAAAGAATACCGAAACAACAAGCAATGCGTCCTTGTAACAAAATCAATTTCAGTCAATTAGAGAATTTCCAACACCAACAAAGCACAGAGACATAAAGACAACAAGCAACAAGAAAATTTTTTAAAAACCAAAAAAAAAAATACAAAAAGCAAACAAACAAATACGAAAAACATAACAAAAAAGAAACAGTTTTCATTATTTTTTTACTGATGCGCCGTCGAGGCGAAGGGAATACAGGATGAGATCGCAACAGCTTGACGGCGCAGGCGCAAAAGCTTTAAATTGAACAAAATATATAAATAACACAAACAAGGAGAACAATTTATAGAATTCGATAAGATGGCTCTCTTTTTTACATCGAGAACGGGGAATTGTTTGTATAAAAAGTATGCCGTAACGATTTTTAAAAAATAATGAACTCCATACTTTAAGCTATACGCAACTTTCGGTCAAAAAGTCAATTGGTGGTCGAATCCGGGTAGGAATCCAAAACTTAAATATTAAAACGCGGCACGAAAGGACATAATGAGTAATGTAAAATAGTTTTAAATTGGCGACACAAGAAGATGGAGATAAGGATTGGGTATAGGCGGAGTTGCGTAGTTACATATACGAATTGCTTTCCGTTTTGCTCTTATTATTGACTTACAAACATATCAGTTCTAATTATGTGTATGAGTATAGCAACAACATCAACAAATACGATTACAATTACGATAATGAAATACAATTTAACTAATATCTAGCGCTAACGAACGAATAAACTTTCTGTTCACCAAAACCAAAACCAAGAACAACCACACAGATGAGAAAGACAAGCCGCCCACTTGACATTTTTGAGAAGCGCGGAGAGAGGCGCAAAAGCGCGCCTGTCACGATATACGACTTGTGGGCCTTCTACACTTTGACGTGCTTTTATACGATAGCAATCCTTTAACTTACAAGAGACATTTCTATCCTCGGTTCGTTTTTTATAGACATGTGTACATACACCTCACTGCACTCACATAAACAACACACACCCATACACACTCACCCACAGACACAGACACTGGCACACGCATATATACGATGGAGATCACATACAAAAGAACCTTCATACGAACGATCACTTGACTATTTTTGCTATAAGTAAGAAATTCCCCCCAGGAATGTGTCAGTCGGAAGTGGCAGAACTCCTGCTGACAAAACACCTTTACTATATTGACAATATCTCTTATATATTTTACACTATACTATATGGAAAATTATATATTAATATATACAAGAAAATGAGAAAAACAAAAAAACAAATAACACATAATTGAGGCAAGGCGAACGGCGTGAGTGGCGTTAAAATTGTATTTACAAGAAAAGCGTAACCAAGCAAGATGAAATCATTTTAATACTTTATACACATAAAAGTCAAAGGAATCTTTAGAGAGAAAACCAGGCGGCAGATGAATATGCAACTACAAGACAGACAACAAGACGATGAAGATACATTTATAAAATGCGCCGCAGAAGGGCGTCCAGTTTGTAAGTATTCTAATAATGTAAGTAAAGTAATTAAGGAGCGCAGGAAGGAATCAATTAAACATACATACTGACTACGAAGCCGCAGAGCCGATAGCCCTGGCAACTTTCATTGCGAATACTTTAAACACAAGTGAAACCACATAAGTTCGGGTGTTTTGAGATCGGACACATTGGGATGGGTTGATGATGAATGTTGGAAGCGGGATGGGGATGCGAGATTGCCAATGTGTGTACATAAGCATAAACATAACATAAACTGGTACAGTACTACACTTACAGCAAACTATACAAGGTAAAAACATAATAATTAACAGCAAGAAACCGTAACAAAGTGACGGAGGGCGGTGGAAACATACACATAAATAGAAGCATAACGATAATTTAATAAACCATTTTTCATTTCTATAAAGAAATCCGGTAACGAATTTGTATATTTACTACGAGAAAAGGCAAAAAACAAGACAAGAAAATTCAAAATATATACAAAAACCAAAATATATATATATATTAAACGGAGAACAGACCCCAAAAAGGCCGAAGAACCTTTCTGAGGACCGCAAATATGCCCGTATATACATATATGAGAATAAAACCCAAAATGATATATATACATATATATACATAGTTATATAACCAAGAACAACAAATAAACATATAGTTAAATTCAATAATGTTAAGCATTCGATGAGCAAACAGACAGACAGGCACGCAAACCGGTGGTTAATTCAATTATATATAAGGACCCTCGAACCGAAAAGAACAGAGCTATGCGGCCACCAACAACATCAGCAACAAAACCATCAACAACGGCAACATCCTTAACAACACAGCAAGTGCAACATTTATTAACAGACGACAAAAGGGCTAATTGTTGCTCTTTTGTACACAAAAAATTACATAAGTTTTTATGACACACACACACACACACATTACCACCTCACACACACACACACTAACACCCACTCACACAGTCAGCCCGCAATATGTATATGCAAAAAAAATGCGAACAACTTTAGCAGCAAATTAAAAATCACTTTGTTCACAATGTGCCACGTACAGGGAGGAAAGATGAGGTTCATGGGAATACCCCATTATCCCCTCGATCAGGTCAAGATCGGAAGTGGAATCGGCAGAATCAGCATCAACCACTAAGATCAGCAACCGCATATTAAACAAAACAAAATACCAAAAAATACAAAAGAACAGAAAACTAAAACATGATTTTAAACAAAAATGAAATTAAATAATGGCATAATAAGTTAAGCTAATGGTACATAAGTTTAAAAAACAAACGGCAAGAAACGCTCTAGAGCAACAAAAAAACAAGAAGAACAGAAAACCAAGACAAACAAATATATATATATATATATAAAATAAAAATTATAATGAAATAACTGAGAAATAAATAAATTAATTCATAATGATAAATAAACCAATATGAACATTGTTCAAAAACATAAGCTGTCTAAGTGATTTTTACTGGGTTGTTATTTATTATTTGAAACACTCCATGGGTTATATTTCTATCGTTCTAGTTTTCTATAACTCGATTGATAGTTTGCTGAAAATTTAAATTCCAATTTCCTTACATTTGAGCTGCTAGCTAGTTGGCAAAACAAAAATACAATTTGGTACAACGAACAACAACCATTTTATTTAACAGGATATTTACAGGACATCAAGTGAGGGCAGGAAAAGTCCACGCACGACATCGGGATTTAACACTATCTCAATACGGCAAGATAGCCGCTCAGCTGGACTTCGACTTCTTGAGCTTCTTGGCCTGCTGCCGTTCGTCCCACCAGCGGGCATACCACTTGGCACTCCGCTCTGCACTCTCGTCCGGATCGTAGAGCGGCATGTAGTCCATGTGGATGGAGGCGCGCAGCCGGTTGTACATCAGCATCGAGGACGTGTAGGAGGCGAGGGCGCGCAGGGAGTAGCGCAGGCGGTACTTTGTGTAGGGATATGCCACCCGCACCACCGCCTCCAGCAGGAAGGCCAGGAAGAAGAACAGGAAGTGGGGCACGTACCACCAGCTGGTCCTTACCCTGAACCGCTCGCCCAGCACGGCCATCTTCTGGACGAATCGGGACACATCGTTGATGCCCGTGTCGTCGGTGACGAAGACGGGAAGTCCGTTCACCGCCCGGTCGGACACTTTGAGGGCCTTATAGGCGCAGATATGTCCCCAGGCCACGTTGCCGGCGTAGACCAACTGCTGCTTGCCGCCAACCCCTGCGATCCTTGGAAACACCCATCCCCGGGTGGAAAGATATTCAAAGACCTCCGTGATGAAGTGCGAATCACACTCGCCGTAGGTCAGTGGGGCACGAATGGCGCTGGTGGCCAGGTATTCTACAATGGATTAGCATAGCAAAAATATGGTTGTTCAGTTTTCTTTGATTAAAGAAAGGGTACTGCATCGAAAAATCTAAAATACTATATACCTATATCTATATCTATACAATGTCTTTTTCCTTATAAATATAATGGTAAATAAACATATTGAACAGATAGCCTGTTCGGGTAGCTCCCCTAATGGAACAATAATAAATAAAAGATATAAAAAAGCTAATATACTAAGTATCCAAATAAAACTCAGAATTATTAAAAATAGACTTACCTTGCTGGTTTTGCAGAGGTGCTCCATTTGAGTTTAGCACTATGTTTTCCGCTCTCAGTTTGCTGGAGGCGTATCCTTGTATCAGGAACTTATTGTCCTGCTCCCAGAGAGTGGAACTGTCCAGCGTGGGAGTGTCTGTCTTTGATTCCGTCGAGTTAATTACCGCCGAGAAGGTACTTTGCCCCTTAAAGGGCACAAAACACACGGATGTACAGCTAGTGTAGACCAGACGCTTTACATTGTTCTGAATGCACAAATCCACCACAGCAAGAGTGCCTAGAACACAGCAGTTTAGTAAAAATAATATAAAAAGTCAAATTTTTGACTGAAATTGTATTACCCTTAGCAAGGGTATTATACAAATTCATTATTGTTAAGATTTATATTTGGCTCAAAAATACATAATCATTATTTTTGAGATTTACTATTTTTCGCAAAAAAATAATAATTATTGTCAAAGATTATTATAAAAACGAAAAGATATTTATTATTTTCTGTTTTGTAATAAGAAACTTCAACTGATTCCGAAAGTAGTAAAAGCGTATTTCGGCTCATTTAAATCAAAGAAATTAGGTCTCGAGATACCTTTCCCATGTGGCACTTTATCTACTCACTCACCTTTCACATTCACGCGCTCCAGTTCGTCATAGTTGGGCGGGTACTCGATTTTCACCGAGGCGGCGCAGTGGAAGACGCCGTCCACCCCGGCGAAGATTGGATCGAGGGGCTCCCGATCGCCTGCGATATCGGCCACAAAGGTGCGCAACAGGGTCGTCTCCTCATGCCCAATGTTGTTCCGGTAGGGCACTATGTCCAGCGAGCGGATCTCTTTGATGCCCAGCTCCTGCTTCCGCTCCAGCAACTGCTTGATGAGGTGCTGGCCCAGAAATCCACTGCCGCCGGTTACAAGCACCACTTCAGTTGGCCCGCTTCTGTTGCCGCCGCTCATTGCGTCCGGGGGTCAAAGTGCACTGCTTTTTGGGTTTACTGCAACGACACCGACTGCAGGTTAGCTGGGCTGGCAAGCTGGCTGACTTAACTACCTAAGTGGAGTTTCCGTCAGAGTGGCTTTTATGGTTGACAGCCCCATAAACCCGGCCACTTGGATATCGCACATAAACTGGCTCATCATCAGCCGGCGACCTTCTTTGAGGGTCAGCGGAGCAGGTTTGCGAGTGACTCGGCGCGTTTTCAAATGCGCGGCTTACGTGACGCCCTGGCCCGCTAATAAAGGTGGCTAGCTACTATATATACGTACGTATTTAATTCATACTTTGTCTTGTCCACATTTCCCTGATTAAATGAATTATTTGCTTCATACTCTACGTAATCTGCCTATTTTAAATTACAGGAAACCTTTGCCAAGCTTTCACTAAAACAAATTTTGCTTTTAAATCTAATTGAATTGGGTGCTTAACTAAATTTTGGGAAATAGTTGTTTTAATCCAATTTCAGATTTCTTTAAAAAAAAATCTGGCCAAAAATCATGGAACCTTTGAATATCTTTTGGTTTTGTTGAAAAACACACAATGCGAAAATTCATAAAACAAGGAACTTATTTACCATTTCTAGATATCCAGGAAGCACAATTAAGATAGAAATTCTGAAATCAAACTCATCCAAAATTCATAGAAAAAATATTTGTACTATTAATTGAAAATGGGTCTTCCATTTTGATACAAAATTATTCAGAAAAAATGGAAAAGATAGATTTAACTAAACACTCAAATTCCCAACTAAAGATTTATGTTTTGTAGAAGCAATGGTTTTACTCTTTAGCCAAAGATATTTGGGATTCAAAAAGCCGTATCAATATTAGTTTTTAATATTATTTGATTTTTGATTGATGATTTTCTAAACTGTTATTTATTTTTTTTGCTCATATTTGTTAGTAATTCTTATCACAGTTTAACAAAAATATATTTTTATTATTTAGATACTAGATACACCAAAAGGTCAAAGATTGAAGGGAAACTTGTTTAAAGATAGGGAAAAAGAACTTAAAAGTCCTTAATCGAAATGTAACTAAAAGTCCATTGACTTTTTCGTATTGCAGCTTTCGATTTCTTTTTCCCCCCTTAGTGTGTTACTTGGCCACGGTCAAATTATGTCTGATTTTATTAGACGCAGTCCAGCAACTAAGGCCATTGTGCAGACTTAAAAAAAAGAAACGAAACACAAGAGTAGCAGCAGCAACATCTACATCAGCAACACCAGCAGCTCCAGCAACTCCAGCAGCAACCACAACAAAGAGAAACATGGCTAAATGTGCTAATGTTGTGGCTGGGCTGGCTTACAGATTACAACACAGCATCAAAACAATTACGGCGAACTGGTTACCGCGTCTATTTCGACATGCACGTCAACACTTTGTTTGGCATTTTTGTCTGGCATTACAGCCACTTAGATTAACCACACTTGTGCATCTAGAAGTCCGAGAGCCAAACTATAAATCAGTAGGGATTTCCGCTTACCAGAAGAAGGGGGGTCTTTGTTGTTTAGCAAACCTTTGCGCTTGCCTGCTGACTTGAAACTGATTGTTGGCCATAAACAACAAGACTGGCTAAGACCGAAGCGAGCGTTGCCAAACCGCCTGGCTATCGCTAACGCTGCTATCGATCGCAGCAATCTCGCTTTTGGCGCGAGAAATCGAAAGCTTTTCAAAACAGACCTTTTGGTAAAAGGTAATATTTATTCAACAACAATTAAATGAATGTGGACAGTAAGTACGCTTAGTGATTACATAAATAGTTGTCTTCTTTTCCCATGCATTTAGTGGGGTGCTTAGGCAATTGTTATATTCAATAAGTACAGTGGTAATTGTTTTCGTTGCATCTCTCAATAACATTCTATATCTTTATAAACTCCCTGGTAGATGTATAAAGTAAACGTGAAGTAAAGGCCGTTGATACAAATGACTTTGGATTAGATTAGGATTAGGCGCGCTTAACCATTAACCATTAACCATTAACGAGTACGGGGAATACAATTACGGATATTCAATTACGAATACGAATACAAAACGGTGATTAGTACAATTAAAAATTCTGTTCACATTTCGGTTTGGTTTATTACAACAATATCATGTAAATGCCGATGTAGGTGCCCCATCCGTATGTACTTAGGTATATGGAGGCCTATTTGGGGTGTATATAGGTTGAAGTACCGACTTTAAGTACCGACTGACTGCTGACTTGGTGGATTACATTGCATCTTCGCGATCATAAATAATGGGGCATAGTATTATACATTAAATTACACGTACGAATAAACTATAATTATCTAGCAATTTCATTTAGTTACACATACAAAACACAATTGGTTTTCACAAACATTTTCCTTTCTCAACTCTCAGCCTAATGCTATTTGGATGCATTTTGATGCATAATTGGAGTGACGTGAAGCGATGAACTCAGGTTCTACGTAAACGTAATTTAACATGAATGTTGATTGTGTTCATTTAACTAGATGTATGTATACTACTCTCTTTTCATTATATGTAGTATAGTGTTGTATAGTATAGTATGGTATAGTATAGTATAGTAAAGTATAGTATGCATGGGTATTATGGGTGTGCCGTTTCCAGTAGCAACATTTTAACTAACATTATTTACTTCGCTATTACAAGTACGGTTCTTTATTAGCTATTATTGTTGTTATTGTTTCTGTCGCCGCTCCACAGTTGCTATCCATCAAGTATCCGTTCCCGATCCCGATGCCGCCTCATCTCAATAGGAAAGCGCTGAGGGCGAACGCGAGCCAACTGTGAAATCTTTGTACACCGAAAACACAGATATCTGCGAAAGAGTTGAAATACGGAATTAAAAATACACCCACAACTCACTCCCCCATATTTGCCGTAGTTGTGCCAATCCCCATATTGGCCACATTAATTGCCGACTTGCGTCACAGTCAAGAACTGCAGCGTGGCCCTGGCAATTGGCCAGCAACCGAATAAAACTTGGCAGCATCTTGTGGGTGCGGAAAATGGGACAACATCTACGACTCTCGGCACATGTGCTCCGTCGATGCGAAGCGGCGTGATATCAGTTCAAGAGCAGACGCCTTATCAGTGCCGGCTAATTCAAAAATAGTCATAACTTCGGTGGGTGTGTTTCATGTACAAATAATCGTGTGGGCGGGAAGTAATTCCTAAGCACTTACGAATTGTTCTGACCTAAAAATGATAGATCAATTTTGATCTTCTCAAGAACCAAAATATCTCTCTTCCTAAGATATACTGCGCGAAAGTATTATGTTTTATGATTAATAAAAAATAATTGAAAGATACAAAAATAGATTACTTTCTGCTTTAAATTATTAATTGACAAAAATATGAACAAATTTAAAGCAAATAAATAGATAATTTACTCAAATCGCTTTTCCATTATACACAATTTTTAAGACAGTTCTTTTGTAATTAAATCAAAATTATTTGAGGTTTTTTCCCCGTTCTCCAAACATTAATTTGGTTTCCGTGTAGGCAAGAAAAATACATTTGTTGTTTTACCAGGAAATAATTGACTTTTTCTGTGTATACTTCTAACCCGCAGAGCATTCGTATTCTTTTTTTTTTTTGTAAATGGGAGGAGCGAATATGATATACAACCCATAAATTCTAAATAAAAATGGACCATAGACAGTCTGTCTGTATATCAAAAATTGTTTACCCTTTGTGATGAAGCCTATTATATTTACAGAATGCTAATGAGCTGACAAGTTTTCATTATTTTTTATTGGTGCCTGCCTTTCTAACCGCCTTTACAAGATTTCTGTATTGTGTGCAGTCACACAAATCGTACGTTCTTTTGCCCACTTCCGGTGCTCCACCTGCGACTTACCTTGTCTTTCAATTGCTGGCACAGTTTCTGGCCATTCATCAGCAGCAGTAGCACATCGTTTAGCCACTGGACGGAGGCCTCCGCCTGGCGGGAGTCGAAGCGCATGGTGCCCTGGTTGTTCAACAGCTGGTAGACGGCAATGATCAGCTTGTGGCTCTGCAGGTAGAAGCTAACAGCCAGATCCTCGGGCAGATTGGGCACCAGCGACTTCATATTGCGCCCCTTGATCAGTTCGTCGATGGGCTTCTTCTTGGGCACCAGCAGGCTGTTTCTGCCGCGTTGCAGTGCGTCCAGAATGTTGCCTATCACATGCAGCACTTCGTCGGAGGTTCTGTGGGAAGTACATTTGTATATTTATAACCTCGATTGGCGATGCTCATACAAAGCAGAACGTGACTCACTTGAAGTGATAAGAGTCGTCGACGTCGTCTATGTGATTAATGGCGGTCTGCAGATGATTGGCGGCATCCTGGACCTGCTGCAGCTTCCAGGGCGAGTCATGTGTGATGGAGGTACGTTGCGTTTGGCTCGGGGCCTTGCACAGCTTAAAGCTAATATCCTGGAAAAGATAATTGCAGATTAGTTTTGTTATGAAACGAGAAAAAGGTAATGTAATCTTGGTAAAAATACTAAGAAAAGAACAATAAATCTTAAAGCTTTAGCTTGTTTCTAATAATTGTAGTAGTAGAGTAGCGATACAAATTTTAATTATTGCAATTATTTCTCATTAATTATGTAATTTTGTACTTCTGAAAAAATAAATTACGCCATGTTCAGTGGATTTTAAATAAATTTTACATGAAATCTAGCTAGGCAAAAAGTAATAAACACTAACATTGTAATCAGTTGATTATTCAAGTTTTTTTACTTATATTCCGAATGGCGTAATATTATACATAAGGAAATGATTAAGTGTTTATTAATTGAATTGAGAATTGAGCTGTACTAGAACTTGAGTTAGAATTTAACGGCTCCATTTTTTAAAAATTTCTAAAAATCAATTTTATATTTGCAACAACACGGAAATACGATTTTCCTATCGCAAATACAACTGTCTAAGGTCGATAATCCAAGATTTTGTGTTTAGGAATGCTTGTCGGTTTTTTGTTATTTACAGTCAGTTTTGAAGTTAAATTTCTCAATCAGGCATGGCACAGAAACAAATTTCAACCGAAGGGTTTTTGTCACCAATTTTAATATTATTTCTAGAACTGTAGGTTCTATGAAAACTTTCTTATTGGTTCGCGTGGGGGAACAAGAAGGGGTATTTCCCGACACTTTAAGGGGAGCTACAATCTGCCCCAGCACTGAATCATCGTAACAAAAGGAGATATTAAGGCATTGCTTTAACTAGCTGTGATCTTCCCATTTATTTCGGGGAGCTACAGTCTTGTCTGCTGATTTAACCTGTTCATGTGATGAGGTTCTATAACTTTCCTTCGACCTGTTGTACTGTATAGACATAGCTTCTTCTGCGGAACTTAGTGATTATGGGTGTTGGCCCATTTTTATTAAGGGGATTTCGGCACTTACAGCCTGGGTGATGGCATCACCCGTTAACGTTAGCACGGCCTTCAGCTGATCGGGCGACACGGTGAGTATGAACTTCTCAGTCTTCTTTCCCTCGTTCTCGTACAGGGGCACCGGAAACCGATGGGCGCATTCCTGTGGGGTTACAATAGAGGTTGAATTAGCGATATCTGAGCTGGAGTTTGTACAAGGCTAATCCGAATATATGTACTTACCACCAGAATGGTCCGCAGTTGCTTCAGTATCGCGTGTACCTCTTGTCGCAGCACCCATTCAAACTCAATTTGCTGCGGGAGTGGAAATGGGTGTATGGATTTGGGTTTGGGTGTGGGTGTGGGTTTGGGTTTGCATATTTTCGTGTTCCGTATTTGTATTTCGTGGTCCCGTCCCGCCAGCCAGAGATTATATATGTGCGTCGGTGTATGTGGTATTTTTGCGATAGCGCCATCAAACAAAGCACGTTCCGTGTACAAATCAATAATACCGAGAGTGTGCGGGGGCGGCGGAAAAGTGGGAAATGCAGGAAAAGCATGAAAAACAGAACAAGAGACCGATAATCGATAATCAATTAGCCAATATACAGAGGGTCAAATTAATCGCTTTTTTTTGGCAAACGGTTGTTATTGTTTTTGTTGCTGCAATGCCGTTGTCATGGATTCACATAGTTTAAGCCATCGCAAAAACTCACCAAATTGAGGGCTTCCTCACGCTCCGTGTCCGCGAGCATTTTCATCGCGCTTTTCGGCTTTTTCCGCGCTGCTAAAAATCTGCGCTTGTGTCCGCTTTCCGCTGAAGCAACGCCAGCAATTTGTATTGTGAGCGCTGTAATTTTTGTTTTTATTTCAGTTGTTGTTGTTTAATTAAAAGCAGAGTTGCCAAGTGCTAGCGAATTTGGGAGTTGAGCAAAGTCCTAAAAAATACCATTTTATACTAGACCGCAGTGAGTGCCCGCGTAATTCGAAAAAGATGTTTTCCAATTTAACTGTAAGATTTATAAGATTATTTAAATATCAAGCACAGAGAATCACAGATGCTAATTAAAGTGTACATCATGATAACTAAGTGTTTTATTTATGAAAGCTTTATTAACAGTGATTTATATAAATAATTGTCATGTTATTAATTATAACTTTCACTTCAAGATTTAATATAAACTTTTCTTTTTAGTCACAAATATTTTAAATTTTTTGTAGCAAATTAAGATTTTAGTTTACTATTATATTCGTGAATATAGCTCTAATCTGTTGTTCAAATATCTAAACGTGATATTTATTTGAACACATATTTCTTACTAGTTGAATATAAGACTACAAGCCTGGTAGCCCTGCCAAAAATACCGTTCGAAACAGTGTTGCGAAGCGTGCGAATTTCGTAACAGAGACCTGTTAAATGAGTGCTGTTAGGCCACTCAAACCTTGATAATAATGAACCAACCGAGGAAAATAAACAAAAAAAATTGGCTGATACTTCTGGAGTATCATTTCTCTTCCCTCTTTGCCCCAAAATATTGATAAAGCTTCTCAGCACAACAACCGCTGTTAGCTGCTTGCAGCACTGCTTTCTAGAGCGCCAAATTCAAATGTTACATACGTTTTCGCGTGGGCGGGGGCGTGGTGAGCACGGCGGTCTCCGGCACCGTATTAAGGACATGCTGGGGATATCCGCTGCTGCTCCGCTGGCGATGAAGTGGCTGGAACGACCAGTTGTTGGTGGGACTTCAAAGAAACAGAAAGACATTCCGGTTAGTCTTGGCGAGTCGCGAATTACACGCGTTTTGTTTGCCCTCCGGATCGGACAATTGTGGTTTTCGTTATCGTGTTTGCTTGCGACTGATTTCGGCTTGATTTGATTCAAAGTCAAGTGCTAATTGGTGGGCCATTGTTGTGACTCACGTCACAGCCGGCTGACGTTGGCGTCTGGTTTCTGCCGCTGAGCTGCAGAATTTTCCCGTATTGCCCGCTAAAAAATCCCCGCTCGATTCACTGCAGCGCGTGTCGCTAAACCGGTGGCAATGGCTTTCGTTTTCAACCATGGCTGAAATTACAAAAACCCACGAAAAAAAAAGCGCTTATCAAGCGAACTTGACGATCGCCGCAAACACACACAAACACTTAAAGCACTCTATACACTCTATTCACACACGCACAATTTACAACTGCTTTATCAGGTCCAATTTAGTTTTATAATTTATTTGATAAGCCAATGTCAAGAAAGCTGAAAAGGCCAAAAGAGAACATCGATGAAAGGCAGGTAGGTAGGTGCCTTCCAAAAAAAAAACGCTTTATGCCATCATAAATTTTATTGACATGGCCAATGGCTGTGGCTTTGCGGCTCTTAACACGTTCGCATTCTTGATTCTTGGCCACACACCGAATAGGCCAAAACAAACACATTTTGTTACTGTTATTATATAAATAACGGTACAGCCAGGCACTTTATTTACCTTTGCGGCATACTGAATATATATTATATATCCACTGGACAACCAGCCTCTTTTTTTTTATCAATCGCAAACCGCGAATCACGAGACTCTTTTTGTAAAAAGCGGAAAACTCGCGGATAGTTTAATTTAGGGGACTCAATTAACGGCGGAAGCGGTACGACGTTCGACGCTCGACGCCCAGCGCTCAACTCAGCAGTATAAAATACCATCTGAATGACGAGCCAACGCTCGTTTTGTAGACTTGTAGACTTAACGTGGTTAAGACGGGAGCTTTCGGCCAGGCAGCTTTCTTCGACCGGCTTCTCTTCGCAAATCTACAAGCCACAAGAAGTCAACTTGTTGCCCAGCAGGTGGTAAGAGCATAATAATTATTTAATAAATATGGCAAGAGAAGGCAGTCCAAAATGAAGCCGATTGTAAAGCTTCTTTATTTCATAATTGATATGCGGATGTTAATAATGCTCAATCTTGAAGTTTCAGAATGGGTAGCTAAAAAATGAGGCAGCGTAAACATAAATTGGATTTTCGAATTCTTCTCCGATGCTGTTCCGTTCTTTCATGATGGTTCCAATGGTAGCTATATGATGTCGTTGGCCGGTATTTAAGTATTAACCTTAACTCTAAAATAGTAAGCCTTTACCATTGTGAAATCCTAAAAGAAAATCTTAGTCCGAAAAGAAATTTAAACAAATAATCATTTACCCTTGCACAACAAATTTATACCCAAGCTATAATCTATTGTTTATAACGATTGCCAAAGCAAAACAAGTAGGTTTTTTTTCTATTGTTAGAAGGAAATTCTAGTCCAAAAAATATTTTATATAAATAAATAATTTCTCTTACATTACCAATTTATTTCATAGATTTTTTGTATACAAATTAAATTGTAATCTATTGTTTTCTTATTCTGCTGTTAGCAGGAAATCCCACTCCGAAAAGAAATTTAAACAAATAAAAATTTGTCTCAAGCTGAAAACTTGTGACTAATTGCCAGCTTATTTATTTTCAGTTTTGTTGTTCTGCCAAAGCATTTAATACTTGTCAAACGAAGATTTTCGTAAAAGCCAGAAGACGTATAAATAACATTCATATATGGAAAACACAGCTAAAAAAATTTGAGGGAAATCCTACGATTTAAGAAAGAACACTCTGTTTACTCTTATTATCAAAATTAAATGTATGGCGGCAAAAAATAATCCCAAAACAAATGAAAACAATGGGTCGACTGTTTTGATTTTTTTTTTTTTGCTATAGCATAGCATTTATTTTTTCGCATACACAGTATTCCGTTGCTCTTTTAGTATAAAAAAGTAGTACAAAAGTTCTATTTCTATTCGTGTTTGGCATTGTCAAACTGAAGTACGTGGATTTGTTTGCTTCCTTGAAACAAAATGGGGAAAATGCAAATAAAAAGTGAAACAAGTGTGCAAATAGAAGCAAACAAACGTGTGCCCAACAGGTGTGTGTAGTGTGTGTGCTTGTGTGTGTGTTCTGTGTGTTTTGGTGCTTTTCCAAGGGGTGGTGTGTGGTGGGTGGTGGTTTGGTTGAGTGGGTGGCAGACGCAGTGCGTTTATTTACTCGCCGGTCATCATCTCCATGAATTCTGTAAATTAAACAAAATGACAGACATTAAACCGATGCCAGAGCAGCGGCAACCGCTATATGCATTTATAAATAAATATTCCATAAACACGAAAAATGTATACTCAGAATGAAAAATGCGTGGAATATGTTCGGAATCGAATTTGTGTGTCGCGACTAAAAATAGCCACCGATATGCTCCATGAGTGCGGTGATCAAGCTGTCATAATCGAGCAATCGAGCGATCGCACGATCTCAAGATCATCGCAATTTATGATCACCATAAGGGCAATGTGGGTGGATGGCAAACCACTAGAATGTTGAATGTGGCACAATCAAACACTCACCATCGAAATCCACTGTACCGGAGCCGTCCGAATCGATCTCCTCGATCATAATGTCCAGCTCCTGTTCGGTCAGCTGGTCGTCCAGCTCCTTGAGGATCTCCTTCAGGCAAGTGGTGGGAATGAAGCCGTTGCCCTGCTTGTCATACAGACGGAACGCCTCGCGCAGCTCCTTCTGCATGGCCTCCGCATCCTCCTCCACGATGAACTTGGCAGCCAGCTGCACGAACTCACCGAATTCCAGGCGACCGGACTCTGAAAAAGACAAAAATAACTCAATATTAGCTGGAAAGCGACTGGAAAGCAACTGATGGCGCGAAACTGCCATGATCATAAATCAATGACTACGAAAAACCGAAACATGATCATAAATCGGTAGTGAATCATCATTGATTTGGTAATGTTGGGACACACAAGGCCTAATTTTAAATTTAAAAATTTTAATTATAATAATTAGTTAATCAAACTGACTATACTGATTTTTATAGTTATCGTTTTTGTTAAGTAAAAGCCTTATTTAAGCCAATTCAAATAATTGGTCCAGAATATAATATTTTCCTTCTTGTACTCTTTACTTAATTTAATTTAAATAAATATTCATTTGTTTGTTTCTTGATGTAGTTTGTATTTTTAAACTTAATTTAAAATAATTTTTACTTTTCAAAGTTTGATTTCAGATTTTGATTAGTTTGATTTTTTGTTTCAGTTTGTAAAATTTTTGTAGATATTAATAATTTGCAATTTTATTCTCAACATATTTAGTTCTCTGAATTAAATTAAATCAAAAATATGCCACTCAAATTGTAAATAGGCTATTTTCAACAAATTATTTTAATTGGTATACTTTTTGACATAAATACTGCAACTTTTCAACAACAGAAATGCGTCTATTTTTAACTGTATTCGTTGCACAAATAAAATTGTATTTAATGATTAAGAAATTCTACTTCACCCATCAAGGTTTTTTCGATCTTAAGATTTGTAAAGCATCTTCTACTTACTGTCCTCGTCCACCTCCTCGATCAGTTCCTCCAGGATCTTCTTGTCGAAGGGCTGACCTGCAATCGCAAAGGGATAAGGATTAGTACTGCCACAGTACTTTGGAACCCCAAGTTCCAAACTCACCCATCAGGCGCAGGATGTCGGCCACAATCTCGATGGAGATCGAGCCAGTCTTCTGGTGATCGAAGCTGTTGAAGGCCTTCTGCAGCACGGCAATCTGCTCGGGGGTAAGATCTTCGTCCTGGGGTAAACAAAAAACACATTCCTTAGCGGCAATCCTTTGGAACTGGACTGAAGTTCAATGCTTACGACGCTGCTCATGTTGCTGTCTGTTTTTTTTTTAGGTCTGTCTGTACGATCTATCTGATCAACTATATCGCTCGAACCGATCGCCGCGGAATTTTCAATCCAACTACGAGGCTGCGCGGATGCGTTTTCCAAAATATAGACCAGAATCGGTGAACTTGCCACGCACACAAAACAAAAAAAACGGAAAAGCGGAAAAACACGAACACAGGCCGATTGGTGGATATGCGGATCGTTGGAGTATACATATGTAGCGTTTTTCCACGCCGCTGCCTGAATTTTATTGTTTTTTAGAAATAACTGTAAATGTGCGATGGGAAAAAGCAAAAATAAAACGCGATCAGAGCGGATCCCGCCGCAGTCGCAGCCGGAGACTGAATACGAGCCGTATAGTGGTTTTCCATGGCCAGCGATCGCTGGGTGAATGGAGCATCCAATGGAGCGGGACGGGGGGCAAATCGAGTGGCCACGGCTTCTGCATATGTGCGCCAGCCAGCTATAATGCGATGCGTTGCGCTGCGTCCCCCGATTCCACATAAGTATATATGTACATATGTAAGCATTCGGTATCTGCCACCAGATGCACGACAACAAGGCGCGATTTGGAGAAATCGTCACTCGAGCGGAGCGTGGAGCAATGCTCCACATCTCACATCCACCATTGCGCAGGTGGGAGGAGCATTCGCATACTCTAAAAATCATTCCTTGGCAGACAAAAGCGACTTTGCTTTGTAAACAAGATTTTATATTGCGATTTAACCTTTCCATTGCAATGGAGAAAAATATTACAAAGAGATAACCGCGTTAAACATATATTATAACTATACTATAACATATGAACACACAATTATATATTTATAAGCCCAACTTTTAAAACTTTTAGCTTTAGTTTTTTCAAAAAATTAATGGGATGCTTAACACCCAATGAGGTTTCAGAGCAAAATGTACTCCATGTGGGCACCGATGTTTTATTAACTAATATTTACTCACAAGCTAATCTATATCAATTTGAACATAATATTCAAATATAACAATCGATAATAAATCTTATAAGATCTTAAAAACTTTTAAAACAAATTTTAATTAACATGAGAAGTAAGTACAAGATTATTGGAAATATAAGTGATGGGCAATGGTTGCAGCTTCGAAAAAGCGTTCTATAAATTTAAAATAAATGAAATAATAAGCTTTTGCACTATTTTTTAATAGAACTTAATTTTGTCAACAGATTATTTACTTTTCCGATTGAACTAAGTTGTAATTTTTTAGATAAAGAAAAGATGGAAAGAAACTTAACCGCCAAAACTGAAAATGTACTAAAATCAGTTTATATTTAAATTACCACTTTTAGACCTCTGCTGTGAGAGTGTCTCGGCTTTTAGACCCTCCGTTGCTGCAAGAAATTTGGGTATTTTTGCGAAAGCAGGCGACGGTCACACTGAAATGGTTCGCATTAAAAACAGGTAAATATTTACGATTTAAATTAATTTTCATCAACTAAACCGTCATTGAATAGATATATAGCGGTGCAGATTGTACCGCATACACCCATGCAAACACTGCGGCTCAGCGATCACGGCCTGGCCAAAATTCTCCTGCAGAATGTTGAAAAGTACTACGGAGTGTACGGTCTCGGAATGATCGAGCAGGGATTCCGGGTGAAGTACATCAATGATCAGACCAAAATAGCCATCATACGCTGCCTTCATCGCGGCCAACGCTTTGTGTCCAGCATATTGCCCCTGATTACTTTGGTAGGTCCCACTTTTATGCCCTTAAACCAGCCATATGACAGTCTTTTTCCAGATTGGAGAGGTTCGGGCCAAGTTTAGGACCCTCTATGTTGGGGCCACCATTATCCAGTGCAACAAGTTCATAGTCAGCCACCAGAAGCAGTTCCTGGACCGCGCCATGGGTCACTTAACATCGGCCAAGGAGCGACAGGATCTCTTTAAGCGCGTTATGGAGCTTGACATGGACAGATAGCATACGGAGTTGTTTAGCATATAATTAAGTAATTACAGTGATTGGTTTTCTTGAAGAAAACGTTTGTTCCAATTCGACTAAAATGTAGATCATGTTTTTGGTATCGAACTAAACTTCGATGAGGAATTTGCGACTCGGTGAGCGTGCAACCTTGGCTCCGATTTGCTTAAATCTTTGCCGGATGTCGGCCAAAGTCAGCTTGTTCTTCTTGCTGTAGACGTTGAGATAGATGCCCAGGACAACGATAAGACCGGACCAAAGATATCTGAAAGTTGGAAATGAATAAGAAAGGATCCGGGGGTGTATCTAATACAACGAAACACTTACTGCAGTGTAAAGGGCTTGCTGAAGAGCACAAAGGAAAATGCTATGGTCACAGCCTTGCGAGCGGTGGTCACTGTGGCAGCTATGGGAGCCCCACTGCTCCTCACCAGGGCCAGCACAAACTGGATGCCCAGGTAGCCAGAGAGGCTGAACAGGAAGCCATAGCCAAAGGTCTCCAGAGGGTGCTGTAAAGGGAATCACATTAAGATGTGGTATACAAACGACGTTCTTGTCCAACACACCTCCAAGCAGAAGGCAAAGCCGCTGAAGAAGTTGCCGGTAACTAGCATGATCACAAAGAGATACACGAATCCCAAGCCGTAGGAGTAGAAGACCACCTCGCTGCTGGGCGCCTTGTGCTCCCGCATGGCCTTCTCCTGGACATTGCCGATGGCCGCGTCGCAGAGCAGCGCTCCTGAGATCATGGCCACGCCCAGCAGGTTGAAGTTGGGCGTCATCTGGGAGTCGGCCAGCGTGAACCAGGCCAGTCCGATGCACATGCAGGTGGCTGCCGCAAAGTCCAGCAGTCCGTAGCGCTTGCCTTGGATGAGGATGCTGCCCACGAGGACGGGAATGAGCTTACAGCACTTGAATATCACCTGGGTGGGGTAGTTCAGGTAGCCCAGGCTGGAGTTCGACAGACCCATGGTGCCCAGGGTGAGAGCAGCCAGAACCAGGTACGTTTTCATCGGAATGCAACGTGGCTCCGGCTCAATGTTCCAAAAGGATCCGCCGCTTATCCGGTAGCCCTCCAGCCGGCGTTCCACTAGGCCGAAGCCGATGTAGTACCCGAACTGGACGAGGGTGAGGAACCATCCGTAGGGTTTGAAGCCTTCCACCGTGAAGATGAGCTCCTGCAGGTAGCCGTACATGATGTACAGGATAAAGACGCCCGCGCAGCTCAGCAGGAATTGGGTGGTGCGATTGTAGAAGGTGAGGTCGAAGCACAGGATTCGCAGTTCCGGTGGAGATTCCGACGACGAGGATTTCCGCTGCGAGGGCGGGGAACTTCCCGCCGACGAACCACCATTGATGGTGATAACGCTCCCTGCACTATCTGTCATTCTGCTGCCCATCGGCCGACGAATGTGTGTGTATATTACAAACTATATAGTGGCTATCTTGGGATTATGTGACGGCGACTGAGTAACTAGTGCCACGCTGTCCGCGGAGCTCTTGGCCTAGGGAATGGATTTGTCATGCCTCCTTGAATGTTGCATTAGTTACAGCCAGGCGTGAAGAAGATTTCGAAGTGAGAGTTGGGCTGGCTAGGAGTATTATTTCGGTTTGTTTACCTTGCCACAGAAAACTATTCTTTTTCAGCTTAGATCTAGAGATGGGCGCGTGACTTACTTATTGGCGATATTCGTTGATGACCATAAGAACGTTGAGTGCTTTAAGCAAGGTGACAACTCTATTGCAACCGGCATTATTTATTTTTTATTTGTTTAAATAAAGCTAGCTTAGAGTTTAAAACTAAAAAGCTAATAATTAACTAAGAGGAAGGTTGTTCTTTAAAAATTGAAACAATTGCTTGAAGGTAGCTGGAGGAGTGTTGGATTTGTTAAAACTGGTAACTTTTGACTGGTAAATAGGGAAGGCTATTCATTTTGCAGATTTCAATTGTTCGTTTTTTTTTTGTAAACCTACTTTTTCCATTATTTTTTAAAAATTTGATCAAAAATTATTGAAAACTTATTAAGTTATTATTAATTATTAATTTTAAATAAAACTAATCTCTAATGTGACCCTATCAGAATTTGGTATTTCGAGTATGCAAAGCGGCGGGCACACTAATAGGAAAAAGAAGAAGACGCAGTGAAAATTGCCGCTGAAAAATTCTAAAAAGTAATGAATTTAGATATTTAACGAGAAAGCGTACTTAAGAAGAGCATCAAAATGGACGTACAGCCGCCACGTGGTGAGTAATAAAACTTAAACAGACTTTATTGCCTTTTCAGAGAAGCTCACGCCGTGTCCAGTTGGATTCTTACTCACACACCCACACACACACACACCATAAACTCACGCGCACAATCTTTGATAGGCTTAGAATTTTATGCAAAACTTACTTTTCGCAGACGCCAGTTTACGCAATATTATAGACAAGCTGGCGGAGTTTGTGGCCCGAAATGGACCGGAATTCGAGGCCATTACCAAGCAGAAGCAGCAGAACAATCCAAAATTCGAGTTCCTCTACGGCGGGGAGTTTGCCAGCTACTACCAATTCAGGGTGGCAGCGGAACAAACGCGTAAGTGGGGTCTTTAATGAGCCAAAATAGCCCCCAAAATTAACTACATGCTCTCCCCCTGTAGTGCTCAAGCAGCAGGGCCTTAACCAACAACTGCCACCGGGTGGACCACCCGGACACTACATGCAACATCCGCCGCCGATGCAGCAATCCCAGCCGCCTGGCCACTATCCACCGCCCAACCAGCAACAGCACCCGCCAGAAAACGCACAAGACAATATGCAACAGCAGCAGGCGCAGCACTCTTGGCCTCCGAACAACGGCAACGGAGGACCGCCAAATAACCAGCAGGCCAACGGCAATGCAATGACCATGAATCTTACCTCCCAACTGGACGCCATCAAGATGCAGCAGAAGACGCTGCGGGAACAGATCAAGCAATCCGAAGCGAATCTCTCCGCACAGCACACGGTAATTAAATGTTGACAACGACCGGTCCACTCTATGTACCCCTTGCGAGCCTTTTCTAAGCGATAAGACTTAACTCAAGTGTTTCAAGGGAAGATTACCGCATATTGCCACCCTTTTTGTTGTTGAAAATGTTCGACCCTTGCGGCAGGAGCTAAGCACTTTTTTTAATACATTTATATTATCCCATAGGAAAAACTCCTAAGTAGACAAATAGTTAGGAAATGGCAAACATTTTCGCACCTAGCACTTTTTTACCACCCCAAAGTCTATATGGCGATCCTCTTGAAACTAGTCAAACTTAAATTGTAATTCTTAAGAAAAAAATGTAAGATCGATTTCCGACCCTTGCGGCAGGAGCTAAAACGTTTAAATTCAAATGCTTAAAAAAGCAAAATTAAATAGTTTAAACGACAACCCAAGGAAAAGCTCATCTTGCTTCCAGCAGTTAGGTTAATAGATTTTCAAAAAGTGATTTAGATATCTTACACCTCTTAACACCTCAAAATATTGGTAACTTTCCCAAAAATATCGATCCTTGTTCCGGACCCTTCTCCATTTTGTTCTCTATCGATCTTCTCTGTCCCTGACCTCCAAATATGGATAAGATAAAGTTAAAGTGTACTTTCAGCATTATCAAACTACAAACTATATTTGCTATTATTTTAACTATTGAATTAACCATTTACAATGCTACATTAAATTTTTGCTTTATTGTATTTTTTGAAACATAACCAAAAAAAAAAAAAAAAATTACCAATCAAACCACTCTTCATACCAACTGACAAAAAACTGTATCAAAAACCAAAAAAACAAATCCCAAAATCAAATTTGTTTGAAACGCTTGTCGACTTGAATACGAAATCGCAAATGCGAAAATGAATGTGAAAATACCTTTGTGTGCCCAATGACCAAAACCGATCCGATCCGATTCGATTCGAACTAAATCGCACAACCAACCAACCAAACAACCAACCATACAACCTACCAAACGAAACCAACCTGTAGGCCCTGATGAACCAAAAGACGAAGCAAATTGAGGAGGCAATTGCAGCGGCACAGACGACGCAGCAGGAGCAGATGGCCGGTGAACAGGGCATTGTGCTGAGGGACTTTGACGGCGTCCTGCAGCCGATCATCGAGTCCTGCACCAAGGACAGCATCTCTGCAGGTAAATATGAGTTCGGCGACCCGGCTGGATTCCATTATTGCTTGTTTGTAGTCTCGTTCGTAATCAATCATAAGTTAAGCTAATTTCGATGAGCTGAGCTGAGCTGATATTTGATGTTCCGCACAAAACACACACTAAATGAATCCATACTTACTACCTTTTGATTAACTACTTAATCCTAATTTATTATCGCCAGTGACAATGACAATATGAGTAACCCGTTTGATATTGCAATTTTAGGCAAGAACTGGATTTTACAGCATTCAACCGACAGCGCAAAAATCAATGTCGTTTTACAATATCTTTTAAAGAAGTATGCCTCAGTTTTATAATTAATGACCTGCAACATGTATTAATTAAATTGTGTTTCTTTCTTTCAACGAGTGAAATACTAACCAAACATACAAAAACGAAATATCGAAAAACAAGCGAGAGATGATCGATTGAGCAATTGAGCGATTGTGCGATTGAGACTCCCCCAGAGAGGCTCGAGATTGATTCGTTGATTCGTTTTCGAAAGATGTTATGATCATGATTAGTTCCCAGATCCGGAAGTCTTGTAGCTAGGGTCACACACCTAAACACATCATTTTACTTAATAAGCCTAACCATTCACACGCACAACAACACACAGACATTAAACAGTGAAAACCATCGGTCAAAATAAGAAAACATCTAAATTCAAAAAGAAAGAAGAACAACTAACAAAAATCATTATACTTGCACAACAAGTACCTTTGGCAATGTTGTTGTGCATACAGAAAACTAGAAAAAAATTTTTTTGTTTGTTAATTTATTTTTAGGGCTTTGGTCAATGGTTCAACGTTTCAGCAAAAATTGCATCTTATATATTTAGTTAATGATATACTCCACCACTGGTAAGTTCGCCCAGTCAATCTACTAGTGATTAGTATAGTATTTAAAAGCCACAGGCCACAAAAGAACTAACCCACCGAGCAGTTACCTAGCTTTGTTGGTTAGTTTAAGTCGGAAAACTTGGACAGAACTGGACTGAACACTCGCACCTGACCTCTGACCTTCGACCTCTGACCTGGGACACAAGACAACTTTAGATTAGCCGGGAGCTCAGTCCTAAGTGCAACGATGTATTTACAGCATGCGCAAGAACATCAATGACTTGAAGAACAGCCTCGAGAACGTCGTCATTCCGATGTTCTGCAGCGCCGACTTGAGTATGTATTTCGACATCGAACCATTGGTTTTGGATATTTAATAGTATTAACTCATCCCACAGTTGCCAGCAACGACCAGCGCCAGAAGTTGGCCAAGCTGTTGTCGCTGTGGGAGTCCAAGGCCAAGTTCTTCGATGCCTGCGTTATCTCGAAGCTGCAGTCGCCGGACTCGTCCATGCAGGAGTACAAAACCAATCTGCAGAACACTCACCACGAAATAGCCGCCAAATTCGCGCAAAACACAAAGGCCACTTTGGATAAGTGAGTAAACTAGTTACTAGAATATCTAGTTCAGTTAGCTCTAACCTGTTTGTTTTTTTAGCTATCAAAAACAGCACCAGATATTTATCCAGCATGCCAGCCAGCAGATTGCCCAACTCGAGAAGCAGGGACAGCACCTGGAGCAGCAGATAATGGTGGCCCAGAAGTCACAGCAGCAGCATATGCACCAACATCAAGGTCCTGGCGGTCAGCACCAGAAGAACATACCATCGCTTATGTCCCACCGGATAGCCATGCCGGGTGACCGCGAGCACATGAACAATCAGGGGCCGCATGATCAACCGCATCCTCAGGCGGGCAATAACATGTACCCAGCTGGTAACTTCCATCAGCAGCAGCAACAGCAGCAGCAGTCTTCGGGTAACCCCTTTGCGGATCCACGGGGACCGAACTTCTTCATTCCGGACATGTCAAAACCACCGCCTGGCTTTGCCGGACCCATGCATCATCACAGTCAGGGGCCGATGGGCCATCAGCCGCAGCAGCAGCAGCAACAACCGGGGCAGTATCCACCAATGCCGGGCCAGGGATCTGGCAATGAACCACCTGTTGATCTGGGCGTGCTCAGTGCAGCAATTCAGGCGTGCCTGCAGATGCAGCATCAGCAGCAACATCATCCCGACGACCCACAAAGCAAGGACAAAACCAAATCAAGCAACAGCAGCAGCAGCAACAACAGCAGCAGCCCATGGCTGCCTATCCCCAGAATCTGGTGCGCCCTGGCCAGCCAAGTGCTGATGCGGAAGTGGACCTGGATGTGCTGAATGCGGCCATTCGAGCGGTCATCACCAATCAACCCGAAGACGGTCCGCTGGAGGATGGCCAACAGCAGACGCAGTTGGGCGAGGGCGAATCTGGAGAGCCCGTTGTCATCGGGGAGCCGCAAATACCTACAGCGCCTTACTACGACCTGCCGGCTGGGCTAATGGTGCCCCTCATCCGTTGGAGGACTACAACTACAAGTCCCTGGATCCGGCGGATATACGATTGCCAGCTCCGGCGCCGCAAAGTGAGCGGCTGACAAATGCATTGAACGCCTTCTATTCCGCACCCTCACACGATCGACCGCGCGATAAGTAAGTAGCTCGGTCAGAGATACTTGTGAGATACTAATTAAGATACTTTGCAGTGAGGGCTGGGAGAAGCTTGGTCTCTATGAGTACTACAAGGTGAAGAATGCAGCGCGAAAGCAAAAGGAGGAGGAAATCAAGGATGGCATTCGGCAAAAATCAAGATCGCCCAGTCCAATTGTGCTGGAAAAAGCTTTACCCAAAAAGAGCAACAAGCGAGTTTATCGGTAAGTTTTATGTCAAGTGGAGGTTTTAAATTGTTGCTAAGAAATTGGTCTAACATTTGATAGTTTATAATTAATACTGAAATTGATCAATGCTTTTAAAGCTATTTAATTTAGCTTAACATTAAAATTGTTTAATTTGACAATGAAAAAACTTTATATCTTATTATTTTTTTCGAACCGGTATATAACATTAAGTATACAGATGTACATATATGCCTAGAATAGTCTCTAATTAAAACTGTTTGTTTTGTAGATGATTTTATTTATACCAAACTTATTTATTTATCTTTCATTTAGATCCAAGAGTCGCAGTCGCTCCCGCTCAAATACGCCGCCGCATCGCGACAGATCGCCCTCCCGCTCCAGGTCCCGATCTCGATCCGTGGAGCGCTCCTCAACGCCGCCGCCGATGAACCGCAACCGGATGGGCGGTGGGGGCGGTGGCAGCAATCGCAAGGGGCGCAATCGATCGCCTCGGCACGAGCGGGAGAACAACAGCGGCAGCATGAATAACAACCGGGAGAATCGTGTGGAGCGCAGCAATTCGAATAGCAGCAACAACAGTAACAATGGCAACAACCCAAACCTAAGACGTGTGGATCGTGACAGATCTCCAACCCCTCCGAGCTTTTTGTAAGTTAAAAAAAGAGGCAAGGAATGAAAAACTATATAAACTATAGAGTTTTCATACATTAATAGTAAGCTAATATTTAAGTAGCCATAATAATAGAATACTTTCCTATTCCCAGGGGAAGCACCTTTGCCAAGCCACCGGAATTCATCGAGGAATCCAACAAGGGCCACCAAATGCTCATGAAAATGGGCTGGGCGGGCACCGGCACTGGACTGGGCTCAAAGAATCAAGGCATTGACACGCCCATTTCGGGCGGAGAGGTGCGCGATCGTCGCGAAATGTACAAGGTATGGAGCGAGGACTGTAGTACCACAAAAAAAAAAAAAACAATTTCTAATCACTCTCATACACAGGGCGTGGGTGCCAATATGCACGATCCCTTCGAGAGCTTCCGCAAGAACAAGGGCGCTGCCTTCGCACATCGCATGCGTTCGCGAGACGACAAGAGTTAGGATCCGCCCCAGGCCGACCCAGCTCCCACGTTTTTTGTTTCCTTTAGCCAAGAAAATATACATTTTTATAAAAGCAAACAGAAGATTTATGTTGGGTTGGTTAGGCTGCGACATTCAAGCTGGATTGAGCGGCCTTGGCGTTCACTTTTTCCAGGACCTGAACGAGTCCTTTGCCAGGGCCGCACTCGAAGGTGCGTGGAAAGTCGACACCCTGCTTGCGCTCGTACATCTCGTGGAGGACCTGCTCCCACTTGACGGGTCGCACGATTTGCTTGGGCAGCTGGCCGAGGATGTGCTTGGCATGGCGATAGGGTTTGCCATCCACATTGGAGTACACTCTGATGACGGGATCCTGCAGGCGCACCGATTTCAAGGCCTTGGCAAAGGGCTCCACGGCGCTCTGCATCAGCGGGGTGTGGAAGGCGCCGCTCACGGCCAGCCTCTTCATCCGCCGGATCTTGAGCGCCTTGGCGTTTTTCTCCAGGAACTCGAGGGCCTCCACATTGCCGGCCACCACCTTGCAGTGCGGATACATGTAGTTGGCGATGCCGCAGTAGGGCGCTTCAACGCCCTTGTCCAAGCACCACTGCTGCGCACGGGCGCAGGCCTCGCCTAGATTGGTGTCCGGTCCGTAGAGCGTCATGGCCATGGCGCCGGCTGCCTGATCGCAGGCCGCCTGCATGGCAGTGGCCCGCACCTGGACCAGGCGCAAGGCTTTGTCGAAGGGCAGGGCATCCGCGTACACGAGGGCCGTGATCTCGCCCAGACTGAAGCCGGCGGCGGCCACACACGTCTCGATGGCCTTGGGCCGCTCCTCGCGCAACTGCTCCAGGGCCGCCAGCGAGGAGACCATCACAGCCAGCTGGGCATGCTCCGTGCGATTGAGCTTGTCACGTGGTCCCTCCAGGCAGAGCTTGAGGAGATCGTACTTCAGCACCTCGTTGGCCAGCTCAAAGATGCGGCGGGCGCCCGGGAACCGGAGCAGCTCCTTGCCCATGCCTACGTACTGGGTGCCCTGGCCGGGGAACAGCATCACGGTCGTCTCTTTGGGATCAATGGCGGGGCGACTTCTCTGGTCCAGTGGCTCCGCTAGTTCGTTGAGCAGCTGCTGGCGCTTCTCCGCGTTGCCCTCTAAGGCGGACGCTTCTGTGGTGGCCTTGGCGGCATCGCTGCTCCATCGTGACCAGCTTAGGGCGCCTGATATCCGAGGTTTGCGTAGTAATCTGCGGGCAGCCAACATTTTTGTGAGGGATTGGATTATGCGGCACAAAACAGCTGATTGGAGATGTACAGAAACCGATTTCAACTTCTATCGATTATCGATTAGCTTAGATCGACTACAATGCTTAGAACATTTTTAAATTTGAATTTTGGCGGTCATGTACTAAAACGAAGCGGGCTAAAAATCTTAAGGAAAAATTCTAAAGGATATTTTTCAGTTGCAGAAAGAAAAGAATTTATTGGTGGTCTAATTGTCACATAAGATGAGTTGTGTTTATGTTAAAATCTCCATTGCTGGGCATTTCAATTGGCCTCTTTCTCATGTGCTGCGGCATCTCAATCGTCACTTAAATTGGTAGTGTTTATGACAGTTTTCTTTTGCCACTTTTTAAGTCGAACTTGATTTATGTTGCTAGGCTGTTATTTTGGCCATTAACAGTCATGACGAAATAATCATGGTATAACCATGAGTCACTATGACTACACGACATAGATATGTGACGTTGGCCAAAGCTTCGTTTGTGGCCCAAAATTAGATTTTATTTTAAAGAGTCTTCACATTGCGGACCGGAGTATTAATGTTATTTGTATTTTTAAATGTATTCTCCTATTTTAAACCTTTCCGTATGTGACTAAATAAAGCAAGCCTTACAGACAATTTAATTAATTTTGAAAATCGTTAAGGGGAGAAAATCGTCAGTTGAAATTAAAGTCAGTGGGGTTTTTTTATTCGTAAAAGTTTGAGACAATACGTAGGTTCTATTGCATTACATCCAATAGATTTTATTGTTTTCAAGATAGACAAGATGCGTTTTATTATTACTAAAAACAGGTACAATCTGTTGAACTATTCCTATATCCCTGCCGAAACAAAGGGTATACCCTTATATTATAAACAATATATTGTTTGGCCATGTGCTATTGCCATGAAACCCCCAAAAAAAAGTTTCTAATTTGAAATGCGATCGCAGCGAGGTAGTCGCAGAGTTTTTTGAACCTTAAGGGCGAATGAAGAACCCTTCGGCATGCCAAAGGAGCTAAAAAGCAAGGGCACGAGGAGAAGGACTTGGATGAGGATGGCAAAGGTGAACGACAAAGCCGCCGGCAAAGTCAGACACCGGAGATGACGTGACGCACCACTTTCGCCCTCAGTTCAAGGAACAGGAGATCTGGGCATCAAAACAAAAACACTAGCTCACACGCTCTGCCAACGGTCCTCCGGGGTCCATCCATCCACCCGTCCATCCGTCCATCGTCCATCGACCATGGACCATCGTCCTCTCCTCCGCCTCATCCCCCCTCAGATCAGATCTTCTCGGAAGACGGAGCGACATTCCCTGTTCTTTTCTTGTTGCCAAGGAAAGGACCCAAATGCCCATTCTCTCGTCTAGACTGCACGAATATCAGATCGTCGATGGCCTGCGATTCTATTAGAAGCAGAACCTGTTTGCGGTTTAAGCTCCGTTGGCATTTGTTGTATTTCGGCTTTAATATTTTTTTTTGCGATTTTTTTTTGTGAATTTGATGCCCAGGTAGGGGCATCGGCGGAGATCGTTGACATGGGCGCAAGTGGCGCGATTCTTGAAATCAGGTTGTGAAATTGTATTTATGAATGAGTCCGTGGCGAACCAATTAAATGCCGCATACCAAAAGAAGAGTCTTACCCACACCCACATTCCGGACACAATTAGGGGTTCCCAGAACGTGCCCGTTACCGTTGTTTCGGTAATCGGGCTCGGATGTGCGAGCACGGGAATGCACATTCCGAAGGATACGTGCAAAATGGCATGGAAATGCAACTGCGCATCGCCGCATTGCGCATACGCCACGGGGGCTGGCTAACATTTCCGCATGTGGGAATGCAACGAAACGAAAGCGCACAAATAAAACGAAACCGAAACTGAAACGAATCAGAATCAGAAACTGAAACCGAAACGTAACGATTTGAACCCATAAAAAAGTCGGCCGAAAGTGTGCATTGACCGAGAGAGCGGCTAAAAATACCTAAAAGACGTAATGCAGGTGATCTGATAAAATTAGAACAAACGATGATGACGCCCGATCCAGAACAACCGTTAAGTCATCCCCAATCCCCAATCCCCAATGATGCTGCAACGCAATCAGGTGGGGAAAAGGGAAAGTGATCCAAAGTGAGAGAGCTGCGCACAAAGAGAGCTGAACGAAATCGAGAGTGAAAGATCCACCACTTTCGCTCTTTTTTAGAACCTTGCATATAAGAAATCCAGTAAGCCAGAATGGTATTTTATGAGGAACTTAGAAATTACCCTATTTTGAATTACATTTTAATACTTTTAATCATGAACTGCATTAAAAGTTGTTGTTAAAACGACTAAGACCGTTTGGTAATATCGTTTTGGATAAACATTTTACTCTTCTAGAACCTATTAAAGAATGTTATGTCAACTCAAGTAATACAGCGGTAAGTGAATTTAAATAATATTTGTTCACCAATTTATGCATTTCTTAAGCTTTGAAATATATTCGGCTTTCAATTGCTTTCGGAACCTGAAATTTAATTATTTTATGTTTCCACACAAAAGGTAAAATTATTTATTCGGTGCGATGCAGACAAATATTTAAGATTCCTACAATACCATACTAAACAGAAAATGGGGTTTTTGTAGCATTAAATGCTATTAAAAATATTATTCCAGGGCTTAACAAATATATTAATTTAAAAAAAAACGTCAAGATCTTGTTTCTTTATTCAAAGTTAGATAGTCAAAAAACTAACAATTTTCTGCTCCTTAGAACTTAACTCCTCAAATTGTAAAAGTGTATCAAATGACATACGACTTCAAATAGCGATGTGTTACTGAATCAAAAACTTTCTTCATTAACAAGTTTAAAAATCTTTTATTTGGTGGTTGTTTTACTTTAAACTACAATAATGAAATGATTAGATAAATATTCCAGCAATCAATCATTTAATCAATTAATGTGTTTCTTTAAGTTGCAATTATAATTTTTGTCATTTAGATTTTTAATAAAATTTAAAAAAAAACTTTGTTAAATTTTGGGTATATAAATTAAAATTATAAATATAAACAGAAAATTTAAAAATTTGTTTCTTTCTTAATAGAAATTTTTTTATAAACGCAAGTAAAAACCCAATTCTCTTGATTTGACTAATTTTAATGCATACCCATGCACTTCTGAGAAAAAAAAAACAACATTAAGGGGGCAAATGTCAATTTGAAAACTTCCCAGCTATAATTTAAGTTATTATGAGGACCTACTAATCATATTTATGGATGCCCATAAATAAATGATTATTATATGTCAGCATACTGTACTTATCAAGAAGTGCGTTGCCCTGGTTGGAAAACCCCCCGGCAACAAGGTCCCAGTCTAAGTGGAACTTTCACCGTCACCGACGACCCTCGCTACAATCTATTACTATTACTACCTTATTACATTGCCAAGGTGTTTTGATAAGACCGCAGACTGTGTGTGTATTGGCCATGTATCTTAGTCAAGAGCAGCACACAGTCTGTGGCTAGCAGTGACTCACAGAGTCCGAAACAATTATGTTGAAATTCGTAATGTCTTGGAGGCGGCGGCGCCATGGAACTATAAAAGCCAACTCTTAAAGTCTGACGTCCATTGATAAAAAAAAATATATATTTCTGAATTCCTGGCGCGCCTTGCCGCCGCTTACGCAAAACTCCTGCAAAATCCCGAGTCCGAGCCCGAAACCAAGCTACTCTCTCACCCCCTATTTAAATTCGACTCGAAGAGCGGCAGGGCAGTCGAGAACCTGGGAAAGCCGAGTAAGAGTCAACCTGAGCCGATCCGAAGCGCCGATCCTCGATTTTTGAAGCGCGTATAAAAGCTAAGCGGTCTCGTGTGAGCTTTCATTGTGCGCTCGCCACTCGTGAATATCAGGTAACGTCGATCGGACGGGTTCATACGCAGCCAGTATTCGAATTGCCCGCCAAAACAAAAAAAAACACGTATACGTAGTGTTGCAGCCAGGAGGAAAATTGTTAGGTCACCATCATAGTGCTCTAATCAAAACTGTGATCCTAGAACGGAATTAAAATGAGTTCAAAGGTGAGTTGACGTTAATTAAATTAATTAATTAATTTAAACCATTGAAGAAATCGCTTGATTTTAATGCTAGCTATGATTATTCAGAATATTTAAGAATGTTTTACAGTTTTTTAAAACCATAGACATAATGTTTGTTTAAATAGTTTTATATGTGATCTATAGAAATCATTCAGTTTAATTTTTTACAAAGCTGTCAAAAACATAAAACCCCATTTCGTAATTATGTTTCAATATCATATTTGATACCAAGACTATTAATAGTCTAAACTGACCTTAATGGAGTTGCCAAAGTAATAATAATAATATTTATATATTGATTTTATACAAAAAATTTAAAAATTCTAAGAAAACTCCACTTTAATTACTTAAATTTGCTTGCCGAATACAAAAGTGGGTGTGTACAATTAACAGGCTGTCAGCTAAAAATATCAATATAAACAAATGCGCTTTTGTTCACCACTGGCTCAAGCATAATGCTAATGCCCGAATCGATTCAAATTTATATTGGAGCGAGTGGTGAACAGAGTGTCACCGCAAAATGCGGAAATGCCTACCTGCGAGGCGCATTACATAATTTCCACTCCAGCTCTGCTTCTGCTCTGTAATGTCGGGGAAGTTTCGGTCATTAAAAGCGGCAATTAAATTTCACCATTTGGCCGCGTCGACTTGCAAATGCGCTCCAGTTTATGTTTCGATCTTGACTCGATATTGACCCAATTAATGGCCGCATAATCGAGTGCGTGGGAGTCGGCGACGTCATCCCGACATCCCGGCTGTCGTCAGCCAAAGTGGTTTATCCACATTCGGCCCAAAGGTCCACATAAAAGCGATCCAGATTCGGATTCGGGTTCAGATCGGATGGCAGAGCAGAGTGCAGCCGGTTAGAGGATCGTTGTAACACTTATGCGATAAATTCTGAGCGTCAGCGATTTATAATTAGTTGCCGGAGGCCGGTTGGGTGTTTAATTTGGAACCCCTTACTCACAGTTGTTTTATTTGCTCCTCCCTTGCAGTTCAATCTGTGCCGCTGGACGCTGCTGGTCCTCGGAGTCTGCTGCCTGCTGGGCAGCTCATCGGGCAGCTACTGCTCGCTGGAGGGGATGAAGAAGTTCGCGATGGAGGCGTGTGAGCACCTGTTCCAGCAGGACGAAGCCTCCAGCCGCGACAGGAGGTCCATCGAGTACCCACATCACCATCTAAACCGACTGGGATGTAAGTATCTACTAGATCTTTAAGCATATTTAGCTATTAATATTTGATTTCATTAAAACTTTTGAAAGTTAATCCACTTAGACAGTATAGTCTATAGATCTGTAAGGAAAAGAACAGGCAATTAAATTAGCAACTAAATAAGGTCAGAGTGTCAGTCAACCTGACAATTGCATTCGGAACTGCACACAGAAAACACGTTTTTAAAGTGTGTAGATTGGAATTAATATGCGCATTTGCATAAAGCAGTTCCGATGCAACAGTTAACCGATTTCAAGGCGCAGGTTCAAGATCGATTTGCTCACTCACTCACTCGTTTCCCCCTTTTTCCGACTTATTTCAGACGGCAAAACGCACAACAAGCACCATTCAATCAGCCGGAGCACTTACCCAAAGGGTGGCTATCTGAAGGTGACGCGGGAGCACTTCAATCGCCTCAGCGAACTGGACATCTTCCCGCGCTACAAGCCCAATAAGCTGCACCACGACAAGAAGCAGCGATTCAAGCGGGATCACTCGGGCCGGAGCTACAACAACATCCCCTACTGCTGCTACAACCAGTGCGAGGAGGAATTCTTCTGCTAGAAGAGCTCCAGCGTTGTCCTAACTCCGTCCATAGTTTAAGTTAGGCCTAGGTCATAGATGTACATTCTACAAGTCGCGCTCACTCTTATAGAGTACCTTATTTGTGCCCACTGCAGGGGGCACAAGTTCATATACAGTATTTATACACCTAGATACCATGTGAATAAACAATCGAATATGGCAATTGATTCTCTTAATCGAAAGTAGTTTTTATAGAGGTTAGATCGTTAAAACATATACAACTATTACAAAAATTATCAAGAGATTCTCACAGCTCATTCTGCTTGGATGATATGTATCTTAAATTTAGGCTTGAAAAGCTCGAAAGAGATCATTACTATTTTAAAAACAATGGTTTTGACTGGCTGACAAAGCTTACTCTATAGCAAACTGGGAATCACAAGATAGTTAACAAAATATTATTTTCAAACTAAAACACATAGAATTTCGAGGGACCAGGAACTACAAAATCAAACTTCTATTCCTTTCGAGAAATCACTAATCAAACCTAATTAGCGGAAACGCAACACTCTTGATTGGTAAATAAACGTAAGGTCCCATTAGAGGATGATCTTAAATGGAACTAATATAGTAAGCGCCCTTGCAAACAGAGCATTTGTACTTGCGGCAGTTGTCGCTAATCGGCTCCAGAGACTGAAAGTACTTGGATACCACCAACAAGATATCCTTGCGGCAGCTCTGCAGGAAGTCCTCTCCAAAACGGTCGAAGGTTGTGACGCAGTGCATCAGAATGCGATAGAGAACCGTCTCTGTGGACACGAACGTGTTCAGCGTGCGATCAATGGAGTCCACGTTCTGATCCACAAAAGTGCGAGTCATTTCCATAAGCAACTGCACTGCCTGCTCGCTGAAGTATCTGGCCATGGCCTCCAACACGTCGGTAAAACTGGCCACATTTCCGATGTGCTGCACAAACTTGCCGCCGAACTTCTCGGCAAGCATCTCCAGATTGACGAGCATCTGACCGCCTCTACCCATACTCACAATTTGGGGCAGCAAGGTGGTGGCCACTGCGAGTCCCTGACTCAGATGTGAGTTGATGTTGTGCAGGCTGAGGAGTACCTCCTTAAAGGGAATTTCGTTGAGCGTGCGCACAATATCGAATTGTCCAGATTCAGTGTGCAGCTTAACGGACTCCTGGGAGATGCGATCGAAGACTTTTCTGTAAAGACAGGATGGATTAGTTTAAGTTAAGGGTTAGGTAAAGGATGACGATACCTAGTTTGATTTCGAAGTGCTCGTCTCAAGGACGATCCATTGGTGGCTTTGGAAGCTATGCGCATGTTGTTGATGGAATGCGTAAAGATGACCAGGTGCGAGGCCATCTGCAGCATGTCCAAGCTGTTTAAGGCCTGATCATCGCCAATTTTCTAAAGAGAAGACAAAAATGAACTTAAGAGGAGCTCTATTCGATGCAACCAACTTACCAAATACAAATCGTAAACACCATTGACCACACCCGTTCCCGCGATGACCACTGAAGCTCCATTTATGCCCTTGACGGCCAACTGGGCAGCGGGATTAACTTTGTAGCCAGCACCTGCTGCCGTGGCCAGGGCTTTAGTGGCTCCGGTAGCGCCCAGACCAACCACTCCGCCCGCCACGCCCAACCAGGAGCTGCGCGCCTCACCATCCGTAATGGAGGTGGACTGGCCATGCCTGCGGCGATCGATGAGATGGGAGGCCGAGCGCAGGGTGCTGTAGACGCCGGTGGCCACGCCCACAGCGGTGGCGCCAATGACCAAGGGAGCGGCCAGGGGCACGGCCAGAGCGGCAGCCACCGGAACACTGGCCACCAGGCCGCCCACAGTAGCCACTTTGTCACCGGCATTGAGCAATCTGTACCTGCCACGCGCTGCAGGCGTCGGATGAACCATTAAGTGGACACTCGTTTCATCGCCGTCGGTGTGGAAGGTGTAGACTCCCTGGCTGGGGGCAATCATCAGGCCCTTGGGCAAGGTGTTCCGGAAGACGTACTGCTGCCAATTGGAGTACACCCGGGCGTTCTCGTCCACGAAGATCATGCAGCAGGCGGCGCTATTCTCGCCCTTCATGCAGCGCCGCGTGCGGAAAACCGGATGACAGCTGTAGTTGGTGGACTGCAAGGCCAGTTCCGGGTCCGCTTCCTGCGTGACCAGCACGTAGATGATGGCGGACAGCAGTGTGCCATTGGTGTAGCGCCGCTGCTGCCAGATATTCCGGAAAAGTTGGTCCCGCTTTCGTTGCACTAATCTGATATTTCCGGCGTCTTCCCCGCAAATGATGTTTTCTATCTTCTGCTTGAGCACATCTCCCTGGTCGGGGGCTAATCTGAAGTGTTTCGTTTACATAAATTAAACTACATTACTTAGACAATTGCATAACATACGAATCCCAAATAATTTCCGAACGTAGCCCGCTGCTTAAGCCGAAATCCCTTTGCACTTCGTAGGCCGTGCGGGAAATAGGCTTTTCCTCTGCATTTTCCATATCCCAGGATGGCCAATTCCAGGCTAAGCCCACTATGATTACATGTAACTCAGGCGGAGGACATTTAATTTGATTCAGAAGCTGTAGTTTGGTGGCAAATCAATGTTAAAATGTAACTTTCGTTTCCATGACAATTCAATAAAGCTGGCGCCAAATCAGAGATGTGCAGTGAGCGATTGTCAAAGTATCGATGGGGCCTATCGATGTTTGAAAGCTTCACGATAAAATATTGTTGATCGGCGCGAAATTCGAATTTTTAATAGGAACGAATAAGCAATTAGCATCTCATTTATTTGTATGATAAATTTTAATTATATAAAAGAATCCTGTAATAATTCCGAATCCCATGAAACAAATACTTTAAATATGGTAGGGTTTTATTTATTTATTACACACTTAAAAGTTAGTCATTGTAAAACATTGCTAAGGCCACAGTTAAGTCTGTTAAAGAGTTGGGCAGGCTAAATGGCCACTGGCAAGCGATTTTCGTGGCTAAAAATCATCAACAAGATTAGTTAACAACGAATTAAAAGATAAAATGAACGTAAATACACGTGTTGCATTGAAGTTGTGAGTCTATCAGTTGGTTAACAATAAAAACGTTTGTTTTTTTTTACAAAATTCGAAACACTTGAAACTGGCCTGCCATCGAATTCGCGTCCAATGGAGTCCTAGGACCAGCCGCCCGTGAGCTTGTGGAAGAGCTCCTCGTTGAGGGTCTGGTTGTTGTCCTTGGAGCGCATCGACATGAAGATGTAGCCGCCGATAAACTCGTGCACCACCTTGCAGTCGGCAGAGTGGCAGGAGAAGACCACGTTCTCGTCCTCGAACTGGACCATCATGCACTTAATGTTCCAGTTGACATTCCAGGCCTTCATGGTGTTGTAGCGCCAGGTCTTGATGTGATCCCCAGAGCTCAAATCCATGCGCATGATGCGGTTGTGGGCCACGCCCAGCAGCTCCTCTTTCCGATGCCCGTCGAACTTGATGATGAACAGCGAGACTCCGAAGTCGGGCAGTGATCGCCAGGCCTGTATGTACTTTAGCTTGGAGTCCAGAGGATTGAGTTCCCGAACATTGGCGTGTGCCTCGAGGATTCGCTGCACTGCCTTGTTGGACAGTCTCCGAAGGAGCTTGGGCGATAGGTAGTCGCCGGCTTCCACGGAGCGCGGATCGATGTTGACATGCACGCCGTGTACGGGTCGCTGCATCTGCAGCAGCGAGAGTATGCCATCCACCTCACTCTCGTACGAGCTGTCCGCCAGGGATCTTCCCTTGGCCGCCAACCGGCAGGCGACCATCCACTTGGCGTACTGCTGCTCGTTCTCGCAGCGCACCCACACCTCGCTGTTGGGCCCGTGCCCATTGCTCGGGGACACCTCCAACCGGATGGCGTACTTGCCCTGCGAGAGGTTCACATCCGGGGTGACCTCGCAGCCCTTCAGGTTGATGCTGATGGCAGGAGCCGCACGGCGCGACTCCTCGGCGCTCTTGAACAAATGCAAATGCAGGTCGCGATATGTGAAATAGTATCGCTTGTAGCCGCGCAGCGTGAACCGCTGCGGTTTCAGATACCGCAGGTAGTCGGAGAGCTCGGGGATGCGTGTGATGTTCATGTGATCTGCGCCACCATTCGGCCCCTCCAGTGTGATCTGCAGCTCCTTGAGGGCCGAATCAATCTCGTCGTCGTTATCGTTCTCCTGGCTGGACGTCTCAATGCCCGAGTCCACGGCTCCACCTTGGGGCGTGGCGTCCACGTGATGGTTGACCTGGAACTGCAGGGCGGCGAACATCAGGCTCTCCTCCTCGGTGCAGTCCAGCTCCTCGTTGAGAACACTCCACTTGGCCTGCTCGTACAGCTGGTTGATGCGCACCTGGTCGCACCTGGGATTCAGGTCGAAGAAGGTGAAGTACTTGAAGCGCAGGCACAGCGTGTCGTACTCCCGGATGCCCTGCTCCATGATGGACAGCGACGAGTCCAGCCAGCCCACATTGAGGCGGGCCTTCTCCACCAGCGACTTGGGGCGCAGCTGCAGGGCCCGCACATCCGAGCAGGGCGTGGGCGGTGAGCTGGCCAGGTTCTCCTGGAAGTCGCCCAGGCTGGAGGAGGACGAATCATAGGTGGCATAGCCCAGCTGGCTCTGCTTCCAGGTGCCCGGCGATGGGGAGGCTGTGGCCGCCACAGGCGAGCGTCCCCTGTGATTGTGCGGCGAGAGGGGGGCGCAGAAGAAGGATCCCGGGGCGGAGGGCTTGTCCAGGCTGCCAGTGCTGCCGTCATCTCCGTGGAACGAGGTGCTGATGGGCACAAACGAGTTGGTGTCTGCGGCCGGCTGCAAGTAGGAGGTGCCATCCGGCTCGGCGATGGCCACTCGCTTCTGGTGCGGCACCTGGGCGAAGTTGCGCTTCAGGTGGTCCGCCTCGAGGGGCTTGCACAGGGAGAGCTCCTCCGGGTGGCGGATGTCCAGCTGCTTGCAGAGATTGACCACCGCCGCGAAGGTCTTCACGGAGTAGTCCACGCGGCAGTCCAGATACCGCAGATCCGGCAGCTGCACCCGCAGTATCTTGTGCATGGGCGTGAAGTGCAGCAGGCTGTCCGCCTGGACACCACACTGGTCCAGGGTCAGCCGCGTCCTGCTCAGCCACACGTTCCTGGCCGGCCACCAGAGGGCGTGGTCCGACCAGTCCTTGGGGTTCTCCGGATCCACCAGCTGCAGCATGATGCCCCCAATGTGCTGGTCACCGCGCACGCGCATCTCCTTCTCCAGCGCCAGATCCGTGATGAAGATCCGCAGCTTCCACGAGTTCTCGCCGACGTGGATCATGGTTCGTTCTGTGGTGATGTCACCTGTGCTACTTTCTGCTTCTGCTGCTCTGGCCTTTCTAGGTCGTCCTTGGCGGAGCGCCCACTGTAGAATCGACAGTTTTCCACCGATCGCCGCCCAGATGGTCGTCTAATTCGCATTTCCCGCACTGTGACGCAATCCACGGGTCGCAAATCTATTGCGATCGCGTTGCCTGGGCCGCAATGTTTCCGGATCCGGGCGATTGCATCGGTTCGATAAACTTGCGTAAATAGAGCAATTAAAGAAAATTTAGTCCATTGAAAAAGAAAGCGCCGCAGCGAACTCGTTGGGCAGTGTGACCAGAGCGGGCTTAGAACAAAAAACAGCAGATGTTGTTGTCCGATTATCTGGAATTTGCCATGATCGGCAAAACCAAATTTTGGCGCGCACGAATTTGAAATTAAAAATTAGTGGATTTGTTTTTAATGGTATTTCACTTTTATTTTTATGGATATTGTAACCTGTAAATCATGATCTGGAGTAATATTCTACTTGATCCGATCTATAACAATACAATGAGGCTCATGGCTCAAAACAAATTTAATTTTAAGTTAACTTAAAATACTACTACTGCGAAAAACTTGTTAAGCTACTTAAGCTGAACCTGATTAAGCTGAAAAATGTTTAATAAATCAAGAAGATCATAGCTCCATGTATGAGCCTAGTTACTGATATGTGACTTAAAAATAGGTAGGGAACTGTGACTTCACTAAGAGCAGGGCTCTATTGTTTACACACATTTTTCGTCATACTGTCGAGGTAGTTAGTTTAGTACCACATGACCTAGAACGCTTGTTTGAAAAATTTCCGTCAGGAATTAATCTGCAACCTCTGATGCCTGTTGCCCGATGGGCTCAAGGTAATCAAATTGAATTCAGTTAATTTGAGTTCAATTGGTAAGTGGCCAAATTGGACGGAGGCACGCAAGGTAGGCCCTATAAAAGCGCTTGTTTTGGATACGGCTAAAAGCATACGATCGATGGGACACTCCAGTTTTCGCCTGGCCATGTGGAACACCTCGCTGATGGTTGCACTGATCTGCGCCGCCTGTTACCAAGTGGATGGACTGCCCCATCCGCCGGCCACCTCGTCAGCTCCCATGGTGGAAAAGGCCTACGACGACAAGTTCGACAATGTGGATCTGGACGAGATCCTCAACCAAGAGCGGCTGCTGATCAACTACATCAAGTGCCTGGAGGGTGCGGGTCCCTGCACTCCCGATGCGAAGATGCTGAAGGGTAAGTCCAAGTCGCAGTGCAGCAATATTGTTGGGGATTACTCAAAAAAACCTTTGCAGAAATTCTTCCCGACGCAATCCAAACCGATTGCACCAAATGCACGGAGAAGCAGAGATATGGAGCTGAAAAGGTAACCCGTCATCTCATCGACAACCGACCCTCAGATTGGGAGCGCCTGGAGAAGATCTACGATCCCGAGGGTGTCTACCGCATGAAATACGAGGAGTTGAAAGCCAAACTACTCAATGAGCAGCGCTGATTAACCTATAATGTAGGTCTTTACTTTAGTGTTTATTTTACTTCAATTACCAAATAAACTGCAAAGAAGCTTCACCTTTTGGCCTTTTGAAAAATTCGGCATTAACAAGTTGGTCAACATTTTTTTTTTTGTGTAGGTATAAAAATATATAGTACTTTTGTCAAAAGGATTTTAACCAAGAGTTTAAGGTCCAGTGTTAATACTATTATTATACAAGGATAATATTTCGAGTATCAGAAAGCTTTTTTTTTAAATATATTTTTTATGGTATAATTTAATGTCTGATATGCATTTATATTTTTATACAATATATTTTTATATATTTTATATGTCATTCATGCTATAATGTTTATAAGAATGTGACGAGGATAACTGGGATAACTTAACATAAGATTTTATTTTACAAAATATATATCTTTATTTTGCATATTTTAAAATAACATAGATGTCACGCGGATAACTTTACTTTAGATTTCATTTTTAAAAAAATATTTTTTATTCGATAATAAGAAAATGTTTTAGTTTATAAGAAATGTTAATTTGATGGCGGTTTGAAAACAGATTGTGTAAAAGAGATAAGTTGACGTCTTAACTGTTTTTTTTTTGTATCCAACTAAGTGCCCGATTCCCCCATCGATAGACTGGCAATCGGTGGCGTCATGGCAACCAGTTCCAGGGTCTCCCGAATCCAGAATTAACCCCAACAACCAAGAACGCAGCAGTCGGCGAGCAAACAATAAACAAACATCAAACATCAGGCGTAACCACAGCAGCAGGCACTTGGTTTTCAGTTATATTTCGACATCGCCTCGCACCGGCTCTCCATCGTTCCCACACACACTAACTAAACATCCTCCGAAAATTAGCAGCTTCATCACCAGTTACCTCAGTGATATCCTCCGGAGCAGCGGCAGGAACTTAGATGGTATCGCCGCGCAAGCCGGCATCGTCCTACGGCCCAAGAGCACCCCGCTTGGAAGCGAACAATCTGATGGCGTGAGTAGAGGTCACCTTTTGGGAAAGCATCCCCATTAAATCCCCCCCTCCCCCCTTTTAAAACCCCATTTTTAGAGCGTCGGCAAAGAGCTGTGAGAGCCTGTTCTCGGCCAGCTCCCGAGAATCGGCCAGTTTGATCTACCAGCGGAGCAAACCGGTTCCCCAAAAACGCGGCGGATTGAAGGGCTCCGGAAATAGCAGCAGCCAGCCGGCGATGGCGTTCCACAACCACAGCGAGATCCACCAGCGGGTCGAGTCCGCCAGGAAGCTGCGCGCCAAGACCTTCCAGAACCAACTGGCCGATGCCCATGCGGAGATCGCCAATCTGGCGCACGAGAACCGCATGCTGCGCACCCTCCACAAGCGTCACACCACGGCGCTGAACAAGTACGAGTCCAACAACGCGGAGCTGCCGCAGTTGCTCCACTCCCATGCCGAGGAGCTGCGCGTTTGGCAGACCAAGTACCGCAATCTGCAGGCCGTCACCAAGGATCTGGAGCTCAAGCTGAAGCAGAAGGAGGCCATCATCCTGTCGCTGAGCGATCAGAACAAGCACTACAGCCAGCTCAACAAGGATAAGTATGTGATCAGTTCAAATCACAAATCACTAGGCTTTTGAACAACTTATTAAAGTGCCTAAAAGTATGCAGTGAAAAATTAAACGTCGTCTTTCGGAATGAATCCATCGGACTTTCGAACTCAAAATATATTGTTGCATACTTTCTGACATTTATTTTTAAAGTGATTTCAAAACAATAGTGTCTTCCGTTACAGTGGATAGATTTATCTGGATTTTCTAACAATTAAGAATATTTATAGTTAGCATGACCTAACTTATTTCAGATACACAAATTTCTTTTGTTTTGCGAATTTTTATTTTGGTATATTTTAAAAACTTTTTGTTTATTTACTTTTAATTTTAAAATAAGAAATGTATGTTGTTACTTGATTTAAGGCCATTTGGTATTGAAATACCCATTAAAACTATATACCTAATGCTATCAAATCAGAACAATACCAATAAGACACTATCAAAAACAAAAATGTTACATTAATGATATTTACCCTTTATCCGTATCATTATAAACGTTAAATACTTAACTTTCACTGAAATTTATATTGCCATTTCCCATTTTTTTAATGAACAGATAATTGCAGTTCAATTCCACGTTTTTTTGTTATATCTTAGTTAAGTTATTAGGTAATATTAATTCACATATTTTTTTTCCAGGAACCTCGACGAACGTCAGAAGCTTCAGGAGAAGCTAAAGTCACTAGAGCAGCGTCTGGAGGACAAGGACAACGACATGAAGCTGATGGCCCGCAAGGTGCAGCTGGAGTCCAAGAACTTCCGCCAGCAGCTGCTCAACGAGCAGAAGAAGGGCAAGGAGGTGATGCTGAAGCTGGAGAAGGCCAAGCTCGAGATCAGTGGCTATCGGAAGCTGGAGGAGTACACTGTGCGTTTAGCTGGGATATATATGAAATCGGATGCTGTTCAATCTTACTCCTTCCCAATTCCTTAGCTCGGCACCGACAAAGTGAACCCCATGTCCGCTGGCAGACGCACCAAGCTGAGCGGCGTCGCCGAGGAGCCGGACAAGATCGACAAGCTGGAGAAGTCGCTGGAGATGCTGGACAAGGCCATCGAGAAGAACAGCCAGAGCGAGTTCAACGCCCTGACCGATGTGCTGGAGTCGGATTCGTTCTACGACTTCGAGAAGGACAGTGCGGAGGACAAGAGTGGGCCGAGTACTCCGCCCAGTCAAATGGAGCGACAGGCGGGAGGGCGTGGCGGTAAGCTCGTCCTGCCGCCGGCCACCAACAAGGCCAAGATGGGACAGAACCCCAGCCGTTCCGCTCTGAGCCAGGTGCTCTCGGCCCAGGGAAAGATACCAGTGTCCTCGGTCAGAGCTGGTCGATCCCGACTGGGCAGTGGAGCTCTCAAAACGGAGAGTGTGCAGGCCAGCAAGCGTCGTGATCCGGAGACCCTGTCCAAAATGGCATCTGCCGAGGCCAAGAAGAAACAGCAATCGCTGAAATCCCTGGAGTACGAGTACGAGGATGACTATGAGCCGGCTGGCGACGACGATGATGAGCAGGATGCCTACGGCCTGATGAACAAGATGTGCGAGGAGGGCGACGAGCCGGAAGAGGACAGCGAGGAGAATGCGAACGAAGCCAGTCTGGTGAAATACGCCGCCTATCTGGACGCCAAGAGCAGCGAGGGCGATCTGTTGGAGGAGTCGCTGGAGGATGACGAGGCAACGGATGGTCAGCACACGCAGCGCAGCGACGAGGAGGTTAGTACTCGCCTCTATAATCCACTTCTGGTGTTAATTCTCATAAACCCTATCCCAGTCCCAGGACAACGGAGTGCGTGCGCCGCGTCTCAAGGAGAACATGTCCAGCCTGCGGAAGCAGATCTCGGATGACTACAAGGAGCGCGAGAGCTTCCTGAAGACGTTCTGCCGGCAGGCGAGCAACAGCAACATGCGCGACGATCCGGCACCCAAGAAGCGGAACAGCATCGCCGGCGGAGCGGCGGCCAGCAGCCACATGACCGGCAGCCGCAAGCACGCCCTCTTGGCCGCTCTGAAGACGATCGACGACAACAACAAGAGCCAGGACTAGAGCACACCACGTTAGTTCCACCCATGTCCAGTTCAAGTTAGTCCCTAAGCGGTGTTGAGTTACATATATATATATATATATTTTTCAAGCTAAGACCGGTGCTTCCGGCCCAGCTGGAGCAGCTGCATCGGTCACTGGCCAACAGCAATGGGATCCAGCGGTTGGTGCAGTTGCTCCAGCGCCGGCAGCCCGGACGTTGAGTAAATTGTAATAAAAATTTAATTGTGTTGGCTATTCTATCGGAAGAAGTAAAGGGTTTGCAATCGGCTCCTTACATTAAAAACATTTTATTTTGTTTTACCTATATTTTATACAGCAAAATATCTAAGAATTGTCCAACAACTACTTTCCATACATACGATTTTTCAGTGATTTCACCAGCTTAAAAGCCCAATCAAGACGACTGCTTTCCCCGCATCTTGCTGATGGCCCGCGATACCTTCTTGCGCAGCTCTTTCTGGCGCCGCTCCTTCGAGGCCATCTTCTCGCGCTTCTTCTCGCGGTAGTTCTTCATCCGCTGCTTCATGTCCACGCGCTCGCGATGCCGCTTGTCCTTGTAGTTCGTCTCGATCATCTTCATCATCTTGGCCACCTTCTGTTCGTACGGTGAGTTTACCACAGCCACGCGTTCCAGAGCCGCCTTGGGCTCCTCCGGGCCCAGCTTGGGCTTGTCCTTGTACGGCAGCGCCCTTTGCAGCGCCTTGGGTATTTTGAGAGGACGGAAGATCTTCTTCTTGCGCACGACCTCCGTATACATGCTGTCCGGCTGGGCGTCATTCTGCACGGCCCGCTCCCGCTTGAGCTGGCCAAGCGTCTTCATGCCCTGCCACTGGCTCTTCTGCTCCAGCGGCAGAAGGAGCGAGGTCACTGGAGCATAGAAACGGGGCACCTCCACGCGGAACCAGGTGCGACAGAAGACGATGTCGCTCAGCAGGATCTTGTCCTCGAAGGTGGCGCGGTAGGAACCCTCGGGCGTGTGGTGAGCCTTCTTGATCTGCCCCCGTATTCCGGAGACCGTCTTAATCTTGGCGCCCTCGAACTTGGCCACCTCCAGCGAGGAGTTGAACATGTCCTTTACAAAGGCCGTCTTCTTGTAGATCTTGAACGGATGTCCCACCAGCTTGAGCTTCTTCATGATCTGCGAGGACTTGTCCAGCTCGGTGACGCAGCCAGTGGCCGCTATGCGGAAGCCCAGTCGACGCATCTCCTCCTGGTCCTGGCGCACGGTCTGCAGGGCTAGGAAACCGGTGTTTTGAGGGGTAATCGGACCCCAGAAAGTCATGCTGCAGGTGACGTGGTTGGGTGTGTACTTGAGGTAGCGCTGACGGAAGTTGTCCTCCACCTTGGCATAGATGGCCACTGTTTGGAAGCGGCGCCAGCCCATCGATATGATCAGAGGATCTCCAGTTTTGAGGATCTTCTTGTACCAGCGATGCTTCTTCACCTTGCAGTTGACATAGCCCACGTTCTCCTCGGTCAAGTTAAGGGCTCCAACTAGCACCGGATAGCTGGCATCGAAGTTCTCCACAAACTCGGCGGGGAGCTGTTTGAATCCCAAGCGGACGTACAAACCCGGTCGATAGCCCTCGATCTGAATGCGGAACTCATTGTCCAGGTGGGCAAACTCGCTTTTGTTTAGCTCGCTCTGGCGCTGAGCCTCCGCCTTGAGGTCCTCGTAGAACGAGTGGTCCCCGGTGATGCGACCAGTGTCCTCCTCGCCCTTTGCCTCGCCACTGTTGTCGTACTCCGCATCGAACTTGGCCTTCAACTTTAGTTTTTTCGACATAAGCTCTGCTTTGGTTAGGTTTTCCTCCTCCACGCGGGTCAGTTTGCGTTTGGCTGCGGCGGATTCCTCGGGTTTCGCACTCTCGTCATTCGATTCCCCGCCATCTTCTGTTTTGGGCTTGCCGCTGTGTTGCTCGCCCGTCTCCAGATCCTCAAAGTCGCCGTACACCTCACTTTCGGCATCACTCATGTCGTCCATCTTCAGCAGATTCTCTGCATCCTCGCTGGCCTTCCACTTGCCGGTTACGAAGCAGTTCTTGATCAGCTCCTTGTTTTCCTCCGCCAACCAATCGCGCGTGGCATCTAAAAAAGGGGAAGTCTTATATGTAGTTATGTTGAAAGGAGAATCGTTCGGCTACTTACCACCCTGATACTCAAAGAAACACCGCTCGTCCTTGTCCCGGATGTCCTTGTCGGATTGCTGTTGGGTCTGTTTCTTTGTCGCCACACGGAAGAGGCCTCCCAGCTCCTCCTCAGAGTCTTCGTTGTCGTCTGCTTCCGCCTCCTGGCGGCTGCGTTCGCTCTGATTGAAGACACCGTAGACAAGGCGCATCAGGTTCTTGGACTCCGAATGGCGTTGGAGAAAGGCATCGCGCGCCTTCTGGGCCAGGTTTGTCTTCCAGCTCATGTTGCTGGCCAGAACACGGGCCTCCTCATCTTCCGAATCGGATTCGTGGCCCGTTTTCACATTTCCCAGACTTTGATACTCCTCGTCGCCCGAGGAAGCTGCATCGGAGTCTTCAGGATCCTCTTCCACCTCGCTATTTTCGCCACGCCAATCGTCCGCGTCGAACTCATCCTGCTCATCCTCACTGCCAGCAGCATCCAAACCAGAATCGTCTCCCTCTCCCTCCTCATCTTCATCGCTGCTTTCTTCCTCCTCCTCTTCGTCCTGATCGTTGCGGAAATCCTTGGACTTGATGGGCTGGCCATCCGAGAAGAGACGGAACTCCTGCTGCTCCATCTGCTCGTCGATGGTGGCTTTCTTGTCGATCAGCTTGCCAACCAGTTCCGCCTGCTCGGCTGCTTCTGCGGTCTGCTCCTGCTGCTTGTGCGAGTGCGAGCCCTGCAGTTCAATGTACACCGCATCCTTGTCGTAGACAATGCCACCCACACCCGACATGGGGGCGTAAAGCAAACGCTCCTTCTCCAGCAAACTACGCTTTTTTTCGGTGCCTGGAAGGGGACACGGATCGGGTATGGCGCTCAGTTCATCAATGCGGGCATCACCCAGTCCGGCAATGTGCACCATGTGCTCCTGCTTGAGCGGGACTCCCCGGACATAGCCGTAGAGGACAACCTCCCGATCGCACTTCGGATCTCGGCGCACGCGATCCGTGTTCGTGACATCCTCTAGACGATCTACCAGCAGGTAACTATGCGCCCCCCGCCACTGCAGCGGCCGGTACTTCATGACGGAGATGAAGCGTCCCAGGTTCTTGACCTCGTTCCGCAGGTACTCGCCATGGAGCAGGCCCGAAAGGTAGAAGAGCTTGGCGCCATCGTACACCTCGGTCCAGAAGCGGTGCTTCAGCTCCTTCTTGCGCTTCCTCAATTGCTTGGGGTTCTTGATCATGTCCAGGTGGGTCAGCACACCCATGATCTTGGGCATGCCGTGCACCTGACAGATGTTCAGGAACTCAAAGATCTCCATCTCGAAGCCGTAGCTCGCGTCGCAAAGAAGTAATACCAGATCGGCGCACTTGGCCACATCGATCATGGAGTTCACATCGTTGTTGCACTCCAGCAGGGTGATGCGGCGCTTCTTGGAGGTCACAATGGTGATGGGGCCCTTGATCTCGGTGACATTCGTGCGGGTGAAGCTCTTGATCAGGTCCTTGATCAACGTAGTCTTGCCCACTTTGGGCGGACCCACCACGGCAATCAGAACGGGTGGCGGTACGTCCGGAGTTTGGTCTACGACTGGGATATGCTGCTTCTTGGCCGTGATGTCCTCCTTGCGCCGGAAGTTCCTCTCTGCCCGCTGCGCCGAGTTGATGGCGAACGCCTTGGGATTCCTCTGCCTGGCGGTCAGCTCGGGATCCTTTTGGTTCGAGTCTTTCTTGGCCTTCAGCTTCTTCTTGTCCGCCTTCACGCCGGACTGGCGGGCGCGGTGCTGTTTTCGCTTGTCCTGACCGGCATCGTCGGCCATTGTTAGTTCGGTTAAACTGCCTAAATTATCAAATTTCTCGGTGTTTACGCGCTGCACGTGGAGGACAGTGTGACCGCATTGCACCTTTAAAATATTCCAAAGTCGATTCAAAAATATACTGAAATAATACAGATTATACTTTTGTGACTGTTTTTATTTTAACAAAGTAATAAAAATGTTGTCCTCAATAATGTTTTAACATATATTTTGTTATCTAGTTAAAATAATTGTAACTTTTTGCACCAGAACTGCCAAACATAAATAAACTAAATAAAACTTGACATCGTTTTTAATACTGTTATTAATTTGTCGACGTTACTTTCAACGCTATTGGTATTTTCCAAAGTGACATCACTAGCTAGGGAGCGAGTAGCAGCGTTTTGCGATGAGCGTTTTTATTGGTATTTCACACCATATACGGTCAATTTAATTTCGTGCTTGGTCGTGAGAGCTCGTGTTTAGTTTGACCGGCACAGAAAGCACGAAAATATATATAATTTTCGAAGATTTAAATGGTTTTAAACGTTAAATAAAACAAAATAACATTCAGACAAGGCAACCATATAACAAAAATAAATATTTTAATTTTCTGATGTTCCAACTGTCCATGGTCCTTATTTTATATATATAATACGCATCGTGTCGTGTTTTCAAAATTTTTCTCCGTGCGTGACTACAAAATATCTCGACGTACTCGTGCCGTGCCGTGCCGAAAAAAGAGTCACGCGCCCATCTCTAGAGTGGAAGCAATTTTTCGCAATTTGATATTAAATTTATTTGATCGGCTCGGCAAAATGTCGCGTTCGCAGGTCGGCAGGCCTTAAGCAGACGTCTTAAGTTCGATTCGATTTGCTTTGCAGCTGCACCCTTTCGCCTGCGCAGGGGAAAAGAAAAGCGAGGAAAGTGAAGAAAAGCGACCAGGGCCCTGGTGAAGCAGTGGTGACGAAGAAGTGGCGAAGGGGGAGGAGCTGTCTTTATAGGCGATCCAACACAAAAGCCAGGTAGCTAAAGGTAAATTCGGGGAAAGCTAACATTTTTCAGCCGGTGAATGGGCGGAGGGTGTGGTGGTGGCTCCTCGCAGAAGTGGCGGTGGGTTGGAGGACTGTGGGTGGTGGTGCTGCTGCCCCCTTTGCAAACCCTTCCTCCGCCGACCTTGCCCTTCTATCGATTTCCGAAAAATTGCATCAAGCCAGATGCATAGAAAATCACAGCTGAAGGTTAAACTTTTCTATAGGATCAGGGCCAAAATCAAACACCACCACCGACCGATTTTCTTTATTCTTTGTTCTTCACGAGACGAAAAAAAAATCGAAAATAAAGAACATATATACATATATAGCTAAAATGCGACTGGCATACGTTGTTTCTTGTAATATATTCTTAAAAAATCGCCATGGCCCAGGGCCATTTACCTTTGGTTTTGCAGGCATGGAGAGTCCTTGTGAATCGGAGAGCTCGCTGGACGGCGGCACCATGCTGCCCCCGAGTCCAGTTTCCCGGGAGCAGCTCCAGAAGAGGATCGAGTCGCTGACCCAGCAGAACAAGTGAGTCATCTACCGCTAACGTAATCCCGTTTACCCCAAACTCACTTGATTCTACGCTTCTAGGGTGCTGAAAGCCGAGCTGGACACCTTCAAGACCAAGTGCAAGGTGGTGCAGGAGGAGAATCGTTGTCTCAAACAGGCATCTGTAATCATTGTTAGTACTCTGAATATCTTATGCATAGAAAGACAAATATGAAATCGAGGGATAGTTTGAAAACTACAAGCACAATTTAGAAATCCCATTTATGTTTTCAGTCGTTGTTACATTTTTTTGTTACTTCGTTTTGTAGAACATTGTATGTGTTGCTTTAATTTCTTTAAATTTATATTGCCTAACATAAATGATTTAATGATCACACATATAAATTTATTACTTATACATTTTTTATTGGTATAGTAAAACATTGGAATAAATCAAAATATTTTCTTAATAATTTTTTAAATTTAAGTACTTTTTTGTAGTAAAAAGTACGAATATAGAGACAATAAGAAGAAAATAACTTCAAGATAGATTATTATAAGTTAAATTCATTCCACATCCCTTGTTTTTCCAACCAACAGCAAGCCAAAGCCGAGCAGGAGGAGGAATACATCTCCAACACACTTCTGAAGAAGATACAGGCGCTCAAAAAGGAGAAGGAGACGTTGGCGCATCACTACGAGCGCGAGGAGGAGTGCCTGACCAACGACCTCTCCCGCAAGCTTGACCAGCTGCGCCAGGAGAAGTGTAAGCTGGAGCAGACACTCGAGCAGGAGCAGGAGTGCCTCGTGAACAAGCTGATGCGCAAAATCGAGAAGCTCCAGGCGGAGACGGACAACAAGCAGACGAACCTTGAACAGCTGCGCCGCGAAATGGTCGAGCTGGAGAACACGCTAGAACAGGAGCAAGAGGCGCTCGTAAACAAGCTGTGGAAGCGCATGGACAAGCTGGAGACCGAAAAGCGTTCTCTACAGATCAAGCTGGATCAGCCCGTTTCCGATCCGACTACGCCACGAGACATCACGAACAATGCCCATGCGAACGGCGGCGACACGGCCACCAGTTTGAGTGCCCACATCCAGATTCTGCGCTCCGAGGTGCTCCGTTATCGCTCCGACCTAGCCGCCGCCCAGAAGGAGGCCACCATCAAGACGCAGCAGTATGCGCTGGAGGAGAAGTCCATACGCGAAGAAAACGCCCGTCTGCAGCGCAAGCTCAAGCAGGAGGTGGAGCGACGCGAGGCCCTGTGCCGGCACCTCTCCGAGTCGGAATCGTCGCTGGAAATGGACGAGGAACGCTTCTACAACGAGAGTCTGATGGCGGGCGGTTCCTCCGCCGCAGCGTCGGCGGCAGCGGCGGCCGCTGCATCGGCAGTCAGTGCCCAGCGTCAGCGCACAATCAGCAGTCCCGTCTCCCACAGTCCCTCGAGCAGCCGGCCCCTCAGTCCGGGCACGGCCGGCCAGAACCGCTGCTACGCCTGCGGCCAGTTGGTGGTGAGTCTGACATGCAATTTAATGACTTCCAGGAAGATAATATTGCATTTATTCTTTCAGAATCGTCGTGCCAGCGAGCGCTTCATCAAGCCAGCACTGCCAACGCCCATGCTGGGCCTCAACACTTCCGCACCAAATGTGCTGACCTCCACGAACCCGCTGCTCGGCATTTTGGGCAGCGGCAGCTCCTCTTCGGCGTCCGTGTCAGCTGGGAATGCCGCTGGCGGCTTTCTCTCGAACCTGGGCGGCGAACGCCTGAGCCTGGGCTCGATGCCTTCGGCGGGCAGCAGCGCCACCTTTTTGGCTGGCGGTGGAGGAGGAGGACTGCTGGCCCAGCTCACGGGCAACTCCAGTGCCTCGTCGTCGTCGTCCAATCTGATGAACATCAGCCTGAACAACTCGTCCAGCGGCAACATGGTCAACAGCAGCAGCAACTCCTCACTGTCGGCGTTCACGCCAACCAATCCGCCCAGCTCGGCGGCTACGGCCTTCATCCAACCGGCCAGTCCCATGGACACGTCCACCTGCAAGGATTAGGCGGTTTTGTTGCTCTACAACTGGGATACAGAAAGATTCATGACTTATTTTCACTCTCACACACTACACAAAAACACACTCTACTCATAAACACGCACGCATGCAAGCAGCCAGTTTAACGACAGTAAAAAACATAAGAAACACACAGAAACAAAAGATGAGGAAATAACTATCGTAAGCTTCTCCAAGGCGCGACTCAAAGTCGCCTCATTTATATATGGTTAATATGTATATGTATGTTCTATTTGATCAAAATCTCTTAAAAACCTTTCAATATCGGAATTCCTAGGCGAACGAATATTTAACGCTAATGTTTAAGATTTGAATGTTTTCTACTTTTGCTCGGTTCCAGTTAAAGTTAAGTGAAACAGCAGCTAATGAGGATATCGAAGATACGGAGGATTTGATGGATTTAGAGGAGCAGGACGGACAGGACACGCTAACCAGATCGTATGAATTTATAAAAACGGTGAATTCTATTCATGTCGAAACCATTTTCCCACAATTCCTTCGCAAGTGGGCCTAAAAATTTTGAAGTATGTTTATGTAAGCCAAGAAAAATAAAGTTCAACAATTTAAAATTAAACTGACTGCATATTTACTGTTTAAATTAAGAGATTATAAATTTATTTCCATAATTGCAAAATATTCAGATTTGACTACAGAATTTAAAGTTCTACAAAATTTAATGTTGAATATAGAAATTAATTTGTTTCATAAAATGATTAATTAACTTTTATTTTTTTTATATTTTAAATTAAAGAATCAAGTTTTGATTTAGTTTGTATTTTAACATTTTAATAAATTATTTTTTATTCAGGAAAAAAAATTCAAAGATTTAACAAAGTAACTGATTCAAATGTCCGTTACAAAAGTTCCAGTTGGTCTGGGAACACCTAAAGTAACCCCTAAATATGCCAGCGTTTTTCCGCACTAGATGTGCACACACTGGCGCGCAGCAGCGCCCAACTTCGCGTTGCAAAATGCGCTAGTGTTGTTTGTGTTTGTGATTGTAAATAAAGGCCAAACAGTCAGTGGGAGACGTTTGGACCAACCTTTGGGCCTGGCCAGAATGTAACACCTCGAAAAAACAAACAGTTAAATAAGGTTTTTATTTATTTTGTTTCTTGTGTAGTTTAATATTTTCATGTGTTATTTTGTTTAAAAAGAGTCGGTGGAAAAGTGGTGAGCGGAAGTGGGAAGTGCTATGAATGACAACAAAAAAGTGTGTATTGGCCAAAAGAAGCTCTGCAGCAACAAAAAGACCATTCTCACCCACACGGCGCTCTTTAAACGCTACCTCTCTTTCTCTCTCTTGCTCACACACACAAATTAAAACAACTTCGACGCGTCGTCTCTTGCAAACTTTTTAAAGCGGACGCCAGCGATATTCGGTTCTCATTTCGATGTGGATCGGTAAAGAACCTGTGTCGTTTCCGCCGCGATTCGCAAAACAACACAAAAATAGCCATATATATATTTTGCTCAATCAAATAAGCCACTGCGCGTGTGTGTGTGTGTGTGAACAGGAAGAGATCAAATAGATCAGAAGCAGTGCAAGAAAGAAAAGTGCAAAGCGAAAGTTTTGATCGTGCAGCATCCGCCATCTCGCTCGGGCAGGCGCGCGTGTAACGGTAAACACCTCTCACTCACTCGCCCCAACAACACAAAACATCACATTCCAAGGAAAACGAAAAGTGTGTCTGTGTTTAGTTTCCATTTAAATTAATTTAATATTCGATTTTGATTTCCATTGGCCAGATGTGTTTATTAAATGATTTCGCACACTGTGTGTTATTATGGCCCTATTGAATAAACTCTTTTTTCCGTCGGCAACACCAACAACACCCGCGAATTTAGCGGCTGCGCCCACGCTTACCGCGGCGTCCGCAGCAGCAGCCGCGCTAGTTAATAACCAAACAACAGCAAGTACAGGAACAGCAGCAACAACATTGCCGGCACGTACAGCTCACGCTTCTGCCGGCGTCGCTGCCTGCGTCTCTGCCTCTGCCGGCAATAGTTCGTCGTCCGCAAAAGCTACAAAACAAACTTCGCGAAATTATCTAAGGTAAGTATTTTATCTGTTTAACAACAGAAAAACTAACACCCGGTATTAGTGTATCGATGAATGCGCCCACAACAAAAGAAAAATAGGTGCAGCTGCAAAAACACTCTCGCATTTACACACATGCGAAAAGGCGTTCTCATGATGCGTTTCACTCTTACCTATACCCCACCCCCTGTCTTTCCCCCCACCCCGTTCTCTTGCACTACCTGTGATTCCTCTTCCTCTTCCCTTTGTTCGAACGCAAATTGGCAAAGCGTAAACGAGGACGATAACCCAGCACACAAATTCGGCATGCACAACTCAACGTCACGTACGCCGCCTGCCTTTTGATATGATTTGAGAAGTCTAACCAATATCAATGGCCAAAAATCGAGCCGGAAAGCAGTGAATGCAAAATCTTTAGGGATTACGGTGATGCATTTTGCCATTGCAGCTGTCCCGAAAACGTCACAAAGAAGGGGCATTATCATGGTCCCTTTTCCTTGGGTTGTACGAACTACAGTGAGCTCTTCTTAAAAGACACCCGGCTACCTTAAATTTATGGATGGATCTAGATTACATCCTCGTATTTACGCAAAGATTTATATGCAATTTTCATTGCCAGATGACGAAAGGTAAAATATGTATGGCATAATACGATTTGTTATTGGAAGCCCTAAAAAAATTAATTAGATTTTAGCTTTTGTAAGTATTAGCTTCATTAAACAATTTGTTTTCACTAACACAAATTACTATTCAGTCTAACTTCATGGTTATTCCTTTAAATTTTTTTAAATTTTACCAATCAAAAATTATATACAAATGTGAATTTTCCTTTTCAACTATTTAATACCGTTTACCATTTTAATTTTAAACTTGTGAAACAACTGCTTATTGACAATTCCTAATAATATTTCTTGTTTAAATTTTAATGCAGATTTTAACTGAAAGTTTCAATTAAAAATGTATTTATAGCTAGAAAAACTAAGCTAAACCAGATTATGGATATAGTTTGCATATATGTACTTGATTTAGTTTCTTTAGTGCTGTTTAAGGCTTAATCGGCCTCTAGTTCAATTGTGGCAGACCAGTAATTGGGCCAACAATAACCACATATTGCTGCTCCACTGTATATCGATAACGATAGCCTGCATCACAAGCAGCTCCAAGAACAACAACAAGCCCTAAATCACCCAAACCCCCAGCAGTGCATATTGAATATTGGTGTTGGCTGCATGTGTGCGAGGAGCTGCGTTGACGCCTGGCTATTGCTGTCTTCTTCGCTCGTATGGCTCCGCACTCATCGATTGAGCTGCGCGCGCAAATAACTGTGCCCCACTATGCTTTGCCTGTCTGCCTACCTCTGTCTCCCCATCCACAACCTAACGTCGATCGTTTCGTTCTCGGCTCTCTTCGTTATCGCTTCGGCTGTGCTGCCCTCTCGCTCGCACTCCCACAAACTGAGGCGTCGGTCGTGGTGCTGGCGTGGGGGCGTGGTGGGGGAAGGCGGCAGCAACGTCAGGCGCAAATGTAAATAAAAGCGAATCACATGACTTGCTAATCGGCGGTCGCGGCCTGCTCTCGTGATTATTATGTCATACACATTTTGTTGTTGGCGAGGCGCATTGTTTTTGTTGCTTTTCGCTTAATTCATTTCGTTATTATTTATAACACTATTTACTTATGCTGCTGCATACACTTTACAATGTTGATTTTTGACACTTTACGCGACTTGTGCGTGGGTTCTGATTGTTGTTTTGGTTCCTGTTGTTGTGACTGCGAGTGTGACTGTGATTGCGGGGCATGAACAGAGGGATGCTCTGCGAACGGTTAGCTGGCAGACACACCCACGTCCGCTTTTCTAGGAATGCGAGTTTCATACCTTCAACAGTTTGAAACAACATTTTGTGGAACCAAATACGATAAGATTTCAGGTCTCCGAAAAGCTATTTACTTGTTTAGTTTAATAAAGTTTTTTTTTCTTTATATTAAGCTCAGCACTTTGCATTTACTAAAAAGGCCAAAGTTACACATTGTTAAATATATACTACAAGTTTATTTAATATTTTGGAAACTGAAAATAAATATAACTTAAAACCGCATTTTACCTTTATAATTAGTGTAAGGAAACACATAAATCTAGAATAATGGAATTCGATTGTTTCGTAAGGAATTAACATTTTAAAATTAAAATTATAATATCTGCGTTCGCTTCTTTTATAAAATCCTTATACTTTAATAAGGTACCTTTTATTTTTTTTATGATTCGTTCAATAAAATATTAATCATTTTATTTTGATAGCAAACTTTTTGAACCCTCATGCTGATACAACATATGTAGATACCAAAACTCTTTCGGTATGCAAAAAAACCTAATTGATGACAAGTTTCGGTGACATTTGTTGACAGTGTCCATAAAATATTTCAATCGGTTTTCCATAAACGTAATCTGAGGGCCCTGTTGCTTGGCTAACTCGATTAGCGCCTTGTCCATGCTGTCATTCGGCCACCTTATCGGTCAGACGCCAAGCTGGCATTTAAAATATATACAGCGTAATGGTGAAATTGTCAGATTCGAGTGTGTATTGACCAATATTCGGGTTGTATATACATTTATGGCCGCGCTTGTCGCCAACATTCGCCATCGCCATCACGTGATAGAAACTTTTCACTCTGCTAATTAAGCGTCGACAGCTTTTGGGGTTTTTGCACTTTGCCCACAATCACACACTCTCACACTTAGAGAATAATAATAATAATAATAAAAAACCTGTAATGTGTAGACAGCTGGCCCGACTAACTCCCCCTCAAAAACACCCCGAAACACCCCCTTTTTAACGCTATCTTTGTGCTAGGTCAGGATTTTTTCGGAATCGCTGTAAACTAAACAAACGTTTACACTAATAGCAGTTAAAAACTCCACACGGGCCAAATTAATTTATTTGTTTATTTGCTTAATTTAGTTGGGTGACGGCAATAAATTATGGCAGCACGCTTGGGTAAATTTCCACGACAGAATCTGAACCTCCACTTATCGTTCATATTTCCACCGGGCCCAAAAGAAATGATTTAAAAATACTTTCGGTCTGTGATAGGCAGATGGTTAAGAATAAAGAGCTAGCGAAAAATAAAACTGCCACTTATGTGTGTACACTAATGAAATGGTGAAATGCTGGAAATCAAGGTCTGGACACCTGAAGTGAATCAGCCGAGGGGAGGGTGAATCATTTTCTTTAGACCCGACTGGGTAGTCGTGACCATGTTTAGACATTTGCTAGCCAGTTGGTCACATGACAGTTTTTTGTTAAATTTCGCCTCGATATATGCATGATATAAAAGCAAAAAATCCAAAACCAGACGGCTGGCATCATGTGCCTTTGAAGGCGCGCATTCCTTAACCCAATTCGCAAGTCATTCGCCCGATATCCACCACATATGGCGTCCAAAAATACATATAGCCGTTATTAGCGAGCTGGTATTAATTCCCGACAAGTTCGGGGATTTCAGGCTATACACAAACTGTGAATTCATACACCCCTCGACGCTCTAGTACTCACAATCGCTTTGCGATCTACAAAGTGCGATTCGCAAGATTTCGATCGCTGGACTTTCACATGAATTCGAGGCGCATTCGGCTACGCAAATCAAGCGAATTAGCACCCTTTGTGGAAAACTTTGGCCCAACAAAGTCTCATTATGATCTGTGGATCAGGGCTTCAGGCACGTGTGAAACACAATAAAATACGCGTTTGATTGGCGATCAAACAAAGCCACACATATCAATCTTCCACAAAAAAAAAAAATCAAAATCACCGCTCTGAATGAACCATTATGGATGATTTCACTTAGAGCCTTAGGCAAATGAGTCGTAAATTGGGAGGGAATGAGAATTCATTAATAGTTTTTGATAACTGACCGCCAATTGAATGGCCAAACACTTGCCGGTCGGCCAGACATCAATCAAAGTGGCTCGCAGCAGGTGTGAACTTATTACATGGGCCGTAACGTAACGCTGCGACGCGCCGTAAGGTAAGGTAATAGAGTAGTATAGTAATAGACGAGGTGCCAGCGTGTCTGGCTCTAGTTTTCTGGCTGTGGGCCACATGTCAAGAGAGGTGTTATACCCATCGCCCCGAGCCCCGGGTCCCGTGTCCCATGCCATTATCATCCTCATCAGTGAAATTAAATATGTACGCGTATGGCTGCGGAAAAGTCGACACACAAACTTTAGTTATGTGCAAACAGAAATCAGCACATTTAAATGGCAGCGTTTCGAGTGGAAAGGGGCGAGGCGGTGATGTGGTGCTTCATGTGCGAAGTCGCGTGGTCTGCCAAGTCATATGAGTAGTGAATCGTCGTATCCAGTTTTTGTTGTTGCCTCGGGACTTGTTCCGATAGCAAGTGCACTCGGAGAAACAATAGTCATTTAAATATTTGTTTAAGTTTCAAAAGGTATTCACAAAGGAATCTTCAACGATTGTTGATATTTAAAAGTGTTTTCGTATTTTATATTTGTCTTTCTCGTGTTTATTAATCTTTAATTTCATACTACTAATTTTATTAATTAATAATTTGTGACCAACGATTTAATCCATAAATGCAAACTTAATTAAGTTGTGGTACTCAAGTTACTTCATATATTATATTTTCAGTTGATTAGCGCAAAAGAAGATATATATTAAATGAATGTTAATTTAATTAGCAATGAATAGAATGCATTACACCAAAATAACAATAAAAAGCAATGATAATGGCAACACGCTAGTGGTCAAGTTCAATTCAAGAGAATTCCACGCCTCTTACAATTCTTAACTATTAAATCGGATTAACTTCGATTTCGCTTCAAAATTTTGAATTATAATAATTCATGAACAATTTTAGAGCTTTGTGAAGTTGTATTTGTATTTATGTACTCGGTTTCTTTGCCAGTGTAGACGCAAACGCTTCTCTGTCTGCGGACTGGCCCTGTTGTCACCCATTATCAGTTGACATAACGCTTTTGTTTTCCACTGCTTGCCGCCGCCTCATATCAATGAGCTTGGCAAACAAAATAAGCGCCCCGAAGTGCCTAAGCCGAGAGCTCCATTAACAGAAGCTCAACGAGACATCTTATGGGTGAACCATCCGGGGGCGGTATTTCCGAATAATTTCCATTGGCCCAATGGCTCTATTTAAATTAAGTTTACGAGCCACGGGCACTATTTACCATCGCCTTAGGCCTAATCCAAATGCTCATCGAATTTAAAGGGCATTATACCAATAAAAAACACCTGGGACTACAGTCGGCTGTGACTTCAGGGAAATATGGAAATATTATGCGAGCTAAGCAAACAGAAGTGTGAATAATGAGATTGGTAGTATCTATTTTTATTACTTTTTCGCCGAACAATAACTCTCAAGCCGTTAAAGTAATGGGGTGCTGATAATTATTTAGAAGCATTAAACGTTAAATTGAAACTTTTCGGATCATTTTTTACTATTTTTCGTAATTTATGTGCGGCTTTAAGTTTATGGCTCCACAGATCATTTTGTATTATCAAATTTTGATTTATACCTCAGGGTAAACGTTAAAATATTGTATTATGGGGGTTATGACAAATCCACAAGTATTTTCTTATCATTTCTTGTTTTTGTTTATTCTAAAGTTTAAACTAAATTCATTCCCCGAATTAACTTTAATACCAAAATGGTTTCGTTAGAAACTGAATGCATGAAAATTGCGTTATAAATAAACAATCACTGAAAGGAATTTTTTGCCACTTAACCACATGATTCTAGGCTGTAAACTTTTTTTATATGGCTGCTTACAAAGAACTTGGTTATTCTGCCTTATCTGCAAGGTCTGCTAAATGTTTTTCCTTTGCTCGTGCTTGTTTATGTAAATGTTTTCGATTATTCAGTGAGCCCAAACTGCTGAATGAAACCATTTTTAAAATGATTCATTCTGCTCTTTTATTGTTACTATATTTCTTGCCAGATGGCGGAAGTTTCGTGTTTAAGATTGGTGCGTATGCGTGATGTGCGATCACCGGATTCCGTCATCTTTTTGTGACTCTTGCTCTTGGCTTGTTGACATTTGGGCCATGATCTCACCTGGGCAAAAGTTGGCTTAGTCCTGGGACTGCCCGACCTGAGTCACGTTGTGTTTGCCAGGTGGAAACAAGTGCGCAATGTTAGCACTTGCTGTGGGCGGAGGGTGGAGGTATATGTACCTCTGGTTACCCGGGAACGTTTATTGATTGATTGCGCCCGCAAGTGCTCACCTGTCCTTACCTCACCTGCCTGCTCCCCCGTTTTCCGGGTCTGTTTGCATTGGTCTCAAGTGACAATGAAAATCACTCGATATTTTTGTCGTCATTTGCTCATTAGTATTGTGAGCGTCGACGACGACGACGGCGACGACTCTTGTTTGTGTTTACTTTTTGTAGTTTTTTTTTTTTGTTTGGCCGCCTGATAAATTTCTTATGTTCCAAAGAGTGCGAGTGGGATTTCGGGTGTATTGCCAATTCGCTTTGAACTTGACATTCGATTTTTGCGCCCAAAAGGACGGGGTGAAGGTCGTTTGATTGCACAGGCCTGTTTTTAACGGATTTATTTGTGTGTGCATAGCTGCTTATAATGGGCCCAATGATAATGATAGTCAATTTGCTGGGCGCAGCTGCCGTTATACTATATATATACATTATATATACATTATATATACCCATTGTCGTAGTCAAACGCCAACGTCTCCATCGCCATCGCCATCGCCATCGCCATCATCGTTGTTGGACGGTCGGTCGGTTGGTTGGGTCATGTGACTTGTTGTATGGATGGAGCAACTGGTTGTTGTTTCGCTTTTGCCGCTGCCGCTGCCTTTGCCTTTGCCTCTGCCGCTTTTGCTTTGCTTTGCTTTGCCTTGTCTGGCCCGCCTGGCTTTTGTTGGTTGCTGTGTTGTCGTCGCTTTGGAAATCTGTGTTTATTTGCCACGCTCTCTTTCACTCACTCACACGAAAAGATAAACACTGAGGGAAAAAGTGCCATCTGCACACAAGAAATCCATTCTTTAAGGTTAAACCCAATCATAAGTAAATTCAAAAACTACCACCAAATACTTTTGCCATTAATAGCCAGTGGTTTATCATTAAATGCTTTTATCGCACTTATTTGAGATATAATGATCCCTTTTTGTTAAATAAGAGTTTTAATAAATTTGAGTACGAAACAGTTTTTTCGATTTTGGCAAAGTTATTTATTATTTCTTAACTAAAAATTATAATTTTCTCAGTGAACCCAAATATGAATATTCCTTTGGTTTGACTTCATTTTGTAACTTTAAGTGCTTACATTGCTCACAAGCCATGTGAACGTGAATTTATTTTCAAAGGACTTACGTTGATAAAATAATTGTGAATAAAGACTAACTTTTGTTAAATTATGATTGTAAATTGTCTAAAGATAAATGTAGTAAATTTTGGGTCGTGTTCGTATGTATCGTTCTAAACATAAATAGTACACTCTTGAGAAATTTTATCAGATGTTTGTGAACTTAAATTAAATAATTTTAGATTTAGCGATCTTGAATCTAATTGAGAAGGTTAAGGTTTTTCTCAGTGATAATACCGCAGACAGGGAGAGTCAGCCGGCCAGACACGCTCTGTAAAGTCATTAACTGATGCTGATTTGATTACAATTGTGCGCCTTTACTCTCTGTTTATCACCGTGGTTTTTGTTTATTTGAGTAGTGCTGTGGCTGTGGCAAACCGAAAAGTCTGGGACATATCAATTGCGGGCGACTTCCCATATCAATCAGTGGCGCGGAATGGAGTATCAAAGGGCTAATCAAAACATAATCCAGGCAAAGCCCGATAACGCCCGTCCCCACTCGAGTGGCACTCCGCCTTACATCCCCCATAAGTACACCTGGCCATATCAATCAAAATATATAGTGCAGACCCCGTGAAAGAGAGGGCTAAAGTGGCAGAGGGAGAAGGGAAGAGCGGGTTTTCTTGGCTTTGTTCATTATGCATGCTTGTATTTATGTATGAACTTATTTGCTTAATATTGTTTGGCTGTGGCTCGCTTTTGTTTTGCTTGCGTAGCTGAAAAAGCATGTGATCCCAGCGAGTGCCCCACCTCCATCCCCGCTGGCCCTGCCTGCCCCGCACAGAAATAATGAAAATAAAAGCTAAAGCAAAAATATCAGAATAAACAACGCTGGCTGGCTGGCTGCCTCTTTGAGCGATAAGTCAACTTAGCGGCCTTTCGATAATTGTTTTCGCGCTGATCTCTCCCATACTCGACTTGGCCAGGTCAGCAGCCAAGGGGCCGCCTTGTACTTTCTGGCTTCTGACTTTTTGGCCCCATTTGCTCACGTAGTCATAGTGCCCCAGTGATCAGGGCTGCTGACAAAGTCCATTTAGTCGAACGTACGTGGTGCACCCTACATAGGAAATAGCGGGGCGTATAGATTGTTTCAAACGCTTAAACTTTTTTTGCTCAACAATTGTTTCTTGTTCAAAAAAAAAGATTTCGTAGCATTTTCATATACATGTGTACATGTTTCTAGAACACATTTTAACTCAAAATTCCTAAGGAAAGCACGCTTTTTCGTCTGCACTAGGTAGAAACTCCCCTTAATGTATTTATTTCAATAATCTCAGCAAATATAAAAACCTAGGAAAGATAAGTACAAATTAGGAATAACCAAGCACTTAATTTATTTTGATAAAGAAACATGTATTGGAGTACCATATTTATTTTTATATACATTTCTTTTAAGATAAAAATTTTAAAGAAATTTAAGTGGCAGTGTTGTAATATATTTTTCAAGTTTTTTTTTTTTAAGTTTTCCAACCTTAATGGTATAAACGGTATTAACAGATTTCATGAAAAAAGCGAATTAAAAAATCATTTTGGATTCCCTAGGGCATTTAACCTTCGACAGAAAACCGCTGAGGAATGACATTAATGTTATTAAATTTTGGCCATATGTCTTTCAACTAATCCATCAAATAATCATTCATCGTTGTCTCTTGACTTTTGCCCAAATAATTGTTTTCCCTTTCTCTTTCTGATGTTTATGTGTATTTGGGTTTGTTTTTTGTTGTTGAAAAATTTTAAACAACATATTAACACATCAGTCTATGACAAGCAACAAATGGTGGCCACATGATGCTCGTCCGTCCGACTTTTGAGTTCCACTTGCGGTTCGGTTATGGTTCGGATATGTTCGGTTTGGCTGCGCAGCTGGACGAACGAATGGACGGATGGATCCGACAAATCATGTGAGCGGCGCTCCAATTTGGATGCCCCATGTCGCGGCCCCGAAGTCGCCTCGTTGAGGATCGTTGCTTGTATTATCTGCATGAGTGTTTCAGCGTACTGCCCTCGTCTATATGTACCTATATCGATTGGCCAGGCAGGCAAGCAGGCAAACAAGCAGTCAGGCAGGCCTTATTATAATGCATATGCGAGTGAGCTCGCCGCGCCGCTCGTCTCGCTCTGACGAGTGGGCACGGGACCTGGGCTTTTCAGTCCCCGTTGCCGTTCCCGTTCCCGTTCCCAATTCCACAGTCCCCAGTTCTCGGGTTCCCAGTGCGAACGCGAGCGCCTTGAACTTCATTTGCTGACTAGCATCGCGGCTATAAAGATATCGGCGCGTCGGCGGTCCGCGTTAATCGGGGGTCCAACGGTAAATGTTACAGTTTAACTTCTCTAACTCCAGATGACTAAAATTGAAAAATATATGAACAATCAATACTCTTAGCTCAACTTGTAATACTCAAGAATAGAAAATTATCGAATAAAATGATGACATGATCTACAAATGCCAAATTAAAATTACTGTTTTGGAAAAGTTTTACATTTTTGCATCTGTAATATGTTTTAAATGTTAATAAAAAAAAATAAAAAAAATGAAAAAATAAAAAAATAAAAAAAAAATGTAAAAATAAAAAAAATGTAAAAATAATTAATACAAGGTACCCATTTTACACATTGTTTATTACTTAAAATCCACGTAAAAAAAAATAAATAGAGTAGTAGTATTTCTGCCGTAACACTGTCGTGACTTTTTTGTTAATACATAAAGAAGTTGTTTACATTTTTATTTGCAACTAAATCGCAAATAAATAGTGAGCTTTAAATTGGTTATCAATTTGGTATTGATGTGGAGAGCTTCAGAAATAAATATTTATTTAATACCTATTGTGATGTATTCGTTTTTTTTTAGAGCAAATTGAGCTTTAATATAAATAAAAAAAAAATTGCTTTCTTGCAGTTTGGTTTTTTAAAGTTTTATATTTACTTTTTATTATTAATAATTTTGAAAAGACTTTCTCTTTGTTTCTCTTTGTAAGTTTGATTACAATTATGGGTTTTGTCATCCAAAATGTTTTCTGTTGTGAAATTATAGATAGGCAAGGTCGAGTTAGAGAAGTAAAACCGTAACTGAGGAAATTTCCGGCAAGACAGTTGGCGTTATCACGAAGCTGCAAGTGGAATTACCCATTGTCGCATGCATACGCCGCCCTTCAAATCCAAGTAAGCACGGCCAATAAATTGGCCTCGATCCGGGAAAGCCGGACACCGGACAGCCGAGGACAACAAAGGGGCCGACGGTCAAGTCCGGCTGGTCGGTCGGGCCCACTATATATCCGCTATATCTATATCAGTAAGCCCTCGTGACCGAGCGACCGGCCAAAAACCGAAAACACCTTCGTAATCGCTGTGCGTGCGGGCTCCCCCCTTCTTATCGCAAAGCTGTAAAACATTTATTAAGCTCTAAAACTAGTTCGCCCACTCCACCACTCCCTCCCCCTGCCATTTAACCCAACCCCACCCCCTGAAACGGCAAACGACTATCATCAGTTTGGGCTAATTGTTAATTATAGCGCTAATTTCACGAAAGGCGCCTTCTCAAAGTTAGCGCTACTTAGTCAAGCCATTTATAAAGCCACTAAAAATAAATTAGCTCAAATCTGTTGTACAAGCTTTAAATCGAGTACAGGGGGCTGCCGATTTGTCTGGCAGGTGGATTGGATTTCAAATTGGTTTATGGAAGCGGGGGAAACGAAATATCATTAGCGTTGACAGGATCGATCAACAAATAATTGATTACTATTTATTTTGACATGTTTCACAAGGTGTTTTTTTTGTATTTACACAGCGTTTAATCATTTCTAAGGAAGAATAAACTGGAATTTAGATTTGGTCCAAAGAAGACTCAAGTTTATCAAGGGCGTAACCAGAAACCTTATTTTAAGATCCTCTACTGCTCATTCAGAGCTCATTTAACAAGATTGCTTGTAAGATATATAGCTACTTAGATCATCCAATTATAGAATTGCCGAAAATAAATTGGTTTAATTTAACATTCGAATTTTGCCGTCATGTGACTAGTGACACCTTCACTCCCCCCATTTTCAGAGGGTTCAAAGTTCAGCGGCCATATCCTCGACGTTCTGGTACTGGGGTGTACAAGATTTGTCGCCACTTTTCAACGTCCCCGCTCGTAGAAAGGCATGAGTAATCGTCACGTGCCAACTGTGGGCTCGCTATATATAGAGCATAGCATTTGCCATTTTATCGACGACAATGAACAGCACAGAATAAGAGAGCTGTTCGAGATGTGCGCATTATAATGAACCTCGTCTGCTCTGGGAAACTGTGGGTGGCATTTTTATGACCTTCGACCAATTTCAGACGGTGTCGAATGGCACTGAATGGGTGGGGGGAATATTTAGACAAGACCGGAAAATAAATTAAAATATATATGAAGATGTATGACATTAGGAGTCGAGATTTTATTACCGGAGTTAATAACAAAAAACAAATGTTGTAATACTGTGAACAATATTTTATAATAATTATACAATGACAGTTGTTATTATTTAGAGCAAGGAATGCTTTTAATACTATAAAAATGCTATCCGAAAAATAACATTCACAAAATATTATAACATTTTGGACTTACTATTGCTAAAGTTTTTTTTTTAAATATTACTTTTTAATGTTTTCATGTTTTAATTTTAGTAACCTTTTTCTTATGTTCCTCTTTTTGCAGTCGATTCCCCTTCGAGGGCAGCCAAGTGCGAGTTCTGCTCTACAAAGAGGATGACAGTCGGCGACTGCTCTTCGACTCGAATGCCCTGCAAAAGGTGACGCACAGGGACTCATCGGCCACATCCACATCCATAACCTCCTCATCATCCTCTACGAGTGGCGGTGGAAAGTTCCTCAAAAATGAAAAGTACACGTCCCTCCAGAATGGCAAAATCCAGACCAAGGCACATTCCACCAATGGCAGCAACTTCATCGAGGTGTGCGCGGAGTATGGCTATAAGGTGAGTCATCTACCTTATATTTTATTTGCTCTGAGTGTTTTTTTTTTTAATTATATCAAGAGGTATCTAATCTCATATATTTAATGATGAACTCATTAATTTTTAAACTGCTTTTATAAGCAATTAAATTTTTAGGCTGGATCATAGAAAACAGATTACCAGATAAAGAGTTTTATTAAGAAGAAGGGACTTGGAATGCACGTAAAGCCATAAATATTAATGCTAAATATCGAACTTTTTAGTTTCGTTTTAATTAATTAAAGTTAAACATGTTGAATAGGGATTATATCAAACTCGCATAGTAAGGCTTAAAATGGCTTAAGTATTTCCTTTCATATAACTTGATATGTTATTTACAGCACAATCGGCCGTCTGGACCGGACATCACACCGCTGGGCGAGATGGTGTTTGGCTCGCTGCCGATGTCCTTTTGCGGAACGGCTCTCAAAGTGCACTGGCTGCCGGAACCGGCCAGGATCCTGTGCTCCCAGGTGTATTTGACGCCAACCAACAATGGAGGATCCGGATCGGGCCACTCGCCCTACTCCACGCTCTCTACGAACAGCCTGGCGACGCCGCGCAGCTCGATTTGCAGCGAACACGGCTCCATGGACGGCCTCTCGATGAACTCGTTCTCGATGCCGTTCAGCGTGAGCGTGGGCCGCCAGATGAGCCTGACGCCACCGCTGGATGTGCCGGCGGCGACGGCGGCGCCGGCCGATCAGCAGTCACTGTCCGTACAGTCGATCGACTCGAGCGGACCGCGCTTCTCTTCCACGTACAGCACGGCCACGGATTCGGGCTACTCGGCCAGTGGGAGTGGCAGTGCGAATGGCGGGGATCAGTGGTCCTATCAGTACTCATCCACGCGCAGCAGCTTGGGCAGCGTCCTCTCCGACCAGTCGGATGCGATGCGGAAGCTGAGCATGGACTCGGCCTGCTACACGGGATCCTCTCCCTATCTGGACGGATTTGCCAGCGATGGCTGTTTGCAGCGAAGAATCTCGCGCAATTTGCGCACCTCCTTCGAGAACGAGCATTCCAAGAACGATTTTATCGGCTTCCTCAGCGACAACTACGCTGTGGTGGCCTCAGCAGGAGGAGGAGGCGGCGGCGGCGGCGGAGGAGGAGGTGGTGGTGGTGGTGGCAGTGAGGGCGGAGGAATGGCACCACCGCAGTACAGGAGGGCCAGCTACTGTGCGAACGAGTCGCGCAGTAATCCGGAAATGGGCCGGAGGCAGGCCAACCTGCGGCGTCGGGCGAAACTGGGTCTGGCCGTGTGCATCTCAATGAGCGAGTCCTTCGAGGAGGAGATGGAGCTGTTCTGCAGCGAGCATATTGCCTTGCTGGAATCTATGCTTAGTCGACTGAGAGCCAGCACGGAGCACGCGTACATCAACCATAAGAATTTTCTGCAGGTTAGAATAACACATATATGCATATGATTGTGTCTGTATTAATCAGTGAATTTTGTTTAATCCCCCAGATCATGTTCCAGGCCTGGCAGGATGCGCAGCAATGGTTCAGCGATCTCTTCACAGCCCCGCGCATCAAGACGCCCGTCTGGCTGAGCATCACCACCAGCGGCAGCAAGTATTCCAAGACTGTGGCCGAGAGATTCATCAAGGAGCTGTGCGACCTTCTCTCCTTCGCTGACACCAAGGACTCCAATTTGTAAGTTAACTACCTTTCAATGCAACAAAATATTGTATATAGATAACAATTCTTTGTCTTTTGCAGCTTCATCAGCACCATGCTGACGGGGATTCTCACCCACCACCTAGGCTGGGTGGCCACCGTGTCCGCCTTTAACAGCGCCGGCTCCCGGCGATCGGAGTCCTCCGCCTCGGCGGCGGCCATTGACCAGCGCGCCAAGCTGCTTCAAGTGGCCCAGAAGCATCCGTACAATGCTCTGTGGGCGCAGCTGGGCGACCTCTACGGAGCCATCGGCATGCCGCCCAAGCTGGCGCGCACCATTGTCTGCGGAGCCGAGAAACTCTGGGTGGAGAAGCTGCTCAACGTGCTCACCTATTTCATCCGCTGCAGCGAGGTGCGGCGAGCGGCCAAGCGGGAGGATTTCAACAAGCAGCTAATCAACGACTTGGTGGCCCAGAGCCACCACACCCAAAGTCAGGCGAGTAACCAGGAGCGGCACAAGAGTCCACCGGCGCAGATGCGCGGACTGAGCAGGACGGCCACCTGCAAGCAGAATCTGAATGCCATTGCCGACGATGCGGACGACGAGAATGGCGAACTGAATGGCTATGGTGGGGCAAACGAGGATGGGGAGCAGGACGGGATGGACTCCGGGTCGCTGGACGCCAGCGATGGCATGCAGACGCTGAAGAAGAACGAGATCCCCACGGTGTTGGCCTTCCGGGACTCGCACTTTGTGCAGCAGGAGCTGCGTATCGGCAACTATCTGATGGACACGGGCATTGACAAGAAGACGCTGCTGGCGCGACAGGCGCAGAAGTACTTTCGCACTGGCAAGGACGGCCGGATCCGTTTGACAGTGACCACGCCGGACAACGTAGAGCTGTGCATGGAGGAGGAGCAGTCGAGCGGCACTGGCTCAGTGAGCACTGGCTCCGTGGACGATGGTGCCATCGAGGCCATCGAATACGACGACAGCGTGGAGGCGCCGCCGAAGAAGAACTTCTTTTGGAACATGGTGCCTGTGGCGGGCGTCAAGGAGGGACTGAGTCTCAGCGACCTGGCCAAGTTGCAGCAGGGCATCCGGATCATCAATCGCAAGCTGGAGCGCCGCAGCAGCAGCTACTCTGTGGAGGGAAATCCCGACCAGCAGCAGGGCAAGACGGGCGGAGCAGGTGACTTCGAGCCCCTCAGCCACGAGAGACGCGCCTCGCATTTGTCGCTCTCGGATCTTATCACGCAAAACAGCATGGGCAAGAGCGATCGCATGACCTGGGGCATTGAGCCCATCAAGGAGAACGTGAGTTTGGAGGAGCAGATCCACTTTGATCACTGCCACAAGCTGATCGAGCGCGAGCACGGCATCTGCCGTCAAACATCGGCGGATAATGGCAACGGTGTGGTCTTTGTCCTGGGCGACAACGAGCCGCTGATCAACCTGAAGAAGAGCAACGAGGATCTGAGCGGAGATCACGATGCTAAGCCCACTTTGGCGCTGTGTGCGCAGCATCAGCGCACCCACGACCGGAGTAAGCACTCGGGCATGAAGTTCAACTTCGAGCAGTATCCGCAGATTGCCACCAACTACATGAAGAGCAAGAACCTGCTGATGTCCAACTACGATCTGCTGATGGACAAGGCCACCAAGCTGGAGGCCAGCGAGGCAGCTGCCCTCAAGGGCAGCGATAGCACGGCCACGCTGGCGGCCAGCAGTAGCTCCACGGCCGCCCTGCCTCCGCCCGCCACTCCGGTGGCTGCGAATAGCGAACGGTGCGTGGTATGCAGTAGTGGTGTGGAGTGAACGCCTCAGCCACCTGGAACCAGACGCCCTCCAATGCCACCGAGCTGGAGTTTGAGACCGACGAGGTGCACTGCTATAATCAGACTGCGAACGGCACTGGATCCAACTCTAAAGCACTGCAGTCCGTGAACTCGGCTGCCTCCATAGACACCCTCAAGTCGGCAGTTTCCGTTGAGCCACTGAGTCCAGCGATCCCCACTCCGTTGCAGACCACGTACATGCGCAAACAGCAGCCCAAGCGGGTGCCCTCCGGACGCAGTTCCGTCTCCTCGGTGGCCGCCAAGTGTGCGGCGGTCAATGTGACCCAGCAGCTGCTGAAACTGCCTGTTCCGGGCGTCAAGGAGCTGCCGCAGGACGACGACTCTCCGGGCGATCAGCTGCGGGCCGGCTTCATTCCGTCGCTGCTGCTGAGCGTCAGCGATCACTACGTCTCCGACATGGTCCTACAGGTGGGTGTTTACAGTTTATATGATTGTCAATCGATTCTTATTAAATTTTCTATTCTAAATTTTTGTAGGGCACTTGTGCACCGCCAAATAAATGGGAAATGCATCTGCGCGAGGATCTGGCATTGGCAGCGCGTTCCGCTTCACTCATCTCGCAGCCGGCGGAGAACATAGCCATTGTGGCGGACATGGACAAGTGGGATGTTCGGCTCATCTCGTCGCAAACGCAGCAGTTTCCCTACGCCGGCGGACAGAGCTCGCCGGTGGGCATGTCCCAACTGGTTTCCAGCATGCTGGAAACCGTCCAGGCCATGCATGTTGGCGGAATTACCCGCCTACGAGGTAAATGCTCCGAATTTGTTTTATTTAGTCTTTACTAATTCTTCACTCTTTCATTTCAGTGCCTGTCGTTTCTGGAATCAAAGCTGCAGGAAATCTATCTGCAATCGGAAACATTGGCAGCCTTTCTGCTGGAAACGGATCCGTGCCGACTGAGCGACATCACCAATCCGCTGCAGCTCTCCGAAAACGATGTGCCGCTGCTGCTGTCGATCGCCTATATACACACTCCTAAGATCAGCCGCAAGTGCGGCATCAGCTTCAGGTGACAGGCTGTCTGCATCTTCTAAGCCTGGACATTGCCAAAAACATTCTACGAAGCAACCTTTCACCGAGCTCTTCTCATGCATCATCCAAAGCGAAACAAGCAAATACTCCAGCGAATTTTATTTTCACTGATTTTGTGATATATTTATACGTGTATGAATCTAGCGCTTAAAAGCAGGGTACGTTAGTGAGCCATAGCTTAGCCTTAGCCCTCGAAACGAACCGATCCGATCGGAGGCGAAACGATCGGTTCAAGACTTTCATCGAAATTTACCACATCCACTCATCGCGGTCACATGAAGAAGTATTGTAAATTAACCGGGTTAGAATTAGCCGGGCCAGATTGCGTTGGCGATGGCGGTGACGATGATAATGGAGATTCCGGCTTAGCAGCGCACTCGAAACGCTCTGCTATCGGATCGATCGATCGCCAAAACATATCTTGCCCCGCCCCACACTTGTGTAGTGCTTGATTTAGATTTAATAATTTATGACAGCAGTAATGTAATCGTAGAACTAATTGTATAAGTTTACAATACCATAGGGACGGAGTGCAGCTACTAAATTAATATATATTGCATTCGAGAAAACAACTAAATCCACAAATAAAGAAAATCAAAATATGTATATATTTTTGAAGAAAAGAATATACAACAATTTTAAATAAAAAACGAATTTGCTTTTTTTATTGAAGAGTTTACAAAACAATGTAATATCTTTGTTGTTAGTTGTTGAAGTTATATGAAGATTCTGGTTAAATAGTCGATTTTTCGTGAATCGATGTGAACCCATTTGAGATCTCGTTTTAAATTTATAAAATTATACATGTTTTTTTACGTTTCTACATAAGACTTACTGGAAATGTTATCGGAGTAATCAAAGAAAATCAGTTGGAACCAATTACATTTTATAGCAAATTCATTAGACTTCTTGGATTGTTAAACATTTTCTTACCAAACTGACAATCAGTAATAAGCATCGTTTCTTTTTAAATTTGTTTTATTTTGCTTGTTTATTAGAATTCGCTTAAATATACATAGAGGGGTATACATAAATACAAGTACTTGCTACTGCTTACTCGGTACGGAAAGAAGTTATTTTAAGATTCCCGATTCATCAGCATTAACATCGATTTAAATAATTATCACATTTCCTAAAGTGTACGGCTATTTATGGTAGTTCACTTAGAGTTGGTTTCGGACTATGGAGTTTGGCGTTGCTCGCATGCTCAGCGTAATGCTCGACCGCCAGGAGGGTCCAGGAGCTCGGTGACCGGGTCACTTGCCCTTCTGGGACTCCAGGTAGGTGGCCGTGAAGGTGAGCAGGCGGTGCCGCTGCTTCAGGTTGCGGGCCCGGACATGGGCCGAGTTCAGCTCCTCGGTGTAGGTTCCGGGGAACCAGCCGACGGCGCCATCCCGTATCCTTTCGCCCTGGTACCAGCCTGAAAAGTGCAAGAGAAGGGCATAAGGTTAAAGGTAGATTATGGAAAATTGATGGTCACTCACCGTCAGGCAGCTTGCGCGAAACATTGACGACGTCGCCCAGTTCCAATTGGAGGACGTCCGGCTCCTCGGACTCGTAGCTGTGCTTGGCCACCACCTGAGGACAGTCCCAGGACTCGTAGAGCTTCTCGCCGGGCGTCTCCGCCTCGGGCGGTCGCATGGCCTGCAGCCAGCGCTGTTGATCGGACACCGATGGGCAGGACAAAACCTATAGTATCAAATAGATTAGCGGTCGCTTTTACACTTCCGAAGAGATTAGGTGCACCCACCAGTTCGACGGTCTTGCGGTCGCTGTTCTCGAGCAGCGTCATCAGGATGAGGTTCTTGTGCACCTGATCCTTGAGGTCCTTGGTGGGCAACTGGGGCAGCGAGTCGCCGGCGGCGAGGGTCAGCATGCTCCTGGGGCAGTAGTCGAAGACGCTGAAGCTGGACTCTCCGCGCCGCTTGCACAGCAGCAGGAGGTCCGAGAAGAGGAAGGCGTAGATGCTGGCCTTGGTGAGGCGCTTGCCGAAGGTCAGCTTGGCATCCTCGCCGCGCCACACCAGGTGGGTGAGTTCGCCCCGCTTGACCAGAAAGCGCGGTTTGGCGCCCGCCCGCGGCACGCCCACCGGGGCAATGGCCAGGGCCCGAACGCTGGAAGGGAACTCCAGCTGGCGGGCGATCCGCTCCAGCTCGAAGGCCTGCTCCCAACGATTGGCCGCCTCGTTGCACTGGCCCACCAGTTTCTGGACGAGAGCCAGCGTCAGTTTCCAGCCCTCGTACTCCTCGCGATTCAGCGGCGACTCCTTGCTGAACACCGCATCGATCAGGAGCGGCAGGCGGGTGATCCGCTGCATGGGCAGCATCAGGAACGAGTGCAGGTTGAGGCCGCAGCAGCTTGGACTGGCCTCCAGTCGCTCCAGTTGCTGCTGGAAGGCCAGTGACTCCTTGGACGATTTCAATCGACGCAGTGCCCTGTCCATCCTGCCCTGGTGCTCGCAGAAGTCCACGTAGACGTGGAAGTGCCGCTCGGCGATCTCGTAGATGCAGCGACTCAGACCAAGCAACATGATGTTGTCCTGCCAGCAGGCCTCCAGTTCCGTGAGCAGCCGCTCTGAGCACTCGTGCACGGGCACAATGTAGGAGAAGAGCGCCTTCCGGTCCTTGCCGCTCAGCACGGAGGTGTCCATGAAGGCGCTGTGGTTCATGAAGTGCCGCCGCAGCAGGTTCAGCGACTTGAGGTAACTGGCTTCCGACGTGATGATCTCGAACTTGGCCTCCTGCAGACTGCGCTCCCGACTGGTCAAGGTGGCTGTAAGACAAATGGCTGTGATTACTTGGATGATCTCATTTAAAAATTCGTTTGATATTAAATTAAAATCAATAAACCATCAGGATTCAAAAACTAATACATGTATTTCGACTTGCAGGCTTATTAATTATACTTTAATATATATATATACAATCAACAATATAAACATGTAAACATTTTGATAATTTTTCAATAGTTTTGATGGTTTAACCATTGCTTTAATTTTAGATCAATTTACTCGTTTAAAATCATTTTCAGCATATGCAAACATAAAAGTAACTGGCAGCTCAATACTTAGGTAAAGAAAGCCTTTTTAAAAATATGGTCTACGCGGTATCATAATAGTTTCCAAAACTGATGTTAGCTTAAAAATGAGAATTGACTAAATTTAGGGCGGCTAACGTAAGCCAATGCTTGAAAACGGGCCTAAAAATACACACGATCAATGTAATTACAAAAGAAAAACAATGTTTCATGAATTTGTTTGACTTATAATGGCATCTACATTGAATTAGGAATTCATTTTTATTTTTTGAACTTGTACGGAGCATTAAAAAACGTGGTTTCGCAAAAAAGCTTATGGTTTAAGTAGTAGTGCAAATAGTAGGTTTATTATTTTGCCCGACCTTTTTTATCTACAGAACAAAATAAGATTTCTAAATATCCCACAGAATCTCAAAATTGTTCAGTTTAAGCCAACAGCGTTCATATGATATAGTACTTACGCAGTATGCATGAGTGTATGACCTCGGGAATCTCGCTCCAAAGGGTACGCGATGGTCCGTTTTTTGGCTCCACCAGCTGCAGGGCGGTGGGGCGAGTCTTGGCCAGCGCCTCGGGCTTCGCCTTGGCGTGCTGCCCAATCTCCTCGTAGCCATCCGATGATCCATGCGCCTCCAGGTCGCGGGTAATCGACTGGAAGCGGTTGAAAATAAAACAAATTATATAGTAACAGACACTTGCATTGTTGGAGGACGTGGACCCACTCACCTCCAATTTGGCGGCGCTGTACATTTGGTAGAGTGGTTCGTTGGAGAAAAGACTGTGTGGCTCCGAGGACAGCTCATCGCCCAGTCCCGCCTCGTTGCCGGTGGAGACGCCCGAGCTGCCGCTGGAACTGGCCACGGAAATGCCGCTGGTCTGGTAAAGACCCGATTCCGCGTACCAGGAGCTAACGCCTCCATAACCGCTGGGCGTGGGCGTGACCGGTTCGTCGCCCCTGAGCGATCCATTCGCTCCATCCGGCTTGAAAACGCCGCATTCGGCGTACAAGGATGTGGCCTGTCCCGGATCCTGTCCCCGTTCCGGATCAGTGGGTGATTTGCTGCCGGACATTGGCATTGGTGCTGGCGGCGGCGGAGGAGGATCGTGGGGCCGCAGTCCGATGGTGGTGCGACGCCTACTAGCCTTCGCCTCCTTCTTCGCCTTGCGCGCCACCGTGGAGAACTTCTGCGACTCCGCCGTGGGCGTGCAGTTCTTCTCGGAGAAGCCGGAGTCCAGTTCCCCGGAGCCGTGAATCTCCGGCTCCAAGGGCAGGGCTGCAGTGATCCCTCGGGGTCCTCCACGTAGAAGGTGCTCCGTGTGGCCGCCAGCGAGGAGAGCTGCTTGGTATCGAAGCTGGAGCCGACCAGACTCTTGCGCAACCGGGAACGAAGGCTCTTGCCATTCTTTTGCTTGGCCCTCAACACTGGAGCCTGCTCCTGGTGGCCCGTGGATGCCGGAATCCGTTCCGGTCCGTACTCCGTATTCTCGTAGACCTCCTCCGTGCGTTTGCCGCTCTCTACGTAGAACTGCGTGGACGCCGGGGTGTTCTCGTACAGCTTCTGCTGGCTGCCCTTGGGAGATTTCTTGCTTGAGATGAAGTCGCGGAATTTGCGCACAAGCTCGTACACCTGGTTTGGCGGAGGAGGAGGTTTCGGCAGGCGATGGTTGCGCATGTCCACGCCGCTGTCGTTGTGCTGCATTTTGAATGAGGGTTATTTAGGGTGAATCTACTAGATTTTGGGTCTTCCACTTACGTTTCGTAGCCGCTGGTTAGGCTCACCCTCGCCATGGTCGTCGCTGTCCGTCTCGAAGGAGTCATAGTCATCAGAGATGACCACGTGCTCGCCCAGCGTGTGGGCGGATGCCGAATGATTTTTGCTCCGGCGGTGCGAGACGCGAATTCCATCCTGGCTGTGGCGCACCAGCTGCGTCGAATGGCGCTTGTTTCCGAGTGGCGATAGTGTCTCGTAATAGTGGTCTGAGTCATCTGTGCGGAAAGTTAAACATAACCATTTTGTTATTAGTTCCAGTTTAAAATTTAAGAATATACATTAAAAATTCATTTATAAGCAATTTGATTATAAAATTCATTAAATTTTGATACACAATTTTTGGTACCTGAACGAACCTATGAAAGTGCTCACTGTCATGGTGACCTTTACGGGTTTTTCGCCCCCCTCCCCGTGGGTCGTGACCCGCATGGAGGTCAGCAGCTGGGCCCGTTGGTGGGCGTGGCTGCTGCGCTGGCTAATGGCCGCTGCTTCGTTTTGGTAAATGGGCTCGGGAGCGGGTCGCACGGGTTCGGCGGACACGGGTCCGTTGAGATAGACGCTGCTGGAGTTTCCCTGGCAAGTGACTGCTACCTCGCCGGCGGCCCGAGGTCGTCGTTTGCGGGGCAAGGTCACCGGTTCACCGGCGGGATGACCACTGCTGCTCAGACTACTGGAGCAGCTAAGGCGCTGGCCGTTGCTGCGATTCATCGCCGACATCTTGTCACATCTTTGGGGTCAGAAGCCTATCAACGGATGAATGATTCACTTAATTGAACAAACTCCTGAACTCAAAAACTATTGATCAAAATATTGTCTTAAAGAGAAATTCACTTCTAGTTTACGACAATTTTCTAAGTAATATTTGCCACATTTTTTAGAATACGTCTCTAAAATGATTATGGTTCTTCTTAAATAGCAAATTTATAAGTTAACATAGTAATTTTTCTGAATTATTTTTGAGTGAGGAACAAATTCTTTGTTTTGCATTGGAATTAGTCTGTTTTTTTTTCGGTGTGGAGCTTCAGATGTGGCATTCCAAACTCTGTTCTTAGGGAAATGCACTCAATTGAAAGCAATTAAATCTGCTGCAGCAATTGTCTGCCCTTTTTTGATTGACCAATCCAGTCCACTGTCCGATATGCTAATTAAACCGACTTTTCAAGTGTCACAACAATAAAGCTGCTGGCCATATAAAGCGAATGGCATGCAAACCCGTATGTGGCGAGGGCTAAACTAAACTAAAGTAAACTAAACTAAAATAAAAGCAAACACCCAAAGCCAGGGCATGCAAAATAGCGCAAATTATAATGGAATCATGGTTGAATGCAGACAGTCTCTGTGGATACAATGTCGAGTGATTAACAGACATGGCTGAAAAATCAAACACCATGATGTGGCAGGTGCCGTTCGTTCATCAAGTAAGTACGCTGAAAACCAACGAATTTAGCAATTTTCAAACGAATTTTAAGCACTTTTTCGTGGGGTAGAGAACCACTTTGCAGCCAACCCATGTGTGAATTTAGAAAATTCTAGCCGGATTCGAGCACAAAGTGCTTAGACTAGATACTATCTGTTCGCATATTACGTATACGTAATAAGTAGATGAAGAGCCAGGCAAGCGCAGCGAATGCCAACCGGTTCGCGAGCGTCAATAAAACCAAGCACCAAGCCAAGCTTTTCAGCCTGAACATGAATATGAGTTTATACAGATATTCGGCTTATGAACATGTACGTTGGTACAGGCGCGGTCGAGATAGTAGCACTTGATTCAACTTTATATTGTCAGTGGCTTATCAATAAACATGTTTGCTTAAAAACGTTTTAAAAACTTATACAAGTTTCAAGGAGTAGTAAAATTGTGGTATTTTTTTATTATATTTGGCGAATATTAAATATTCTTCTTTGAGACTAAGCATTGAATGAATAATAAATTACTCAAAATATGAGCAAGAGTCAAGTAAAAAATAACAATACAGTTTTCCATTTTTTTCAAAACAATTCTTCAAGGAACACTATTTTAGAGTAATATCTCTTTTGGTCGCAACTGTTTGTGATACATACTTTAAACAAAACGAGATACTTTTCGCCGGCGACACTTGTTGCGCGTGGGCCGTTGAAAATATTGAAGTTCTGTTCAAAATAAGGAGCTGCTGAGACTCTGGCCAGCGCCATGATACCAAAGTTACCGGTTTTCGATTATGGCCCACGGTTACGAGTTTGTATTCTCTGGTGAAATTCTGCGAATTTAGGCTTTTGTTGGTGCGTGTAAAGTGAATGTTCAAAATCGTACCGCGACGATGCCGATACGGAAATGGTTTACTTCATTAGCCGTCTCACCGCCTTGGCGTGAGACTCAAACAAAGAAACCAAAGAAAAAGATTGTCTAGCAATGCAATACGTTCGTAAACAAACGAATGAGCAGACATTGGTACATATGTAACATATGTATAATTGCATATGTGTATACGAAGATGATCTTTTGTTTATTGGAATACAGCAAGTGCAAGGCCGGCAGTTTGACGATCTCTTGTTGTTTCTATCCGCTCTTCACGCATAAACAATTAGCAATTAACACTGCAATGCAGCTGGAAAAATCCGGTTGATCAACGGATCGAACGGTTGATTAATCGCCTGACGCATTAAGGTTAAGATTATTAATGGCCAAACGGTGTCATTGTCTTCCACTCGGCTCTTGGTCACGTAGGAAACGGATAATAGCTGATAGGAACGATGATCAGAGTAAGAAAATTGTGTTTACAGATATCTTTGAATTCCTTCAAACTTTAAATGACTTCATTTCATTTGGTTATTATTCTCCACTTAATTTTACATATATTTTTAACATATACTTTTTTGAGTAATTATTCTTACACATGCCACATTATAGACATCATATGTTGGGTAAATATGTGCATACTTCCGCAATTTGCGCATTTTTATGGAAGAGGCCTGTAAGGCAACAATTTATTTAATTTAAAATGTTTAATTATTTTAAGATATTGATTCATTTCTTGCTGAAGAAAAAGAAAAGCTTATGTCAACTTTACACGTACCGAGAAAACAACTAGTCATCTAATTAAAAAAACGCATTTTATTTAGAATTGCTCTATAAAACGATAAGAAATTTTTATATTTGACACATGTTTGATTTTTTAGAAATCATATAATTAACTTCACTTTTTAATATAGGTATCACATTTTTGTAAATGAAAGGCAGCACAACGAAGAATAAATTAAAATTTAATCTTCATATTTCTTACATTTCACTTAGCGAGAGTGCCCTGTACATCAACTAGTCATCTAATTGAAAAAGTGCATTCAATTCGGAGATCCCCCAATTGAGTGAGATCTTCCTGCATGCGACAAGCTCATAAATTTTCATAGCTGCGCCGCCTCTGACTTTGGTCTGAATTTCCACGACACTTTCGCCGCGGGCGTTGCGTGTCAGCGTAGCGAGCCAAAGTTGAACGTGCCGCGGGTAAAAGTTAAAAGTTAAACTGAGAATTTCCATTTAGCTGGCTGAGCCTAAGCATTGCCGGTTTGCGGGCTTCGGTTTCACCCATGAAACATGAAGCAATTACAAGATATTTTCCAATTGCCAAGTGGAGTTGCGTTCGCTGAACTCAGTTTTTGGGAGAGAGGGGAGCGGCTAAAAGAGATTATTGCATTTTTACGCAAAGCCTTTTTTTGTGGGATTATGCGGATAGCACTGAAACAACTTTGGGAATATTTCAATAACCAATTGCTTATATTTTCCATATAATTCAAATACTTCAGAAAAGTTGAAGTAAAAAATCTATTTTTTAGGAAAATAAAATAAAAGTTCTCGGTTTATATGTAATCAAGGAAAATTATAATAAATCGGGTACCAAATACGGTTCTTATATTCTGACTAAAAGAAGTAGTTCTTGTTATAAATGACAAAGTTTATTGGAATTAGCAAAGATAATTATTTCATTACCCATTATAAAATAGATCTTCATTTCTTATAGAAAATTAAAAAAGTTTTTCTTAAAAAGTTTAAAAGAGGGTTTCGATTTCGACCAAATTTTGCCTCTGTGCATGAGCATGCTCATTGAATTTCGAGTTCGAATTCGCACTCTAGTTCGCATTGCACATTGCACACTGCCTTTTTGCAATAGTTGCCCATTATGACACGATTTTTAATGCAAAAGTCATCGCCGTGTTTGGTAAATTGCGATTCCTTTGGCCAATAGTTTGTTGAACGGTTATCTGTCGGTTTTTTCCCTTGTTTCGCTTTGTGTTTCTTTAAGACTTCTTCAAGGTTGCTTGGGTTGGCTTCAGTCTTATATTTCTAGACTGGTTTTCGTTTTCGCTAAACAATTTCGTCATCGCCCGCTAAGGCAACAACAGAAATATGGCAAGAAAAACAACAAATTAAAGGTGGATGATCACGGGTGGTGGCGGTGTAAGGGCAAAAACAACAATAAAGTCGGCAACGGTTTTAGTTCGTGACGTCTCCAAAAGCAGCAGCAACAACAACAGTACACATAAATATTACAACAAAAACTTGTAATGCAAAACTGCACTAAGCTCTCTCTCTATCTGCTTCTTTCTCGTTCTCCCTTTGTCTCTCTCTGAGAGCATCATAAATTTTAGATGCAATTCATGCTTGCATTTGAATCATTTTATTTTTCTCAGCTCAACACTGGAGCAACATTATTAATTATCCACTGGTATTCACATTTATCACACGAATTCTTTCGCGTTTTTATTTTCCGGAGACCCGTTTTGTTCAGCGGACCGTCCGTCGGAGTTGAGCGCGTTGGCACGAATGAGAGGCGGAGATGCCAGTGGAGAGCAATAATGCTCCAACATCAGAGGCAATGGAAACAACTGCACACTGCGTCCACTTTATGGGCACTCTACACTGAAAAAACAGAACGGCTTTGGAAGAGATAGTCACTGTAACCAAAGTGTTTTTCCAAATGTAAAATTTAAAAAACATTTTTTAACAAACATGCTTATATTACTAAATATAAGTAAATATAAAAAATATTGGTTTGACTTTTTTAAACCACTTTTCTATTTCGTTGTGAAAAGTTTAGCTTACTCATAGCCAGCTTAAATTTGATATAAATCTAAGACGTGACTTTATGCCATCGAGCAAAAAAAAAGGTCTTCAAATGTATTTTTCAACAGATTGCCAATCTGAATCATCATCAGCTCTCTCTAGATTTTGAAAACATAAAATCTAGAAATATGTTACTTATACGACATGTTAGCTTTTTTTTGGTAGAAGTCCAATGGACTTAACATTGTGGAGTTTTTTTTAGCCATGCTGTGTATGTTAAAATTGTTTAATTTCGCGAAGTGTGGATAGGGTGGAACCTGTCGCTCTCTAATTCGCCTCAGTTTTTCTTCACTCTCACTCTCATTTGTAAAAAAAGGTGGCTTAATTATCCGCTCTGTTAGCTGCTCGCCTTGTTAACGATTCGGGTTCCGCTTCACATTTGGCATTTTATTTCGGGCAACGGCAACCCAGACGTCTCTTGGGGCAAAGTTTTGACTGGAGAGCACATCATCGAAGGCAAAATGATTAAGTGGCCTTAAGTTGTGGCAATTAACCAGTTGATAATTATCGGCTTGGAGCGAATTTTGCAGCTGTGGATGCCAAGTGTGGAAGGTGAAGCTTAGCGCGTACACGAACCACGGACCAAAGCTTAGGTAAGCCGGAATAAATAGCTTTCTTTAAAAGCTCAAGTGCACGGGATACCCTTCTTTAACACATGCATTGTGTTCTACTCTTCAAATAATTAAGGAACATACAATTTAAAAATATTTTACAGCTAAAACAATTGTTAAAACAACGTAGTTTTTGTAAGCTTTACACTTCACATTTACATTCCCTCTATCATAGCATGAAGACACCGTAAAAATATTATTTAATATCAATTTTGTTGCAAATATGACTGAGTGAATCTTTTCTAGAATAGTCTAAATGGATTACAAATTTAATTTTACATTTTTAGTTAAAAAAAGGTTTTTTATACATTGCCTACTCTTTAACATGTTGTGCTGAGTTTTTGAAGAAAACCTTAAAAATTTAAAATGTAATATATTAATAAATATATTTTATTGTTTTGCGGCAAGAGTTTAAATGGAATTTGACCCGCAACGTGAGCCACCCAAGTTTAAAGGCTAACCCTGGCCACGCGATAATTAGTTCTAATCCCACAGTGAGCACTTTCTTTCGTTCCTTAACTTATATACTAAGGCCTTACTTAAGCATACTTATTTCGTTTTCCGACTTACCCTCTATGCAGCTTATCGCCTTCTTTTGTTGCAGTCTTTTGTCTCTGATGCGTTTCGACCAATCTGGACTCCGGTTGCGATGCGGCTTAAACCTTTCACGTACACTAAAAATGGGCAAGGTCAAAATGATTAAAATATACCAAACCAAGCCCAATGTTTAATTGTTTTAAAATAGGTTTCTTTAAGTACTTCATTATTCCACAAACGATCGATCAAACTAACTCCATACAACTGATTTCTTTTGGAGTTCCAGCCATTGACTGGTCTGAGTTTATAGATTGGTTCTTAACTCTCAGTATTTCTAGGGTTTCCCTCAAGAGGCCCGCCAATCTTATCGACTGATAACACAAGAAATTGTAGGTCAGCGCTCTAATTAATGGGAGCCCCGCAAAAGTGGGGTGGAAATTGAGCTGTCAAATAGTTTCAATCACCCTCCGAGTGTTGCAACTTCAAAATTAACTCGGACAAAATGGAACTAATTAAGTCCTAATGAAAAGTTTTGGGTGTGATTATCAGAAGAACTATTAAATGATCGTTAAACGGCTCTTGTGGCTCTCAATTGTTCTAAATTATCTCATTGTTTGCATTATTGTATAACAATTCAGATAAGCTGCTTGAGTTAATGGCAAAACAAAGCTTATGGCTCACTAATTTATAACGAAAATATATTATATTTATAATACAGCCTCGGTTTTGTTTAGCAACGTCATTTATTTGGCTTTCATGACGTGGTAGAACAATCTGCGTTGTTTTGCTTACTTTTAAACGAGATTATACAAATACGAAAATAAAACTGTGACTAAACGTAGACTTTTCTCTTGATAAGGGATACACCAATTTGTGTAAGTCGAATATACAAAACAAATTTTTACTTGTAATTAAGTCTGCTGCATTATAGTATTGAAAGATAAGGATCTAAAAGTTCCTGATCACCTTGACCTGGTTTTCGTTATAGTTTTGGGGTCAACCATTAGCCAGAAATAAATAACAATTTTATATACCAATGTTGCAACTCAAAATGCACCATTTATTGGAAGCAAACAGCATTTTAGACGCTCGGAACCCCTGCGACTGCCTGTCTTTAACCAGCCGATTAGATAAGACAAAACCAAACAAACTGATAAGCAATCTACGCAGAATTTTCATTACACAGCTGTAGGAAGATTGCTGGATTGTTGCACAGGGAAATGAATAACCAACAAAAATATTGCGATATTCGTATTTGTGCCGTTATTCAAATCAACATGACCTACAGACTTGGGTCTTTTAAACGCTAATTTATTTCAATTTTAGCTTTAATTTGTTTCACTTTAAATATGTGTAAGGCAATCAGAAATTTTCAGCAAATAAAAAGGATTCTGTATTTTAAAATAAAAAATTTAATTTAGTTAGTTGCCTTCAACCGGAAGCCAAAAACTTGATTAAATGTGAAAAATTATTGTTTTTAAGATAGTTTGCTAAGTTTAGGTCTTGGTGCTCTTATCTTTTGTAAATAATTGTTGTTATATAATTAAAACTAACAACAAGTTATTAAAGGCCAAACTTATTTGAATTGTAATTTCCAGTTTGAATTTATCTAATTGTGATTGCTTTGTTTTAAATAATAAAATGTTTTGAGTGTACTTACACAATAAACTGGGCCTCGTTGGCCACCGCCTCCAGGTTCGCCTGACAGATCTCGCCATCCGAAATGTCCACCCAGGCGTCGCTGTTGTCACTGGAGCCCGCTATCGAAGACCGCTTGTCGCCGGGCTTTCCGCCATCCCTGCTACCGGAACTGCTGCCCAACGAGGACCTGCATCCCACACTCGAGCTGCCGTAGACCACACATCCAGTGGCCGCCAGGGAGGACTCGTACAGGCTGTTGGTTTTGTGGTCCGAGGAGATTGTCAGGGTGGAGCCACTGCTCGAGAGCTGGATGCAGTTGCCGGCGGATCCCTGAGCCGCACTCTGACCCGTGGCCAATCGCGATTTCCGGAAGTGGGCGATGCTTTCGTAACAGTTGGAACTCAGGGAGATGGCATCTGTTGTGGGGATGGCTTCTCCTCCCTGGGATGCCTTGCAGTGCATGGACTCGTAGCAGCCCTTGATGGTGTCGTAGATGTTCTCATCCTCCTCGGACTCTTTGGCCTCTGGCTTCGGAGGAGCCGGACGCAAGGGCATGGGTGACTTGTTAAGTACTCTCTTGGGTTTGGGCAATTCCGGCAGCTCATCACGGGTATTCCGGCCCAAAGTGCCCGTGCCCGTGCCCGTTCCCGACTGCGTGATGGGTGTGAGGAGCACCTCCTCTTGGGCAAAAGACTCGTAGCCGTCGTAGGCCGAAGTGCATGCTTCCTGGGATCCAGCAATGGACTCGTAGCCCTCCAGCCAGTTAGTCGGCTTGACCTTGGCAACGGCTGCCTCCTCCACCGTTTGGTATATGTCCTCCACGATCTCCGACTTCTTGGCGGATATCTTGAAGAGGCTGGAAGCGGGAGTTTCAGTCTTGGTTTCATTGGGTGCAGGTGTGATGGGTTCGTAGATGGACTCAGGCTCTGGGATGAGCTCCTCCCGCTGCAAATCCTGATCCCTGAGCTTCTTCTCCTCCTCCTGCCTGACCTTCATCAGCTGCTTCTGCTCCATGATCATCTGCTCACCCTCGATGGCATTGACCAGAGTGACATTCACCGCCTGGTTGAGCAGCAATTGGTTGTTCGAGATCTGCTTGTTGGCCGCCTGATAGACAAATGAGCTGTTGGGCAGGATGCGCTGCTCGAAGTCATCATTGGCGGCCAAGAGGAGTTCACTTTCACCATTTTCGGGGGCCGCCTCGTTTAGCGGGTTGAGCACCTTGAGCTTTTGGTCTAGCGCCTCCAGGGCGTCTAGAATTTTGGCATCGGCTTCAATGCAGGGCGATATCAGCAGGGGCTGGGATGAGTCTGCCAAATCTTCTGCTCGGGGTATAACCACCTTGGGAATGTCCAATTTGAAGTCCTCTTTTCTGGTGGCCTCCTCCTTGGTAGACGATTCCTCATCAATGGACATCTCCTCCCGCAATCTGCCTTTTGTGGGTGAGGGACTTGCCGATTTTCTACCTTTTGCAAAGGTAAACCGCAGTTTCTCGTATATGGAGGCATACTTGTGCTTCCGCTGCTTTTGACGCACTTCCTCCTCGGCCTCTTCCTCCCCCAAAATCGAGTCCAGCTCATCACTGGGTCTGTCATGACGGCCATTCGTCTGATTCAGTTCTTGTTGATTGCTGGCATTGCTACTAATGCTGGGCAGTGATTCAGATGTGCTTGACTTTGGTTGCTTAGCATGCTCTGCGGAAGTAGTTGTAATCGGTGTTTTAAGTTCTTCGCTAACCACCGCCAGTTCGGGTATACCCACACTACCGGCTGGCAGCTTGAGATTTCGTTTGATTCGAGGACCCCGCTGAAGATTGCCGCCCTTCATCAGCTCCAGATGTTTGCGCATCAGCTGCTCGCTTTTCAGCGGAACACTTGGCTTCTCCAGCCTCTCGAACTTCTTGATATTGCGCTGCACAGTGGAGATGCGGTTCTCGTCGGGCGTCTGTGATCCCTTGCCCTCGGCTGGCGACTTCTCCACGATCTTGTAGACATGCGTGCCCCGCGACAGCCACACTCCGTTGTTCCGCTTGACCTGCTCCAATAGTCTCGCATCTTTCTGGATGATTTCGTTGAACTGGTGGGTGAGTTTGGTCACCAAACTGATGCCACCACTGGTGGAATTGGCATCCATGTTGCTTAGCCTACGCGTGGGATGATGATGCTGATGGTAGGACTTGCCAGCATGGGTTTTAAAGCTATATTTGCGACGTCCGCCCGATCGGCCCGTCGATGACGTCACCGTTTGAGCAGTGACGGTGGACGAGGTGGTGGTCGAGGTGGAGTTGGAGGTGGTGTGAAGCGATTCGCTGCTGCCGCCACTTTGGGCGCTTGCCGCGCTGAGACTGAAACCCTCAAGGCGATTACGCTCTTGTTTGGCCCGCAGTTCCACCTCCTCCTCCCGCTCCCCCTCATCCCCCTCCCCCACTTGCCCCGCGACTTTCACAACCTTATCTCCGCCGACTGATAAGGCTGCCATAGTATACTGTTTGCTTGGGCTGCAATCACTGTCGTCACGTTTCGCGCGCGTTTCGCTAGCGTTCAAAATCGCCTCGTCGGCGTTGCTTCTTAACTTGGCCTGCATCTTGGCCTGTTCGGCGTTTTTGTACTTGTAGAAATTGTCCTTTTCCCGCTGCAGTCGCAGCTGCTGCTGGTGCTTTGAATGCTGCGAATCCTGCAGGTTGTGCAGGCTGGCCGCGCGTTTTGCCAGCGATTTTTCCGGCGAGCCGCAATCGCGTGAGTTATTGAATGCGTTCACCAGGCAACTGACGCTCTTATTTAACTTCTTTAAAGTGCCCAGCGAGGAGGACGAGGAGTGGCAGTGGGCGTGGTCCTCGCTGGCACTTTTGATGCGCTTGCTCCACAGCAATCGCAGGGTTTGCACACCGCGGAAATCGCGAAATGCCCGCGTTTCACAGCTGCAATTTTGATTGGGATTCGCTGGGGTATTCGGATTTTGATTTGGATTTGGATTATGTTTATCTCTGCTGGCCTTATCGCACGTCGGCCGATTGTTGTTGTCACTGTCACTATTCACCAGCCAATTGATAATTGTCTTTTTCGCTTTGCGCGGCGTTGTTGCTGCTGCTGCTGCTGTTCGTGTTGCTGTTGCTGTTGCTGCTGCTGCTGCTGCTGGTGTATTGCCATTGAGGTCACGGCCAGCGGCTTTGGCAGCCGCATCTAAGACAGGTGACATCGCCATGGCGTTGGCTTGCTCCGATCTTGGCCAGAAAGCGATCACGTTCTTGGCTATCCAAGAAGCAGCCGGCCAAGATGTTGCTGCTGCAGATATTGCTGCTGCTGCTGCTGCTGCTGGTGATGATGTTGCTGTTGCCCCCGGGCCTGGAACGACAAAAACAGAGAGTGGAAGAGAAAGCTCGTGAAAATCTTGTTCATGCAAATGGTAATTGGGTGCAAGCCATTATTTAAAGGCGTGGTTCATCGCAGTAATTATGGTTGATAAGCTGGTTTGTCGCTGGCAAATGGAATTTTGGGGAGTACCCTATTCCAGACATGGGTTTTAGTATAAGCAAACAAGAAGAAAGCCAAACAAAGGCACGAAATTCACTTGTTAAAATAATATCATGAATAATGTTTAGGGAAATCAATGTCTTAGAAGAAGAACAGAACAAGTTTTATATATGTATATTTAACATACTATCGTTATTCTTTTGAAAGTATGCAAATATTTTAAAATTATTTGAAAATTGTTAAATGTATTTAATTTATTTCGTATTATTTATCATAAAAATTTGAATCAGATTTAATTATATATTTACTTATTTGTGAATTTAAGATTGACAATTTTTATTTATAGCTTAGAAGAAACAAGCTTCAGTGATTGAATGAAAATATATCTTAAAATGTTAAAGTAAAATAAAAGCTTGTAGAATTTTTTGAGTTGGTAACAAAGTTAAATAATAGTTAAATAAGAATAGTTCCAAGCAATTGATTCATATTTAAAGGTATTGTTGTATTTTTTGATTCAAGAAATCAATCAAAGTAGGTGTAGTTGATATTCTAAAGTAATATGTCTTTAATCAAAAATCTAAACAATCCTCTTTGAACGTTGAATGGCAGTCTTAGCAATCAAAACATTTGTTCTTTTCACTGAGAAATGCACAAAACCATTGCTACCCACAGCGCCGAAGTCTTTGACACAATCGTGTAATCTGCCAAAGTATTTTAAGCCTCTTTTCGAATTTTGACTCACATTGCCAGCGCAAATCATGAGTAGCTTTTATTTCTTTACAATTTTCAAGGAAGCCCAAAAAAACAAAACTTGGGCAACTTGAGCGAGAAATCAGTGCGGTGTTCAACATTGCGTATGCTTAATACGTTATGAATGCGCTGGCTTATCGCCATGCGATCGATGTTGGTCTGAGTATATGGCATTGCACAAACTCAGGCCAGGCCGCAATATTGCCGTGCCGCCTCTTCGCACCTGACAATTGTTTACCGCCCAACCGCCCAACCGCCTTGCCGCCCACCACCCCCCGAATTCACGTGTCTTTTTTTTTTGTCACACACAAATGCCAATTATAATGAGCGATTACATAAAGTCAAAACAATTTCTTCTGCCTCACATGCGGTGCGGTATCGTAAAATGGCTTTTAAGCTGCTTTTGGTACGTTCGTTAGCCGTTTTCATCTGTGGTCGTCTTCTGCTCTGCTTCTTTTCCCCTCACACTTTACACTTCTCTGCGTTTTTATATAGGTAGTTGAATATCCATATGTTTTTTCTAGTTGTCACATTGCCTCGCACGCGGCAAGAATAACAAAATTAATTTTTATTTGCCTTTGCAAAAAGGTTTTTAAACAAAATATTATATACGAGCGAAAACACACACACACACGTACGAACCACCAATGTAAATAAAAAGCAGAGACTGCTGATTACGCAAACGTCTTTGGCCGACAATATATTTTCGTATAACTCGCGTCTAAAGGAAACCGGTGGTTAAAAGTGTGTTTACATATAATGTCTTGTTTATTCAAAATGGAATTTTATTGGCGATTATTTGTCAATTGCAAGGCGGAAAGCAAACCGGCCGCCAAAATGGGGAATTCCAAGCGAATCAATGCCAGTTTTGCAGGCCAGCGTAACTCTGCAAGTTTTTGGATTTTTCAATTATTAAATAATGCACACAACTTTTTTGTAAAAAATACATAACAATTAAAATTATTTCATAAATAAAAGATCTTGAAAATAATTTTTTTATATATATAAAAAGTAAGGGAAAGTATTCGTATTCGTATTAAAATAAGAAATTATTTTTTGTATTTAATTAAGTTTTGCTAACCAATTGTACACAAATTCCTATCTGACTAAATAAAAAATTGATTAAGTACTAAGCAATACAGTTTTTTAATGGTGAATTTCAATTTTATTTAATAAGTTGAATGATTATAAAATTTTTAAAGAACAGCAAATTTAGCAATCAGTCTAAAACGGGGAAACACCATTACATATCTAAACTTCCCCCAAAATTTTGCAGATCTTTAATCAATTTGTTAAGAATGCGGAGGAATAAGCCCCAAATGAGCCATTAATCTTTGGCTTTCGGTTTTTAGCCGTCGCAGAATGATAATTCCAATGCCTTCTATATAGAGTGGACTCTAAGGCCATTCAGGCCGTGAGGCGGTCAACCACTTTTTAGCCTGGTCAATAAAAATGTTTTGCATATTAAGCAGCCCAAAACCGAAAAGGAAAATGTAAACAATTGACAGCGAGACACTTCAACAATATAAAAATCAACCTCATCTCGAGCAGAAGAAAAGACGGAATAATAAAAAAGAAACTTGATGAGCTGCAGTTTTTTAGGCTAAGCTGCAGCTGCACCTGCCATACATTTATTATGAAGATTGATAAATCGTATATATCTGTAGGTATGCAAATGGCTTTCAACGGATGCAGCGTTTTGTTTGATTTCTTTTTGTTTGCTTTGTCACATTGAACTGACCATAATTTCTGAGGGCGGGCTAAAGATTTTCCCGCTGGGAAACCGAAGGCATTGACAGTTGGAGTGAAAGTGATAATGGCCATCTGACTTTGAGCCAAGAATCCGGAGATTTGACACGCGGTTAGCCAACAAATATTCGCTTTTACATGCGAATGCGGAAGAAGATAGCAAATGAAATGAGACAGAAATATTTTAATTTCGAGAAATTAAATCAAAGGAAATTTATTGCCATTTTGCATAGTAAAAAGAAACAAAACCAGCCGCCATTAGAAATGTGAAAGTTTACTTTTCCTTTTAGCTTCTCTCTGTTATTTTTTATTTTTTTGTTTTAGAGCTAATGAACTTGGTCATTATTTGGAGATGCTGTTGACGGGTGATGAAGTGTTAGAAATATGTGGGATAATTCTGGGCTTACTATGTTGTTACACAATCGTATAGGACTTATCGTTGACCACTTTTACACCTTCGCACACTGGACACAAGGACCTAAGACTGTCTGAATACTGTTGACTGGTTCGTAACTAACTAAGAATCCCTTTGTTTTTGTTTTGGCCGCGTTGCCGTGGCAAAATTCAACCACCAAACAGCTCTTGCAGCCCTTAGCCAACTGAAGGGTCTGGCTAGCTGGCTATCAGCGAGCAACCCCTAAACGTTAATACACCACTGCGTATGCTTCATAAGGTAAACAATGCTGATGGGTCGATAGTTTGGGCTTTTGCTCGAAGGGTGGTTCCTATTTATCACTTATGTGGCCCTCTTAAATGCATTATTCAAGCCTTGTTGCCTTTCTGGTTGAGTTTAAGTTAAACTTAATTTCCTAAACAGATGCACACAAGCGACACAGTTTATCTTATATATAAATATAAATATATACGCTGAACGTCGCTTATCAGCCCACTGATTACAGGCTGAGTCATGGGTGTAAGCTTATCGAATGGCAAATTGAGGGAAATTTGATTGACTAATTTTGTGGGCATTAAATGGGCATGTATGTACAAATGGAGGCGAATGCTGGAGGCCAGCATGCAAACGAGCATTAACTGCATTCCAAGCTTCGTTGCCTCAGCGCCAAAGAACCGCAACTCTAGACTGAGTCTGCGTTTTGGCCCGGGTCTGAATCTTGGACTGGGTCTGGCTATAACCGCGTAAGGCACAGAGGCGTATAATTAGCGTGCAGCATTGGCAAAGTGAAGCTAATGGAACCAAACAACACACAGCAACATGGCCACGGAACATGGCTAACCGTAATTCTGAAACCGTAAGCGGAGAATCCGACATGACATGGAAGAAGAGGTCAGTTCGGGGGCCAATTCAGCCGTGTGCGAATGTGTGAAAAACACACCGACAAACTCAATGGAGTTTACAGTTAAGCTATGGAAACTGGAAACTGGCCGAAAAGAATGCGCTAATATACGATTTCGTTTAATTACCAGTTGACAAAAATGAATTGCAGCCGAAGAAAATTCGTTAAAACGTGTTAAATCTAATTTCATTCAAGTGTTTCCAGTTTAATTTATTTTGTCTGTTTCCTGATTGAGTTTTCAAGTACGATCTATGGAGGTTCTAAATATATGCTAATCAATACTCTAAATTTAAGCAAAACTGCTGGGCTTAAATATATACTTTTTACTTGCCACATAAATAACACAAGTTAACCGAAATCAAATAGAAACGAATTTAATGAGGAATGTTCATTAAATTCGTTTCTATTTGATTTTAATTAATTAATTAAATAAGGTGAACAGTTGAATAACATTTTTATTTCAGCTAATACATTTCAATCACAACTTTGAGACAGAAATCCTTTGCTTTTCAAAAATTACTGCTTTAAGTCTTCTTAAAATTCGAATTATTTTAACAGTGAGAAACTAAAGAAAGCTAGATACTAATTTCAATTTAGTTTAATTACCATCAAGAGTCGATTTAACTCGATCTAATCCCAACGGAAATCGAAGTTTAAGTCAGGCGATCGAAGACTTGAAGCCTGTTCTTGGTGAAATTTCGCTTCTACCAATTTGGTATGTATGTATGTGGAATTCGCCAAGTGGTTTGGCTAGATTCTTTCAAGACCACACTAGCACCACGCAGATTTTCTTGTGGGCGTTTCACTTTTGCCAGCTTTCATTTCACTCTGGCCTCAAAAAACTGGCCAACTTGTTGCACTCGGTTTTAGCTATTGCACTGCATTCGATTTTGCATATGCCAAATATTGCACATTATCTAAACTATTTATATATGGGCAATGCCAGCTGAAAACACATTCAAACACAGAAACACGCGCTGAGGAGTGCCGAGAAAAGCAGGTAAACACCGCAGCAACTCCAAACGTCTCCAACGACCGACGACCGCAAAGCAACTGGCGAGTGTTGCTGCTGTCGTCGACGTTGCTGCTGCTGCTGCTGCTGCCGTTGCTGTTGGTGTTGCTGTTGGTGTTGCGACTTTTGGCGCTGCTGCTGCTGCCGTCGACGTTGCTGTTGCTGCCAACGCTGTTGATGGCTGCTGTCGATTGCCGTGGACGTCGCAGTCGCAGCTTATGTTGCTGGTGCGCCTCACGTTGCTGCTACTGATATTGCTGTTGCTGCTGCCCAAGCTGTTGTTCTTAGGGCACAGAAAAAAAAACCAAAAGATTCTATGGTTTGCTCTCAATCAAAATGAATTCTAACATTTCATGTCAAACTGGGTTTTACATTTAAAAAATGATTATAGAAAATATGATACTAAATACATGGCGGGTATTTAAGAAACCAAAAGGTTAGTTCGTTGCTTTAAGTAAAAGAGGCATTCTATCGTTTTTTTTCTTAATAAATAAATATTTTGTATAAATTATGTTTAATTTGAGATTTAAATGTATTTTTTATTTTTTTGCCGAAATGAAAAGACCGAAGACAAGTAGTATTCATAACTAAAATAAACAAAACCTTACTTTACTTATCCTATCAGAAAATAGACCATTGTATGAAAATATTTGCTAAATTTTCAACTGAGGAATTTTATCTAATCATCAAGTAAGATATTATTATATTATATGGGTAGGTTATTAGTTTAACAAATATTAGTCGGATCATCTTTGTATTGATCAACAGCAAATAGAATAATTTATCTACTACGTAAGTTTGAAGTGAAGCTTAAATTTTACAACTGTTGCTTTTAAAATAGATATATCATACTTAAACAAGCAAACATTTTATTTTCTCAGTGCACTGCAACTCCAGTTGGAAATCGTGGATCTTGGATCGTGGCGTTCATCTCGCATTCTTGTGCATTGGCTTTTGGCGCTGCGTTTTGTTCTGATTCTGTGTGTGTGTGTGTGTGTGTTTATTTCATTTCCAGTTTCTTTTTCTGTTTCTGCTGGTTTGACTTTTCTCCAAATGCCAATTGCATTTCTCCGCAGGCATGCGACCCACAAAAGAGGATTTGGATTCGCACTTGGGGAACTTAAGTGTCTCTGTGGCGGAACAGCCACAAAGAATCGCTTGTGCGCGTTCGTTCACACTGGCTGTGGTGGCCTTTTAATTAGCCAAACGAATTTTAATTAAGTCGCAGGCGCCTCTAATTGATTTGGCAGCTACATTAATTCAGGGATTGGCATGTCGGCAGAGAGTCTAAATCACTTCTCGAGGCGCCTGGGAAGCGGAAACTGGTTTTCTAGCCACCCGAAGAACCAATGATTCTACAAAGATTGCACTCCCCGAAATATATTTCAATCAATGCCCATCAATCGGCACGAATCTGTTAAGCCGCTGTTAACGAAACTGGTTTAAGTTGGGAAATTCAATACCAGTTCTTGTCCAAGTTCAGCGCAGTCAAAAAGAGACGGCACAAAAACAGAAACACAGGCAAGTAAACGCAAAAAAGTAAACAAAAGCAAATAAACAAAATACAAAACAAAAGCAGTGCGCGGCTGTTCCAAAACAAATCAAATATTTAACGGCTGTTACGGGCGAGTGAGTGGGATGGCCTGCTTTGAGGTGACCATTTGTCGATGTTAAAAGGCAGTAACATTTTAACCCTTTGTTGGCTAATTAAAAGTTATATTTTAAATAAAGCAAAACTTTTAAAATAAAATTATCTTTTATTCAGTTGCAAAATCATTTCTTTGTGTACGAGATTTTAAATTGTATAAAAAATTCCTATTAAATTAGTGTTTATACTATTACTCACTTTTTGACATTTTATGGAATCGCGAAAATTACTCACATCGAGAAGATAAATTATAAGTTTTTAAATTATATATAATTTAAAGCAGTATTTAAAAAAAATGGCTCAATTCATACGTTTTTTCTTTCGACGTTTAAAAAAATTATTATTCATGCCTCTATTATAGAAATCCATATTTAAGTCTTCAGGTACACTACAAAATGTCTTCCGTCTAGCAGAAAACTAAAAAAAAATCTTAAAGCGACTATTTAGTAACCCATGGGTAAATTGAGGGGGTTAAGAAACCCACCGTGGAAGTGGCACAGAGTTAAAAGGAATTTTTGCATTTCGCAAAGTTTCGGCGCACACGAAAAACTTAAAAATCTGAGCGACCTGCAAACCTGGTTTTCATTTTCCTTTTCATTTCATTTCCATTCAATGCAATGCGAAAAACAGCAAGCGGAGAGATACATTAAAAAACGAAACGAAACAAAAAAAACCTCAACGCCCATACATGGGCTTGTCAGCGCAACCGCTTTGTACTTGAGTGGATGGATCATCGTCATTATGATGGGCCTGATCATCATCTGGGGCTGTTTATGAGGCTGGAGCACCCGGTTGTTCGGTTGCCACATGTGGCAACTTCATTTCCACAGCAGACACTTGTTGCCCGTGGTATCTTCGCATCTGTATCTTTGCATCTTTGTATCTGTCTCTGTAATTTGCATTAAGTGGCTGATTTTCCTTCGGCTGATTTCGTTTTCATTTTAATTTCTGGTTTTTAAGAGGCGGTTTTGGGCTGGGTTTCGGTGGTGGGGCAACGGGGCGTATGCGAAACAATGCCCATTAATCACCGACAGCTGCGGTAATGCAAAACTTTAATTATCGTTACCATTTCAGCTGACGAAACTATAGCGTAAGAAAAATCCCCAACTTCTTTTTGTTTGGTCTATTTAATTTATTGTACAACTACTGAGTGAGAGAGAGCAGAGCAGAGCAGAGCTGAGATGAAATCTGGGCGTAGAAAATAAATTTAAAGCACTTTCCAACTGTCATCAAGTGTCGCCTGTTGCATGCCACTTTTTTATTGTTGTCAACCGCCCTGCGAAGCGAAACGGATGGTAAATCTAATGGAAAACTCTAGTGAAAAATACGACTTTCAAGATTAAAGCCGGCTTAGTTGGCCTTGGCAGGGGGCTTCGGGTTTTCGAGTCCCCATCTCAGCCCCCGAAACGTGATTTGTTCAGAATTAAATCGGAACCACGTACGAACGGTGGTCGCTGATCGTGGCCGCTTGCTTGGAATCGTGTTTAATCATTGAAAACCAAAAGTCCCCATATCGAGAAAAAAATACAGAACCAACTGCAAGGGGAAAGTAGGCGAATTTGTGGCTGAATGAATCAGCTTAAAAGGAAGTATGCCGATCTTTTGGGTTCAATTTCTGTTTATACCAATCAGGTCGCTTACATAATTCTTGGATATGTCGTTTATCGGCACTATAGTTATGGACCTTTTTTAAAACTATACATTTAAAATCAAGAAAAACAACATTCAAATAAAAAAAACTTTTATACTAAGTCCCCGTTATTAGTAGTATGTATTAACTATACAAATATTATAGTCTACATTTTTTCTCAGTGGGCATCACAAAAATTCCCTTAAAGTTTTATAAAAAATGTAAATTTTGAAAGCTTTTTTTTGCGGTTCCAGCTCATTATTGGAAATGCTTCGGGACTTCTTTCTTTCCATCTGCTAACCAGTTTTGAGCACTTATTCATGGACAGGCGATGTCTCATCAATGATTTGGTTCGATCAACGAACTCTCTAGGCCAAAGTTTACGCTGAATCTTTGTATCATCTAAACTGTACTTCAGCACCTTCAAATAATCGCCCACACATTTGGGTGACACAGTTTATTTAGCAATGGACTACATAGAATGCTTGACATGCCACGAAAAAGAGGTTGAATGTGAAATGATTGTCTCACGACCTGCGATTATGGCCAAATGCCGAATGCATACCAATTAGGGGGATTTCATGAGCCAACAAATACTGGCAGGCCCCGAGAAGAACCTGCTGCTGAAGCTGACAGCTTCATTGGCATTCGCTACTTCGATCGGCGATCGATCGATCGATTAAGTCAACATAATTTACGGTGCAGTTTTCACATTGAAAATGTCACCAAGTATGCCAGCGATGACGCGTTTGTTTCTCCTATTGTTGTTTTGTTAAACTTCATTATTTATTTTTATGCATTTTTTGCACCGAGAAATGCTGATGTCTAAGCTTACGTACAAAGTTCAATGGCTGGCACGTCGAATGCATTCGCCGAGCAACTGGCCCAAAGAAAAAAGATTGACAATTTGGGTTTGTTTAAGAAAAATTAAATATTTATAACTTTTTTATAAGATTTGAAAAAAAAACATCAGTTGGATTGACTTAAAATAAAACACATTTTTTATTAACTTAAAACATCTACGAATGTTTATAAGATTTTTCTTCAATAAATATATATTTATTTACAGTTGTGCTATAAAGAGAAAGACTTAATTAGTTATACATTTTTTTCAGTGTATCCACTGACCACTTGAGTAAGAGGAATTTTGTGCAGCTCTGTCTACAGGTTTTTGTCCAGCATCAGTTTCGCTTTTGGGCCATGAGTCATGGACTGAAGCAGAGGAATGCCAGGGAAAAGTCCCCCAGACTTTGGCTAATTCCGACCAGGGTTGTCAGCGCCTGTTTGCTGCACCTACGAATTACAATTACGAGTATCCGAGTATCTATTTGTATCTGCGAGATACAAATTCACAAGTACGCCCACGCAGCTCAATTTCGTGTGCGGCCGTCGTGGGCGTGGGCTCTAAATTATACGGCCAGTACTTAGACATCTGACAATTATTATGCAAAGAAGCTGATCTCAAGATGGTTACCCTTTGAGATCATGTAAATGAAAATGGAAAGTGGTTAGCCCCCCCCTGTTGCGCTATAATCTTTGGGTATAATTTGCCGACTGCATAACTAACAGAGTTATTATGGTGATTTCATCTTTGACGACAAAACCGAAACGGAAGCCATGACCAGGCCACTCCACTCTACTGTAGTCCACTCAAATCAACTCACCAGACATTGCAGAATTACACTCGTCACAATCATGTGTGTGAACTGGTGTTTGCCTTGCAATGAGGCCGGAAGAAATCGTGGTAATTGTAACGGTGACTACGACTCGGAGTCGCAATGAAATGGAAACTGGTAGTGCAACAATGAAATCCGTAGGTAAGCAAAGGCTCGGCTCTGGGCTAAACAAACATGCGTAAGTTGGGAGTGAGCAAATGGCACGAACACATTGAAAAATAAATTATGATCGATTCGATTCGTTAACCTTAATTTAAAATAAAAATTCATATAACCGAAATTGCTAAAAAATGAGTGATGAAGAGTAATCATTGATAACCATACAATGATTCTTCTAGAAAACTCACCCATATACAAAATTTGTCTCTAAATGTGAATATCCAATAATTTCATAGCTTGTTAATTATACGCAAAAAAAGATAAAAAACCTCAACGGAAATATTAGAACGCGGGCCATAAATCGAAAAATAAATTAATACACATGTGTTTTTATCTGTGAACATAAACTGAAAAGTTAAATAACGTGAAAATATTATACAAATTAAAAATAAGTTTTTTTCAAACAAAGCAAAACTTGCTTGCTTATATCATTCAATTTAATAAATTATTGGAATGAAAAATTTACTTTTTTGTAAGTATTGGAAATCATTATATTCATTTTTTTTTTTTTTATATTGAGAAATTATGCGATAAGTAAAAAATTGAGTTATGGATACTCAAAGAACCCAGATTCATCACGATGCTAATCAATAGTCTTTCACTTTTCTGCCCCTCCTCCCGATCCGTCGGATAAACAACTTTCAAAGAGAGTAAAGCCCGACCTTTATTTGCTTTTGGCAGCTTTCTAACTGCACGGCAACCAAAGCCGTAAATTGGCAAAGAGGGGCGAAGAAAAAACAGAAATCAAGCAGTTCGAGAAGTGTAATAATAACAGGGCAACCAGCTCTTAAAAGAATCGTGTGATTTACACATTCAACAACAAGAAATTATTGTTCTTCCAAGAAAACTGCCGATAAGTCGCCTCACTTATCAGTGGCAGAAATTCTTTAAGTGCAACTACATATAGTAATTGCCTTATCATCCTTTTGTTCGAGAATACTTACATTTTGAGGCCGTTTACTGCGCCCGTTGTGTTATATCCAAATCAATATTTGCATCCAAAGTGCTCAATTAATGGAGCTTTAAATCAATTATTTTCGGTGTTTCACTCTTTTCATTTGTATGCTAATATAGACCAATTCAAATGTTATGTAAGGAATAGACCGACACTGGGCATTATCTTTCACGCTTTCATACACAAATCAGCCTTGGCGTATTATCATTTTATTTATGCTTTGCGAGTGGCGAATCCGAATACGAATACGAATCCGTTGTGCACTTTCCCGGGCAGAAGCCGCTGGGACTCACCGACCACTGGCCACATTTTTCACTTTTCTGCTTTTCCACTTTTACTTTTCTAATTATTTCTCCACTCAATTGCAAGTTGCAGCACTGCCAGCGATCAATCACACATTACTCAGCCTCTTTCTTGGCTTCGATAACAATGTGGAATAACAATACCGAACCGAACCGAACCGCACCGAACCGCGCGTTAATGGAGCTCGTAAGAGTTTGATAGCTCGACTGCGACTGAAACGGAGACCGGAGACGGAGACTGATACCGCCGGATCGGAAAAGGCCGGGGGATAGGGGTAAGAGCGGAGTGGAGCGGGGATGGATCGCCGACGGCGAGAGAGTGCGAGTGCCGTAACAATGGGCCATTGGAGAGCACCAAGTTCGGAAGCTTTGGGTCGGGTCAGGCGACCGAAGGCCCCACATTCAGCCAAGAATCGGAGCGAAAACAGGGTGACCCGGGCAGAGCTTTCAGGCGCTGGTCTGCACTTAGCGGTAAACGACTGTCCCCAATTCCAGATTTTGTTTATATTTCGTGCTTTTCTACCCTTTCTGAGGGCGTTTCGTCTATTCCCGGTTGTTTGCAAACTAGTTTTTTTTCGCTTATTCCGGGTTATTTACCATTTAGGATACTGTGACAACACCTTTTTAAATCAGGGCTAAGTTTTTGTGTTGTTTTATCTTTATGTCCCCAAATAATAAGCTTAGTAAACAGCGAAATATCCTAGGCATAACATTATCATTTAGACCAATATGTTCAATAAGTACCAACAATGTCTTTTGAAATTTAAGAAAGCCGTAAAGTCTAGATAACACATCTTACGCAAATTTGAGTTCATAACTGGGCCAGTAAAGTCAATTAATAATACTCGAAATTAGCAATTTTTACCAACTCGTCAGAAAACTTTCAATCGATAGGCATTCGCAGCTGGAATGTTTATATTATCGCAAAAATAGTCATAAATAATTTATATTAGTCGTTGCGAAATTAGCGTTCATAGCAGAACATTTTTTTTGGTTTAATTTTTGAAAAAAAAAAAATGAAGGTACCCCCTATTAAAAATGTGAAGGCAGATCAAATTTCGGTTTCCTAAAAAAAAACTCTTTGATATATTGGTCAAATGTCGGATGGTCATACCTTGCTGAATCCGTCAAAAAATTTCCAATAAATTGACATTATCAGCTAAAAATGATTTGCTTACCAATTTTTAAGGTTTTATTTATTATGCTATTATATTATTATCAATAGGATTTTAATCAAAAAAATAAGATAATAAAATAAATCAGTTAAACATTTATCACAACTTTTAACAAAAGAGTGCTCAACCCTTCGGCACCCGAAGTTTCTGTTTAGTTTCTCCTTTCTTGTGGTTATATTTCTTTTGGCAGAGACAGCAATAAAAACGCAAAATACTTGAGTCAACAGATAATAATAAAGAATTCCAGACACGTTGTTTGCTTCTGATACACTTCACGCAATTACCTGGAAACCGCACAAGAGCAGCCCCAAAAGAAAGACGGTCTCGGCGGCGATCGCTCGAGGAGTTCCTCCGGGGGGACATGAAAATATACTGTCAACATTAGAAAGTAAGGCAAATGTGAGGCAAAAACTCTGCCGAAGATGTTCGATTAAATTGCTTCAGCAGGGAGGGGAAAGAAATTGACCAAAAGTGAGCACTTTGCTTGGTCAATTGGCGATGTCCAAGTTGGCGGGACAGGAAGAATTGGCTCCATCTTGCAGATAGCATGTGAAAGTGCGCATAGAATGATGGAGCAGTGAAAATGGAAAATGCCTAATGGCCAGTCTTCAAACTTCCTGTAGAAAATCTAGTTGTTGGTAAAAATAAAGAGAGTAAAATTGAAAGCAAAAACTGGTTACTGAGTCGCAAGCAATCGATTCTTTGGCGCAGAAGCTCTAAAAGGTTTTCCCCCCTTTTCGTGTTTAATAAAAGACGTTGTGTACCATGCTTTATATAGTAAATTGTATATTTGCTTTCCAATCGTGTTTATCTCCACATTTTACATTCATTTCAAACTCTTTTCTTATCAGGGCTCTTGAAAACTCTTTGCCTTGCGTAATATTTGATTTAAACATGCTACTTACTTACTTGGTGCAAAGTTGTGATTTATTTTTTGTTAGTAACATTAAAATTAAGAGTAAAAGTTAAATTTTCGACAATGTCGCACACACATACTCTCTCGTAATGTTCTCTCTTTTTGTTTATAAAATAGTTACGTTTCTTTTTGTTTTACTTGGAAAAGTTGCATAACTGCCTGCCTTTTCCTTAGTTTTATCACTCTACAGTTCAATATTTTATATTGGTGCGAGACAAAGTGCAATATTAGTTTCAAATATATAAATATTTTTTGTTTTGTAAATATTTTGAGAGGGTCCTGATCGGACTCCGTCCGTGGATCAAAAACAATTAAAGCGTTTAATCTGCATTTAGATGCGCTCCATAAAGGGTCTCCAAAATAAGTTAAAAACGCTTTGCTTAGTTCCAAACACAAGTTGTTAAGAATCGTAATCAAAGCACTCCAGTTCGATTTCTTGGGGGTATACAAAACGCGATCTATATCCCTGATAGTGCCTCCTCAATCGGCAATGAACAAAAGCACAGCTCTGTTGGTTTGTCATTGTTAAGTATTATACTTGTTCATTTATTTAAACAAAAATGTGTAACTTAGGCAATCAAAAACACTAAATGATTTCTTGGCCAGCGACCGATCAAAGGTGTCAAAATAGTGGCATGCAGAGCCCATTTGCTTGGCTTGAGATAGTTTAATTATATATAATACAATAAAATAAATATTAAACATATGAATAGGAAATAATATTAGAAAGGGTTTTATTCATTCTGAAAGTTAGTGATCCTTCTATGCGGGCTCTCAGCACTCCAAATATATATATGCGCACAGTTTGCTATTTACTAGATCTTGACTCTAAAGTTTGCATTAAAGACTTGTTGTGAGTGGTTGTATTTTTTTAGGTTGTTTCTTGGTTTGATTGTTTACTAAACACTAAACATTTCGTGTTATTTGTTACTTGGTTGCCGTTTGCTCTTGTAATTTCACTAAACTAATATTTAACATTTCATTACTTTCACACAATGCTCTTAACAATTTCGTCAGCAAAAAATCGTATCAAAGAGTCTGCATACGTTTCAATACAAAATATAATCGTAATTAATATTCATCGTCTCCAATCCTCCTCATCACCATCGAGTCTACACCTCCTTAGGTCGAAATCGCGTCGTTGAGCAGCGCATTCAGCTCACGGATGTGCTGGGCCTTGGATCCGGTGGCGGTGGAAGCTCCGCAGGCGCGACCGACGTAGCTGTGGAAAGTGCAAACAATTTAGGATTAGCTGGGCGTACTTGAGATAGCGGGCGGTGAGTTCACACAACATTCGGTATTCGATTTCTTCGGTTAGACACGTGCACTAAACTTTAGTCTAGTTGCTTTGGTTTGGTTTTAGCACAGTTATGGCAAATGTTCAATGAAATGAGGATTAAGCAGGCGCAGGGTATTAAATATATATGGATTAAAATGGAAGGAGATCTTAAGTCGAGAGTGGAGTGCAAAGGGAAACCACACCGAACCCAAACATTGAAATGGACCCATAAGAAGTGGACTCTCCGATATCGAATCATTTGGATTGTTTTCATAAATTCTCAAGCTTCGTTGAACAGCAAATTGCCTATTTTAGGATGATATAAGTATGAGATGTCTGCCTATAAGCGCTAAAAACTGTTTTGTAGTAAGTTTGCGTGGTATATAATCAACACTTTGGACAAACATACAGATTCAAAAACAGGCGACAGGACGATAAGGGTTACAATGGAGCAGTACGGATGTCGGGGTTAACTGTGGTTATCTCTTTTGTAAGACAGGGACTTGCGAACAGCCAAAAAAAGGGGAATCTTATCAAAAACAAATGCAAAACTTTCGAATCGCGCGAGGTGCAAACAAAAACTTTGGAACGAAAAGTAAGTAAAAGTGCTCTAAGGTTAGAGGGTTAGATAGCTGATAGCTGGAGTTAAGAGTAGTAGGGTTTAGTGTATTGTTTTCTTATCGGGGGACCATGAGGCGCTAGACCATGGAACAAACATCATGCCAAACAACAGAAATCAGAATCAGAATTGCAATCAAGGAAACGGATAAAAAGGAAACAAAGGGGACAAATGAGGAGTTAACGGAACTGAGAGTTAATTTCCGGTTGGTAGGATAGTTATATTGCAGATAGTAGTGGGTAGTAGTAGTAGTAGTAGTAGATAGGTTGATTAGATATATTAATTGTAGATATAGAGTTCATTGATCGCGCGCATCGTAGCAGAGCTGAGCCTCTGGCCCTGCCCTCTCACCTAATTTTCCGTCCGGATTTCGCTATACGTGCGCCCGGAGCGGCAGCGATGCCCGCGGGCCTATTGAAATCGTGTCGTACGTTCTTTAAATCAAAGTGCTTGGCGGCATTAAAGTCACCGCCTAGGGTCACCGCCGGATCCTTAGGATCGCCGCCGTTCGAGTTCGAGGCGGCGAACATGCGACTCAGCCAGGGTTGCGACTTTGGATCGGAGTTAGGATCGGAACCGGTGGCGGATACTTGATTAGTATGATCAGTAGTAGTGGTAGTATTGGTGGAGGAGGTTTGCCCATCGCTTTGGCTGTAACAATAACACATACACAGAGAGAGAGAGAGAGAGAGAAAGAGAGAAAGGATTTGTTTTTGGTTGCTTTTTTTTTTTTCGTTTTCTTGGGTAGTTTCGAATTTTTCAAATTTTTGTTCTTTCAAGTTTTGCCATATATTTACACAACGGGTGGATGGGATTTTGGGATTTTCAAAATAACACAACTGGTTTGCTCGTCTTTCACAAGTATCGATTAGTAAAGAAAGATAACTCAGAGATTAAACGAAATCATAAATAAGAAGCCATGCTAAGTAATAATGAGTAGAATGAGGTATCGAATGGATGAAGCCAATTTGCTGATGGACTCGCTTGGAGAATTTCGGCGATACAAATTTCAGTGATTCATTTTTATATTCGTGGTGAGACAGTGATTTTGTTTTCTTTTGCGGTGCTGGACATGCACATCCAAACAAAATGTAAGTCAGAAGCGGATATCCGTTCAATGACTGACTGTCTGTGTGTTTGTGTTGAAGGTGCTTTATCACTTCAAGGGTCTAAGACTATCTAATAGGAAAGATATATAGAGGTGGTGGGGCGTGATAATAACCGCAGCTAGAAGGCATGTGAGGGGTGAGAGGAAGCTAGAAATAAATTAAAATTAGCCATAGCCGTATGTCATTTCCTTATCAATTGAGATAGTGAATGAAATGAAATAAAATATTACAAAAGTTTGTGAAATTAACTAATTATAGTATAGAAGTTCGGGCCTAGAATGGTATATTCATAAAATAACCAGAAATATATTAATCAAGTGGCTATTATACGGCTATAGGAGCTTAAAGAAAGCAATGAGTTATGAGAAGAAATTCAAATCAAATGACAGGTTAATGCAAAAGTAGTAAATAATAGCAAAGGAGTAAAATATTCAGAGTATCAAAGTAAAAACAGATACAGTGCACGATGAGTATAGTGCACTCCAGTTAAGAGACATAGGAAAACTGCGACTGAAGAAGATCTGGAGCCTGAGAGAAGAATCGGGACGTGGTTGGAGTGCTCCTGATTCAGGCGGATGGGTATTTGCTGACCGCTTAACCGTAGCCCTGCTCTGGCACCTACCTGATATCGCGGCTGTGGTTCAGGGCGGTGAGGAAACGCGGCTGCACGTAGGTCCAGCTGCCCTGGTTCTTGTGCTCCTCCTGGGCCCACACCAGTTCGGCGTTCTTGTACAGATTGGCCTGCTCCTTGACCAGATCGAAGGGGAAGGGAGAGATCTGGGAAACCAAATATAAGTTAGTAGATGTTCAATAGAGAAATAAAGCAATATAGACTCACCTGCTCCACGCGCACAATGGCGATGTCGCTCTCCAGCTTCTTTTCCGCGCGCGTCTTGGTCAGATCGTAGTAGACGCGGCCCGAGCAGAAGACGACCTTCTTCACGTTGCTGGCATTGTCGCCGGCGGGTCCGTTGTCGGGGATGATACGCTGGAACTCGCTGCCCTCGCTCATCTCGCTGAAGGGACTCTTGGCCTCCGGGTGGCGCAGCAGCGACTTGGGCGTGCACAGGATCAGGGGCTTGCGGAAGGGCAGGGCGATCTGGCGGCGCAGGATGTGGTAGTAGTTGGCGGGCGTCGAGCAGTTGGCCACGATCCAGTTGATGTCGTGCAGCTGCCGCACGCCGAACTCATCGGACTCCGGGGGAAAGTAGTCGGGATCGTCGCTGCTCATCTGCAGGAAGCGCTCCACGCGGCACGAGGAGTGCTCGGGGCCCATGCCCTCCATGCCGTGGGGCAGCAGCATCACCAGGCCCGACTGGCGTACCCACTTGGACTGGCCGCTGGAGATGAACTGATCGATGATCGACTGGGCCGTGTTGCTGAAGTCACCGAACTGGGCCTCCCACAGCACCAGGGCATTGGGATTGGTCATCGAGTAGCCGTGCTCGAAGCCCAGCACCGCGTACTCCGACAGCGAGCTGTTCGAGACGGAGTAGGGCGCCTGATCCGGGTACATGTGCTGCAGCGAGTTGTAGGTGGCCTTGTCCACCAGCTGGTGGTGCAGCACGTGGTGCCGGTGCGAGAAGGTACCGCGCTCCACATCCTGGCCAGAGAGGCGCACGTGAATGCCCTCCTTCAGCAGCGAGCCGAAGGCCATGGCCTCGCCCAGAGCCCAGTCGGCCACCTTTTCGTCCACCATCGCCTTGCGGGCGGCCAACACGCGCATCAGACCCCTGGCAAAGGGTAAACAACCAATTAGTATTTATACAATTGCCAGTGCTTGCTTAGACTTACTTGTGGATCACGAATTCAGCGGCATTCGGGGGCGGCGACGAGAAGCGGTTGCCGATGTGGATGAGGGTCTCCTCCTTGACTCCAGTGGGCGCCACCTTCAGGGGGTCCTTGCCCTCGAAGAAGCCGGACCAGGGCGAGTCCAGCCAGTCCTTGTACTTGACGTGCGTCTCGGTCTTGGCCAGCGCGAAGGCCTCCTCGCAGATGTTCTCGTACTTGGCGGCCACCGACTTGACCTCCTCGCCGGTGACGGTGCCCTCGGCGATCAGCTTGTCGGCGTACAGATCAAGGCAGTTCTTGTGCTTGCGGATCTTCTGGTACATCAAGGGCTGCGTGAACATCGGCTCATCGATCTCGTTGTGTCCGTTGCGACGATAACCGACCAAATCAATGACACAATCCTTGTGGAACGTGGCACGCCACTCGGCAGCCACCTTGCACACATGCATCACTGCCTCCGGATCGTCGGCGTTGACGTGGAAAATGGGGGCGTTGACCACGCGAGCCACGTCCGTGCAGTAGGGGGAGGACCTCGAGAAGCGGGGATCGGTGGTGAAGCCGATCTGGTTGTTGGCCACCACATGGATGGTGCCGTGGGTGGTGTAGTCGGGCAGGTCCGACAGATGCATCGTCTCGTAGACAACGCCCTGGCCGCAGAAGGCGGCATCTCCGTGGATCAGAATGGACATGACCTTCTTGCCCTCCTGGTCGCCGCGGTAGAACTGCTCGGCACGGGTCTTGCCCTGCACCACGGGATCGACGGCCTCCAGATGAGACGGGTTGGCCACCACAGCCAGGCGGATGTTCTTGTTTGTCACGCGGTTCAGACGCTCGATGTAGGTACCCAAATGGTACTTGACATCACCAGAACCCTGGAACACAAACACAAATTAGACATCTATTTGGGGAATTTACAACAAATAAAACTCACATCGTCAGCAGCCTCCAGACCAGCAAACTGGGTGAAGATCTGGTTCAAGGGCTTGCGGCACACATTGGCCAGCGTGTTGAGGCGTCCACGATGGGGCATGCCCATGATGACCGACTCCACGCCCAGCTCGGTGGACACATCGATGATCTCCTTGAGGGCCGGGATCATGATCTCGCAACCCTCCAGGCCAAAACGCTTCTCGGAGGAGTACTTCTTGGCCAGGAAGGCCTCGAAGCCGGTGGCACGGGTCAAACGGGCCAAGATCAGACGCTTCTCCTCGGGCGAGAAGTTCAGGACCCCGGGTGTCTCGAAACGCTTGCGGATCCAGTTGCACTGCTCCAGGGAGTTGATGAACATGAACTCCACGCCAATCTTGTTGCAGTAGACATTCTCCAGGCGGTTCAGGATTTCCCTAAAGGTGGTGAAACATGGCCAATAAATAAGGTGTTTTTGATAAAACAAATCTTGAGTTACTTACTTGAGGGGCAGAGAGGCCTCATCGCCTCCAATGAAGGTGGTGCTGGGCAACTTGAACTGCCGCTCCATGTCCTGCTCGCCTGTTTTTTTTTATGCGATTGGTTTGAAACAATGGGTTAAGACTTTAGTAAGGGATTCTGAGTGGTTGGGTCAAAGTGTTGCGGTTAGTAAACTGTAGGCGGCAATGTTGGTTTGAAATTCGGAGTGTAATGATTTTGGTTGCTTCTATTCGGGGATGTTCGTACAAAGAACACAGTTTCAAATGGGTTCGGATGCTCGCATGCTGATCGCGGTTCTTAACTGGTTCTGCATTTGGACATTTTATTGCACATGCATTACATACTATCGGTGATAACTGAAATATTTTTTCTAATGGACCCGTTGATCATTTCATTTGCAATCGGTCTAAATGGGGCTTATCAATCGATTTCCCTGCGTTTCGCTTGTGAAAAACAAAACAATCATGCAATCTATTTTTGACACAATCGAAATGGTGAGATTATATGAGAATAAAATATTTTTACTTATTGGCACGACATCCAAATAACAACAATTAAACTAGTGAGGCAGAAATGTGCAAACAATGTAACACAAATTTGTTGGCAATATATAGCGTATATTTACTTGGTTCTATATATCATTGGACACATTTGTGTGGTTGGTTGGGTTTGATATTCGATTTTGATGCCAAGGATCGTGTGTGCGGGTGAAAGACAGAGAACGTCACTAACACAATATCATGATTCGGTTTTAAGGTGTTTACAAATCAAGGATTAAGGAACTCAAACTGGGTATGTCCTGGGCAAATCGCCAGGTATAACGACCAACGCCGAATTTACTTACCAAAACTGAAATTAGCGTAAATGGTTTTCGTCGAGGAGTTGCCAGGCAATTCTGGTGAATTAATTTCGAGTGGATCGAGGTGAGCAATATTATGTCCTCGAATCTAACGTGTGAGTATTGGGATGTTGGTTGGTAGTTGTGGTGGTTGTGTTGGTGGTAGTATTAACAATGTTTTTGGATTCGGTTTGGTTTGGTTTCGATTTTGTTTAGGTTTTCACAACACACACATAATACAAAGAGAGAGAATTTGGAATTTTTTGTTGGAATTAAACATTGTTCGAGACGATTGGCGGTTTTGGTTTGAGTTTCGATTGCAGTTTGTGTTTTTCGATTTTGGTTACATTTAGGTTAGGAAGCAGTTATATAAAAATAAAGGAAAAGAAAATAATCAATTAAAATTATAGAATATATATGGCTTAAACAAAAACAGATACAAGTCCTCAGCGCACAAACACAAAATAAAGCAAACACTAAAAGCTTCGACAGGATCAGTAGACAATGATCGGTGGATGGCAATGTTTTCGAATCCGTGGGTTAATCGAGGATCGGTGTAACGCAATGCACAAAACAGAGATATATGGTGGGGTGCCGAGAGATAGAGATAGAGAATAAAGTGGATGCTTAACTATAAACCTTAACGGAAAGATAGGAACTTCGAGAAAGCCAAACACCAAATGTTACTTACTGGAGGAAATCTTATAGACCTAGAGCTGAACGGAACACGCTAACTTAATCCTATACCAGGGGCTCTGTGTCCCCTCCTCATCAACTCCGAATTTCATTTAACATTCTTCGGCTGTTAAATGGCACTTTAAGCACGAGTTATTTTCACAACCAATTGCGTATGTTTGGGTGTTTTTAACTTAGTTTCTAGGTGGGCGAGTGGGTGGTAGCGGGATGGTGCAACAGGGTTTGGGTTGAGTGGTGCGGCTAGGGGTTAGATGAGAGAGTTCTGTAAAAAGAATTTACCAAACAAAAACCCAGAATGCTGCCTGAGCACATCTTCGTTAGCACGACGTGCTAGCCCATCCTTGCAGACGGTTTTTTCGCGAGTCAAAATTCCCATCGGATCCAGATCAGATGCCAAATGACCACGTGACTATATATGGTACGTACATATCGTAGATAGATTGGTTGATTATATGTAAAGAGGTGTACAGGGTAGATCATAGGACTTAGGTATATCAAGTTATATGCATACGCCAGGAAGTTATCATATGGCTTTAGTAACTCAAACAGTGGAAATCAGCTACAAATCAACGGGCTTTAATTTACCATAACTCTATTTTGTGTGCAAATAAAAATTGAAACTCCTTCTCTGGCAATAAAATTAGAAAATCTCCAGTAAACTGCTGATATGTTGAATTTATCAAAATCTTAAATAACTTATGAGAAATGGTGCAAACGAATATGACCAATCCCCCCCAAACAATTTCTACTAGGTGAGCCGGAATGGATGTGATCAAAAACAGAAAACCAAACTACTCATGAAGGAGTGAGTGTCTAACTCTATGGAAATTGTGGATGGTGTGGGAAAGTCAAAGACGTATTTTCTAGTCTACCATGAGTACTGGAATCGGAATGAACTGGTCTCGGGAAATGCACAAATATGAACACACAAAACGGGGGCAATCGCAACTCTAATAATCATAATCTAAACATAAACATTAACTGAACCTAAGAGAACGAAACAAAAAGCGCCAACGAATACGAATAGGAATACGATTCGCGATGGCTGCGGCTGCAATCTCCACCGTTCGACTGGGAACCAAGTGAGGCGATCCAGCACGAGCCGACCTACCTGGTAGCTCCTGATGATGGCCTGCACGGCCAGATGGTCGTCGATGGTCTTGGAGTCGGGCGCAGCGCCGGAGACGGCTCCTCCAAAGTTGAAGGCGGTCAGCGGCAGAGTATTTGCCTGAACCGGCGCCAAGTTCGGCGGGCTGACGTAGCTGTTGCTGCGGAAGTACGCATCCCAGGACTGAAAAAGAAAAGCGATGTTCATTAGATGTAGCTCCAAGCTTATAGAATGATTTGAAACCTAATCTATTTCAACGTGGGTCCTACCGAAAATCGATTATACGTACTAACTTTACTGGTATTCTATCGAACATTAAGAAAACGTTTTTAAAACAACCGAAGAAGTTTAAAAACCAGTTTTTACTTTTGGTAAGACTTGCATATTTTTCAGCCCAGAAATATTATTATTTTTTTTCAGTTTATATAACCTTTAGGGAAATTTGTTTAACAATAACTGATTTCCTTAACACACAAACTTTTTTAATACATTTGACGACTTTTACGATGAGGAGGAATACATTTCCGGTACAAAAATAAACATGAGTAACCGAAGTAAATCCCTTTTCCGGGAACTGGTTTTAAGTCGACTGAAATACTCTTTCGATTACTGCTGAAATTAATTCCTGAATTAAGCAATACTTACAGTGTGCACGGAAGTGGGATCCCTCAGCCAGGCGTTGTACATCTCCTCCACGTAGGAGGCGGTGCTGCCGTTGGCAAAAGGTTCGGCAGCCGCGGAGTTGTAGGTCCGGACAGCGGCCGCTGCAGTTGCCTTGGCCATCTACAAGAGATTTGGGGGTTTATTAATAGGTTTGGTCTCCCCTGGAGATTCATCATTCACTCACCTGCTGACTGCTGCTGCTCTTGAGCAGCCATGTGGCGAAGTTCTTTCGCGCCATCGGCGACAAGGCCAGACTGAAGGCTGTGTGTGCTCTATGCATTTTGTAGCTTTACAAAATAGAACTAAAATGAAACGAAACAAAACGGAGAGACAATCTTTAGTGGGGATCTTATCAGCGGACTATTATATCACTAGCTACTGATTAATCGATGGCGCCTTTGTTGACAAACAAGCCACGTAGAAGATAGCACCACCCACTAAACACGGATCCCCTGACCCGCGGCTGCTGTGTAAGTGCGATTAGATAGCCTAGAAGTTTTTACGTCATGGCCAAGTTCTGGGTTTTTAACTGTGTCACCGATCCACCGAATAATTCGAATTTGTTGCCAGGCAAGCGCAGGCCAGTTATGAAATTGACGCACAAAACCAGTTCACAATAGAATGGGTTGGGGAGTGTTTTTCTGTAGAATTTACACACGTCTAGAGCCAGACTAGAAGTAGACCGCTGAGAACGGGGGATCGCTTGGCAAAAATAGCACACGTGATGCCGTACGCCTGCTGATTCCCGCGATGACGTCAAACTTACGTTTGCTGGTTTCGGACTCAGTCCGCTCGTCTTTTTGATAATCAGCCAAGAAATGGCGGAGATACTTTGGCCCCCAAAAAAATATAATGGTGAAATGCGGTTTAAATAGGGAGAAAGAGAAGGCAGGCAGCTGCTTTTTGCGCAGTTTATTCGTTTCCCAACTTTTAATCAGTTGTGAATATTTGCCCTGGGCTTTTGTTTGCCATCTCCGAAGCACGGTGAGCATTCACCTTGGTTTTTGGCCGAAACAAGTTTGCCCAGATAACGTTTCAACGTCAAGTGTGAGTGTCCCGGGATTGGAGTAATAAATTCCTGCGGACCATGACTAAACGCCGAAGCCCCTAGAGTCTAGATGCACTTGCTTCATTGCTTGATAAGATCGCTGCGGCAAACCGGCCTTCAATACTGTTCATGCCACGCCAGCACTTCCAGAGTTCGTCAAATTATTAATCAAATTATGGGCGATAGGGCTGCGCGTGCGTATGTCGTAATTGAATCACTATCCAAAGCCAAGTCGTGCAAAAAATTAAATACACAAATTGAAATTCGGAACGGGAACCGATGGGGGCAAGGAAGGCGTGGCCAGGTCACATGCTGGCCAGACGATCCAAATCAAATGATTACAAAACACTGCTGGCCCCCAGACATGAGAAAAAAAAGAAAACAATTGGAGCGGCTAACCGGTTTGTGGCGGTCAAAGTTAAGTATTTGAAAGTGCAGCACTTTGGCTATTCGGTTTTGTAATAGTTATAGATGCAGCTACAGTTACAGCCCGCAACAGATAATTCAATTGAGCAGCGTGACAGTTTCTTTCAGTGTTATTTATCTGTTTGCTTGTTTTGTGCTGGCGCTTTTCCCCATACTGCTTTCCCCCCAATTATATTCTGGTCGACGTCGCTGCCGCTGTTACGAAAACACATTACATAAGTGCAAAAAAGACGGAGACTCGCGTGAGAGCAGATAAATATTAGAATGCCCGATGGATGGAGCTAATTAGTGTGAAATAGCTCGCTCGGCGAGCTTTGCACATCCAATTTGGGGCTTGACTGGAAAAATCCATTTAAATATTTTCCCATAGAGAGCGGAATCCGACAATAAATATACACTGCACTGCGGTGGAATAAAACCACCGTATATATATACGCATATACTGCGTGCGATTGCTCCAAAAACCAAAAACGAAAAACCAACCGAATATATATACTCGTATCCGTATCTGACAGATACGCGGCAAACGTTTGTTCGTGCTGAGTGCTGCGCGTCGACTGAAGCGAAAATACAAAAGCGGCCGCATTCGAGAGTGAAATATAAAAATTTAGAAATCGAATTTGCTCCTCACGAATCGAGCGACGAGCGGGGAGGGGGGGTGGCGGGGCGGGAAATTGGAAGGAAAACAGAATGTCTGATAAAAAAAACACAAAGCGGCGGGCACATGACAACTCGGCGTTGTATCTTTATCTTCGGACAAAAGGGGGTTTGGTCTCCGATCGCGAGCGCTGATAACACTCAGGTACCTATCGCCCGTACTTCCTCCGCTTATCTAACCGCCTGTCCTCCCGTTTTTGGCCCATGTCTTGCGTATTTATAGCCCGAATTTGTTTACAACAATCCCAAAGTCCGATCGTCAGCCGGCTGACTGTTTGAAAAAATGCCGCCCACACAGCCGAAAAAGAGAGAGAAGGTAAATTAGAGAGTAAAAGAGGTGGAAAACGAGGAGGCAAGTATTAAATATACATTCACATAGCTTGTTTGTCACATAATATCGAAGAATTATGAAATATACATATATGTATTTATTAAAAAAATAAGAGTTTTGTAAATAAAATCTATAAGCAATCAAATTATGCCTTCATAAACATCAAAGCAAATTTATTATTTTTTTATATGAAAAATATATCTTTTTTAGTTAATTTTCTTGCTGTGTACCTCACAGGTCAGGCCAAGTGCAAGTGAATATGTGCGTGTGTATCGATTACCTTTCCGCTAATCAATAAAGTTTCAAGTTCACACACGAGTCACATTAATTTAACCATTTACCTTGAGAGCGGGTGCGAAACTGGGAAAGCACCGAATCTTTGAACACCCTTTTAATTGGCAGCTCATATTTTTATGTGATGACTAGTTTAAATTGCATTTGAATGTGTAAATCAATTCTTTAACAAGTTAGTCAAGCAATGAATTATTGGGTAATATAATTTTGGAGAATATTGAAATCCTATATGAGTTCTTGCATTTTTGCAAGGCAATGGAATATGGTTTTTAACAAAAATTGTATTTTATGTTAACAAATAATACTTAATCAACTAATACTTAATGCATTTTGAAACTCATTCAAAACTTTTTAAATCAGTTAGTTTTAGAAAATTTAAAAACAAAAGGGTATAGCAAAGGTAAGAAAAGCGCAATCGATAAGCTAACAGTTTTAACGCCCTAGCTATGATATCCCACAAAAGGGTATAGGAAAGGTAAGAAAACCGCAATCGATAAGGTTGGGGACCTTGCTTAGCCGGTCCAAAAACCAGTCTGCAACTGCATTCCATTGAAAACCCTAGACGAGCCCCCAGAAAGAAGCAGAGTGGGCCAAGAGCGTGGGGTAATTGAATGGGGCTTGTTCAAGGCGGGAGGGTGAGGGGGCGGGAAATTACTATGGGGATTACTATTCCCGATCTGGGGCCTTCACAACTGTCTTATGATAGGTTGTGGTGAGTGTTCCACTTTTGCCTGTAGCATTCACTAGCTGTGCTTCCCCAGACAATGCGGCCGCGCGCTTTCCTCGCGTTTTTTTTGCTTTTTTTGATTGATGATTCATTAGGCGGTCGGAGAAAAAGCACACGCGGCACCCGGTTTATTGCGTCATCAATGCGCCAAGTTAATTTTACAAAATCACATGTGACGTCGCCGCGCTTGTTTTGCATTGCGAAATTTCACTTTTCTTTCGTGCAGCCGGCGCAAGCGCTTTTCCCCAGCCGAACCGCCCACCTGCACTTTTCGCATTATATAATAAGAACAGTCCTTGAATTTAACTCGAAGAAAAACATTCTCATTTAATGCGTTTAACTCCCAGCAAATTGAAAGGGGAACAACACAACATATAATATTGATCGTTGAAGCGCTGGTGGTTATTCCTGGAATTCCACATGATTGAAAAGCGGGGCTCGAATGTGGGGCAAGAGAAAATCACGCGAATCACAAGTTTTCCGGCAATGCCAGTACTATCACTTGATCGCCCATCAAACAGAGCACATTATACAATTTTCCGCACTTATTTTGCTTAAAATTAAGTAAAACTTGAAATATTTACGTTTTTACAAAAACTTTTGCTGGGACGCAGTGTGACCGCGTTCAAGTTGAAAGAATATACCGTCCGGCTACCACAAATAAACTTGTAATACGATTTTATTTAATAAACATACCATAAATATATCTAGGGTACTCCCCAAAGTTTTACCAGCTGTTTGAAAGCTGTGCCCTTAAAATTTTAAATTTGGAAAGTTGAACCATTAAATTTGTACCAAAAAGTCATGAAAATTTTATTTTATTAGTTCGCAGCTAGCATTATTTACTATTAAATGAAAGTAAATCATTGCTTGCTCAACAAAAACTTACATATAATTATTTATATTTTTAAGGAGAAATCTTTTGCTAGGATCAAAACAAATGACAATACAAATAAACACTCTCATGACGCTTGGTAAGTATAAAATGTATTTATGGTATTAGTGAACGGGCTCACTAATTGTACGTGCACCTTTATGTTTGTGACAAGAGATGGCGCCACTGTTCTAAGCTCTGCCAGGGGTCTTGTGTAAAACAAATGTAGATATGAGCCCCTTATTTTATGAAGAAAACTCACAAACAAATGTCAACTAAATATATTAGAGAAATTAATTAAGTAATAGTTTTCATAAATAAATCCTTTTTTTTATCCAGATTTAATCTTCTAAAAAAAATCTTTTAAAAAAATAAATAAGGTTGATTGTTGAAAGCAGGTCCTCTCTTATCGGAGATAGTCTGGATAACTAAATATTTTAGTATACTAGTAAACATTTTATCTAAGCAACTACAAGGTTGTAGAAACTGCAATTTCATCGCAATATTCACCGCATGACACAGTCAAACTGGAATTCAACTTGCACTAAACATTTAATTGCTACGCACACTAGACAGAGTAGCTAACTAATATCTGCTGTATTGATCCAGACAGTAGCCGGTAATTTGGTCGGATATACAGTCGAAGACATCAAAAGCGAGATCGCAGCTTTCACCTTTCTGGGGCAGCTCCTTTCGATTGACTTTGTACCGGGCGGTCATTGTCCGGAGGCAAAGGTTCACGGACCGCAGGGTGGCCATGAAGAAGCCGTGCTCGTGGACTCCCTCGGAGTAGAAGTGGACCAGTCCGTCCAGCGTGGGCCAGCCCTTCTTGTCAATGGCACTATTCCTGGCGTAAACGCAGTGCAACAGGCACTAAAAATAATGGTAAGAGTGAGTAACAGTCTTTTTGTGGAAAGTATTCAACAGATTTGAAATAAACGAAAATATATACATATATAGCTGCACTGTTAAAAATTGTTTTATAACTTGTAATTAACTAAAAATTTCTTCAGTACAGCTTTTAGCTTAAGTGTTATAATTAAGAAGATTTTAGGGAATGTTGTGTGTGCTTAAACACAACGATATCTATATACATTTTTATTTTTGGTAAATCAAAATATGTGAAAAATTATTTTTCAGTTAGCCCATAAGCCATTTTATAAGAGCATATTTGTTTGCTATTTATAAAGGTTTTAATATATTTTTATTAATTTATGGTCCATATTTCTAATTTATACACTGATTTTAATGCAATATCATATCAATATGCATAACATATAACACGTTACAGAATTTATACAATTTTGATCATTAACCAAAAATAAGTATTAATATAATGAGCTACAGTATCTTAATAAAGATCCAAAGGAAACATGGAGAGTATAGGGCTATCTGTACATTCAATTTACTGATGCATAAAGCCAGCTAATGTGTATTAAGTGCGCTTTTCAGCCATCAAATTCAGCATTGCTGGAGGTGTGTGAAAAAACTCCGGCGGAGGTGTGTGAGTTTGAATGAAACTTAAACTGAAAATGCAAACGCAAACGCAACGGCGACTGCGCTTTTCTTTCGATTGTCTAATAACCCTGACTTTAGGCGTTGCTTTATGAGGTGAAGTGGGGGCTTTGCCAATTGTTTCTTGGGCTGCCATTGAACGTAATTGAGCGGCGTTTTTGCATTTCATTAACACGAGAAGAAAAGCGATCTACAAGTCTCGCAGAAGATTTACTTACCCCCGCGATGCGCTTGTCCTCCAAAGGCACCAATGTGGGATGGTATATGCCCGAACTGGTCAAGTCTAGGCGTCGGATGTTCCTCATGAGTCTGGCCACATGGCGATGTGGTTCGGGCTCATCGTAGACATAGTATTCGTAGTGGCTGATATTGGGGGCATGATCTATGGAAGAACCCCCGGGAACAGATGGCCAAATGAAGTCGATGGAGTCATCGTTGGGATCGATGGGCGGTTGCTTGTGCGACACCTGTTCCTTGAGTATCTCATAGGCCTCTGTTTCGATATCGAAAACCCTTTAATATTTATGAAAACCCCAACTGATGGTGAGACCTACCATTAACCAACTTATTGCGGACCTCATCCTGGCATTCCCCGATGACAGACTCCACTTTCCTGGCGGTTCTGGGGGGATTCAAGCACTTGGACTTCTTCGTCTCGAAGCGAATTAAGTATTCCACTGCCTCGATCGATGCGATAACCACACTCGAGATATATAAGAGTTGTGTAATCTTCATGGCTGCGATTGCGATAGCGATTAATTGGATACTCCACGCCGATCCGAACGCCTGGGCTGCTGTCAAATGAATGTCCCCCCGATGAAGTGACCGCGATGAAAACGAAAGCATTTTCACTTTCCAGCCAAACTGGCAGGATGGCCCACACTCGCCACTTATGAATTTCCAGTTTTCAAGTTTTGCTCTATGGGTATGTGGTTCAATGGCAAATGGCAAACTGAAATCGCAGCTGCCACAACTGGTTGCACATTTCCCATGCGTGCAGCAGTCCGTTAGAAACTTGTCCTTAAAGCCCGACCACACGCCTTTGAACATGGTCATTGGCAGCAGCTATATAGCCATCTGGCTATATATCTCCGATCGCATTAGGTTTCGTTCCATTGTCTCTGCGGTTGTGCGATTACGATTACGATTCGGTTATTGTATGTTTGGAACGCACTCGCTCCGATTGAGTGCACAATTAGCCAATGGGTGAGCCCAGTAAAACTCTTCCGCCTACTGACCAATTTGCATATATGGCCAAAAAGCCAAAAGCCAACAGCCATTAAGATTATCAAAGGCGGTAGTGTAGTGGATGTGGGCTGGCCACTAACTTTGAACTATAAACTATAACTGAAACCAGAATCAAAGGCAGCCAAGCGGTGCGGTCTAATCAGAGGGCCTGACACATCCAGCCCTCCCCCCCCCTCCCCCTTTCCACCCCTTTTCGACCATCTAGAACCCAGAACAATGGCCAATAACTGTACTTGGAAGTGGCCAGCGTCTCCACGCTAATTATGCTTCATTAAAATGCCCAAGATCCTAGGCGGAAATTGTCATAAACTTCTCTGGTCTCCTTGCAGCCGACGGGTAATTGCCTTTAATTGCATACCTGGCCGAAAATTGCAGCTAAGACACTGACCTAGACTGGCTCTGGATCGAATTTGTAATAAGCCCGTCTAACGGAAAATGGAAAATGGAAAATTTAAGCGACAGCGCTGAAGTTCAATGTTCAGTGTTTAGAATTTGAGTTGGATGGGGGGAAGGGGGAGAATTGTCAACAGGAAGCTCTCCAGGTTGCAACTTCGGGGAACAAGAACAACGTGAGCTAATTGACAGACAGCTACACAGGCACGATTTCCCATTTTCCATTTTCCGCTTGCCATTTTCCCAGCTCCTAGCTGCTGGCTTTCCCCTCAATCTGGCGAACAAGGAGCCCCACAAAATAAACAACCCAGAAGCCTGGAGTGCAGCTGCAACAACACTTGCGTGTCCATCATTAGAACAAATTCTCTCACCTGAACATCCAGCGAACCACCTTTCCCCCTCAGCCCCTTAGCCCCTCCTCTTCCGCTTTTCTTGTAACGCAATTTGCACACAAATGCTGCTGTTTCATCTTCGTGGCTTGGCTGGCTGTTCGCTGTTTTTGGTTTTGGATTCGGTTTTGGTGGGTGGTCAGGTGAGACAAGTGGCGGCAAGTGGCGGCAGCACCACCACCGCCGTTCAACGCCGCACGAACCGCTCACTGAGCTCACCGCCTGAGAATCGTATTTAAATACGAAGGTCTAACGCTGGATCGCATCAGTCGTCGTCGTCGCGTTGTTCTAGCCACTAGTTTCTCCTCCTCCTCCTGGAAAAAGCACAAGTCTAAGACGGGATCTCATCGTAGTTCGGTTTGGGGCTCGATCGGTTCGGTTGGGGCCATATAATTTTATTTAGTGACTGTGCCCCTGGGACAGGATGCTCGTTTGATCTCTGGACTGGATTAAGGCAAATGCGATTTGAACATGCTGCATCTGCATCGGCACCTGCATCTCCTCCCGTTTCTCTGCGCTATTTTGGGATACTGTGCGGATCCGGCCAGAGCGGAGATCGAATACAATACCATCAACGAGGATGGATCTTTTCAGTTTCGGTACAAAGCTGTGTGACAAAGAAATTGTGAAGTTTTTAAAAAGACTATTAGAAGGACTGAAGAAAAAAGTGGTTTTAAAAATCAATTTCATTCGCTTAACCCTGTGACTCATTACATATTTCATTCACCTATTACTAAATATTAACTTTATTATACAATTTCTGACTAGTGCCATTAAATTAAATGATTTTCTCTTAAAATGCATAAAAATCTTGATAAATATACTTTTTGCAAAGTTAAAATTTTTGAAATGTTTTTAATTTTCTAAAATTTGAACATTCAACTATGTTTCCTTGTTTGTTTCTGAAAGGACATTTGATTATGTATCCTTGTTATGAAAATATCTTGACTGAATAGAGACTTGATTGTATTTCTTAAAATTTGATTTTATCCTTTTAACTAATTTTTTTATTGACAGAAAAGGATTTGTTACTCAAGTTTGAAAGAAAACTCCTCCTTAATATTAAATCATCTTATCAAACATTAATTACTTATAAAATTACAAAATTCCGCATACAAATTTTAAGAATTAATTAATTATAAATTATTATTAAGTCAAGTTTTTCCTACGATTTCATCAAGAATGAAATCCTGAGGGCAAACAAGTTCGTTACCAATTCACATGAACCCTAATTGTTAAACCAAATACCAAAACCATTGAAAGGGAACAGCTCAATTACTGTATTTAACAGCCATGGGTCATAAATCTAACAAATCATCTAATCGGTCAATGATGTTTGCTACCTCCATTCACATCACACTCCAGCAAATTTGAGATTTTTAGCACCTCTTTAACGCCTTTACGTTTTGCAACCACAACACTAACACGCTTCCGACCATCTTTCCCTCTCCATTTCGCACGCATGGGGCAACGCAATTACTTGTGTTTCGATGGAAATACTGTTTTGTGGCACTTCTTGTGGCAAACCGAACCGAACCGAACCGAACCGATCGGCCAAAAGACATGCAAATGATGACATTGGCGGCTACTATCACAGCGCCTCGGGCACTCCGGACAACACGGTGCGAGGTCGCTACGGTTCGCGGAGTCCGGCGAGCGGACAGATCGAGGAGACGGTCTACACAGCCGGACCACGTGGGTGAGTAAACGAAGACGCCCAATCCGGGTGCTTTTAATGCGGCACTGGTGGTGCACTCAGAGAATTAGATCCATTAGATTGTTAAATTTTTTAAATATGTTCATTTGTAAAAAATTAAGAGAAAGGTATTATGTTCGGATATGAGTCCAAATAGAAGAATATAAAATGTTTTTTAAATGAAAACTTTTTACAAAACCAATTCAATTTTTTTGAAGTTTGGGTAATGATTAATGTTTATTTTTCATTTTTGAGTCGTAATTAAAAAACAGCAAAAAATAAAAGAAAAGCCACAGAACAAAGCTCCTTTGGTGGTCCTAAAAGTTTTTCAACTTATAAGGTTATTTAGATTTAGTTTCGAATATTTTTTTTCTTAATTAAGGGCTTTTCGCAAAAATGTTGAAAATGTCTAGCTCTAGACAATGTAAATAAATAAATTCAAATTAAATAAAACAATAACCAGAAAAGGGGCCCCTAAAAATGTTCTATACGCTGCTAAAAGTATTATCAGAAATTTTTTTTATAATTAACAGAAAGATTTATAATTTTTAAGGACAATGGAAGTTGGAAAAGACTTGAATGAGCAAGGTTCCAAAAATGTTTAAACAATTATTATTTACGTTAATTAACTTTTTCCAAGTAAGAAATCATATTTATTCAGTGTGCAACATACAGCCATTTTTCGAGTGTATTGTCAGTGCAGGAAGTGGCAGCACAAAGTGAGTTATCTCCCCTCGATGCCAGAGTTGAGCTCATATATCAGTGGTTGGCGGCAGGCGGCGGCCACTGAAGCGGATCCCAAGCCAACGGGCGGTTCGGAGTTGGAGCCGTTCTAACACATTGGACTGTTTTTTCTGGCGTTGCCTAAACGTTTTTCCATTACCGCTTCGACTACTGTTGTTTTTTGCAATTGGGTAATCCGGTAAATTGGTGGAAACAAAAAGCTGTTAACAAATTGACTGGCCTGAGAGTTTCGAGCAAAAACTATAGCCACTCGCTCGGCTCGTACCGATTGCAGATGCTCAGCGATAGCGATGATTCTGAATGGGATTCAGATTCGTTCCCCGAGATGTGGGGTAATCAAAGTAACGACGTGCCGGGTTCAGAGATCGGATCAATATAGTCGGAATTGCAGTGCAAATCCGCTTCCGCTGGGAGCTGGTTTACCCAATCCCCTCCACTCATTGTGTTCGGCAGCTAATTAATCTCTCCCATTCTTTTCACATACAGGTTTCGCGTGAACGGACCGAAGATCCATCGGAAAATGGACCTGGCCCAGTATCCGGTACTGCCGCGTGGAAGTCCCGACGATCCGCTGGCCGATCCCTTCGACGATCCCTCTTACAGCTTTAGTTTTCGCACTCCAGATCAGTCGCGCAGCGAGGAAAATGATTCGGGCAACAGGATAAGGGGTAAGCCTCTAATAATTCATAGCATTTATTATTTCATAGAGAAAACAGCAATAGCTTTAGGTGCAAAAACCGGGGAAAATCATTTCAAAAAGTAAAAATAATTATAATTGTTAGATTACTAAAATGTTTTGGTTTACTTCTTAGAATGTGATAGCGTATTTTTGCTCCGAATTGGAATTTCGGAACTCTGTTTTCTCTGTAAGTGTTTCAGGAAATATTAATGCCATAAAAAAAAATCTAGTAAAATTAAATAATAAAAAATTAGTCGCTTTATTTTGACTATTAGGGAATTGATTTTAAAAACTCAAAATCTAATATAGTTTATTAAATTTAAAAACTCAACTTAAATATTTAAAACCTAATATTTTTCACATTAAATAAAATATTTATATATAAATCATTCAATTTATTAGGCATTGTGTTTAATATTTAATTTAATTTTAATAAATATAAAATTTTGAATTGAATAGCCAGGTATTTGGTTTTACTATTAAGTTTTACTAAATTAGTTAACTTATTCCCTACCATTTTCAGGACTTTACTCATATCTGGACGATGTGGGCGAGCGGCACAGTGTTCGCTATGCGGCCGGAGCCGGAACTGGTTTCGAGATCTCCAATGCTGTGCCGGATAGTCCGTCCACGGTGGCCTACTCCAGTCCGCTGTACAAGTCCCATCCCAAAACGCGTGGCAAGATGTCCGTTCAACGGGGACCTGCTGGGAGCTACAAGCTGATTGCCTCTGGTCCGGATCACCGACGGGCCGAGAGTCGAGCTCCGGATGGCCTGGTGCGGGGCACGTATTCCTTCCTAGACGACAAGGGCGTGCAGCGGACAGTGGAGTACATAGCAGGAGCGGGAATTGGCTATCGGGTGGTGCAGAACCGCATTGGTCCTGGCACCCACATAAATCCCTCCGTGGCCGATTTCCGCCTGGCAGATCCCGATTTTCGACTGGCCAATGACTTTGGCAGGGGTGCTGGCGGGCGCTTGGGTCCCAAAGGCGGTGCGGTGGGGGGAGCAGGTGGCTCGGGTACTGCGGGAGGATCAGCAGCAGGATCGGGTGGTGGTGCTGGCAGGGGGCGCACTCCAGGCAGACCAGGTGGCAAAGATTACCTAAAGCCAGCAGACGGCGGAAGAGCTAGGGATCAGGGTGCGGGAGATGGGGGAACAGCTGATGAGGATCTCGGACCCGATGGGGACAATCAAGAGGATGACGTCGGACTGAGCAGCAGCTCCTCAGGCTCCACCAACTTTCAGGACAAAGAGGATCGCAGGGGCTTCGCAGCGGGAAGTTCCCAACGTGGCAGTACGAGATACGATGGCGGAGGCAGTAGCTCACAGAGAGGTGGCGGTGGTTCCAGTGGTACTGGCGGTGCTGGTTCCAAGGCTGCTGCTGGTAGTGGTGGTGGTTCTGGCGGAGGAGGTGCCTACGCCGGAAGGGGAGTGGGCAGGGGCAAGCCATCCGGCCGGGGAAGCGTTCGCCGCGGAGGTGGTAGTGTCGCGGCCTCCGGCGAAGGCGACTCCGGCCATGGGCTACCTGCCGCCCACAGGTGGATCGGGCACTAGTGCCATCAGCGGACCCGGCGACAACTACCACCTCAACGACGACGATGTGGGCAGTTCCCTGCCGCCACTGGTCACCGCCAACCACCGCATCCTGGAGATCGATCGGGATCGGGAGTGGGTGCAGCGCCATCGCGACTCCACCGTCATCAAGAACGTGGGCAAATGGTATGTGGGCCTGCCACCCGGCCAAAGTGTGCGTGCCCATGTCCAGAACATCGACATTGTGCCGCTGGGCGGGCGCATTGGACTCTCGCCCTCGGAGGCACTGCGTCAGGACGAGATCGCCGAGCTGAATGCCTCGCGGGAGCACTAGCACCGAGTACTCCCCTCCTCCGATCGGATCTGTAGTTCGTAGTGCCTAGCTCTAAGTGATCATTGTTAAGTAACCGAAACTGGGTTGACTCCACATGGAAACTGTAACAGTATTTAAAGCGGAATACACTTTACGTCTGTATCTGTATCTGTATCCAGAGTTATCTGATATCCGTGGTGGCTGCCGTAAGCAGGTTGGTCTTTGCATTGCGGTTTCTTTGGGTCTTTATATAAGCCCAAGTCACTGCCTGCTTAGAGTTTAGTTGGTTTCGAGACTTAAAACGAGATGCTGCTGGCTTGGATTGGTCTGCTGGGTGTTTCCTGTGCTCAGGCAGCCCAGGTCTATATGCACTTCAATGGACTTGGTTACTCCTACAATACGGATGGCGATAGACTGGATAGGAGTGTCGTTCCTCCTACTTATGGGGGCTCATCCCTGGAATCCTTTCAACCCTTGCAGTTTGTGCATCAGGCTCTTAGGACCCGGCATAACCCACTGCCTAGGATCTTCCACAGTGCACAGGACAACCTGGCCACCTCTTCGCTGAGCAGGGGCTACATAACAGCACCGCCTGCCCAACAGAGCCACCAGAACTTCGATTTCAGCACCGACCAGATGGCCCATGCCCAGCACACCGACGAGTCGGGAAATGTTTTGGGCAGATACTCCTACTACGATGAGGCTGGCTACCACGAGCTGAGCTACAAGGCGGGCGCCGGCATCGGGTTCGTGGTCATGGGTGGTAATTTGGCCAAGGCCACCGCCACCTCAACCGCCGCTGAGCAGCACTCGGAATCGGAAACGGAACTCGATGTCGGAAATCGAAACGGAATCCAAACAAATGCCTTGGCGAGCCTGCAAGAGTTGCATAAATATCGTGGCTACACGTAAATAAACAAATTAGCTGAACCACTGCTCGTCCTACTTGGGTGTTTTTTTGTTATTTAATGGCAGTATTTGGAGATCTGACAGTGTCAACTGTCAAGTTTGACATCTACGTGATCGGGGAGTTCAACTGCAGGGGACTTACCTCCAAGAATGAATGACAATGAATACGTTGACTTCTGGTTTTGCTTGGCTATTCCACTGGCACACTTTAATTAGATATTTAGGAACGCTCTATTAAAAAAAAAATCAGCAAATATCCGTAATTTTTATATATATACAAGTTTTTTCTTTTTGAATAAATCGCTAATATATTGGCTCTATTTATTGGCTTTAATTTTCAAAAATAATTGTATAATTTTATGTTTTGAATTAGCCGACAAAAAAGCCTTTGGTCTTCAGCAAAACAGTTTGAAATATGTAGGAAAATAGGTTCTCAATTGATTGAATCTAGATCTTAATTGTTAATGACTTCGCGATTGTATTAAACGGGAGACTATCGTACAAGCCGTTTAAAGATTGACCCTTACAAAATATAAATAAAAAAATATGTATATATTATGCAGACTTTAAGGACTATGATGAATGTATTTCTTTCAAATTTCTTTTAATTTTTGCTTTTTAGTGTCATCAATTGATCAATTGATATATCTATTAAAGTTGCCATATTAAAATGATTAAAATACAACTTTTCCTATAGACATATACTAGTACACACTTTTTTTACCAAAACATTTTTGCATAAAATAGAAGAAGGTAATCATTGGCATCGTAAATGAGTGTAAAACCTTTAATTGTTTGTGGCGCGTGCTTTGGCCCGAGACAATTCGTACAACTTATGCATTTTATAAGGCCTAATTGATTTTCCGCTCATAAAAATGGTTATTCGGTCGACAAAATCATTTTACAAATGGTTTGTGCATCCCAAAGCCGAATTGAGTCACCTCTTGCTTTTATTTATTTTTGTTTGGGTAATTTCTGATCGGAAAGGGACCAAAATAATAAAACATTTGAAATGTTCGACGCGTGCGCGCACTTGCCAAATAATTTGAATCGAACGGAAAGCCTTGGCGTCCACATCGTGGCCTAAATAAAAAATATATATATTTCGGGCCCGTGATCGAAACAAAGAAAAGCCCAAATGCGATAATATAATAATATGCATATTTGCTAAAAAAAAACAAAAAAATTATTACAGCGTCGTGTTTAAGCGAAAGTTTCACTGCCACAATTAAAATTGATGTCAAGAGATCTAAGCGGTTAGTTTCCCTGAAACAAGTTCCTACGTAAACCCCAAAAACTTTCTTCGCTCAATGCACTAAAAGAATGTACAGAAAAGCACTAAAAAGCTTGCCGCTGACATAGATTCTATTTGGCCGGGCCTAGGGCTTCCAGTGGCCACGTTCTCAGCGTTCTCGGTATCAATGGCCCAGCTGGGAAACCGTCGAGGTGCATAATTGGGTTAGCATAACAGCAGAACGGCTGCCTGCATTAAAGCCACCAATTACTGGGGCTCTGGCTCTCCCAGGTGCCAGTTAGCCGTTCTTCTTCCCCCAACCTTCCTATAAACAACGGTTTGGCTGGGACTCCGCCTCACTCCTCACTCCTCACTCCTCACTCCTCATCCTCGTCGAAGGTCAGACTTAATTGGCCCAGGCCTAGGCAACGACATCCCCACTCGCAGTCCCGTTTGCCAGCATTTATAAATAGGCCCCAAGGTCTCTGGGTCTTCAACTCCTCGGCTCCTCAACTCCTCTGCTTGGCTTGCTGGCCGGGTTCGATTTATCGCCTTTTGATTGCTGCATTCCAATTGTGGTTCAAGTGGTGCGTTCGGGGTTTACAACGTGTTGCTGCTAATTTCGTATGCTCCCGCCGGCGCTGCTCAGTCGAAACCATAAATCTTGTGGCAATTTTATTGATGCCTGCGTGTGCCACAGAGGTCGACCCCAGTTCGATCCTGGTTAATCAAGAAATATGCATTATTGTTGTGCATTACAGTGCCTTAAAAAATCAGTAGCTGGCTAGTTGGGGCATAAAAACCAATAAAGGAATTAATGGCAGCCAGTAAATTGATTGCTCTGGGCCAATAAAGACTTTCTTTGGCGCAGAAAACAAATGACTTAGAGCACGAACTGGGAAAGGAAATCGATTCCCGCCTGATTCCAGACATTTGTGATTTATGATTACGCCTCTGAAATGGCCCCCGGGCTAAGCCTTAATCCTGACATCTGTTGATACCCGAGAAGTGTGTGAACTCTTCACGCCGAATTGGCTGTCAAATCAGAAAAAGAACACGATTCTTGAGCAGCCGCTTTCTAACGAGTCGCTGGCAAACATTTTAATTGAATTGCCCAACAGCCAAGCGATTCATTCATCAGCTCAGTTCGAGCCTGTCTTAAGTCGCTTACCATTTTGGCTTATGTCATGTTGGGGCCCGTTCCGAGCTGATTACCTCTTCACTTCCCACACGCACTTCGCTTCTATTCCACTCCACTTGTAATGGCTCGGCACTTCGCCCCTGTCCAGTCACGCTCAATCAAGCCAATAAACGGCCAATTAATCAAAGTCAGCGTTCTAGCTAGGTGCTCTAAGTGCGAAACAGTAGCCTGAAGAGGCCCCCTCTTTTGCTGACACATGACAAATTTCTGGCGAAATGTGTGCGAGTTAGGCAAACTATCTGTGAAATCCTAGAGTTGGAAGCCTGAATATCAATTGAAGTTCGGCCTGAAGCTGGTACCCAGTTAACCCACAGATCCACGCCCCCAGATAAAAGCCAGGCCAAGGCGCTCCACGACTACGTGCCCAACTTCTCGGGCTGGGCTTCTCTTCGGCTCTCTCTTTGGGCCACAAGGCCCAATTCTCTTACACCTGATCGGGCCCTGTTTTCTTGGCCATTTCTTTCGCTTCGTCGTTTGCATCGCTAATGGAAATGTTATAAACAGACGCGCTGGGCCCGGCCAGCACTCAGTTCATCTTCAGTCGTCGCCTGGCTCGCTGGCTCTTGACTCTTCGTTATTGGTTCTTGGTAGGAGTTCCAGTCCCTATTTATATTGTGCGTGACAAAAAAAAATAAAATAAAAATAAAAATAAAAAAGAGAAAAGTAAAGAACTCAGACCTGAAACAATCGTAAATTGAAAGCTCAACAGGATTGGCTTTTAGTGCAAGCGTGTGTGTTATTTTGCCGCGTAACAGCCCAGAGTGACACTCATCCCGTTTCTCGTTCGCAGTTCAAGGATATATGGTCAAGGCGAGGATTGGTCAGCCAACGCATCGACAGCAATTTAGCAAAACAATAAGGAATCAGAAACTGTTCACCATAATTCGGCATTAAAATGCGCTTCTTTGTTGTAAGTAAAACCAAGCCAAAAATTGGAATTAATTCTTAAGACCTGACCACTTCTTTGTTACAACGAAACGAAACTAGTTTATACCTGACCGCAATTAATCATTAATTGCTCTGTGCCGCCGTTGAACTCATTAACTCGTCAACTGGCCCAAGTTCGTGCCTTGAGTCTCTCGTTTCTTTCACTTCTGAATTGAAATGAACTTTCACTAAGCGACATTTTTGGTTCTTGCCTCGATTCTTGGCTTTTTCTGGCCACGAAAATTAGCCTTAATTATGTTCTGTGCCATATGCAAATATTAATAATGTGGCTAGACTCTTTTTTTGGCGTTTTAATATTCAGAAATCAATTTAAATGCTAAAAGCTTTTATAGGATTATTTTTTTAATAATTGAAAAGGTCAAAAGACCTTTGTTTTAGTTATTGTTTCCTTTGTAAAGAGAGATTAAATCTCTGCTGAAAAGTGAAAAGCCTTCAGAACGTGACAATATTCTAGCCCCTCCCCAGTAAAAAAGTGAGAATGAATCATTTATATCCCCGTCCGCATTATTCCTTGCATTATTCATATTGCCTTTAAGACAAGCACGCCCTTAAAAGTCCAAACTCGTCAGCGCCTTGCTTATAAGGTACAATACCATTCAATTATAACCATAACCAGTACGAACACTTACAATGAAAAGCCCAAAAATCAATTATGACTCGGGGATCATAAAATTAACATGCCACAAACGTAACAAAATCATGCGTGGGCTAACAAATGCCAATAAAAGTCTTCTTTCACTCGGCGCTTCAGCAAACAATCGAAAACATTTGTGTGGGGTGCTTAAAGAACTTCAGGTCTATAAAATAGAAATAGATGGTGCATTGATAGTGGTTCATAAATTAATCAATTTGTGAGAACTTTTAAATGTTGATCCACACATCCCATCAATCTCCGCCCAATTAGCTCCATCCGAATGTCTTCGGAATATCATTTAAAAGCAATCGACACCCGAGCGGATAAGCAGAACAGGAGACAGACCCATTTGTATCTTGTTATATCTTGTTTAAGAACATAAAACGCTGCGCTTAAACTTTGCATTCGAGCCATTAACCCAGTTTATTTTTGGACAAGACACACCCGATACGATACGGGATACGGGATACGGGATAAGGTTGCGTTATGAACGAGCAATGTAGTAAATAAGGCTATAGTCACAAAAGAAAGCAGGCCGAAATACATCTCGGGGGATGCAAGAGATCTTGCAAATCAATGCCAACCAGGTTCGACAGCCTCTTGGCCAGAATCTCTCTCGAGTTACGCTTTGGCCCGAAATCGTAACAGATCGTAACGCCTAGAGGTTCAGGTCAATGACACAACACGAGCCCCGACTTCAGATCGGATCCAGCTTTGGCTTTGGCTGTGGCTCCAACCTGGGTAGCTGAGTATTGGTATGGGTATGGGTATGGGTATCTCAGCTCCTCTCGGCTTAGTGACATTTCGGCGTTGATAGATGGGCGTTCGACTCCACCGGCTAACGGTTGCGTCAATATTGACTTTGCCAAAGATGTGGAGAGCCGGCGAGAGTGAGTCAAATATTTGCCGATCGTGAGCTTCTCGACGGTCGACAATCGACAATCGACAATCATCGTGTTCGAGGGAAAATCCGCTGAGTACTTTTGGTATTCTTGGCGGGCTGGGCTCTCACTTTTCGGCTTAGCTCTGGGGCTTGACGAGAAATTATGCAAATGCGCTGGAGGAGCAGAAAAGAGAAAGACTTTCGCGAGGGATTTGACCGCATTCTTGTGTCTATTACGACATCGGAATACTGAGAGTCGTATCTAAGGCAGTTCAAAGTATCGTAAATCACTAAACCTGTTGTCACCCATTTATCTTCCAGCTATCTGCACTGATTGTGGCCTCTTTGGCTTTCAGCCAGGCCCAACAGCCCAACGGTGGACTGGCCGTCGAGTAAGTAGCCTAGTCACTAGTTACCCAGCCCTAAGACCCCATTAACAGAAATGCCTCAACGCTAATGCTCATGCCAAGTAGAAGTTGATGCGCTCGCCTAGAACTTTGTGACTAAACCCAATAGACTTGTGACTAACCCCCAAACTGAAAAAATCATTGCCCCACAAACCATCCCACACATTCCCCTGCATTAGCAACCAGAAGAGAGAGCGACCACCAAACAAAACACCACTTTCGTTTGCAGAATTCAGAAGCAGCGGCTGGTCAAATTTCCCGAGGAGTTTGAGCCCAGTGCGGCCATGCCTCCGTCCTCGGAAAAGGCGGACGAGGCCAAGCGCATCCTCGAGCAGATAGCCAGGGTCAACGAGGCCTTTGGCTACGTGAAGAAGCAGCCGGAGCAGCCCAAGCTGCCGCCCATCCTCGACTCCAGTCAGTACCTGTTCCCCAAGCCAGCCCACCAGCCCTTTCATGCTCATCAGCACCACTTCTCGGGCAGCCATGGTCAGACCTTGCTGGAACCCTCGATCAGGGCGGTGAAACTCACGAGGAATGTGGCGGGAGGTGGCTACAATCTGCCGCCCAGACTGCGCCAGACAGTTAAAACAGATTCCCAGGAGGAGAAGCAATCCCAGCTGTACTTCCGACCCAACCAAGTGGAGGTGCCCCAGCCCAAGTCCGAGCAAGAGGCTCAACAGCTGCCCGCCCACTTTGTGATACCCGTGCACCTGTACAAACTCAACAAGGACGAGTACCTCAAGGAGCACGCCTCGCAGGAGTACAAGGTCAAGGGCTACAAGATCATTGGCGATGTGGACAGCTTCTATGGCAAAGCCAAGGCGGGCAGAAAGCAGGGCAAGACGACGCCCAAGTACCATCTGTTCTTCCTGCCCCGGGAACTGGCCCTCAACGAGGACGGTACACCAAAGAGGGGTAACGCCACCACCAAGGCTCCTACTCCTGCTCCTGCTCCTGGTCCTGCTCCTAGTCCGGCTCCTGCTCCTGCTCCTGCTCCTACTCCCTTTAAGGACTACCGTTTGGACTCCCGCGAGAAGCCTGTCCATAAGCCACAGAAGATTCAGCACAGTCTGGCACCGGAATTGACTAACCTAAACTCTGTGAATAGGAAAAGGGTTAGCACTACGGCAAAGCCAGTGCGTTTGAGTGGCAAGGAAGCCGATAAGCAGGGCGCCACAAACATCAAGGCCACTTCGGCCCCAGTTTCCCTTAGCTCCACTTTGCCACCATCTGGTGGCCTAATGCCCAATCGGAATCGATTGAATCCCTTCCGCATGCCCGGAATGAACATCGCCGAGATGCAGAACCAAACCTCGGCGGCCATCAAGAATGCCTTCCAGAACATATTCAAGCTGCCATTCCGACCGCCCGTGGCGGCCTCAGCCGGAGATGGTCCTGCGATCGTGGGCAATGTTCCGGTAAAGAATCAGCCCCTGGATTCGGCCGACTACAAATGGGATGATGATAACGAGGGCGCTGGCGATGGCGATGGGATGTCGGATGATGTGGACACCGTGGAGAACACGGCTGCCGAGCTGGACAACAGTGCGTCCTCGGAGAAGCATCTGTTTGCCCATAAGGGCCACCACCTGATGCACACGGTGGCCCAAGTGGCCACCGCCCAGCAGAGCACCCAGAAACAGGCGTTGCGCGAAGGCGGCATCATCATCCAGCGGCTGAAGGTGCGCAGGGGCGGCATCGCAATCGCAGGTCCCGGGGGCGTGGCCACGGCCGGAAGCGGTGGCACCGCAATAGTGGGTCCCGGCGGCTATGCCCTGACCCACCCACGCAGTCTGACCATCGCCGGTCCGGGGGCCAAGGTCATCTCGATTCCGGCGAATGTGGATCTGAAGGATGCCCTGGCACGCACCGATCTGGAGACGAGGAGTTTTCCGCGCGAGGGAAAAATCGTGGCCACGGGACCAACGGTCTACTATGCCCCGCCCACGGGCACCACAACGCCGGAGGCGGAGGAGGAGGAGGAGGAGCAGGATCAGGGGGCGGGACTGGAGGCGGGCCAGTTTGAGTCTGAGGCTTAACCCTAATAGCTATTAACTAGCACTTTTAGTTAGGTTCCATAGTTGCTATTGTCTAGTGTTCTAATAAATCTTTGTATTTCGTAAATGTTTGGGCTTTTGCTTTCATCGTGTAAACTGTACATAGTAGTAATAGAGTACCATTAATACGCATCTATCCCAGCATGCTCCTCACTAACCCCACTCGAAATGTTGCTGTAAATATTATCAGACTAACCGGCGGCTCTCTCCACCATTTTCCCCTATGCTATCCTAAACCAAAACTATCCTAACCAAAGTGCCTACTGGCGCACCACCAACGTGGAGGCCTGGCCACCGGGGCAGCCCGTTGCGGAGGCGTCGAAGTCCGGAAAACTGGTTGCAGCCACCGCTCCGGCCCAGCATCTCACGCCCTACGGAGCCTACCAACCCGTGCTGCTGCATGCTGCTCCCTACTATGCCGCCTACCAACTGCCCCCATTGGCTTACCTAGTGCAACCCACTGTTCCCAATGCCGCCAAAACCAGCGCAGCCGAGGTCACAACCACAACGACTGCCAAACCAGAAGGCTTAGCCGATGACAGCTCCAGCGAGATCGAAAAGCCGGAAAAACTGCAGGCACTACCTGCACCGAAGACTCGAACCACAGGCCAAGTATCTGGTGATCTCAGGAGTGATTCGGGTCTCCGCTCAGCGGTTAGCAAGATAAATCCGGAGTATGTGATCGAAGAGATCGTACCCATTCCCGGCAAGCTGGTGATTTCCACTTCGCGCTCTGCCATGCAGAAGTTCAGGAAGGCGGCCCCACAGAAGCTGAGAAAGCAGTCGACTGGCAGACAACCGCCCAAAGTGGAGGCCACCGGCAGGACCAGCACCAGTTCGGCCAACTTCCCCCAGATCCCCTTTGGCAACTACTTCCTGCCCTACAGACCGGAGCAGGCCCAGGCCGTCCAGGGACGCAAGCAGGCGGCTCTCATCCTGGAACCGCATTCCAAGGCGGTGGTGGGCAATGGTGGCACAGCCATATCCACGCCCATTTCGAAGGCGTATCTGAAGAGGGGCGTGCCCACTAACGTATACTTCAATCCGGAATCGGTGGCCATTGCGGGTGTGGGCGGCAAGGCTCATGCCACTGCGGATCTGGAACTGGATCTGTTTACTTAAAGGACTTTGTAATTGTAGGCTCACTTTCTTTAACCGATTTCTCAGTTGACTTTTGCTGAGTTTTATTTACTTAAAAACCATAGCTTACAAATCGGTTTCTGAAAGTGTGCCCTATAATCTCGTATATCTGAACTGAAGCTCTCGGTTCTCCCATGTTCCTATGTTAAGAGCAAAGAACAGAGGCCTATAAAAATGTGTCATTCCCTTAGACTGTAAATAAAGTAAAACGTAAACTGTACAGCTTCTTGCGCCTTGGGTCATCGCGTAGTGCCGCTAATCCCCTGTAGATATCCCGATGCTTTCCCAACGCTTTCTCCGGGCAACTCCCACCACCTCCCACCGAAACACACCCACACAACCACACACCCACACGCTCCTCTATAACCGAATCTAACCCCCACAAGCAGACACAGATCGAGGGCGGCTCCGCTGGTCTTCGAGGAGCATCCGTACTACGGAGGACTGAGGGGTCAGCTCCTCCAGCTGCGTCCGCAGCGGGACGGCAGCCTGGGCAGCTTCATCCTGCAACGCCAGCAGCCGCAGGTGAGGGCTGTGCCCAGGGATGCCGATGACACCATCACCATCTCGGCAGCCAGCATCTCGGCCATCGCCGATGGCCATGGAGTGGCCAGTGGCGCCACCAGCTCGATCTCGGCCAGCGCCAGTGACTTCAACCGCATCCAGTTGGCCGCCGCTCGACTGGTGGCCATCCAGGAGCTGGCCAAGCGCAAGGGCTCGTTCAGTGAGGAGGACAACAAGGTCTATGCCAGCAGTCTGCTGGAACTGGGTCAGGCTGCCCAGAGTTTGGCCCTGCTCCAGCAAACTGGCCAAATTAAGGACTTCAGTGTACTGCTCCAGCCGGAAATGTTCGGCAATGGCAATGGCAATCCCCAGAAGCAGCCGTCGAACTTTGGCCTGGAGGCCACCAACAATCCGGCAGATCAGAAGATCGACGAACAGAAGCTGGACGAGGTCACCGAGCAGCAGTTCTCGCCGGACGAGCAGTTCCTGCCGCCCAACAACGAGGATCCCTACGAGGATGTCAACGACAGTGTGTCCGTGATGGCTCCCAAGAAGGATGCCGCCGTGGCCGAAGCCAAGCCAGTGGGTGGGTACACCAAGCTAGACTTATTTCACGTTAGAGATTGTCTAACTTAAGTTAAAAAAAAACCCTTTCAGGTCTCTCGATTGCCGGTGAGGGTGGAGTGGCCTCCTCCAAGCCGAATGCCGTGGCCCTTTCCGGCCGCAATGGCTTGGCTGTAGCCTCGCCCAAGGCCACGGCCATAGCGGGAGTTTCGCCCGAGGAGGCAGCCGCCTTCAGCATCTCGCTGCCCACCCGCAACCAACTGGTGATCAAGAGTCCCAATCTGGCGGCGGAGAAGGCCAGCGATGACTACGACTACAACGATGTGCCCCTGACTGTGGCCCGTTTCCCCCTGACCCGGGAAACCCCGCAACCGGTGCGCTTGGCTGGCGGAGATTCCCTGGTGGAGAGGTGGCGCACCGCCATCGCCGAGGATTATGCCGCCAGACAGGCCCAGGTGAAGGTGGCCATGGCGCCCCCAACACCCTTCATTCGCATGGCCCCCAAACGACGTCTCCACTCCGAATAGACATAAGATCCTCACCGCATGGAAAACGGATTGGACTGGATTGCATTGAGATTTATAGTATACGTTGTACAACATGTTGTGTGCCAGCTCCCGAATTGCCAATAAAATGTGACTATTTAAATGAATTTATTTGCGATTTTCCCTAAGTGATAGCCACTTGGACTGGTTTACTTACCATGATATATTGCATTTCAATAGGAAATTAAATAACTTTCTTAGCTTGGCTTTAATAAACAAGTTATTGATGGAAATTACAGTTGTTACAGATTAATGTACATATTATTACTATATCTTAGTGATTAATATTTATATGAGAACCCATTCGTAGTGTCTTTCACATAGAAGTAAAAGAAATAGTCAATTTTTTTACAGATTATGTGTGTGCTGCTTTTGTTCCACAGATAAGATAAGATGTTCTAAAAAAAATTGCATGTTCATTAATTGTACACTAATGGATCGTTAAAATCCTCCAATAAACTAGTATTTAAAAGACACATAACTAATGGCAAAAACCAAGCAGCGTGAGAGGCCAATGAACTGGAAGTTTCTATACCCTGCCATCGGGCGTTTGTATCAAACACAAGATATAAAGACAAGATCGGAGAAGATCGGTGACAGAGAGCTAGGGCGACGCATCTAATTGCTGCGGGAAGTGATTACAGTTTATAACAAAAATAAATTTATTTATGCGATTGCGCACTGCGAAAATCTGAGGCGTACTGAATGCAAGCATGTGCAAATCTTGATTAATCTTTTCCGCCAGGGCAGGCAGCATGAAAATAAATTATCTAAGCGGGCAACGGATGGAGGGTCCAGAAAGGCATAGGCATTCAATTTGCACCTGAACCAGTTGGCTCCATCTGTGTATATCTAGTGCTACTCCATACTCCATACTCCATGCTCCATGCCATATACCATACCTTTTGGCCGTCAATGCGGCTTCAATGCGATGGCCCAAGCCATGCTTGACTTCTATTACACGCGGCAGGTTTAACAAACTTGAGAGTCTCAGAAGTTGGCCGAGACCAAGACCGAGACCAAGACCGAGACCGAGGCCAAAACCGCATCTCCGTTGACCATCTGCCATCTGCAGGCAAGCGAACCTGAAACCAGAAAGTATCTGCAGCGAGTGACTGGCCGGCCAGCTCCTTTTGGCCATCGCATGCCCCATCTTTGCCCCTGGCTTTTCCTGCGGGAAGCTGCGCATTTCCAGTTCTATCAGTTCTTCAGTTCCTCAGTTCTTTAGTGTTTCAGTTCTTCAGTACATCAGTTCTTGAGCTCTTTGTTCTTGGCGTAGGTCAGGGCGAGGGGTTGGCAGCCGCACATTATAAAAGGCCATGGCCGGGCTGCGTTGGCCACCAGTTTCCTTGAAGTGGTCGCCGTGCTAACACTGAAGACTGAGCCCTGTGCCACACTGCCATTGTGTTCAGACTGACTAGTGATAATTTAGATTGTGCTTGAGCGGATTGCGGATTGCGGATCGTGTGGCCATCAGAGAACTCTACCCACTACCTGTCCAGATTTGGGAAAGCAGAGAAAGGCCATCAAACTACTTAAAGGTATGTAATTTAATTCACATTCACGCTCGTCTCGGGCTCGAGAAAGTAATGCCTAGGCTTAGTTCTGTTAGAATGCTTAATTCGAGCTTGTTTGCTAAGCTCTTAAATCTCTTTTATGGGGTCACAAAAGAACAGCTTCATTAAGCCACTGAGCTAGACAGTTGTCAGAGTGAATAAATCGTCATAGGAAAGTAAAACCATCCGTTAGTAAAATCCAAAGATATAAAGAATTAAAAGGCAAGACAGTGTAAAAGTGTGTTCTAGTGAATATTTAAATCAAACAATAAATTGCATTTTATTCAACAAATGTGTCTAGTTTAAATTTAAACTTATCTTCTTGTTTAAATACTTGAGTTGTTATACATACTTTTATAAAGAAACTTTATTTTATTAATTTAATTTTATTACATGTGTGAAAATATCAAAAATGTAGTTTTAAGTTAATTTAGGTTAAAAAATAAAAAAAGATTTTTAAGTAAGATTTTTTTGTTAAAAGGTTTAGGGCTTAAGGTATTAGAAGTATATCATAAAATGGAATATGAGTCAAAAATGTATTTTTAATGACATTTTAAACTCAAATCTTAACTGTCAATTAGAAAATATTTAAAATCTGTTAGCCTGCGTATCATTATTTATAAGGGATTTTCTGGTTGGATGAATTTTTTATTAATCAGCAAAGATTTTGTTGGAGTGTCGCGGTCATATTAAATTAATATTTAAGTTTATGGATCTATTTGAGAATAACGATCAGTGTTACATGACACCATTCCTAGCTATTCCCAGTTACAACCAATCTTATCCTTACCCGCAAACAAAAGACTTAAGCAACGAACTTGGCAGGCACTTGGACCACACAAAGAACATTCATCGAGGGGTGGGGGACGACAAACTTGACTATCAAGTACCGATTTAAGCCATAAAGCTGCTTCCAGTCATTAGCTAGTATCTACACTAGAAGTGCCTGGCGAAGAAGTTCCAATGGCCTGGCCAATCAATTGCAAACCGGTTGATAGTTCCTCGATCCATGTACGTACGCGGAGCATCCTGTCCGACCAGGCAACATGCAATTACACACGGACACACACTGCCGCACAAAATAACGTTAAATTTAGAATGGACTTTGGTGCAGTGGCAGGAGACTGGCTAAAAATAGCCCATCGCCTAGACCCGTTTGCAGCACTTGGGGCAAGAAGATAATGCTATACAGTCGATGTTCGCTGAGCCGAACATTGTGTAACTGCTTCGCCCTAATTACAACGTTCTAGAAGTTATAATGCCTTTAATTTCAATTTAGCTTTAAAGGGGCATTTCGGTTTTTGGTTTACCTAAAGTACTTTCTTATGGTATTAACGATCATTTAATTCCCTTTTAAGTTTAAGGGGATATTCTTTGCTTTTTAATAATTAAATATCTCTGTTTTTGGTTAGCCTCAAGTACTTAAGGATTTTTAAGGTGTAAGTTTAAATGGCAAATTTTTATTAAAAATTTGTAATTTAATAAATCATTAGGATCGGATAAATATAATTCCATCTGAAAACGCATTATATTTTTTTATGAAATAATTTAATAAACTAAAATTTTGAATACTTTCCCTATTCTTATAGTTTGTGTCCTTTGTAAATCACAGCCATGTTCATTATAAACTTTAAGATAATTATATTAAAAGATGTGTATTAGTATTTATTTTTTTTTGATATAACTTCTTAGTTTCTTGTTGTTATTTTGTTTGACAATCAGCAGCCCGTTCCGAACGATCTATATCTGTTTCCGCCTTTTGCAGAATGTTCCTCCTCGCGGCCTTTTGCCTGGCCCTGACGGCGATGGGTGGTCAGGCCAGGCCCCTGGAGCCCACGGCCCAGCACATCGTGATCGTGACCCCGCAGGCGCAGGTTCATCTGGAGCCGGCCCTCCGCTATGTCCATGGCCTGTCGCCACTGGCCCGCGTGTCCTCGCCGCACCACCACGAGGAGACCATTGTATATGTGCCGGCCGGAACTGCAGCGCAGGTGGTGCCCGTTGTGGATGCCGTCGGATCTGGCCGTGCTGGCGGTGCGCCGGAGACCAAGCAGTGGGAGAATACGGGCGAGATCGCCAACCAGATCCAGCAGGTTTCGCAGCAGGGCGTCGAGATCGTGAGTGGACAGTTGAGCGAGGCGGCAGCATCCGCAGCCTCCGCCGGAGCGGGCTTCTTCCCCTCCCTGTTCCCGCCCAGCGGCTCCAAGAAGGAGGAGAAGATTGAGCTGATCGAGACGCCGGCCAACACGCAGCCACTGATTGCCACCGAGGCCCGGCACTTCTACAGCATTCCCCAGGTGTATCACACGCCGGTGGTGGATGTGGTCCATGGTCCCGTCTACACCTGGCCCATTTCGGCCATCCGTGCACGCAGCATCCAGCAGGAACCGGAACCGGAGCTGGTGGCCACCGATGCTGGCCTGAAACTGGCCTTGAAGGCAGAGCCACAGGCGGAGATACAGCCAGAGCCACAGGCCTTGTTGAAAGAGCAGCTGCAGCCGTTGTTGATCAAGGAGCAGCCACAGCCACTGCCACAGCCACTGCCACAGGCACTGCCACTGCTGAAGGAGCAGCACTTGGAGCAGGCTGCCTTGGAGCAGCAGAAGCCCATCATTGCCGAGGCCAGCGAGCCGAAGGCCGAGTTCGCAGGACGTCTGCTGGAGAGCAATGCCATCAAGCAGGAGCTAAAGGATGCCGAGATCGCCAAGGAGCAGCTGAAAGAGGATCGTAAGTCGACTTTGGATGAAGTTTTTCAAACTAAAAGTGCAAATTAAACCCTGTTTCCACCCCACCACAGCAGCCAAGATTCAGCAGCAGGAGGAGCTGATCAAGGCCATTCCGGCTGAGCCGCTGCCCAAAACCATCCAGCCGGAGCCGCTGACCAAGACCATTGCCGCCGAGGCCATCCAGGCCGAGCAGCCGCAGCAGCAGGAGATCCAGCAGATCATTCCTGCGCAGCCAGCAGAGATCGTTGCAGATGCCATTAAGCCGCTGGCTTAGAACTAAGATCCAGATCCAGATCCAGATCTCTGAATCTCACTCATCCCTTGGGCAGCTTTGGTTCTTCGACTGATTCTCACAAGCTGGCCCGGCGCAGAGATGACCGGGCCATGGGGTTTCCCCACATCCACTTCCACATCCACATCCAGCAAACAACACCCACCAATCGTACATTTAATTACTAACACAGAGCACACGCATCCGCACACACACATTTTCCATTTTCCAGACATTAATTAACAGTGGCGAAACGAGAAAGAGACATTCATTCATAATTATCATCACGAAAGCGTTCGTATTCATCATCATCATTACATATTCATTAACCATAACATTGAAAACGTAAAACAGAACAATAAAAAAGTGAATGTAAAATGTAGAAAAGTGGGAGTGGAAATTCTTTTTGGGAGGAGGGGATGTGTGGGCAAGTTTCGAAGTGTCTATAAAACTTTTTTAAAAGAGTCTGAATAAAATAACTCTTTGTTGTTGCTTGAAAGGTGATTTATACACCTATAAATTTGATTAAATATTATCTATTCTTTATTTATTATTTGTCAAAAAAAAATCAAAGCTCGTGAAATTGCTTTACATTTTATTTTGGCACCTTTTTAACCGATTACGTAATGACAATGACCCTCAAATAGTCCGGCGAGCTTCTTGCGCAGTCTGCCAAATTCCCCGGCAAACATAAAAATATTGCAACTATTACACGGTCGGGTAAATAAAATCATAAATTGTCCGATCCACAACGCTGAATACAAAGTAACCCCAAAACGTGACCAGATATTGGCGAATTGGGGGGTTTGAAAGCAGCCAATAAGTATTTTGAGTACGGCACTTTTATTGACTTACATAGCTATGGGAATAAATATCTAATAAATAGGACTGAGATTAGTCCGCATCGTCTCCCACTGTAATATAGGCATCCTGTTCTCCAACGACAATTAGTTCGTCCTCATCCTCCGTTTTTAAGGTAGTTAAATCAGAAGTTTCCTCTGTCGGTTGGGTGGTGGGTTCGATTCGCTGTAGGGGTTTACTGGTATCCGTGTATCGATAGATCGAAAAATACGTTTGAATGCGTTGAATGATATTCTCCAGTATTGGCGGAAACTTGTGCTCCACTCCATCGCCATAGATCTTAAAATCGAACCGAGTTTCGCCACCAGTCTCGGAAATCTTCGAGGGATTGAGCTTGAGGGCCTGAAGAACTCCGCGAAGCATTAGTAGATTCTGCAGGTTATTGCCACTCTGATTGGGTGCCCGCCTGAGGATCAGTGAACCATTGGGCTTGAACTCCAGATAACCGAACTTCTCCGTATCCATGGGCAGGCCATGATTCGATTCAACGCCGTTTTTTATCACGATCAGCGGGAGAATGGCCGCCTCAAGGGCAGTGGAGATCAGCCCCAATCCTAGCGCGAAATGGATCAATTGCATCGCGGACGGTGAAGGTTTCCTGGAGATCCGCTCTGGCCCTGGCCTGTGGTTGCACTAATTTCGGCTTCGCCTTGGCCAACGAACTTATTCCAACTGCTGCGCTTTTTCTCCACATTTTACCAATTTTTTGTACACATTTTGAGTGTAATCGAGTGCTGTTTGTATTTACCTTTGTTCGGTTTGGTTAGGCACATGGCTTGGCTTGGCTTGGCTTGGTTTGGCTTGGCACATGGCCAATAAGCCCAAACCCAACTTTGAGACGTGCCCTGAGCACTCGCTGCGCTTTGGTTTTGAGTTGTTTTCGCTGTTTGAGTTACTTATTTGCATTTATTTGTCAATTTTCTGTTATATTATTCTTCAACTGGCCCCGAAAGCGAGGTGTATTGCCAATATCGTCTGGGTTGTCGGGCAGTGAAAGTGTTATATTCCCTTAAAGAGATGAGAAGGGTTCACATTGATTCATTTTATACATACGTATATATAAAATGTTTACAATGTTGACTTGTCTTTGGAGTGAAAATATCATTTTAAAAATGTTCAACAAAAATATGAAAGTCTGTTAACTTTAAAGGATAAGTAAACAGAAATAATGTGGGTCAAAAACATTTTCTATACAGTTTTGTTTTTTTGGTTTCATTATTTGTAAAAATCTGATGCCGCTTGTAATAACTTGTTGTAATAACAATATATATCCAATAAGTTCATTCTCTTTAATACTAAGACGAAAAGTATTAAGTCTTACTATAAAAAATCTTAAAATATTTTTTTTTTAATTATGTCTTCTGAACTCTAAAAACAGATATGTTAACTGTTATTTAAAGACAAAAGTAGTTTTACGAGACTGTTAAGCATAGCTCAAAGACTTTTATTCATCTTTTTTGGGCAGTCTGGCAACGTTAACAAGAAAACCTACATAGCTGAATTCCACAGCTGGTTACCCAGATAACCGTTAATAAAGTTTAAAAATTCCCATGCTGTTATAATTAAGTTTTACAGTAATTTTGAACTCTCCATCATTTTTACTGGACGGATAATATAAGTTTATAGTAAGTAAGCATATAACTGCCCTTTCCCCAAGCCCTTAAAAAAAAACAAACCCATTTCATTGATAATTTATTAATTTATTTAGATTGAATTTCATTAAATAGTTAAGGACATTGATATAATGTTGTGTCGCAATTATCATTATTATTTGTGTGTGTGTGTGTGTGTGTATTTAGTGCTTCAAGTAAGCAGAGTCTCTAACATACGTAGAAGGACCAAAATGTCGAAACGAAAATAATATAAGCTAAACAATTAAATTGCTAGGACTTGTGTTTGTATCTGTGTGCGTGTGTGTTGTTCTCTGTTTCTGCTTCTGTTCCTGTTTAATAAACATACAATACATATCAAACATAAATCGTGTGTGGTTTTTAATACAATAGAACTGTTTAGAACGGAAACCAGCGGTTAGGAAACTTTCATCGCATTCGGCTCGCTCATTGCTTTGTTAAAACTTAAAATAAATAAATAAACATACATTTTTCAATGTGGCAACAATAGTTACAATTGGTTCAGTATTTCATATTGATTTTTTTGGGTTTTTTTTTTCGATTTTTTTTTTGTTTGTTTAGTGATTTTGATTTCGTTCTGAAATGCAATTACAAATAATAAGTTTCTATACAATCTGATGTGCTGTTCTATCCGAGTGAAGACAAAGCAAAGTTATCATAGACTTTAGCTAACTCTATCGACTTGAAGTTTTACAAAATTTGATTTGCTTTTGATTTAGTAGGACTCATCTTCTTCTCCTCCTGGTTCAGCTAATTTCTCTCATATCTAATGTAAGTATAAGGCATTATCTTCTCTTGTATATCGTTTTAATACATGTGTTGTATATCTCCATCTCCATCTCCATCTCCATCTTCCTCTCCATCGTTTTCCACTTGTATCCCTCTGATTTGATCCATAATTTCGTTGAACTTGTTTATGGCTAATTTAAGCTGGCTCCTCCACAGCTCTTCAACCTCCTGACTCGTTGCAGATGGCTTACATCAGCTTCTGCTTGGCACAATCGGGGCACAGAATATCGGGTCCGTCGGTGATGAAGCCACGACCCACCAGACTAGCCTTGCAGCTGGCACAAACGAAGCAGTCGTGGTGCCAATGGCGATCCTCAAACGAGATGAAGCGTGTGCCGCCAATGCCTGATGTTGAAAAAAGGGGGGCGAATAAAATCATATTAGAAATAAAGAATTAAATATTATCATATATCACACTCACCTGTTATGGGCTTCACACAGGCCGTGCAACGTTTGGCAAACAGCTCGCCAAAGCACTCGGCACAGTAGGGCTTCTCATCGCGGCTGGTGAATCGCTGGCCAGCTAGCGTGATGTTGCAGTGGGTGCACGTGAAGCACTCGCGATGCCACGGCTCGTTCTTGTAGGTAACACCTCCCGAGGTGATGACCTAAAACCAAAACGGCATTTGATTAAAAAAACTAAAATGATGAAATTTATAGACTAAAACATACAAATTTAAAATATTCAATTAAGATTAATGTACAAAAAATCGGAAAATGTGAAATTTGTGGACTAAAAATACCCTTTTACACAATTTACAATTTTTTTTTTTTAATTTTTATCAAAAAGAAAATATTTCAGCACTACAAGTTTGACTTATTAATTTGTGTGCTAGTGACGAAAACAGAACAAGATATTGAAAAAAAAAAACGATTTTAAAATGTAAGCCATATAAATAAACAATTTTTTGTTTTGCATAATATTACTATGAAGAATATTTGATCTATTGTGTTTTATTTACACATACTTTGGTAAAAATTCATAAAATAGCTTAAGATTAAAGATATTTCAAGGGACTTAAGGTAAAAAACTTATTTATTGTTGAAAAAAATATATATAATGCCAATATTCCTATTTTCCTACCTTATTGCACTTAATGCAGCGCGTGGCGAACTTCTCCTCGTAGCAGCCGGCGCAGTAGATCTCCTGCTCCCGCGGGATGAAGGACTTGGTGCCGATGGCCGTCTTGCAGACGCAGCAGCAGAAGCAGTTCTCGTGCCATTGCCTGGTTTTGTACTCCATCTTCTTGGTGCCTGGAAGGAATAGAGCGGATGGGGGGAAATCAATTCAAGTCGAAATCAATTTCCGCCTTACGAAGGCCTTGAACCTTGAACTTTGTCAACCCACTAACCCAGCTGCGGATCCTATCAGTTCAATCTGAGGGAAAAGTCAATTTCAGACAACGACAGATTGAGGGCAGAGTCAATCAGTGGATGGAAGACAATCCGTTTTCAATATATAGAACCCAAAAACTTTCCTTCGTTATGTCAGCCAGACATGCAACTCTTTTCCACAGCGGGGGTACCTGTCACGCCTCACCCGAATTTTTTTCTGGGGCTTCAACATTAATTGTTATGCAGAAATTACGCTAATTTTTGGCTAGTCCTGAGACAAAAGCCATATTCCATTTGATTTAGGGCATATGACAGTTTATATAAACCCTTGAGGACTTTGCTCTCTTCTTTATGTTTTTGCTTGCTTTTATTTATTGCGTGTTCGAAATGTTTGTGGCCAAAAATAAGCAGACAAAAGAGTTTTCCCGCTGCGGGAAAATAGGTCTGCTAGAGCGGGTAATTGAGTGGAAAAGTTGACTTTGTTGTCTGCAAATTATTCTTTAATTCACGGTTACCAAGCAAGACAATTGAGGAAAGTTAAGGTAGTTTCGGGAAAATTTATTCTGGGAGTTGTGCTAAATTGCCTAAGGAAATTTTCATAAAAAATTGTATTAAATTTCACTAATTTCACTAATAGTCAGGTAACTTAAACAAAAATGCTAATACATCATTTGTTTTTTAATTTTTATAATATATATTTTAAAAGCACATAAAAACATTTGGTAATATGAAATCATTTACATTTAATTTTTAAAGATGCTCTTTAAATGATTTCTACATTTTTTTAACGTAATTCAATTTTTTGTATTAATTCAATTTTAAAACAATCCATAAGGTAACATATTCTAGATTTAACGTATAACCAAAAATGTTTTGCTTTAAAGCATCTTGTAAATCAAAACATTTACTTTATATTTTTTGTTTTGTTATGTTAATGCTATGTGTTGTCTTTTCTCATTAAAACACACAAGTTAATGGACCCTAGATTTATGATTGAATGGATTAGTTGTCTGGCTTGTTTGAGAGTCCCCCCTTAAATGGTGTTCATTACTCATCATCGTCCATCGATGGCGATGACGCTATGGATCGCGCCACAAGCCAGTGGGCGGTTCCTTTCTTCTGGCCAATTTGAATAGTTTTCGGACAGTAATATTGATAAATTATGATGTCTCATCGGTCGTTAATTAAGAAACGCGCGATTTAAGCGTGTGTGGACCGCTTGGATACTGCTGGCTGTTGGTGGTTACCTGCTTTGCTGGCACGCGGATCGCCGAGGCGACAGTAATCGCCCAGTTGGCAATAAAAGTTGCGGTTCTCCTCCACGGCGGAGGCGTTGGGCAGGAACATGCTGAGCACGGCAATGTCCTCATTGTTGTCCTTGGCCTTCTTGATTCGCTCGGCGCCAATAGTTTTGGTTTGCAGATGAAGGCGAGACTTCATTCGCGAACTCAGCACATCCACATCGGTCATGATCAAGGGCTAGTTGTATTTTTCCGGGTTAGATCACGAATGGAAAGTGTACCCAGCCAAATGACTTCAGTCTTGACCTGCACCCCTCCTACAACTCGACTACTTTCTTAATAAGTCACGAAAAATGCAATTTCATTGATACCATCATCGCTTAAAGTGGGTCAGTTGGAGATCGAAGACCAGCCATTAAACTCATTCAAGATATATTATTCCACACCAAACGCCGAACACTATCTTTAAAACGATCTCTGGAATTAAGCAGAAAACGAATTTGGCGACGCCAAGTCTCTCTCTTTTTCGCCCATAGATCTGGTATGATCTCAAGGCGTTGCCTCTATGACATCATTTGCCAAATAACAAGTTTCATTAAACTTAGCGAATGCTTATAAATAAAATCCCAAGCCAAATTGGTTATAATGGAAATGAAACAACAACGGTCTATCATAAATCATTAAATAATTAACTTTTTGTAAATACAACAAAACCGAAAAATGGTAAAATTCATGAACAATATTTTGTTTTTTGTCTTGGCCAAAGCTTGTGCGCAAATTGAAGCAGGAAATTGTCAAAACTGGAGGCGCACAGGAAGCTTAGATTGGAATAGAATAGATTAGAGTGGAATAAAAACCATAGAAACCCACACAATTAGGAAGATGTAGGTGATTAGCTAAGGAATGTCGGAGAAATCGCCGTGTAAGTGTTGAGAGGAAGTTGTATTATGAAATTATAAAAAGAATTCGAAAGATTTACATTTACATTTAGATTTTTACCAACGGAAATCGCAAATGTACAACAAGAAAAAAAATACTTTACTTAGCATTCCATTAACAACAATTTAAATATTCTCGTATTAAAACATAGCTTTGGCTAATATTTAATTTGGCATAGATATGTGAAAATTGTCATTTGAGAAGAAGCAAATTAAACAGAGCCCAAAGTTTAAGTACATTAATGTTATTTCAGTAAACGAATAATCAAATGGCTTCCAGCATTAACAGCCTAAGCCTCTCAATCTAGTTCAAACTCATTTTCCAAACTCATTTGACCCAAGAGTATGTCCCATCAATATTCTGTTACCAACTCGTAACCACAGCGTTCGTATGGATTTCCACATAACCACTTTTTTGCGGCCAAATGGTGAGGCATAAATAACGTTTATTTATAGCGACCAGCGTCTAACATAATTATAACTAATTGTGATGGGTTGTCGGCTTGGCAAAGTGCACAGGCATCGCCCACTGGAAGATTGGAGCCCCAACTGACGCCTACAACAAACGCCGCCGCCGCAGCAACGACGATCGAATCGCCTGCCGAGGGTCAAGTGGAGAGGCATTGAGACAATGATATATTGACAGGTCGCTGACTGTGCGAGCGACGGCGCTGATTGATGGCATTTGCATTGGCCCATTCAGAGTGTCAAAGCTCCGAAAACGAAAGTGGACTCGAATCGGATTCGGATATGTCAACCTAAGCCCAAACGCAAACCGAAACTGAAAAAATGAAACCCTTGCGTCGTGCATGGTCTGCATTTTTAATTGCAATTGGAAACCACCAGCAGTAGCGCAAATATCACACACAGAAAGAAAATTGTATATACAAAGCAAATGCCATCTGTGTGTTTGTTTTTTTTTTCTTCTTTAAAAATTCAATAAATATTAAACAGCTCCGAGGAATTATTTGTATTAATGTCAGAAGCATTGAGAAAAAAATTGGCAATCTATTGTTTTATTGTTCATAAATTTATTTATATTATGCATCATAATAAATAATCTCATTTCTAAGTCGAAAGAAAAATTTTACTTGTTTTCATGTATGATTTAATTTTAAGAAAACTATAAAAACTGTTTATAAACCATTAAATAGGAATAAAAAAAAATACAAGCTTAAGGTGATCTGTTTTTGTTTTTGTGCTGTGCATTATACAGAGGCTTAATTTAGCGGCTACCCGCAATATTTGATTTTCACTGTGAGATCTTTGACTTTGACCCGCCGCAGGGCACAAAATGCTGGCTCACAAGACGAGATTTATTGGTCTGTTAGATTCGGTGAAAAGAGAAATTGGATTTGCTTGTTTGCTGGCCTTTGTTTTGATAAGACCAACGGATGACATCGGCTGAGCGGGATCAGCTCTGGCGGTCAAGTATGAGGGAGTTTTAAACGGACCCACAGATAGGATCTTTAATTAGCTAGCGATTTAAGTGGAATGCCCCAAGGCGAATTGCCTGAATCACTCGGCCCGCAATTAACAAATTCAATTGAAAGCCATTTGGAAATAGTTTCAAGCGATTTCATTTCGATTGATATTCAATTGCAATGACAACAATAATAGTGGAAAGAAATTCCACTTTTCAATTGCGTGCATATTCATATGTCGCTGTCGCTGGTTTACATGTTTGGCTTTACATGTTTTCCCATTTCGGATCGAATTTAAATGTGGAACGCGTCGAATTTGCCATCGCTTGACACTAAATGCAGCCAAAATGGGTCCAATTTCGTTTCCGGTTTTGGTGGCACGAAATTTCATTGGTTATTTATGAATTTCGACTTGATATCGAAATTTTTTTTATGGGAAATTGTAACTTGAGCAGAGGCGGTACGAGTATCTTGATTTGATTTCTGGGGTGACTTGCAGCTGCAACCTGAGGATTGTGCAATGTGTGTGTTTGTGTGGGCCGCACGTTACGTATACGCCCAGGATGTGTGAGCGAGTGCGAAGTGAAATCAGACGTTAAGCATACGCAATGTGGGTCGATGGGGGTTCGCTAGTTCTTCGAAATTCCCTCATTGTTGCAATTTACAATACACGAAAACAGAAGCCATTTGGGTACACTTTTCCATATTGTTTACAGGTGAGTTCCTCTAAACAACAATATGTTTATAATTGGAGACTGGCACTGGTTTCTTTTAATCAACGCCGCAGTCCCCCAACTATAGACTTTAAATGCGGAATTACATTTTCTTTTTTTGGTTCTTTATTATATCGGGATGATCAGTATTCTTGTGAATTAAATTCGCATGCAACACGTTGCTTCAAGCCAAACAAACACACTGGCTATATGAAATTGATACAATAGGGAATTCTTTTATATCCGCGGCACATTCCACGCGCTTTGAAAGCCGCTTTGAGACTGAAAAACCGAGTCGAGGGCCCCAAGCAAAACAGTCGGAGACGGAGTTCAGAGAGAAAACCAGCCGAGAGCAACGAGTTATATTTTGTTGAATCGAATTGAGTTGAGTGAGCAAGCGAACAAGTGAATTGAGTGGAATTGCATACTGTTTACTGGAGAGGCGGTACCTGTTGCACGCCGCCTTCGATAACAGATCATCTTGTTGCTTTGAAGCCGACAAGCTTAAATAGCTGCACTGCCGAAAAATACGATCATTAAGATTATTAATATCATTCTTAGGCATCTAAAAATAAGCGTACAATCATGTAAGAACAAATTAATTTTTTTTTTTACGTTAATGATACTTAAAATGAACAGTTTACTATAGCAAAAACTATTCATACTGCTCACGAAAGCCTCAAACTTAAGTTAAATCATAAAAATACATTTAATTTTCATTTTAAAAACGTTATTTATTTTATGAACAAAAGTCGGAAAAAAATCCAATTAAGGTTTGGTTTTTAATCATTCCCAATTTTTGCAAAGAGTTATGACGTATCACCTTATGAAAAAATAACAATTTTTTTTTATAATCCCAAAGCTCTGAAAGTTAATGGTTTTTTATTACAACTCATATTCAAATGCTAGCAGTTTCTAAGTAATTTTATTGAGGAACTTTATAAATTTCGATTCAAAATAATAATTATTTATGTAAATATCTTTAAGTAGCTTTTTAGTTTAAGGAGCATTTCTCTCTGTGTGGAACCTGGCAAGGCAGTCAAGGTGCCATTTAGAGACTTTAATCTGCCGATCTCCGCCCGCTGGCCGGGTGTTTGTGAACTATTTTGACTGCTGAAAACCGGCCCGGGAGGAGATTGACGAACCCGCCGGCACATGGCACTTGATTTAGCCTCCGTTTATGCAGATTACACTCGGTTATGAGTGTGGGCCCCCATTATGCACTGTGGCTCGCGATATGTCAACAGGAAAACCTAGAAGTCAGACTGGTTGGTTGCATGGTCGCAACGCCCAGTGGCATTTGGGGTGCGATTGAATAGGAAATTGTTGCAGTTTTTAATCAATTCTGGCCCGATTTGGAGCGACTGAAAAGTATGCCTGTAGGGCGTTGCGGAATGAAGTTAATTTCGCTGGCATCGTTTTTGATTAATTCGTTTGAGCTACGGAAATGGTTCGACACGCGTTGGATGATCCCGCAGTGCGTGGGATTCCCCTCGGTTCGCTACCAACAAATCAATCAATTGAAAGTCAATAAAAAATATAAATTCATCAGCAAAATGTGCAATTAATTGATTGATGGCAGTTCAGTAAAGTGAAAAATATTAAAGGAAAGTATAAAAATTTAAAATGCTGAAACAAAGTGAATTTTTTTTAGCTTTCTGAATTAAATTAATAAATTTATTTATTGCTTAAATTATATCTAAAAAATCTTAATATTCACCTATCCATTTCTAGTTTTATGTACACAACCCAAATAGAAAGTCTCATACGCTTGGTGCCAAAAATCAAATTCTATTCAATTCCTCCCGCTGATTCGCAATCATTTTTCATTCTAATGATACCGAACGAAGGCAATTTAAAAGCCACAAATCAGAGGGGAAAAAGGAATTAAAATCCCAAAATCTTTGCTTCGACGACGCGTGTCGGAGAGAGTAAATAAATCAAAAAATGTACGAGCGTTTCTGATTATTTTCATTTATTTTGCGGTGAGTCATGGATGAGCTCAATGGGGATCTGGATGGGATTTGTTTCTGACTTGGTAATTAGCCAGTGTTTAGTATGCACTTGATACAGAGATTAGTTTGGACCCAAATTGGTCAGTCCCCGTGTCAACTGTCAATCCGAGATTCACCTTTGACAAGCAGCAGAATCTCTCAATCTTAAGTGAAGAGTGTGTGTGGGATGCGCTGACATTGAAATAACTTTTCGCAAGTGCAGGAAAATCAACCATATTATAATATTTACTGCTTGTGGCCTGTTCTACACGTAATTGGCAACGCGTGGTTGGTAACCTTGCGTTAATGCGAAAGTGTCACGGCCCCCTTGGTGTTTTGGCCAAATTGGGAAACAGATCGGATCGGTTAAGATCGCTTAGTATCGTATCGCATCGTATCGGGTGTTGGTGTTCGCTCGGAACTGATCTGCGGCATTTATCAGCCATAAATTTATCACACGCTGACAAAGTCAATGTATTCTGACACTGTTTGCCTTTCTGTCATATATTTATTTGCGCTACAATTGAAAGCGGAGCAGACACCTTGTCCGAGCAGCGGGGTGAATGGGAATGGGATTGGGGTTTTTGGAGAGCGGGTTGGGTTCAGGGTCTGGCGTGGGCTGGAACTGTTGGCCCGTTTCATTAAAGAGTCGGAGCGCAGGTGACAATGAACTTGCAGTTGAGACATCAACGCACTTACGTAAGCAGTCGTATCTTTGCATCTCGAAACTGGAAGCACTCGAGTGTGGCAGGTTCGTTAGCTGCGTTGCAAGGCTTGCGAATCATTCCGATACTTTTGGGTGGACCACTTTTGTATGATTTTTAAATTCTAACAATATTTTGGGTAGTAATTTCAGTTTTTTTATTGCATTTTTTATTGTTTAAGACATTAATGTGTAACTGGTTTTAAGGTTCAACACTCCTTTAAACAGTCTTTAACCTTTTAATAGCATAAAAATACTCTTTGACCTTGAAATGTTTTTATAGTGTATTATGACTTTTAAAAAATTATTCCGTTTGTTACGTATACGTGATTATATATATTTTTATATGTTTGTGTCTTTATTAAAAGTTGTATGCCTTCCCAAGGTGAAAATATGCCTCGATACAATTTAAAAGAAACAAAATTGGTATAACATATATTTAATTTGAATTTCCAAATAAAAACAGTCCACCCTAATACCCATAAACGCAACTTGGCCAACAAAATAGCATAGCAAATGCAATCAATTTCCTTGCCTTGGCATTATAAATTGATCAAGTGCTTGAAATATGGCATGGATACCGGGTACCCGTGCGTATCCACCTGTGCTGAACCAGTTTCTGGCCGCCTAGCTCTTGATAATACCCATTCTGCAGTTAACTATTAGCAATCTTTAACGGTAACAAGAAGAACTTGAATTTCGAGAGGGGCATCTTTAACAGAAAATTCGGTTTCGCGCTGCCATTTCTCAGCAACCGCCCGCAAGTATACTACAATTTGAATAGTTTTTCTTGAATTTTCTTACCTGCGCGAAAAACTTCGCCGCAGCCATCGCAACGGGACGCAAACTGGGCATCGTAGCAGTTTCCGCAGTAGATCTTATCCGCCTTGGCTCCAAACTGCTTGTCCACCAGCGACAAATGGCACTTGAAGCACAAAAAGCATGCCTCATGCCAGTGCTTGTCTTTGTAGGAAAGATCCTGAAATGGGAAAGATATTAAGGTGGTTTAGACAGTAGCTAAGACTTGAGTTTACTTTGGTGTTTCCATAACTCCATAAACACTCTTATTCGGTTAATAATAATATAATAAAGGTTATTGCAAAATGGTTAAACAATTTATATTGATCTATCTATCTGATTTTTATAACAATATTATTTTGATTCAAATGTAGAAATGTGACAAGGTTCTCTATTAATTATAAGAAGAAATCTGATTATTATTTCTTAAAATCCCTTTGGACTTTACCCAACGAGAGCAAGGTTATTTGAATTTTCGTCAAGCTATTCCCACATCTAATTAAACATAAACTGCAGGAATTCTTCTCATGTTGCAGTTGTCAGTCTATTTTTAAAGTGATAATTAAAGCAAATTATGGCTAGACGCATAAAACTTTTGTAATAAAAACAAGATGGTAATAAAACAGGCACCCCGAAAGGCAACAGAAACATAAAAGCCACATTAAAAATCAATTTTTTTTGGTAAACTGTTGTAATCTAAAGTATTTTGACCGATTCGAAATATTTATTGATTTCTTTTTGGTTTTATGGGTTGCACTCGAAACTGGTTTTTTACTTTTCAGGGGATGTGTGCATCGTATAATCTTGCAGTCTGCGTGTCTGCCCTACTTAATGGTTATTAAATGTTTTGACTACCCACATATGGCCATAAATTCGGTTTACGAACAGTTTATGGCCCCCCGATTCCCCGTTTAATATTATAATACAGACACGTACCTTCGAGTCGATGCCAATGATCTTGTTGCACTCCTCGCACGTATTGGCGAACACGTTCTCGTAGCACTTGATGCAGTACGGATGATCGTCCCGGATGACGTAACGCTGTCCGGTGAGGCTCTCGTCGCACTGCCAGCAGCAAAAGTGTCCGGAGTGCCAGTCCTTGTCCATGGCTTTTGTGTATTCGCCACTGAAAATTAACTGCAAGCACACACAAAAATCGGGGGAGATATATAGATATCGATTCACATCACATTTGGGCATAAACAAAACAGAGAATATCACATAGATTCAATATTTTATTGTAGGTTTAGGCTTGATAGGCTTTCTGTATATAGTATATATTTTTCGTGTTGTGCAGTGTGATTTTGGTATGTTATCTTGTGGTTTCTTTGTGGCACTGGTTGTGGAGAGTGGGTGTACTTAGATAGACTTGGTGGATACCTTTTAGTAAACATTTTTGCCGAGGAAAGTAGAGTAGTAACGTGTGTCGTTTTGTAAAAGTTCGATATGCGAGAGTTTTCTTTGGATAGTGTACATATATATATTTTGTAATCTTTTTGCTTGGAATTGAGTTTCGGATTGGAATGGAAGAATGTTTTTTCTGTACAAAAAGTATAGGTATTTGAGATGATCGGACAGAGACCACGAGAATTGCAATGAACATGAGAGAAGAAGAATTTCGTTACGAACTGCCACAAAACTGTGCTGGGACACACATGACACAGGTCACCTACCCCCTTTCCTCGATGGAGGCGTCCACCTCGACCTCGCTGATCTGGACCTCGGATTCGCGCCGCTTCGACGACTTCTTGACCTTTTTCGTGGTCTTCTTCACTTCCGTTTGCACGGTTTGCATAATTTCCACGTCCGCCATATCGCGCCCGCTATCTCGCTCGCTCCAATCGACCGACTGAACTTTCTATAATTATTGTTTCTTGTGGATTTGTATATCGGATGGGGACTGTGTTATGGTGTATGTTTCTGTGTATTTGGGTTTTTTTTTGGTTTTTTTTTTTTTTTTATTGGTGTATTTTCGATCGATTTTTGGGGAGGTCCAGAACGGTATGAACTTTGCCGAGTCGGGATCTCAACTGGCGCAGCGGTTTCCGAAAATGTTTTTCAAATCGCTTGCTGCACCGCTTTCAGTCCGCTCTGTATCTAGTTTCGCCGCCGCCAAGTGTAAAAATAAAATCACCGAGAGCGCAGAGCGAACTGCGGATCAGTGGAGATCGGAAAAGATCTCGCGGAGATCTCGCGGAGATCTCTTTTACGGAGCGGCACGGACGGGCGGCTGAATTATTGCGGTAGACAATGTAAATATCGCCAATAATTAACGGCATTATTGAATTTGCAATGCAATTGGGTAATTTTCTCTACGCTTTCGGCCAATTTGCATGCAATATTTCGTTAGCGCTTCCCGCTAAAATTAGTAAATGAAAAATCGAACGCAACTCAGGTGCCAAGAGGTGTGGGCGTATGGGGCGATCCACCTGCCGGGTGTGGCGTCCCCTGAAAATGTAGCCCCCGCCTCCGCCCCAAAAAACCTCCTCAAAGTGCTTGTCAGAGTTTTGAAAAATTTTCAATTTTTCACCAAAAGAAATGTAGTGGGTTTTCTTGTTGTTGCTGGCGCTTGTGCACACGACACACACAAGAAGCGCACATTCAAACACTCTCGTAAATGGAAAATCTCGGAAAATTCTCTTTCTTCCCACACTGCACTACACACGACACGATCGCTACCCAGTGGAGCATAAATCGCCATCGGATGGAATCTAAAACGATGATATGCGTCTGGCATTTTGATTATCGCACCCCTACGGTATGTTCGTATTTTCCAATAGATTTCCCTAATTGATCTCCAGCCCATACACTATCGTATTAGTATTAATATATATGGAATTTATTTTGCCATTCCGAAATTTCTTGATTTTCTGGCATTACAGCATTTGGCAAACAGACATCATTGAAATGCCAATGGGCGAAAATGTTTACAGAAATGAAATGAACCAACAGGTGTGCCGGCAAATTAGAAAAATACTCGCAATTTAATGTAACAAATTATTCCGATATTAAGCAAAACCATAAACATTAAGAAGTAAAGCATTTATTTCCTTGTTTTTATAATTTAACATTAAATGGGTATATTTATGATATCAATTAGCATTCAATTAAAGCTTAAAAGCAATTATTACAAAAATAATAACAAAGTTTGTAAGCCAATTTAATTTTAAGCTACATATTTAAAAAAAAAACTGCTGAAAGAATAGACTTCTGACATTTCATGAATACATCAAATTAAATGTGCAGCTTTTAATGGATTACTTATTCACCCTGACCTCATCTAGTCCTAAATAAATGCCATAGTTTTCGACTAATTAAAAAAATGTCTTACCCCAATTAATAACCAATGTTTATTCAAGAGCAGAACCAATTTCCATTAGACAAATTGACGCGACACCTGAGGGCGAATGACCAAGGTAAATTGGCGAGAACTAAACAAGTACAAATGACCAACGGGTCGTAAGAATGTTCTAGTGACAGTTCGCTAGTGGAAAGCAATTAACAAGGCCTCAAATGAACGCCGTTCTAGGTCGGCAGTCTAACCCAAGCGGGGAATAAGAAATACATGTCAGATTAAAATGAACAATAAACAACATCAACAACTCGTGAAATGTTCTGGCTTCCCTCAGCAACCACAAAAAATATATGTTTATTGTTTAAGAATCAAAATTTTGATGTAAACTGATTCACTGCTGTGATGGGAATTTATGGCTTTAATAATGTTGTACCAGTGACGTGGGTTGCGCAAAGATGGGGGATTTAATGCAATTAAATATCCAGGCAGAATTGTCCATAACATTAACCGAAATTATAAAATAAAAGCTTTGATTTATAACATCGATAAACACGTAAACGTTTACTAGATATTGTTGTTCTTGAACATTTTATGTTTTTAAAAGTCAGGGATTAATCTAAAGAAGTATTTCAAATCATCAAAAGTATTATTTATAATTTGCATAGTTATTAAGCATATACATATTATTTTAATTTCATTTTCTTATTTGTTGTTTTAAAGTTTTCTGTTTTAACTTTGATCTTAAGCTATACATTTTTAAAGTTTAATAAAATTTTAAAACTATAAATATAAAGAAATTCTGGAGTTTCTTTAAATGGAAATGTATTTCCGGCTCGTTTTCTGCACCCGAATTTCGTTCGTCTGCCCATGCTCCTATCTATCATATACGGTGCATGATATATGTTCGTGCTTGAGTATATGCACATACTTATAGAATAATGCATCGCATGTGTATATTAGTTGTTGCTATTTTCGCCGCAGACACAAGCAACAACAACTGCAATGGAGCCGAGTGTAATGCAATCTGCGAGTTGGTCTAAAAATAAACTGCATTTTGCGAATCTTTGATAAAAAGTTTTTGCTTGATGTGACTGCCCGTCCCCGCCTCCTTTCGCTCCTCATTACGATTATTTGGATTTTTCACGCAGGCGTTAAAGCGTTAATTGGGTCATAAATTCAGACACACACATACAGACAGGCGCGTATTTTCCAGCGTATTTTTATATTTTTTATTTCTTGTTTATTGAGCGAGAATCAAAAGCGAAGAGGGAAACTTTCCCAAGACAAGGAGCCTATTCTGCGCAAATTATTCAATGGGGGGATGTCTATAAGTTCAAGTTTAAGAACAGCTGCGCCCCCAAAAAGAATTGGTTTTAATTTGGCACATTTTTAATTTGTCTTTAAATTGGTCGACGCAAATCAAATGAAATCATGTTTTTTGGAAATTTATCGAAAAATACACATATGCAAGCAAGTGATGCCAAACGGTTGACTCTCTATTTTTGGAATGCAAAAACAAATGTTTGGCAATGTGGAAAAAGGTGTTTCATTTAACTGACACTGAATATGAAAAAAATTGGTTTACCAGCTGAACGCACAAAATTCAAGTGAATTTTTTAAAAAATTTTTAAGGCAATTTTCTGCCAGCAGTACAAATACTATATGCGCTTGTTTCTTGGGTGGAAAATATGAAAGAAAATAAAACCGCTGGCTTTTAAGTGTGCCCCGCAAGAAAAATGAATTCATGTCAAAGACAAAACTATTGAATAAGACTTTTTGGCAGCGTTTTCGCCGTGTTTGCTTGGATGTGGCTCTAACGCAAGTTCGGAGAGATACATTTATTTGCCGTACAGATGCATTACGTAATGAGTTTTACAGAAATAAATTCCAAATGGCCCGTTTCCCCAGTGCAAAAGTGAAGAACAAAGCCAAGTGAGCTGCGTAAACAAATCACTCGAGTGACACACTTTCCTGTTGGCCTGTCACAAATATTTTGAGAATTTTTCATTTTCAATTTCCCCTTTTGCGGACTGACAGTCGCTGAGATAATTTGTTATCTATGCGAACCTTTGTCGCCTTTCAGTGGCTGACTTTTGGTTAATTTGACTAAGGACACGACATATAAAACTTGACAGGGGCATATCGCCAAACAATAATATGCAAAATAAGTGCAAAAATAACATGTTTGTCAAAACAGACATAAGCGGAAAAACCTAAATGAATCTTTAGGATAGATGAGCATACTTTCGGGATTCGAACGCTGCATACTTTGGGGAAGAACCAGAAAATAAATTAAAAAATAATTAAAGGGAAGACTCTCAATCGTGTTTTACACGATTTTTTAGCAAAGCTAAACAAGAAGGAAACAATAAGAAACATGATATAGTCATATTCCTAAATCGTTTCTCTTTTTTAAACTCTGAATATGAATAGTTTTTCATGAATAGCACATTGAATTTATATCGAACATTAATTATTACTAACTAACTATAGAAATTATTTAGTAACATCAGTTACATTTATAACTAACAGATCATTTGAAACTAAATAAACATTAAAATTTAAACGAAAAAATTTGGGTTTAAATTCGAAATGACACTTTTGTCTCCTTATAATATCAAAGATAAACATCATACATATTTTATTGTGACAAATTCTAGTCCAACATAATGCTACTTAGCCCTGACCTTAGGCTCATTATTCACACATAAGACCTATAAAATCCAAGTGTACGGGCAAAACAAAGAATATATACATAGTTCGTGTGTTTGACAGTTTGTTTTTGTTTCGTTTATAGTCGCAATGACAAGAGCATTAAAAATCGAGTAAATCTATATGGCGAACATTTCCCAATGGGATTTATGTGTTGGCCCATCACCAGGCTCAGGCTGGTAAGACTCGTGTGTCAAACGATGACATCATGCGAAAATGCAAATTGGGCCGCAGATATATGTATAGTGTATTTACAATAAAATGGGCAATTGTGGGAAGATTTATGGTCCCGCTTCTTTTGCGGTTGCACTTGGATGGATGACACCGGTGCGGCGGCATGAATGATCTCAATGCCCGAGTATTTCGGTGGCCGATGCAGAATTGGCACAAGCCACAGATACAAAATTCGGTGGGGTGTATAACTATTTATAGCGACCAGAGTACAACGAATTGTTTTCTTCATTTATTCAGTTGGCTTTTATTCTCGGCATATTGATAAAGACAAAATCGTTAAGTAAACTAACAGCTATGGTAAACAATCCTTCAATCGTTCGGTATTTCTTGGGTTCAAAGTTTTCTGGGTCGTTAGTATAATACATAGTTTATACAGAGCGGGTTCGGGGACCCCATGGTCGGGTGTTTTTACCCTCAGTCAGAGGAGCGGATGCTGGATGCTGGGTTTTGAGTTCTGGTACACTGGATCTTTAACTGGGACTGGTTTCATGTACAGCGTGCTCGGTTTTGGATGTGGCTTGGACTGGATTGTGCTGGGCTGTGCTTGGCTTGACTTGGCTTGGCTTATGAACATGTCTATAAGAAACAGATAGAGAGTAAATCAAATGAGTGATAGAGTGTAGAAGGGTATAAGACTAGTTATCAAACCAAGCGAGCTAGAAAAGCGGATAGAAGTTGGCATCTTTGAGTATATCGAAGGTATCCACCACGGATCGCGCTGGCACCACTGCAGCCACCGTAGTGGTGGATGTTGAGGGCGGTTCTCCAATCTCCTCGATCGAAGATGCTGGGGTTATGCAAACACTCTGTCCAGTACTGATGGTGGACAGTAGATTTTGCTGCGTGGATTCTGGAGTCAAGTTAGTGGACACTGAAACAGGCGCAATCTCCGCCAGAGCGGCAGCCAGAGCTTTATCCAACTGAGAATCTTCCGTAGCCTGCGGTTGGGTCGTCTCTTTAGCTTCTTCTTTGTTTTCCTTTGCCGAAGCCTTCTTGCGTTTCTTGGTCTTTTTCTTGGTGGACTGTTCTTCGTCTCGTTCCTGTGGTTCAAATTCAGCTATGCCCTCCAAGGATTCACTCACAAAGGCAAGACTGCTTCGAGGTGAGAAGAGTCCTGATCCTCCATTGGCTTCTTCGTTGGTCAAGCTGCTTTTGGAGCTTCGTCTGGAGCGTGTCTTCCTCTTGGGTGGTTCGGCCACCTCCTGATCTTCATTATGTCGAGTAGTTGCCATTTGCGTATCCGAATCGTTGTCGTCCCTAAGTTCCTCCTCGGTTTTGGATCCTTTACGCAGCTTCTTCTTGCTCTTCTTCTTTTTGGGCTTCTCGGCGGGCGACTCTTCCAAGGGAGCCACCTCTTCTGGCTGTTCTTCGGGTGGATCTTCGTCCTGCGGAAGTTCTTCGGGTACGTCGGGAAGAATTTCGCGTACAGGACTACGGCTGAAGAGTGTTATGCTTTCTCCACCTAGACTGATTCGACGGTTATCCAATAGCTCTCCATTTTCCATTTCGCCGTTTTCTTCATTTGTATACACTAACTGATCCAGGTCATGGTCGTGGTCCTGTTCTTCTTCCTGTTCTCGTTCCTGCCATCCAAATTCCTCCTCAAACTGATCTCTGGCCTCTTGATCGTCATTCTCATCTGCTAAATCTTGAGCATTCCTCTCCTCTTCTTCGTTGTCGTCTAGTCGAAAGTTCTTGCGCCAGTTGTACTCCCTCTTGGGCTTGTAATTCAGGTCCACCTCGATATCGTCCTCTAGGTCACCCACTTCCAGGTTAGGACTGAATCCATAGCGGGATCGTAACCTCGTGGATTGCCGGGCCGCAACATGGGCATCGCCCAAATAACGCATTTCAGATTCCCGGCGTTCGTTTTCTGGTATCAAACCCAAGGCTATATCGACGTCTGAATGGCGGGTACTGGAGTGAGAACGCTCCAACTCCCTAGTTTTGGCCCACAGTGCATATCTATCACTCTCAGAGCCGGACTTTTCCTTGTCCGATTCGCTGTGGTCCGAGGGCAATTGCTCCTGAACCATGGTCTCGTATTCCCTCAGGATACCCGACTGCTTTCTGTTCTTAATGGCCTCGTTGTAGATCTGCTCGATGAAGGAGTCCGGATCGGAGTAGGGTGTTGCGCCGCCCACAGCTCCATCATCGAAGCCGTAGTCAAGGAAATCTTCTACATCCTCCACCTCTTCCCAATCCTGAGCGCCCCGATTCTCGTAGCGATCTGCATTCCTTTCCGCCTCCTCACATTCGGAGGTGTCATGATGGGATTCGTCGGTGGGTTGGGTGCGTTCGTTGTTATCCGAGATACCCTCATCCAGCTCAAACTCGTACTCATCTTCATCGTCAATCTCCACCACTGTCTGGCGCGTGTCCTCGCTGTCGTTGGAGCTGCTCCTCTCCTGGTCAAGGTTCTCAAGGTCCCCAGCAATATCATAGCTGTAGATGGCATTGGTGGCATCGAATTCAGCTGCCTCTGCCTCTGCGGCCAACACAGCTCTCGCCCAGGAATCTTCATCCACAACCGGACTCTTTGATTCCGAATAGTCCTCCTGCTCTTGGGTATAAAAATCCTCTTTTAACCAAGTCGGGTCCCCGTTAGAGTTCGCACTTCGATTTGTGAGATGTAAACGTAGTCATCGGTAGGGTACTCCTCCACGGGCTGTTCCTGGGCCAGTGAGTAGCGACGGAAAGTGATGGTATTCATCCGGCTCCATGTCACCCATCAAGGCTGAATCAGAGGCCCGTCGTTCACTATCCAAGAAATCGGCATTCAAGTGCCGTGAAAAGTTCTCAAAATTAATGCTCGAGGCGGCCAATCTGTCCAGTAACTGGTCTTGCAGCTCCCTTTTGGCCGACTCCGCTTCAATTTCTTTCAACTGGGTTAGTTCCTCATTTCTCAAGGGTGAACGACTCTGGCTACGCGATCGCTGGAACTCGGCGGTCCGGTGACGCAAGTCATCAAGTTGGGCGGGGGATATCTCATGGGATTCGCCGGTACCTTTCCTCGGAATAAGTTTTTGGTTTGGCGCCCAATCGATTATCGGTTAGAGAGTCTAGAATGGCAGCTTGGAGTTCCCTTTGGGCTGCCGCCTGCTCGCGTGCCAGATCCATGCTTATTCCAGGAGACGGGCTACGGGATCGTTGAAACTGAGCTGCCTCGCGACGTAGCTCCTTAAACTGATCACTTCCCAGATCCATCGATTCGCCCACATAAGTGGAGCGTTTGAAGCCGCTGGCCACGAGTTCATCCTGCAGATCCCTGGCCACCTCGGAGATCGTGCGATCTAGATCCGGGTTCTCCCGTGCCATCTCAACCACTCGCTCTAGTTCTGAGTTGGTGGGGCTGAGCACGCGTAACTCCACTTCTTCGTTGGCATTGTGAAGTTTCTCCAACGCTTCCAGGTCCAACTCTCGCTGCTTAGCACTGGCGGCCAAGACACTCTCCAACTCCTCGCTGTTTTTGCGTAACGTACGCAACTCACTGCCCTCCAAATTGAGCATCAGATGGAATTCATCTGGCACCGGATCTGGGGACTGGGATCGCGAACGTGATGGTGACAGAGATCGCATATCGCGACTCTCTTCTCTGTGTTCTTCTTTCTCCTGAACAAACTCGTACACATACTCCACTGTCAAGCGGGTTTCGGGTTCCGGAGTCCTTGCTCTTTCCTGGAGCACCTCAAAGAATTGATCATTTTGAGCTATCAGCTTCTCGCGTCGCTTTTGCAGACTTTGCTCCAAATTAGCCGCCGTGGGCAGTGGGGAGCGCGATCGGGACCGAGAATGGGAACGTACGCGGTTCAGACGCAATTGCTCGAAAAGTCTGGCCATACTCTCGGGAGTGTCCTCAGGTTCTGCTTCGGTTTGGATTGCAGCTTCCTCTGGTGGTTCCACAATTTCAATGGATATGGTGGGTAGCGGAAGCGGTGATTTTGGCGGTGAAGCGGACTCTATTATGATCTCTGGCGATGTCATTTGTTCGTGTAGTTTCTCGAAGATTTCATCATTATGCTGGATACGTTTCAGACGGCGGCTTTCCAAGCTCTTTTCTATATTGCCTGCCGTGGGCAGCGGGGAACGGGAACGGGAACGGGATCTTGACCCGGAGCGGGCGTTCCGCTCAGCTCTCAAGTTCTCCACAAAGAGTCGCATCTGTTCGGGCGTTGTTTCGGCATCTTCCATGGGCTCATCCACCATTTCATTGATCTCAATGACGGGTTGCGGCAGCGTGACCTCCAGTTGTGGGCTCAATCTTTCATTGCCATTAGTTTCGATTTCCATGGAACCTTCCGAACCAGAATGGGATAGTCGTTCAGCTAGCTCGTCGTTCTGTTTGATCAGTCGCTCCCGGCGTTTGTGAATACTTTTCTCCAGATTCTCAGAGGTTGGGAGTGGAGAACGGGAACGTGATCGGGATCGGGATTGTATCCTGCCAACAGACGGCTCTCTCCCCCTTTCCTCTAAAGGAGTACCAAGAGAAGCTCCCTCTAGAGGTTCGTATACCATTGGTAACATGGAATTTCCATTGCGGGCATCATCGGCCACCGTTTGTATTTGCAGCTGTTCATTTTGGGAATCGTTTTCATTTAAGTTTGATTCCAGGAGTTGAAGCACAGACTCGCAGTTAAGTTCACCTGCCACTACACCTTCCTGCGTGTCGTCGAAAACCTCGAGCGATCGTTCTGTTTCCACATCCATGAGGTTGGCCACGTTTTTGGGAGCTGGTGAGGGGTTTCGGGATGCGGAACGTGATCTTGAAGGGTTCACGGAAGCGGTAAAGTCGTAGAAGTCGCTGAGTCCCTCCATCAGCAATCCATACTGATCCCGCCAAGGTGCCGTATCCGGTTGCTGGACATTGATGGACGGTGCTGCTCGCGGTGGCTGATGTGGCTCCAGATGCTGCTCCTGACTGGCGGACCAGCGTTCCGGGTAGTGCTCCATCTCATCCATGCGGGGACTGCGTCGCAAACCAGGTGAGCCACCCCTTGATTGCTCCTCTGTTGCGGAAGAGGTTTGCAACTTTTGAGGGAGGGAAAGCGGGAAAGCAAGCGATAAGCGGAAGCGGTAGCCATATGAAAAGCAAAGAGGTAAAGCAGTTAGGGAAGGTTAGTTAAGCAGCAGTGGGGCTTGGAGTTTTGTGGATCTGGTGTGGATCGCATTTAGTGGATGTAAGAAGGTGCTAGGTGGCTGTCCTACGCACTTACATTGGCTTTTTTGCTGTCGCTTGTCTCTGCTCCTTGTGAGTTATCCTTTTCAGTTTCCTTGTCCTAACACACATAATAAACCACTGTTTAAGGTTCTTGACTGATAGTTTCATTTACTCACCACCTGCTCCTTGGAAAGTTGCTGCTTGAGGGCAGCCACTGCCTGTTCGTTTTGTGCCTCAGTAGCATCCTCAAAAGAGGAAGATTTCGGCTCATTTGTGGCTTCGTCCTCCACATCTTCTCCTTTGGAAGGTCTCTCCGGCTCGATCACCTCTTCGTCAATGGAGAGGGCTTTTTCCCGCTTCCAGAACTCGGTGTCCTTATAGTGCTCCGGTACCACCTCGCCCCAGGGATTTGTGCTCTCTTCGCCGAGCATCTCCAGGGACCCACTCGGATCTGCTGGCTGTTTCACATCCTTTGCTGGACTTCTTTTGTGGCGACGGTGGGACTTGACCTTAAGGGTGGGTTCACTCGTATACTTGATGGGGTTGTAGTCATCTCGGTCGCCATGGCGCAGCTCCTCCTCCTCCAGCGAGGTGAACATCTTCAGCTCCTCGTCGCGAGAGGCGCGTGAGTCCCGCGAGGAGTTGGAGCTGCCACTGGAGCGGCGCTTCTTGAAAGCCCTTCTTCTGCCTGAGCCATCTTCTCGGACCAATGGACGATTCTTGATTCCATCCAGGGATCGAAGGTAATCCTCGGTGTACTGGACATCCGGTATCTGATCTTCCCCCTCGGGTTCTGGGCGCTCGCCTTCGGTGCGGTTGATTTCGTCGGAGAGTTGGGTACTGAACGAAGATTGCTGGCTGGAAAAGGGTTCCAAGGACGAACCTTCATCGGACACACCTGGAAAAGTGAGGGTCTTCGACTTGACCAAATAGCCGTCTTCGGAACTACTTCCCTGACCAAATTGCGTTTTCACTTTCTGCACCACCAAGGGTTCTTCGGCTGGCTCCTGGAATCTAGGTGGCGCTACCTTCTTCACACAGGGTTCTTCCACCACGGGTTCCATGCCGGCGTACTCATCTGCCTCTTCTTTGCTGTGGCTGGCTTGCAGCTGACGCTGCTGCAGCATCACCATCTCTTCTTCAGCCTCCAGGAACCGTCTTGCATTCTCATCGATCATCCGCTGCCTCTGCTCCAGATCCGTTTTACTGGAAATGAGGCGACGGGACTGCTCTGCCATGGCGGCTTCTTCCTCCAGCTCGCTCTCGGTGGCGCTCATGCTGAGCTCTCTCTCAGCAGCCAGAAGGCGCTCTACAATCTCCGCATCCCGTTGCGCCTGTTCTTCTTCGTCGGCTTCGTCGCGCTCTCGCTGAATCTCGGCTTCAAAGAGACGACGCTCGGCTTCATCGGCCTCGGCTTCGGCTAGGAGTTTCTCTTGTTCGGCTTGCTCCCTTTGACGCTCTGCTTCGAAGATTCTTCTTTCGTTTTCTTCAATCTCGCGCTGCTCTTCAGCTGCTTGCAGTCTGCGCTCTTGTTCCTCTCTTTCGCGTTCCGCCTCTATCAGTTTTCTTTCATTCTCTAGGCGTTCTCTCTCTTCGATTTCGCGCTGTTTACGCTCGTTCTGTTCAGCCTCTAGCTGCCTGCGTTCGGCGTCTCTCTGTTCTTGCAGCTCCTTCGCCGCCTGCTCTCTCTCGCGCTGTCTTTCGGCCTCCAAGAGCTTTTTCTGCTGCTCCTCCGATTCCTCCCTCTCCCTCTGGATTCTCAGTCTTTCTTTAGCCAATTTGGCTTCGGCTTCGGCCAACTGACGTCGCGTCTCCGCTTCGATTTGCTGTTGGCGTGCCAGTTCCGCGGCCAGAGCTTCTCTTTTGTCTCCAGCAGGATCCACCCGTATGCCGTTGCTGTATAGGACACCATCCTGCATGACATTGGTGCCCGCGAGGGCTTCTCTTTCTGCCGCCTCTTTAATCTCCTTATCCAATCTCTCACGCATACGGGGCAATTCTTCTGAATCAGCGGCTGCATCGGCAGAAGAATCCCCGGATGACGGAAACTCCAGTGGTAGAGATGGCGGGCCACAAAGGCAAATTCCAGGGCGCCCAGATAGCCAATTAGCAGCGAGAAAAGCAGCTCGCCGACGCCGGTTAGCGCCGTCTCCTCAGCGGCCATTGCGTAATGCCCAAAATCGAATCCGAATCCGTATCCAAATCCTCCAACGTTCGGCGATGCAATGAGAATGCCTCGGCGAGAAACGATTCGGTTAAACGCGTATTATATAAATTGTATTCACCACGCACTCGAAAAACTCACACCACTCACGTTAATGGCCAGTCGATTAGGTAATTCGAAAAATATTTATCTCACTTTCGCTCGCCAATCATTGGACCAATCATCGATATTTATTTATTTATCTACGTTTTTAGACTTTTATGAGAGCCGCGAGGTGACGAGAATCGGATAATCGGGCAATAGGCAGACGGCAGACGGCTGCAGTTGGACGGGCGGGCTCTTGTTAGCCGCTAATCGATCGTCTTGCAACTGATTAATGCCCCGGCGGCGGCAAGTGCCCAAGGGTCCGTCGATTTTTAGAGAAACAAGTGAATCAGCGGCGAGAGAACCGCCAAGAACCGAATCCGTTCAAATGGCAAACGGCGCTAATTGACGGCCAGCGAAGAGAGCAGCCAACTGACAAGACAACGGCAACTTTTGTCGCTGGCAATTTGGCAACACAAATGCCTCTGTTTCAGCCTCGGACGCTGCTGCACTGCCTCTGTGTCAAATGCCAAAAGCAATAGGAATTGGCCAAGGCGGATTTTCTAATCAGTTTAGTCGACACCCCAACGGCCACGCCCCCTGCTTTCGGGCGATCTATTTTGGTCCACGCTTCGATTGCTGTTTTCCACAACACACTTTTCGCCACTTTCTGCTTTGCTCGCAGTTTTCTTGCAGGAGAACAGTCAGCGACATGGCCATAAATCCCATTCGGCAAACAAATTGCTGAGATTAATGAATTTGAGACATGTTTACTCATTTATACAGAAATTTTATAATTAATCGAGCCATTTAAAAATTTCTGCATGAAAAATGCGAGCTTAAATATATTTAGTGTATACTTTATGCACCTTTCGATGTGTTTTCGATTCGCTTTTATTATCATTGGCATTCAAAATTTAAAAACTACTTTAATTGAATCAAGAATTGTTGATAGAGTGGCTTTTTAAAGCAAACTCAACAGAAAAAAATTTCTCGTTTGTAAAGTAAGTTCTTTCTAAAATTCCACTCATATTACGCATACGCACAGTTGGTGTCAAAAACATGAAAACGTATTTATTTCAATATTTACCCAACAAATAACACATTAAATGCATGAATCTAACTGTACATGCTGTTTTGCAAATTTGTTTTTCTTTGGCATGGCCAGCGCCTGGGGCCAGGGTCGCCACGCCCCATTTTTCCGCCTTCGAGCGGACTGCACACAAATGTTTGCCATAAATTTCGACTTGGCACTGACACTAACATTGCCAGCAGCTTTCGGCCTGCTCTTTCTTGCGAATTTCTCTGTTATTCTCTTCGATGTGTTCTTTACATTATGCACCGCCAACAATAGACACAATCAGTATAATTATTGTCAATTTGCCCATAATTATGTTCTTGCCCCACATTATAGCCTGACTATTTCTGAATTCTTTTGTTTATTTTCGTAAACTGATTGTCATTAGAAATTTTGCTAAAAATACATCAATTAAAATGCATATATGGGTCGCCTGGGTGCATATTTATTTATATATTTAGCTTTTCGCAGCGAAAGCGAAAGTTTTTCTTTGTCATGGGTTGGGAAAAATATCAAAGCAGTGAATGAATGTAAGGGTAATTGAAAATACGGTAAATATTTGGGAAATATTTGGACGAATTCGCTTTAGTAAAGCTTTTGGGAGAACATTTTAGAATATAAACTTTCGAACTAGATTTGAGATATATATTTTTCTTTTTTTTCAAATACTTTGAATCTTTTTCTATTGGTTAATAAACACCTGGTATATGCCAAAGGTACAAACTATATTGATCTTCTGGTATTCTAAACATTTCGTCCACTTATTTCTTAACAATTTGTATTTGTATATTTGTAGTAAATTAAACTGCATATTGATATACACAACTCAATAAGAGAAATAAACAAGTTTACAAAATGAAATCAAATTATTTTGAAAAGTACTTTATAAGTGCTAAGAGTACTTAGAACAAAATCAGAAATAAAACGATTCGTGATTAGTTCTAATCAGTATAATATATGCTCACGAGCAAATATGTCCGCTAGTTATAAAACTGTATCAATTTGTACTCATAAACAGATATAGGATACCTTCAGTATCAGTGATTTTATGCAATCTCTGACCTTAACCGCGAATACCACAAATATCCGGCTCACTCGCAGTGAACTTCCGCTCGACGGATGACAACGCGTCAACAGCCAATGCTGCCAATGAACTGCCTTCGCTTCTTTGTTGCCATCGCCATCGCCATCGCTGAGTCGCTGAGTCGCTGCATTTGCGGAGCTGGAGGATTCCTCCAAAGTGAAGTTCAATGAAAATGCCATAACCTTTGGGAAAGGGCGATAGCCGCACCTATGCAATAAACGTGAACTGCGTGTGGCGGGCGATAAAAACCAGGGACCGTGACAGAGGGCACTCACTCACACGGACACTCTCGGTTGGGAAATGACACACACAGATAGCATCTGCGGAAAGCGCCCCAAAGTATGCCACACAATAATTCTCAATTAGGGATCGGTGATGGGGTCGGGGTCGTAGAAAATACTGGGGAGAATCGAGCTGGGGACTCACCTCATCACAGCCAGCGCAGCGGGGCTTCAGCATTTCCGCATAGTGACGCTCGCAGTAGACCTTGTCGTCGTGGACGCAGTAGGTCAGGTCCACCAGCAGCGAGTTGCAGGTGCTGCAGGTGAAGCACTTGGGGTGCCACATCACGCTCTCCACAAACTTGGGCGCCGCCACCACCAGTTCGCCGGCGACTATCTCGTTATCACAGTGCGCACAATGCTCATCGTAGGGGGCATCCTTGATGTAGGCTATTCAACCGGAAGATAATGCAGAACACAATCAGTTAAGTCATCCTGGGCGGGTTATCATACGGGAATTAAAACAAATGATAACCACAAAATTTAATTAGGGGAGGGCTAGAAGAGATAGTTACTCATCAGAACCCATCAATTACTAGATTGGTTAATTACTATTATAACAAGTAACGTATGAGTAACAGTACGTATGAGTAATAGTTAAAGTCAATGCGCAGTCCTTTAGCTGTTTATTGTTAACTATAAATCAATATAGACCATACATGAAATGTTTTAAAGATCAATATTTTATGATCACAATCTAATTTTACTGAAAACATCTAACATCTAATGTTCATAATTTTATTATGGATAATAAAGTACGTATCCGAATCTACGAATCTCGAATATTCAAATATTTAATTTGTCAATATTGTGGAGAACAACGTACCTATATCCAGTGCGATTTCGTTTCGCGCCGTAACAAAGTCCTCGAAGGAAGCCTCGTGTTGCACCTCCAGGTGCTTGCAGTGCTCCAGCGAAAGATCCTGTTTGGGCAGCTGGTACGAGATCTGGCGCTCCCGGCTGCAGGCTCCGTCGCTTCCCAACCGAGGTACCGCCTCCTCCGGCAGCTGCTCGAAGTAGCGGTTGATCCGCGACGATGCCCGTGCTCCGGGCGGCACCCACGTGAAGCCCAGGTCCCGTGCCTCCACTCCGGAATCCGCAGGAGATACCAGCTTGAAGCCGAGTCGTTCGTGCACGTTGGTCGTCTGTTGCTGGTAGATGGCATGCGCCTCGCGAGGACATTTGCAAGATTGGCAGGTTTTCCTGGAAAATCAAAAGAAAATGTTGAGATCGTTGAAATAGAGAACCAATACTATAAGATTTAATGCATTTTTATGAATTAAATTTAAGTTGTTGCATAATACACAAACTTCTCTATTTTTATTGCAATAACTGTATATGGTAGCAAACAAATTTAATACGTATACGTTAAGTTTCTATTAGGTTCACATAAAAAATAATAATCATAAACTTAAGCCCTTTAACAAATACAAAATTTAAGCTACCAACAAACTTTACGAAATGTATATATAAAACTAAAATTGTTTTCATACATACATAAGAATTATTACATATAATGTTAATTTTTTTATCAAAATGTCAATTAATTGACATTGTGAAACTTTAATCTTTATGAACAGTCTAATGTCTATAAGAATTGTTTAAAAATAGATAAATTTGAAATGAAATATAATCGAAACTTTAATATTGACCCAACTAATAAATACTTAAATGAGCAAACAGTCCCCCACTTTTGTTTAATTATACGCTTAAAATTAAAACTACATTCCACTGTTCGCAACTGTGTTTTGGGTGGTGCCATCTAGCGGCAGCTTTGCGAACCCGCCGAACGCTTACCTCACTATGAGATCGTATATTTCCTTCTTATCGAATACTTTGCAGTAGATACTGAGCACGTTGAGGCAGGCGTAGTCCATGCCGGTCCACGGGACATCCGAGGAGGCCAGTGCCGCCCACAGTGGGCACTCTGCGTGACGGTCCAGATCGAGCATTTTCACCATTTTACGCCACTTTTAGCCGCTCTTTGAACCAAGGGGTTTCGACAGCTTAGCCGCTTCTTTTCGTTCCTATTACTGTTTCTTTTTGTCTTAATGAACTTGGCTTTCATGTGTTTCTGTTGAAAAATCTTTTCTTATTGCCTGACTCGGCACAATTTGTCGGTTCTTCTTTGGTGCTTCGCTCTACCACCTCCACGAAAATAAGAGAAACTCGCGTTTAAAATTAAATCACCTTTCATTCGGCACGTCGCGGCGCGTTATTTGCTCATTGACATTTTGATTATAGCGTTAATTTGACCTTTGTTCCGATACGATTTGTTTACCATCATATAATTTGAGTTTACCTATGCGAACAATTCTGCGGACTAGGAATTTCTATAATTGCTTGTTTACTTATTTTTCAATTAGAGGTACAAGCAAAATAATCGCAGTCATAAATACGCCCACACCAAAGAAATTGTGCGTAAATACGTTACGGTTACACAGAGAGATAAATTGCAGATAGAAAATGAATCAGCTTATTATGGGAATTCGTCATTCCACGAATTTTTAACATACTTAACGTAAAAAAGAACATACTTTTTTCGCACAGAAATCTCTGGTGAGATCCAACTATGCGTTTACTTGTACAAAATTTTAATTCGGTATAACTGCAGACAACTTAAATCTTCTCATTTAAGTTGTATTGATTTATTTTTATATATACGAATATGAATAAACAAATACAACTTAAATGAGTAGATAAAAATAAAATGTTTGCATTAAAAATCGATAGTTGTACAAATTATTTTCTGAAAGCCTTTTATTTAATTGGTTTTAAAACTTCTCCTTAAGTTGCGATATATATTTGTACCAGAATATTTAATTGTGTAGTAACTGAATTTTTACCTAAATTATTAGATAGAAAGTTAACTTAAATGAGCTCACGATTATGGCCTGTCCGACGGGCTGACATTTAACAAAAATAAAAACGCCCCGAGCAATGAAATAAAATAAAAGGTAGAAAAGCATCTTTTGATAAGATTAATAAAGGTCTCTCCCCCCAGACACACACACGCACACACGCACACACAGCTCCAACTCCTGGGTAGGATTGGCCATCATCGTCAGCGTGTGTGATGTCATCGGGGGAGCTGAGACCGAAAAACCCAAAACCGAAATTGCCAAATTCCATTTGCTCAATCATCGACGGAGGACAAACTGTGTTAGCGTTCAAAATACGATAAGACGAAGTGAGTTCTTCCACCGAAATGCTACCAAATGGAAACAGGGGTTGGCGATTGTTCAAATGGCTAGATGGACGGCGGGAATGTGGTCTCAAAATGTCAGTTGTCCAATTATGGTCTTGTCTGAAAAATGAGGAACTGATTGCTAATTGCTCACGACTTCGATGCGGAAAAGTGCAACAGGTTTTTGCCAGCCAAAGTAATGCAAATAAATTGAATAATTTAATGTGCGTTCAAGTGAGTCATATACCTGTGACACACAAAGTGTAGGTTCTCTCAAAAGATCTAGCTCACGATATGTTTACACATTCAGAGTCCAGTAAAATGAAAAACACTCTAAAATTAAATGGACTACTCAGAACAAAGTTTTGATAAGGTTCTACTGAAAAATGTAATATTGGTGGTGAAAGAATATGTGGTTTAGGTAGTTATCTTTATTAAGATTATAGGACTTTTATCAGTAAGTTATCGATTGAGGAAGCCTGTAATGGAATTATTTATATAGATAATGCTGTGCTTAATAATACTCTAGAACTTATTATGCTGTTAATAAAAAAAGTATTTGCACTGATACAAAAAAACCCAACAATTGATTCTAATGGATTTTAAATGAAAACAAAAATAAAATTAAGGGAATTCGAGTCGTCACAAAATATTTTCCCCCAGAAATAAATGTCATTTCCGTAATTGATGTAGAAACAAATTCAATTTGACAGATTTCCAAGTACAGATAGATCACACGGCCAGAATCTAAATTTAAATTTTCAAGTGATTTTAGAATGCCCGCAGCTGTATGGGAACTCAGCCTTTAAGTTCGGTTGCTTTTGGGAACCTTGAGGAACACATTTGTTTGCCCAGCGATATATGTACATACATAGTTGACAATGCACCAATGCGGGCCATATGTGCTAATATGGTTAATAATGATTTCTTTTCTCTCGACTTACTTTTATCTATATATCTCTATCTCCCTGCTTGCTTTCTGTTTTCAGACGAAAAGAGATGCGCAGCGTTATCGCTGAATAAACAATTAAAATGCCATTAAAACGTGTTCATTCCAGATTAGAGTCGTCGCTGCGACAAGACTTTTTTGTCATATCAAAAACAGACGCGAAATAAGCGAATGCTCTGCGCTTTACCATCTGGCAAAGATTTGTATTTAATTGAAACGGGCAACAAGGAACAAGCAACAACAACAGCAACGCGTAGAAAGGGCAACATAATATAATAATAATAACTGATATCGTATGGCGTACAATCAACAGAAATGCGTATGAAAACAAATAAAACTAGTTTCGGGGCTGAAAGTTTTGCCAGATAAATGTAATTAAAAGCCAAAAGTTGGTTACAGTGTGAGCCATAATCATTAAAATGGCTGGGGAGCTAGAATTGTAAGGAATGTATTAATTGACTTTGTTATGACCTAAGTTTAGTTTTAGGCTTTCATACTCAATTTAAAGTTTATTTTAAATTATATTATGCAATGGATAAGCTATCCTTACTCTGGTTACTTGAGATGAAAATTATAAAGTTGGGGTGATATTCTAGCATTAATTTTGTTTAATAATGGTTTCGGTAGATTAAATATTTTTTTAGAAATTGCTAAAATGCTATTTAAAGTCTCAATCCAGCCTTTTTATATTTAAAAAGTTCACAGACCAAACATTAAAAATAACATAAAAAGTTGTAAAAGCTAGAAAAATTGTCGATTCAAACTAATTAAAATTAAGGAACGGTGATGTATCCGTAATTTTAAGTAGTTTGTACTACTTTTTAATCTAATAAAAAAAGTAAAATAATCAAAATACATGACCTAAGCTAATTTTTTGATCTCTTCTTTTTGTTTAATACATTTTAGGTTATTTTTCCAAACTTTTTTGTCGTAACTAATTCTTTGTTATAAATTGTGTGTCAGTTATTGTACGTATGTGAGGGCTAAAATTGGTCTATGCATATGTAAGGGCTGAGATTGGTTGATGCAACATCTGCCACAAAGCTTTATGGCTCTGTCAAGTACTGTATGCTGAAGCAAACTCTAACACTCTCACACGAATAGACACTCAAACTCGGCGACAACTTTTCTTGTTAGGCCCCGCAGCATTTCGCGAGGGGGGGGCGGGGGGTGCAGAAGTAGGTGTCGGTAACCCGGACCCACAATTACAATTGATAAGCCCCAAAGTCACTTTCGTTTATAGAGGCAAGCGCCGTGCGGCAACCGCAATTGGAAAACTTTTGGGGCAACGCTCCCTGTGCCATCACCGCTTCCCCTTCCCCTTGCCCTTCCCCTTGCCCTTCCTCAATCCCATATTCTATATCCTTCAGACTATCGCCTGGTTTCAGCTGGAGAGCAATCAGCATTGTTTGACCAACAATTTGTTTGCCACCTCCCGAAAAGCGAAACCCAAACGCTAAAACCTCGGAGCCAACGAGAAAGCTTTTCCGCAGGGAAGGAAATCCAATTTTCCGCAGTAATTGCACTTACATGTTGCCGCTGTAAACAATAAACAATAAAAGCGCTCGCATAAAAGTCAGCGTCGGAGTGCAACAAATCTCAATTATGAACTGTGGTCCCAGTTTCCCCGCCCCCTCGTTCCTCCAACCGCCCATCGCCCACTTCCACCCACTTCACTCAAGGTAAGAGAAAGGGCGAAGCGGGGAAACGGGGAGCTCTCTTTTTCGCTTTCGATTAAACGACTTTTAATGCGATTACGCCAACAACAACAGAACAATGCACTTTACTGTCGGACGCTCAGATTGCCCTATATAGTGAAGTATAGTTATATACACCCTCACTTACAACTGCACCGAGAATAAAAATAAAAATATATAACATTATTTCCTAATCAAATCTAACTGAATCTGTAAACTTTGAATATAGCTTTAAAAAGGCAATAAATTTATAATCAGTCAAATTTTTATGGTTATGGTAATCTTGAATAATACAATAAAGTAATCTTTTTAACATTGAAATAATAATATAAGCATACTTTACATCAATCCAGACTTTTATTCAATATTAAAAATGTTATCAATTGAATACTTCAATCTTATATTTTAGTGACGATTTTAAAATATGTTTTCATTTTGTTGGTGAATTTCGAAAAAGATGTAAATCTAAAACTAACAATATAAAACTGAAAAAAATTATGATTTTATTTGCTGTGTATCCACAAATATGGGTTATATGCGTATGGCTACCGCTAATTGAATCAGTGAGTAGAAGCAACCCCTTATCCCGCTCTTTGTAAACTTTTACCTCGCTATCATTGGACAGGTGGAATAATTAACATATGCACTGTAGTATGCACAAACCTCTTCCGTACAAAATACCTCCCCTTCAATACCTCACCCATTTTTCCCTATAACCGAGAGCAGCTTAGTTGATATTTACGAGCTTGGGGTTATAGTCAAAGTTGTTGGGGCTGTCGCACAGAAAGCAGATGGAATATTCTTTAGCAACAAATTGCATAGTGAATTATTACAACCTTGTGGGGTTCCCACAGAGATGAACCGCAAATGTCACTGCATAAATAACGACTAAGCCAATGTGATTTTTAATTGGGAACTGTGGGCGATTAAATGGACAAAATGACTTCTTTTGAAATAATGTAAGTAATAATAATATTGAGAAACAAATAAAAGAAGCATATGTTATTCAAAATTAAAAGTCAAAACAAAGGTTTCAGAAATATTGCCAAAATTGACAAATTTGTAATATTTCTAAATTTTACTGTGAATTTAGATCTCAAAGGTAGAAACATAAAATAGTATTTTACTTTCAAGAAATTGAAGTAATAAATAGTGTGTTAGAGTTCCCTAAACCGAAGATTCTGTGGGTCGGTAACCTAGCGTGCCGATAACACTCGGGTAACATAACTTTATACAAGAACTGATAACTCAGTTATTCTACTTTTCCTGAATTTCCCCTATCAATTTGAACGATCACAGTGCAAACACCTCATTACCCAGTTATGTTGTTTACTCAATTTAGCACCGCTAATACTCTATTATTTATTATGATTTATATTATTTGTGTTTATATGATAGCTCACAGTCGTCTTCACTGTATCGTCTCATCAATCTAGCGAGAATAAACCTCTCCATTAACCCATTGAGCTGTCGAGTTGACCCAAAAAGCTGGATCAGTGAAATCGTAGAAACGTCACTGAATTCCCGAGAACTATTACGGTTTAAGATCCCAATCGCATAAATATTTATCACTCAGCACTGATGCAAACATTTTCCGGGGGTTACAGTTCCGCGAAATCTGGTCACAATGTGTTACAAAATTGGGAAAATCGCAATGGGCCGTGAAAAGGGAAAAGGAAAACAAATGTCAATGTGTGGGATAAAAGTAAAAAAAATTAATAGTGTTGTAAATCCAAACTGACTCATTTTCGGGGCAAATGAAAAAATTAATAATCCGTAGGAGGATTTCTTTTAATTTAATCTTTGCAGTGCGATGTATTTTTACATTTTGCAATTGACATTTGCATTTTTCGGTAATAATAATAAAAGAACCAGAAACCGCACTGCAGAATGTAAACAAATCGTGGCGTTTTGTTTGTGTTTACGATTCAAGTAAATGTTAAACACTTCTGATCGAGCAAAAATACGCGCACCGACGTCAAGTAAATGGCCAAGTCGAGAGGTGAGTATACGAAGATTTGTGCAATTAAATATATTGTATTTATTAAACAAATTTATTTCACAAACACCGCCAAACCGACTGGTGAAAACGCGTGCGAAACGCGCGCAAGTCGCGAGTGAGAAACGCCAGCAACCGCACCGCCAAACAATCCAATTAGAACTGTACAGCTGCGTCGGCGTCGCAGTCTGCGCACGGCGTTCGGCCGCCGAATCAAAAACCCGAAGCCCAGCATAACAGCACGAAGCTGCTGAAAGATAGAAAGCGATGAGGAGAGAGAGCAAAAGAGAGTGGGAGGTGGGGTCGTGCCCCATAGGTGAGCGATAATGACACCGCTCTAGTGTGCTCTGCTGCATCTGCTGCTGGAGGAGTGGAAGGGAAAGGGGGAGAAAGGGAGCGAAAGAGAGCCGCAAGAACCGCTTATTAGCCATGCATTGCGTCGCTTCTTTATGGCGCTCTTCATTAACATTACCACACACACACACTTGTGCATGGAGAGTGACAATGTCGTGGGAGTTGTAACTCCAACACTGAGAAAAATTAAACGTTATCTATGAAATTAGTTATAATTTGCATGATATAAATGACAGATTAAGAAGATGTTAACTCATGAAACAAATAAAATAAGTTAAACGGGAAAAAAACTAATAAATACCGATTGTCACATAAATCTACTAATCTACAACCATGTATTCCCCGTTATTTAGCCATTTAATGTTTCTTTTTTTATTTTATTTGTAATCTATTTAATTTAAACATTTTGGAATACATTTTACCAAAAATTGTAATCCCAATAGTACGAATAGAATTTCTTTTTGGTTTAAACGATGTAAAATCAGTTGAATTAAATTTATAAATAATTTTTTTATTCATAGAAAAACTTTTTTTCTCAATGTGCCCACTAACCTGAGTTAATGAGTCAACAGGTAGTGCGCTTGGCTGGCGAAGCGCTTAGATAGTTGGTTTTTGGGGGGAGAGAGGCAGGGAGACGGACGAAAACGACTGGAGGGTGCTAGGGTAATTCGGGCAAATTAATGGCCATCGGTCCCTGCACTTGCCACTCGGAAAGTAAACCAATCATATGCACCTTCTGGCTTCCTTCCCCTCGGAAGGCGGTCAAGGTCGTATTGGATGACCGAACCTCCGCACCACTTGCTCCGGCCATTCATCAAAAGCGTCTGCGACATTTTTCCACACTTTGACTTTGATTGCCACATGTAGCTGTGAGCAGACATGAAACAAATTCCGAACTGCAATTATTTATAAGCAAAGAACGCAACTAGCTAAAAGGCCAAATGCCGTTGGGTGGGGAAAGCTAAGTCAGCTGGACAAAATCCATAAAGACAGCGTAAATGGGCCATAAAAAATCAAAAGACGTTGTCGAACAGAGTGCTATGGGGTTCAAGTTTTTCGAATAGTGTAAAGGAATATCATACATTTGATAGAAAAAATACCACTAAATAACATTGTCTAATCAATGAAATATTAGGAAAATCGTAAAATTTCTTACCAAATTTTGTTTTTCGATTTTTATCGACGATTTTGGTATGTTGACTTGTTGCTTTCTAATATTATAGTTTCATAGGATCAGCTTTGCTTTGTTATCGGGAGCCATAATTTTTAAGGCTGTCAAAAACAACTAAACAAATATTTTTCTAAGACACTTATGTTTAGATTAAAATTTAAGTTTTAATTTAAAACAAAGCCAAAAAGAACTAAGGCAAACATTTTTATTTATTTGCTCAAGGCATTCTCATTCGCTAAACCGATAGTTTGTTATTAAATCATTTGTTTCTTAACACAACACCCCCTTCTGGCATAATTGAGGTCTACGCAACTGCTTTAATAATATTATGATGCCATTGGATTCGCTTTGCTCGCTTCTGTTAGCAGCACTTGGTCAAATTTGTGTATTTGCACTAAGAATACACAAAGCCTTTGAGTGGGCGGTGTGGCCAAGGGCGGTCGCCAAGGGGAGGGGCCACTTGATTGGTGTGGCCAAGTGTTTTCATTCATGGCGCACGAGCACGAAAAGAGTCAACACACCCATCTCAGTAGCCGGGCCGGCTGTAATTTATGAAGATTTTTTTTTTGTTCCTTGCTTAATCGTAAATTTTAATGATTAATTTGCTGAATTGTATAATAAAAAATCAGGCGACTTATGTGCGCTCACTGACGTCTGTATCTGCATCTATGTGCGTTCCCGTATCTGGGCAAGATTGATGACCATTGCCTGGCAAAGTTCAAGTTCCAGTTTGAGACCACTTAATTAGGGGCTCCAGAGAGTCCAGGTTCCACACACATCCAGGTAGTTGGTGCGGTGTCGCCGCAATGTCTGTCAACTTGATAAGCAGCCGCATTAAGTGTAGCCACATCCACACAACAACCACACACAAGCTGTCTCGCAGATACAACGACACACTGGCGAAATGCAAAACGTGACTTTGGCGAGGCAGCTGATTAATGGACACGGTGTCGGGCCGAGCCGAGCCAAAATCGACCAAGTGCCGGAACAACTTGGCAGTGCATAGCAAATGTTTTAATGTATCTGGATAATGTATCTTCTTTTGGCACCACCTCGATTTTGGCTGAGTACTCGTATCTTTTCAATGCAGCACGTTAACTAATCTGAGCGTATTGGAGTTTTGTTGTGAAACCTAAGCCAATGGACAGATTCATGCTAAGAAACTGAAATGTATATAACTACAGGAGAGACAGGTTGAAAGTCAACAAACCACACCAAACCTTAAAGTTTAAAAAAAAATAGAAACCATCTTCAAATATGTATTTATTAGTTTTTTTGAAATTTAAGATTAGATTTATTAAAGCCGAAATCGCACACAACAATCATTTTTGATTACAAATTTTATACACATATTTGTATAAATAATTATATAAAGTATAGGTATACAAACTATTCTATAAGTGCTCCTAAATAGGAGTATAAACGTTTTCCCCAAAAACCCTATCCAAACTAAAGAAATACAGTAAATTGTATATATAAGGGAGTAATCAAGCTGAAATTCATAGCCTGCAATAGATTTTAAAGTAATCAAAATCGCTTTAAAAAGAAAATCCATTTCATATTCCAATATCAAGCTTTTAAAATAAATTTACACCCCCACTCAACCCGCATGGGGTCCATTCTGATTTCGCATTCAAAAGCCAATATTAAGTGCACAAGCAGATGCAATTGGGCATAACTCAGCCCATTTATCATTGGCACTCCGTGCCAGGTGAACAGCTGTGGGATGAAACCTGTTTGTTTGTTTGTCTGTTTGTCTGTTGTTTTGTTTATTTGTTTATTAACCCACCCATCAGAGCCACCTTTGATGCACGAGCCTGTCGTTTGTTGCTTTTAATTACATGAACACGCAAAAACAGCCAAAAGGAAATTACATTACATTGCGTTGTAGGGGAAAAAGAGATACAGATGCTGTGGATACATGCATGTATAGCCGGCAGATACATTTGGTTCTTGTCGCTGTCCGCAGGTGTAAATGGCTCTGGTGCCGTGCCTTTGAGGCCATCTCTCTACGTTTAATGCCTTTTTGCAGCGTGTTTGGTGGATACAAATGCTGTCTTACTTTTTAATGGAATCTATTTATTTATTTCTTGTACACATATTTTTTGGGCTTTGACGTTTGCTTTGATTCGTGGAAATTCACGTTAATGTTAGCGTCACATTAAGTAAACACACAAATAATTTGCCTTTGCCTTGTTTCTCAGTGTTTATTGTTGCTCCAAGTAGTACAATGATCATTCGTCACTATTTCGACTTTTGTGCTGGCCTTTGGCCGGCAAATGTTTTAAATTGCTTTGTTGTCAAAAAAAAAAAATTGTTTCGGTCGAAAAGGCATCTCACGTGGGGCATTGCGGGTTATTTATGGGCAAGATCTCGTGGATTTTGCATAACCCATTTGTAGTTTTTCGGGTTGATATTTAGGCCATTGGCAATTCTTAAAAAACAGCAAAGTCTTCGCTGTTTATATACTTTTTCTCTATTTCTTTAAATATAATAAATATTTATTTATTTAAATGCTGCATTTCTTTTTTATAATGAGAGTTATTAAGAATTTCACATATAATTCCAACAAAAGCAAAGCATATCAAAAAGTTTCTAAGAAAATCTTTAAAATACCAATAGATGCGCAAATAAGATTATTCAAAACGCTTTTTAAATTTGATTTGGCTCTCTCAGCACACACTTTTTGTGGCTTAAATGGGATACCATAAAAATCTGATACCGCAAAGTGTGAACTTATGCAAACCAGCAGCCGAGAATGAAAAGAAGAAATGCCAAAATCAAAGTGGAATTTATTTGAGTTGCTCATGTTGCTCTTGGCCTTTTTGCTGCCCGAGGCGAGTGCCGAAAGATTGATGCCCAATTAAAATACTTTGGGGGCCGCGGGGCAATCCATTAGCCGATAATTACCACCTCAATAACTCATAAATAGCTGACCCGGCAGACCCCCTTTTTCCCCATTTTTCCCATTCCCCCCTCTTTTTCCATGCTCACCGTTGTTCCGGACATTTTGCTGTGCTTTCTGACGTGGTCGTGACCATGGCCGTGGACTTTTTCCGCCTTATGGCCATGTGGCGCTCGCGGCTGGGAAACTTTGGCTGCTTCTTTACCACTTGCGGCTGCACTTGAAAGACGTCACATGGACGCACCGTCACCAGCATATTGTTCCAGCTCCAACTTCAGTTTTAGCTTCGACTTCAGCACGCGACTTCAAAACACAAACAATCGAATTGTGCGAATTGTGCTGGCACACGGGCTGTGAAAAGCGTCTTCAACTCGGTTGTCTTCACACAGTGGGTTTCACAACTTTAAGGTCACTTTAAGCTATGCACAGTGCTCATGCAATTGAGAAGCAGTTAATTTACCTTCAATTTTATGTATGTAATTCTTCTTTGCATTAGTATTGATTTTTGAGAGATAAGATAGTTCTAGTGCTATAATTGACAATGCTCATAAGGTTTATTAGCCTTCGTTTTTTATGCTTCCTTTTCACCATTTTATACTATTTGTATAATTTGTTTTTAATTTGTAACGCTTTTAAATTAATGCATATGTTTAGTTTTGTTTCTTTTTAGGGCTCTTTTGGGTCTTTAACTTTTAATATTTCGTTCATTACATTCTTAAGTAGCCACCGCTGTATTTATTTAATAATTTTTCCACAGACTGTACATTGTATTGCCCGAAAGAGATTTCGATTTTGATAAGCACAATTGACGTTTAGGCAAACACTCCCCGTGGAAAAGAGAGTAAATTTAAACGCGATAAGGTGCTGACACATCGCGTGCTCATCGCTCTCCACCTCCTCGTGTGTTTTTACAACATTTTAAAATTTAACTTGAATATTCATTCGCTCTCTGACACAGCCCGATCGTACGGGCAACCGAGTAACAACTGTTTTAACAGTTAAACAATGCAATTTGAGCGCGTCTCAAAGCACATGAAAAAAAGTAAAACAAAAATACAAATACGAAAAAAAATAAATCGGCAAACTCGATGCGAGCAAGCGGCTGTTAGAGAGATCGTCAATGCATAATACAAGTAAATACAAACACGAGCTCAAGACAGATCGTCATTCGGTCATTTCGTCAGTGGGTCAATTCGTCAGTCAGTCAGTCGGTCAGTCAGTGTCGGACTTTATTGCTCAAGCGCAAGCCCTACCAAATAAATAAGAGACATCAAAAAATTGCACGCGTCGCTTGAAAACTTGAACTTGAGCTGAACCCGGCCAATTGATGTTGCAACCACGGCGCAATCGTCAATCCCCAAACTTATATCGCAATCAATTCAATCTCAATCTCCAGGGCGGTCAAACAAATGGGCGGTGAGCCCTTGGATATATACATATACAAGTACATATCTAGAAAATCAAGTCAAGGTCTTTAATTGCCAACTAATTGACACTGCAGCGTAGTGAAATCGTAAAGCAGCGATGCGAAGGTTTTTTATGGAGAATAACGAGGGTTTAATGCACCCGTTTAAACATGAAAATGATAATTTACTTGGTTTATTATCACCTTAAGCTGAGACTTATAATTAAAGCTTAAATAACAATTATTTGCTATCATGACTTTCTACTTAAAATAATGTCTATTATTTAATAGCTCAATGCTTAACCAATTAGAATCTTATGAATATAATGCTATCTACCGTATTGACATATTATTTTTCCAACTTAATTTTTTTCTCAAAATATATGCCACATTTCTTCCAGTGCCTTTTTGCCACCCAATAAATTGTGTTCTCATGATCTATGTTATCATCAAATGAATATAATAAACATGCCCATTAAAAATTACCTACGTTTTATTTGAAAATAGGAATTTTCCAAATATCTTTTTTATAGTTCTTGTGTTCAGTATTTGTGTGCAAGTTAGTTAGTGAGCATTTTAATTTACTACCCTAAATAAAATTCTCATAAAAGCATAAATCCCAAAGCCAAAGCAGATATTTTAGTCGCTTTTAAGAAATAATACTTTTTAATGCCGCAAGCAAACAAATTCAATCAGGCGAAATTTAAGTAATTGTAGAAATGTGGACGAGAAAATCATGTTGAATAAGGAATACTCTGTCCAATATACATTGATTCTCTTCCAATTTGTAAGCTTTTTAAAATATTTTAAACTATGTAAAAAAGAACTGGATCATCAAAAAGTCGATTAATAATATTTAATTATATTTCAATTAAGAAGACTTTACTTCTTAAGCAGTTATTTATTTCGATACCTTTCCCTTCGGAAGTGTATCACGTATACGCCCCGTAAATCATCAAATGAAATTGGCGCGCGGCCAGCATCAAAATGAAAACACAAATAGAAAACACAACCGCAGTTAGACAAAGGAGACGACGGACAGACAGACAAACAGTCGGACATTCGGTTCAGTTCACAAATTAATGGCGTAATTTTAAATGCTTTTTGCGGTCGAACGCAGAAGCAGAGGAAAATGTTTAGTGTTTTGTCGAGTGTTTCCCGATTTGCATAAATGGAGAATTATAAAATGCAGCACATAATTGCATAATTTAGGCTACTTAAATATAACTCATTTCAAATGGGGTATTATTTGGCATTTGCAAATAACAATAACAATAGTGATAAATAGTGAAAATAATCGGAGGGGCAAATATTTATTTGGTTCTCGGCCACAAGGCGGGCAATAAATTAAAGTTGCGGCCAGTCGTTATCCACTGCACATTGCACCGATGTCATCGATGCTCTATATATATATTCCATTGAGGGGATATAGAGGCGCTGCCAAATCGCCTTCGCCACTGACTTGTGGTTTTCGTTTATTTTCTACCAAGATATTGTTGCTGCTGTTGTTGGCTTTTTCCTGATTCCCTGCTGCTCGAGAGGAGGTTTCTTTGTTTTTGGCACCGCTGACGCATAATTTATTTATCGAGATAGACTAATTCTGAGCCCACACAGGAAAACGATCTAAAAATGTTGAATTTAAATCATTCCAAGTTAATTTGTTGCGGTATTTCATTAAAACAGATCGCTGATATTGGTATTGCTTATTTAGGGTGTGGGTAATTATTTTTTTACTAGACTTTGTTTATTTAATAATAGCAGTTTTAATTTTGGAATATAGAATAAGACGCTCCATCTAGCGGCTATACTCTAGTACTACACCAAAAGGAAAAGCTTTTTGAGAAAGCTTTACAGTAAGGGCTTAAATGTTGGCACAGCTCTAAACTTGTACCAAAGTTCGCTATAATATAAATATTTTTAATATCTATGCTATTGTTCTTTGATCTTTGGTAATTTTTATTTTCCAATAGTGATTTGAAGCATTAACTGCCTTACCTCCAATCGTGAGCTGCAAAGCCTGGACAATCTGATTTACATTGCTCGCAGCGAACTCCATCTTCAACCTCTCGTATAATGGCACCCTGGAAAATAGTTAAATATAAATAGTAAGTTAAAAATTGACAACCAAAATTAAACATAACAAAAATAAAGTAAATTAAAAAAAAATTTAAATAGAAATATTCTTTTCTTCTTAACAAAAAAGGTAATAAACATTTAAATGCTTAAACTTAATTCTCGATTCAAATGAATTTTATTATTATGAAAATTATCGAAAACATCACAATTGATTAAAGTTTGTTTTTATCAAAACTGCCAATTATAAAAATGGAACAATCTGAACAGCAGCACATAAACCTATTTTTCGAGTCCTTGTCACAAGAAAAGCAACTACTTTTATTTACAATTAAAACGAAGAATCGCTTTAAAGTACAAAGGAAAAAAAACTAATTCAAATGCAATAAGATAATTATGACGTTTTACTTTCCAAGTCCATTATTCCGCGGGCAACAACTGCAAGCATTACCTACTGGCAAAAACTCCCCCTTTTTAATACATTTAAAAACCATGTTAAAATTGCAAATAAAAAACAGGGCGCCCAGACAAAACCGATTTACGATGGTACAACTTAATTTGCGCTCTGCTCATTTACGCGCCATTGCGCCAAACAATTCCATGTACTTCTGGCCATATCTAAAATGGCCGGACTACGGATGCAAATGGCTGCCTGGTAGCCAAAGAAAACGGAGGCACAACACCCCATGCCACATGGCGAAAGTCAAGCCTAAACGAGGGGGAAATAGGGTATGGGTATGAATATGGTTGTGGCAGTTGCAGTTGCTGCCGTGGATTGGATGTTGCAGTTACCGCCATGGATGTTGCACTTGTTCCAAAAATACACGCTGAGCCAAGCCAACAAATAAAACCGAGGGAGCAAAACACAGATATCGCACTTGGCACGCTTCCATTTTTGGGCAACTTGCCTTTGTCTCTGTGCCGCTTTGCGAGGACTGCACTAAAAATTGTTTTGCTTCTTTTCCGGCCGGCTATGTGGAATCCCTAACGCTTGCCAATAAACACGAAACTTGACTTTTCATAGCTTTGACCCAGGACATTAATATTCAGGATGGCCGGCGATGCCCTCAGTGCACTCGGCTTGGTTTTTATTACACACATATTTCAAAGATATATTACATTTATGGGTGCTTTTGTAACAATGGGAAAAGGAAGTCATATCGGCCTTCTAAAATATATATTCGCAAACAGTAGCACCTAAAGTGATCTTCTTTTCCAGTTTAATAAAAATATCGGTTTTGATTTGTACAAAATATTTAAAAATTATTATCAGAAAACACACAGAAAACCAAATAAACTATATTTTAGAAGAATTTATAATGCATAAAGCAATAAATTGGACTTAACTCATTTTTTAGGTTTCTGAATTTGTCATGATCACTCATAACATGTAACGTTTTTATACAAATAAGATTCGCCTTAAAATCAAATTTTCCCAAGTTGGTCAACATTGAGGCATTATCCACAAGTTTAAGTATCTAATATTCGGGTAGCAAAAAAACGTCAATTTTTGCAGGATTTATTTTTTGAACAGGGCAGCCATTTGGGTGCCATCGAATCCGTCGCAGCGATAATTGTGACACGTCGCTGGCCAAAAATCGATGCTGACCCAGTTCAAAGCGGCGGAATAAAATGCCGGAGAGACAATGACAGGGGGATAAGGACGGACGAGTTCGAATACAAGTACGAGGGCACGACAGACAGGGCAAACATTTGCGCCTGACGCGCGGATATTATTGGCATTAAGTTGCAACTTGGCCCGCTGTTGGGCAAATGTTTGATTTCCACTTAGGCGGGTCGCCGCTTTGTCTTCCGCTTTGTCTTTCCGACTTTGATGGTTCCTTTTTTTTTTTCTCTGTTCAAAGATTAATGTGTCTCCAATTAAACGAATGGGCATGTCAATAAATCCATCCATGATGGCGAAAGTTTCACAAACCGCTGTGGCTGTAATTTGATATTAAACACATTTCACCCAATCGGATTTAATGTAATGCTTAGATTATCATCCAATTTGTATTCCTCCTCCAATTTCTCATCTGAATCCATGATGTCATGTGCCATCTTGCCAACTGTGAACCAATTTCATTTTAATTATCATAATCTCTAGCATAAATAAACATGAGCTGAGTTCGTTTCGCGATATGAGAAAAATTATGCTGCAATTGCCTTCTTTGGCTCCCGGGTCTAGTCAAATTTAGCGCAGACAAATCTTGCTCTAATGGTGGCCAGTCCAGTTCTGCCTTAACCCACTCAGTTATGGGGACTCCCACTCGGTGTTAAGATTCTGGCACAACCGAGCGAAATTTATAGCAAAATATCGAAAAAATATACATATCTGAATAAAAGTTTGTTCAGCCACTACATTTTCAAACAATGACGCTATGCCACCGGCTGTTGACTGTTTGTCTGCATTTAAATTAGAGTAACACAATCTACATTTCGACTAAAAAGTACCTCGTATTTTAAAGAAGTTAGTTAAGTCAGTTAAAAGGTGGTACTTGTAAAGTTGTTGGTTTAAAGTTTCTTAAAGGACATGTTCTAAAAAAACCCGAGCACATATATATTTACTTTTGATAAATTTTATTTTATTTGTTATTTTAAAAATAATCTTTCATACGCAGTGTTCACCAATTTTGTTGACATAAATGTCTTTAAATTATTTTGTCATATTACTATAAAGCCATCAGTAAAAACTTACGCCTTCCTAATAAAAAAAATTGTATTTGTAATTTTTTTATGTTTAAAGAGATTTTGGTTAACTAAATAAACTCTGACTTGTATTATTTGCTTCCATATACAAAATATATATAAATACTTTGTTAAACAAAACCATTAAGACAATTCTGATACTTTGCAGTTTTGTTTTTAATTTTTACATGTTTTTCCCAGTTATCACCTTTTTTATGGCAAAACAATCCAATCCAACCCTGACTAAAAAAAAACGAGGGTATTAAAATCCGTAGGTCGTCGTCTCAGTTGGCGGCAAAAACAGAAAAAAAGCAAAAACCGGTCTTCAGTTACTTGGAAATGAATCTATGCGTAGTATAAAAAAACACACTCTCGTATCTTATAAAGCGCAAGCAACAGAACAGTAAGTGTTTGTTTATTGCAAAACACAACCCAAATAAAAAAGAGAGACCCGAAAAAAACCGACACACTTAAGTAAAGTACCGAAAATACAGCTAAAATTAGCAAATTCACAGACGGAACAAGGGAAGTTTCTGGGGAACCTCCGACCCAACGATCACGAATTAGCCCCATGCTGTTTACTGGCAATGATGATGACGATTCAAACTCTGATTCCAACCTGTTTCGTAGACCCACGCAAAATAGCGCCCAGATCCCAGCCATATAGGCAAGGTTAATCTGCGTATTAGCTTACATTGCAAACTTAGTGATTTTCACACTCTAGTTCACATTAACGCAACAGAAAATCTGGCCACACAAACTGTGCGTCGCCAACTGCGACTAATGTAGTTCAAGATCATGCGTAAAGTTGAGCAAACACTAAGGCTGTGTAGTTGCACTGACCAAAGAAGTCTCCACGATCTTGCCTCGTAAAGAGTTTTTGGCCTGAGACGAGTCTTTTGTTGGCCTCGTTGCTGCCAGATTAGAAAGTGAAATGTGCGGAGAGTTAAGCCAAAGTTAGACTAGGGCAATGATCCACTAATTAGCGGACAGCCAAAAGACGGATGCGGGCAGCGAAATCAGAGTTAATGTGGTAGCCATTTCATAGAATCAGCATCACGAAAAAAACCCCGAATATCAATATATAAGATGACATAAATAAGGGGGGTATTAAAATAAAAGATTCTAATGTATTTTGTCATCTGAGTTATATGTACTATTGCGTACTTGAGACAAGTTAAGTAAAAGTAAAGCTAAAAGAACAGACGTTGTTTACTTAGTGACAAGCGCAAGAAATTTGTCGTGTCATCAAAACAATCTATATTTAGAAGGCGTAGGTTTCTTGTTAAGTAGTTAATGTGATTGTGCTTTTAGTTAAGTATTTTTACAAATAACAATAATACTATAATATTGTTTCTAAAAAACTAAATTCGAAGAGAAAGAATTAACAAATTTCTATTGTGCTGCATGCCTTAAGTAATCTTCTTGAGAAGCGCATAGAAAGGCTATTAACATGCAAAACATTCCCTGAAAAGTCTAGAAATTGTAAACTGATTTTTTCTAAGTTAATATGGGTAGAATCTTTTTAACCTGTTCTATCTACGATGTGAACCTCTTGAAAAGCGCATAGAACGACAGTTGACATCACCACTGCCTTGCGTTTTGGCTTGGGGCAAGACAATTTATTCCATAATTTGCGTGCGGGTACGAATACATTTTTTCCAAACCAAATATGGCCAAAAGCTCATCAGCTGCTTTCTAACTAGACATTTTCCGCACCCTCCCCATCAGACCGACCGATTGAGTGACCATATTTAATGCTTGTCACGTAACTTACGCTCGCTCATTTTCATGCACAGTTAGTCATACGGACTCATATATCCATCCGTTGAACTAACTACATTTTTTAGAGCACACATAAAGCATCTAACAAGTTCGGGGTACTCTTTTCGGGGGCAACTCAAAACTGACAATTAACACTCTATACTAGAAGTACCGAGTGCTTTTTCGGGTTCGCTGAAGCCATTAAAATGTACGAAATTCCCCCCGGGGTCTGACATTTTGCATTATCTGTTGTCGTTTTTTTTTTATTATTTACTTAACAATAATTTTACGTACAAAAAATTCACAACACACGATACGAACTGTATGGATACATAAATCATTTATTTGCCCATTATCGATGGGCAAAAACAGCGTTCGCTAAGCTGCGCTCCCAGCTCTGATAATGACGCAATATCATCGACTTTGTCACTTTGGAAAGAACTGCTATATATGAGAGCCACACTCATTCTTGATTCTCCACTCTCCATTTGCGATATAGCTTATGATGTGTGTATACATTCGGTTAACGCCTACCGCCTACCGCCAGGGCATTTTGATCGGCGATCGATTGCGACGTGGCACGGGGGCGGCAATGTGGGCGGTGGTGTTGGTGGTGGCACGAGTCATCGGTGGTTCGCGACGCCCCAAATAGATAGTGGGAATGCCGGTGGAAGATGCAGATGCCCGGGGCATGGGCTTAACAGGTGCATTGTAGTGGCCGCCAAAGTAGGTCGTTGGCTGCGGTCGACTCTGGGGCTTGCTGCCATACAGCTGGACCCTTGTGGGTGCCCTTCCTCGGGTTGGCGGCGTCACTGACTTGCTCTGTTCCGAGCCTATGTGCACCAGGGTGCGACCACCCTTTTGCTGCTGCTGGAGGTGAGGGTTTTGCTGGTAAGGCTTAGGCTGGGGGTTTTGCTGCTGCTTAAAGTGATAGCTAAAGTGACTGTTCTGCTGCTGCTGCTGCTGCTGACCCACACTTAACCTAGTGGGTGACCCTGGCTGGCGGTACCACCGGGAACTCTGACCTTGGCTTGGACTGGAACTCCGCAAGCTTGTGCTTCTGTTGGCCAGCAGTCTTTGGGCATAGTACTCTGTGGTGGGCATCGGCTTAGCCACGCCCACAGGCACCAGTCTACCCGGTGAGTGTGGCGATATGGAGTTCTTGATCTCGATGCGTATGGAGGGGGCAGGTGGGGGCGCCGGCGAGGGTGACATGTGACGCACTGAGGGCTGGGCCACCCGGAAAGTCTCGTTCCGTTTCACTGGCGAACGGGTGGCCGAACGGGAGGGACGATCCCGCAGCGGGGAACGCGACTGGGGACGGTAGTTGTCGTTGTCGAAGACCAGAAAGTCCGGACGATTCTCCTTGGACTCGCGACGTTCCAAGGGTTTTGTGGACGCGGCCGGGGCGGGAACTTCCACAAACCAGGCGGGATTGTGGGGGGTCTCCTTCTGCTGCTGCAGCAGGCGATCTCTGAAGGATTTCCTAAAGCTATTCAGCGTCACTGTCTTGTACTTCTCACGCTCGTCCTCCTCCCGCTGCTGATCCTCCAGAAGATCGTCGTTCGAGTGGGTCTTCAACTGCTCCAGCTGCTCTCGCAAATGTGTGGGTGTTTTGCTCTTCCGATAGGTGGATGAATCAAAGCTACCACTGGAATTGGAACCAATGCTGGCCTGTCGATGGATACCCGTGGATTCACCCGATTGCAGATTCCTCAAATTGGAGTGCTGTTCGTACAGGAAGTTAAAGGGATCCGACTGGGCATCGTAGTCCTGCAGACGATCGGCTCCATCGCTGCGCCACTTGTAGTAGGTGTTTGTGGCCGTGTCACTGGGATGGTGCTCATAGTTGGCCACTTCCTCGGGTGATGGGGTCTTCTTGCGCTTGGTGAAGGTGCTGAACTTGCTAAAGACCTTCGACTTCTTGGACTTCTTCTCCAGCGTGGAGGTGTTCGATGGAGGACCCGCCTCCTCTTCGGAATTGGGGAGAATGAATGTGTCACCGCGCTGCAAAGTCGAGCTGGTGGTGGAGTCCCGGCGGCTGGCAATGCCCACGGAACCCACGCCACTGATCACGCTGGCTGGACGAGATCCGGAGCGGACCGGCGTGGTGTCGCGGGAGGAGGAGCGGGAGCTCTTGGCCCGTGACGACGAGGATAGGGAGGAGCGTATGTTGCGGAAAAACGACATCTCTCTCTCTCTCTCTCTCTAAGTGATTTCGAATCTGAAATCTTAAATCTCGAGTCTCGAATCTCGGATCTTGGCTAATTAACCTTGGCTAGCGGCGGCGGGCCAAAACTCACGATCCACGATCGCTGATCCACGAACCGACGCTTTCAACTGCCGCTGAGCAACTGAGCTGGGCAACTTCAGTTATTACGCGGATCACTAGAATTTCTGCGGCTCTTACCCTCTCGCTTGCCGTCTCTTTCAGAAAAACTGCTGCCGTCTCTCTCACCGAGTGCTTCGACATTCGACTTTGCTCGTTTCGTTTGTTTTGACCAATTTAGCGTATTAACTTCATCATCGCGTTCCACACGCTTTGAGCCGCTTGCTTGTATTATGTGTACTACGGCTATATGTGTTCATCGCCGGCTGACTGCGTGGGCGGCGTAACAGCCGCACACACATGCACAGGTATTATGTAAATTAGCCCTTTTCCAGACAGAGCCGGGCCAAAACGTTTCTTTCGTAATTTATGCATCGGAAATCGCTCTAATTAGCCACCGCGAGCGGGCATCAACAGCTCATTTAACAAATTAGCGTTTACAGCGGCATGCAAACATCACCACAATAAATAGAACTTAACTATGATTCAAGATTCGATGACGAGATACCCCGTATAAATTGTCCATAGTATGGACTCCAGTCCATACAAATTTAGAAATCTATTTGGTATTATTGAACAAAAAAAGAAGAGAGTTCAACTTTATAGATCTGTATAAACTTAATTCTTCTTTTGATGATGTAGGTTGTGTTCATTGAGATTTATGGTCTATTATTGTAATAAATTATGTTATACATTTTAATAATACCTTTTTCACAGATCAGGTGTAAAAAAACATCCTATTATCCTAATTTATTTTCATTACAATTTTTTGTATAACATATAAATTAGTTTTATACATATCTATGTTCATATTAGATTTTTTCATTTATAATTTGTTACGTTACTTGGTAGAAAAATGTGCTATTAAAAAGTATGCTACATTTGCTATTTTTAGCATGCCAAAGCCTGGTTACGCCGCTTCCCTTCAATCCCCGGTTTCCATACTTTTAAAATTAATTTTTATTCCTTTTTCTACTCAAGGTTCATCGACTTTTTATAGCTGTCCATTATTTCAAAATCTCAGGAAATATTTAAGTGGAAATACTGCTTATGTAGATCCCAAACTTATATGGATTTCAATCAGTTTGTTTACCCCTCGTGTAGCAAAATCTGTACCCGCCTTATATGCCCCATTTGGTGATTTTTCCCAACTACCGGGTGTCAAGTCGACAATAGACAATAGACGCAACAAAGTGACACCTGAGTTCAGGTGTTTGGGCGCTGCTTTGTCTGAAGAGGTGAGCGTTCTACGAGCAGATTTGATTTGACGGAGCTGATCAAACGCGAATACGATGACGATGATGATGGTGATGACGATGACGCTGACGAAAACGGTGACCAGACATTGTCTCTTTGTTTGCGCCTAATGAGCGGCTCTGAGGAGATCGAGTGTCGTGTGTGTGGGGTTTTTAACCATATTTTTCGCTTTTTGGTGGCATTTTAATTCGTTTCGCTTCCGATTTCTCACTTTATGCGAGTCATTAGATTGTATCGGAGTTTCTGTGAATCGCGAGTGCTGTTGATTGAAGTTTAATGCAGCGCGGAACAAGTTCGCAGCAGCTGGCCGACAAATAAAACATGCATATTTTAAGCACTTAATGAGTGCCCAACTGTTTTCACGTGTGTAAACGAAGTACAGGGAATTTAAGTACACAAGCCACTGCAGTTCAGCAGTCCCAGTTGGCTCGTAAATCAGTTGCTAAATTATTTGCTTGTTTTCCAAATTTAATCTTCTTTAATTTGGCATTCAGGTTTTCGGTTACACAATTGCCTACTTTTGGGCTCAACTCATGGCACTGTGCAGCTGCTGCCTGAAAGTAGGCAATGAACCAGAAGGCTGGCACTTGCCTCAAATTCACACATGTGCATAAGTGTGCGTTTTAAAGTGGGTTAATCTGACAACATATAAATCAAATAATAAAACGTATTGAATTATTATCTGGGCAATTATAAAATTATTTATTGGATTTTGTGAATGGTATTAGGTATGTTTAATTATTGAAAATGGTCAACAAATCATTAAACTCATTTAGAGATTATGTAACTTAAAATGTTTAAAGGTGAGACTAACATACACATTTATTTAAATTTTAAGTTAATTTTAATTTATTTAGAAAAGATTTGGCACATATCAAAAATACATTAAATGTTTTTTCATAAACACAAAAATTAAAATTAAAAAAAAAAGATCTAACAAAAGTTTGCTTATATTTCCACACATTTGCAAAAACAAAAAAGTTATTTCCTGAACAACTCACGGATAAATGTTACACAAATCAGAACCATCCTCATCGTTCAGTATTTAAACTAAATAAATAAATTACACACCACTCACTCACTGCCTAATTATTATTGTATTCCTATTTTCTATGCAAAGTAATTTAAACATTTTTTCCCGCCTTCAACTCTATTATTTTATTCGATTGTAAAAACGCCATGGAAATGTGCACGTTTCGCGCAGCAAATACTGTTGACTGTTAATACAAACATACGGTTGGACTGCGGCAATCTAAAATCACAGCGGGACGTTGGAGAATTGGGGGGGGGGGCTAAAAAAACGTTTGGGGGGGGGGAAAGTTCACGCCATTTGCAGAATCATGAGCCAGCATCTTCCGTACATAAACACTGCTCACCCAGCAAAAGCAGACGAAGTTGTGGCAACCGCACTCGCAGGCGAGAGAATAAAGGAACAGAAGACTCTTGCCACATGCCACATACATCCGTGGTTGCCAAATTGGTTACCACCACCCGCTTCAGCTTCTGGCCCTGAAGAAATATGGCTGCGCCAAAATGTTTATTGTAAAAAGATTAATAAAATATGTATAAACGAAGACTGGCAAGGGAAACAAATCGAAATTTCAATGAATACTAAATTCGAAAGTTATGTTACTCATACAACCCGTTGCCTGCGCAAAAGATTATGAATTAATCATTAAAAATATGATTCTTAGGGGATGGATTTACATTTAATAAACGCATGATTCTAAGCATAAACATCAAAAGAATTATATTTTTGGCTTGAGGTAGGCTCTCGAAACACCAAAAAGAAAGGGAAAGAAAAATTTAATAATAAACTTAAAACATTTTTAATATTTATTGCTCGTGTGCGAAATAAATCACTTGAAGAGCCACATCATCGGAGCTTAGTAAAGAAAACCAAATGATTAATCATAAGGTCAATTCCCAGTAGTTTGAGTTGTTTATAAAACCGCTTAAATGCTTTTAAAGAATAAACATTTTATGATTTTCATTGCTCAATCGTAGGAGATGAATAGGCGTTTTAATCAGAAAATAAAAAATATTTTTGACTGATGGAGATTAAAATATATGCAGGCATTTGATAGTTATGCTCCAGTACCAGGATTTAAAAATAATTTTTGTAGTCACTTGTTTCGTTCATTCTTATAATTTTTATTTTATATTTAATATTTATATAATTTAATATTATATTAAATTTATTATGGTTTACTTTATAACGATTAACAGTCATTGTTATCTTGTTATTATTAAACAAATTTATACATATGTGTTATTTTTTTTAAGGTTAATTTTGTGTTTTAAAAATTCGTAATATTTACAGTTTGTATCAGAGTCACAAAATTAAATTATATTGTGACCCTAAGATACAACTAAGTATTTATTTGCCCCATAATGTTCAATGGCCGCTAGAAAAATGCATTGTGTGCAGAGTATCAAATACCGACATCCATATCTGTGTCGGTATATGACCTACCATATAACATTTATCAGCTATTAAGTCATGCACAATCGCAGATATATACGCGTACACAGACAGCTGTGGGGATCCAATGCCAGCGACAATAATATTAGACAAAATAAAAAGCTAGCAGGGTAAAAGCCACAAATAAGCCAAATTATGAGTGGGTGTTGAAATTGAAAATTGTGAATTGCGGATTGTATATTGTTAATGCTATTGCCTGGCGGTTATTGTGTATTTATGTGCACATTTAGCACAATTAAAAATTAACACACACAGGGGGGCGTTTCCAATACCATAAAGATTTAGATGCGAAGTTGGAGAGCCGATCGGGGCAATATAAACGAAACGAAACGATGCAGAAATCAAACAAAACGACGCCTTGGTCAAAATGCCGGCTCTTAAGGAAGTGGGCGAGCGTGTTTTTACAGTTATAGAGCACACACAGCTGCTCCAATCCAATGCCTACCTATCTTGGCCACTTAAGCAAGGGGGCTTGGGATTTGGGGAGGGGGTTTCCCTGGCGTCAACAGAAACAACAAGCGCACACACCGAAAAAATTCAAATATATTCTATGCTCTGCTAAAAAATTTTATGACAAAATTATTTAACTTATGTTAAATAAACTCATAGCAATGTTTGAACAAATTTATTTTCGATTCTTTTTAGTGACACAAAGTAATCTAATTTAAATTAAATATATTTTGACAGATACTTAAACAATTATAAAACTGTGTTCATAATCTTGTAGGACCATATGATAGTGGTTAATTTAATTTTATTTTTTGACATTCAGAAACAACTATGAGAACTTTAATTAAAGCTACCACAATAGAAAGCACATAATTTTTTTCAGTGGAGTAAACGTGACCGGTTGCCGGCAGGCAATGTACAACAACAAGAGACCGCGACTCAAGAAACAGCCTGGAGAAGAAAAGAGGAAGAAAAATAGACCATCAACACGAGTACGAGTACGAGTACGAGTATGAGTACACGGTCCATCCAATACTCACATGCGATACCTTACATTTAGGCACACACATAAGCGCTGCTTGAATGCCACCACATACAAAATGTACAGATGTGGTCACAAAAATGGGAATATCTATAAGTTTTCACTGTAAGTATTCACCTTCAAAGTCTTTGGATATATTTATCCAGGGAAAAATTTTACTAGAATTCAGTAATGATGATCTTTTTGTCGAAACTTTATTAATATTAATCAAAGGTTATTATAATGGTAAATAAACAAATTTAGCAAACAGTTACCTCTGGATAATTTTATTTTAACCAGTAACTTAAGTTTTATTTTGGAAAGTCCAATTAGTATAACATTTTAAATTTTGATGTCATCATTGTACTAAAAATGCGACCTCTTCTGTAAGTAATACATAAATAGGTGCCAAGTGGAGGCACGCATGGCGCGAGCTTTGCAAAACTCTCCGCCAGCTATGTTGAAGGGGTTTTGGTGGTGGTACGGCTTCAGGACTGTTTTATTTGAAATTTTTTGGAGAAAGGCCACATGGCTACACGAAGACATGGAAAAGGCCGAAACGGCGACTGCAGTGGCATTTTTTGGGGGATGAGGAGGAATTTTGGCTAGTGCCAAATGCAAAACGATGACGTAGGGCTTTATTTTGGAGCATTGAATGCAGAAGAAGGAGGTTTACTTAACTCAGTTATTCGAGCATAAAACAATAAAGAGCTGGAAAAACAGAGAACCCGTTTCGCCTTCATTGTTATCTGTGGAACGTGTCTTTGGCAGCTTAAATCTTTAATAACCGAATGCAAATGTTTTGTTCTGAAATTCCTATACTCTGCAATTGTTTGAAGAAAAGCTAATTTTTAAGTTCTTAGCAAACCATTAATAAATACACTACAGAAGACGAATCCAATTTTAAATCGAAAATATTTTTTCATGCAAAGAGAAAAGTTTTCTTCCTTTGAATTAAAATAATTGAAATGTAAGACAAAAAACTTAAACAAACCCAAGGCTATCATAAAAACGTTTGCCAAAAGAAATAATTCTATTAATAGAAATGACTTGGTTTCGTATTTGCATATATAATTCAACAAAAACCCATTAATTTATTTTTATATCATTTAAATTAGGTTTTTTGTACTCATTTGATAAGCGCTTCCTGGCATACGCTCTTTAATTAACTTTTTAAGTTGGAAAGGGAACAAAACATCAACAATATAAATAAAAAAAACCCCTTGCTTTGGAAGATTCACTTTAATTGAAGGGGCTCAATTTCCGATCGGCGTGTTTTGGCCCCGATGACGTCACTAGGCTCAAAGCCAACACAAATATTGACTTTAAGCTTAAGATTTGTTGACGAGATTTGAAGGGCAATGCCGGCTTCGTTGCTCTGTCTCCAACCAATTTATATTCAAAACGCTCAAACTGGATTTTCGGCGGGGTGTGAAATGTTGACTGGTGCGAATGATTAGCAAAAATTAAAGCTAAACAAGCTGACAAAAAAATATCTACCAAAATTTATCTAATGCAAATTGGGGTTACCGCTGTTCAGAGCCGAAAAGAGAATCCAGAAAAGATCACACAGCCAAAGGCATTAACCATTAAAGCAATTTAAATAAAACGCCAGTAGTTAAGCCAAAATTTATGTCGAGAGTATATTTGAATGAAATATGTCTAAAAATAGGCGAAACGAGCCGAGCGTAAACTTTTCTGTGTTAATAACATTTTCGCCAGCTGTTCCAAAATAAACGAATTAAAGTCCAAATCAATTAAATTAATAATAACAAAATGAAATGTGCGACAAAGGCCGACACGCCCAGGCGCCCGAAAAATGATGAAGATAAACAGAAACAGGAGGAGCAGGAAAACCAGGAGGTGGATGTGGATGTGGATGTGGATGGCGATGATACCATTCCACCACCTCCTGGCAGATGGAGAGCCCCGAAAAAGCGATAGCGTGCCGGTATTCCATTGCGCAAACACCGCCATGTGATATCACAGGGCCACCTGGCCAGCCCACTGCCCAGCCCAACTCAGCCCATGCCCATGCCCATGCCAATGCCTATGCCTCCTCGAGTTTGGAAAGGTGTGCAAGATGATATCCTACACCCACACCCACACCCAAAACCCTGTAACATCCCCCAGTTACCGTTCACTCTGTGAAACTACAAGTTTGCTCAAGCCAATAGCACATTCTTAACTTAATATCATTAATTTAAATGTAATAGAGGTTCATATTGCATACTTAAGTTTTCTGCCATATCCTTCTTTATATCAGCATTAATTTGCCATATTCCTTGTATCTATTCTTATGAAGTAAAATATTACTACATTTGGTTAAGCTGTTTAATTTGAATAATTTTCATTCTTTAAAAAACAGTAAATTGCCTTAACATGTTATTCATTCTTATTATTGGAGGAATTTTAAATTCTAAACAAAATAAAAAGCTTATGATAAATAAGTAAGCTAAATTAATACAATAAAAATAAATAAATATATCCTAACATTATATACGAGAGCTTCTCGTTGTGTGAAAAACCTATACAGTGCTCTTATTTTAACCTCCGCTGTACGTACAACTAACACGCCCCTGGGAAATATAACAAAGGCACGCAACAATCCATGGAAGGGCCAGAACGGACACCGGAATATGACCGATGATGGGGAGCGTGGTGTGGGTGCCAAAAAATTCTCCCCAGCCAATATTTAAAATTATGATCTAAGGCACGACGGCGAAGAGCTCCATAATTTGAAGCCGTTTGCCTGCAAATTGTCAGGCAATGAAAACTAATAATGCAATTAAAAACGTTGACAAAGTTGTCAACTGTCAGACGGCAGTAACTAGTTACCAGTTACCAAATGGCGATTGTCGATTGCCGCCTGTCGAGCGTTGGTCGTAGCTCAGCAAGTGCAAGGTTGTTTTTTAAAACGCAAATAATGCCGAGCGTAGCGTCTCCAAATGCAAATACATACCATACCCACTTATATGCACATATGTATACATATATAGTATATAGTATATGGCCTGGCATTTGGAAAGCCGCAGAGTGGTTGCTTCGGGTTTCACAGTGTCAAAATAAAAAGAACGGAACATAAAACTGACTGAAAATGTTGAAGGATGCAAGGCTAGCTTTCCGAAAAACGACGTTTAAAGTGCCCCTTTTGAAATTATTTTATTTAAAAGATATTAGTCCCTTAAAAATACTTTTAATCTTTCTCTCTATATTTGATTTCTTTATTAATTAACTAATTAACTCTAGTTCAAAATGGCTTAAACATATCTTATTTCCTTTTGATAGATTTTTTAAAGGGGTTTTATAATTATTCGTACATAAGATTATTATGGTTAAGCATCGAATAATGTAAACAATATTATCTAAACGATTAGCTTGTTGTTCAATCTGTGCAATCCAAAAAGCCACAAAGTAATCTTGTTTATTGACATGTTTAGATATCGATCATTAGTTTGACAGCTATATGATAAAGCACTAGTAAATCAATACGTGTAGTATGTTCATTGCATTCTTAATCACAATATTAGGATATTGTATTGGGAAATATTTTAAACAAACCTGCAGCTTCTGCTTCTTGAAACGCTCTTTGGGGTTGTTTTATCAAAATGATGACGATGATGACTCAGGTCTAGTTTTTGTTCTGCCGCAAACAGGAAAACAAAAACCACTGTTTGAGAAATTAACTGGCTACTATAAAGATTGCAATCAAACAAAACAATTATAATAAAAGATTCGCCACCTTCTGAAGCAATTAAGACAATAGAGCTTGAACGATTTAAAACTCGACATCTTCGAATTAATTAACATGTCTGCAGCGTTTTTTTTGGAGTGTACAGAAATGGAAAGTCAGCTGCAACAAAGTTTGCGACACACAAAGAACAAGAACATCCCAAATGGAAGGGTGTTAATGACGATGATGCACCAGATGAGTCAGAACCAATCTTGAAAACCAAAAAAAAAAAAGAATCAAAGGGCAACTTTTTCAACTAAAGAAATGATTTTGCTGGACCCTATTTAATGCAGGGAATAAGGAACCTCTACATGAGTCAGAACCAAAGTGAACTAGCTAAAATCCAACTAGTGATATTAATATAAAAAAAATAAGGGATTCTTCAGATGAATCAGAATGGAAAAGAACTTACTCTTAAATCCAAGGCAGACTTTTCGAGCTAATAAAGTGATTATGCTGGCTCTACTTCTTATAATTATGGGACGGCTTATTAATGGAGCCCGGATTTGGATAGAGAATCTGGTCGGGTTGGTGGGCTCTGCGTGATGATCTCATCGATTGCATCAGATTTCGCACGGCATGTCGTTTTATGTGGTCCGCAATTTTTGTTCTCATTTTTGCTGCCTCTTTTTTTGTGTGTTTTAATGTGGAAAAGACATATGCAGAATATTCAAAATTAGCTGTTAGCACGCCAACAGCCAGCGCTATCAACTTCAATGCGAAACAACGCTTTTAAGGCGAGCCAACGAAAAAATAAATGTTTCATGGTCAATGCCATGAAATTGGTTGCATTGGACGCTTGACTGACAATCGTTGACAGCCCAGATATAAACTCGAAAATGTATATGTATAAAAGAGCCCCAGGCACATAACTCCCGCACAGGTACCCTCGAAAAATTCGAAATACAAAAAATCACTGCGTGTGCAGCAAATTGATTGATCTACACACCAAAGTTGTTGCCGACTGTGGCGAATCAATCAATTGACAAAAATTGAGAGAGACAAAATAAGATACAGATATAAACCCTCTTAATTTGCCTCATTTCTTTACCCCTCGTTTGACATCTCCATTTCAAAGCAAAAAAAAAAAAACATTCTTGGGCGTTGTCTGGCAACAGCTTTTGTGCGATCCAGATACAAGCCATAAATAATGAGATTTACATATGAATCTGTAACGGCTCAACATCTATTAGTATCTGAATATATCACGCTCTCTAATGATCGTCTAAATCCAGTTTCAAGCCGTCGCCTTTCGCCAGTAATGAGGCTTCGGCATCCCCACTTCGCCAGCATTGACCTCTCATTAAGCCTGAGCGGCAAATTTTAAATTTGACTTTGTTATTGCAGCAAGTGTTTTTATTTCGCGTATTTTTCTTTTGCATCTCAAGTAGGTTGGGTGACGTCAGCCAAAGTGAGTACGAAATCAAAGCAAAATTCCGAATTATCCAAACCAAAATACTATTTTTTAAGTCATCTTGGATCATTTTGTGTAGTTTTATTTGACTTAATTAAAATATTTGATCAATATTTGCTTGGGGCTTTTGGTTGTTAAATACAAATATTTATTTGTCTTCTAATAAAATTCGAAAATCATACAATTCAACAAAAAGCCTTCCAAAGAAAAAACGTTACTTAACTGTTTCATTAGTGATTAATTTTCATTAGTGATTAATTTTTGTGTTTTTTATAACAAAGATTTTATCGCATAACAGTGAATTCCGCCTTAATTAAACACATATTTAAAAACGCAATATTTAAATGTTGTTTCAAAAAGTAAACAACAATATCTTTAAGGGCTGTGAAGTAATAATAAAAAAAAACGTTTGTCGGATAAGAAGAAACTTCTAAATAAGTTGTACAACTTGAAGGCCGACTTCCGAATTCCAATCTGCATTTACAAAGCAAACACAAGTATCGTATCTATGCAGCGGCTAAAAACAGCGATTATGGCTTGCCAAACGATATCTTATCATTGAAATTTCAGCGCGTTACGTAGGCCAGGGCCATAATTCGATTCGATTAGTCAGAGCCAAGAATAAAAACAGACTGGGCCAAATAAACCCCGATCGAGACGGAAACAAATCGAGGCAAAGGCGATGGAGTAACGGAAATCATAATATAGAACTCAGGTGAAACGATTACGTCTGCCGAGCAGACAGTGATGACAGCGATATTTATTTGGCCGAACATTGGTGATGCCCATATATATGTACAATGGTCATATATATATAGACGAATCGAGTACATATATTTTATTGAACAATGCACAAACAAACAAACAAAATACGACTTTAAGGCAAAAGGCCAAAATGTTTATGTATTCGGCTGCCTCGACGGCATCGCAACACATTTGGGGTCGATTAATCGAAGGAATACAGGAAGTTTGGCCAATAGCCGGGGGCTGTTAAATCGGTTGGGGTGTCTATATCTATCATCTGCTGTAAGTTCTGGACAGCCAGCATTCACTTACTTTTTCAGCAAACTCCTCCCGCGGACGACGCGAAATCGTTGGTCCGGCACTCATGAGTTCCTTGGTCGGCGATGGTGTCATTATAACAATTATCTCTCCCCTCGTCGGTTATCGTTTATGAATTGCACTTGCTGCTATTATTAATTGGTTCTAGTTACAAAACTCACTTGGGACCTCTTCACGTATTGCTTTCGGTTACACTTTATTTTCAATATATTTCTTGGCTTTTTACTTTTTTACTTTTGATTGGGTTTGCGTGCTGCGGAGTAAATTAAATTTATAACAACATTTTATCAGTCGGCCAATTGGTTGGCCTTTCAGCTTTGGTCTATAAACAAATTATTACGTAGCCGTTGAAAAATGTCGCTAGCGTGAAACCGTTTTTTGCCACTTCACTTGCTTTTGTTTTGGCCTTTTATTAATTACCGGTCGCGGCGTATTATTATTATATATATTTGTACAGTGGATATCGGTGTGGTTTAAATAATAAAAACATTTCCTTTCCTTTTTGAAACCTTCAAACTGAGCTTAAGTAGCTATTAGGTATCCTGAAATTTTTACAAACTTTTTTAAATTTCAAAATTCAAAACTTAAAATAAGACAATTATTTGTTATATTGTTTCTGAGTCTGTGGTTTCAAACTAGTAGACAAATAATTTGTGTGCAATATAATCTAAAAATTAATTTACTCAACCGGTAATGGGAATAGTCCATATTTTACTTATACTTTGTTTATCAAATCAACTTTTAAGTCATATTTTCTACCAACCGGATGGCTGTAAAGCGATTTGCTTAATTGAAATTTATTACATATTTATGTTAAGCACAATTTCTAGTCTTAAATGAAAAATCGGTCGTCAAGAGTTTATAAACCGATATCTACTGTATTGGCAATCTATTACCAATTACAGTTACAATTTGAAAATGCTAATGAGTCGAACAGTTAAGATCATAGGCAAAGAATGTTGTCATTTGGTTATTTTTAGAAGTCAACGTCACAACGTCACAAAAAATAAAATAAAAAGGTGAACCGGAACGCAACCAAAAGAATGTGGTAGTTGTTGTTGCTGAACGTTGATTGACCCCGAATATGGGAAAGAAGAAGAAGAAGCAAAGCCGGCCGGTCAATTAATTGAGTTCTTTTTTGTTTTAACTATCTGCTGGTTTTTCTAGGCTGCTTTTATCTGCCCTTTTTTATTGCCAGTTTCTTAATGTTTCCTGCCTTTTCCAATTCGACCTTCAGAGTATTGCAATTCTAATTGGAATTCAATTTGTGTAAGAAGAGGAAAGAAGAAGCAACAGTTTGTTGCACGCACACATATACATATGGACATTTAAGCACGGCTCACACGCACACCGGTTAAACTTGTTATCGGACGCATGCAAGAACCCAAAACTACAACAACTATAAAACTCTAGGCCAAAAACAAGTTCTGGAACAGCAGCAGCAGAAACGACAACAACAACAACAACAACAACAACATCACCGGCACTCAAGTGTTTTATTTTGAAACATGCTCCTTTGTTGCTATTTTGTGGTAGGTAACTTAAAAGGTACAAAAAGCAATGCACACACACACATGACACACACCACACTCACTCGCTGCCGCGCAAATTAAAAACAAACGAAAGTAAATCAACGTAAAAACGAAACGAACGCGATCCGCCGACGCGCTTGTGCTTCAGCTTTTTTCAGTTTTTTTTTCGAAACTGTTGCGGCGGTTGGCCAGTGTGGACGCACTTGGCCAAGGGAAAGTTACCAAACTTGCTTCAGTTTTAAATCCAGGAAAAAAATACTTAAATACTAACTTTTTTTGGACAATAGATTGTTGAAATAACTATTCTCTAAGGACTCAGGTTGTACCCTGTAAATTTGGATATCAAATTGGTATCTTTAACTTACATATTCTAACAAATTAGAAAAAACTCTATTTTGTTTAAGTTTTTATTTTATTTTCCATACTTTTTCGAAAAATGTCCGGTATTTTTCTGAAATTGAAAAATCGTTATACTTTCCAAAATAAAAATGGCTTCTAGCATAAAAAGATTAAATTTAAATATGAAACTTAGCGTCATTGGTTGAATTAAAAACAAAAGTATGTTTAAAAAATCTTATTTTCCCAAAAATCATTTCAACTTATTTTAGACAAAACCCATTTCTTTTAAAACTGTTTAATAAATTAAAATAATCTTGAATTACTTTTAAAATATATAACATTTAAAAACCTATTTCATTTCATTTTAAAAAACCAAACTGGTTTAAGAAATACACTCTTACCATTAAAATTTTTGTTAAAGTTTTTTATTTTACCAAGTGCTATAACAAAAAGGGGATTTTGTTTACGATATTTTGGCATAAAATATATTACTTTTTTTTTATTTGTTCCCCAATTTTCGTTATATACAGTTTTTCAAGTTTAAGAAATGTGTTAGTGAAAGACAATCAAGTAAAAAGTCCACTTTTTGACTAATAAAATCAACGCTTAGCGTGCATGGATTTGTTTATTGCGATTGGCACATAACACAAGTGGTTACGAAAAACTAACTTTCAACTTTGGGATGCTCCGCTGCTCGAATTTGTCCCTGCAGCTCCTGGATGTGCTGCTCGAACTTCTGGATGTCGCCAGTTATTTGCTGCAGACTGGTCAGCACGTTCTTGAGCTTCTCCCCATCAATCTGGACCTCCAGCTCCCGGATCTGCTTGGTCACGTTTCCCGTGAGCGAGACGCACTCGACCAACTCACTGCAATTGGCATGGAGCTGGGCCAACAGCTTGTAGGCCCTCTTGGCGTGGAGGTCGTGCTTGGCGCTCTGAAAGAGCAGGTCGTCCGTGTAGTTGAATTGACGCTGCAACTGGGCCCCCACCACGTTGAGTTGCTTCTGCAGTTGCCGCGTGTCGTCCAGCACCTTGTAGATATCGGCCCGCTGCTTACGGATATTCCCAATGAACTCATGTATCCTGCGGGTGTACTCCTTGCGAGGGGCCAAGGACTGACTGGCGCTTCGCAGAGTGGCATTGAGTTCGTTGTGCTGCTTGGTCTTGGCCTGAAGTTCCTGCTCCAAGTTCTCGATACTGTTGCGGATTCCCTGCACTTCCTGAGCCTCCTTGGCGGTCTTCAGCTCCTCCAGCGTGTCCAGCAGCGGTTTCCTGTAGTCCAGCCACTGCTGCGTGAGGGTTTGCCTTTTGCTTTGAGTGCTTTTCAGTAGTGACTCCAGTTTGGCCAGGTTCTCCTCGGGGTCCGCCAGAACCAAGGAGGTGCGTTCGTGCAGCTTCAGCATGGGTTGAATGCGACCTATCTCCTCGGTGGCTTTGGTTTCCCGCAGCTTAAGAGCTGCCAGAGCCGCAGCATGGGATTTACGTTCGGTAAGCAAGGTTTCGCACTGGACACGCAATTCCTGGACTTGGTTGCTTAGCTCCTGGAATGGAGAAACCTCTGCCTCCCCACTGGAAGGCGACTGTGTCGGGGCAATTATGGGTGCCTCAGGCTCCTCGCTGTCCACAAAGAGAAGCGTTGAGTCCGGCAAGCCCTGACCCCATCTGTCCAGTTCGTTCTTGTGAAGCACCGAGGCAATGAGATCCACCGATTTGGAGGCCGTTTGCTGGAAGAGATTGGGCGCCAGCTGGTCGAAATACTGCTGCTCCTCCTTGGTGCGCTCCTCGGGATTGGCGGATGGAATGCTGAGATTGATGTGTGGCCGGAATTCGATGCCCAGGCTGCTGCAACCGAGGGATTTGCGATTGCCCACCGATCGGGCGAACTGTGGCACCCAGGGCGTCTTGAGTTGATGGGTCAGCTCCTTCCGGATTTGCCGCTGCAGGAGTTGCCTGTGGCTCAGTGCTTGCATCTTGCCCGAGGCTCCGTCCTCCGTCGTTTGGCGCTCCCGCGGAAGTTGCTCGATAAGGAACATTAGCAATTTCCGGAGTTCCACGGCATTGGGATACAGGAAAGTCTGGTAGCCGATGTCGCCTCGGTAGCCACTATCCTTGCATCCCTGCGCCAGGGAGCTGGCAACTCCGAAACGCTGCGCCATAGCTCCGCCAGGCAGTGTCTTGGAAGTTCCATGTCCGGACGAATCTCCGCCAGGCAGCCGGATACGGCCCTCACCACTTGCTCCGGGGTGAATTCGGCCAGCTCCTCCGTGGGCTCGATGGTCGCGTCCACCTGTTGCAGCTGGTGCATGATTATCTTGTCCACTTCGTCCATGATCCGTTTTATTTATTATTTATTTCGCATTTTACGGGGAGTGTTGTCGTTTTTCATGACCTGTTTGTGGCAGTCACCGCGATGCGTCAACAAGTAGACAGTCTGGCAACGCCAAAGGTTAGAACATGTAAGTGTGGCAGCACGTTTCAGATTCAAAATGTAACGTATTTTTAATCATGCAAATGAAACATATCAAAGTTTCACATCTGAAATTTTTTCGTCACAGTTTGTAAAAGACTCTCAAATAAAATACTTGTTTTTTAAATTAAACATCAAATTAATTTTTCCCTTGGAAAATAAAATAAAATCAATACTCTTTTTACGAAAAGGTCAACATTTTAAAATATATATTAACAAATTAAATATATTTATTTATTTTGCTTTTTAATTAAAATGTAATTAAACTTATCTGGTCTTGGTCGCCCTTTAAATTTGGCCCTGACACTTGGGGTCTTAACGTCATTATTATTTAACCAACCCTTCAACAGTGATTGAGTGAAATTTCGCTGATATATTTTATAGCAGAGTGGGCAGAAAATCGTCTTTGCGAGCACGCAACCCGACCACAAAGTCTAATTGAATTTGCACGCCATTTATTTGCAATATAAATGCGCCATCCCAGCGAATGGTCATCAGGTTAACCGGTATGGAAGCGCTGTGCAATGCTAGCGAACCGCCTCTGCGCCCGGAAGCGCGGACGTCCGACGGGGAGCTGCAGTTCCTCGGCTGGAACGTGCCCCCCGATCAGATTCAATACATACCGGAGCACTGGCTGACCCAGTTGGAACCGCCCGCCTCCTTGCACTACATGCTGGGCGTCTTCTATATCTTCCTCTTCTGCGCCTCGTCGCTGGGTAATGGCATGGTCATCTGGATATTCAGCACATCCAAATCGCTAAGGACTCCGTCCAATATGTTCGTGCTCAACCTGGCCGTTTTCGACCTGCTCATGTGCCTCAAGTCGCCGATCTTCATTTACAACAGCTTCCATCGGGGATTCGCCTTGGGTAATACCTGGTGCCAGATTTTCGGCTCCGTCGGCTCGTATTCGGGCCTCGGAGCTGGGATGACGAACGCGGCCATTGGATACGATCGTTACAATGTGATCACCAAGCCAATGAACCGGAACATGACCTTTACCAAGGCGGTGATAATGAACATTCTTATCTGGCTTTACTGCACGCCCTGGGTTGTCCTGCCGCTGACGCAGTTCTGGGATCGATTCGTGCCAGGTGAGAGTTAGTATAGTACTAAGAACTACTAACTACTGAATTCTAAAAAGTTGTAATTGTGGGAAATATTTGCAAGTTCCAGAAATATCTTAATGGGTGTATAAAAGTATGAGGTGTAAAAATAACTTTGTCTGACGTATTCAATTCATATGACTTCTGGACTAAAAATATAATAATGTGCATACCTTTAGGCACCTTTAAATCTATTGTGATTTCAGTAGCACACTTGGTAGGGATTTCAAACTTGTGCTTTGAAAAAGTACCCTTTTCTATAAAATTTCTGCAATTAACATTTTTTTTAACTACACAAAAATCTTCAAAATTTCTGACATAATATGTTAGGGGTTTACCAACTTAAATACCTTGAAATAGGGTTTCAATACAAAAATATGCGTTTACATTGGATTTATTGCCCTTCCCAACTGTCAAATTCTTAATAACATTACTAAAAGTTTCCATAGAACTTTAATTTCTTTTACTGATGACAATTTATGACTCTTTATATAACATTTTTGGACATTTAACAATTGCAAACGCTTGAAGGCTTTTGTTCCCATTTCGTTCCGTCATGTAATAAAGGACTCTTGATGGTGGGCGAGAAAAATGTCAAGAGTCCACGTTTTCCCACCAAACTCTTGAAGTTCTCTCGAATGCCCAGGTCGTATCTGCCATCCTTTCTCGTATAGAATGTGGTATTTAGATATAAAGTCGGAAGTTGATAGGCTATCATCATAAAGGGAAAAATGAAGGCATACACGTTGAGCACAAATATTAAATTCAGCACAATTGACAGTTGATCAAAACCACTTGGAAAGAAATGGAACAGCCAATACATCCTCCGCATGTCTTCATTAATAACGAACAGAAGCATGTGGCTTGCCAGGACCAGACCAGTTCCAATGATCACATAGACTGTGAACCAGAAGAAGTACCTACAAAAGTACTTTTGGTACATAAAATCATGATTTAAATATTAACTATTAATATTACCTGTAATTATTATGCCCAATGCAAGTGGCTGTAAAGACACAGTGGTGGTCCCTTCTCAAAATGCAGCAATTACACAATTTACAGTGCCAGGATCTGGGCTATTTAAGGGAAACACATTTTATTTAGGGTTTAGAATATGTACCCCCATTTCTTAAAGTTCTTTGAAATAATTATTTATTTTTTTTTTATCAAAAAATCAATTACTAAATATTATTACTAAATGCTTTCAAAAAACAAGAATATTAAAACTATCCATTTCCTTAAAGATTTTTAAATTTAATAATATACTTGTTGATCAGTATATTTTTTTTTCTTGAATAACATAATTAAAATCAAAAAATAATTATTATTTTGTGATTTTTAAAATGTAAATGGGAGAAGCAGATACCAATCTAATTTCGCTAAGAGACGCTTACCGGCACTAGCATCTGGCAGTAGTCGCAATGATGCCATAGGTGCTCCTCTTCCGGAGCCGGAATCTGGCGATCCTTGGCCAGATTTGCCACCGACGAGCTTGTGCGGTTACAGGCTAGCATATTTCCCAGAAGATTATAGACTATGAATATGGCCAGCAACCAAGCAAGTTGTACATCAGTCCAGCGGGGTCGAAAATCATGGGCACCACATAGAACATTTCCGCCGTTGTAAAAAAGACGGTGCCCGCCAGAACCAACCCCACAGCGATGGGATGTGCAGTCAGCCTAAACAGCCTTGGATAGACCCTAGCTACATATTTACAACCAACCATTATGAAACACATTTTGGCGGTATTAAAAACAATGATAATTTGAGCAAAATAGCAAGTTCTTAGTTGTGTTATATTTGAAATTTGTGACAGATATCGCAGTGCAGAAAAGATTTAGTAAATTTTATATTATTTGCATCACTATAATTAACAATTTAATTAGCATAAGACCTTTTAATTGTTAACTTCAACCTACCACTGTAGACTAAATTCTAATTTTGTGAGAGTAAATCTTAATATCAGGGGCAGATTCAGGATTTCGTAGTGGAGGATTTTAGAAATATTTAATTGGTGGTCAGTGATTTCTTTTAATTTTCCAAATAAATGTATCTCTTAAACCCTTATCTCGTAAGCCCCTTAAAGACACTAGCACAAGTTTTAGGGAATCCACTGGGCACATACAATATATTTATTTGATATGCATGTGTATATACATATATGAGTACATTGACAGCTATCAAATTGGGTAGAAGTTCGATATTTGGGGGGACTAAAGATCCTGTGTTCTTAGTTAAGGATTTCACTGGTGTCCTACACTTTTCTGATGACCACGTTCAGGGCCAGATTGCCGTCCTCCGAGAAAAGCTCGACGGTGGACTTGTTGAGCACCAGGAAGTCGGCATGTGTGAACGAGACGAAGCTCTCACGGATTGATCTTGGCTTGGACTGCCAGCGCAGGGTGCGATTGTTGGCCTCCAGCGAGATGTTGTAGACGAAGTCGGCCGAATCCCTCATGGTACCGATCATGCGGCAGGCGGTGAAGTACTGCTGACAGCCCTCGGCCAGATTGATCTTCTCCAGGGAGAGCAGGAAGTGCCGTCCGTGGCAGGACTGCACCATGGTCCAGTCGAGGGCACCCTCCAGATTCACGTTGGTGGCCAGGAAAATGATGTCGTTGCCCTCCATGGTGATCACGTTCTCGTGGGTGCTCACCAGGTGCTGGTACACGGCACTCAGCGGCCCCTGCCACACGCACTTGTCATCCGGATAGGGGCAGAAGTACGGCCGGCAGTCGCAGTCCTCCTCGTGGCTCCTCTTCTCCGCATACGAGAGCCGGGCAAGGCAGCCGGAGTGCGAATGCTTGCAGGGGAAGATCAGCTTGGAGGCCACCTTCTCCATGGCCAGGCTCCGGATGTTGGTCATGGATACCCGGCAGACGGGGCACAGGGACACCTTCTGGCGGCAGGTGGCGCAAATCAAGTGGCCACAGGAGCACTGCATAATCGGTGGCATTATGTAGCCGAAGCACACGGGACACTCGAGCAGCGAGACCAGGAACTCGTCCAAGGCCCCCCTTCGTGTTGCCTCCAAAGGCCTCCGACTCTCGGCTCCCGACTGAACCATCACCTGGTTGTCATCCCGCAAGGCCACCAGTTCGCCTCCCACAGTCGTATCCGGGGATTCCTGCTTAGACACCATGAGTGGGGTTCCCTCCTCAAGCGGAATGGCCAAAGCCGAAGCCGATGGACGACTTGTCAACATCTCACCAATCACAGTTGGAGGAGTCGTTGATACACTTTTGCGATCCTCACGGGACTTTAGCGCTTTACTTAGGCTCCCAAAAGGCATCTATTCTTCAGATGAATTACCAATCTCTATTTAACAACCAAATGAACTAGAAAGACTTTTCGATATACAATTTTTTTTGACTATTTTCTAAACACTGAAATTTTGTTCTGTTTTAAAAGCTGTTCAAAAACTAATCTGTACTGAAAAGCATGGAATCTGTAAGGACACACAGTTACTGCACTGCCACAGCCTACTTCCTAGAAAGGGAGCTATATTAGTTGATTTAAAACTAAAATTAACAAAGTCTCTTTTAAATCTAAAATTGTATAATTCTTTAAAAATTTTAAATTAAGAAAAAAATTACCCGAATAATAATTTAAATTCTAATAAATGACTATCTGCACATCAAACTAAATATTTCCAGACTATCTCCACATCAATCTAAATATTTTCAGTAAATAAAACGAAACAAACAGCTTCTAAATTATTTAAGAGGTATACGATTCTTAAGCTTTAAAAGTTGATGTTTCTAGTAAAACATGATTATGATGCTCATAAAACTAATAACTTTATACAAGATTTCGACAGCTTATAATTTCAGTTTCCCAGATAAGCATCAATAATTAACAAACTCTTTGTTTTTTACTTTTACTAATCACGTTTATTTCACTTCTGTAGTTTTGTGTCTGTGTAAGTGATCTCGTATGGTAGTGGCGCGGTAAATCGGCGCATTAAAAGCTAATTACGGTGCAGATGCTTAAAATCATTTATTTTTCTTCCGTTTTCAATTGGGAAACGCTGGCGGATAGAAATCAAAACCAAGACATGAGCCGGGCCGGGGAGGGAGATCGTCTAAACTAGTTGGAAATTTAAACATTAACATTGCTTCTTTTTACGTTTCGAGATGGGAGGGAGAATGGGGAGGGGCGACTGTCTTTTTAGCATTGCGAAAAAAATAATTTCGTTATTTTTTTTTTTTGTTTAGTTGTTATTCGTTATTTTGTGATGGTTTGGCATGAACAAAATTGCGGGTCGCAGTTTCGTTTAGGCTGCAACTCTCAAACAACTCTCGAGTTATTACAGATTATCGCTATCAAATATTACTTTTCTTTGTTGTTTCGCTTTTGCCGCTATTGTTGTTGTTATAAGGTTTGTTAATTTCGTTAATCTGTTCGTTTACTTATTACCATTTACATTTATTGTATAAAATAATTTACATTAACTAAACTAGACTTTGCAGTACATGTTCGAGTGTGATGAGTGACCTTCTCGTTTTTTGTATTTTCTTTTGCTTTTGCCGCTGTTATTGTGGTGAGTGGGTCGGTGTTCTCAGTGTTCAGTGTTCACTGTAGTGGGTAGTGGGTGGTGGGCACGTGGGCACGCGCAGGCAGCTCTGCTCCAGGTGTGTGGCCCTTACGAACTAAATTAAACTAAAGCAGAACCCCACGAGCTTACAAAACGGGTAACACGGAAACGTTGAAATATAGTGTGTGCGGTAACTGAAAAATCAAGTCCTACAACTAGAGTACCAATCGAACCGTTTAGACATACAAACATACAGGCATGCTCCGATTTTCACATTCGACAAGAGTTACTCTGTTTATCTATGTTAAATAAATCAGCGAAATCTCTATAGAAGTATTTGACATTTTTTGGCAAATTAGCAATTTTACTTACAGCCATATCTAATTTAAATAAAACAAAATACTTTTAAAAAACGGAAAGTACGCAATTTAGCCAAGACTTTACATGTCTGTGGCAGTAACTTTAATATGCTTTCCATTTTCATTTGGAAAGATTTTAAAGTTTTATCTAACTATTATGTGTGCGCAATCAGGGCTAAAGTATAAAATACTAATATTTTCGCATCATTTCTAGTATCAAAGAACCAATTTGCGAAATCAGGCCAAATGTGAAGATCGAAACAGCCCCGATATTTCCATAGATATATATACATATTCATGTAGGTGGCTCTTAGAATAGAGAATCATTTTTATAAAACAACTCTGCAAAACTCTCTCTTAATCTCCCTACTCAAAATCTGTCCAATAGTTGAACGCCTGATGCGAACAGAGGGCTATAAACTATATGTATATATATGTATTGGAAAAGTAAACACAAAAAATAAAGAACTCGGCGAATTGACAGTGCGTTTAGACCAGGGATATGGTCACGTTGATGCCCAGGTTGCCATTGTCGGCGAACAGTTGCGCAATCGACGTGTCGAACACCAGGCAGTCCGAGTTGTGAATCGCGGAGGCCACACCCTCGTGGATCGAACGCGGCATGGCCTCCCAGGTGAGCCGGCGTCGATTTCCGTTGAGCTCCAGGCGATACACAAAGTTCTCCGCCTCCTTGCGCGACCCAATCAGCTGAACGATGGCAAAAAACTGCTGGTGGCCGTCGTACTTCTCCTGCTTCTCCAGCACGAGCATAAAGTGGTGGCCGAAGCAGGACTGCATCATCACCCAGTCGACGGCGCCGGGCAGGTTGATGTCGGTGGCCAGGAACACGATGTCCTCGCCCTGCAGCGTCGTGATGCTCTTGTGCGACATCATCAGATGCTGCATGACTAGGTCCAGCGGGCCCTGCCACTTGCAGCTGGCGCCCGGGCACGGACACAGGTAGGGCCGGCACTCGCACGTCTCCTCGTGCTCCGTCTTCTCCGTGTAGACCAGCGAGGCGGTGCATCCGTAGCCGGAGTGCTTGCACGGAAACTTAACGTTCGAGGCAACCTTCTCCATCGCCAGGTTGCGGATGTTCGCCAGCGGGCCGCGGCAGGTGGGGCAGCAGGTGAGCTTGGAGCGGCAGGACACGCACACCAGGTGCCCGCTGGAGCACTGCAGGATCGGCGGCAGCACATAGTCAAAGCACACGGGGCATTCGAACAGCGAGGTCAGATCGGCGGACATGCCCGCATCACCGCCGCCGGCGGACGACAGCGACGAGCTGGACGACGAGGATGTGTTGGCCGAGGACGTATTGCCGGCGCTGGAGGATCCAGTCGAGCTGCTCGTGTTGGTGGCCACTCCCGTGGCACCGGCTCCTGCTGCTGCTGCTGCTGTCGGTTCGCGGCGCTTCGGGTTGATTTTATTGGACATTGGAAGGGTTCTCGCGGCGGCACAAATGTGTCTACAATTCTTCTGGGTCCCTGCAATCCTCGCCAGGTTCAGGTTCGGCACCCTTCCGGTGGCTCCGGCAATGGCTCTGTTGTGCGTTTGGCTGCAAGTAACACAATCACAAAGTCGGTGAGTAATGCGGCACATAAATTCATATCAAATTGTACAATATTTTTAAATTGGTAGGGTCAGTGATAAGAAAGACGAAGAATGTTATTATTTTCGTACAATAGAAACAAAAATATACATACGTAAAGTAAACGGTTAACTATTTGCTTAGTAAGCAGTAAAGCCAGTATAAAGGGAAAATTTGTTTAATCTTATTTATTATTTTACTGAAATATATATATAAATACATATTTAATTACATTTTTTCATTTTGGTTAGTAAAACGTAAAATCGATTTTAATACTGCATAGGTCGATAGACTGTTATCGTACAAAAGAAGCTAACATATTTGTAAATTAAATTTTATTAAGAACTTGCCGATAAAGTTATTAGAATGGAAAAGAAAAATTTAAGATAATATCAGACGAAAAAACCATATTGAACATAGTTAATTTTACAAAAAAAATCACTAGTCACTAGTACCTGCCTAATATACGTAGTTTTGCTGTACAAACTTTGTGCAACTCCTTAGATAAGGCACAGTGATTAATCATACCCTGACCTTAACCTTGCCGCGAATTCACAATTGTTGTCACTACCGAAAAAAGAAACCACACGCATTTGCGTGTATGGGAGTTGCATTTAAGCAATTATTTAAAGCGGAACGTATCGAACTAGAGTTGGAGTCCGAAAAGCAAAGCCGTAGCCGAGGTCGCCGTCACGTCTCCGGGCGAAATGAAGGCCCGATTCCGAGCCCAAGCCCAAAAGACTCTGGCCGGCACGTGTGGAACGACGCAAATATGTTGGCTCTTATCAGGCCAAGTTGACGGAGCCGACGCTGATGGACGGCCATTAGGGACGACGACCCATTGTGGGATTGTGGAATTGTGGGTGTCGTGCTGGATGTAAAGGGTGTGGTCCCACGGTCTTGTCCACAATGGACAGAATGGGCACATATGAATGTGGGGGATAGGCTGCGGGTGCTATGACTATATGCTTCAGCGTTTATGCGATAAATATTACCAGAAATCATGTATGTCGTAAGATTGCCAATATAGTCACATTTTAATTTTTTTATGAATAGTAATAGTAAGCTATAATTTTTCACTAAATCTTTTTTGTAATCTACTTGTACCAAACGTGTTCTAATTTTATACTATAAATATTTATGCTCATGTTGGTAAAAAATCCGACCACCTTTGATAACTAAAATCTTCAACAATCTTCAGTCATACTTTTTGCAAGCAAACCTGTTTAAATTTCATTTTAATAAAAAAAAAACAGAAGCTGTATAAGTTTGGTTTAAATAATGAAACTTTGAAAACTTAAAACTTTCTCTCCCTTGTCTTTTAGGAATTTTATATTTCACCATTAACTTGCATAAACGCATGCGAAGGTGGTTTCAATGCATTAAACTGATTGAACTCCAAGCCAAGTGAAACTTGGTAAATCAAACTTTTCTCAGTTGGCCTTTTTCTTAGTATTTGATAAAAAATAAAACAAAAACTTGGCTTAACTTCAAAATTTTTACCTCCATATCTATTTAAGGTAAAATACATACTTATTTAATTTAAATTTATGTTCTTACGTGTTATAATCTAATATTCGAGTAGTGTCTACAAGGCATACGATTACGAATTTAATCGAATCGACGGAAATTTTAAGAGTTTGTTATAGGTAAAAATGTTAGGATCTTCTTTGTTCAGGGAATGCAACTTGAAAAAATATAAAGTATAGTTTCACCCGCATAAACCCACAATCGTAAACGTAGGACACGCGATGAAAAGTGCGTAACGCAAGCGATGCAACGGGGAATGGTGGTGGGGGTGGGGTTGGTGTGGGGTGATATGGCGGGGGGTGGGCAACAACACAGACACAAACACACATCACACATACGACGCACACACATAATTAACAGTTCGTTTACGCTGCGTACCGTTGCAAACATTCATACGGTGTAAAATGGTAATTGCCACAAAAGTCATAGCCATGAATATAATTAACTTTGTTTCTGCTTTCGATGAGTTGCAAAACGTAAAATAGAAAACGTAAGTTGCGGAGCAGAGCGAAATGCTACTTTTTAAGCCGCCATTAAGCGGCTGCAATATAAACAACTGCAAAATACATAATCGTAGATATGTAAACTTACATGGCAGGCTGCCTCCAAGAAATCGTGCTGGTATAGGTGCCCCGCTGCGCTGGTGTGTGTGTATGTTTTACTTGTTTTATTTTTTTTTATCAGTCAGCCTTTACGGCCATGCACAAACACAGACACATTCAGTCAGCATGTATGTGTATATATCCTCGGTGCAAGTTCCGTTTTTTTGTTGCTGTTTTTAACTATAAATCAATGCAGGTGGTTTTTCAACTGCACACGCACACTGGGAAAATGGAAAAACTGTTTTGATTGCTTTTCGCCTTTTCGTTCACCTTGCGCCGAAACTCGAAATTCAGGCGTGAGCTAATTTCATTTGGCTTTTTATCTAATTTTCTTTAACGCGACCCGCACACACACTCATCTTCAGCTTTTGTTGTTATTTTTGCCTTTTCTGCTGCTGCTCCCGTGTTGTTGTTGCACGAAAATATATAATTTGCATTTACACACAACAGCGAATTCAGACTCAGTTTTTTTTTTGTGTCTCAATTTGTCTATATTGCGTTATTTAGTCGCCGAACTCGGCGTTTATTGCACTTGCACTTGCGCGGTGTGGAGTTCAGTCTTTTTCGGCATTATCCATGTACGTTGGATGGTTTCTGCACTAGACGGTTAATTAATTAATTTACTAAGTTTCTTCTAATGTCCGCGTCGGTTGCAGGCTAGAGGTGGAGAAATATCGATATGGTCGATGTCATCGATGTGGTGAAAAACATCTGTCATATCGATTATTGGGATGCCATTATCGATGCTTCTTTGTATAGCTATCGATAAGTGTGGCTAACGGCGGGTAATGTATTATATTATTATTTTCAAATTATGCATTGGCAACCTGCGAAGTAACTCCGTCCTCATCCAAAGTGTATCCGCAATTCGCGGAATAAGCGCTGCATGTGGAGCATATCTTCGCTCGATGGTTTTTCCATCTCTAATATTTTATCTGTGAAAAATGGTCACATCAGGATATATCAATATCGATTCACATCATTTAATTTTGCATTTGCTAAGAGATATGTTAAGCAAAGCTATAGACAATAAAGTGATGACCGCACAAATGTTCTTTAAAATATTTTTTTAAAAGAATTTTATTAATTTTCGCAGTTGAATGACGAGTAAAAAAAAGGATTTGCACCGATAACAACATTCCAAAAACGTATCGATAAGCGATTAATTAACATTGGGCGGCAAATTTCAAGTTTCAACAAAAAATGAAAACCCTATCTTGACAATCTTAAAAACTTACATTTTCCTTACTAACCATTTAACTTTTTAATTTTCTACCGTTTTAGAGGGCTACCTCACCTCCTGTTCCTTCGATTATATTTCGGACAACTTCGACACCCGCCTGTTTGTGGGCACGATCTTCTTCTTCGGCTTCGTGTGTCCCACACTGATGATCCTGTACTACTACTCGCAGATTGTGGGCCATGTGTTTAGCCACGAAAAAGCACTGAGGGAGCAGGCCAAGAAAATGAACGTGGACTCGCTGCGTTCCAATGTTGACAAGAGCAAGGAGACGGCGGAGATCCGGATAGCCAAGGCAGCCATCACCATCTGCTTCCTGTTCTTCGTGTCCTGGACGCCCTACGGAGTATTGTCCCTCATCGGGGCCTTTGGGGACAAGAGCCTCCTCACTCCAGGCGCCACAATGATCCCGGCCTGCACCTGCAAGCTGGTGGCATGCATAGACCCATTCGTGTACGCCATTAGTCACCCCAGATACCGCATGGAGTTGCAGAAACGTTGCCCCTGGCTGGGCGTCAACGAAAAGTCAGGGGAAATCTCATCGGCTCAATCCACTACCACACAGGAGCAACAGCAGACAACGGCGGCCTAGAATCAAGGATAACTCTACTCTCACACAACTGGTATCGTAATACAAAGCCTAGGGAAACTATAATAGAACCGAGGACGAAATATTGAACAATTAATATTATAATTTGTAGAGCAACATTCCTGAGTTTATAGAGAATAAATAGTAAGTTATGGCAAAGGAAGTACAAAATTATTCATTTGTTTATTTTGATTGGGTTTTCAGATGTCACCTTAAAGAAACAATACATAATTTTTCTACGCTTACCTAACTAATGTCAAATTCATTTATGTTTAGGACTTGTCGTTTTCGATCTTAAAACAAGCCAAAGTTCTTGAATTTATGTTTGAACAAACGGTATGGAAATTATTTCATCTATTAATCAAATGATAAGGTCGAGCTATTTTGAAAATAGTCAGTTATGTATTTATTCGGTATTTGGGTAATATCTTTCAGATACCCATTGTGAAATCTGTTGGCATTTGTTAAACAAAATGAAAGTGAACCCCCAGGAAGAACCCCCAAGTCAATGGCTAGTCCTCAGTTGCACAAAAGGGAGTGCAGTCGAATAACAGCACGATAATCGTTGTGCGACAACAGACCACGCTGCGATCGCTGGAACACCCGGTTCAGGCGCTCCACGGTGTCCCTATTGGAGGTCATCTTGAAAAGATCATCGAGGTACTTGAGCGACTCGCGTGACCAGAACATGGACGGTTTGTTGGCGTCCTTGTTGATGCTGCCACGCTCGTTCTGATCCATCTCAGCCAGCAGGCGGTCGCACTCCGGGTTGAGAGTCTGGTGCAGCTGGAGATCGGCTCGCGATCGTTGCTGAGGATTATTATAGGGCATCTGGTTGAGTTGCGGACGTCGAAGCTGCTGTTCCTTCTGAAGTTGCTGATTGTTTTGCTGTTGATATTGTTGATGATATTGCTGCTGTTGTTGTTGCTGCTGTTGCAGGCGTTGCTGCTGTTGTTGCTGGCGTTGCTGCTGCTGTTGCATACGTTGTTGTTGATGTTGCTGTTCCTGTTGCAGACGTTGCTGTTGATTTTGCTGCCGCTGCTGCTGTTGTTTCTGCTGCTGCTGTTGTTGTTGCTGCTGCTGATTCGATTGCTGCTGACCCGTTTGTTGCTTTTTCTTTGGCATTTTCGGGGGTGGAGGTGGAGCCATATGCTGCCACGACGGCGGCGGAGGAGTCGGCGAGGGAGCACGCTTAGTCGGCGATTGCGGTTGACTCTGCGTTTTCTTTTGCTGAAATCCCAGCAGCACCGGATCTAGGTGAAGCGAGGGCAGGCGATTCTTCTGATCCAGACGACCATAACTATTGAGCAGGGAGTCGTAGTTGGGATGCGGATACGCAGTGAAGATCATGCGCCAATGATCCTCAATCTCGCTGCGCATCTGCGGCGTGGCGTTATCATCCGGCGAGAACTCATCAAGAAGGCGACGCAACAAGACCAAAAGCTGATCGAGATGGGTTTTGCCATTCAGGAGACCCGCCTGGCCCACCAGAATCATGTTCAACTGGCGACGCTTTTTTTCGGCCATCTTAAAGCCGTTCTTGGTGTTCAACTCTTCCAGCTCCTTGATGCGCATATAGTGGCTCTTAGCATTACCCAGATTGGTGTTCAGGCTATTGATGCCATCCCGCATAAAGCGGATGAGCACATCGATCCGTTTTGGGGGTTTCTGGCTCTGAAACTCTATGGATTTGCGCTTGACCTCCTGGTTGCGGCGCAGCAGTTTCACTTGCAGCTCCTCCTGGTGCCTTTTGAGGCCGTAGATCACCAGAACATACCCGTAGTCCTTGAAGTCCATGCGCACGCTTACTTGGCACTGCTTAGCGGCAGCGGCCAGGAAATTTCGGCCCTCAGGACTAAACAGATACTCGGATTGGTCGCGCGCCATAATGATCTTGCCCTCGCTTGGGATATCTGGCAGCTCTTCACTGGAGTCCGGATCGATAAATTCGGCAGTGTTTTGGCTACTGCTGGCGTTAACACACATGGAAATGCCCTGGCCTTGGGGGGAGATTTCGAAATCGTCATCCAGGCTTCCACTCAGGGGTATGACATCGGGCAAAGAGGCCATGGGATGATCGAGAGGTAGTTGAGTGGTAGATTGATCCTCCTGATCCTCGGTGGTTGTCGAACTGGGCACCTCGAAGTGCTCGGAAAAACTGTAATTCGAATCAGAGTCCAGCTCATGGGATGCCACCGATGGCTTGGATTTGGCGGTCTCCATCTGTGGAGTCTGAAAGTTGGTGGTAATCTCCTCACGTTGAATGGATACCGATGGATCTTCCTCAGCGGGCTCATCCCCAGGCTGCTCCTCATCTGGTTGTTCCTCATCTTGTTGTTCCTCTTCAGGTTGATGCTCTTCAGGTTGTTCCTTTTCTGGTTCCTCGTCTTCTGGTTGCTTTTCTTCCGGCTGCTCCTTTTCCAGTTCTACTTCAGGTTGCACTTCATCAGTTGCTGCCTCATCAGGTTGCTTCTTTTGTTTTGTAGGCGATCTCTTAGCCATTCCAGTTGGGACCTCTCCCCGAGCCGCCCTTACCTGAGCGTTGGGCACGTAGTCATGGCTATAAACCTTTGCCGGAATCTCCGTCAGAGCAGTGGTTGACTTCCTTTTGACTGGCTGAGTCCTGGCCAAGTTCACATGGATAAGGAATCTAGCATAGTAGCAATTTTTGGGGATATTCGGACTGTTCCATTTAAAGTTGAATGGAGTTTGAATGGCAAAGAAGCTACTCAGATCGCCAAGATAACCCACGGGTTCTCCGCGATTCTTGTAGATCCTCTGATGCGACACAATTTGGCTGGTGTAGTTGGTGCTGCGAAAGTCACCAATTCGTTGTCGGCAGTTCTCGAAGAGATGGCGTCCGGCGCAGTAGCTGCACTGTTTATTCCTGTACTGCACCCTGCTATCCAGCTCTACGTTGGATCGAGTCTGTCGGAGATTAAAGGGAAACTTAGACCGCTTGCTCCAAAGAATGGTATGTCTGGGTTACGGTTACCGTAGAGTGGTAGCGACGCCACTTGTCCGGGCAGTGATCCGTACCGTGGCCTCTCATCTTGCACAGCTGGCAGACCAGGCGGCTGTGAAAGGAGCACTTGTTGCACTGCTGCACATAAATCGCCTGCTTTGATCCGCACTAGAAAATTAAATTAATATTTTAGTAACATTTAAAAATGTATAGTGCATCTAAAACAAAAGCTTTTCGCAAAATAATGTACTGCCAAACTATGTTTAAAACCATGTTTTTTTATAGTTAAATACGATTGGGTCTGCGGAAAACTTATGTTGGCCAGTAAAATAGTCAGGTAAGATGTTCGACCTACCCCAAAACAGATGGCATTGGGACACCGGGGTTCGGCATGACCCACAGTGCCGCATAGAAAGCAAACGAGTGGCTTGCGAGGACGTGGGCACTTGGATCTTACGTGGCCCATCTCAAAGCAATTAGTGCACTTGGCGTGCGAACGGGGTCGTGCTACCGGATACCTATCAGCAGTGTTGAGCCTCCACTCCTGGCGATGTGCTGCAATAACGGAAGGTTAACAACTCAGGATCTATAAATTCGTAACAGTTTTAGCACTCACCGCTCATGCTTTTTTGAAGCTTGTGAACAGAGAAGTGTTCGCCATTCCAGCTGTCATTGTAAAAGCGGCACATCTCCTCGTTCCAGCCAATGAGTTGACCGCCCGTGGGCAGACTGTCATCCGTTAGATGTGCCACATTGTGCTCCACTTGGACGGCAGGCTCCTCCATCGTGACATCCCCATCATGCTCCTCTGGATCGGCCTCCTCAAGCTCGTTGGAGGCATCCAAATCCTCCTCGGATCTCACCGTGGTATCTGCAGTTTTGTCTCGGGAATCTTCTTCATCGGAAAGGTAGCCGCTGACATCCATTTGTTCCTCCTCCTGCGATTTTCGTGCTTGTTCATCTATGCGCTCAAACAGCGCCGCCAAACGATCCGTCATGGCATCGTGAAACTCTGCTTCGGCTTGTGAGTCAGCGTCGTCGCCAATGGAGACAGCATCGCGGGCATCAGTGTTAGCTTCTTGCACCTGTTCTTTTCCCCGACCTTTCTCCTGATTTAGCAATCTCTCGGCTATCTCCCTGGCACTTGGCAGTTGCTCCTCTGAAGCTGATTCAGAGCTGGCCTCATGGCTCGTAGATAACTTTGGTGTTTGGATACGTGCAGCTTTTTTCGGATTTTCATCAGAGTTTCGCCGTATGCTGATTCTGCGAATCTTGCGCTTGCATCGCTCCACTGCCATCCCACGGGCTATGCCAGGAACTCCAGTTGAATGGGCCCCATCATCGCTGTCTGAATCATTTAACCCATCCTCGTTGTTGCCGTCCGACTGGCTGTGATTGTTTGTTGAACAGGAGCGCTTGCGCAGACGCTTTGTCTTCTGAACACTGGCCTCCACTACCTCCTCCACGGACGAGCTGCCCGAGGGCGAGTCCACGCTGCGTATGATCGTCGGCGTGGCTCTTGACTTGGCCTTCGAGTAAATGCCACTCTCGGTGAGATCGGATTCGCTTTCGTAAACGTCTAAAGCTCTGAATTGTTGCTCATCCACTCGATAGTTTTGCTTAATCTGCTCCAGACGCGAAGGGGGAACAAATTCATATTCCGACGAGGTATCAGCCGCAGGATCTGTTTGTTGATTTTGAGAAGTGTTCGTTCCACCCACAACCACAACCTCTTTGTCATGGCCAATGGATTCCCTTAAAGCATTCTCTGTCAGAACAAGAAGATCCTCATCACTGGCTTTCTCACGTTCGGCCAACAGGCGACTGGTGTCCTTCTGGACTATGAAGTCATCGCTGGACATGACGGAACAACAGGGCGAATGCATGGATGGGGTGATGTTGCCAGTCACTACTCCCACCTCTTCCGGCTCAGTAACGCAAGACAATCCCATTTTCATATCCGTCGCGTCCATGGCATTCTCCTCGTGAAACAGCTGAGATGGCGTGCAGGCCTGCTCTCCATCGCTCTCGTCCAGTTCGATGATGGGAGTTGGTGACAGTGGCACATGCACCACATCGTCGTCAGCTGAGGATCGGCTGCTATCTGCCAGGTCCACAAACTCCACCAGTGCAGACTGCTGCTTGCGCTGCTTTTTGTTCAACTGAGCTTGTTTGGATTTCTGTTTTTTGGCAGCCAGGCGCTCCATCTGCTCCAGCTTGCGCTTGGCCTTGCCAAAGGGTCCAGGTCCTGGTTGCTGCTGCTGCTGTTTGTTCTGTTGCTGCTGTTTCTTCTGCTGCTGTTTATTTTGCGGTTGCTGCTTGTTTTGCTGCTGCTTGTTCTGTTTCTTGGGTGGGCAGTTTGGTGGGATGGCTATTAGCAGCCTCTGGTCAAAACGCTCCTCTTCGTAGGCTTCCTGGTTAGATTTGGCGGGTGAAGTTGCCTGCGGTTTTGGTTTTTGTACCACTGGCGGCTTCTTCTGCTGATTTTGCTGCTGCTTCGGCTGTTGATTTGGTTGCTGCTTTGGCTTCTGACTTTGCTGCTGCTTTTGTATCTGATTTTGTTGTTGTTTTGCCTGTTGATTTTGCTGTTGTTTTGGTTGCGGATCTTGTGGCAGTTTCGGCTGCTGATTTTGTGGCAGTTTTGTCTGCTGATTTTGTGGCAGTTTTGGTGTCTGATTTTGCTGCTTGGGCAAGGGCTTGGTCTGTGGACTTTGATGCTGTTGGTTTTGCCGCTGATTTGGTGACTGAATTGCTGGTTTAGATTGGTTTGGCGTTCCCTTTTTGGGTGTCAGCAAGGGGTTTTTGTTTTTAGGCTTCTCGAAATCCTTGGGTGATGAGAAGGAAGATACTACAGCATCTAAAAGACATACATCATATCATATAGCATTTTAGTATCGATGTTGCATAGTATCATTAGCCCTCTTGTTTTCAAGGTTGTTTTCATTTTAATATGTTAATAACGCCTACCTCCTATACATTCTATTTAATCAAATAATAAGCTTAATCTCCCTACTTTTTTATTATCTCAGATCTATTAAAAATGTCACTGTACCTAAGCCAGTATGAGCACAAGAAAACCATTTTTTTACTCCGTCTGACAAATAAAATTACCTACTTTATAAAAGCTTTTCTTTAATTTTTGGAAACTTTCAATACCAAGGTGGATTTAGCATATGGCTCAGACGAGCATTGGCCATGTCCGGTACCTCCACATCGTTCAACTTGTAGCCATGGAGTGCCAGCTCCGAAAGTTGTGACTCGCTAATGTGAAAAAGGACAAACGCCTCCGCCAGCAGGTCGGATCGGTTGGGCCAGAGTAGAACCCGCACTGCGGTGCGAAACTCGTCGATTGCCTCCCTGATCAGCTGCTGAGCTTCGGAAAGATTCTCGGGGGGAGTCATCAACTTGTCACCCATCTCAGACTGCTTGGCCTGCACCTTAAGGGCGTTCTCCAAGTGCCTCACTAGCCGCATAAACACGAACCGTCGGTAACGTTCTTCGAAATACGGCCGGGGCATATCGTGACGACTCATTTCCCGGCGAACAAGGGCGGAGAAGATGATGGCGTCCACACAAGAGCCCAGAACACTCACGGTGGCAATCAGTACGATCCCGGAGAGCAGGTACTCCACGAGCCGCTGGTTCAGCTCCTCGCACCAAAAGAATAGGTCTCGGCCGTGCCGCACGAATTGGAAGTGGAGCAGGCTCACAATGCAGAGCAAGTCGAGAGTTGCCAAGGCCAAGGTGCAGTGGTTTAAGTGGACCAACCACCTGTGTAGCACTTGCAGGCCGCACCTGCCAAGGCCTAGCAAACGACTGAGAAAGCAGGTCATCATCGAGAAGTTATGGAGAATTTGGAAGGCACGCCAAGGAAACAGAACAGTTTTTGAAAGGAAGTGCCCAAAGCCAAGTTGATTTTGTAAAGGGGGGTTTCAAAATTTCAAAAAATAAATCACGTAATTTGATTTGAAATTGATGAAATTGGTCAAAATAAAATCGAAAAGTAAATAAATGAAAGCAGAACGTTGAATGTATTGGATATTAGTTGTTTAACCAAAAGGGTTAAAAGAAGTAAAATCATAGAAACGTTCTTATGTTATAAACACAAATCACTTTTGTCATAAACAAATGCTCTGGTAAGTTTCCTGTTTCTTAAGTTAGTTGGGAAATAAATGTCCCAACCTATATATGATTGTCAGCTGTAGATATTATATGTCCTACGCAAGGTACTTTAGAAAAGACATTGATTTGTTTCTGTTTATTTCCACTACTGATTGCCTCTCACCTGGGATTGTTTTGTTTGTGGTCGCCTGCAGCTCCTCCGCCTGCGTCACCTGCCCCTTACCCTGCCTCTCACTTTCCCCTCCTCCTCCCTCCGTCCAGTAGCGTGATTTCAGTTTCAGGCCCGCATTTTTGTTGTTGATCACCCGCGTCCCGCTGACGAAACGCTGGCCAGGATTTGGCTGCTGCTGCTGCTGCGAAGGCGGTGGCATACTTCTGGCATCCTGCTCGCTAGTTGACTCCATCGCTGGATGATCCAGGGCACCTTGCTCGCCCGTTCCATCGCTGTAGTGGATCGAGGCATAGAGAATTGATTCCAGCTCGTTCAGCCGTTCGCTGTCCATCTCCTCAAGCTGCGGATTCGGATTGAGGGCTATGACAATAGGTCAATTGGAATATGGCCAGTACTCACATCACTCATTCTGCGCGTCTTTGTTTTCCTTTGCCTTTGATTTGGTTTTCTTGCGCATTGATAAAAAGTAATATAAAGAAAAAAGAGCACGTTGATGGCAGAGCACTAGTGATGGGCATTCGGAAAAGAGAGAGGTAATCGAAGCAGTGATGGCACTCTGGCTATCGGAATACGTGACTATCGAATGTTAAAAAAAGCTGATTTTTATGAAAGGAATATATGAAGGTATAATTAAAATTGATGATTAATATATTTTTGCTTGAGTTTTAACCCATATTACTTGAACTTACATTTGAACAAATAATTATTTCTTCTATAAATAATAAGGAATTCAAAAGTTTTTAGATAGGACTTTCAGAAGAATAAATGAAACAAATACTAACAATATTGCTGTTTGTTTGTTTTTTATGATCTTTTCGAAGTTACTAATATCCAATAATTAATAGATTATATGGCAACATTTCATTCACTTTTTGACTTCACAATAAAAATTAAATTCTCCCTCCCGATTGTGTTGTTATTTTGTTGACTCGATACTTGTAAACTCTATCGATTGCGGGGGTGCCGGCCGATGTCGATAACGAGTAGAGCAACCCTAGCTGCCGGGCCACGTACAATTTGCTACAAAAAATAACAAGAAGTAATTAAAGCTAAAATACAATGTAAGTGGGCCGAAAGTGTGTTAAGTATATGTCCAAACTGACGATCCTCCAACCTTTCAGTATGGATGTGATGCAGCGTTACGTTTCGCCCGTGAACCCGGCCGTTTTCCCCCCACCTCGCCACCGTGCTCCTGATAATCGGAACCTTCTTCACCGCCTGGTTCTTCATCTTCGTGGTGTCCCGGAAAAGCTCCAAGGAGAGCACCCTGATCAAGGAACTGCTGATTAGCCTGTGCGCCTCCATCTTTTTAGGATTCGGCATCGTATTCCTGCTGCTAACCGTCGGTATTTACGTATGAGATACAATCTAGGCAAAGACCATTCCGTATAGAAATAAACTAAAGATATGTCCGTGGGCGTGAACGTACATGAGGCCTTCTTTTTTATTAAGGTTTATTGTAATTCCAATTTCAAAGATTCAATTTGCGCTTAAAACAATATCGAATATATATTATGCTAACATATAAATCGTCTACACGTGCACACACTCTCCCGTCGAATAAGAAATCACGGCAACTTTTGAAACTATTGCTATTCTACCCGGCCAGTCCGGCCTTTTGTCTGCACTTTTGCATGGTGGCGCGTAGGATAAACTGCTTCCGGGACAGCTGCCGCACGTGCTTGAGGAAGGTCTCCAGGTCGATGACCCCGCCACGGAGCCCTTCGCCCAAATAATAAATGGCATCCTCGGTGGCCGCCTCATCGGCATAGGCATTGAGTAATCTGTGAATGGATAATGAGTTAAAGCTATTTTCTAGGGACAAAAGGATAAATTGGAAGTGCCAGATACGGACAATAGGGCTGTCTTGTTCTATGTCCTCTTCAATATCTGAATGGTAAGTAGTAAAATACCAGCTTTATAAACCACATTAAGCTATCTGGCCTCTTCTGGTTCGCAGAGAAACTTGATCAAGTTCGATTTTATATATTGCTATAAATAACTTTAGAGAATATTGTTGTATCATCCGCAAGTTTATACAAATGCTCTAAATGGTTAACTTTGGGATATTAAGTAACTTTGTGAGAATCTAAATTGATCAATAGAAAAGTGAAAACCAGGACCAACTTTCTTTAAGATTTCTACAATCAACTTACTGTCGGTATAGCGGCGCTGTGGTGGTCACCGCCTCGTCGGGATCAATGGCTTCGGCGCTTTCCAGCGATTCCAGGCTCTTCTCCAGCTCCTGCTCCTTGTCCTTCAGCACACTTATGTTCTTTTGCATATCAACCTGTTCGCGTTCGAGGCGCGCGATGATGGCATCGATTTTGGAACTGCCCTCAACCAGTTCCTGCTTAGTGCGATTAAGAGTTTCGATCTCGGCTTGATACTGATTCACCTTCTCCTGGATGCGACGGCGCAGCTTGTCCTCCACGGCGCTGATGAGTGATGCTTTGATGTGCTCCTCGGTTATGGTGCCCGTGGAGCTGGGATTGGACGAGGGATTCTAAAGGGAAACCGAATTATTACACACTCATCTGTGATTTTAATATTTTTAAAGCTTACATATCCCCCGGCTGGTGGGTAGCCACCGCCACCCGGCTGCGGGAAGTTCATGTAGGGCGGATAGCCGGCGGATGGGCCAGCTGGACCAGCGCCTCCCGGCGGATACGGTCCGAAATTGGAACCCGTAGGATATGGCGGAAAGTTGCCGCCACCAGCTCCGCCAGCTGTGGGATAAGGCAAAAACGAGTTGCTGCCACCGGGTCCGCCAGGCTGAGGCATAAAGGCTGAAGAAAAAACAATATATGATATGTGGATATGGACACATGGATGGAAAGAACCACCACTCACAGTTTGTGGGATATGGCGCAGCGATTTGTTCCTTGGGCTTTGAGTACACCGGCGGATGATCGCCGAAGGTCACGATCATCACCTGGATGAGCGATAGCAAGTCGGAGGAGTGCGGCTGCCAGTCGTGCAGGTAAGGCAGGTAGACCTTTCCGTTGTGATCCACGTACATCGAGACTTTTATCTGCATGGTGGGCGTGGGCTTGACAAAACACATGGGTGCATTTTGAGGATGAGTGTCCATCAACCATATACAAATGGGAATGTAGTAGGTGTTATCTGTTGGCGAAGGGAACATATTTACATTTCTACATACTATCAAGTAGCACACTTCAATATGATTAATTACTTTTGTAGACCACGGGAATAGTGCCCTGTATGGTGAACAATTCCTTGGAGCTGCCATCGTTGAATACTGAAATGGTGAAATATTTGTAGCTATGTATACACTATCCAAGTGGGATGCTGTTATCAGCTGATTCTTACCGAACCTCTGCAGGTCGTAGGTCAAGCTGCGATACGATGTGACCACATCCATCACGTCCTTTTTTGTGGCACCCACATATTTATACTGCAAATAATTTCATTATTATCGTTAATTGCGTTGCGTGCAGAAGAAAGGAAAGAGGAAAATCCCAGAGAGTGGGTGCATGACTCATAGACGGGCCTCACCTTTGATAGATACTTTGTTATTTGTGTCTCCTCGACCGCGGGCATTATGCTTGGCAAACCAGATCGGCTAGAATCGAATTCCTCCTCAAATTCGTCTTAGATTTAGTGATTTTTCGTAGGCAAGTTCACAGCAAATTTGTTGAATGAAAACAAAGTGATAGTATCGAAACGCTGACTTAGTGTGACCGTCTGCTTTTTCGTACTACAACACATTACGGATTTCTGGCTCATCGCCAAGTGGTCATTTTTGGCCAAAACTTCATGCCGGAAAATTAATTTTATTTGGCTTTCCCCATTTTAATCCGAATTTTTGTGCAACAAAATAAAACTACCTATATGCTATAGACTAGCACTTTAAATTATGACAAAAAATACCATTTGGTTATTGTATTTTTGAATAACCAGTGATGCCACCCTTTTAAATTGCTATCGCCAAAAACCGTTACATCTCAGTCAATAGCTTAAAATGAATAAAACAAAGGCAGGTGAATTTTCTGTGCTAAACGCTTCTTAAATGTATACAAAACAAAATATTTTAAGTTATTAATTATTTGATAAGAACATTTAGAGCACACAAAGAACACATGACCTTAAAAATATCTTAATATTAAATATTTTATTTATTTTATTTTTTAAGTTATATGAAAAATAATCTAATACAAAGAGATCAAAACTCATATTCCATATATAAAGTTTAACCACGATATTATTTAAAATCATTAAATATTTATAAAAACTGAAAAATGGATCAATGTTTTAGTACTCTTAATTCCTCACCAGTACTCTTGAACGATTCTATTTAATTTAGAATTGTAATTTCACTTTTGTTTAAAAATAAACCAAAAAGTTATGGCAAAGGAAAGTTCAATGGCTTTAAATGATTTGAGCAATTTTGTTTTAATGACTCAAAATTCTTTGCTTAATTCCAGTTGCCCATTCTGATTTTAATTAACCAAATCTTGTACAGATCGGAGCCCTCAGGCCACAATTAAGCTAAAAAAGCGTCAATTGACGATTGGCTTATCTCTGCAAAATAAATCCACGTACCGACCCATTGCTCCACTCGTTAAGCCTAATTGTGCCCAGAAATTGGTGCAAGTCGTTAAACTTTTTCGAGGCACTTTGTCGCGAATTTCAATTCCGTCGCGGATTTCGCTTTGACAGTAATTACTTCCAATGTCTCAAGTTCGCGCACATAAAATTTCGATTTCAAGGAAGGTCAGCTCTAATGCCTTTTGTTACTGTTTGCTTTGCTGATTGAATTCTGGCCAAAGCGCAATCAATGAACAAGTACAGTAGCCAAAATGTTGCCCTATCATTAAGGGTAGATCAGCAGTGGCATTGCTGGGATATTATGTTAATTGTTAGGAGTTCTAGAACAACATCTTACATAAAAATTTGTAAACAATTTTAAAATTCTTGTGATTTAGATATTACAATTATTATTTACTTCCATGGCTTGAGAAATTGAAAATATATAAAAATAGACTGGGTATGGCTGCTTCGGTTGGATTGACTTTTTTGGTGGAATGGCAAGTGCTTTTGGGCAATTGGCTTCTTGTGCGTTTTGCCTTCGGCCAAATACAAATTGTTGGTCATGTGTACTTGAACTCGCTTGAAGCGCTCGGCTGAAGTTCAAATTAAAAGAGAATTCACATAAATCACTTTGGGCATACTCTGGCTGGCTGACTGCCGATTACTCATACGCCTCGTGGTCGCTTTTAATTAGCTAACGCGATTCTTATCACTGTTGGCCACAGCTACTGCTGGGCAACTCAGGCTGGAAACAAACCTGAAGCTACTTCAGCTCCGGCTATGCACTGAAAAAACTATGATAATTTTTGTTCTGAATCTAAATGACAATTTTTAATACCACAACTTTAACAACATCTCTGATACCATTAGAACTTAATAATTTTAGATCTTTTGTTACTATTTCATGTAAATACTTAATAACTTAATAAGTAATAAATAAAACCGAAAATTTGGTATAGCCACCATTGATAGAATTTACATAGATTTTTGTTTGGCTGGTTTATTTGTGTGGCTTATTTGTTCCGTTGTTTTTTTTTTAATGACTTCATAAGTTTCAAGATATGGCTGCTTTACCAATAAAGCATTTTTGATTAAAAAAGATTTCCGTGACACCCCTGATAATAAAGTATATGTCTTAAGAAATATCGAAATATTTTTCTGTGTGGCTGTGTAATTGCCTGCTTTTGTAAACTTGATTTTCTCAACCGCGTTGACCTCCGGCCAGCTGTGTGCTTCGTCTTCTGCCACCGCGATAATGATAATCATCGTAATAATCGCGTTTCTCGGATCTTTGTGTGCGTCGTCTATTCTCTCTTTTGGCTGTGAAATCTTCTAGCCCATGTCCCAAGGCCATCCAAATTACAACAAAGCTCTGGGCAGCGGCAATTGAGTTCATTATCATAATAACCCATTGACCAACTAACTGTTGTAAGTTTTTATTTTTACTTAATTTTTTCCGTGGACAACGTTTTTGATTGGCCTGGGAGGTCTTGCTCTTAACGCAGCTCAGAATCGAAAGTAGAATAATTTATGCGAGATTGCGGGATTGGACCACCCACGTTCTCGCAATCCGGCGATTGTATCTCGTTCAGAAGTCATCAATTTTGTCAACCGAATCTCAAAGCTCGATTAATCACTTCACGCCTGCCAATGACTTTTAATGAGTTGCCTTGTGAGCAATAAATTTAATTAAAACAATTTCAGCACTTTGAGGCCGAGTACTTGACCCAAACAGACGATCCGGGCCGAAGTTCTAGCCTGATGAATCCGTTTCGGCATAATGGTCAGAAGCGGAAGTGGGCAGGCAAAGCGCGGCTAATTGGCAGCCATTATGTCTTTACATTCGAAAATGGCAAGTCTTCACTCTGAATCGAGTCTTATTTTCGGCGTACTTATTGCTCGGAGTTCTAAAAATAAAGCCTAATGAGCACCGCCGCTTAAACAGTAATAGACTAAAAATAAATGCCAATGAAAAAACTAATGAAATTAATCTGTCAGTGGGTTCCAAGTGACCGCAAAAAGAGATTTCATGGAGAAAAGCTTAAATTCCCCGCGGAATTGAAAGGAACAGCACCCATTAAACTCATTATTCATGTGGATCAGCCCCAGTGACCTCTTCCAAAAGGCGGAAAACCAATTGAAACTCCCCTGTAATGCTATTAAATGTTATTTATTATGATGCCATAAAAACAATAAACCATTTGAACAAAAGCCCAGCGCAAGAATCAATAATACACCTGATGCTGCCATGACATGCTATATATATCCATTGCTAGCCATATGATTGTGTTTTCGGTACCAGCCCCCACTGACAATATCATTAACAACAAAGAACACATTTCTGCCAGCATCACTTTGCAGCTATTAATGAACAATACACGAAACATTGAAAAAAACAAAACCAATCCAAGAACAAATAAATACGTAGAAACACACAAAGCATGAAATAATATTCAATAAGATATTTGAACTTTGAACATGAGTAGAATTGCGGCTAGATCTGATGAAAAATGTTTAGCTACCACTAAGAGGTTTATTTATTTTTGCTAATTAGTCCTTAATTTTCTTTTTGCTTCATATGTAATAACATAATAAAAAAAGGATTTTAAATACAAGTTCAAATAGCTTAAGAATAAAACTAAAAAAGGAAAAGCAAATTAAATTTCAGACAAATTAATAAACTAAGAATTTCAATACGGATATGCACCGTATAACAAATAAAATAAGAAATGTATATCATTAACTAAAAGTATTTTTGGCCATGAGGAAATTGGTTATTCACTGAGCTAAGAAAAAAATAAAAGACTTAAATTTAAGCTAAAAGGGTTTTAATTTTCTCCTTAGGGGATTGTTAATAGCTTAATTACATATTCTTTTCAGCTTCCATCTCCAACAATTCATCTTAAAATCTTGAAGCAAAAACACGAGTGGGCCCTCTGCTTTTGGGCGTATCTGGGGTTCACTTCCGGGTCAAACCCCGTATTCACCTGCTGCTCCACCCCGCCTTCCCGAGCGTTTTACATTCGTGAACTCTGCCACTCGACGACTGAAACCATTAATTAATAAATTGCTTTGTTTTTGTGACAAAGTACCCAAATTTGTTCGTGTGCTCAGATGATTGATGGTTCTTTGATTTGTGCAAACTTTGAATTAGCCATCATTTGTTGGCCTGTCAGTAATCGATGAATTGAACGGGGACTGGGATTCGGGCGACGTGTTCCTGCTCCGGGCGACAATCTCTGTGGATGGGCCGTTAGCTCTAGTTCCGCATTGCTGGCTAAAATATTATCAATCAAAATAATATTTTTCGAAAAGCTTCCCAGGTATTTTCCAGTTCGAGTTTACTGACTTTTGGAAGAGCACTAAATTAAAGCAATGACAGCGCTGACAGCTTAGAATGTGAAATGAGCCTAGGAAAACCTTCGGCCAGTTGTTTTTTTTTTCGTTTTCTAGAACCCAAAAACCCATTTCAACTCGACATTAATTTTTCAGCATAATGACGACAGGCACAATTACCCAGATTTTTGAATAGACCTTCAATGTCATCATTACAGGAAGCATTTTGTTTTATTTGGCTTAGTAAAGAGAGCTCAGTTTTTAGCCCTGGCCGCCTTATCACGTCTCAAAACTATTCTAATTATCAATGACTTTTGGTATAAAATTAACTGCCATCTGTCTATGTTTATGGCTACTGTTTTTGCCTCGATCTTGGCTTTAGATTGCTGTTAGATTTCGCATAAAAGTTCAATTAATTATATTATTTGTATTTTGTTTCGTTTCTGCTCCGCTATCGTTAAAACGAAATTTATGAATGATCATTGGCTGACTTGGGGTTTCCAGTTTTCGATTTGAATTCAAATACTGGGCACGTAATCACCTAGGCCAAAGCACTCACACACGAATTGGTTTATATAATTCTATGACCATTTCGCATCGTAATCTTTGCAGTTAAATGAATTGATTTTGTTCGTTTTTCTGGTAATTAATGAAGTGGCGAAAAATCTCAGCTCAACTCCTTTCAAGTGGCAAATTAGAACAGAAATTGATTGATGCTGATTGAATAAGTTTCGGATTTGAATGCGGTCTGTGAGTCACCAAAAAAAAAATTAGTCACTCCTAAAGTGGGTTGTGTAGACTTATATTTGTGAAAAGAAGAATTTTGGGGGAATTCCTTAGTATCACTCATGACTCTTCCACAGAATTTTGATTTTTTAATTATCATTAAAATATATTTGTTTAAAGCTTTGAAAACAAAATTATATTTTCAGAATCTCTATTCTAGTACGATTATTCTGCTGTTTACATTTATTTATAAAAAGTTTGCGTACTTTATCAGCTTAATCTGAAACTACAGCAATTATTTAAACCAAGTACAAGCTTTTTAAAACATAAAACCCATTTGTCAATAATTCTTATTTTAGTCACAACGAACATTTACCTTAAATAATTCACCGTTCAATCATATGATTATACTCCCCTTGGTCACGATCCACAGTAGCACTTCACTGACCACATCCGAGTGCCGCAGTTACTCATCAATTTGACGAGTGCTTCCGGTAATGCGAAAACCGCCTGACGCAAATCAAAAGACTTAGGCAACGAACTTTTCGACCTTTCTCATGCGCCCAGCCAGCCAAACTTACAAAACACAACGCCGCTACCTAAGTGAACTTTAATTGTCTCCAGGGCCACGCCCATTCGCCCTCGATGCGCCCACCGCAAGACTAGTGCCCCAGGGGCCATCGATGAGTTTTGGCACGTAAAATTGATTTTTGTGCCGGGCAGAACTTATTTTCGTGTATTACGTGACCTGGCAGCTGCCCCAGAGATAATGAGCGGCCCGAAGATCGCAGCCACGTCACCGCGAATGGAATGCAAGGCAAAGAGCATTCGTTGCGCCTGCCCCGGCAATTGAACGAAAAACCCGAGAAGCCTAAGCTGAATTTAAATTTAAATTAAATGAAAAATTGATGTACCGTCTGCTCGGCGGCGGTCGAGGCTTTTTTTGTCGAGCGCTAAATGTTTGTTTTGGGTTGACAGTTGTCAGTTGGCGTTGTCCGGCATCGGGAGTCCCACCGCTGTCTCCTTCCCAAATTCCGAATAAAAAACGAAAACTTAAAAACGTATTTCAAACAAAATCTTTTCGCTCGTGTGTGCTCTCAACAATTGTTCTTTAAGTCCAGCTAGCAAAGGCAAACAATTCTAGGAAGCCCACTGCGAGCGACACCCACAGAGGAGAACTTCAGACCCCAGACACTCAAAAGTGCATGAAACAAAAAATTAAACAAAAACTTTAGTAGCTTGAGCCTGGGACTAACAAAGAGTGGCGTTAAAACCAAACCCGAAATCATTTTATAAACAAACGCGTTCATTGACCAATTTTATACAAGCAGACAACAAAAGCCAGCAATCAAATGCGTCACGCTTGACTCAAAAGTCAACCACAGCAATAATAAGAAAATTTTAATAAAGCAAGACAAGGAAGAAAATATATAGCCAGATAAAAGGTAAGTTGTTTATTTCATTTTAAAATAGAGGAAAATTTAAGAAATATAAATGTTCTCATTTCGAAAGATAATAAAAAACTTATTTAGTTTAAGTATTTCTCTTTATTGTTAGAAACAGGATTGCAAGGAAAATAACCCACCCTTTATATATATTAAATGTTACATAGAAGTCGTTTTTTTTTTACGAAAGGTAAAAAAAATGTATCTCTTTATGTCATTTTGGGACATTTAACTTATTATTTACAAATTTCAATTTAATACAGATCATTACAAATCAGTTATCCTTATTAGTTTTATTAGTTTTGTTTATGTATCCAGTATATAGACCCTCTTTTTTCGGTGTATTAATTTGTGAACAAAAAACTGGCGCCAGTTGCGTTTTCTTACTAAATTTATCGTTATGTTTTGCTAATTTTATTTGCGGTTTTCGCATTTCGCAGTTTCCTAAGAATTTGCCTGAGAATTCGATATAAAATTCAAAGGCAGTCAACATATTTTAAATATTTGATATGTATATATTTTGCATAAATTTGCGCTGGCGCCAGTTGTGCTGAGTCATTGACCGAAAAAAAAAGAACACCGATGGAAATCAAATGGAATCGAATGAATTCCAAACTGGAAAATTGCCAACTGATCGACTGCCAGGGTCAATTGAAACCAAATGATTGATATGTAATTTGGTGGGAGGAGGTAGTTAGGGGGCGGTGTCAAGAGGAGGCGTGTCACACAGTTCTGAGTGGCGGTAAACGCTGCCAGCTGTTCCGCTCGAAAGACCGAGACAGTTCGGCGGTGACTTTAGTCAATAGTCTATAGTCTATAGTCTATTGTATAAAGCCATAAATCGCGCTCAGAACATGTGCACAGCTGTGCGCCCTAGACAAGGCCACAAAACATCAAGTTTTACTTTGTGGGCATGCAATTTGAGTCCAATTAGCTGAAAGGGTAATCTGCTGATTATCACCTACGGCTGCAGCTTTATTAAATGCTGCCTCATCTCGACCGCTCTGATATGCATACAGATGGTTATCCACATCAGACACATGTGTATAGATATTCTATATTATATCTAAAAGTTGTCATTCCGTTTGCCTTGCATATGAGACTCGGATCGTGTTCGCCAGCTAAAAAAAAATCGTGTCTAATTTGTAGATTCTCTTGTGCTTTTTTTCTATTTCACATCTGTTGCCGATGCACTACATCGATAGTCAGATGGATATATATAGATATATGCCGGGGGATTTATAGCCAGCCGTTGCATTAGCATTTGCATTCATAACTCAGCAGATGTAGAAATCCGGCAAAAAAGTTTTGTACATTTGTATGGAGATTTGTAGAAAAATTGTTGCGCCCGTAAATGACACATATTTGAAATTCGAATTTGCAATTGAGGCATTAGACACTAAACTGCGGGGTCGCATATCAAACTTTAACGGAACAAATTGACAATATAATTTAAATATTTTTCTGTCGTTATTTAAAATATTTATTTTTTATCTATATTATAATGATTATAATGTATACATATTACCAAAAAAACATTTTTGTGAATTGTTTACAAGTTGTATTGGAATTAGACAAACCAAAAAAAGAAATCAATAAAATTCAGCCAAATAGTAAGAATAATAAACATAAATAAATAAATTTTGGCAAACTTAAAAAGAAGTTACTATCTTAAAGCTTTCTTTTCTTTATTTATAAGACAATTCTGCTTTGAGGTTAAGAATCGAAATAATAAGTTAATAAAATATATGAAATAAATGCCAAAATCATTAATGACCATATAAATACTTAAAAACCCAAGAAAGATGATTTTCTGCCTGAAAAGTTGTTGCACAATTTATTTGAAATGTTTGCTGTGTAGCCTAGTGCAGGTTCGAACTCATCTGGCAGCTGCTGCAGTAACCCTACCACTTGCTGAACGCCCCCTCACCGCCCCTCTTGGCCTGTTTTATGTGACCGCACAATTAATGCACGTAGCGTTTGCCAAGTCGACTAATTTCGCAAGTGCCACGGCCCGTTCATAATTACCATGATTTGCGATTTTGCCATCGCACTTAACCCTTTTGGCCAAGTCAGCTGAATTACCGCGAGCCAAATGGGGACTGGAACGTTATCGAAGCCAATTGATTGACTAGATCTGACTGACATGCCGAGAATTGAGAACCCTCTGGTGGTGGGTGAGTGATGGAAATGGAAGCCCAGTTCAGATATGCTCACGAACTGGCTCGCGCCTTTTTTTCTATTTTTTATTTTAGACAATTATCGTCTTGAACTTGTCTCTAATGTTTATTTATATAAGCCAAATGATCCGGCAAGTCGGCTGCCAGGGGAATGGGGGTTTCGCATTCATTAGATAACTTAAGCGAACCGAACCGAACGAACCGGAGATTGTCCCATTAATGAATGCAAAATAGTTGGTAAGATCGAGAATCGCGTTGGCGTGGGAATAGAATCGGTGACCCTGTGACCAACTAATGGATCGGTCGCTTGGCTGCACAATTGAAGTCTAATTGAAACTAGGAAGTCTAGAAATGGGAAGTGGATTACATTTCGAGGGCAATTAGCGCGAAGATTTCGTAATAAATCAAAGACAAAGAGACTGATTTCCGACTTTAGTTCCGCGATGCGTGTCCAGCCCTCCGGATCTGGTTTAGTTATGGCTATTCTTTTTTTAGCCACCGCCTCCACTTGGCAAGGTCGCGAAGCGTGGCCATATCAAGTATACGCAGATGAGTAATGCCCATTAAATGAGTTGTTATACTTGTTACCGCCGCCAGTGCCAGTGCCAGTTCCAGTGCCTTTGCCTCGGCCTGGGCCTGGGTGCTCCCCTAATGGTCTATAAAGAATTGAAATTGGCCATTAGCCGGACGGACGAAACGTAACCCCGAACAAAGAGCAGGAAGCCAGGCGGCAAATGCAAAATTAATAACAACAGCGAAATAAGTGCTCAAAATATGTTTGCCATTTAACGCTTTAAAATGTAACAAGTTTCGAAATAATAAAAACAAATTTTTCATTTAATTAACCATTAATGGCAACGAGTGCTATACAGCTGTCTGCCAAAAATGGAAAACTGTTTACCAAAAATAATTTAATTTAAGGGAGGTTATATTAATCAAAGAAACTGGTTGATCTTGGGAACTTAAAAAAGTTATTTAATATTTTTTCTAAATGGTTCTTCTTTTTTTTTTAAATTCTAATTGTTTTAAGGTTGTTCATTTGTATTTGTGTATACAAATGTTTTGTTAATATTAATCAATCAGTTGACTTACTGATTTTGGTAATTAAAAAAAAATATTGTACGTTTTTAAGCTTTACAGATTTTTAATGCAGTTTCTAAACACCTGTTCTTTTAGAACGTTTCTGTCATTACATTTTGTATGCTAATTGTAATATAGACTTTGGTTACTTACTTGCATGTTGATGTGTTACTAAGCCGCCGAGTTTCAACTAATTGGAATACGACTTATAAGTATGCATTCTTTATTAATGTCTGGCCGACCTATATTTCTAATTTAATTTCATTTGAAACACGCTCATAAAAATAATCTATTGTATATACATAGCTTATTATAAAAGTTGATACGAATAATGTTCTGATAATTTTACAAATTATTTAATATGATTGGTCCACTTTCGTTTGCATTTTCCAAGCCCTTGAGTGATTTAAAATGAAAAGCCCTTGGCAGAGGTCCCCGACCTGCGATCGCCGGTCCACAAACTTTCCCAACAACCTTAGAGAACGTTTAGCAAACAGTGGCAAGGGCAGTACAGTGAAATCTGGCCAAAATCAGCGTTAATGCTAAACCGCAGTTGAAGGTTTCTCAGCTCTAGCTGAGCAGAAATATTTCGTAGTTTTCAGCTTGTAGATTGTATGCATATAAATTGTAAATAATTTGCAAGCTTGTTTTGCCGTCTTGTTGTTGTTGCTGCTGTCCGTCAGTTTTTTTTTTTATAATTTGATTGAGCTACCGAAAAATTGAACGAGGCACGAGTTGGTCCCCCACATCTCCGATCGCCATACCGTTTGCCATAGTTCAAAAATTATGACAGCTGCACGTCGTTGAGTTGCTGACCAGCCTGACAGTTTATATTTATTAATATCTTACTTATTAAGTTACCCATGTTGAGCGTAACCAATTGATTTGCCAAAAATTGCTATTTTGCTGAGTTCAACGACCGATAAGCAATTCGACATTGACTTTGCCACTTTTTGGCAAACTCATTTAACATTAATTATTAATTAGAGTTGTCATACTAATATTTACAATAGTTAAGGCATTAGTAGCAGTGAGCAAATTGGCTCTTTGAGTGGTAATTTCAAAATAACTTAAACAGTCGTAAACAAGTAATTACATATGTCAGCAAAGGCATCGCTTTGTTTGAGTTATGTACTTAGATTGATATTATAAAATAATAAAAAAGGTAATAGAAAATGATATTAAAAATAGTAAGAAAAAATAAACTCGTTTGGCAAATACAACACTTCGTATTTGTAATATGCCATTAAATCGTCAGTCAACATGGCGTATGTGTAATACACTTTAAATAATGGTTTCTAAAGAAATTATTAATTTACAAGTCTTTTTATTACACTGGAATCATAGAATATTGTATGCTGAATATAAATTTCAACATTCCCCCAACAATTTATAAACATAAAAAAGTAATTTATGGCAGCAATTTTATTTAAGGCTATTCAAGAGCTGTAAGAGGTTTGATTAGTTTTCTATAAGCCACTGGCAAATGATATATATATCTATATACTAACAAGTATTAAGCTATGTACACACCTCGGCTTAATTTCAAACTCCCACCCGGGAAATCTTGACTTTTGCACTTGGGTTGGTTCGATCAATTCAAGCCATCCATGCAAATGTCAGCCCAGACACCGTTAGCGCGAATAACTGTAATTAAAGTCATAGCCGGCTCAGCTGGCCAAGAGCTGTTTAGTTGGTAAGTCGCTGCCAAGGCTCTTTAACCATTTGTCAAGCGATCTCACACTTTGGCTAAGACTCTAGACTCTAGACTCTAGATGGCAGACCCCCGCCTGGGATCAGACCTCGCCGAGAGGCAGGGAAAATATTATTTTTAATTTGTATTTCAAGCGTTTCGCATTACCAAGGTTCTTGGCCAGCTTTGATACACTTATTTTCTCTTATTTCGCCGCTATTGTGCAGGCGGTGTAAATATTTTGGGTGGAAATTAGCAGCAATTTGCAACTGAATGCTAACCGAACCGTTTAAGCCGGCCAGAGAGCTGGCTTAATAGCAAACTACAGGTATCTGGATATGCAGGTGTTTTTTTTTTTATTGTTTTGAATTGTGGGATCAAGCTGCTGGGCTGGAAAATTTGCCCCGTCATTGCCAAACAAAACAAAACTGACCATCGCCAACGGGGCAACACAATAAAAATCAGTTAAATAAAATATGCAGGCGGAGTTCCCAAAATTTATCAGATTTGAAGCGTAAATGTGACACTTTATTACCAAGCTGATGAAATGTGAATTAATACTCAGTTGTGCTGACGAAACGCAGATTTATTTTGTTTTCCTAAACATTTAAGTATTGTATATATATTTTTAATATAGCGGTGCTGATTAATAGCCATTGTTAATATAAAAACTAAATTTACCACGCCCATTTAATATGTCATAATTTTTACAAAGCTCTTAATTGTAATTGTTATATCTAAATCTTTGAACATTTCTATATTTATATTTACAACCGTTGATCACTTAACGACCAAACATAAATCTTTTTATGGGACTATGGTATCCTCCTTATCTGGCACGTTTTTTTCACACGTTCCGCTTAAAACTACATATTTATTTCAAAGAATGTTTTAATAATGTTTTTTTTATTGATTTTTAAATGCTTTTTTAATTGTGCAATTTGGTTAGTCATTATTTTTTAAAGATATTTATTTTTAATACATGTATAGCTAATTGCTGTGTTTTTTTTTTAAAGTGTTTTGTTTTGTGGTTATTATTTTTTTGCATTTTACGCATTCATGGTAAAACACATGTTACATCTAAAAAAATATTTATTGTAATAGTACAATCATTTTGAAACTATTTTATACCGTCTACCACTTATTTAAAACGAAACAAGTGTACAAAAAAAATAATTTTTGAAATATTCCACATATGTATAAATGCCATAAGGCAATTCAATCTTTGTTTTCGGCTTAACAAATATGACCTTCATTATTAGGTTTTTTTTTCAATTTGTTCACCCAAAAAGCCCATCGAATTCAAGTTCATGGCCCAAAAATCACCTGCTTACCCCCTTCTCTTTTTCTCTCTCCATCCATCACCATCTCTCTTTCTTTCTCCACGTGACTCACCTGGCTAAAACCGACGAGGCAACAACAGTAACGAGTTTTCCTAACCAACTTCGTTGGTCGTTGACTTCGGCGGCGAATATGTGTCAAGGTCGTTGCCGGCACTGCTCTCTCCATCTCCCTCTTTTTTTTTTGTCTATCTCTTGTGTACGTGCTGGCAAGACTTCGAAAAAAGTTTACACAATTTCACAATTCGCCGCAAATAACAATCTTGCAAAGGGGAATTTACCTCCTCCGCGCGGAAGATGATCAATTAAAATTGCATTACATAACACAGATTAATTCAAATAAAAAAGAAAAGATGGGTTATAAAAAGCGAATAAACCACGTTGAATGAAACGGAAGCCCGAGTGACCTTGATTTTATATCTTGTTCTTCGATGAAGCAAAACTCAAATGCAGATACACTAAAAAATTAGTTTTTATTTAAATATTTTAGTTAATTTTTCTTAATAAAAAATACATTATGTTTTAAAATATGTAAATAATGTTATAAGACATATGATCGTTTATTATTACCATAGGAAATATTACTTTTTAACTGAAGGTTTTTAAAAAAGTAACGATTAATACTCTAACATTTAGTCTTACAAACTTTACAATTGTTATAGATTTACTGTTACTAAAAATGTAAAGCGTGAAGTGTAAAATGTTATCTGATTCAGGTATTTAAAGATACTTTACTCAGTTATATTATTTATTTTTGTTATAAAAAATATCATATTATTATAATTTTTCGCGGTGTACTGGTAGTTTCTCTGTCAGCCTTAGACCACTTCTGACCCCCCTTCCACGCCCACTTCCCGGGAAGCTTCTTCGGCACAGCTTCTTCGGTTACTTGAGCAGAAGCCAACTTTTGGCATTAACCACAAAAGTTCAGATCGGCCGAGCAGCCAACAAATTATAGCCCCCAGCTTGAGTGTGTGTGTGTGGTGTGTGTCGCTATGCTTTTTGTGTCGGTGTGTGCAGGCCCCCAAAGCAAACAATGTTTAATGTAGTTTTTTTCTTAATACTTGAAGCGTCGGGCGGCCGACGTCGCAGTTAGTCTCAGCACAGCCGCAACGGAGTGTGCACGCGCCTTCAGAGCTAGAGTTAAAGTTAAAGTTAAAGCTATAGAAAACTGAGCTACATTTACCAACAACCGCCAAAAGCTTCGAACATCGAACAAGTTTTCCAGTGAATGCGAAAATTAATCTTTTCTAAATTCGATTCAAAGTTGTGGCGGCGAACGGAAAAAACGACAATCACACAAACAAGTTGAAAAATTGTCAATTCAAAATTGTTACGTTTGCGTTGTTCTGCGTTGAAAGTGATCGATAACGAAATCGAACGATACCGAGTTTAGAAATATCGAGTATCGAAATTATCAAACTGAATTTAAACTAATCGAAAAAAACCCAAAGTGACACTGATAACCTTCAAATTAAAAATAAACTCAAAGTAGCCCAATCGAAGCCACCAGATATACGAAAAAAAAACCCAAAATAAAACCAATTGAATTTTGATCATATCTCCCTCACTTTCGTTCACCTGGTCAAAAATGGATGCGCCCAAGCAGGTAAATGACAAACTTATCCCACCAAAAAAATGTTTATACGCTTGTTGTTATTTTCGTTTGTTGTTGCAACTTTAACATGTTAACTAGGCTAAGAGACGGCAACAACAAAATGTGCGTGACAAGTTGGCGGCCTGTCTTTTGTGCCGCCAAAAAGTGCCACGCCCCTTGGCCCATTAATGCAAGGCGGCTCACCGCAATGGCTCAAAAACGTGTTTACAATTTGTTTTTCGCTGTATTTGTCTCCTTATTTATTTCAGTTTGTTTTTATGTTTCTCCCGTTGTCTGTCCGACTTTGCCAATTGCAATTTTTCCCAACCGCATCATTCATCATAATTTCGCGACATACTGTATATTATATTTTCTTTAAGTAGTGCATTGGTCAACAGGCAAATTGCATTTTTTGCTGATTTTTTGGTATTTACTTTTGCTTTGGCTTAAAATAAATGTATATCTCTATATGCGAATTAATGCCAAATTGCTGAATAAAGATTAATGTTAATAGAGCGTACAATTTTTGGTGGTATTAAAAATAATGCAAAATGTTGTATACAAACTTAGATTATGACTGGTTTATTTGGATGAAATAAAATTACAACAAAGTACGTAGTTTGAAAGTATAACTTTAATAAAAATTATATTATTTGAAAGGCAAATTTTTAGTAACCAAAGTTATTTGTTTTAAGCATTGTTGAAATAACTTTAAATTTAAAGGAAAGCTAATTTTTTATTTTATTTTGCTTGCTATGATTTTAAAAAACTTAATACCTTAAATATATTAGGAATATTTACTTCCAATTTCTATCGTAGACCCAAAAAAAAATTCATTCAAATTGTAAGAACATTTTTTAACAATAATTCGATAAAATTAAATTAAATATTTAAAGACAAAATTTTCTTCTAAATTAAACATACCAAACTGTTATCAAGAAAGAGATCTAATAAATATTTATAATTTAATTCTAAAATTAAACAAATCATGTTGGTTATAAAATGTGAATAAGAAATACTTTTAAGCAGAACCAAATGTTTCGATTCGTCTATTCTTTTTCCAATCTCTTTGTAAAGTTCACTCGAAGTTCTATTCACTTAGCACCCCATCAAATTAAATTAAAAACCCAACCTCAGCCACTCCATTCTGTTACTTAGAAATGAGTTCTTGTAATCGCTTTAAAGTTAACATTTTTAAATTCTGCCCTGCTAAATTTTATTGCACTTTGTTCAGCTGAAAACGTGCCTAAGAGCTTAGACACAAAGATACAAAACCAAACAGGCACACAAGAAACTGCAAATTGCATTCGGTTATTAAAATTGTTAAAGAGAAGCAATTTTTCGGCGGCTTTCAATGAAAACTTTAATTGCACTCAATTTGGCTTCGCTGGTGTTTGTGTTTGATAACCTTGTGCAGAATTCTCTAACAAAAAAACGCACAGAAAAGCCAAAGTAAATGTTAACTGTTGGGCAATTTCTGCTCAGCCATGCAATTTTGTTTAATTTCTGAGTTAATACCAAAATTCTATTTAAAGCCAAAGCGGAGGTAGCTCGATAGCGCGACGGAAGCTATATACAATTTACGGCCAAATTTCATGGGACACGTGTCACCAGAGTTGAGCGAACACTCGACTCAATCAAGTCGATCGCATTCCCAGACAGTTCTCCCTTCACTTTGTCGAATTTGCCACTTCAGATTTGACAATATCATATATACACGACAAAAAGAGCAGCAGCTCCCACGTAAAAATAAAGCCAAAAGAATGGGGAAGCAACCAAGCATCCAATTTGGTAGCACATAAAGCACACAAAAAATCTTTATAATTTATTATTGTGTAAGAGATACACAAATAAACATTTTGGAGAGTCTCCTTTTTTGTACGGGGACTGATCTTTAATTCGGATAATAACTGAAACCAAAGCGGATTTGGAATTTGGCATCCAAAACCGATTCTGTTCTGGCATTTTCACTTTCGAAAAATTACTAGGCAGCTGCCAGCTGGAGTTAATTTCATATTAGGGGTGGCTTAATAAAAAACATAGATCAAAGTGGAAGGAAGTTGTTAAATATATGTTGGAATTTAATCTGATCTGAGAACATGAGAAATGACAAAAACCTAAGCTTGAGCTTGGGAAGTGGTAAGGCCAACTATGCTCTTAATTTTAGTGTTCATTGACTTTATGACATAAGAATGCAAACTTTTAAAATATTTAAAATTCTTTATGGCAGTCGTAAAGTGATTTAAAATTGATAATGATATTAAATGATGATATGTTTTACTACTTCAATTTAATTTTAATGAATTGCATACGGCGCTGAATAAGCGCACATAAATAAAAAAAATTATTCAAGAAATCATAATAATTATATATACCTACCTACAATTAAAATGTATTAGATAACATAAATCTTTATTTATTGCATATCGTTTTATTAATACTTAAATTTAATGTGAAAATAAAGTATATTTTTGTGCTTTTCTATTTTAACTTAATGAGTATTTTATTTTTCATAACGATTTAAATCATTTTTAAATACTTACCAACAAAATACCGAACCCATGAGTTGTTTATCTTTAATTTTGTGTCGAAACATTTTGAAATGCAAATTTTTGAATCAGCCTTCAACATTTCTAATCAGCTTCCTTTCAGAAGGCCTCTAGTGTCAACTGCCACACGCGAAATCCGTTAATTGCCCACCTTCATTATTTCATGCAAATCTCTGGCACAAGGTGTCCGCTTAAAGAATGAAATCCGGCCAAGAATGTGCTCCCAGTAGATTGGGAGACTGATGGAGTGACGGGGGATTAGGCCATAGCCATAGATATGTGCATATTTATGGGGGAACGATAAAAAATGCTTCCACGTGCCATCGATGAGTCGCTTTCAGAGCTCCTTCATTAATGCGCGAAATGTGTTAACTAATTAATAATAGAAATTAAAATTTTTGCTTTTAAGGAAAGGCAAAAACAAATCCGACCAAATTGATATTAATTAGAAGTTCATTGTGTTCGGAGGGGGTCTCGATTTCGGTTTGTGCTTTTCTCTTAAAGCCACCCCAGTCATTTTGGCACCGAACATGACTCAAAATTTGTCGGCGAGTTCCCCTTTGATCAGATCGCAGCGATCCCCGAGATCAGCAAAAAGGTTTGCGCTTTAACCATCGACGATCGTGAGATGATTCGACCTGACCCCAGGCCTGGGATCAAATCCGGCCCGAATTATTAGCACTAGAATTTCCAATGAGTGCTCCCCATCGCCTGCTCATCGCACCTCGTCGCTTGTGCAACCCCACACCCGCACCTCGCAATCCTCCCCTCCCCCTTCCCCTCCAGAAATCCGGCAAAGTTCAGAGCATGCAATTCTCAGACTTGACTTCTTGCCACTAAAACAAAAATAGTTTTCGTAAGCCGTTTTGGCCATGTGAATGCCGCCGGCGAACAACAGACAATTTAGTGAGGTGTAACGACGGCGGCTACACTGCGACAAAAATTGATTAGGTTTTTAGGTTAACACTTTAAGGGCTTTATGTTTTCCATTATTTAGCTTGACGATTTAAGGGTTTAATAATTTTTAAAATAAAATGCATTCTTTTGATTCTTGTTTTCTGCATATACATTTTTGTTCTTAGTAACAATTAATTAATTAATTAATTATTATATTAAAAAAGCCACTTAAAAGTAATAGATATCTTAATATTAGGTTAAATTACAAAACAAATATAAATATCAACAAAAAGAAAGATGAAGATACTGTAATAGCTACCAATTTAGAGAACTTTAGTTTATGAAGAGTTATTACTATGTAAACTAGTTTTAGAAAATTAAAAAAAAATTATCTTATTATAAGATTTTCTTCAGTGCAAAAACCGCAAAAAAGCGAAGATTCGATGTTTTTTTGTTTTAGTTGGCCCGTACTTGAGGTTGAGTTATTACACGAGTTTGTGTCTCCATCTCACCTGCTTCCTCCCGCCGCTACCTTGCCACCCCCCACCCACTACACTTCTTTGGGTGTAGTTGTTGCTGCTGTCTCTTTATGTGTGTCGCCGCCGTCACACTCACATGTGTGTGTACCTCCCTCGCTCATTTGTTTGCTTTTCTGTTATGAAACGAAATTGTGTCAAGGTCAAATTTGCATGAACACGCTAAGCAGCAATGGGCGCTCTCAGGGGGAGGTGGATGTGAAGGGGCGGGGCCGACGATCAGCTGTTCTGCGAGAGAGCTTTGCAAATAGTGGCTATTTGGCTTACTTTGCGGGTTCCAGGTAATTGAAAACTAGTGATGGGAAGTATTTGCATTAATTTTAAGCATAAGTTCAAATTATGATTTAAAAAGAATAACTACTGGTTAAAATGTAATTTCAAATAAATTACAATATATTTGTAAGAACTATTTTTTACCTTTGGAATATTATAAGAAAATGTTACTGTGAATTCAACCGATACATTTGCTTAACACTAAAGTTTTCTATCTAAACTTCTAATTAATTTTAAATTAATTAATTACCAATATAAAGGAATATAGTTTTGAATACAATTTTGACTAGGTAATTATAAAATGTTTTACACATCACTATCACCAATCTTAGTTGAAGCTGTCAAAGTAAATAGAAAAGTACGGTGAAAACAAAATAAATATTTAACACGCCCTGGAATTTAAACAGTGAGGCTGTCTGGGGTTAAGTATTCCACTTGCTTACACCCCCCTTATGTTTGGACTCTGATCGCCTGCCTCTCGGGGCACTTCCCATGTCAACTTTAATGACAGTTTTTTGTTGATTTTTTCTCAGCCTTTATTTAAGTTTTGTTTTATATTTAACTTACGAGATTTGTGAATAATTATGCAAGTGCACAGCCCCTCCTTTTCGCCCTTTTCGGTAGTACGTTAATTGAAGGGGACAGGAAGCTTATCCATTAATTAGCTAATAAAACTCAAATCATCATAAAATGCCAACGATTTGATGTAAGACAGAAATTAACAAGTTTTAAAACGAACCAAAACGTGTTGAGAAAATTGAAATAAATTGAAACGAACGGAAATCACAGTAATTAAGGTAAGGGTGAAGTAATGCCTATGATTAACAAATTAAGTATGATTATCTTTTACCACAATTTTCGAAGTTAAATTCAGCACTACAAGAATCGACACTTAAATAAAACAAGTAAACCCATTATGCAAAAACAATAAATGAATTCAGACTAAGATTCTTTTAATTGCATTTCAGTGAGCTGGCAAATCCCAAAAGAGCTCTGTTCATAAGAAATTATGCAATTAAGACTCAAGCAGCCCACAATACTCAGTTAGAAATAACTTATGCAATTTGTAAGCTCGACTATGTTGGACAAGAACTTCCTCGATTCAAAGTTTAATTGAGTGAAATCATTCTCTAATTGTCCGTTTTGCTGCATATCTATGCATTAAAACCATTCACGATTGTAATCCCCTCAATCAGATGCATCATCATCATTCTGATTGCTCTTCTGCCTTTCACACAACATTCTCGGGTGATGAACACAGCATAAAGAACAGCAATTCATAAAATGTCTAACAAATGATATTGTTGTGTTATTAATAACTTTGATTATATGGCCATATACCCAGCCTCCTTCTCTCCCTTTTAAATGAATAATTATCGACCACCCACGATGTCCACTGGACAAACATTGCTTTTCGGCTTGTTTATCATTTAGTACAAAATCAACTAGTAGGAAGTCGAGCTAAACTGAGTCATGGGAATATTCTGAATGAATATTTGGGAAGATGGGAATGTGTCATTTATCCAAAAGAGGACGCGTAAAATTAATTATATGTATTTTGGTCAAGCTAATAGCCATAGAATACTTTCCCATATGAGCAGCTTATATTATTCACTTTAAAAACAAACCATTTTTTCCACTTAATACCCACTGCAAAAACCGTCAATAAATTTGTCGTCGCCCGCACTCTAAATACCATTAAATTAGTCATAATTTAGACAAAAGATAAAGCCGAAAACAAAGCATTAAAATCGAAAAAAAAAAAACAAAATAATTCGCCAAAAATGGCCAATTAAAAGATCACTATCAAAGCGGTGAACGGTGGAACAGCTGCCGTATACCGCTAGCTAACCAAATAATTTGGGCCAAAACTAAAGCTGTTGGCAACAAGAAATACTGAATCAGCTGAAGAAAATGTTCGAAAAATTCGCGTAAGGGAAACAAAGAACATGAAGAACAATTTTATAAACATTTTTATTAGCGCTTGATAACATACTAAAATTTGTTTTTAATGACCAATTTTTTTGGTATCCCGTTGATATGAACAAACGGATTACTTCCCATGGCTGTAAGAATTAGATGAACAAATTTATGTCATTTTTTATTAGCGCTTGATAACCTACTAAAAATTATTTTTAATAAGCAATTTTTTTGGTATCCCGTTGATATAAATTTACGTTTTATTTCCCATGGCATGCAGCAGTAACTTTAACAAGATACAAGATGGTAAAGCTCGTAATTTACCATCCACCAAAAACCCAGCTAATGCTAATAGCAACGATAAATCGCACAGCACCCCGATATGCAAATGCAGCAAACAAATTGTTCGATAGCCAAAGCTAATTGGAAATTCCTGTAGGCAATGGCAGCCAAAAAGTGAAGGCAACTTCAGTGGCTAAAAAAAAATAAATAAAAAAAGCAGAACAACTGCAGCATGAATCAGGTCCGGGAACGCAGCCGGATATATTTATCCATATATTGACATGCAAAGCTTAGAACCCTTGAACGATCGGCTGACGAAAGGGGCAACGTAATGGCCATAAGCCAAACACATTAATCTCCGCCTGCGACGGCGACTGTCTGCACATCTCAAGACCCGGGCAAGACATTGCCATGCCCACCGCCAACAGCCAACTGCCGACCGGTGGTTCAGCTGTCGACACTCCACGGTTCATTGGAGTCGGGTGACAAGCCCACCAACGTCACCAGTGATGTGGAGCCTACTCAGAGTAGAGCTCAAGTCTGGTTCGGGCTCCCAGCCAAGCGCACCCAGTAGCTCTGCGCAACGGCGAGGAATTCACTTCTCCGATCTGAAAAACCTTAACCCTCTCAGGGAAATGTATGCAAAGTAAATGTACTAAAATTTTTAAAATAAAAGTAATGCTTAAGTTATTGATGAATGATTCAGTCAGGGAAATCCGTTTGTTGATTACTAATTTATGCTTTACTGAACAAAATGATGATATAATTAAACGCACAATTTCTGCTATTTCACATTCTTTATGGCATTTATACAAATTACAAAATAAACGTAAAAACCATTGATTTTATAAATAAGTAATAAATAATTTTTATATTTTTTCTATCTCTTCTGAAAAGTTAGATTATTTATTTACAACAAAATCATGAAAATGTTATATAGTATAATCTGAGTAATACTAATTTTTGTGAACGAAAAAAATTGTTGCTGATTTGAAATCAAAATCAATTTAATTGTCAATATTAATGACTAAAATGTCTTAGTCTCTGCTAGCTTGCTTAAAATTGTTGTTAAATTTTTCAAGCAAAGGGTTAATATATTGGGCGGGTCTTTTATTTGAGTTTTCGGTTACTTACAGTTATTGCTGCTTCGACTGCAGTTTAAGCTTGACCTTCAAAGTGGGCACAGTTAATGCCCACAATGGCGTTTTCTTTTGCCTAGCAACGAAAAACTTTCCAGCGGGTCAGAGATTTCGGAGCGAGTTCGTTGCCTAAGTCTTTTGTCTGAGCTAGAGTCTAGACGAATTTATGAGGCGTGACCGGCATGACGCTGCCTTTACAATAGAGCCATCAGCCCTGATCCCGCACCCTTTCTCCCCCAAAATCCAACTGCTATAGTTAATGGGCGAAACCCGAGCCGAAATGGCTAAAAATAACAAATGTGCCGCAATTACCAGCATAAAAAATAAGTTTGGGAACAAAAAATAGACTGGCCCACGCGACCGTCAAGCAGTTGAGAACGAACGCCCCAAAGGAATAATTTGTGGCATAAGTAAGCGTACGTGTGCGCTGCTGCTGGCTTGCGTTTCAGATGTGGGAAACACTCAAAATTACCAAAAATTTGCGGCTGTCGAAACAATAATAATAAAAACTCAACAGAACAGCAGAAACAGCAGTAGAACCAGGCACCCGGATTCATTATTTATGGCTCCCCCCCATTGTTGTTGATTTGCTTTTTTTCATACATTTAATATTTATTGATTTCTCAGCAGGACAGAGCGCTGGCCAGACAAGACGCATTCATCACGTGCGTCATTTAACAGTTCAATTGATTTGAATAAAAATGCTATTTATAGAGCCTGACTGCGGCCTGGAATATTATTATAATGGGTCGCCCAGGGCGGTCAAACTAAATTTCCCACTAATCGCGCGGGCAGTGACTCACATTCTGGATGCAGAAAAGTTGGCAAATTATCTAACCACATTTAGTGGTGGGCTTTCTCTTTCCCCTTGGATATTTATCAACCGGTTGTCTTCTAATTGGCAGGCAGAAATCGAAGCGGATATATAAACCGAAAGCATTTTGTACTTTCCAATTTATAACAAACAAAATTCCACATTTTAAGTTCGAACCAAAAATCCGGTTCTGCTTGGGGTTCTGTTTGTTTGTATATTTGTTTGTTCTTGTTGACCGTTTTCGCCCTCTCGCCAAACAATTTGTTACAATTTATTTTTGGCCATTAGCGGACATTCGACCCCCACAATGAGAATTTTATATTGTTTGCACTGACAGTAATTTATGATATTAATTGGTAATTAATTAAGTAAGGCATACTGCATGATCGCATGACACAGTGCCACCCACACAAAAGATGATTAGTTGGGATTACTATCCCAAAGCCATCTCCTTTGGCCTCCACCCCATTGCGATGGGGAAACCATTAATTAATTAGGCCCTGATGGCATTGTTCGATTGCTTCTTTTTCTACGGTTTGTTAAACACGGTTCGAAATAAGTTTATCTAATTAATGAGCTACAAGAATTAACAACTAAACGGGGCGTATCAAATGTCGCTACTTGTCCCTAGGTTTTATGAACTAGAGATGGTCAACTGACTACTTTAACAATTAAATTTGTTTACTTTTGTTATCTGTTGATGTCAAATTGTGCATTACAATGAAAAAAAGCATTTGAGAGTTTAATAAATTCCTTGAAATACATTTTTTAGCCTTTAAAATACTTCTTAGATCTTATAAAGGTAAACTAATTACTTAGTTTTCAGTTTTATTAAGTTATATATTTAATAAATAAACCTACTGCGTGTCACGCTTTCATCTCGAATATAAAAACCACGGCGCGTGGCAAATAAAATACGCAAAACAGAAACTTTAAAGGCAAAACAACCAATTAGTTGCCAAATTAGTCGTAGCCATTAAAAAATTGCTTAGCACTTTACAAATTATACAAAGCCAAAGCTTGCTAAATCAACATATTAACTATTTATTAGGACAGACACAATAAATTTATGATCGGCTTAGTAAACAAGTTCAAAATTTATCAGATCATTGACCCAGAGAACTACTGAGAAATACTGATCTGGATTTGGGTGTGGGCCCAGATGAAGCCGAGTGCTCAGCACCCAGAACCGTTAAAGATAAGTAAAGGAATTCCTTCAATCCAGTTCCACGATCATGTTCAGATCCAATAAATAAATTCAATTTAAATTCAGTTTAAAAGGTAGCTATAAAATACGAGAAATTACCCCGAACATTTGCAGAAGATGAAGCTGGTTTTATCCAGCCTTTGCCTCCATTTCATCCTCCTGGTATGATGATCGATTTTTTGTTTTTGCTGTTTGGCTTTCACTAACCAATCGGTATTAACATATTGAAATTAAGGTGGGGGGTTTTTTTTTTTGTTTTAAATGTTTTAAGTTAAACAAATTGTTTTATTTCGTTTGCATTAGTTTATTGTGTGTTTGGAAAAATGAAGAAGAATTCACATTTCAAATGTGAAACAGTGAGAAAGCGAAAGTTATACTGGTTAAGCTGAGAATGTTGAACTAGTTGAATTTGCACTTGGAGAAGTCCATCTCAGGATGCTGCTGCTGGAATCTGTAAAGAGAGAACAAATTCTTTAAAGTCTGTTCACAAGAAATACATGACTTTCAGATGTACAACTACAATCTACATTTACAGATGAAAATCCTTAAAGTTCCAGTAATAGTACACCATTTTATGGGGGTTACAGAAATTTGTTTGCAGTTATCCTATACTTACTTTTCAAGTATGTCCTGCTTTTTGCGATCATCACTGGTGGGCAGACCCATCTCCTTCTGCCTTTGATCGAACATCATCTTCTCCACCATGCTGCGCGTCTGTCCATCCAGATCCGAAAGCTTCGATGACTCTGGGTTGATCTTGCGCGTGGATATCTCCGGATCGCTTGTGACCAGGCGACTCCACCAGCTCATCTTGTTGATCTTGTCCAGTGTGATCATCACGGTTTTGCTGTCTTGCAAGACCCACACGGACTCCTCCTGCTTCACCTCGGCGCACAGCTCGCCATCGATGATGGGCTCTTGACCTTTGATGCCCACCTTCAGCGTCTTCTTTCCAATGCTGACCACCAGATCACGGGCTCGCAGAGCGAATGACACGTTGAAGGGAATCTTGAGCTGCAAAAACAAAAAGGTTTACGTTTTTGTGATGAGAGAGTTTAATTTTCACAGTTCCAGTTATATTTTATTTGTATCACTATTACAGATAAATTTGGGGGCAATAAAAATTAATTTTGATGATTCTCCCTATTAAAAATCAAGTATACTTTGCAACTTCTAAAAGTGTCTAAAATATAAATTTATTTTAAATACTAATAACGCAGCTATTTAAAAAAGTCTCTTTCAATATTTTTCTATGTGTAATGCAAAAGCCAGTCCGTTAATGACTATCAAACTAGAGTAGAGTGGATTGAATTGGATTATTCAGGGGTTCTTCATGTAATCAAGCTTTGAGTGGCAGGTTTAGTGATTAATGATCGGATGTCTGTGTACATCTACGGAGATTCTTTAGCCAGACTTTGCTTTGGTCATTGCACAACCTTGGCGAGCTAATAACGATCTCTATAAATAACCAACTGCAGGGGCACGTCTCTGCATCCAACCATCCAACGATCATATCACAGCTGCCCGATCTGCCCTTCACCAGATCAACGGATCGAGTCTTCCTTTGTCCAAGGACGCAATGTAGAACGGGAATTTAGTTCAGCTGCCAGTTCAAGGACGTACAGCGGTTCTTCAGGTCCGGTTAAGGGAGTCAACATCGATTCTTCAGAGCTCTCAAGAATGTCGCTCAACAGGTTGCAACAGATACACAGAGAAAATTCACTGAGATATTTTACAGATCGACTCGATTTTTGCATTTATATTGAAAATGATATTTAAAGAGTAATATTATTGGAAGTAAGATCGCAAATTTCATTTTATAGTTTTGTTTAAATTAATCTAAAGATAAAGATTAATAATAAATAAATAATTAATTAATAAAGATCATTTTTCTAAGCATTTTTGTCGCAATTAATAGCAATATTTGCTTTATTATTTATTTTGCTTTATTATTTAAGAAGTAACAAATTATTAGGAACACAAATCTCAATGTCACGTAGATTATAAAATATTAATTCCTTGAGCTAAAATGATCACAACTTTATTGCTGTGTAAAGAAGTGAAGCAACCTGCAGATTGGATTTATGTGCCTGCTTGGCCAAGTTCACAGCAATTACACTGGCGTCTAGAATTATGTGCCACGGCTGGCCATTAATTATAAATCGCACGGATACATGCATACATTAACACCTTTCCCATTAGCTCGCAGCATAATTAAAGCCAGAGTTAATAGACAACTGGCTGTGCAATCAATTAGCGAATCGCATGTGGCAGAAACAATGAGGGGTAAGGTAAGCCTTTAATTTAAATCTCACGACGCCGCATCGAACCAAGGACGCTTTCGTTCGGCTCATGATAGTTTATGGACTATCTAGTGGGGGGTATTCGTGTGGGCAGTCAGCCAAGGTAGTAGCACTTTGAGTTCTTCTCCTCGGAGCACGCGGCTCGTGCCAACAGAAGCTCGCAGATCACAGCTCACAGATCCCAGCTCACAGATCACAGACCACAGACCACAACTCACAGCTCATGTGGGTGGCATCTTCATCACCAAACGACCGTTAAAAAAATGTGTCAAAAGCTGAAACTGAAGCGGATGTCAATTGGAAACATTGAATCGTACGCGGATGTAAGGCAGCAACAAAAATAGCCTCGGATAGTCAGAATAAGAAAAAATATCTGGAGACGTGGGCAAAACGTAGAGTTAAAGACTTGGCAACAGAAAAAGTCAATTGGAAACGATCGCAATGCAGTGCTAAAATTCTTGCAATGGTCTTAGTACTCCGCAAGAAAGATATACACTTTTTTCACAGTTTATAGTTGACCTTAAGGTAAAACAATTTGAAAGGGATTGACACTAAAAAATTTTCTTTTATTTTTATTTGTTTTTTTTTGTAGAAAATGTAACTCGTACATTTAAAGGAGTAGTTTGTCAACTTATTTAATTGTTTAAAATTCAAGGCGTATGGTGGTAAAATAGTGGTAATTAAATTGCAATACATTTCAAATTTGTTTTTTATTAAGAACTATAACAGCTAACATTCATTAGGGGATTTATTTATTTACTTTTATTTGTTTGGAAGTATAACTAGAATTCCACATTAAACTTCATTAAGAAATCAAAGATGAAAGGCAAATTTATCAAGGGACTAACAATCTAATAAATGCCTAAATGTGAATGTCCGACTTTGTGTTTGGGGATTGTATAAATTTAATTAAGTAAATGTAGGCTTTCTCAAGGGACTCGCAGACTTGAAAACAAAACTCATTCTGCATCGCTGAAGGTTATGCAAATAGCTACCCAAAGAACTCTATGCTCGAAACTAGGAAATTTACACAAATCAAAAGTTGGCAGACTCGCAGACACCTACGGCCATTAAATCACCTCAACAGGTGGGACACTCATGCAAATGATGAGGCTAGAGGAAAAACAATAGAATCGCAGCAAAATTTGAGGTATGAAAATGAAGCTGTGCCACCAAAAAGGTAAACACAAAGCTGAAGAGTCACCGCCAGTCAAAGTCAGAGTTCGCTTTTGAGTTCAGACGAGCATAAAAGGTGTCGTGCATGAATTAATGAATAATAACAAATATTGATGACTGCGACGACGGCTGAAATAAAGTGGAAAAAAATAAGAAAAAAGCACGAGACTTGGCACACTTATCCAGGTGAGAGCGGAATCGCAGACGAATCGTCTGACAGTGGGCGATTTTATGCAAATCGGCCAATGTTAATGGTATTGCTGGTCGGCTGCACGTTAAATCGCCAACCAGTTAATCGATCATTCAAATCCGCAGAGTTTTAAACCAAATCGCCCCGCTTCTCTCTCTGTAAAGTGAAAGACATCTTTGTCTGCTGCCGTTTTAAAGTGTTATTTGTTGCTATTTCATCTGATGCCGCAGCTGATTAATTCTATAAAACTTGAACAGCATTTCATTTTCTTTAAATATCTAGCAGCAAATAATTTATGCTAAAAGATGCGATCCGGTGCCAGGCACCACCAAAAAAATTAAATAGGAAAAAAAAGAACGGTCGCAACAACAAAAGTAGCGTAGAAACAACAGACCATCCATTTAAACAAAATAAAAATCGAAAAAAAAACTAGCTTCGTTGATGGAGTCGAGTGTTTAGAAGTGTGTATCTGCGAAGTGTTTTGTATTCGATAATGTTATCACACAAAACAGCTGAGTCGCCCAAGGAACTTTGGTGGGGGTACAGTGACTAGTCGGAAACTCAAATTTAGATAGATATGTATATCTTTGAAGATTTGTTTTAAATATCAAAATAAAAAATTCAAACTTCCAAAGAAATGTTGTGTAGGTATTACATAGTTAGAGAAAATCAATAATTAAATCTATATATTTAAATATTAAACATTTTTATTATTATTAAATATCAAACAAATGCTATTTTAGAAAGTAAATTAAATATAAACATATTTAATTCAATAAAGTTTATCTTTACGAGGGCCTACTGTCAGCTCATTAAAAGCGGCTTAAACTTGACTTATTTGTGGTCAAAAGTGGAGTGGACACCTAAAAAACTCAAAACAGAGGGAGATGGAATCAAAATCGAGCGTGGCAAATTCTTTTTTATTCCTTTCCATTTAGAATTGTTTTGCGTTTAAACCTGAAACTAGTTCCTATTGGGAACGGGGCTCCACTCCACTCTGCTGCGATCCAATCCCCCATGCCTCTAAAAACGCGGCGTACAATGAGCTCTCGAGTGGGTACAATAGAATCCGTATTGACATTTGCATGGTAAATCAGATTCGAGAGATCGATCTGGTAGCCATTTGTTTGCCCCATAAGCGGATTACAAAACAAATGATACTGAAAACTTTATCCGGTTAGCCTAGTCAATTTCGGGGGATATCCCATATAATGAACTCTATTCGACTTAAATTCTGGTGAGAAACGAGATCTTTTCTGATATGACTAGACTTTAATTTTGATGAAAAACGAGATCTTTTTGATGTGACTAGAACTGAAACTGTCATTTTGAATGGATTTTCCATAAATTAATACACAACAGAATGTAAAGAAGTTTCTAGAACAGGTGAAAAATGTAGATGAGACTTAAATAGGTATTTGATAGGTTTGAAAATGTAAGCCAGTTTTTAAAACCTCTCTAATTTAAATAGTTTAAATTATCTGTTCTTAACATTGTATAAGTTGATAAATGTTTCGAAAAACTGAAAGGCTTTTAACAAATTTATCGATTTGTAAAATATTTGCATATTTTATTTGCATATCAGATAATTTATTTTGATACCATGTTAATAAATTAACTAAATCGAAGTAAAATTAGCCAAACTTCGGGGAAAACTAATCGTAGATCTGGGATACTTTGAAATATCGAATAAATCAAGAGAATAGTTATTTCTGGATCTTCTTGACCTGATCTTTAAAACAAATTCTCTACCAGGAAACTGAAAACGGATCTTAAAAGCGGTTAATTTACTCAAAGGCTTTGTCAGGTTAAATTCTTTGTTGTGTGATTTATAGGAGAAACCCATTAAGAGGCTTTATAAGCTGAACAGGTGTGAAACGGACAAATAAAATATCGGCTTCACTTATATAACCTACAATTAGAAGCAGGCGAAATTGGCAATATAAAATTAATTGTATATTGAACCGATACGTAATACTCTTATGTGATGAGGTAACAACGAGAAATTTATTTAGTATTTCCGCTTGCTTAGCGGTTGAGTGAGTCACGCGTTCAAGAATTTCGCATGGAATTCTGCATTGACTTAAGATTCTGAATATAAAATACACCCCTCGAAGGCAGAATACCAAAAACGTTTTCTATACGAAAATTATGCTTTAATAGCGGCAATCAGTGAAATAGTGTCCGCAGGCCCCACACAAATAAGCGTGGCAGACGTCAACGGATCTATCCAGATAGCTCCAAGGGATTTCCCCGTTTACAACGACAAAATTATTAATTCTCACAAAATATTTGTTTTTTTTTTTTTCAATCCCAATTGTTGTCACCCAAAATGGAACAGAAATCGCTGGGCACGTAAGATCCGTCCGTTTGTCATCGGCGTCACTGGGAACTATTTTGCATTTTTAATTGTATGCATGAAAAAAAGATAGCCGTTTGTTTGTCTTCGGTTTTATTTGGCATCTTTGGGTTTCGCTGTGTGGTGCGGTGAATGTTGTTGATTCTATTGGGGGAATGTCTCGGAATGGCTCGACCGGCGATCTATAGCAAGTGTTTGGCTCCCATTCGCCGTCATCCCATCGCTTCAAGTGGCGACGTCCCTCAATCTTCGCCTTTTAAGTGATCTCCAAAACGCCGCCTGATTCTCTTTCGATTTATATTTTTGTTGCTAATGCGATTCGCGTTCGCCGGAGTCCATTGCCACTGCTCTGGTAACTGGCAGTGTCAGGTAATCTTTGTCAACTCTCCGCTGATTAAATCGGCCAGACTCGGCCAGCACTTCACCCATACAAGCGAAAAGGCGGCGAGAATACCCCAAAAAACATTGTTGGATCTGGCGGCAGGCCACTCACTTGTCTCACTTAAAAGGTGATAACAAGATGCTCGACAGCAAACGAAGCAACAAAAGTTATGGGCGCAAAAAATTAGAAACATTTGTTGCCTTTTGCTACCGAGAATGACAGATGGACCTCTCCGATTTAACCCAATGCAAACCAATTTGTAATAGAAATGTTGGGAATCTTTGGCCATTATTTGTTTACTTAACCAATTCCCACAGGGCGTTATAAGTCTAATGGTATATTAATATGACTATGAATATGATAATACGACAACTATCCGAAGCCAAAAACAATAGTTGGGGATTTTTGGCAATTTGTTTAACGAACTCCGCCAAGAGAAACGCAAACATTTTGGGCATATTTAAAACCATAATTTATTAATGGAAACCTTAGCTATGTTTTCTGTTGACTCATCGGTATTTTCATTGAGTCAATAGGCAAAAATGGATTTCCGAATATTCTGAATCCAAATCGACAATAAAATTTAAATTTAAAATTGATGTAAAAGAAAACTTGATTAGAACTAGCAGAAAATTTGTACATCCCCACTTAAGTTTCAAATTTCACATTAATTAATCGATTAATTTGTATGAATCTTTGGTCGCGTAGATATAAAGCTTTTGTTAGGATCTTTGACGTTAAATGCTTTCTTAGAATTCCAAATTAGCCAAAAATAGACTTGCTTATATTTAAATAATGGTCATATTATTTATAAGACCATAAACAGTTGATTTAATAATGAAAAACGTATTAATCAAACATTAATGAAACCTGGGAACGATGGTACAACAAATGGGCGGGGCTATCTGTAAAGTGGTCAAGGTTTGCCCTTAATTAAGATAACATTAAAATAGAATTAGGTTTTTCCCGCAATCAAACTTCAATTTCTGGGCCGCCGAAACGGATCTAGAAAACGCCCACACGCCAAAAACGATTAAGGGCCCTTCACTGAAGAGCTGGAGAATCAGAAATACCCAGCAAAAAAAAAAAACAAATTGCAGCTTAATGAGCAGAAGGGCGAGAAGCTAAGAAAAGAATACTCAAAAGAAAGTAGGCAAATCACTTGATGAGCTGATCAAGCCAAGGCAAGCAGTCCACACATCAAAGCCGGCAACAAACCCATCAAACATCGTCGAAACCAAAGTATAGAGAGAAAAAGTTGCCAATCGTCACGAGCTGTATAAAGATGTCTACAGTAAGCGCTCTCTAAAAGCGAATTGTTTTAAAGATAAGAAAATTTCCTTTAAAATATACACAATGAAAAGCTAAATAGAAACTATGTTTTTAATGATTTTCACATTTTGTTATATAAAAGTCAATGAATTTTTTACTTTATTATTTAAGAACTGAATAATATAAGTTTTAAGACATCAGAAAATCAAATACATCTTAAAATAATATTTACTAAAAAATAAAAACTATAAGTCAATGACAATGGTTTTGTTATTTATTTAAAGTCTTCATAAGATTTAACGATTAAACTCTTCTTCAGACTTAATGATCAAATTACTCAAAAGTGTAATTCGTTTTTGAGCGACTACTGTGGCAGCAAGCGAGAACCGTCGAAATGTTATGACATGCAAAATCCGGCAAGAAAGCCAGCAACAACAAACACTTACACTCGAAAAGGTTTGCGCATCGCGCTGTCGACGCCGACAGCGACGTCGCGTCTCTGCCTAGGCGGGCAGATCTCAGGTGAGCCGAGATCTTACCTGTGAGCCCGACTTAGCTGCTAAGCTCGCTTCAGTTCGATTCTTGAGGCCGTTTAGATCGGTTCTGTTTGGCGACACGCGCACTAAAAAGTTCTTCGCTGTGAGAAGAAGTCGTGAGGAGAAGAAGGAAGGAGTAGACCGCCACTTAAACAATCGCCAAGAGAATCGAATCGGTTTCCATAAACAGCAGCCTGCCTGATCAGCTGAGTGTTTCGCGAGCCGCATTTAAATAAATTATACACATCATAAAACCCTAATTAAAGAGACTGACAACCGGAGCGAGACTCTGCTTAAAAATACTCCAGATTGTGATACTAATTAACTTAAATTGTGTGTGTGATAAATTACTGTAATAATCAAACAAATCCCGAGAACAAAACAAACAGAAAATTACAAATTAACAAAAGTAAGTAAAGTAACAGCGCCAGGCGACACATAAAGTAAACCAAAAATAACGCAATGTTCAGAAAAAAAACAAATCGAAAACTGGCCAATCAAGTTGAATCAATAATAAGTGATAAGACTTCCGCATGCCTAAATAATATTTACAATAAATAAAACCCAAGAAGCAGCACGAACAAATTTATTAACTTCTGTGCTGTGTAAAACAAACGCACAAAACACATAAAACTCACAAAAAGGAACAGCAAGGCAAACAAAAGACTTAAGGCACAAACTCGAATTGCAACTTTTGTGATATAGCTAAATTTAATAGAATTCTTATGATTATTGGGAGGACAATTGATTGCCTCAATTACGTCAAAGCCAAACAATCGCCGGATCCATTTAAAGAGAAAGGCCCGAAATATAAAAGCTTGCCAAAAAAAAAAAAAACTGTCGACTAGCCGAATTAATAATAAATACAAATCAGGCTTTTAGCCAACCAAGACCAGAGACCATAAATATCAAACAAGTTGCCAACAAATGCAAAACAAAGACAAGCCGAAAGACAACTCGAAAGTTCAGGTTTTGTATATTGGATTTGGATTTCTTCTGACGCTAGCACTAACGAGTGCCAGGAATAGGGGAACAGAGAACAGGGGCTAGGGAAGACATAAATGTGTAGCACAGATATTTTGGAGCAGAGCGGATGTACCAAATCGTGACACGATCACCAGCTTGGTTGCTAAGACATACACTTTTTCGTATTGGGTATATCAACAGGAAACGGAGAATGTTCCTGACCTCACCAATTAAATAAAAACCACACTTTATACAAAACCTAAACTTAAAATGGCTATATAATTTCTATGGTTATTTTATGAATTAACTATACAATTACAAATTTTCCAGTAAATTATGTGCTCTACAACAATTTAAAACTAGAAGATTAAACATTTAATAATAATCTGTAACTTTCTTCCAAAAAAATTGTACACGCCCAAATTTTAAATCCAGATATAAGCTCTAATCACCTTAACCCAGTTTATTAATTATTCACCTAAAAGTAGCTTAGGAAATTGGCTAACTTTCTTTGTATATAAACCAAATATTCTGATAAAATCCATGAATCTCTTTGAGATAATTGATATATTATCTAATTTACTAGCCAAAATGGATTCTAACCAACTGCCTTTCTTTCCCTTACAGATGCAGGACTATTGGCACATTCCCCGCGCCTCGCTGGCCTCTTCCTCGAGCTCGGCCATCAGTTCGGCGAGCTCCTGCAAGTCCTCGAACAAATCGCACTCGAATCCGCCCACCCTGAACCAGCGTAGTTTGCCCAGCAACAGTAGCACTACTAACAACAATAATACAAGTGCCGCAGTGACGGCCGCGGCAGCGGCAGCAGTACTGGCGGCCGCCAAGCGGGGATCGAGAAGTTCGCAGGGCTCCAGCGACAGCAACAACAGCACACGGGTGAGTAAGACGAGCCCACGCAGGCTCCGGTTCTGGCGAGCCAAACCATTCCGAGACTGCGTGACTCAACAAACATTCTCTTCTTTCCATGCCAATTAAACAGAGCGCTGCTTCCGGCTCACTGCTGTTGACGGCAGCGAATCTGGAACGCTTTGCGGAGATCCACAAGAAGCAGGAGCGGCACAACAAAATGCTGATGCCCAGCAATCCATCGTCGTCCAACTACAATGCCAACCTAACGCTCGCCAGCGGTAAGGATGCGGTGATTGCCATCGAGGGCCAGCCGGAAGATGTGGATCCCAATTTGCAGTACGTGAAAACCAAAGACCTGGACACCGTATCCATCGCCAGCTCCATGCACTTCACGATGGTCAATGGGGAGGGTGGTCCGCCCAAGAAACCGAAGCGCGGTCTCTGCGATCGGGGACGCCAGGTCACCGTGTTGATTGTGAGCATGAGCACCATCTTTATGCTGCTCATTATGGGAATGGTCTATGCGCTGGAGAGTAAGTTATTCGAACTATCCCTCATTCCGTTCAAATTGTAATTAATATTTCTTTCAATTTCTAGTGCGCGCCCGTGACATGCCCAAGAGCTAGGACTCAATCTTTCTGCCTAGCCAATTAGTTTATTATTTATTGTATTGTCTTTGTCCCCCATTATTATTATTATTGTTATCGTGTCGTCTTGGCGCTAGTTGTGTAAGCTATTTATTAAACGATTGTTTGGATGGAGAGTCGAGTCAGTCGAAGCTGGGAAATTTCATTAGTATTAAGCGCGCTATGCTACGGAGACAGAGAAACATACAAGGAACTAGATCTGGAGCGGATCGGATAATCGCCGCCTGGCATCAGATAATGCTGTACTTTCTGGTTAGCAATTAAGTTATTTATCCCTGTGATATGTTTAATAAATTGAATTTTATAATTGTACACGAAGGGTTGCTGACTCACACCTGCCGGTAGGTCAATGACTTGAGCTTGGAGGTTTTTATTGATGATTGCGGCCTAGCAACCAGCGGTGATACTTTAATACCAGAAAAAACTTTGTGTTTACAGACATATTTAAGAAAGGGATTTTAAAGAACAGACTGTATATATTCATAGGTGGATATATGGATAGAACGCAAATTTGTGCCATAAATATTAAAATATTCTATTATTTTCCTGAGGAAAGCTAAAGCTGAGCTGGCAACACTGCTTTTCACTATATAACCATGACAACACCTTACTGGGTCAGCATGGAAAACAAAGGGGATGACCGGACTTACCTCCACCTCCTGCAGTGTTTGTGTCCAGGTATATTTTTCCAAGGTGCAACCATTTCCTGAATTCGGTAGCAGCTTGCCCAGCTCGCCTTTTTCGGTCTCATCGTCAACATTTTCGATGGGCTTGGATATGTCATCGCGATTCGAGGCAGCCGGCTCTCCACCAGCGCCAGCCAGTAGCTTCTGTCGTTTTCTATAGAAGATTAGGTTAATATTAATGGTTGAAAAAAGGGAAAAGGCTTAATTGATTTACTAAAAACAAGTACGGATTTGAAAAAAAAAATATATGCAGGAATACCCCGATTTTGTTGCAACAATTCTAGTCTGAGTCACGCTGATCTTTAAGTAAATGATCTTAATATGAGCCCACATACTTGTTCTCCTCCTCCTTGATGATGGCCGCTGCCTCCTCGTCGGTGATATCACATATTTTGTTGTCGTCGATCTCCTTTTGGCGTGCCTCTCTTTCGGCCCGCTCCTTTTCGTCCTTTTGACGCTGGGCGGCCTCGCGACTCTTGAGCTTTTCGCTGTGGGCGCTTATGGCCAACTTGGACTCCTTGTTGAACACATCCAGCAGGAGTTTCTCCCATTCCGCCTGTTTGGCGCCGGTGAAGAAATCGGTTTTGCGGCGCAGAAAACTGGCCAAAGTGCCCAGGAACTGCAATATAATACAATAAAAAGAACATCATGATTAAACAAAACAGAAACAAAGAAGTGGCGCTCATTGTTATTGTTTTACCTCTGGCACGCCTCCGCGGTGCTTTTCAGCCACAGCCAGCAGGATATTGTCGAACTTTCCTTCCTCGGCAGACATTGTTGAGAGTATTTGTACTGGTGGCAAATAAAATTTGTTTTTCGTTTGTTTTCTGGACGCTTCGATTGGATTTTTTATCTGAAGTTTTTCTGTTGACCCGGCACATGTACAAACAGTGTTACCAGCTGTCACGTAGAAGGTGAGAAACATCGATGTTTTCAAAATATTGGTCTTATCGATGTTTGTAGCAATTCCAAAAATACCGTATCCGTGGAGAATATATACCAAACCACCAGATGATATGTATATAGCTGCCGGCTTTTGACAGTGAGCAGAACATATAATGGTGTTTAACGGTCAACTTATAAAAAACTTGAAACACTTTTGAAAACATAGTTTTAATAATCAAAAGTATGAACAAAAAACCTATTTTGTTACAAAAAATAAGCACATAACACGGTTCTTCTCTGTTCACCTTCTTTTTTATTAAAGCATTTGTTATTCGGTACTTGCCGACTTTAAATTTAATATCTTTTAATATTTTCTGGTGATTATTTTTATTATATAATTATTGTATTTTTTGTACACATTTTTTTGGCTCAGTGGGAATAGTATATAAGCCTATGGCAGTGAGCTGCCCAGCATGTAACGGTATTTAACGGTCAAATATTTAAATAAAAATTAGCTAGCTTTAAATAAAAGAAAAACCAGAAAATGTACCTTAAAAAATTTATTTTAATCGGGAATAAAATAAAAAACAAAAACAAACAATAAAATAAAAATCAGAAAAATAACAACACTCCGTTTAAGCTCTCACAATTTTCTGCTCTTGCTGGCTCTCCATTTCTTGCCTTGCTCACTTTGGGGGATAGTTGCGATTTTCGTCCTATTCTCTCATTCTCATTCGGTCTTTTCTTTTCAACGCACGTATTCTGAACACGCGGAAGAACCAGAAATATTGTAAAGCCAAACCAAATCGAAGTGGAAGTGCTATAAGCAAGTGGAAAAGTGAAAAACTCCAGAGTTGTTGGATTTGTGGAAAGCGTAAAATTCGGAAATTTGTGCCAAGTAAAGCGGTTTATCAGCCTATTTAAAAGTAAATGCCTAAAATATGTGTGGAATTTATATTGTGACTTGGAAAAATGCGATATGCAAATTACTTAACTCACACTTACATTCGTATCGAAACCTAGCGTGCTTGATATTTACAAAAAATGGGGAACAGGAAAACACGTAGCACGGAAAAAAGATAAGGGTTCCGGGCTCCCTTTTCCACTCTCTCTCCCCAGTCCCCGTAGGAGTTCCTCTGGAAAATCAATAAATTTTACATGGCGCACACACACTCCCATTTAAAAGCGGGAGTAAGAGAAGAAGAATCAGAGCCAGAGAGCAGGAAGAAGTAGAAGTAGAAGTAGAAGCTCCCACGCCAGAACATACAGTAAGGGACATGAAATTAGCTGCAGTTTGGGTGTGTGATTTATGGACACTTAAAAACATTGATCCGTGACAAGGAAGTGTTTTCTTGTTAGCTACTTGCTAATATTTAATTTAACAGACTTTGTGTCAATGCTAAATAAAGTTTTAAAGTTTGTGAAAAAGCAGTAGGTTTAAGGAACCTACTTAAGTGCATTAGGCTGTAGTTGCTCTTTCTTGCCGCCCTGCCGCAAGCTTCTCGTTCGTGTTCTTGTTTTTGGACTGTGTATTTCTCGTCTCGATGGTGTCCCATCCCGTCATCTTCCTCTTCTAGCTCCTGCTCTGCTCGTTGACTATTTTATGGGATGTACTTCGTTCGTGAATCTTGTTTCGCTATTTTCCGCTCCATCCCCTTCCACCACCCCCTTTCGCTCCACGGCAGACATGTGCGATGCAGACAGCTGCTCTTTTCTCCCGCTCGCTCCGCTTCAAGGTCAGAGTAAGGTTAGCTCCCTCCGCTCAGCTCCGCTCTATAGGGCCATGGCAGTGATTCTTCTCCACTCGCCATCTCCCTCGTGCCAAAAACCAAACAGTGACAGCTGAAAAGCTGCTGCCACCGAACGCCGCAAATTGTTTTGCCTAATTGCCGCATCAAAATTAATGACAACCCAGTAAGTGTCAGTATTTGTAATTGAGTATCCTTTTTACATAGAAAAAATATTATATTTTTACTTCTTTGCATCTTACCAAGTAAAATTTAATTAAAAAGTTTTAGTTCTTATCTTACCCAGTCCAATTAAAAATAAGTTGTAATTCTTTAAAAATGCTGTTGTAATGTACTAGTTATATTTATCTATGTTATTAAGTTAACTAACTAAATTTAACTAGTTTTGGTTAGTATATATATGTTTCACTAAAACCTTTAATATGCAAATGTGAATTCGTCACATTTTCAGAAATGTTTTTTAGTATTAGGTCCACTTAAATATAAATAAATAAATTAAAATAAATTTGTTTAAATTAAAAAAATTACCATTTTATTTTACATAGTAAATTAATTCAAAAATTGTTTGCAGTCTTTATAAAAGTGGGCGACAAAGTCTTGCCTCACTACATCATCGCCCTTTGACATTTACACTTTCTCTTTACGTAGGTGGCAGCTTCCGAGCTCGCTCTCTAAGCCTCAGTCGCTCTCTCGCCCTCTCATCGTTCCGGCTTTCTCTCTCCTTACATAACAGTTATGTAATCAGCACGGCATTTTGCTATTTGCCGCATAGAGAAAGGCTTTTACAATTCAATTGCACTTGAATTTAAAGGATAACGTTTCTTTTCTTTGTTTTATTACCCATTTATGTGTTTGGGTGCAAGCTCTTAAAAAGGATTGTGTGAAATTGACAAAGTACTTAAAAGATTGTAAAAGATTCCCTGAAAGTGTGAACCAAGCATCCTTAGTCGTGTAAGTACCTTTAAAGCTCTTTTTCGGCTTATCACGGATTTCTGAAGATGATACGCAAAGTTAAACATTCTATTTCTTAAAGGAAAACGTCTACATTTTTCTTATTGGAAGGCATGCCTTCAAATTAAATTCCTTTCCCCTTTGAAATTGGATATATTTTGCGGTCTCGCTTGCAATAAGGTGGCGCCGCAAGTTTGGTTTAAAATGGTTCAGTGAGTTTCCAAACGGAAAACTTTTCAATTGCGTCGCAGCCCAAACCAATTACGATTATATTATAGCAATCTGAATACTCTTGACAACGGTCCCACACTTCTTAACTAAATTTAAAGCAGAAAAATAATATTTCAACCTAATAATAGAAACACAAAACTAATCACCTAGAAATATTTTAAATAGGTAATGGAATCATCTAACTATACAACAGTTATTTACTGAGACATACACATACATATATATTAAAAAATTGTAACAAATTTAATAATGTTTTTCTGTAAATTATGATTTGTAGAACATTTTACATTATAAATACTAGAATTTCTTATATGTAAATACTGATTTTAAAGTAAATGCACTTCTGAACGATAAGGGTATATAAACATTGCTCTCAAGTGCTGGATCAAATTAGTTCCATTTGATTTAAAATTAACTTATAAACAATTAGGGTTTACAGCTTGATGTGTTTTCCATCGACGGGACTACATAGAGTTGGTTGGAATGCTTATGGGCGTGGTTCCGAGTCTCTTATGTCAAAAAATAACTATAAGTATCCAGAACCAAAGAAAAAAGAACCTGGTACCGATTTGTGCGAGTTGGCTTTCCGTTGCAATTTACTTACACTGTTTACATAGTTCTGTTTATTTAGAAAGGGTGGAGAAAGGGGCTTTAAAAGCGGCGGGCAACCTACCCCAAATATGCAACCCATTCTAGCCAGATACGGTCATTGAAAACTAATGTAAATTGCAACGTCGCTTGTTTATTCATTGCAAACTGTAGTCTCCCTCTTAATTAGCGGGAGGAGGGAAAAGAAAAAAGGTACCGGGGTGGTGCGGTGCTTTCCGCACCTATGCCATAAATAGCAACGAGCTGCGATAAATTTCTTGGGACAGACAGGAATTTATGGAGAAAACAAATTAAAAAACTGCAAACTGGGATCTTTTTCTATTTTCATCTATTCTTTTAATGTTCAAATAAAAACTGTAAAGCTGAAAGTAAAATATGTCGAGTAAATATTACCTCTTTGTGTTATTACCTAAATAAGTTTGTAAATAAAATTATAACTCATTCTATTTACTGGATCGGAGTAGAAGAATGCGTTTGATAATATCAGTATTTCATGATTGTGTTTACTCATTCTAGTCACTATAAATAAAATTATAATTCATTCTATCCACTAAATCAGAGTAGAAGAATACCTTTGATGTCAACAGTGATGTGCATGATGTGTTTAATCATTATACTCGAAGCTATAGAACTTAAGAAGTTCATGATAATTGACGATTTATTAGCACTTCCCAAGTACAAATTTAACTTTGGGCCTTCAGAATTTCAAGTTTAATTAGTTACAAAAATAATTTACTTAAGACCCTCATAATAATAAGTACAGCAAGTTTCGAAACTTTAGTGCCACCTAGTGGTTTCCATTGTCCAATCAAAACTGGAGTGAGTTAACAGCAGTTTGACAGATTTTGTTATTAAAGGTGTTATTGAACAAGGTTAATTATCAGCTCTTACAGCCCTGGCGCCCACTGTAGGCTTAGATAAAAATGTTCTCATAATTGTATTTACTTCTACGTAATTCCGAGGCGCAATAAAAAAACCGCAATATGCCCAGGGGGAATCTCTAATTAAACAGTCGACCAGGCGATAATGAAAACCAATTGTAACTATTTTTAAAGCAATTGAGGTGATCCCTTTCGGAATTTCCCCTCGAATCCGCGCTGAATACTTTGCACAGCTGACTCAAGTGCACAGGTTGGAGGCCATAAAACAACGAAGGTACCAATAAAGTTAGCCCCGACTACATGATAAGCGCCCAGTCGGGTCAGATAATACGCATTTATAACGGCAATATAACCCCCCTTTTGAATCCTCCTTTTGAATTTTGGCTGTATGATATCGTAAATCGCTGGAATACAAAGTTTATAGCAACGGTGGCTACCGGAGTTGTGTTCTTTACCGACTTCTGATGGTGGAACCGAAGAAAGTTCTTTCAGGCTAATGGCATTTTCATTGTGGAATCCTGGCACCCATTAGGACCGCCGATTGTAATTATCCCCCGATAATGGCATCGTAGCATGCCCTATCGCTTACCGTACTAACCACACGCAATGTTGTCGACGCATAATTTATTTATTTATTTCATCATTCGGGGTTATTGAAACTTGTTGCCTGCGCTTGTTTACATTATAAATATATATCACAGGAGTGTATCTATAGATTGTAATACATGTGTATTTGAGGTCTATGTAGCTGTGGGCCACACGCGGCTGGCGCGATTCGGACTTTGAGCCAACGCAATGGAGGTGCCGTGCCGGCTATAGCTCCGGTCCCCTCTCCATTCTGCGATCCATTCTCATCTAGTAGTCTGCAAACTTGTATGCCATATTGGATTTCTTTGCTTTTGTTTTTTTTTTCCTCCTGTTTCTTTTTGCCCAAATGGAAGTCCAAATATTTACGTAGACTGCTGAACAATGTCTGCGATTTCAGGTCCCCGGAACAGGGTGGTTCCACTCATAAGTAAAAGTCATAATACGAAACAAATGCACTTAATTTGATGAAATGTCACAACAATTTGTAAATACCAATCGTCACGTGATCTATAATTCTTTAGTTATTTATTGTATGTTCCGTTCGTCAAGGGGCTGGTATATAGATAGATATAGTATAGTATCTGTTAGCTCAAATTTTTCTGTACTCTGAAAATAGCCACCTACTGGTCAATTCGGTTTGACGCAATTGGAAAGTTATGCAAGGAGAACGTTGGACGTTTGATGATTTAAAGAAAGAAAATGATAAATTGCCAATCAAAAAGTAAGATGGAAAGTTATAAGAGGGTTTTATAATCCTATCAGTTTCTAAAATTATTAACCATATTCATAATTAAATTGTTCCATTACATATTTTATATTTTTGATGACATATTAAGGAACAAATGTTTATGTTAACCTCTGCTACTGCATATATAAACCCAGATATGCGTTTTATTTAGGTCATGATAATCACGTTTTATTGTGGCTTTTTAAGCCATAAAAAGCTACCAAAGTCGTATGTGTTTTTTAAAATGTATCTACTTTTTTTTGCGGCTGCTCTCGTCGTATCGTAGGTCAAAACTTTTCCACTGCATCTAGATCAGATCATAGATTCAGAGTTCCGTGGTGGGCTATTCTTCCAACTACGTCACATTTTCGCGTTTCACGGACCTTATCGCTCCGGGGTTCTATTACGCATGCAGCCAGAAATCGAACATGTGTATATTTATAGCCCATTCCTCTCAATCACGCATGCAAATCGTGAATAGCGCCTTGTAGCAATGCTCCCCAATGGAACGCCGTAATCTCTGCGTTCCGGTACGGTAAAATTCGAAAGGAAAAAACCTTCCTAAAGTTCAGTGTGCCATTGGGTTCTTCGTGCAAATGTCGTGAATGAGTCTTATCTGGTCTGCGAACTCACAGGGGGGAACGGGAGCGTAGCATGCCAAAGTTTATTAACTTATAAAAAAAGGAAATAAAACAATAAAAGAGAATATCTCGGTCTTCTTTCCCCTACCTCAGTGGTAGACACTCGCCTGGCACATGTTAGACGCCTGATACCATAGCGCAAAAAAAAACATCTAACAACAACACAAGAAATTTGCGGGTGTTGATGCTGATCGAAATTTGGAATACCCATTTAAAATCAAAAACAAAGAATTTGTAGCATTTTGAAGATACCAACAATAATCTTACTATTTCAAAAATGAAGCTTAAATTTAGTCTCACAATTAAATTACACTACTTTTTTACATGGTGTCATTAATGAATAAATACATTTTATTAACGTAATAAAAAAAAACGCCGATCTTGTATACCCCACACACGGTGTATATTCTTCGCAATAGAGAATGTTATCGCTTTACAAATTTTCGGCACTTATTTGCGAGGTGCAGCCGGGAACCGGTTCAACATCCCCCATATTCTCTGCTCCTCCTTAAATGCCCCCAAGTGGCGAGACGGCGAGAATGTGTCACCCGAATGGTTCGCCGAAGATTCCGATGTGACGTTGTGGCCGCGGCCAGATAATTCTAATCGCTCTCTGGGACTTTGAACCTGCCTATGTCTATAATTCTATAATTCATACGATTTAGTCGCCTTAAGAGAATAATAAAAAGTTCTGATAAGATGGGATTGGCCGATGGCCAAAAGAACCCATGAACTTGGAACTTATCTTCCACCCTCTTTTTAATTCTCTTTTTTTTAAGTTATCATTAACCTTTTTGATTGATTAATTTAGTTGGGCCTAATTAAAAGACTCGCACTAAATTATGGGCTATTTTAGGAAATGTATTTAGCCACAATTTAATCAAGCGCACAGCGAAATGGAAAATTTTGAAAAAGATATCTAGACCGACAAGATCTTCTAATGGAGAATTTATTTTTATCAGAGCTTATAAAGCAAAAAATGTATCTAAGAAAAACATATTTTCAAATGCATTTCTCTGGTCAAAAGTTGAAAGACCCCATAGAGAGATACGTAAATGAAAATATTATTTCTTTCGTGTGGGACAGTTAATTATTGCTGAGATGATCTGTCAAAGTTCTTGAGATGAAGCACCATCAAAAACAAAAAACATCTAAAATTATAATCCTAAAACAACAACCGATTTTGTGTGACATTTTTTTTTTGTTATTTTGGACTGGCTTTTGTTGAAAAACAGATTTCGGTTTGTTGTTTGTTTCGCATATTTTAAATTGTTATTGCTAAAATGAATTTATTGTAAATGGCACTTTAAAGCATTTTGTTTTTGTTATACATGCCAATTGTGACGCCATTTGATGGGTCTGTATGTATAAATCATTCCACCATTGCATTTGATAATGTTTAACGATTCCAAACCACTGCCGTTCCTAGTTCGATAAAAACAATGTAAATATGGGGCGATTTTGTTGCATTACGTGTGCGCACATTATTCAAGGTTCCACTTCTGGATGCAATGATTGTTCAACCACATTGACAATCAATTGAACGATCTATCGATCGTCGAACTGTCTATTTAGGGAGCAATTTAGAAAACTCATTCAAGTAAAGTGTGTAAGGAAAAGGCAGAGATCGAGAGATCGTTTTAAATTCAATTTTATTTACGCAAATAAAAGCTTTTGTAAATAACCAAAAATAAGTTTTAGTTATATATTGTCATATTTTTGACAGTTTTGGATAATTAATAAAAGCAACAAAATATGGAAATTAAGAAAAATAAAAATGATTAAAATAAAAAGATTTGGTTCCTGGCAAAAAAAATTGTTTTCTGAAGAATCCACATTAAAATTATTAGTTTACAAGGTTTAAATTACCGGAGTTGGCTCGTCCATGTTTTTCTGATTAGTAGAATTGCATTGCATGATATTGATTCAGAATTGAATAAGGCGGCCGATTGCGTGGGCTACTCAGATAGAGAGAGATATAGACGCTATATGCTATATAGTCAAGTGAGCAAGGGTGAGTGTGCCACCTTTGCGAGGCGAGAGACTGGCACTGATCTTGGGGGTTCAACGTTGCTGCGCCGCTCCAACGGCGCTCATTCGCTTGTGAGCAGCCGTCAGTGTCGCGTGTGCCAACAGGGATAAAATCGAAATAATTACACTAGAATATCTAGCAGTGCATAAATGTATGTGTGTGAAAACCGTGCAAATCGCAGGCGATACCAAATAGCTGAATAACGTGCAAAGATAATTTTGAAGTGCACAAGCACTAAAACATAACAGAAAAAAAATAATTTTTGTTTTTTGCAGGCAACAATAAACTGAGTTACTTGTGCTAATTAACTTTTAACGGTGTGAGCAAGCGAATTGTACACAGAACTAAAATAACCGAGTGAAAATCAAATTAGATCCCGAGAGATTTTTAGCAAGTGCAACGGTAACAACGTATAATGGCACCAACAATCACTGACAATTGCGAATTTGAATGTGCAACTGTTGAATCAACAACAACATCAACGACGATCAGCGGCGATTTCGATCATTTCGATAATTCGAGCATCGGCGGCAACGGCAGCAGCGATAACATCGAACAATCGAATGAATTGCATTTGAGCGAGCAGCAGGATCAGGATGTCCAAGAGGAGCAGAAGCAGCAGCAAATGCCATGGGAGGCACCTGGAAAACAGGGACTGTACGATCCCCAGAACGAGCACGAGGCCTGTGGAGTCGGTTTTATCGTGGCCATCGATGGAAAGCGCTCTCACAAGGTAAGGATCAAAAAATTTAATTTTGTGATCCCAGAAATTAAATGTTTTAATAACTATTTAAAATATTATGTTCTAAAGAATAGAGGCTGCTCAGAGGCTGTGAACTGTAAAGTGTTAGTTATTTTTATAAAAATATTTATTTTAATCTTTCAATTCGGAAAACCATTTTTAATGTTTTTATTTACTCTAATAGTTTTCTTTTTCTTGAAAAAAATATTTTTTTTATTACGCTGCTTTCTCCGTATCAATTTCTGTCTAAAGAATCAACCATTTATTTTGTTTTTCTAAGAGGGCTCGGATAATTATTGTTAAGTATTGCGACCAAATTAAAATATTTCTGGGCTCTTGTTATGAATAAATAAATTAAATAATCTTATTTTTTATCTCTCTAGATTCTACGTGATGCCCAGACCCTGTCAGAACGGATGAATCACCGCGGCGCCTGCGCCTGCGACAATGACACTGGCGATGGTGCTGGCGTATTGGCTTCCATTCCTCACGGACTCTACTTCAAGGCTCTGTAAGTTTCAACTATATACATAAGTAATGCCATTAAATATATGTTTATTTATGCCGGTTCCTCTGGCGCCGTCGCCATTGAGGAATGAACTGCTCACACGGGACCTGTCGATGGGCCGGGGGTATAGCGAAACGATATCGCCGCGATCTCGTGCGCGAAATACGAAAATAGCTCAAAGCTGTCGATCGTTTGCCGTTGTCTATCAGTTTAGATCTACTCTCAAAAAGAAGAATAGTTTGTTTTAGTTTGTGTTTGTCGTTGGAAACTCAGAACGTAATTTAACTTTGGTTAAAAATTTACTTAAAAAGAAAAGTGTTTGAAGTTTTATAATTTTAAACACGATACAATGACTTTTATTCTTGAAAAATCAGTAAAAAAAACGTTTATTAATTTAATTTATATTTGGGATAATATTAAATTCATTATGCCAAATTTTTTATATACCGGCAACAGTAATTTAATCACAAGAATTAAAAGTTTCATTTAATTTTATCTTTAATAACCATAGTTGTTGCAAATAATCTAATCGAAAAGGAAATTTTAGGATAAGACTAATAATTCAATTTAATGATAGGGCTGAAAGACCCAATAAAAGCATTGTTGCTCGCAATTTAAATTGAGATTTATTGCCTACGTTTAGCTACTGAGTGTAATAACGTATGAATGAATTACATCAAATGTTGCATACATTTGCTAGAAAACCCTTGAGGAAGGGAATGAAGAATGTGTACTTGGCTTTTAGCAATTAGTTCCCTTTATTGGCTACATCTCAAAGTACCGTGAAAACAGAAATCGAGCACGTCAAAAATAGTTTGTTGAAATGAGGCACAGCCACAGATCCACAGCGTTGTATCCACACTGAGACGGAGACCGAGACCCAGCCACGGTCATGTACATATAGAGTGTACATATGTCAGAGAGTATTTGCCTACCTATAGAGATCCGACAATCCAACAATCCGGCGATCCAACATCTGCTCTCTGCTCCCGTCCGACGTATTTTTGTTTTCTGTTTATTTTGTCAGCATTTTGGCACGGTTCTTGTTTTCGTCACGCTTTGCCCAGAATCGGTAAACGTACCTACATACCCGTAGTATATATTTTTAATAGGCTATATATGGGATAAAACGTTTTTTTAGGGACATGCCTAAGTGGCTAGCACAAATAGAGGCCATTTGCAGGCAATTACTTGGTGCAAATTATTCCATCCCACAATATTATATTATATTATTTAGCTTAACTACGCCAAATGGAAAAACACTGCAAGGTTCTCCATTCGTAGTCGCTCCCCACTTAATCCGGTGTACCAGATGTGCATAATAACATTGTTTGGTCCGGCTAGAATCAGGCATTCTAAGTGAAGATAATTTGGGAATTTCACCGGCTGATATTAGAGCTTAAAAACATTATGAGCTATTGATCTTATTTTCACACTTGTTAGTATTATAGGGTAGGTCAAAATGTAGGTATATTACTAAAATATAAATTTAATAATGTATTTGTTTTTATAATTTTTCTATATGATCAATAGGTAATCATTAAAATAGTTTGAGAAGTTTTATAAGGTTAATTGATTTAAATTGTTTAAATCAAAGTCAAATGATGAAAATCAGTTCAATTACATTGACCTTTGTTTAAAATTTCAAATAACTTCTAATGCATTTTCGGTTACTAAATGTTACTTCCATAAGATGATAAAGGAATTATATAACAGAATATAAAGGTACTTCTAGTTTAAATCCATGAAAACGCATACAAAGCGTATCTCCACAGCCCCAGCAAATGATACTGTCTAAACCATTTACAATGCGCTAATCAATGGCGTGAACTTGCAATTATTTGCTATGTAATTAGTAGCCCAGCTGTCTGAATATATAATATAGATAAATGATAGATGAATAGTCCCAACTGGTCGGGCTATTAATACGCGTAATGTCGCACGACAGCCCCATAAATCTAGTTTAATTATCGTCTAGCCGAGCGTTAAATTGATATGTCCCAACATTTTCGGGGTGTTGAAGCTGGAGGTTTTAGGGTTCCACTTGAGGAAAAAGAAATTGTTAAATACTTTGCATGCCAATCGGAGAGGAAGAAATTTGCCCTAGACACGCACGTGCCAGCTTATGGCAAGCGTTTAAGATTGCAATCTGAAAGCAACAAGTCGGCGAAAGCCAAGTTCAAGGACCGCTTCAAGTCATGGACTAATTGCGAAATTATGGCAAAACACTTAGGCAGTAAGTCGTCCATCGGATCGAGCGAAATTCTGAGACGTAATAAGAACAAGCTTCGGTTACAGTACAAGCTCAGCTCAATCTCGAATGAACTTGGAGAAAAACTGAGCAGCTTAAGTTTATCGGATATACGACAATTCGGACTACTGACTCACAGCGTGTGTTGTTTATTCTGATTAAACTTGTCGGAATTGGATGTGATTTAATTTTAATTCGCTATTATAAAGTTAATAATCATGTATAGTTCCTAAAAATATTCCTAATTAAATAGGGACTAAAATAAGTCAAATAATAATGAACATATCCCGAATCCATTAAATCTAAATTATATATATTTTAAAAATTCAAAAAAACCCAAAATTGAATAGTTATATGAACGTCCTATTTTTTCACAGTGTACGAATGCATGTCTGAATGACAAAAAAAGGTGGACAGACGATTCAAGCAAACCAGTGGGCTGGATGGGAGGTATTTGGGGGTGGGGTTGCTATAGGTTGTGACGGCTGGACCGCTGACAGCATCTCCATAGAGAGATGCTGATAAGGTGCGACTTGTGGTAGACTCATTTCGTCACTCGCGCTCAATGGATTCCGCTGATTTGGAATGGCGCGAAATGAACGAGCAACTGAATAACTGAATCGGGCGACTTGGTTTCAATTACGCCAATAGAAACCTGACTATCAGCGATTTAATGGCGCATTATTATAGAGTGGGAAAATGTATCCAAGTAGTGCGACTTAGCCGTGACCCAAGAATCAAGAAAGTATGAAAATCTTTTCTATAAAAATAGGACTGGGGAGGACTGAATTATAATTTTCTAAAAATGTAAACATAATAAAATACTATATTAAAGTTGGTTTTAAACACCTTAAAAGAGTCTCAAGTGTTGACCCTTTAAAATAAAGCACCATGAGAATAAATAATACAATAAATTTGGTAATGTTGAATGCAGCCATTAATTTTAAAAATATTTATTTTTTTTATTGTTTTTAAAACCCTTTTTTCAATTCAATCGAACTAAATTCACAAAATTATCACATTTCCTTTTGTATTTGCAGTGCCAAGCAGGATGTAACCTTGCCGGAATTGGGTGATTATGCCACGGGCATTTTCTACTTGGATGAGGCCCAGCACGCCGCCGCCGAGAAGGAGTTCGATGAGCTGGCCAAGAGTCTGGGATTGGAGGTGATTGCCTGGCGCACTGTGCCGGCCAATCAGTCTGCCATTGGTGTGGTGGCCCGCAAGTCGGAGCCGCTGTCTCGCCAGGTGTTTGTGCCGTCGTCCAGCCGGAAGCGATGAGAAGTCCTTTGAGCGGCAGGTTTTCGTCCTAGGAAGAGGGCCAGCCATGAGTTGATCAAACCGGGCCGACGGTTCTACATCTGTTCCCTGTCCGATCGCACGGTGGTGTACAAGGGTCTCTTTACATCCGACCAGTTATGGGACTACTATACCGACCTGAAGGATCCAGAGTTCGAAACCTACATGGCTCTGGTCCATACGCGTTTCTCTACCAACACCTTTCCCAGCTGGGAAAGGGCTCATCCTCTGAGAGTCCTGGCTCACAATGGTGAGATCAACACCCTGCGAGGAAATGTCAACCTGATGAAGGCTCGCGAGGGCGTCATGCAGTCGGATCTGTTTGGGGATCAGTTGAAGAAACTCTATCCCGTGGTGGAGCCGAATCTCTCGGATTCCGGCAGCTTCGATTGCGTGCTGGAGTTTATCACCATGGCCAGTGATAGATCGCTGCCGGAATCGGTGATGACCATGGTGCCGGAGGCGTGGCAGAATGACAAGACGATGCCGCAGGAGAAGCGTGACTTTTACCAGTGGGCCGCCTGTGTGATGGAACCCTGGGATGGTCCGGCTCTCATTAGCTTCACCGATGGTCGCTACATTGGCGCTGTGTTGGATCGTAATGGATTGCGTCCCTCGCGTTTCTATGTGACCAAGGAGAACGTGCTGGTCATGGCCTCCGAGGTGGGTGTATACGATGTGGATCCATCGCAGGTGACCCTGAAGAGCCGCTTGAAGCCGGGCAGGATGTTGCTGGTGGACACCAAGGAGCAGAAGCTCATCCAGGACATCGAGTTGAAGGCAAAGATCGCCAAGTCGAGGCCTCACTCCGAGTGGTTGCAACAGAAGGTGAGTTGGATTTTGGCTCATTTGTTGGATACAGAAATATTGGGTTAACTAATATTATCGAGGACAGCTTTCGGTAATATAACTATGGAAAATATGTTAAGAATCCATGGTAGTATTACTTATAAACTTTCTTAGATTCTATAAAGTCCCTATGATTTTTGTACAACAAAAATAGCGTCACACATATCAGGCTCACTGGCTCGATTCCCACTAATCATCACGAGACACAAACTCATCTCCAGACACAAAATTTTGGAAAACTAATAATCTAATAATCTATATTTGGTACTAAATTTGTCCATTCTCTCTCACGCTATCCCCTAATCTCAATCTGTGTGTGTTTTTTGTTGTGGGACTGATGCAGATGGTGAGTTAACAAACCCAGGTTGCCCTAGGTCCTAGCCATGTCCTTTGGCTCCCCGAAAAGTATTTCGTAGTGCAGCGTTCCGTTCTTGCCTCCCCGTTGCGTTTCATTTTGCATGTCTTTCGGTTGCTTTTGACTTTGTTTTTATTTAGGATAAAACTTTAATATTTTATTGTTTGGTTGACCCGAACAGATTACCCTGGACGAGATTCGTAACGCCAATGTGCTGAATACTCCGCCCGTTGATGAGCTGGCCAAGTTGCCCGCCTCCCAAAGGGGCATCTTCGATCCCAGGCTCTCGCTCTTTGGTTACACCACAGAGACGGTCAACATGCTGCTCATTCCGATGTTCAAGAATAAGTAAGTGAATAAATAGAATGGTAATGAAATGTGAGTAAGAAGTTTCATTCCGCCTTTGTTTACAGAAAGGAGGCCCTTGGCTCAATGGGCAATGATGCTCCACTGGCTTGTCTGTCCAATTTCCAGCCCACTCCGTACGAGTACTTCAAGCAGCTGTTCGCCCAGGTGACCAATCCGCCCATCGATCCATTCCGCGAGAAGGTGGTCATGTCGATGCAGTGCCCCCTCGGCCCGGAGGCGAATCTGCTGCAGCCTTCGGCGCAGCAAGTGCATCGCATTTGGCTCACCAATCCCATACTGAGCATTCCAGATACCCAGCTGCTCAAGCGGAATACGCACCGCGGCTGGCGGACCAAGGTCCTGGACATCACATTCCAGTACAACGAGGGCGTTCAGGGCTACCTCGACGCCATCGATCGTGTGTGCCGCGAAGGATATGCGGCAGCACAAGCTGGCTACCAGCTGCTAGTGATCTCAGATCGCGGAGCTGGTACTGGAGGCAAGGTTGCGGTTTCGGCCCTGTTGGCCCTGGGAGCCCTGCATCATCACCTGATTGAGACGCTGCAAGCGCATGAAGGTGGGCATTGTGGTGGAAACGGCCGAGGCCCGGGAAGTCCATCACATCTGTGTACTCCTCGGCTACGGAGCGGACGCCATCTGTCCATATCTAGCCTTCGAACTGGCCCAGGCTCTGCGGGATGATGGAGTGATTGGTCCGGAGGTCAACGACAAGCAGATTTATGCCGCCTATGCCCAAGCCATTGATACGGGAATCGCCAAGGTAATGGCCAAAATGGGCATTAGCACTCTGCAGTCCTACAAGAGCGCCCAGATCTTCGAGGCCGTGGGTTTGGGCACCGACCTGGTGGCCAAGTGCTTCCGTGGCACCCAAAGTCGTATCGGCGGAGTCACTCTGGAGATTCTGGCCAAGGAGGGCCTGGAACGCTATCAGCTTACCTATGGCAAAACCACTCCGGATGCACGCATCCTGCGAAATCCTGGACAGTACCACTGGCGCCATGGTGGCGAGGCTCACATCAATGAGCCATCCTCCATTGGCAGCCTGCAGGAGGCGGCTGTAAACAAGAATCTGGATGCATTCGAAGCGTTCAAGAAAACCACATTGGATAGTGTGAAAAAGTGTGCTCTACGTGGACAGCTTGAGTTTGTCACTGATCGCCAAAGTATTGATATCTCCGAGGTGGAGGCCGCCAGCGAGATTGTCAAGCGGTAAATGGAATTCGGAAATCTTAGGCGATTTTATTTAAACTTTATTTAATTTGAATGTTCCTATAGATTTGCTACGGGTGCCATGAGCTTTGGCAGCATCTCCTTGGAGGCCCATCAAACGCTCTCGATTACCATGAATCGCATTGGTGGCAAGAGCAACACCGGTGAAGGTGGCGAGGATTCGGATCGTTATTTGAGTAAGTTTCAACATGAATCTCTTTGTTACATAGTCCCCCATTTTATATTTCTACCCTTGCAGATCAGGATCCCAATCACAGCCGTCGTTCAGCCATTAAGCAGGTGGCTTCAGGTCGCTTTGGCGTTACCGCATCCTATCTGGCCAATGCCGATGATCTGCAGATCAAGATGGCTCAGGGCGCCAAGCCGGGTGAGGGAGGTGAGCTGCCGGGTTACAAGGTGACCAAGGACATTGCCAAGACCAGGAAGTCGGTACCCGGAGTGGGTTTAATCTCCCCTCCGCCCCATCACGATATCTACTCCATCGAGGATCTGGCTGAGCTGATCTATGATCTAAAGTGCTCCAACCCGAATGCACGCATCAGTGTTAAGCTAGTGTCCGAAGTTGGCGTGGGTGTTGTGGCCTCCGGAGTTGCCAAGGTGGGTTTCGGAGTGGAAAACGAAAGGGTTAAAGACCTAACATAATTATTATATTGCTCCAGGGCAAAGCTGAGCATATCGTTATCTCTGGACATGATGGAGGAACCGGTGCCAGCTCTTGGACAGGCATCAAGAATGCCGGGTTACCGTGGGAGCTGGGCGTGGCCGAAACGCATCAGGTGCTGGTGCTTAACAATCTGCGATCACGGTAAGTTTCCGACCAGGAGAAGCCGGCCCAGAGCCATTCCCGCTCTCTCCTCTTGTTGTTACTAATCATGAACCGATACATTACTGAAAGTGCCTGGTTATCCAGATGACAGCGTTGGAAAACCTGTTCAGAACATGTATTCCCAAAAGCAGAGATCCATTGATCATCGGAAAGTTGGGCTGATCCCCCTACACAACCCCATTGAAACTCCTCGTACATGTGGCCAGTGGGCGGTGGGCAGGAGGACGATGACACGGCGGATGGGGAGTGCGAATCTTGTATAGCAGAAGAAAAACAATGATGAAATCCAAATTGGGTTGAGTCTGGCAAAGAAAAGATGTGTTTATTTTACGAACACCTTTTATCTTTCTAAACAGCATATACCCATGAAACTTACCCTGTAAATTGAGATGGATATAATGAAATAATTAATCCACTTGAAATAAGTGAAGAAAGGGAAAGAGTCTCCACAGAAAACGGAAATGGAGGAAACCCATGATAAAGATCTACAAAATTGAATGAAAAGAGTACTGAATCCAAACACGATTCGATCGATCCAGTCCAAATCCAAACTCCAGTCCACTCGCTCTACTCCACTCCACTCCACTCACTCGCTCACTCGATCACGTTCGTCGCGCTGTGCTCCATTCGTAATTTCTTCTCATTACATTGATCCTTTCGCGGGGTTGAGCTTGCTAACGTTGCCTTCCTTTCTATGTCGTGTCTTCCCACTCTAAACGGTCTGGATCTGGAACTGGATTTGGTGCGACGATCCTCCAGTGTGATTGTACAAGCCGATGGACAGCTGCGCACAGGATTCGACGTGGTGGTGGCTGCTTTGTTGGGTGCCGATGAGTTTGGTTTCAGTACGGCTCCCTTGATTGTCATGGGTGAGTTTTGCTTGGTCCTTTTTAATATCCCTATTTTATAATCTCTTTTTAAAGGGTGCACCATGATGCGCAAGTGTCATTTGAACACCTGTCCTGTGGGCATTGCCACTCAGGATCCTGAGCTGCGCAAAAAGTTCACGGGCAAACCAGAACATGTTATCAACTTCTTCTTCATGCTGGCCGAGGATGTAAGCTTATACTCTCTTTTGTTTCTTAAAGATATACTCATTCTTTACATACTCTCTCTAGATCCGCAAAATCATGGCTGGTTTGGGTATACGCAAGTTCCAGGATCTGATTGGTCGCACTGATCTTTTGCGCGTGGCCAGTCAGCGGGATGCTAAGGCCAGTAACTTGGACCTCAAGCTGCTCCTGCAGCCAGCTTTGGAACTGCGTCCTGGCACGAACATCATAGGAGGCTCTGTAAAGCAGGACTTCCAGCTGGAGAAACGATCCGACAATCAGCTAATTGCCAAGGCTCAGCAAATCTTCAATGGTACCGATGACAATGTAACCGTCAAGATGCGCATCCATAACGAAGAGCGAGCCTTTGGTTCTACCCTCAGCTACCATATTGCATGGTGGGTTTAAGTCCTTGTAGAAGATAATTGGAATACAATGTCTCTGTCCTTTTTTCTTAACAGCAAATATGGAGAGGCTGGCTTACCGGCTGGCAAGAGCATCGACATCTTCCTGGAGGGATCCGCCGGCCAGAGCTTCTGCGCCTTCCTGGCTCGTGGCGTGAATGTGACGCTGAAGGGCGATGCCAATGATTATGTGGGCAAGGGTCTTTGCGGTGGCAATGTGGTCATCACTCCCCAGGACACGGTTCCCTTCGAATCGCATCTTAACGTGATCGTGGGCAATGTCTGTCTGTACGGCGCCACCGAGGGCACCGCCTATTTCCGGGGCATTGCCTCCGAGCGATTCTGTGTGCGAAATTCCGGAGTCACAGCCGTTGTGGAGGGCGTGGGCGATCACGGATGCGAGTACATGACTGGCGGTTTGGTGGTCATCCTGGGACTCACGGGACGCAACTTCGCCGCCGGCATGTCCGGTGGCATTGCCTATGTGTACGATTTGGATGGTTCCTTCAAGCCCAAGGTGAATCCGGAAAGTGTGGAGCTGCTGCCGCTGGAGATTGAAAAGGATGTGTTGCTGGTCAAGGAACTACTGGCTGATTTCATTGAGAAAACAGGATCTAAGGTGGCCAAGGAGTTGCTGGACAACTGGGCTGATGCCCAATCCAAGTTCGTCAAGGTGTTCCCCTACGAATACCAAAAGGCTCTCAAGGACATGGCCGAACAGGAGGCAGTGGAACAGCCCCTTAAGTCTGCCATTGCCAATGGAAACGGAAAGCACGAGCCGCACATTAAGGACATCGAGGAATCGATCCAGGATGTGGCACTCGAGCAGAAGCGGGCTGATCGCGTGTTGGACAAGACCCGTGGCTTTGTGAAGTACAAGAGGGAATCGGCTCCTTATCGAGATGCTGGGGAGCGGCAGAAGGATTGGGACGAGGTCTACAACTTCCCGCACGTGCGCAAGAACCTCAAGGTTCAGGCAGCCCGCTGCATGGAGTGCGGAGTGCCCTTCTGTCAGTCCAACTCAACAGGCTGTCCTCTGGGCAATATCATTCCGAAGTGGAACGATCTCGTTTTCCACGGCGAGTGGCAGGAGGCACTGCGTCAGTTGCTGCAGACCAACAACTTCCCGGAGTTCACGGGTCGAGTGTGTCCCGCTCCCTGCGAGGGATCCTGTGTCTTGGGCATCTCGGAGCCGGCGGTGACGATCAAGAACATTGAGTGCGCCATCATCGATCATGCCTTCGAGCAGGGTTGGATCAAGCCGGAGATTCCCGATATTCGCACTGGCAAAAGGGTGGCAATTGTGGGCTCCGGTCCCTCCGGTCTGGCCGCCTCCCAGCAGCTAAATCGCGCGGGTCACTTTGTCACCGTCTTCGAACGCAACGATCGCGTGGGTGGCCTGCTGCAGTACGGCATTCCCACAATGAAGCTTTCCAAGGAGGTGGTCAAGCGCCGGGTGGACCTGATGGCCGATGAGGGCATCGAATTCCGTACAAATGTCCATGTTGGCAAGGACCTCAAGGCCGAGCAGTTGCTGCAGGAGTGAGTATATTGATTGAGTTTTCGTGGCAAAGATGTATGGATCATTTGATTTATATAATAATATTTGTAAAAACAAAATCCGAAAAAGAGGCAGAATTTGAAGAATTTATTTTTAGATTCATATTTTAAAATTATAACCTAAAGTTTCAATTGTTTCTTTGTTATCAAATTTATATATATTTTTTTTAAAGAAAGTTTAAGGAAAATACCCGACTTGGTCTAAACTTCTGTACACCTTTTACTGACTATAATGTAATCCTCTCCAGGTACGATGCCGTTCTCCTGACCACTGGCTCCACTTGGCCTCGTGACTTGCCACTGGCCAATCGTGACCTGAAGGGCATACACTTTGCCATGGAGTTCTTGGAGGCGCAGCAGAAGAAGCAGCTGGGCGGCAAGCAGGACATAATCTCAGCCGCCGGCAAGGATGTGATCATCATCGGCGGTGGTGACACCGGATGCGATTGCATTGCCACCTCGCTGCGTCAGGGGGCCAAGAGCATCACCACATTCGAGATCCTGCCGGAACCGCCGCAGAAGCGCGCCGAGGACAACCCCTGGCCGCAGTGGCCGAAGGTCTTCCGCGTCGACTACGGACACGAGGAGGTGAAGCTGAAGTGGGGCAAGGATCCGCGCCAGTACTGCACCACCACCAAGGAGTTCGTGGGCGAGAATGGCACCATCAAGGGCGTGAACACCGTCGAGGTGGAGTGGACCAAGACGGAGACGGGCCAGTGGCGCATGCAGGAGGTGGCCGGATCGGAGAAGTACTTCCCCGCCGACCTCATCCTGCTGGCCATGGGCTTCCTGGGGCCGGAGAAGACGGTGTCCGGCGAACTGGGCCTGGAGCTTGACCCGCGCGGTAACATCAAGGCCTCCAACGGACAATATGGCACCTCCAACTCCAAGGTCTTTGCGGCAGGCGGTAAGTTTTTCGTTACAATTAAAGTAATGTTTCTGCAAATATCTTAGTTCCTTTTGATTTAACCGTTGGATTATTTAATATACGAAGACATAATGTTAATATCTTAAAGACCCAAAAAAATGATACCTCTAGAAAGTTTGAGAAAATCTTGAACCTTATGTCCGTTGTGGTGGACGCGAATTCTTTAGCCCATTTGATTAATTTGAGCGGAAGTACATATTGCTTTTTTAATTTTTTCAAGTTTAAAGAACGTGAATTTGATTATTAGTTGCTTAACTTTGAATTAAACACTTCTTATTTAATTTATTTAAACTACTTCACTTTTTTGTAAATCTTTTAGATTGCCGGCGAGGACAGTCGCTGGTCGTGTGGGCCATTACCGAGGGTCGCCAGGCCGCCCGCCAGGTGGATTCCTATCTGACCGGTCGTCCCAGCGGGCTGCCAGGACCTGGTGGCGTCATCGGGACATCCTAAGCAGGTTCTACAGCGGCAGCCAGAGCAGCTATTGCCTAGTTTTGTGTGCGTGCATCGTCCTTAGCCTAGTGCGAAATTCTTTACCGATTTGTGATTTTTATTTTCGCGATTTTAGTTTAGTTTACACTAAAAAAGACTTGAGTTTTTTACACACCAAACCAAAACCAAAACGAAACACGTTTCATTTAGTTTTATTTTCTTTCGCAAAGCTGGCGGGGAATAGTTTGTGGTTCGTCGAGATGCCCTCCATAGGTGATGATGCTGCGGCAGGAGTCAATTAAGAGTGCAAAATAAAATGCTGATTGAGGCCAATCGGATACTTATATATCTTAAAGGAAATCGAATATCCAACAAAAAAGATCTAAGGACAATAACTAGAAATTTACCGTTATCGTTAAACAACAAAAATAATTAATTGAGCCTAAAATATTTAGAAAATTCATTTTTTTCAATGCTGTTCGATTTGTGTTGCCTGTTCTATGCAAAAAAAAATATATATAATGAGAATTGATATGCTGATCTCCACCCTCCTATATACAATACACCCATAAATCGTATATACAGACAGATAAATGTATTAAACTCGGCCAATATCGAATCGCATTTTTTTAGATGTTGTTTGTGTGTTTTGAACTGCATTCGACCGTTAACCGCAAAAGTACCTAAGTGGCTATTGTTAAAACAAATGTGCTCTTTGGCAGTTATATGTATGAATACAGGAAAAATACACTATTTATACAAAAAATATTTAACCCAACTGTATACCCTTATACATACATCTCTATATGAATATATTTATGTGCAAGCATTTGATGAAATAAATATTCAAACTATACAAGTCATTCGCTGGTTTTTTAAGTTGGGGATGACAAATTTAAAATAAGGAAAACTTGTTCAATGGATCTAGGTGTTTTTTAAAAACAAATAGTTTCTTGTAAAATCTAAAACTCCTATCGCAAAATAGATTTGATAATTTCGGGATCAATATAGCGAACGCCGTAGTGCACGCCTTTTAAGAAATTAAAATACCTCAAGAATCTTAAACTTAAAAATGATACGATATCCATATATAATTTATTAATAAACAAAAGCAAACAAAGTTGGTAAAAACTCACCAAAATTCAAATAAAGCCCGCCATTATTAAAGCTTTAGTAAAAATACCATTTTATAGTCTTATGGTATTTTTTGAGGTCCACGCACTTTTACCCCTTGGTAACACTAAACGGGCGTCACTCTTTTCGCCCCTGGGCACACTGTTTGCCTTTCGCACGCGTATTTTTCTGCCGATTTTGCGTGTAAATTTCATTGTGAAAACATAATAAAACAGCAGCAATCATGGTTAACTTCGACCTGACACGCATCAACTGCCAATATTTGGACAGGCATTTGACCTTCCCGCTGCTGGAGTTCTTGTGCGGCAAGGAGGTTAGAAAATCGACCAGGCGGTGCTCCGCCAGCGGTTTGCCGTGTCACCAGCTATCGAATCTGGGTAATCTACATATATGTGACTTCCGTTGCAGATCTACAACCAGCAGGAACTGCTCGAGTACATCCTGGAGACGGTCAACAAGACGAACATGATCGATTACACGATGGACACCCGCAAGCGTCTCAATCTCAGCCAGGAGATGCCCGAAGAGCTGGTGCAGCGCAAGGCTGAGGTCCTGGCCACGCTCAAGCAGCTGCAGAACGAGGTGGCGCCCATCATGAAGGCCACTGACATCCTCAAGAACGGCGAGAGCATGAAGGACTCGAAGACCTTCGTCAGCGCCCTGCAGAAGGACTACAACTTCAAGGTGGAGCACCTGGAGAGCGCCTACAAGCTGGCCAAGTATCTGTACGAGTGCGGCAACTACCAGGAGTCCACCTCGTACCTGTACTTCTGCCTAATCGTTATGTCGCCCAACGACAAGGTGTGTATGTGGGTTATTTGACAGAAAAGGGTATTCAAAAGCCGTAAAATACATAGGCAGCTAAATCTAAAATAGGAATATAATATATTTAATATTTCCTAAATGAAAATTAAATTTATTTAACAAATTAATTTTAAGCTGATATTCGCCTACTCATTAACCCATTTAAAATCACAGAACTACCTGAATGTGCTGTGGGGCAAGCTGGCCGCCGAGATCCTGACCCTCAACTGGAACACCGCTCTGGAGGATCTGACGCGTCTGCGTGACTACATCGACAGCGCCAACTTCAGCACCATTCAGGCCCTGCAGCAGCGCACCTGGCTAATCCACTGGTCCGTGCTGGTGTTCTTCAACCACCCCAAGGGACGCGATCTCATCATTGAGATGTTCCTGTACAAGCCACTGTATCTGAACGCCATCCAGACAATGTGCCCGCACATCATGCGCTACCTGGCCACCGCCGTCGTGATCAACCGCACCCGTCGCAATGCTCTGAAGGATTTGATTAAGGTTATCCAGCAGGAATCGTACACATACCGTGATCCCATCACCGAGTTCCTGGAGTGCCTGTACGTGAACTTTGACTTCGAGGGAGCGCGTCTGAAGCTGCATGAATGCCAGACCGTGATCCTCAACGACTTCTTTATCGTGGCCTGCCTCAATGAGTTCGTGGAGGATGCCCGTCTGATGATCTTTGAGACATTCTGCCGCATCCACCAGTGCATCACCATTAGCATGCTGGCGGACAAGCTGAACATGAAGCCCAACGAGGCGGAGTGCTGGATCGTCAACCTCATTCGCAATGCCCGGCTGAATGCTAAGATCGATTCGAAACTGGGACATGTGGTGATGGGCACCCAGCCCTTGAGTCCCTACCAGCAACTGGTGGAGAAGATCGACTCGCTGTCCATGCGGTCGGAGCATTTGGCCGGTTTGATTGAGCGCAAGAGCAAGCAGAAGCAGAACCAGGAATCAGTGGACTCCTGGAAGTACTACTAAATTGCTGACTTTTTAACCACAACTAAGTTAAGACACTTTGTACCCTTTAAACACCGATGATTGCGCGCAGTCGAGCGAATAAACCAACATCACATCCGTTCGCTCAATTCAACATTTAATTTTATTTCCTGTGGAATTCATTTGAGTTATACAAAAAACAATACCAAGGCGGGAATTTTCAATTGCGCTAGCCTACAGAATGCAAACGTCTCCTAGTCCTAGAATTAGTTGCTTGTACCTACGGGTCGGTGCTAGATCTGGATGTGGATCAGGCTCCGGATCACACTATTGATTGCTACCGCCCCTTCTGCTTGACCACCAGCCAGGATCGCACGGGCAGGTCCTGCAGATAGACGATCCACTTTCGCACCAGCAGCAGCCACACAATGCCGTACAACACGCAGATGCCGGACTCCAAGTAGTAGCCGTCGAAGGTGATCTCGCACTTGCCAGTCGACGCTTCGCAGCTCTGAAGCAAAAAAGAATTTTATCTCTTTAGTAGCTATCAAAAATAGGTTTTGAAGAACTTACCTGTTGCTGCTCCTTGCCCTGGCAGGTGTTTTCCGCATTGGTGGTGCATTGCTTCCAGGTGAGCACGTCCACCAGCCAGAGAACCACAGTGTTGGGCCAATTTCCGCCAAGATTGCACAGCGTATTCAGGAAAGTCATGTAGGTGCCACCCACCGCGGGGTCGGAGATCTTGGCAAAGAAGGCCATGGCGGCCACGAACATGGAGTAGAGGAATACTTGGTAGATGGCATAGCTGGTGATAAGCAGGACGTAGTAGTAAACAGGCACTTCTCCTCCTCGGATGATGTATGGAGTGACGTAGGCCAAACCCGTGGCCACAGTGGCCATGATGATTCGGTAGGGAATAGCCTTTAAATAAACGTCCATGGGACGTGGTCCATTCGTATAGCGACCCACCGCCAGCGGCAGGATGAGCTGCAGCGGAATGAGGGGAATGGCCAGCAAGGCGAGCTTATCCTTGGGCACACCTGCGTCAATTAACTTCAAGCTGGTCACTGCATCCGAGGCGGCAAAGGTTACTTTCACGGTGAGCAGGATTGCAGCCAGGATCTGGACGGGGCGCATGCGCACCATGTCCCACAGGATCTTGTAGCTCTCGTGGATGTTCAGCTCGTGCTCCTCCGTATAGCGTGCGTCCATATGTGCGTCTTCAATGTCGTTCTCCTTCTTGAAAATGGCAACCAGAGTGGTGGCCACCACAAAGGTGATGCCCCAGAACCAGAGGAAGCGGGGCAGCGTGATCATGCCCTCCTCTAGCGGCACATCCCTCAGATAGGTGTTGCAGAAATCCTTCGACTCCAGGGCAATGAACACCACATAGCCCAGGAAGTAGCCAGCGGTTTGTCCCACACTATTGCAGGTGGATGCATAGCCGACATTGCATCGCTTCAGCATGGTCAAGGCCCAGCCATCCACGGCGATGTCCTGGGTGGCGGCCAGGAAGTTGAGCAGGAAGAAGAGCAGTGTCAGCAGGGGAACATTCGGATCTACACCGTTCCCGCCCAGCCAGCGGTCCACGTGGAGGGACAGGAGCAGCATGAAGGCGCCAAGGAGGTACTGCACCGGGACCAACCAGGATTTCCGACGGCCAAAACGCCGGACATACAGGGAATCCACAATGGGGGCCCACAGGAGCTTCAGACTAAATGGCCAGTAGGCGAAGGAGAACTCCGCCTGTTGTTTGTAGCTGGCTCCTCGATTCTGCAGCAGCATGGGAATGGCTGCTATGAGGCCAATGGGTATTCCCTGCAGCACATAAAGGAACAACAGTATGGCTATATTCCGCCGATCCCCACGAATATCTGGTTTCTGCTCCTCCTTTTCCTTCTCATCCTTTGGGTGCCCCTCGATGAGCAACTCCTGGTCGGCATTGCTGCTCGTTGGCTTCCTCCTTATGGCGGACATGCTGCGAGTCGAAAGGAAAGTAAGTATTATGTATTCCACATAAATGGAGGCCACCGGCTCACCTGTTTTTCTAATCAACAACGAATAACAACAAATGTCCCAGGTCCACGTCACTCAAGTGTCGAGCTTTTCTGAAGATTTCAGAGGCTTTCCTGTTGTTGCCTTCAAATAATTTCGATAATCCGGTCTAAACGGGTTTCAGGTTCTTCGCCAGTGCCCTTTTTACTTAATCATATTTCGTCAAATGGGAATATTTTTTTCGTGGCATATGTTTGTTGACGTTACAATATTCTTTTATGGCAACCACACATGCACTTGCTATAAACGCCGCAGCCATGGTCACACTAATCTCTCGAAACTTAAACTTTTTGGCGGGAGACTTACGAAATTTAAAATAATGCCGGCGGCATGTAAAGACTATTTTTAACTTTATAATGTTTATATAAATATTGTGTGTGTTTACTTTGTGAAATAAAATACTTTTCCACAAATACCACTTAATTGAATAAAGCAGGAAAGGCCTGTTTCTTTATTGAATACCAACTTCTGAATGACACTGTTTTTCATAATGCACACGACACATAAAGTCGAATATATTACCTCTTGGGGAAGAATATAAATATGTATTAATCATTTTTATTTTTCTTTTGTGGTTTTGGGCTGCAAAAAAAGCCTGAGTTGACAATGACATACATTGCAAAACTGAAACCAATCATTACAACGGCGGGTAAAAAATAGTACTACTTTCGCGTCTAAATTGAAACAATAAATCCAAAGCTTAAATCATTTTAGCTGAGCATCAAGGCAACAGAACAGGCCGCAAAGCACATAACTATTTTTAATTAAGACCTACTCAATTTTAAATGTCAAAGCGAAATAACTCGGAATCGAAAAAAAGAATCAATTTTTCCAATTGTTTAATGCGTTTTGAATTATTGCTAGTCTTTTAATTTAATGAAACGTTGTTTTAAAATAAACCTGGAAAACACACTATTTTTCTGACCGCCGTTATAAATACATAAATACACACATAATGCTGATAATATTTATCTGCCCCTCCATTAAAATCACCGGCAAAATTGTTTTGCAGCTTTTGTTTTAATAATAAAGTGAATTACTGAGAGCATTTTGCTTGCTTGCTTGGCGAACACATTCAGATGTTTCGTTATAATTAAAAGTAATTACTGATACAGGCTCCACAGCACCGGGCGCAGCGCTGCTGGCTTCTCGAATAACAATTTCAATTTCCAAATACATACGTTTTTAATAATATACTCGAAACTGGTTTCAATTGCTCTTCCCTCTTCTAGAGGAATGGGCAATATTTGTGACTCTGTTTTGTTTGACTTTCATAGCTTAGCTTAAATTCTAATTAAGTGTTCAATTGAAACTCTGTTGATGCTGCTCGCTGGCTGGTTGGATGGCAGGCCTGTTGTGATGTTCTATTCTGTTCTGGTCTGGTTTGGGCTTTTTCCTGACTGCTTCATTTGCTTTGCTTTCATTTACTTTCATGGCTATTGTTCTTTTCGGGTTTTCCATTTCGCTCATCTCGGGTGGCGTGCTTCAGCTCAATTAAATTTCTGGGAAGGCCGTTCAAGCTTTTAACTGCTCACTTTTCCGCTTCTACGCTCCGCCTTCTGGGGCTCGTGTTAGCTTTACTTGGCGGGCGAGGAGCCGCCAAAGAATGGCTCCTCCCACTTGTGGTGCACCTCCGGCGTTAGGTTGCTAATCTGCACGTGCACAGCCTGGTGCTTCTCGTACTTGGGCGGAATGGCGCACAGACGGTATTTGACCTCGTCCCCGGGCATGGGCACATATTCACCTTCGATGCTGTGGGGCGATTAAAATTTTGTAGGTTTTAAAGTGCCAGCTCAAAGGTCGCATGCATTATTCATCCACTTACTCGGAAACATGGCAGAAAACATCCTCTCCGCCGGCATGGGGTGTAATGAAGCCGTGTCCTTTGGTGCGGCTGAAGGATTTCACAATGCCGGTCACAACCGGATTTTCCAAGGCCCGAGCGGAGCTGTGTTTTTTTTTAGAATTTTTTTTTTTTTTGCGTTTGCGCGTGTTTAGGTTTTGGCATCGTTTGAAAAAAAAGGGAAAAGAGAAAGCAGGAAGATACAATTAAATCAATGGAAGATGAAGGTAAAGGGGCAAGGACAGAAATTAAGTACGAGCATTATGTTCAAAAGGGTACTCAAGGGATTATAATTTTGCTAACGACGGAAGCCTGATTAAAAATGATTTTTAATTTGCTTGAAAAGTGCGATATAAAATTGTTAAGCGTTTGTCAAGGTTACTGGGCCCTCTTAATACAGTGAATAAAAATCGAATGTACCAATTTTGCATTACCAAAAAAAAAACTATTTTTAAGGAACTACAAGAAATATCTATGAAAATAATATTTGTATGTTTAAAATTTAACATTTTTGAATTTATACAAAGAGGTACTAATCTCTAGAGAGAGAGCACTGTAGATAATACAAGTAATTAAAAAAGGACCAATCATTGCTTAACAATCTGTACTTTCATGGCTCATTGGTCCCCCCTAAAAGCGCCTGTAATTCCTCTGGAAAAGGGCCAAAGTTGTTTTAGGGGTCAAGGGGCGAGTGGGTGGTTAGTTGGCAAGTGTTTGGATGGCTGGAGGATGAGGATGGAGGACTTACGTCGAGGCCGTGCGTGTGCGCCGCGTGATAATGGGACTGGGCAGCTGCAGCGAGGCATTGGGGCTATGGCTGTTGTGGTGGAACACCGGCGGCTTGGCGGTCAGCAGCTTCTCGGGCGTCCTTGGCTCGGCCATGTTTCTTCTCTTTAGCTTTCTGCGTTCTTCCCCTTTCTTATCTTCTCTTCTGCTCAATTGCTAGAAGCGGCTTTTGCGCGTGTGTGTATATATGTATGTGGGTGAGTGGACGGCAGCCAAGTCTGTCGAGTTCAAGGCCACGGGCGGCGGGTTAGTCAGCCAGCAAATTGCGTTGCTAATTTCACCTGTACTCTCTAGCTTACTGCAAACTTCACGCCCTATTTTTCGTTTTTAGCACCTTTCGAGAGTTAAAAACTTGATGAACTTAGCTTCCTGGCTTGGCTTTTTTTGGGACACCCGCACACTGATGCAATTTCTTGCCGCTTTGGGAAATGCCGGTTTCTAGTTTTTTTTTTACCCTTAAATCCGGAATAATGCAGCTTGCGTTTTATTCACTTTTAAGTCTGGCGATTTTATTCAGCTTTTTATTTGAGTATTACCTCGATTTTATACGCTGTTTTTAACAATTTTAACGAATGGCGGCGGAGGCGTCAAGGCGATTTAGAGTGACCGTTTCAAGTGTTACTTGAAAAACCTCAAAACTATCGATTGGTAAACACCATGATCTATCGATATTTATAGCAACCGAAAAAAATAGATGGAGTAATTTGTTTAATGAAAATCATAATTAGTTTTAAAAACGGACTTTGCCAAACAATAGAACAATACACAAAAACAATTAGATGTTCATCATTATTTAAAAGGACTCGATGGTCTAATCGTTCAGCTATTTTTCTCACTCAGAACGCTCACGATCCACCACTTTCAAACTTGTCCATCTCTAAAAGACTTAAATTTAGCGTCTTTCTATGTTTCCTACAACTAATCTTTAATTCCCCCGATATATGAGTGATTCGGGGAGCAACGGAGACGCAGAAGCAGAAGTCGAGGGCGTCTTGAATCCAGAATATTACTCATCGGACAGCAGGGAATCTGACCAGCCAGTTTGGCGACGACAAAACTGGCAGCGGATTATGACCCAAAATCCCGACTCTGGTCCTGACTTGGTGCTGCAAGAAATGGAGGATGAGTACGAAGCCTTGGAACAAGAGCTTAATGATGACTATGTCACCACAGATGAAGAGGAAGAGATTGCGGAGCCTGTGGAGATGTTTGAACCGGTTAGGGAAGAGCAGGATAGACGAGCTATACGAAGGGTCTTCCAGGTTCTAGTGCCTAGGGATTATATAGTGCAGGAACCTCAACCGCAGGCGAATGGAAATCAGGAACAACCCCAGCCACAAGCCAATCAGGAACCTCAGGATCAGCCTGATGAGAACCGGGAGCCTGGTGTCAATCAGGATCCTCTGCCACAGCTGCCAGTCCCGCCGCAGCTTATAGTTGACCTGGAAGAACCTGTAGCTCCTCCTGCAGCAATTCTGATAGATCCTCCGCCGTTGCCTAGCCCGCCCAGTACTTCCCGGCGAGCCCAAGCAGATGGGGCCGCTGTGATTTCACTGGACACACCGTCGCCTCCCAAAAAGCGTAAACGCCTCTCTGCCGCCGATAAAAGTTTAAAAAAATCGCCCGAGAGTAAACCAACTATTGTGGATGAGGAGGACGATGGCCTAACCTGTCCCATTTGCCTGGACTCCTGGGAGATGAGTGGCGAGCATCGACTGGTCTCCTTGCGTTGCGGTCACCTATTCGGCGAATCCTGCATCCGGCGCTGGTTGAACGAGAGCCAACGCCAGTCATCAGTAAAGGTGTGTCCGCAGTGCAAGACGAAGGCCGCATTCAAGGACATTCGCCACCTGTACGCCAAGCGCATTCAGATGCTGGACACGGACATAAGGGAGCAACTGGAGGCGGAGCGCCGGCGCACCCAAACCCTAACCACAGAGCTGGCCACCGCGAAGCTGGCCCACACCCTAACCTCTGAGAAGCTGATGCTCATGCAGAAGGATTACGAGCGATTGAAGGAGCTGGTCAGGGCAGGCGGTGGTCGCGGCGCCTTTGGAGGCGATGCCATGGGCAGTGGGGATCAGAAGAGCATTCACATGCTGGCCACCCATCGTTTGTACATGGAGAAGAACTTCGAGATCACCAGAGAACCGGGTTGCCGGGTTCTGCTCTATTCCGCCAAACACTCCATGCTGGTGGCCTCGCAGAAGAGTGCCCAGAACCTGTTCCCCGGCTATGGAGTTCGCTTTATCGATCCGCCCAGCTTCAAGCCACTGCACTTTCTGCACACCTCGGCGCTGATGATCAGGGATATAGCGTTCAGCGACTCCCAGCACCTGCTGACGGTAGCCAGTCGAGAGCCAAAGATCAAGATCTTCGACATAAGAACGCGACTGTGCTCAGCCATGTTCACGGCGCACGACAAGATGCTCTGGTCCTGCGCCCTGGATCGCAACGAGCGGGAGCACTTCCTCTACGGCGGAGACCTGCGAGGAGGAGTCTATATCTATGACTTGCGGTTTCCCGAGACCATACTCTGCGAGTTCCAAGCCGAGGGTGAGTTTAAGAAGGTTGTGGACATGATATTTTATTTAAAATATTTATTTATGCCTTGTAGAGAACTTCAGTCCTGTGATACACATAGTTCCAGTGCCACCGAACAAGACTTTTACCAGTGGGGGCTTCCTGGTCTGCCAGCTAACGGCCCTCACCTTCTACGAGTACGCCGCGGCCAGTGATACGGCACTGCCCACGCGGCTCAATGTGGAGGGACCCTTCCTGTCCATGCAGTACGATGCCGTGCTGGACACGCTGCTCATATCGGCCCGATCCAACCCGAATTCGCCTCAGTCCCGCTTTATACTTGGGCGTCTGGACAAGATCGACAATACGCCAGTGCTAAAGGTTAAGGCCACCATCTACGGTTCGAAGGCCACGCCGATAATGACGCGGCCCACCCAACTGGGCGTCGAGGATAACACCCTAGTTGTGGGCTATCTGCAGGACAGCAAGCAGTTGATGATGCACGATGTGCGGCGGGAGGAGCGGGTCCAAACGATGCCCGTCAACGAGGTGATCTACGACATCTGCCCGGTGGCCACCCAGGCGGGATCCTATTTGGCCGCCCTTACCGACAACAAATGTCGCGTCTACAAGGTTAACAGTTCCAAGCGATGAGCTATGTTTGCATGTGCATTCGTTTTCCATGAAAATACCCAAAGAAGTGTTTAGTTTTAGCTGATTTCTGTGAAATAAGTGACTGCTGAAAAGGGATGAACTTTTAAGCTTTGTTCTTAGTTTAATTTTTTCATTGATTCCGTTTATTAAACATTTGTCAACCTTACGGTTCGCGTACAAGATTACTCTGAACATAAATCTATATTGTGTACTCCATGTTCGGTTTTTGATTCTTGATTTCAATTTTTGAATGCTCGTAGTCTGTTGTGAATAAGTCGTGTATAAAACAATAGAAAATGTTGGTTCGATTAATAATATACATATAAAGCTATACAAAAATGTGTTATCCATACAATATCCGATTTATATATATGCGTAATTATAGATACTCCTACTCCTAAGTGAATTGTGGAAATGAACGAATGATTAAATAGATGTCTAAATTCATTCCTGACAGTCTCGAAATGTTTGCAACATTTTCAACGTTTGGAAAAGTCCTTCGAGCTTAAACTTGCAACGAGTTTTGAGCGGCCCACGCTAGCTGGGATTTTGAGCAATCCTGTCCAGCGTTGGCAAACCCAACTAAATCTAAATGAATTCGGTTTGCTTCTCTTGAGTCTTGAGTTTTGTAAAATTTATATCAAAAAAGTTTCGTCGTTGGTCGTTTGCGGGTTTTCTGTTTTTTTGGTAATTCAAAAACCTCTCTGGCATTTACTCCTATATAGTTGTATATTGTTTATAGTATAGTATATAGATTAGTGTGTTGGATAGTTGAAAGACGCAGATCTATACTTTTCAAGTATAATTTTGTATATTTTGTGATGTTTTATTTGTGTTTTTGCTGTTTTGTGTCTGTGTGTTTTTGTGTTTGTTAATGTTAAGATTAGAGAATACGTATTCGTATGAAGAATCGTATGGAGTCAGCGTTACTTAAAAGACTTTTAGCTTAAACTGTACGAGAACTAAATATACAGTAATCCGAAAGACATATCTTTATATATATATATATAAACACTAGATTCACTTAGGCTAAACTAAACTCGAAACGAAGTCGGGAAAACGAAGCTTTGATACCACATTCGATTCCTATTAAATTTAAAGAAATCTGGTGCTATAGAATTTAAGTCCAAGATTCGAAAAAGCTTAGAATTGAATTGAATTTTTGAAGCTTAAGTTAATATTATGAAAGTAGATAAGCTTTAAATTTGATAAAAATGGAAGTAGCAACAAAGCTGAATGAGATTAATCGATCCCCAGGCGGCTAAAGACAGGTGAGAAAGATTAGCTTTTGGGATTTTGGTTCGCTTAATCGACGCGCGCATATCGCGGCACTATGTCCTTGCTGATCCAGTAGTTGCAGTGCAAGTAGTCCTCCTGCGGCTGCGCATCCTGGCCCACATTAATGACCCGACGGTTCTGGACGAACGACTGCACCGTTCCATGGGACACATAGTAGTAGAATAGTTGCTGCATGGCCGAAACGAAACGGCGCTGCTCCACGGTGTGTGGCTCGTAGCGACCCAGAATGGCCTGCACATCGGCGTCCACGGTGGCCAGCTGATCCGGTCCCTCGCCCTGGGTGACGACGTAGAACGGCACAGTCGGCTGCTGTCTCGCAATCGTTAGCAGCGGGCAAACGGTGCGTATGTCCGAGATGATGGCAACCAGCGACGCATAGCTGCTGGCGTTGTACTGCTCGAGCACCTCATCGGTGAGGCCCATTGCACCAATCTGGGAGTTCTCCAGATAAGCTCGCACCTCGTCGCGCGTCCAATTCGTGTGCAATTCGCGGAGCTTCTCGGTGTGCGCCTCATGGGCACTGGCGCCAATCACCAGCAGTGGCTTGTCTGCGGACTGTCCGCGTTTCCAGGTATCAGAAGGATGTTCAAAGACCACATCTCCGTCGAGAACCAACCACTCGTGACGGCTGCCGCTGGCATTCGCCTCCTGGGGTTGCGGCAGATCCACGGGGAAGTGCAACCAGGTGTCGGGAGTGGCGGCCCACAGTCGCTCGGTGGATGCCTCGCGCAGGCACTGCACATCCCCACACTCAAGGGTGGCCATAAGCTGCTGGTTAAGTTTGCTCGACTCGCTCAATGGTTTTCCAGGCAGAATGGCCGATCCGGATGAAGCCCATGCCCTGGTGTAGAGACCCTTGACCTTCTGAGAGTTAACCAAAAGAGTAACCAGAGTGGCTCCGGCACGGTGTCCCAGCAAAGTGACGGATTTCGGGTCACCTCCAAAGTTGGCAATGTTCAGCTTGATCCAGTTGAGCACGGCTATGATGTCGGTGAGCGCATAGTTGCCGGAGGTGGGTGGATGTGCCTCCTTGGTCAACGCATCCAGAGCGAGGAAGCCGAAGAGACCCAAACGGAAATTGGGTCGTACAAAGATCACATCGTGGGAACGTGAATAGCGAGCCGATGGACGGAGTATTCCCGGCGATGGTCCAGCCAGGGATTCGGCGCCAATCAGGACCACCACTGGCAGGGGATTGTTGTAGCGCACATGGGGAGTGACCACATCCAAATAGAGGCAGTCCTCGTCTCCCACGGTTGTGCCATTGCCCAATCTCTGCGTGCACACCACACTGCTGTTGTGTGTTTGCAAGGTATCGTTCCAGCACATATTGATGTCGTCAATCAATTCGGCCGGCTTCCATCTCAGCCCTTCCACAGGTGGCTTCGCATATGGAATACCACGGAAGGCGAAGGCTCCGTCTTCCTTCACACCCTCCACAGGTCCGCAGCTCGTCACTGCCATGATATAGCGTCCCTCGCGCAGAGGCGGCGAAGTTAACGTCTCGTGGGTCAGCACATAACCAATCACGGCCAGCAGGAGGACAAACAGCAGGATGCCAAACACAATTAGGGCATCATCCACACTGCACTTGTAGCCACGCAGGCGAGTCAGCAGGGAGATGGGTCGGTTCTGCTCCTCCTCCTCGGCGGCCAGTTTTTCCTCCGCCGCCAGCTTCTCGTCCTTGAGCTCGCCCTTCAGCTCGTCGGTGCCGTTGGTCTTAACGGGAGCCCGATCGACGGTATCCTGATCCTTAAGGGAATCATCAAGGGTCTCCATAGAGGCCAGACCGGCCTTGCCCAAACCCAGTTCGACATCGTCGCTGCTCTTCTTCTTCGGTATCATATTGGCAATGGGCAGTTTAATGGCGTTTAGAAGTCCACGTTTTGGAGGTGGATCTGAGGCTTCATCAGCGGGTGTAGCTTCAGCCGTGGCTTCTACAAAGGAAAATAAGAAAAAGTTATAAGTTTGATTCATGGCATATAATCTTAGAAGGATAGAATAATAGTACAAAAAAGTTTATCTTTGACTTTAACTTTAAAAACATTTTTTGAACCCTTTCCAAAAGTTAGAGTTTTAAAAATGTACTCACCCGACTTGGCATCAGCATCTCCGTTGACCAACTGTTTCTTTTCCTTCTCGGCGGATGGTTTGCGGGCAAAGAAGCTGCGCAGACGCTCGCCCAGTCCTGGACGAGATTTCTGCTCATCCTTGCCGGAGACAGTGGCGGCATCGCCGTTGGCTTCCTTATCCTTTTCCTCCTCCTTCTCGAGGAGCTCTCCTTCAGCACCATCACCCTCCGCTTTGGGCTTGTTCTTCATGAAGAAACCGGGCAGCTTGAGACCTCCAATCGGGATCTTCTTGGGCTTTACCTCGCGCTCCTCCTTGCTGATCTTCTTTTCATCGGAGCCCTCGGGTTTTGTGACATTTTCGGCGGGAATATCAATAATCTCTTCTCCATTTCCTGGTTTCGACTTCTCAGGTTCATCATCACCGTTTTTCTTTTCCGGCACAGGTGAGGATTTCTTGCCAGCATTGGGAGATGCTGGCTTGGAGGACTGCGGACTGGGTGTCTTCTCCTTGCAGTCTTCTTTTTTATCCAGCATTTTGTCCGTTTCCTTGGGCTCCTCAAGCGCTTCTTGCTGGGCGGCTGTCGTCTCAGTGGGCGGGGTTTCCTTCTCTTCGAGTTCGCCCATCTTGTGGATGTTTCAAGATCGTTTAGAGAACTCTTCGGGAATTCTGCAAAATATAAACAAGTATACTTTTTAGTTTATGTTCTAGATATCAAGTCCTTTAAAGGACAAACCTTGACTTAGTTGCAGAAATAACTATGTTACACTTTGGCTCTAGTTTTTTGTGATGTTTTTTTTTACGGATCTACGATCTAGGATCTATCACGATCGCTGACTGAAATGCTTCTAGCTGCAGCTCAAAGCAGCACACGATTTTTATACGGTTCTGGTAAAAATTCCAGATCCTGGCCTAAGGATCTGCAGCTGATCCTGGCAAATGTCAACGCCGGCTGTCTGCCTCTCCTTTGTCCTTGCACAATTGCTTAAGGGTTTTCCTCGCTCTCTCTCTCTCTCCCTTTCTCTACCTGAAACTCTACTTAAATATTTTACCTGGAAAATGCGGTTCAGGTAGCCCGCTGAAAATTTGCTCGAATTTTCCTCAACATATCCCTGCCGCATGTCGTTTTTTCGAAGCGGGAAGACCGCAAATTTATTAAGCTAGCAGAACCAGCTGCATACCGATCAATTTGTGATCCAATCCCCGTTCCGGATCCCTTCCTTCTTACGCTTTTCTTTCGATTCCTTCATATTTCCCTTTTTGGTACGTGCGCCTTGTCGTGTTTCACACGTCCCACCTTCTCAGAAAAACGTTCTTAATTAGCGAAAAACTATAAAATCAACGTGGAATGCAGCCAAGGACATTCTCCGGGTCCTTTTGCATCATTATGCCTGAAACGCCGCTCACAGCGTGATCGCAGTAGCAAATCACGTCCAGACTAATTGACCGCAACAGAAACTGTCAGAAGTCATGAGAATTTTCTTTTATACAAACTTCTGCGATGACTTCGCTTGACTTTTTTTTATTGAGCTGGACATTAAAATGACATTAGTAAAAATTGAAAAACGTGATAATTTAGAATAGATTTGGGTTTTGGAAAGCAAGCGAAATGGCTAGACTCAAGTTAAATAAATAACAGGTCAATAATTAAAACAGGGAATAAATCGCTGGCCGTTAACAAAGATGCTGCTGTAACACTTTCTAAAACACTTTACATTTGTAAAAATTAACTTTATACATTAAATAAGTTTAAATTTTTATTCGCCCTCTCATCTTAAATATGAAAGATTATGCTACAAGATCAACAAACGAAGCTATAATCGCGATTAAATAAAATAAATCTTAAAGAATCTTTCTTTATTGATCTTAATTGTTAAAAAATGAATGTACTTTACAACCATTGCCAATCAAAAGCTTCCTTTTATTTAATGTTTTTAAAGCAAAATACTCGAAAAAATAATATAAATTTTGTTATTGTTCATTTGACCCACAAAATTTAGCTCCAGTTCATAGCGTATTACTCTTCAGTCTGTCTAATGAACCGCTTTTTCAATATTTCCCCAATGAGCGTATTAAAAATCCATTACTTGGACGCATAAAATCCAAACCAAAACCAAAAGAGACAACGTGGACGATATGGCAGAGAAAAAACGATGCCAAGTCTCGACCTCTGTCATGTTAATCAACCGAAATTCCATTAAAATGTGAACTTAAAGTTCAAATTGCGTTGCGTGACATAATCTCCAATCATTATCAGTTCATTCCCTAGTTTTTCCCGCTTTTAAGCGATTTGGTCAACTGGAAGAGTGACACGCCAGCGGAAAAACACAAAATGGAAATGTAGAAAAATCGAAAGAAACTCGACAGCGTTGCGTATCGAAAGTGAAAAGAGTGTCACACATGGTTCTAAAAACCAGGGGAAAGAGTTGGGTTCAAACGCGACGCACTGCAATCCAATTGAATCGGATTTCAAAGTATTACCACGACTGGCGGGAAAGGGCGGAGATAAGTTGTCTGGCAGAAGTGTGGAAAAGTCATGGGACCAGAGGCATATAAGCTTCCTTGTTGTTCTTGCCGCTGTCTATATGGTACTCGTACTATTCTCTCCTCTAAACAGAAGCAGGTCAAAGTAATTACAGTTCCCTGGAAGTGGAGTATCTTCGGGCACTATCTTCAGTGTGCATCTTTATAGTGCGTTCTAAAAGTTGGCGTACTAAAAATCTTGACAGGTCTGTAAAACGTGGAATTCGGTTGGAAATGGTTATAAATAAGTCTTTATTGGCTTACTTTTCATTACAACTCTTTATATAGAACTCTATAAAAATAACTTACAAAGCACAAAATAAAAAAAAATTGTAATCAGGAATTAAATTGCGTTGGTTTTAAGAACTACAAAACACAAAATGTTTAATGTTCTGAACTTAGAAATCATCACCTAACTTATAATAATTTTGTCACAGTTAAGTGACTAAATTGTAACGTTTTTACACATCTGTAACGCACTGTCCAAGCATGTACTAATTGAAGTTTCTAAGTAACAAAAAAAAAGGCAAAAATTGACTATTATTTATAGGGATATAACAGACACATTCCACACAGCGATCATTGTTAATTAGCTGAGAAATGTCTGTGGAAGTGTCTGTTTCTGTGGCGGGTCAAACAAACAAAGTTGACGCACCCAAAACGCAATGAAAAGCGCTAAAAAGAAAAGTCTTTCCATGTCGTCAAGTCACGCAGCCGAACACATTTTACGCCACATCCTCCTCCTTTTCTCAATTCTTTGCGCCATACATATGTGACCGGCCTGTAATTGGTCTTGGCTCGTAAATTAAATCAAATTCGAAACTTGCGTTTGACATGCAATTCGACTTCCTTCTCATAGCCAATAGCCAACCCTCGACCCTGCTTCCTTTTTTATTATCCCTTCGCATTTTATTTCATATATTGTTTTTTTTTAGTGCTGCGCACGGAAATTGCCGTTAAAACGTAAAAAATTGACCACAACATGTTCAGGGATGTGCCAACTGAGCACTGAACAGTGGTATACGATTTTAAGGACATCGAAAATAAATTAAATAAAGTTTTTTTTAGTGATTTATAAGATTTTCTATTTTTACTTTAAATAAAGTCAAAAGTATTTAAAGGTTTCGCAATAACCAGAATTAAATGCAATACTTCATTTATTTACAAGCTTCCTAAAGAAATTACGCCATTTTAAGCCTAATCATTTTTGTAGTTTTCATAATTTTATAGCCTTTTAAATCATTTTTGCATCAGTGTTCCAATACTTATACTAGATTATCCTCCAACATGAGCTGGAAAAAATCCCCTTAACTAACCACCAAAAAACCCTCGAGATCCCAACTTAAGCGCAACAAATAAATTCTGGTAAAATATCTCGTATCTCGGAACATGTCAAGGAACACTTTGAAATGCATAAAAATGCAATTGCTTTAGGCCATTTATTCTGATCGAGGGGGTGACTAACAGGGCCGAGTGGAATTGGAAGCTATAGTAGGGGGAGATAACTCCCTGTCATGAGTGAGAAAGCGACAACTTGTACAAAGTTTTGGGTACAAACTGCCGCCAAAGACGCAACCTGAGCTTCTGTGGCTGGAACTCGTCCCCCTTTTTATTATACGGGGTACTATGCAATTTCAAGGGAATATCTTTTTACACCTTGTTATAAATATATTTTATTTGCAATATATATTTATTATTTAAAAAAAAAAATGGAATATAAGAGGAAAGATTTGAAGGTTTAATTTTTATTACCATTTTTTTTTACTTCAACATACTACATATAAAATATGAAAAAGAAGTAACCTAAGCTCTATATGTAATTGAAATCTATAAAAACTGGGAAATACAAGAGAAACGCAAGTAAAAACTAAAATCTGTATTTCGATCGTAAAACTATGTTTTATATTGATTCTTAAAAGTTAAAAGTACTTTTTTTTTAATTGCTAACTATATATCTTACGGGATATCATATAGCCTTATACTTTGATGTAAAAAAGCATGGCTTTATTTTTTTGTTCGGCTAACGGCAGCGAAGCATGAAACGAAAACAGTGCAAAGGAAATGACAAACGGAGGTGGGAAAGCGAAAATAGTGGGGGAAAAACAGTAGTTGGAGGTGTGTGGGAGGGTTAACCGATCTGCGTCCTGTTATTATTATTTATTGTGTTTCCTGTTGGCAACCTATCTCCCCCTTCTCTTTCGCACCCCTTTTGACTTGTGGCCAAAAAGATCTGCCGCCGCCCACCGCCAGATGGCGTCTTGGTCATTTGTTCTGTGCGTGCGAAGGGGCATTAAAAAGTGTGTGAGCGAGATATTAGGAGGTGGATAATAAAAAATAAAAAAGGGCACACTGTTTTGACATGCACTTTTCAAAGTGTTTTTGAGTGTGGGTGCTGTTTATGCTCAATTAAGCAGGATATTTGAACAATTTCAGGACACTCACCAGCCCGGACATTAAGATATGCTGATAAAAAAGGCGCTTAAGCCACGCAACTCATGTTTATAATTATAAGTACGGGGAAATTTGTCTAGACAGTCGAAACAACAAATAGACTTAATTGAAGTGCAATTTTGAGAGCACTACACAGAAAAAGCTAGCAGAATAATTTTAATATTTCAGTTCAATTTGAATATGATAAAAAACATAAAATATACATTTTTTTTATAAATTTAAAGGTGGCATAAATTTTAAATTCAAAACCGTTTCTATTTTAACATTTTAATTTCTGGCGAATAAGCAAAAATAAAAGGTTTAACTTTTACTCAATAGTTTTCTGTGTACTCATGTTCCCAAAGCACCTGCAATCAGCGACTTAGATTCAATAACCTCAGGCAAAATAATTTTTCAATTTGCGCCTCCAATTTCCACGACGGAAGGGAGGCAGACTACGAGGGAAATCGCAAAACTTCTAACGAAGTCAATTTGTCATCCGGCCGCCATGCTAATAGACTTCTGGTCGGGATTGGGCCTCCTCATCGGCCTCCTTCTGGTTACAAAAACCCCTCGGGTCATTTTAAAATTAACTTTTAATATTGTGATCCAACGATTTAATATGCCGTGTTGTAGATGTTGGTTCACGCTGGTTAATTTCATGGAAATTTATTAAAGTTGGCCAACTGGGAGAATGTAAAATGAAGAGCCACATATTCGCCAGGCAATCAAAAGAAGGGTGATTAATGAACAGATCTGACACGTGTTCAGAAACAACGCGGAAGGGGTCAGAAAAATGAAGGGGGATAAAGTTCACTCGAGCATAAAATACACTCAGAAAAATCAAAATAAAATTTGATAAAACTGACTACTTTTAAAGAAAGCACTTTCTAGCTAGTCACCAAGGAAAACTAGTTTTATCAATTTGTTTTTCATAAAATGATTTACAAATATATATGTATATTATAAATGCAAATTCGAATCCACTTTTAAATTCTGACTACAGATCTTTTGCACTGAAATTCTTTTCAGTGTATAAGAGATGGAGAAACACGAAACCGCAAGACCCAAAGGTTTATGCACGTGCGATGTGAATTCTCAGTCGTCTCCCCTCTGCGTTCTGATGGATGATAATCTCCGGGGGCAGGTAGAAAGCGGAAATTGGTAAACGAGCAAACAGAGAGTCCCACAATCCTCAAAGGATCTCCAGAAGGCGCTTAGATCTATGACGAGGGGATTGGAGCGAAAAAAAATGGAGTTGGGAGTGGAAACAGCACACAAAAAGTGGAATGAGAGTGCCACTTCAAACAGGGAATTTTTTTGAATTTGTAATTACACTCGAGGAACAAACAATTCTTAAAGAAAGAGAGGGAATAACCTTGAGCTTCTTTGGTGTTTTTAAATTTTTGCTTATACCCTGTATTCGAGATGCTAAAGGTTATTTAAAAGTAAGAATTTTTCAAATCAAAAGTTTTCTTTTTTTTTAAAACCTGAATGTTTTTCAGTCTTGAAAATTTTTTCAAAACTTCTTGTTTCTACCATTTATTTAAGCAAAGTAATAAACCAAATACTGAACATCTTAAAGACTGTGAGTTTTCTCCTAAAACATTGCAGTCTTGTCCCTTATATCATTTCATTTTATTGCACGTTCCTTTGCGAGGCAGATAAGCAAAGAAGATTTCCTGCCAGATAACAACTCTAAACAATTTTTAAGGCAAAACTCCTTGCAAGACAATTGAAATTGTCAACAAAAAATATTTATGATTTGCGCCAGGGTTCCTTGTAACCCTCATTAGTCAATTGTCAGCAGCTCTGGAGGGAATCCGAGTTTTGGGATCGTACCACAGCACTTGACTTTCAAGTTCTCATTGCTGATAGATTTACAATTTCCTAAATGAAAACTCCATTTTCGTTTAAATTGTTTGACCATGAACTCCACATGGAAAACTATGGGATGTTTATCTTGGAGAGCGAGGAAAGTGTTGAAAATTGTGTTTGGTATTCTTCCAGCATATTCCATGTTGTGTTTTTCCCTAATTGTTGTTTACTTTTCAAGTGAAAGCGGCCAACTTACATAAGAAACAACAATTTCCAATTGAATTGTAAAGAAGAAAACTTTTGATTACACACACAATTTGGGAGTAAAGTGAGAAAATGAGATACTAAGGCACACTCATCAACATCATCATGGCTGTCGGCTTTTGTCTTTTGAAAACTTGGCAAAACAATGAGGAAAGTTGGATTGAAAAGTAAGGGGGAGTTGCCTCAATAAATCTCTTTCCGAATGCAAATGTTGCGTCAGCTTGGCATCTTCACGTTTTCCTACCCTATTTTTTGTGCCTCTGTTTTGTTTTGTTGATGTTTTCCTTACTTTTTACTTTCCCGATTCCCCGGAAGTCTTTTTCTAGAGCGAATCGAAAAGTAGCAGCTGCCAACGCGAACTTTCTTTGGAGATCCCGGGAGTTTGTGATCTTTTTCTTGCGCCTATTAATTCATCATTGAATTATTGCTTTTTTCCCGGTATTCCTTCAACGATTTCCTTTCCATTTGTTTACAGAATGACTTTTTGGGGATTTATTCTAGCTGGCGTCTGACTGTGCATACAAATTATCCAAAAGTGCCGCTCTATTTTCGGAGTAACTCCATCCACAACTCTCTGGATGTTGATGGATTGAAATATCTGAGGGATTAGCACACATTATGTTTATGAAATGTTCAAAAGGATTTGTCAGGGCCGTGATTTATGTCAAATGGTTATGGTTTTATACAGAGCATGCCATTAGAAAGGATAGAAAATTAGAAAGAAAAAGGGGAAGAG